>NC_023755.2:8845694-10082153 GCF_000499845.2 Phaseolus vulgaris | reverse complement strand
CGCGTGGTCCGCCTCGGACATGCCGGGCATCGACCCCGATTTTCTGTGCCACCACCTCAGCATGGACGCCACGGTTCGCCCCGTGCGTCAGAGAAGGAGGAAATTCAATGAGGAGCGACAACAGGTGGTGAAAGACGAAACGCAGAAGCTGCTGAGTGCTGGCCACATTAGGGAGATTCAGTACCCTGAGTGGCTCGCCAATGTCGTTCTGGTGAAGAAGGCAAGCGGGAAATGGAGAATGTGCGTTGACTTCACGGACCTGAATAAGGCGTGCCCGAAGGATTCCTATCCGCTGCCCAGCATTGACGCCCTAGTGGACAGCGCGTCTGGCAGCAAAGTGTTAAGCTTCCTGGACGCCTTCTCAGGTTATAACCAAATCAAGATGCACCCCAGGGACGAGAGCAAAACTGCGTTCATGACTGAAACATGCAGTTATTGCTATAAGGTGATGCCTTTCGGACTCAAAAACGCGGGCGCCACGTACCAGAGGTTAATGGATAAGGTCTTGGCGCCAATGCTCGGGAGAAATGTATACGCCTATGTGGACGACATGGTGGTGGCGTCGCAGAACAGGATACAGCACATGGCAGACTTGGAGGAATTGTTCAACACGATATCCAAGTACCGCCTCAAGTTGAACCCCGAGAAGTGTGTTTTTGGGGTAGAGGCCGGTAAATTCTTGGGTTTTCTGCTCACCGAGAGGGGTATAGAAGCGAACCCCGACAAATGTGCGGCCATTATTGCCATGCGGAGCCCGACATCGGTAAAGGAGGTTCAACAGTTGACAGGGCGGATGGCGGCGCTCTCGAGGTTTGTTTCCGCTGGAGGAGAAAAGGGGCACCCATACTTCCAGTGCCTCAAGAGAAACAGTCGCTTTGCATGGACTGAGGAATGCGAAGCGGCTTTCGTCAAACTGAAGGAGTACCTGGCGACGCCTCCGGTTCTCTGCAAACCGGTAACGGGCGTGCCCCTCCGTTTGTATTTTACTGTAACAGATAGGGCCATCAGTTCTGTGTTGGTACAAGAGCAGAGCCAGAGTCAGAAGCCCATCTACTTTGTAAGCAAAGCCTTACAGGGAGCCGAGACAAGGTACCAGGCGCTGGAAAAGGCGGCACTGGCGGTAGTGTTCTCGGCTAGGAGGCTCCGTCATTACTTTCACAGTTTCACGGTGGTGGTAATGACCAACCTCCCCATACAGAAGGTGCTGCAGAAGCCCGATGTGGCAGGAAGAATGGTACGCTGGGCTGTGGAACTGTCGGAATTCGACATACAGTACGAGCCTAGAGGATCCATTAAGGGGCAGGTGTATGCGGATTTTGTAGCAGAACTTTCGCCCGGAGGTGAGCAAGAGGTGGAAGCGGGTTCACAGTGGCTGCTCTCGGTCGATGGTTCCTCAAACCAGCAAGGGAGTGGTGCGGGAATAGTGCTGGAAGGACCCGACGGCATACTAATCGAGCAGGCCTTGCGTTTTGCCTTCAAGGCAAGTAACAACCAAGCAGAATACGAAGCCTTGATTGCAGGAATGCTCTTGGCCAAAGAGATGGGCGCACAGAACCTCCTGGTGAAGAGCGACTCCCAGTTGGTCACGGGGCAGGTGTCGGGTGGGTTCCAGGCGAAGGACCCACAGATGGCGGCGTATCTCAAATACGTCCAGTTGTTGAGAGGGGCGTTCAACGCTCTTGAGTTGATACACGTCCCGAGGGAACAGAATGCCAGAGCTGACCTGCTTGCAAAGCTGGCCAGCTCAGGCAAGGGGGGTAGACAGAGGACAGTGATCCAGGAGACCCTCAAAGCTCCGCGTCGATTCGTGGAAGACAACAGGGTGGATGTCCTCCAGATTTATGCATCAAGGGGAAGGCCGAGGAGTCATTCCTCATTAACCCAAGATACGCAGAGGGCGCCCCGCATCAGTACGTACGCGGGTGTGTCTGAGGAAGAGCAGATGCAGGTTTGTGTCCTGTCCACGGGAGACACCTGGATGACGCCCTATAAACGGTACCTGGCGGATGGGGCCCTTCCAGTAGACCCTGAAGAGGGTAAGAAAATCAAAAGGAACGCCGTAAGATATACCTTGGTGGATGGGGTGTTGTTCAGGCACGGTTTCACTCACCCTATCCTAACATGTGTCAGTGGCGATGAGTGCACCAGGATAATGGCAGAGCTACACGAAGGCATCTGCGGAAGCCATGTAGGAGGAAGATCCTTAGCCTCCAAGGTAATACGCGCAGGGTTCTTCTGGCCAACAGTGAAAGAAGATTGCGCACGGCACGCCCAACGGTGTAGGCAATGCCAAAAGCATGCCGACTGGCACAAGGCGCCGCCTGAAGAGTTGCGGTCCATATACAGCCCGTGGCCTTTCCACACATGGGGTATTGACATCCTGGGCCCTTTCCCACTGGCAATCAGGCAGATGAAGTATCTGATTGTCGCCATCGAATACTTCACCAAGTGGATAGAGGCAGAACCCGTGGCACAAATCACTGCGCATAAGGTACAGCATTTTTGTGGAGAAACATCGTGTGTCGCTTTGGCGTACCCAGGCGCCTGATATCTGACAACGGGACCCAGTTCGCCAGTCAGCAGTTGAGAAATCTGTGCGCTGAAGTGGGAATCAAGCAAGTGTTCGCGTCGGTCGAACACCCCCAGACCAATGGACAAGTAGAGTCAGCAAACAGAGTTCTGCTGAGGGGGTTAAAAAGAAGGTTAGAGAAGGCCAAAGGGGCGTGGGCGGAAGAGGTGCCAAGGATTGTGTGGGCATACCACACCACGCCCCAATCCTCTACTATGGAGACGCCGTTCAGTTTGGTGTACGGGTCGGACGCGATGATTCCAGTAGAAATACACGAAAGCTCACCGCGTTTTCAAACTTTGTGGTGGAGGAGTCTAACGAGGAGAGACGGGTAAACCTAGATCTGCTAGAAGAGGCCAGGGAAGAAGCTAGAATAAAAGCAGAAGCGATGAAGAGAAGAGTGGAGCGGCAATATAGCTCTAAAGTAAAGCCACGACAGTTTCAGGTGGGCGACCTGGTGATGAGGAAAGCTCACCCTTACGAGTTGGAGAATAAGCTGTCTCCCAAGTGGACCGGGCCCTTCAGAGTTACTGAGGCTAAGGGCAACGGTTCGTACAACCTGGAGACTTTAGATGGGGCCCTATCCCGC
The DNA here is from genome assembly GCF_000499845.2 of Phaseolus vulgaris. Classification (NCBI taxonomy): domain Eukaryota; kingdom Viridiplantae; phylum Streptophyta; class Magnoliopsida; order Fabales; family Fabaceae; genus Phaseolus; species Phaseolus vulgaris. The sequence continues at coordinate 10,078,995 of NC_023755.2, read as the reverse complement.
GCAGTTGGAATGCAACCAACTTAAAATTTTATTTCAGTTGATTTATGTAAGCAGCATGTAATAGTTTAGTTGAAGGGGACGCTCTTTTTCCCCTTTTGGGGGTTTTTTAATGAGGTCACCCTAATGAATGGAATAACCAGTTGAGAAAAAGAAGTGCTTTGGTTTTCAGCCATTATTTTCCCTTGTTAGAAGTAATGTGATGCGCCGCCTAGACCATGGCGTCGCCAAGGAGGAAGGCGTCGCCTAGGCCTTGGCGTCGCCCAGAAAGAAGGCGTCGCCCAAGTAAAAGCATGCATCGTCGACAGAACGAGACGAAAGGAAGTCGCGCGGTATATGAGGCATATGAAAAGTAAAGTCGCATTGTAAAGAGTTATGATATTGGAAAATTGTTGTTACAAGCAATGTACAGTACAAAATGCAAAAACACAAACAAGCCACTTCTCAGCGCTCATCAGAGTCATCACTGGAGGAAGGCGAAGCCCCTTTCCCAGCCCGCAGCGCTCGAGTAAGTCGTGTCCTCTTTTCTTGGCTTATTTTCGAACCTGCACAAAGGGAACAGATGTATTAGAGACACAGTGAAGAAAGATAGGCACTTTTAGAAAGTAACGAAGGCCGAAGTTGCCTAAGGCCGTGGTTCTTACTTATGTACTTCTCAAGAGTCCTAGCGTTGAACTCCAATCACCGTAGCAGAGTCAAAACCTCCCGCCTCAGCAAGAATCCGGCAACCTATTTGATCACTTGGAGCCAGATTCTTGAGGGGTTTGGCTTTGAAGACCTTTTCCTCTCTCACCCAGTACAACGGAAACCCATCGAGGGCGTCGGGAACAAGATCAGTACAGCAGATCTTGAAGAACCAGCCTTTCCACCCCGTGAACGAGCTTTGGAAAGGCGTGAAGAGAACTCTTCCGGGTACATTGCTGAGAGTTACCCAGAGGTTGTGTCTCTGTCTCTTCACCTCAAAAAAGTGAAGAAAGAGGTCAACCGAGGGTGCGCAACCCAGAAACCCAAAGAGGACATCGAAGGCCTTAACAAAGGCCCAGCTGTTGGGGTATAGCTGGGCTGGAGCCACGTTGATCTCCGTCAGCAGTTCCTTCTCGAACCAGGAGAAGGGTAAGCGCACCCCGATGGTCTTGAACACCACCTGGTAAAAGTAAAAGAAAGGGACCCCGTTGTTGGCCCGTTCGTCGCCACACACTGGCTCCCCCAGAGTGCATGGGAGCACAGCGATGTCGTCATCGTGCCTCCTCGCGAAGGCCCGGTGGTTGTAAGAACACAACTCCCCTTTGTGTTCTCGTACGGCCCTGGTGGATAGCAAGCATGAACATTCATCAAGAAGTTCGCTCGAGGCCCAAGGGTACAAGTCTTTGGGACGGACCCTGGCGGAAGCATCGTGAGAAGACATTCTTCAGCAAGATCAAGGTGGCTAGAAATGCAAGGGTTGAGCGAGGGGAGTGAAGGTTAGAACAGCCCTTTGACAGAGAAGAAAGGGTGCAAGAATAAAGAACGCAAGTAGGTTATGAGAAGTGAGAAAACGATGAAGATAGTTCCAGAGCCTGAAGAATTAAATAAAGCGGTTAGAGCGCCAAACGACGTGAATGGATGCACCGCACGATTGATACACGTGGTGGAAGATGAAAGGATGATGCTGGCACCTCTGGTTTAAGTCAGAAAATGTCCCGTCAACAGAATATCCAGGGGTACGATCCGCCGTCGAAAGTGAGCCAGGGTTACAGCAGGAGTTAGAAAATGGAATGACTAGACACCCCAGCAACCATACAAGCAGCGCCACGTGGATCAAGTCGAATGACAGAAGGTCCCATCAGCTATACAAGGAGCGCCACGTGGATGGCACAGGCAAAGCCTTGGGCTCTTCGCTGTTATCAGGCGTTGACTAAGGCAAGGATTAAGGTCAATAACGAAGTAAAGGTAACGCCCGACGCGTTGCCAGGAAGGACGTAAAGGGCGACGACGAACGAGATGTCGCGGGCGTCGCCAACCCAAATACCGACAGGCGACGCCTCCCCGATACCCACAGGAAGGAAAGACTGTGGAGGGAGACGGAAGCAAAGAAAAGCAAAGTTAGTCACAGGCGTCGCCTCCCCGATGCCCACAGGTAGGAAAGACTGTGGAGGGAGGCGAAACCGCCGAACGCCAGCGGGTCGTTGGCAGGGTGTTCCCCGATACCTATGGGCAGGAAAGACCATGGAGGGAACAAAAACCCCACAGCACTCAGCGTTTTAGACACCCGGGGACGATACGGTGCTGCTTTAGCAGGCCTCTCCTTAGGCGTGGGCGCCGAGCCTTAAAAAATCAAAGAAAGAACCTTTCGGTATTAGAGACGTCCCGTGGACGATACGGCATCACTTAGTGAGCCTCTCCATGGGTGTAAGGGTTGGCGGGCGACCTTACCCAATCATACCAAACCGCCCAACGAAGTGTGAGAAACGGGCAGAACACAGATGAAATAATTGAAGCGTATGAAGGGAAAAGACGGGAGCGGGATCGCATAGGCAGAGTCGTATGTGACAAAGAAATAAAGACAACCATGCGAACGTCCCAAATCAGTAACAAGAGTGCGGATAGTTCAAAGAATTACAAGTTTAAACGGAGAAAGTCAAAAGCAAGCGTAAAGAATAAAGGAATTAAGCTTGAAAGTGAAGGTGGCGGTTGAGAGACAGCGGTTCAGTCGTCCACGTCCATGGGCACGACCTTCCCGTCGACGACATGGTGCAGGGGGTCGCAGTTCGAAATATTGATGCCAGGGTTCTCACAGGACGCCTGGGTCAGAGCCTCCTGGAACCCCTCCTCGAAAGTACCCGCCATCTCCTGGATAAGGTACTTTTTCTCCTTCTCCAGCTCCTCAACGGCGGCATCCCCAGAGGTCACCTGCTTCTCCAGAGCCTCTTTCTCAACGCGAAGTCGACTGACCTCGACCTGTAGTTTGTCGTAGTCAGCCCGGAGAAGGTCCATGGCTTTGGCCTGGGTGACCATTTCCCCCTCCATCCGCTCCGTCTTGTCAGCCTGCTCACGGCAACGGTCCGTCAGGTCCTTTTGAACTTCCGCATCAGCTTTGAGCAATTCCTGAAGGCCCGTTACCTGGACTTGGAGGGCGACTTCACGAGTAAAGAAGCCAGCCTGGAGCTCTAATGCCTTTGCCAGTTGCCTCTCAGTTTCTGCTTTGGACTCTTGCGCTTGCTTCAGAGAGGTTTGGTAAGTTTCGTTCTGCGCCCCAGGGTCCTCATTTCCTCCTCCAGAGTAGTCGCCTTTATTTCCAAGGCCTGGAGAGTTTGGGCTTGCATGACCGCGTTTCTGGCCTGGGCGCGCCATTCAAGGGCCACCGCCAAGAAGGCCCCCAAGTAGAAGGGCATGCCTTCCTTCCTGTCGGTGCCCTCTGGCAGAGTCCCGCCACTGAAGCCCCTCATTAGATGCATAATCGGAGGAGGGATGGCAATGAAGTCAGGGGCGGCGGCGACGGAAGCAGGAGAAGCAATGGTTTCTGCCGGCGGCGGAGGCGGAGCAGATTCGGCGCCTTCGCCCCTTTCCTCTTGGAGTGTCATGGGAGGGAGTGAGGTCGCGCTCGGGGGTTATCCATGAAGGGGTTCCCTCCCTGGGGCGACGCCTCTACCGAAAGAGGAACCCGCGCAGATTTTCTTCTTCTGAAGGGAGCCACGCCTTCTGAGTCCTCATCATCTGATGGAATCTCCAAAACACGTTTCCCTTTGTCAAGGGGGTTGGAGCCGGTGACGAAGCCGTGGCTAGGGGAACAGCGGCGATGGGTAGAGGAGAGCGAGGAGTCTGAAATGCTGCGAGGCTGTGTGGAGACGACGGAGGTGAACTCAGGGGGGCCTCGGCGGTGATCGGAGGAGGCGGCGACAGAGTCGGTGGGGGAACCGGATCAGCAGCAAGGGTGGAGGAGGCGCCCGCCTTGGCGGCACGTGCCTCCTTCATTGCCTTCGCCAGCATCATTCTCTTAGAAGCGCCCATCACCGATCCTACATCAAGACAGACCAAACAGCAAGGGTTAGTACTAAAACAGCTACGCGAATTCACGATACGCGAAGAGACATGAAATGCAAGTAACATGGTACAAGTGTAAAACAAGCATAACAGTATGGGGAAACAAACCACCGATAGCAAGCTGCTTGTAGCACAAAGATGAGGGGAGAGCCCCTTACCAAAATAGGTGGTCAGGGCGTGGGCATTGTACTCGTTAGCGACCAGCTTCAAGGTATCAAAGACGATCCCCAACCCCACCAAGGCTTTGCTTACCTCCCTATCGGCGGGGGATAGCTCTTCCAGGGTTTTGGCCCTGAGCAATTTGGGGCGTTCCGTCCAGTAAAGGGGGAAGCCATCCAAAGCTGTGGGATCATGCTTGGCGCAGCACACCCTGAAGAACTTCCCTTTCCAGTTTTTGTAAGAATTCTGGAAGAGGGAGAGGAGGATCCTGCCAGCGATCCCGGAAAAGCTTACCCAAAAGCTTTTCCCCTGTTTTTTCACCTCAAAAAAATGCAGGAAGACATCTACGGAAGGAGGAATGCCCAGGTATCCACAAAGAATTTGAAAGCCCCTCACAAATGCCCAGCTATTGGGATGAAGCTGGGCGGGGGCGGTGTTGATTTCAGTAAGAAGCTCCCGTTCGAAGGGAGTGAATGGGAGACGCACTCCTACGCGCTTGAACACGGTCTGGTACATGAAGAAGAAGGGTTTCCCCTTTCTAGGTCTGTCGTCCAAACAAACAGGTTCCCCAGGCCTGCCGGGACGAACGGATATGTGGGCGTCGTGTGTGCGGTAGAAGGCGTTAAAGTTGTACAAATGGGGATCCCCCCGGTGAGCTTCCAGGTCCTGGAAGGAAGTCAGGCTGGTGCATTCACTCAGGAGCTCATCGGAGGCCCAGGGGTAGAAGGCTTTGTAGTTGGACTTGGGGGTCGTAGGGGAAGAATCAGGCTCCGCGTTCGCGCGCGTCATGGTGAAAATAGATAGCTGGAGAAAGAAGAGAGGAAAAAGGGTTTAGCAAGTTTAGCCATGGCAAGAAGGGGAAAGAACCCCAGGAAGCGTCACCCACGCGAGAAAAACCAGAGGAGGAAGAAGAAGTGGAGAAATGCAGTAATACGTGAATAATAACAGTCCCAGGCAGTTCAATAAATCAATCTAATGCGACGAAGGGGAAAGGTCGTGAGTATCCGAGATCATAACTTTGCTATTGGAATGGAGGCAGCAGAAGGCACAGGAAGGAGAGAATCGCAGTCACAGAGAAAAAAAAAAGTTTTCGAAGGCGATGAACAGTGCGGAGTTGCAGAGCGAATGAATGTAACAGTAGGGTGAGCGCGGGGTTTGGGGTAACTTAAACGTTACATTTCGTAACCCAAGAGGCGCAAATTGAGGGCCGCAGGATCGAGCCACGCGTCAAAAGGTCGATTGCCCAGGGGAAGCGCAAGGGTCTCTAAAGGAGGGCCACGCGATGGGCCACGTGGCGCGCGATCAGGGGTAGCTCAAAAGGTGTAATCATCCCCATTTCAGGGAATGTCCAATCGCCCATTAAGAATACCCCTGCGGTTCAGAAAATGTCGCGTCAGTAATTCGAAAATTTGCTGAGTCAGCAGAGAATGACACGTCATCGGGAAGGCACGTGGATGGCGGGGGCAAGGCTTTAGTCTTTGCGCAGAAGACAAGTCTTCGGCTTAAGACTGGGGGGCTTGTGTACCGTCCCGTATAAGGGCGTTGACTAAGTCAAGGTCAAAGTCAACGACTGGAAGGTCAAAGTCAACTCAAGGTGTCGCTAAGGCACGGCGCTAAGGCACGGCGTCGCCTAGGTGAAGGCGTCGCCTAGGTGAAGGCGTCGCCTAGATGAAGGCGTCGCCTCGGTGAAGGCGTCGCCTCGGTGAAGGCGTCGCCCAGGTGAAGGCGTCGCCCAGGTGAAGGCGTCGCCCAGGTGAGGGCGTCGCCAGATCGAATAGTGTAAAAGCAAGGCAATCACGGTGTGGTTCCCCGATACCCATGGGTAGGAAAGACCATGGAGGGAGCGACGTCGTGGGAAATCCTCAAGTCCCGATATCTCGGGAAAGTGATAAAGAGAAGGAAAAGGTGGCTTCAAGGCCATAGTGATAGTACCAGTGAAGGGCAGCCTGACTCGCGAAGTACCCCTGCCGCCCCAGAGACGCCTTCAGGACAGATACGACCCAAGAGGAAGGTCACGCCCAGGATAACCGGGTGCAGGGTGTGAGAGGAAGGCAGATACGCTCTCAGAGTAAGTGGCTAGATACTTGAGGGCATGAGTTGGCACCCAAAAAGCCACCCCTAGCGCAGTAGCACTCCCAAACAGGAGGACCCACACGTAGAAACGTCCCCAGATGGGCAGAAACGCCCCCAGATGGGGTCAGGGCGTCGTGAGGCCCTCCACGTGTATGACAGCCATGCCGGAATAGAAACACCCTCTAGTCAGGTGCCAGGTAATTAAAGATATTCAATACAGTTTCCCTTTCGAGCATTCAGGTACTATTATGGCTCCCGAGCGTTTCAACGTCTTAAATGCGCTACGTTTCGTAATTAAGCGCTTTAATGAGTGCGTTACGTTTGAGATTAAAAGCGCTTTAAGGCGCTTTAAATGCTAAGGCAGTTTAAATAGCGCTGGGAATGTCGGAAAAAGGGTTGGAACCTTCGACAAATTTAGGAGAAACTCTCTGGTTGCTTGCCCGTGCTTAAGTACTACGTACAAGTGATTGGAGAATATTTTTGCTTGAAGGGGACAACACACACACACATATACACAGTTTCTTTTACCACCTGCAGAGTGCCATACGCGGTGCTCAGATACGCGGGTGGACAGTTTTGGTGTTTCTTGCTGGCTGACTTGAGCGTCGGAGTGCAAACGGCCGCTAGGGCGCCTCTTTGTCCTTCTTTTTTGCAGGAATTCACAGGCAATCAGTGGGAAGGAGTCCTTAGCTGACGGTTGAGGTCGCGCACGAAGACGTCCCGGTCAACCGGACGGAACGACGCTTACTTGTATATTCTTGCACTGTGCAGATCTCATGTTGGGCAAAGGCAAATTGGCTGAACTGAGGGCGCTCACCCGAACCCACAGATTGGCGTCGGGCTCTCAAACCGTGCCAAACTTGGTGGTGGAGATCGCCGCTGCCCAGGGCAGATCGCCCCCTCAAGGCCCAGCTCCTCCAGAGGCACTGCCCGCCCCTCAACGAAAGAAGCTCGTCTTAAAGAAACCAAAGAGGAAAACTCCTCAAGTGGTTCAAGAAGACGAAGATGAAGATGATGAGGCAACTGAGGACGGCCTCATAACCAAAAGGAGAAGGGCGGCACCTTCTTCACCACCTGCTCTACCAACACCAACACCGCCTTCTCCCCCAGCTCCAATACCGCCAGTCCAAGCGATACCCTTGGCAGCTGCACTTCCTGCGGTTGAAGGCAATGAGCCTAACTTCATGGAGAACCCTCCGAGCGCCTCCACGCCATTCGTATCTGCTGGAAAGGGTCCTCCTTCAACTGCCTCAATCGCTGAAGCTGCACCAGGTGGGGATGAGGGCGCTCACAACTCGCCAATACTCATTACCGAGTCCCCCTCTTCACCACCACACCAGGAAACCCAACTTCCTCAACCAATTCAAGAGGGTGGTGGTGAGAGTCAGCACCAGGCCCCTTCAGCCCCTCCACCAGCAGCGGCTGCAAGCCTTCCCCCTGCGGTCAAAGAAATCTGGGGGCCCTTCACAGCTAAGCTCAAAATGATGGCAGAGGACCTCCCCTCCATCATAACAAAATCTCTGGAGAGCTCCACCAAAAAACTCCAGGATGATATCTCCATACTCCAAGAGGAGAATCGCCTGATAAGGATCGAGGCGGAGAAGCTGTCCTGCAACCTCATGATGGCGGAGATTGATCACTCAAGGGTGGAAGACGCCATGAGTGCCGAGCTGAGGGTTGCACACAAGGAGGCCTCCGATCTACGCCAGAAACTGCACCTCCTAGCTCAAGAGAAAATCGAGTTGGAAAGCAAGCTGGTTCCCTACCGACTCAAGGTGGCTGACTTGGAGGCATCAATAAAAGCGGATGCAGCCAAGGTAGAGAACCTCGAGAAAAGGTCGGTTGATCGGGAGGTTCTCCTTGGAAAGGTCGAAAAGGAGAGGAACGACGCCGTGGCTGAGCTCGCCGAAGCTAGAGAGGAAAACAAAAGAACTGTTGCAGAGCTGGCCCAGGTGCGGGAGGAAAACAAAAAGGTTGCTGAAGACCTCGTTCAAGCTCGTGAGAAAACTGAAGAACTGAAGAAACGAGCTGACGAGCTAGAACAGCAAACCGAGGGGCTCAAAAAGCAAAACGAAGAGCTCAAACTGAGCTCCGCCCAAGTCCTCGTCGCTGGGTTTGACGCCGCCCTGGAGCAAGTCGCCTGCCAGTACCCCGAGCTCGACCTCTCCATGGTATCACTATATAATGAAGTGGTGGATGGGAAGACCGTGCCTTCTGAAGATTAGTCGTCTCCCTCCACCGCTTATTCCCTGATATCTTTTTGCACAATCTTTAGGCCTTGCTTGTAATATTTTTCCTCTCTTCTTATGTACTTGAACTGATGCTGCCTTTATTATAAATTTTTCTGCTTCTACATATGGTCTCTCTGCCTGCTTTGCTTCTCCTTGTAAAAACCGCTTAAACAAAGTAACTTAGCGATTCTACCGTTTACTTACTGCTTCAAACTCGATCAAACTATCACCTTTCGAACGATGGCATTTTAATAACTTGTGAACTTTAAGACAACAAACTTCAGCGCGAAACTACTTACTAAACAGCAAGTTTCAATCCAACTGATAGTTTAAGATGTAGTTCACCTGATCTGCTCCATCAAAATGGGCCCTTACTCTTGCCATCGCCTGAATTTCTTCTGATCGCCAGAGGATCCCGGCGTTGTAAGCCCTCCTTTGCCTTCTAAACTTGGCTATTGTTCCCTCATCTGGGGGGTAGAGGCGCCTTTCGGATCCTTCTCTACCTCCCTGAGTTTAAGAACAATAAGCCGGACAGCTAGGCGTTCTCTTCGAACCTACCTTAGCCATCCTGCAAACTTCTTCCACCCTCTACACCGTACCTGAACTCGTTCGAGACGAGAAGGATTTTATCTTGCCTGAACTCGCTCGACGGCGAGAAGGTCTTTACCTCGTGCCTCTACATTGCCCCAGGGGCTACATCTTCTCTCCCCTGAAGGCACTGAGGACTTTTTACTGGTGCCTCTACATTGCCCCAGGGGCTACATCTTCTCTCCCCCGGAGGCATTGAGGACTTTTCACTTTCTCGCCTGCACTCGCTCGACGGCGAGGAGGTATTTTAATCTCTTTCTCGCCTCAGGACGCGCGAGGGCGTTGAGGTCTTTTAAACGTTGCTGGTGCCTCCGATCGCCGAAAGACGATGAAGACTTTTAACTTTAACTAATGTCGCCAATCGCCGAAAAGCGATGGGGACTTTTAACTTTAACTGATGCCGCCAATCGCCGAAAAGCGATGGGGACTTTTAACTTTAACTAATGCTGCCAATCGCCGAAAAGCGATGGGGACTTAAAAACTTTTTAGAAAGCATGCAGCATAACTTCAAACTTGCCTTAAATCACATACGAGTGACAAGGTCTTTTTTCTAAAACTTTCGTAACAATAAGCGTGCAATCTAACACACTTTAAACTTCGAAAACTCTTCTTTATTGGGTGGCCTCATTAAAAACCCTCCTTAGGGAAAAAAGAGTGCCCCCTTCAAACTGTTTTAACAGAAAGCTTGCAAAACTCTTCGTGTTTGTTTTTACTTACAAAGCTTCAACTGTAATATAACTTGAGGTGCGTGGCGTTCCAAGTGCGAGGAATCGCCCCTCCTTCCAATGTTTCTAAGCGGTAAGCGCCGTTCCCGAGCGCCTCGGTTATTTTGAACGGTCCCGTCCACTTAGGCGACAACTTGTTCTCCATCTCGTACTGGTGGGCCTTCCTCATCACCAGGTCGCCTTCTTTAAACTGCCTTGGCATCCCCTTCGAGTTATACCTTCGTTCAATCCTTCTTTTTACTGCCTCGGCTTTTACTCTCGCCTCCTCCCTGACTTCATCCAACAAATCCAGATTCAACCTTCTTTCCTCATTCGAGCCTTCCGCTACAAAGTTCTGGAATCTCGGCGAGCTCTCCTGGATCTCCACTGGAATCATTGCGTCGCACCCATAGACCAAGCTAAACGAGGTCTCATGGGTTCCTGACTGCTCGGTGGTGTGGTACGCCCAAACTATGCGGGGTACCTCCTCAGCCCACGATCCCTTGGCCTTCTCTAGCCTTCTCTTCAAGCCTCTTAGCAATACCCGATTGGCGGACTCTACTTGGCCATTTGTCTGGGGATGCTCGACGGATGCAAACACTTGTTGAATTCCCACCTCTTCGCACAGCTTCTTCAACAGGTGACTTGCAAATTGAGTCCCGTTGTCCGACACCAGGCGCTTAGGCACACCAAACCGGCACACGATGTTCTTCCACACAAAGCTCTCGATCTTGTGCGCGGTGATCTGGGCCACTGGTTCTGCTTCGATCCACTTGGTGAAATATTCAATCGCCACCACCAAGTACTTCATCTGCCTGATCGCCAATGGGAAAGGTCCCAGAATGTCGATCCCCCACGTATGAAACGGCCAAGGGCTGTAAATCGACTTCAACTCTTCGGGAGGCGCTTTGTGCCAATCGGCGTGCTGCTGACATTGCTTGCAGCACTGTGCATACTTCTTGCAGTCCTCCCTCATTGTTGGCCAGTAGTAACCTGCACGGAGGGTTCTCGCGGCCAGAGCTCGACCCCTGACATGACTTCCGCATATCCCTTCATGGAGCTCGGCCATAATTCTTGCACATTTCTCTCCTTGCACACATTCCAGGAGTGGGTGTGTGAACCCAAACCTATACAACTCGCCATCAATCATCGTGAACTTGCTGGAGTTCTTCTTTATCTTCCTGGCCTCCGTCGGATCCAGTGGGAGAAGGCCATCTGCCAGACATCGCTTGTACTGTGTTATCCAGGTGTCTGGCTCATGGGTAGCGCAGACCTACGCCACGTTCACCTTCTCCCTTCGACATGCTCTTATTCTCGGCGATCTCAAGGTCTCCTGAGTTAAAGACCTGTGACTCCTCGCCGTGTTCTCCGTCGACTTGCTTATTTGAAGAACCAGGTGGTCTGCCAAAAATGCTCTAGGCGTCTTCAGAGTTTCTTGGATCACCGTCCTTTGTCTACCCCCCTTGCCCGAACTGGCGAGCTTAGCTAGCAAGTCAGCTCGGGCATTCTGCTCTCTGGGCACATGCACCACTTTAAAGGAAACAAAGGAACTCTTCAACTCCCGCACATACTCCAGGTAAGTCGCCATTTGTGGATCCTTGGCCTGGAACTCGCCTGTTACTTGTCCCGTGACCAACAGCGAGTCACTCTTAGCCATCACCACCCTAGCTCCCATCTCCTTGGCCAGCAAGATTCCGGCGATCAACGCCTCATATTCTGCTTGATTGTTGCTGGCTTTGAAAGCAAACCTCAGGGACTGCTCAATCAGCACACCGTTGGGCCCTTCCAGGATGACTCCAGCACCGCTACCCTGCTGGTTCGACGATCCGTCCACCGAGAGCACCCAACGGAAATCATCCCCCTCAACCCGCGCTGCTTCTGACGAGAGCTTGACCACAAAATCAGCGAAAATCTGCCACTTGATCGGACCTCGGGGCTCGTACTTGATATCGAACTCCGACAGCTCCACCGCCCACTTCACCATCCTACCAGCTACATCAGGCTTCTTCAAGACTTTCTGGATGGGCAAGTCGGTGATCACCAGTATGGTAAAACTGTGAAAATAATGGCGCAACCTCCTCGCCGAAAATACAACAGCCAGTGCAGCTTTCTCCAAGGCCTGATATCTCACCTCCGGGCCCTGCAGCACCTTGCTGACGAAGTAAATAGGCTTCTAAGCCTGATCTTGGTCTTGGGCGAGCACCGCACTCACCGCCCTCTCAGTCACAGCAAAGTACAACCTGAGAGGGGTTCCCACCAACGGTTTGCACAAAACCGGCGGGCTCGCCAGGTACTCTTTAAGCTTGACGAAAGCCTCTTCACACTCCTTCGTCCAGGAAAACTTGTTGTTCCGCCTTAAACACTGAAAGTACGGATGGCCCTTCTCTCCGCTAGCTGATACGAAACGAGACAGGGCGGCCATCCGACCTGTAAGTTGCTGCACCTCCTTCACGGTAGCCGGGCTCCTCATCGCCAAGATGGCAGCACACTTATCAGGATTGGCTTCTATTCATCTTTCAGTTAAGAGGAATCCCAAGAACTTTCCCGCCTCCACGCCAAAAATGCACTTCTCGGGGTTCAGCTTTAACCTGAACTTGGCGATTGTGGTGAACAACTCCTCCAAGTCCTCAACGTGCTTGCTCTTCTCCGGCGAGGTCACGACCATATCATCCACGTACGCTTGCACATTCCTCCCCAGCATTGGTGCAAGTACCCTATCCATCAACCTTTGGTACGTGGGCCCCGCGTTCTTCAGCCCAAAGGGCATCACTTTGTAGCAGTAGCACGATCTCTCGGTCATGAAGGCGGTCTTCTCTTCATCCATGGGATGCATCTTTATCTGGTTGTACCCCGAGAAGGCGTCCAGGAAGCTCAGCAACTTGCACCCTGCAGCACTGTCGACCAGGGCGTCTATGCTTGGCAAAGGATACGAATCCTTTGGGCAGGCCTTGTTCAGGTCAGTGAAATCGACGCACATGCGCCACTTCCCATTGGTTTTCTTCACCAGTACGACATTGGCCAACCACTCAGGGTACTGGACTTCCTTGATGTGGCCTGCGGCGAGGAGTTTCTGTGTTTCATCCCTGATCGCCTGTCTTCTCTCCTCGTTGAACTTCCTTCTTCTTTGTCGCACCGGCCTGACCTGGTTGTCCATTGCTAGATGGTGGCACAAGAAATCGGGGTCGATTCCCGGCATGTCTGAAGCAGACCATGCAAAAGCATCCAGATGCCGCTCTATCACCTTGGCGATCTGGTCTTGGAGCTCAGCCTCCAAGGATCTTCCCAGCTTGAAGACCTTTCCCCCGATCTCCCTTTCGAGCCACTCCTCGACGGGTTTGGGTCTAGCTTCCCTGGCGATTACCGCCCTGGCGATTCCCAGTTCCCTCGCTTCCTCTGGGCGGTTCCTCGCCTCTTCTTCCCGATCGGCGTTCTCTCCCTCAACCTCAGCATCCAGCATGGTGACGTCACCTCCGGCGGCCACCTCCATCGCCGCATCAACAACTCGCCATTCTGCTGGCTTGGGCTTCACACCGGGAGGCGGCGTCGTTGTGATGTAACTTACTGACCTCTTGTTTTTCAGGCTATTCTCATAGCATTTCTTCGCCTCCTTCTGGTCAGATTTGATGGTGATCACCACCCCTTCCATCGATGGCAACTTCACCTTCATTTGCCTGGTGGAAGGCACAACTCCTATTCTGTTGAGCGTTGGTCTTCCCAACAGAATGTTATAAGCTGAGGGAGCATTCACGACGAGGTACTTGATTTTCTCCGTCCTTGAGCCCGCCTCATCCGTGAATGTAGTTCTTAACTCTATGTACCCCCTGACCTCCACCTGATCGCCAGCAAAGCCATACAAGCACCCTCCATAGGGCCTCAACTGGTCAAGGGGCAACTGCAGCTGTGTGAAAGTCGGCCAGAACATCACATCTGCCGAGCTTCCTTGGTCCACCAGAACCCTGTGGACCTTCCTTCCCGCCGTAACAAGCGAGATGACTATTGGATCGTTGTCATGAGGCACAACGTCCCTGAGATCTTCCCTTGTGAACGTGATGTCCACGTCTGGCGAGTGGTCCTCGAACATGTCCACCGTCATCACAGACCTCGCATACTTCTTCCTCTGTGACGCGGTGCACCCACCACCCGAGAAACCTCCTACCATGGTGTGGATCTCTCCATGAGTGGGCATCTCGTGCTGCTGGGCCTCACCACCTGCCGGCTGGGAGCTCAACGCTCCCCCCGCCCTCCTGTCCAGCAAGTAATCATTTAGGAACCCGCTCCTGACCAGGTCGTCGAGCTGGTATCCCAATGCCAAACATGAATCCACAGTGTGACCAAAACCCTGGTGGAATTCGCACCAGGCATCGGGCTTTGGTCCTAACACCTTGTCGCCCACTTTCTCAGGCGCCTTGAGCCTGGCTGCTATATTGGGAATGGCGATCAGGTCTGCCAACCCCATGACAAACTTATGCTTTGGCGGGCGATTGTACTCCCTGGGGCGCCCTGGGCCCCTGCCCTTATTTTTCCTTGGATCATAAGGATGGCGGGTCCTTTGATCCCTCTTAGCCACCGATGTCTCCAGCACCCTCTGCGGCTGGATCCGGGTCTGGGCACGTGGCCTAGCGGGGGCCACGCTCCCCCTCTTCTCGGCGACCTCACTCTCATCGGCGATGTGGGCCACCGCAAGTCGCCTAACCTCAGCAAACGTGGCGGGGTGAGCCCTGATCAACGCCTCGCAGAAAGGTCCCGGCAGCACGCCCTTCTTGAAGGCGTAGACCAACATCTCTTCGTCCTTGGCCGGCGAGCGGACCATCTGCGCCCCAAAACGATTCAAGTAGTCCCTGAGGGACTCTCCCTGGTACTGCCTTATGTCGAACAGATCATAAGACACCCTAGGCGGCGCCTTGTTCACTATGTACTGCTCGACGAAAAGCTTCGAAAACTGCTGGAAATTGGTTATGTGACCTGTAGGCAGGCTCACAAACCATTCCAGCGCTGTTCCCTGGAGCGTGCTCACAAACATCTTGCAATACACAGCATCCGAGCCTCCTGACAGCATCATCTGCGTGTGGAACATGGTGAGATGTGCCTCAGGATCCTCCACGCCGGTAAAAGTAGCCTTCACGGGTACCACACTCGCAGGGATAGACGTGTCCGTGATCGCCTGAGCGAATGGCATGGGGAAAACGCGAGGTGGCGACGATGGTGCAACTTCTTCAGCGACTGGGCGCCCTCTCTGCTCCTGAAGAGCTTGGCGCAACTCCTCAGTCACTCTGCTGAGCTCTTCATTCCTGGCCTGAGAGGCGACTAGGTCCTCATGCATCTTTGCCTGCTCTATGCGCGAGGCCTCCACATTCGCCTGCAGTGCACGCATGATCTCCACCATCTGTGCCATAGTCATGGCGCCTTCAGCAGCAACTGGCGCAACTGGACTTGAACGGTTGCTTCTCATCTTTCTCATGAAAACTTAACAGACCACAACGAGCGACGAACAAAACCTCCTTCAGCAACGATCGATCCAGCAATCAACCGGTCAGAACTTCGTGAACTCGAAAGAACTTCAAGAACACAATCTCAACAGCAAAGACCTTCGCAGAAACTTATAATCTCGACACGAACCTAGCACTCCTCCACCAAAACCTCTGATTCACCGGTCGAAAATCCAAACGAACGGTGAAGCTTCGATCTCACCGATTGAAACTCGCGTGAACGGCGAAAACTTCACCTCAACGAATAAGAATGAAAGAAACTTCAAACGAACGGTGGAAACGCGAATTTACCGAACAAAACTTCAACGAACAACGGAAAATGGTTGCACCAGCACACAACCACACAGAAACTGCAGAAACTCCAAGAACTCACGCTGCGGATGGGAACAAGTTTTACACGGCCCCACGGTGGGCGCCTGATGATCCTGCCTGCTGACCAAGACGCAAGAGCCTTGCCTCGTCAGATCTGGATCGACTTTGCGCCGTGTTAGCTTCCGTCCTTCGCTTTGATTCACCTCAAGAACCTGCAAAAAGACAGAACGGCGCCGCTGCGGCCGATCACGCTCCGACGCCCAAGTCAGCGACTGAACCACCAAATACTAAGAGAAAACTTAAGAACTCTCTGGAACCGTGCAAAATTCTCTCTCAGCGTACTCAAGTTCTCACAAGCGTAAAAGAAATATTCTAAAACACGCGTACCTCAGAAGTTCGTTAGAATCTCTTATATACCTGCGCACTTTCTCTCTCCTGACAGTTACACATCTGGACACGTGGCTCGCATCCAGCTGTACACGTGTCACCATCTGGAGCATCCTTGACTTGGGCGTCACTTCTTACTCTTCAAGCTTATTCGACTAAGTAATCCATGCAAGGAGTAACTCGGTGTATAGTTGCCTTGGAGCGCGATCTCTTCTGTGTGGCGAGTACGGGTGTCTTCATACACACCTTCCCTGTGGTCTCGCCGGCCGCCATCATGATCTACTTTACTTGCCTCATCGTGCATGCTCGGGTAAGCTGTTCCTCGATCTCAACCTCTGGCTAGCTAGGGAATGACTATCTGACGACTTCATCCTCTGCTTCTAAAGCCTGGAACAAGCTTCCCTGATCCTTCGGCGATGTCCTTCTTTCGGCGATCTCTAATCACCTGGTCGACTAGGTTCGCATCCGGCGACTTCATCTCAAACCCGGTGACCGCCGGTTTAGGTATGCTAAAGATCGAAGCACGCCACGAGCCCCCCGACCTCCTTCCCTTCTGCCAGCCAGGTGTCCCGTTCAACACGCCTATATAATAGCTTGCTGCCACGTCATCACTTCCGATCACCTGGGCGGTACAATGATGTTTACAAGAAAATCAAAGATGAAGAGCTAAACACTAGAGACATGGAGTCTTAGAAGTTGCACGCTAGTTGAGGCTGCTTTCCTTCTATGAAGTTTACACCTTCATTCCAACCTTCTTATTTTGAACCAGGGCACACTATTTATATAGAGTTAAGTGATGGGATGACTTAAATGTGAATTGTGTTCAACGCATGGTCAATCCACTCAACGACTTGACTTTCTTCAAATTGAAGAATTTTGTTGGCTTAGAGCCCATTCCCAACATAACCCAGTGAAATGATTTCCTTAGTCAGGGGGTTTCTTTTGTGCTCAAATCCTCACAGATCCACTCCTTAACCCAGTTTCACATCTTTACCCATTCTTATGAGTGAAAATCTATTTAGCGTATAGCTTGGCATTCAACGGATGGAGGTTCTATGATCATGTCTTCTATACCTTGAATTAGTTGAGGGCTTCATGTATGCACTTAGTAGATAAGTCATTTTTCCACTTCTTTATTTAGTTGTTTTCCTCAAATTCCTATAAGGTTCCACTCAAATGCACACCATCATCTTTAATCAAGTTAAATCATGATTCTAAGTAAGAAAGTACTTTTTCTTCATAAGATTTAATATACAATTCATTCAATTTTAGTGCCTAAATATATGAAAAAATTATCAATATTTGGCACCTATCATTGGGGCACTCAAAAGATTTATGGCCTTGGTAGAACTGTTAGTCGTGTCCAGTCTCAAAATAAAAGTAAGCTCCCCCTAATGTACTATAAGGTCAACCTAGGTCGAATGCAAAGACACCATCACATGGTCATAACTCATTGCCTGTAATTTTTCATTTACAAATTAATAAGGGGGAGAAAAATTGGAATTAAATACGCTAAAAAATAAAGTGAATAGTAAAACAAAGTGAATATTAGACCGTATATAGACAATCTTTAAATGACTAACCATGAAATTTAAAAATAGGACTCACCATCCCTTGTAACATCCACTTTGAAAGAGTAATGAAATTGTTCCGTCCGGTTGACCGGGACGTCTTCGTGCACGACCTCAACAGTCAGCTGGGGACTCCTTCCCGCTGGTTGCCCGTGAATTCCTGCAAAAAAGAGGACAAAGAGGCGCCCTAGCGACCGTGTGCACTCCGACGCTCAAGTCAGCCAGCAAGAAACACCAAAAAACTGACCACCCACGTATCTGAGCACCGCGTGTGACACTCTGAAGGTGGTAAAAGAACTGTGTATATGTGTGTGTGTTGTCTCCTTCAGGCAAAAATATTCTCCGGTCACCTGTACGTAACCTTAAAGCACGGGCAAGCAACCAAAGAGTTTCTCGTAAATTTGCCAAAGGTTCCAACCCTCTTTCCGACATTCTTAGCGCTATTTAAACTGCCCCAGCATTTAAAGCGCCTTAAAGCGCTTTTAATCTCAAACATAACGCACTCATTAAAGCACTTAATTACGAAACGTAGCGCATTTAAGACGTTGAAATGCTTGGGAGCCCTAATAGTACCTGAATGCTCGAAAGGGAAACTGTATTGAATATCTTTAATTACCTGGCACCTAACTAGAGGGTGTTTCTATTCCGGCATTGTTGTCATACACGTGGAGGGCCTCACGACGCCATGACCCCATCTGGGGGCGTTTCTGCCCATCTGGGGACGTTTCTACGTGTGGGTCCTCCTGTTTGGGAGTGCTACTGCGCTAGGGGTGGCTTTTTGGGTGCCAACTCATGCCCCCAAGTATCTAGCCACTTACTCTGAGAGCGTATCTGCCTTCCTCTCGCACCCTGCACCCGGTTATCCTGGGCGTGACCTTCTTCTTGGGTCGTATCTGTCCCGAAGGCGTCTCTGGGGCGGCAGGGGTACTTCACGAGTCAGGCTGCCCTTCACTGGTACTATCACTATGGCCTTGAAGCCACCTTTTCCTTCTCTTTATCACTTTCCCGAGATATCGGGTCCTGAGGCTTTCCCACGGCGTCGCTCCCTCCATGGTCTTTCCTACCCATGGGTATCGGGGAACCACACCGTGATTGCCTTGCTTTTACACTGTTTGATCTGGCGACGCCCTGGTTGGGCGACGCCTCCACCCAGGCGACGCCTCCACCCAGGCAACGCCTTGCCTTGGCGACGCCTCCACCCAGGCGATGCCTTGCCTTGGCGACGCTTCTTCTTGGCGTCTCTACATCAGGGCGACACCTTGAGTTGACTTTGACTCTCCAGTCGTTGACTTTGACCTTGACTTAGTCAACACCCTGATACGGGACGGTACACAAGCCCCCCAGTCTTAAGCCGAAGACTTGTCTTCAGCGCAAAGACTAAGGCCTTGCCCCCGCCATCCACGTGCCTTCCCGATGACGTGTCATTCTCTGCTGACTCAGCAAATTTTCGAATTACTGACGCGACATTTTCTGAACCACAGGGGTATTCTTAATGACCGATTGGACATTCCCTGAAATGGGGATGATTACACCTTTTGGGCTACCCTTGATCGCGCGCCACGTGGCCCATCGCGTGGCCCTCCTTTAGAGACCTTTGCGCTTCCCCTGGGCAATCGACCCTCTGACGCGTGGCCCGATCCTGCGGCCCTTAGTTAGCGCCTCTTGGGTTACGAAATGTAACGTTTAAGTTACTCCAAACCCCGCGCTCACCCTACTGTTACATTCATTCACTCTGCTACTTCGCACTGTGCATCGCCTCCAAAACCTTTTTTCTCTGCAATTGCAATTCTCCCCTTCCTGCGCTTCCTACTGCCTCCGTTCCAACAACAAAGGTATGGTTTCGAGCACTCACAATTCTTCACTGTCGTCGCATTAGAGGAAACTGCCTGGGACTGTTGTTATTCTCGTATTTCTCTGGATATTGTTTATATGCTTCGTTGTTCCTTTCGCTTCCCTTCGTTCTCTTGCGGATAGGGCGCTCCTAGGGTTCTTCCATTTTCCCCTTTTCTTCTCCCCAAACCCCTTTTCTCTGAACCCTTTCTTTCTCTTTTGATCTTCAGCATTGGCATTTATGGCGAAAACCATGACCACCGCGCCTCCCCCGCTCTCTAAGTCTTATTACAAAGGTGAATATGACTGGGCCCCCGATGAACTTCTGGACGAATGTTCCCTCCTGAACTCCGTTGAGGACGTGGAGGCCCACAGGGGGGACCCTGCTCTCTATAACTTCAATGCTTTCCACAAAAGTCATGACTCCCAAGTCCTGGTAAGCCGAGTGCGACCTGGGGTGCCCGTTTGTGCGGACTCACGGGATACTGGGGGGTGCGCTTTCTTCTTTCTCTATCAGATGGTGCTCAAAAGGGTGGGCCTGCGTCTGCCCCTCACTCCCTTCGAAAAAGAGCTACTGACAGAGATAAACACTGCTCCCGCCCAACTCCATCCCAACAGTTGGGCTTTCGTGAGGGAGTTCCAAATTCTCTGCGGCTACCTAGGCGTTCCTTCCTCCGTGGACGTTTTTCTTCACTTCTTCGAGGTAAAGAAGCAAGGGAAAAGTCTCTGGATGAGCTTTTCTGGCATCACCGGGCGCATCATCCTGACGCTCTTCCAGAATTCATTCAAAGGCTGGAAGGGGAAATTTTTCAAGGTACGCGCGACCAAGCGCGATCCTACCATTCTAGAGGGCTTTCCCCTGTACTGGACAGACAAACCCATAACTATGAAGCCCTTGGCTCTGGACGAACTTGCCCCGCCTGACCGGGATGTATGCAAAGCCTTGGCGGGACTGGGGATAGTCTTCGATACCGCCAAGCTCATCGCGAACGAATTCAATGCCCATGGGCTTTCTACCTACTTCGGTATTTGCCCTTAGTGATTTATGATGCATTAGTTGTTGTTTGGCTATAGAGTCTTCCTTCCGATTCATCTGAATTAGACTGATGCTACCTGTTCGTTGTACAGTGTTACATGCACTTCACATCTCTTCCTGTATTGTGAATTCACATAACTGCTCTAGTACTAATCCTTGTTGTTTGGCCTGTCTTGATGTAGGATCGGTGATGGGCGCTTCCAAAAGAATAATGTTGGCGAAAGCACTGAAGGAGGCTCGTGCCGCCAAGGCAGGCGTCTCCTCCAGCCCTGTGGCCAATCCAGTTCTCCCACCGGCTCCGTCGCCGCCACCTCCAGTCACTGCTGAAGCTGCTTCTAGCCCATCTCCGACGTCTCCACCTGGCTCCGACGTGCTTCCAACTCCCAACTCTTCTTCGCCTATCGCCGCTGTCCCCCTAGCTGCGGCCTCGTCACCAGCTCCAACCCCCCTTGACAAAGGGAAAAGGGTTTTGGAGATTCTGTCAGATGATGAGGAATCAGAAGGCGTGGCGCCCTTCAGGAGGAGAAAATCCGCGCGGGTCCCTCTTCTGGTAGAGACGTCGCCGCAGGGAGGGAATCCCTTTATGGACAACCCTCCAAGCGCAACTTCACTCCCTCCTAGGATACTCCAAGAGGAAAGGGGCGAAGGCGCCGAATCCGCGCCGCCTCCGCCGCCGCCAGAAACCACTGCTTCCCCGGCTCCCGACGCTGCTGCCCCCGACTTCATCGCCATCCCTCCTCCAATCATGCATCTGATGAGGGGTTTCAGTGGCGGGACTATGCTAGAAGGCACCGACAGGAGGGAAGGTATGCCTTTCTATTTGGGGGCCTTCTTGGCGGTGGCTTTCGAATGGCGCTCCCAGGCCAGAAACGCGGTCTTGCAAGCTCAAACCCTCCAAGCCTTGGAAACAAAGGCATCTACTCTGGAAGAGGAAATGAGGACCCTGGGACGCCAGAACGAAGCCTATCAAACTTCTCTGAGTCTAAATCGGAAACAGAGAGGCAACTGGCGGAGGCCTTGGAGCTCCAGGCTGACTTCTACGCTCGTGAAGTTGCTCTCCAAGTACAGGTAGCGGGTCTTCAGGAATTGGTCAAAGCGGATGCGGAAACTCACAAGGACCTGAATGACCGTTGCTGTGAACAGGCTGCCAAGGTGGAGCGGATGGAGGAGGAGATGGCCACCCAGGCCAAGGCTATGGACCTTTTCCGAGTTGACTACGACAAACTGTAGGTCGAGGTTAGCCGGCTTCGCGTGGAGAAAGAGGCTCTGGAGAAGCAGGTGGCCTCTGGAGACGCCGCCATTGAGGAACTGGAGAAGGAGAAAAAGTCCCTTATCCAGGAGATGGCGGGTACCTTCGAGGAGGGGTTCCAAGAGGCCCTGACCTAGGCGTCCTGCGAGAATCCTGGCGCCAACCTTTCGAACTGCAACCCCACACACCACGTAGTCGACGGGAAGGTCGTGCCCATGGATTTGAACGACTGAACTGCTGCCCCTCATCCGCCACCTTCCGCTTCAAGCTTAACTCTTCATTCTTTACCTTCGCTTTTTGACTTTATTTGCCAAAACTTGTAATTCTTTGAACTATCCGCACTCTTGTTACTGATTTGGGACATTCGCATGGTTTTCTTTGTTTCTTTGTCACATACGATTCTGCCTATGAGATCTCGTTCTCATCTTTTCCCTTCATACGCTTCAATTATTTTATCTGTGTTCTGCCCATTTCTCACACTTCGTTGGGCGGTTTGGTATGATTGGGTAAGGTCGCCCGCCAACCCTTACGCCCATGGAGAGGCTCACTAAGTGGCGCCGTATCGTCCACGGGACGTCTCTGATACCGAAAGGCTCTTTCTTTGATCTTTTAACGCTCGGCGCCCACGCCTAAGGAGAGGCCTGCTAAAGCAGCACCGTATCGTCCCCGGGTGTCTAAAACGCTGAGTGCTGTGGGGTTTTTGTTCCCTCCATGGTCTTTCCTGCCCATAGGTATCGGGGAACACCCTGCCAGTGACTCGCTGGCGTTTGACGGTCTCGTCTCCCTCCACAGTCTTTCCTACCTGTGGGTATCGGGGAGGCGACGCCTGCAACTAACTTTGCCTTTCTCTGATTTCTTCTTCCTCCTCAGTCTTTCCTACCTGTGGGTATCGGGGAGGTAACGCCAGTCGGTATTTGGGTTGGCGACGCCCGCGACTTCTCGTCTGTCGTCGCCCTTTACGTCCTTCCTGGCAACGCCTCGGGCGTTACCTTTACCTCGACATTGACCTTAACTCTTGCCTTGGTCAACGCCTGATAACAGCGAAGAGCCCAAGGCTTTGCCTGTGCCATCCACGTGGCACTCCTTGTATAGCTGATGGGACCTTCTGTCATTCGACTTGATCCACGTGGCGCTACTTGTATGGTTTGTGGGACATTCGGTCATTTCATCAAGTCCTGACTCCTGCTATGCCCCTGACTCATTTTCGACGGCGGATCGTACCATTGGATATTCTGTTGATGGGACATTTTCTGATTTAAACCAGTGGTGCCAGCGTCATCCTTTCATCTTCTGCCACGTGTATCAATCGTGCGGTGCATCCATTCACGTCGTTTGGCGCTCTAACCGCTTTATTTAACTCTTCAAGCTCTGGAACTATCTTCATCGTTTTCTCACTCTTCATAACCTACTTGCGTTCTTTCTTCTTGCACCCTTTCTTCTCTGTCGAAGGGCTGTTCTAACCTTCGCTCCCCTCGCTCAACCCTTGCATTTCTAGCCATCCTGATCTTGTTAAAGAATGTCTTCTCACGATGCTTCCTCCAAGGTCCGTCCCAAAGACTTGTACCCTTGGGCCTCGAGCGAACTTCTTGATGAGTGTTCATGCTTGCTCTCCACCAGGGTCGTACGGGAACACAAAGGGGAGTCATGTTCCTACGACCACCGGGCCTTCGCGAGGAGGCACGATGACGACATCGCTGTGCTCCCTTGCACTCTGGGGGAGCCAGTGTGTGGAGATGAACGGGCCAACAACGGGGTCCCTTTCTTTTACTTTTACCAGGTGGTGTTCAAGACCATCGGGGTGCGCTTACCCTTCTCCTGGTTCGAGAAGGAACTGCTGACGGAGATCAACGTGGCTCCAGCCCAGTTATACCCCAACAGCTGGGCCTTTGTCAAGGCCTTCGATGTCCTCTTTGGGTTTCTGGGTTGCGCACCCTCGGTTGACCTCTTTCTTCACTTTTTTGAGGTGACGAGACAGAGACACAACCTCTGGGTAACTCTCAGCAATGTACCCGGAAGAGTTCTCTTCACACCCTTCCAAAGCTCGTTCACGGGGTGGAAAGGCCGGTTCTTCAAGATCTGCTGTACTGATCTTGTTCTCGACGCCCTCGATGGGTTTCCGTTGTACTGGGTGAGAGAGGAAAAGGCCCTCAAAGCCAAACCCCTCAAGAATCTGGCTCCAAGTGATCAAATAGCTTGCCGGATTCTTGCTGAGGCGGGAGGTTTTGACTCTGCTACGGTGATCAGCTTGGAGTCCAACGCTAGGACTCTTGAGAAGTACATAAGTAAGAACCACTGCCTTAGGCGACTTCGGCCTTCGTTCCTTTCTAACTGTGCCTGTCTTCCTTCATGGTGTCTCTAACACATCTTTTCCCTTTGTGCAGGTTCGAAAATAGGCCAAGAAAAGAGGACACAACTTACTCGAGCGCTGCGGGCTGGGAAAGGGGCTTCGCCTTCCTCCAGTGATGACTCTGATGAGCGCTGAGAAGTGGCTTGTTTGTGTTTTTGCATTTTGTACTGAACATTGCTTGTAACAACAACTCTTCAATATCATAATTCTTTACAACGCCACTTTACTTTGCATATGCTTCATATACCGCGCGACTTCCTTTCGTCTCGTTTTGCCAACGATGCATGCTTTTACTTGGGCAACGCCTTCTTTCTGGGCGACGCCAAGACCTAGGCGACGCCTTCTTCCTTGGCAACACCATGGCCTAGGCGGCGCGTCACATTACTTCTAACAAGGAAAGATAAAGGCTGAAAACCAAGGCACTTCTTTTTCTCAACTGGTTTTTCCATTTATTAGGGCGACCTCATTAAAAAACCCCCAAAAGGGAAAAAGAGCGTCCCCTTCAACTAAATTGTTACATTCTGCTTACATAAGTCAACTGAAATAAAATTTTAAGTTGGTCGCATTCCAACTGCGCGGGATAGGGCCTCCATCTAAAGTCTCCAGGTTGTACGAACCGTTGCCCTTAGCCTCAGTAACTCTGAAGGGCCCGGTCCACTTGGGAGACAGCTTATTCTCCAACTCGTATGGGTGAGCTTTCCTCATCACTAGGTCGCCCACTTGAAACTGTCGCGGCTTTACTTTAGAGCTATATTGTCGCTCCACTCTTCTCTTCATCGCTTCAGCTTTTATTCTAGCTTCTTCCCTGGCCTCTTCTAGCAGATCCAGGTTTACCCGCCTCTCCTCATTAGATTCCTCCACCACAAAGCTTTGAAAACGCGGTGAGCTTTTGTGTATTTCTACTGGAATCATCGCGTCCGACCTGTACACCAAACTGAACGGCGTCTCCATAGTAGAGGATTGGGGCGTGGTGTGGTATGCCCATATAATCCTTGGCACCTCTTCCGCCCACGCCCCTTTGGCCTTCTCTAACCTTCTTTTTAACCCCCTCAGAAGGACTCTGTTTGCTGACTCTACTTGCCCATTGGTCTGGGGGTGTTCAACCGACACGAACACTTGCTTGATTCCCACTTCAGCGCACAGATTTCTCAACTGCTGACTGGCGAACTGGGTTCCGTTGTCAGATATCAGGCGCCTGGGTACGCCAAAGCGACACACGATGTTTCTCCACACAAAATGCTGCACATTTGTCGGGGTTCGCCTCTATCCCCCTCTCGGTGAGCAGAAAACCCAAGAATTTACCGGCCTCTACCCCGAAAACACACTTCTCGGGGTTCAACTTGAGGCGGTATTTGGATATTGTGTTGAACAACTCCTCCAAGTCTGCCATGTGCTGCACCCTGTTCTGCGACGCCACCACCATGTCGTCTACATAAGCATATACGTTCCTCCCAAGCATTGGCGCCAGGACCTTGTCCATTAACCTCTGGTACGTGGCGCCCGCATTTTTGAGCCCGAAGGGCATCACCTTATAGCAATAACTGCATGTTTCAGTCATGAACGCAGTCTTGCTCTCGTCTCTGGGGTGCATCTTGATTTGGTTATACCCTGAGAAGGCGTCCAGGAAGCTTAACACCTTGCTGCCAGACGCGCTGTCCACTAGGGCGTCGATGCTAGGCAACGGATAGGAATCCTTTGGGCACGCCTTGTTCAGGTTCGTGAAGTCAACGCACATTCTCCACTTTCCGCTAGCCTTTTTCACCAAGACAACGTTGGTGAGCCACTCAGGGTACTGAATCTCCCTAATGTGGCCAGCACTCAGCAGCTTCTGCGTTTCGTCTTTCACCACCTGTTGTCGCTCCTCATTGAACTTCCTTCTTCTCTGACGCACGGGGCGGACCGTGGCGTCCATGCTGAGGTGGTGACATAGGAAATCGGGGTCGATGCCCGGCATATCCGAGGCGGACCATGCGAAGGCGTCCAGGTGGCGCGAAATCACTTCTGCCACCCCTTCCTGTTCTTCTGGACTTAGCGAGCTTCCTAACTTGAAAGCTTTGCCACCAATCTCCCTTTCTAGGGTGTTAGCTGCAGGTTGCTCCCTATTATCATCTTCGGCGGGCGCCGCTTCTTCTACGGGCGCCGCTTCTTCGGGGGGCACCGCCTCTTCCACGGGCGCCTCCTCCATTGGCGCATCTGCTTCGGGCATCACCCTTTCTACTATGGCCTCTTCAAGCGTCAGCCCAGCGGGCGTCGCCTCAATCATCGTTGCGTCCGCGCTCGGCGGACGTTCGTACACCATGAAAACGCCTCTCTTCGTCTTCAGGCTGTTTTCGTAGCATTTCCTCGCCTCCTCCTGGTCTGATATGATGACTATCACCCGGCCGCTGAGGTCTGGTAGCTTCATCTTCATGTGACGGGTGGAGGACACTGCGCTTAACCGGTTTAACGCCGGCCTGCCCAGCAAAATATTGTAGGCAGAATTAGCGTTCACGACGAGGTACCGGATACTCTCGGTGCGGGAGGCCTCTCCGTCTGTGAACGCAGTCCTCAACTCCAGGTACCCCCGGACTTCTACCTGGTTATCCCCGAACCCATACAAACATCCCGTATAGGGACTCAGCAGATCGGGGGACAACCGTAATTTGTTGAAGGTCGACAGAAACATGACGTCTGCCGAACTTCCTTGATCCACAAGCACTCTGTGAACCTTCCTTCCGGCCGTGACAACAGAGATGACAACGGGATCGTTGTCGTGGGGTACCACATCTCGGAGGTCTCTTCTTGTGAACACGATATCTGACTCCCATGGCTCCCCTGAGAGCCTCTCTTCAACTGAATTTACCCCCCTCGTGTATTTCTTTCGCTGGGAGGCGGTGGGCCCTCCACCAGAGAAGCCTCCAGCAATGGTGTGGACCTCGCCAAGCACAGGCATCTCGTGTGCTGGCTCATCTGCCGGCGGCGGCAGGGTGGCGGTCGTGGTGGACTCTGCGACATAATCTTTCAAAACCCCAGTCCTCACCAGCTCATCTAGCTGGTAGCCCAACGACAGGCAATTATCAATTTGGTGCCCGAAAGCCTCGTGAAATTCGCACCAAGAGTCTTTGCGGGGCCCTAACACCTTGTCGGTCTTCGCCGGTCGCCTCAGCCTCTCGGCTATGTTGGGTATGGCGATCAAATCCTTCAACTCAACTACGAAGTTGTACCTCGCCAGTCTTGCTCTTTCTCTGGCGGGGCGTTCGCCTCCTGCGGGGCCCCGGGGCTGGGGCTTTCTGGCTTCGTAGGGGCGTCTCGCCTCTGGCTTCTTTCTCCCCGTCGTGGTCTCATTGACTCTGACGGGTTGAACTCGCGCCGGTCCCCTCGGGCGTGAGGGCACGGCGCTGGTGCGCTTCACACATACCTCCCCTTCCGAAGCAATATGCTCTACCGCCCTACGCCGTAATTCAGCGAAAGTCCTAGGGCGATTGCGGATAATAGATTCTCCAAAGGGGCCGGGGCATACGCCTTTCACAAATGCGTACACGATCATAGGCTCCTCTGTTGTACCAACCTTCACGACCTGGGCCCCGAAGCGATTGATATACTCCTTCAGGGTCTCCCCGTGATACTGCTTCACGTCAAACAGGTCGTAGGAGACCGGCGGCGGGGCCTTGTTGGCTAAGTATTGTTCTCTGAATAACCGCGACAATTGGCGGAAAGACGTGATGTGGCCCTCGGGGAGGCTAATGAACCAGTCCATAGCCATCCCGGTCAGGGTGCTCATGAAGAGCTTGCACTTGGCAGCATCAGAACCGCCTATCAGGACCATTTGTGTGTGAAATGCAGCAAGGTGCGTCTCTGGGTCCTCCATCCCAGTGAAGATTACCTTGGGTCCCGCGAACGTGTTCGGGATCGCTGCATCTAGGATCTCCTGCGAGCATCTAGGGTCCCGCCTCCGATCGTTACTCAGGCCCTGGCGCAACTCCTCATTCACACGGTGGAGCTCTTCGTTGCGCTCATGCGAGGCGTCAAGATCTGCCTGCATGCGCTCCTGCTCCATCTTCGAATCCGCCATGTCCTGCTGCAGCCCCCTCATTATTTCCAGGACCTGCTGCATGGATAGGTCTGCTGGGGCTGCGCGCGCTGCTCTTCGTCTGGTGGGGGCCATTGTCACTCCAACCTCCTTCAACGTTACTGTAGCTTGGTAAATTTTCCTCGAACTTGTGATGGGACTGATGTTTTATATCGTGCCCCACGGTGGGCGCCAAATGTTCCGTCCGGTTGACCGGGACGTCTTCGTGCACGACCTCAACAGTCAGCTGGGGACTCCTTCCCGCTGGTTGCTCGTGAATTCCTGCAAAAAAGAGGACAAAGAGGCGCCCTAGCGGCCGTGTGCACTCCGACGCTCAAGTCAGCCAGCAAGAAACACCAAAAAACTGACCACCCACGTATCTGAGCACCGCGTGTGGCACTCTGAAGGTGGTAAAAGAACTGTGTATATGTGTGTGTGTTGTCCCCTTCAGGCAAAAATATTCTCCAATCACTTGTACGTAGTCCTTAAGCACGGGCAAGCAACCAGAGAGTTTCTCCTAAATTTGTCGAAGGTTCCAACCCTTTTTCCGACATTCCCCGCGCTATTTAAACTGCCCCAGCATTTAAAGCGCCTTAAAGCGCTTTTAATCTCAAACGTAACGCACTCATTAAAGCGCTTAATTACGAAACGTAGCGCATTTAAGACGTTGAAACCACTAGAGGGAAATTGTATTGAATATCTTTAATTACCTGGCACCTGACTAGAGGGTGTTTCTATTCCGGCATTGCTGTCATACACGTGGAGGGCCTCACGACGCCATGACCCCATCTGGGGGCGTTTCTGCCCATCTGGGGACGTTTCTACGTGTGGGTCCTCCTGTTTGGGAGTGCTACTGCGCTAGGGGTGGCTTTTTGGGTGCCAACTCATGCCCCCAAGTATCTAGCCACTTACTCTGAGAGCGTATCTGCCTTCCTCTCGCACCCTGCACCCGGTTATCCTGGGCGTGACCTTCCTCTTGGGTCGTATCTATCCCGAAGGCGTCTCTGGGGCGGCAGGGGTACTTCACGAGTCAGGCTGCCCTTCACTAGTACTATCACTATGGCCTTGAAGCCACCTTTTCCTTCTCTTTATCACTTTCCCGAGATATCGGGTCCTGAGGCTTTCCCACGGCGTCGCTCCCTCCATGGTCTTTCCTACCCATGGGTATCGGGGAACCACACCGTGATTGCCTTGCTTTTACACTGTTTGATCTCGCGACGCCCTGGTTGGGCGACGCCTCCACCCAGGCGACGCCTTGCCTTGGCAACGCTTCCTCTTGGCGTCTCTACATCTGGGCGACACCTTGAGTTGACTTTGACTCTCCAGTCGTTGACTTTGACCTTGACTTAGTCAACGCCCTGATACGGGACGGTACAGAAATGTTGTTCATTCTCTGATGTAAGTTAATTTTAGGATTGCACATGGTTATGGGTTTCACTTTGTTTACGAGTTTTTGTTTGAGAAGAATATGGTGAGAAATTCAAAGAAGATTGCCACTAGACACGAGCTTAACCAAGTGGTTAAGTGTGAAGGTTCTCTTTTAGAGAGCAAAGAGAAAACACAATTATATGGTGATTTAGATGATGATGGGCAGAAATGAACAATATAAAATGGAAATAAAACACAATGAAAACCAAAAAGGAAATGAAGAACACAAGATCATAAAAATGGAAGAGGAATGGCGTGAAGAAAAGGAATGAAAAACGGTGAAGAGATGAAGAAAGCTTATGGAAAATAGAGCAAGGAATCATGCCACTTTGAAGGTGAGGGAATTCCAAGATGAGTGATGAGGAGCTGCCACTTGAGGTGCACTACTCTCAAGATAAGACCAAAGAACAATTAAGGAGATAAAGCTCACTAATCACTCAAGCAGAATTTCTCTTCTAAATTCAAATTCAACTGTAAAAATACATGAGGCAAGACACCCTTTATATAAGAGAAAAGTGACTTGGGGAGCAAGAGTGAGAGGGGTAGAGGCGTCATTTGTGAGAAACCTTCTAGAAGGTAGGTCAAAGATGTAAGAATTGATGGCTTAAACAAGAGGGGGGTTGAATTGTTTTATCGAAGATTTTCGCCAATACTTGCTTCAGAATGAATCCTTAACAAACAACTCAGATAAGAGCTTAAGGAAGGAAATCAAACAATCAAACAATCCAACAAACAACTATCAGAATTTCAACCGGTTAAAGTCACGATTTAATCGGTTGTTTATAGCAGCGAAAATATCAAACAGTTTGAGAGTTTGAGAGAAAGAGAGATTTACACACAGAGATTATACTGGTTCACTCAATCCCTGAGCTACATCCAGTTCTCAGTCAAACCACTGAGTTTCACTAGCAATCAATCACAGATTACAAGCCCCCACCACAAAGAGGTGACTTTGAATCCCACAAAGCCTACTCACTCCCTTTGCACACAAAAACACCTCAAGACAGAACACCCTATGCCTTTACAGGATTTCAACAACAAATAGTATGTAGAAGAACAATTACAAGATACTAAACAGGATAGAAAGCACTTGGATTTACAAAACTAGAAATCCTATGATCAGTACTTGTCAGCACACAACAAAGCTTGAAAGCACTGTTGCTTTTTAAAACTTTTTCTCAAACCAAAACTTTTTCTCAAATCTGAATGAATACTTGTTGTATATCTTGTCACTTTTGATTTGAAAATGAAGCTCTATTTATAGCCTTTGAAAAGCTACCGTTGTAGGCAGTTTTGATTCACTAAATTAGTTAAAACAGGTTTTCAAAATTCTGTTATGAAAACATACATTTAACCGGTTGAAACCACGATTTAACCGGTTGAAATGTGTCAAGCAGTTATACAACTGATTTAAAAACAGTTTCACAACTTTCAGCCAGCTAAGTAACAAACAACTGGTTATTTCGATAAATCAATCTGTTGTTTTTCCATTGCTTGGAAAAAAACACTAAGTTGTTTAAAACATATTTAATCAAGCTTTGTGTAGGCTTTCAAGGAATGATCTTACAAAGATTCTAAATACCCTAATCTAAACCCAAACCTAGAAAGCAATACAGCTTCAGGCTTCATGTGGATTTGATACATCAAAGCTCCCATCTTCAACAATCTCCCCCTATTTGATGGAGACAAAACCTTTGGATGCTTCAAGAATGTTCTTTGTTTAGAATCTGTTTAATTCTGCATTCATTGAATAAACACAGGGTAATCTAATCCAAAACAGATATGCACCAGAGACTAGCTCTTACTTGGTGATTTCCAAAAAGGAGCATCAGCCAACTCAGATGAGAAACCAACACACATACACAAGTGCAAAAACAGATAAACAATCGGTTATTTCACAGGAATAATTGGTTAAAATTTTGTAAAACATTTTTAACAAAACTTAGATCTAAACCAGTTAAACCAGTTAAAACGGTTAAAGCAGTTTATAATAACAATGTTCAAGTAAGAAATATTACAAACCAAACTAGAACATTAAAAACTTCCAAATTTCTCCCCCTATTTGTCATCAAATAGACAAATGATAGGATTTTAAAAACATTATAAAGAAAAATTGAAAGGAAATAAGCTAGAATGAAGGACTATCCTCCCTTTCAAATTGTATCTCCAAGATCTGTCTCTGGACTTCCTCAATTTGCTCATCCAGTGTGGAAAAGTGTGTGTCCATGTTGCTGAACCTTGACTCACACATATCATAGAGGTTCCTTTGATTGTCAGAAAAGGTGTCCATACGATTGATCATCACTCTCTCAAAAGGTGATATGGTAGTCATTCTTTCACCCATATTGATGTTATTGTGATCATCCTCTTGAGTTTCAGCAGCAGGTTCATCTTGCATTGCTGCCTCCCCAGGTGCATCACCTTCATTTGTTCCACTTGGGCCAGCTTGGTCACCATCCTTGCTCACCCATCTTCCACCAATCTTAGTAAATCTCATCTTACTAAGGGATCCACTATTGATTTCACTGGACTCAGCTAGCTCTCTTTCTATGTTCACTTCAAAATAATGAAGAAACTTAGAAATCAAAATGGCATAGGGATAATGAAAGTCACATAACCTCATGGCTTTTTGCATGTGTTCTTTGATCGTGTGAATCCAGTTGATCTTCACTTTGTTCATGATACAGTATATTAAAAGGATATCTTAGTCAGAGAGGGTTGAATGATTGCTCCCCCTAGGTGTGAGAATCCACGAAACAATGAAATCCACAAGCCTTCATCAAGCTTTAGTCCACCAACTCAAAAATTTCTCACTTTGGAGTGAGGATTCCTGAGACAACCTTTGTAAAACTGGATTTTTTTGAACTCTTCCACTACTTCAAGGTTTCCCCTATTGATCCTCAGTCCAGAGGATTTCAGCCCCGTCACAACAGACCATACATAACTTGTGATGACCATATCTACACCATTGACATGTGAAATAAGTGAGTTATCACTAAATTGAAGGTTAGTGTAAAATACCTTCACTAGATCAGGATATATGTTCCCAGTGAGCTCTAGGAATCTCTCAATTTCTGTTCCTTGAGGATACTTCTCACAGAATCCAGCTCCTGCTATTTCATCCATGTGAAGGAAACCACTTTTGGTGTGTTCACATTCTTTCTACTTGTTTCAAGTAGATACTTGTTGATGAGAGTAGCATCACCCGAAAACCATCCTTCAAGCTTTCCAGTGCTCTTAACACCCCTTGATTTCATTCTTTTTGCTGAGAGTGGAGTGTCAGCCATTGCTCAAATCAGAAGAAATTTCTGCAAAGAAGGCTTTAGAAAGAAGTAGGATTGTAATAATAGCTACAATAATCAGTTATTTGAGTGTGAAACTACAACTAAATGCACTTGGTTTTATAGCTAAGAAAACCTAGTCAAAGATGGTTGTTTTCAACACAAAAAGTGAATCAAATCTGAACCATAAAGCTGACATAGTTAGTCAAATAAGAAAGGTACAGATTCACATGTGATTTTGACTAAGCATTAAAGGCAAATATGATTTTCAAGAAAAAAAAGGAATATGATCTATTAATAGCAGATGCAACAGAGTTAAACTATATTCAAACATGCAATTAATACAATCTTGACCATACACGTCATTTGGTTGAACAGAATCACAAACCATAATTTAAAAAATAAAAACAGATTTGCCCAGTTTTTGTTAGAGAGAAAACAATCGGTTATTTTGAAGAAACAATCGGTTGAATTTCTGTTCTGATGAAAAATAAACACATTTTCAATTTCTCATGTTGTATTCAATCAATATTGCTTACAGGATACCAATTGTATAAAAAGTAGATGGAATACACAGTAATTATGAATCAACCATAGAGTATAACTACTGAATTGAATTTAAGCAACAATTGTTCGTAACAAAGAAGAACTAAGAACTTCATTCTTAGATTTCAGATTACATAAATGTATGTAGTTCATGAAATCCGCACAAGACATTGGTATGTACAGAAATCCTCTTGAAGTTCTGTCCTTAATGAACCTTCAAGTAAAGTCAGAAATCTATAAAACAAAACTTTGTCAAATTACAAGATTTGATCCCTTAAAGAATTTGGGACCTTCTGTGTTAGATTTGTCTTTTGAATCAACAATACATCTAGGAATCCACTTAAAGATGCCCTTAGGTACAAGAGATTTACGAAACCTGCAGTACCTGACAGAGTGACCTTTCTTCATACAATAGAAGCATGTAACAACAGGTTGAAACGACATTTTAACCGATTGTTTTTGTGGAGCATGTGAAAAAGGTTTTGAAACTTTATTTTTCCTGCTCTGAGGGTAGAAGCCTAAACCTGATTATCCAAAAACAGAGTTTTGAGATGCAAGAACATCTTCAAAATTGGACTTTCCAGTTGTAAGCTTCTCCAAGGTTTTCAAAAGATAGTGGATCTTCTTTTCAAGAAGTTCACAATTTTCACAAAGAAGAATTTTTGTAAACTAACTACAGATTTTCAAAATCTTATTTTCTCTTGCTTAGCCCTTCCTCTAGAGACTTAACTCTATTTTCCAACCAGTTATTCAGTCCTTTCAACCGGTTGAGAGAAAGTGCCAATTGGTTGGTGATGTGATTCCAATAGCCACATAGAACAAGATTCTTGACATTCTTAGGAATCACCTTGAGCTGGAAAATATAGAGGCACTTTTCTTAGAGTTGGATCATTGTTCTAAGACAAGAACTCACCAAAAACAAGTACCAAATCCCAAACTCATTTGGATGAACCAAATATTGTCAAATTGAATCAACAAAGGAATGAAAGCTGGAATGACCGAACAGAATTAAACAACAATTCATATGAACCGAACAGAATTAAGAACAAAACAGAACATAGTGCTGGAAAATAGAAAAACCGAAACTGAAAAACTCAAGAACACAAAGCAACATGAACAATTGAAGAAGAAGAAAGGAAGGAGAAGAGAATGCTCATGAAGATGGAAGGAGGATGGATGATCTCGCCACTAGAAGTGTGGAATGCTCCTAGATGA
Organism: Phaseolus vulgaris; assembly: GCF_000499845.2. Taxonomy (NCBI): domain Eukaryota; kingdom Viridiplantae; phylum Streptophyta; class Magnoliopsida; order Fabales; family Fabaceae; genus Phaseolus; species Phaseolus vulgaris. Next base: position 10,044,487 of record NC_023755.2, on the reverse strand, counting down.
GAGTGATGCTGCCACTTGAGGACTCCATTGATCCATCAAGATAAGATTAGAGAAGAAGGCTCCAAAAGCTCTCCAAAGGTCACTCAAAATTTGAGTAGAGTTTTCTTAGATTAATTCCAATCTGAATTTTACAAAGAGAGCACCTCTATATATAGCCTAAGGTGCTGAAAAACTAAGCTAAAACATTTTAAAATTCCCTCCTAAACTATTCTAGAAACCGGCGCCTAAAACAAACATCCTATGGCACCTCCTATTCTACTCCTACACCTCTCTACTAATACACCCCCCTAAAGCTCCTAATTAAAACCTACAAGATGCTAAAACAAAAGAGGTTTCTAATGTTTTCCTCTAAGCACCTTCAACTAAAGAAATTACAAAAAGAGAAAATAAATGTCCTCTAGCTCCCAAAGCTTTGAACATGCTTCTTGTAATCCTTTGAGGTGGACTTTGACCTCCATGGGCGTCCTCCATTTGTGCCTCCACCTCTTCTTGAGCTTGATGATTGGCCTCCATGTCCTCTTGAGCTTGATCTCCATCAGTTGGCTTCATCTTGGGTTTCATTAAAAGCATCAAGTAATTGGTAGTAGGTGGTACCTTTACTTGATGAAGTAGAACTCATGTTACTTGTTACTGATGCTAGAAAACACAGATTAGCTTACTCATCATTTGAAGAACTTGAGGATGAGAGATCATTGTCATCCCATGCTACATATGCTTTCTTAGCTTTTCCCTTTTTTTCCTTTTTGAAGTCTTCATTTTCTTTGACTTCATTGTTTGGACATTCAGTCTTGATATGAACCTGTTCTCCACAGCCATAGCAAGTATACTTATTAGAATTGAATTCACTAGGTTTCTTTGAACCATATCTTTTAGAAGCTTGTCTCTTTCTCAAGAATTTGCTGAATTTTCTTAATAACAGACTTATGTTCTCCTCTTCACTTCCACTGGAATTTGTTGCTGCTTGCAAGCCTTAAGAGTTATTCTTTTGTTGTGCTTGTCTTCGCTCTCATGGACAGCAAGCCTATGAATCTCAATCTCATGCTCTCTAAGCTTACCAAACAGAGATGTCACAAACATTGAGGCGAGATCCTTTGATTCAAAGATGGCAGTGATCTTTGGCTACCATGTTCTATCTAGACAGTTCAGTATCTTGATGTTAAGCTCATCTTCGTCAAACATTTTACCAAGACTTATAAGATGGTTCACAATGTGAGAAAACCTCTACTGCACATCACAGATAGATTCTCCATTTTGCATCCTGAATAGTTCATACTCTTGAATCAGAGCATACTTCCTAGCTCTCTTAACATCAGTTGTGCCTTCATGTGTGACCTCTAAGATGTCCCACATTTCTTTGGCCGAGCTGCATTGTGAAACTCTGAAAAACTCATCACAGCGTAGAGCAGATGTTATAATATTTTTAGCTATCCAATCAAACTTAGCTTTCTTATTTTCTGCCTCAGTCCACTCGGATAAATGTTTATTAACAAAAACCTCATCTCTCTTGACTTGAGGTATGAAGGGACCATTTTCAATTAATTCCCAAATATCCTTATCAGTTGAGTGTATAAAGATTTTCATTGTTTCCAAAACTGGTAATTAACCCCACAAAACAGTGGTGACCTGTTTATAGAAGCACGTTCCCCAAAAGGCATTTTATCAACCATAAAAAAAGATTTAAAAAATAGAAAAAACAAGGACTTAAGTAATTTTCAAGAACCTAGTTTTTTATGCCAATTGTAAGAATTGATGGCTTAAACAAGAGGGGGTTGAATTGTTTTATAAAAAATTTTCGCAAATACTTGCTTCATAATGAATCCTTAACAAACAACTCAGATAAGCGCTTAAGGAAGGCAATCAAACAATCCAACAAACAGTTATCAGAATTTCAACCAGTTGAAGTCACGATTTAATCGGTTATTTATAGCAGCGAAAATATCAAACAATTAGAGAATTTGAGAGAAAAAGAGATTTACACACAGGGATTATACTGGTTCACTCAATCCCTGAGCTACATCCAGTTCTCAGTCAAACCACTAAGTTTCACTAGCAATCAATCACAGATTATAAGCACACACCACAAAGAGGTGACTTTGAATCCCACAAAGCCTACTCTCACCTTTGCACACAAAAACACCTCAAGACAAAACACCCTCTACCTTTATAGGATTTCAATAACAAACAGTATGTAGAAGAACAATTACAAGATACTAAACAGGATAGAAAGCACCTGGAATTACAGAACTAGAGATCCTATGATCAGTACTTGTCAGCACACAACAAAGCTTGAAAGCACTATTGCTTTTTAAAACTCTTTCTCAAACCAAAACTCTTTCTCAAATCTGAATGAATACTTTTTGTATATGTTGTCACTTTTGATTTGAAAACGAAGCTATATTTATAGCCTTTGAAAAGCTACTGTTGTAGGCAGTTTTGATTCACTAAATCAGTTAAAACAGATTTTCAAAATTCTGTTATGAAAACATACATTTAACCGGTTGAAACAACGTTTTAACCGGTTGAAATGTCAAGCAGTTACACAACTGATTTAAAACAGTTTCACAACTTCCAGCCACTAAGTAACAAACAACCGATTATTTCGATAAATCAATCGGTTGTTTTTCCTTTGCTTGGAAAAAAACACTTAGTTGTTTAAAACATATTTAATCAAGCTTTGTGTAGGCTTTCAAGGACTGATCTTACAAAGATTCTAAATACCCTAATCTAAACCCAAACCTATAAAGCAGCACAGCTTCAGGCTTCATGTGGATTTGATACATCAAAGCTCCCATCTTCATCAAAAGAAACCCTAAACCTAGGTGCACATGTCATGAAAAGTGGGCATGGCACAAGCCTAAATTACTAAGCACACCCTAGTCTAGCTTATTCTTCTATTTGGAGCCCCCAAAAGAGCCAAAATTATTTACCTAAACTTGCCTATGTCCAATTCTTCTTGTGTTGAGGTCCTTCTAATGTTTGGTGGGGCCTGGTCTTGTATGTTGAGATGACTGACCTAGTTCTAAAGTGTCTGGTGTGTCCTTAGTCATCTTCTTGTCGGGTGGTTTGTATCATTTTCGATGACTACTTGTTCATAAGTCCTTTCTAGGTTAGTCTCCTAGATTTTGGCTATCACCTAGCCTTTTTCCTTGAAGAGTTGGCCTCACCTCTCTTCTAAACATTCTCCTATCAACACTTCAATTCCATTGATTTATCTCTTTGAACTAGCTTCCACATCATCATCTTCATTCCTTCATTGAAGAATCTCCTTGAAGAAAAAGAAGTTTATCATTTGGTATCATGAGCTAGGGTTCAACAAAAGCTAGGTAACTTCTTCTTCTAGTTCGTTTCTTGTTTTTGTGCTATTCCTATTTTTTTTTTGCTTGTCTTGAGTTGATTGCACTATTTTAATTTGTGTTGTTGTCTTGAAAATTTGGTTAAAATACCTTGTTCATCTTGGACCTTCCATTTGTATGCCTTTAGGAGTTCTATGGTATAAACCATGTGTGCTTTTCCATTTTATTCATTCTTATTTTATTTTATTTAGTTGATTTGTGATGGGTACATTTCTATTCATAGTTAGACTGTTTAACCTTGGTTTTGTTAGAATGTAATTGAAATAAATCCACTATTTTAGATAAGATTTACCTAATTAGGATTAACTGGATCTTAATTTAGATTATTGGATAAACATGGATTTTAAACATATTTTCTCACTTTTCTTGTTTCTAATTATGTGAAAAAAATTTGTGCCTTGATGATAACATTTAAAATAAAGACTTAAAGTATTTTGAAGTTTAGAAAGTTATGCTGACAAAGGACTATATGGTTTCACTAGATGGTCTTATAAGACGATTAACGAGACGATCTTCCTAGACCATCTATAACTAAGTGTATTTCTTTGAAGAGGAAAGACATGATTACATGATTCTAACTTTCTGAAGAAACACATTCCGAATTCAATCAAATCCTCTGCATTTATATTCTTTAGATTTTGTATAAAGATAATCTCCTTCAAATCTTCTACAATATCTCTTGCAGTAGATTCGATTGTGTTAGGCAATAAAAATCTAAATTGCATATCTAAAACAAGGATGGAAACAAATTATATGAAAGAGGATTGAAAGACAATATTTGGCACAAAATATGGATCCGAAATCCATGTGGAAAAGAAACGCTTAAATAGAACTTCAAAGGAAGAAAGAAGGGAGCAACACAACACACTATAAACCTAGTTTTATTTCCTTTCTATAATTTTCTTATTTTTGCATTCATATGGAAGGCTAAAGGATAGGTGTATGATTCTCATTATATTACATTGATTTAGGCCCAAAAATTGAGTGATTTGAAGTGAGAATATCCTGACATCTTCCGAATTAGAATTATAATGTGGTTAAATTGTATGGTTTTATATGGATTTTGACTGATCTTGTAGAAAACAAAAGGAAAATAGCAGTTAAGCAGAGGTGGACCAAAAATAGAGCATCCATTGAGTGTAAGCACCATGCTAAGAGGATTGATGGTAGAGAAGGCATGCACAAAGCTCCTTCAAGCCCCGAGCGTCTATAAAAACATTGAGTGGATCTACTCCAAAGAGAAGGATAATTAGAGATCATGATCCATTAAGTGAGGCCATGAAGAATTAAGGACTGAGAAAAACTTGAGGTGAAGTAAGCTAATTCGCTAAAAACAACAAGAGAGGAGTTGAGCACATGGATTTGCTTGAGATAAAGAAAGTTAATCCACTAAACGGATTAGCCATGCACTGAGCAGATTTTAATAAGATGGAAAAAAGACTTGCAAAAGAGACAAGAGAAGAAAAAGAGAGCAAAGTTCACATTCAAACATCATTATGGTCTTAGTTATTAGATACTCAAGAACTTGGTGTATTTCATTCATCATTATGAATAGCTAAGTTACTTTTGTTGGGTTCGAAAGATAATATAACATATTTGTACTATTTTTAATTTATAAATGCATGTATATTTTATTCCTATGTCATTTGATTTTGAACTTTGATATGATTCCAATAGTAAGATATAGATGATTCTTTGATATTTTATGGAATCAACTTGAGTTGGAGATTGAGTAAGCGCTTTTATAGAAATGGATCAATGTTCTATGTTTCAAGAACTCACCAAAACTTGCATCAATACACCAAAACTCATATGGAAGCCCATTTCTTGTCAATTGAACCGATTAAAAGCTATAAGAATTGAAATGAACCGATTAAATTGCCTTAAAAGTGAAATGAACCGAACAAAGTCTTAGAAACGGAAGATGAACCGATTATATTCAGCAAGGAAGAAGATGAACCGAACAAAACAACAAATGAAGCTTGATCCTGCCTGTTGACCGGGGCGCTGGAGAATGCCTCGTCAAAGGATCGACGTGCGCGCCGCTTCTCACTTCCGTTCCTCCTCTGGATCTATCTCAAGAACCTGCAAAGAAACAACACGGCGCCGCTGCGGCCGATTGCACTCCGACGCACCAAATACTAAGAACTGGAACCGTGCAAACTCTCTCTCACAAACAGCTCTGTCACTCGCAAGCGTAAAGTGTATGAACTGAACGCGCGTACCTTAGAAAATCTGTTAGGAACTCTTATATACCTGGTGGTTTTCTCTCTCCTGGCAGTTACAGACTTGGACACGTGGCTCGTATCCAACTGTACACGTGCCATCATCCGGAGGCTCCCTGACTTGGCGCTGTTTCTACTCTCATTTTGGCTAAGTTACCTATGCATGGTACTGCCCAGTGCATAGCTAACTCAGGAGTGCGATCTCTACTGAAACTGGCGAGGTAGGGCCTTCATACACCTTCCCTGTGGTCTCGCCGGCCGCCTTCATAATCTGCTTCTCCTTTATCTTCGGCGATGTGCTTGTTCTGGCGATCTGCGACTGCCTGGTCGCCTGAGTCTGCGTCTGGCGACTTCATCCTCAACCTGGCGATCGCCTATTCTGGTAAGCTGGAGATCGGAACATGCCAACTTAACAATCGGCGACTACACGTGCCTCCCGACTTCCTTCCCAACTGCCAACCTGGCGCCTTGTCAACACGCCTACACTGTAGCAGGGTACCACGTCATCGCACCCGACCACCAGGGCGGTACACAAGCCCCCCAGTCTTAAGCGAAGACTTGTCTAGCGAAAAGACTGAAAAAGCCTTCGTTAACACTGGTCTACGTGGCATGGACGTAGAATTCCAAGCGATAGTACTTTCTGCTGCTCTGACGCTCCACCAAACCCTTTGCGCATCGTTCGACACGTGGCTCTCATCAACGGCTATCTTCATCTGCCGTTAGCGCTTCCCAAAACCATTTCGAAAACCCTTAAACCCCTTACGCTCCTACTGTTCCATCACTTTCTTCACACTTGCATACGCTCTCATTTCCTTCTGCGAAAGCCCTCGACGTTCCTCGACGCTCTAGATCACCACCTCCCTTCAACGTTCTCCTAATCATCGAAAGGTAACTACTTTCCTTCGTCTGCTGGGTTCCCTTGCATTTTCACCGATTTGCATCATCCTGTAACTGTCTGGTGCATACGCTGTGAGCTGCTTTTCCATTTCTCCTTCTGCGTAACTTAGGGCTTTGTCGATCGTCGCAACGAACTCACATTCGTTCGTCTTTCACCTTCCTTTCATGATCGAGTCAGCCTTTGTAACCCTCCTGATTATTTTTTTCTTTCTTCTTCGTTTGCAGTTGCTATCATGACTCGCACGAAGATCACCCCGAACCCCCCTCCATCAGCGCGAAACCCTCCTTCACAAGCACACGACTCAACGCAAGTTCGTGGTGCTCCCTCTTCGCAGGCTGTGAGGCCTGCGCCTTCCCAAACCGCTCTGGCCCAGGCGACTCCACCAAACGCTGGAGGAGCCCCCATCCCACTGCCAGACTTCAAGACGTTATACCCATGGGCTAACCCAACCCTCTTAAAGGAAACCTCGTCGGTGAACACTGCGGGAGCGGTTCTGCGACTGACCAATGGGGACGAGGCCCACCAATCGTTTCACAAGGAGCACGATGAGAGAATGATGGTGCTGCCTTGCCCCGCCGCTCTGCCAGTGTGCGCCGATGATAAAGTGAGCGCCGACGGGCCCTTCTGCTTCGTCTACACCACTTTCTTCAAGAAGGTCAAACTCAGGTTCCCTCTTACTCGATTTGAGAGGGAACTCTTAACCGAGCTCAACATCGCTGCCGCCCAGCTTCACCCCAACAGCTGGGCGTTTGTCCGAGCTTTCGAGATAACGTGCGCCCACCTGGGGTTGCCCGCGTCAGTGGACGTGTTTTTATTCCTGTTTGAGGCCAAGCACCCAAGAGATCGCCTGTGGGTCAGCCTGAATGCCATTGCTGGGAGATCCATTTTCACCATCTTCCAGCAGTCGTACAAGGATTGGAAGGGGAAGTTCATCCAGGTTCGCGCAAATGACAAAGACACTTCCCTTCTTGACGGTTTCCCCTTGTACTGGGTGGACAAGGGGAAAAAGGAGTCCAAGAGCTGCTTCAGGAGGCCCAGAAGTCCTGATAGCATGGGAGCTTTGGACCGAGACCTTTGCCTATTCTGGAAGAGGGTGGCAGATGCCCACATAACATTCTTGACCCCCACCCTGATTTCCTTCGAGTTCTTTGAGGACCAGCTGGAATTCCAAATAGGTTAGGACGCTACACTTTTGTCTTGACATTGCTTCTGATATTGTTTCTGGGCGTCTTGTGCGACACACACAAGACTTTGGTTTTATCTTTTCTGCATATGCCTGTTTTTGCTGTCTCATTGTCTTGTACACTTACCCCTTTCTCCTTTGAGCTAACTTATGCACTTTCATTTCATGCAGACACCATGTTGGGTAAGAACATGCTCGCCGACTTAAAGGCGCTCGCCCGCAACCACGGGTTGGCGACCGGTTCCCAGACGGTTCCCAACTCGGCGGTCGAGAAGGCTATTGTTCATGGGCGATCACCGCCCAAGGAACCCACCCAGCGAAAGAAACTGGTCCTTAAGAGGCCAAAGCGAAAAGCCCCCCAAGTCGTCCAAGAGGAAGAAGAGGACGACGAGGTCACAGAGGATGGCCTTGTCACGAAAAGGAAGAGGGTGGCACCATCTTCTCCACCTGCCCCGCCCCCTCTTCCAGCTTCAACACCACCATCAACACCTGCTCCTCCTCCCTCATCACCAGCACCACAAGCCCCTTCACCACCAGTCCAAGCAGTTCCATTGGCCACTGCGCCACCTGCAACTGAGGCCCCAGAGCCAAATTTCTTGGAGGACCCCCCGAGCGCCTCTACACCACATATATCAGCAGGAGGGGGCCCTCCTTCCAACACTTCAGCTGCAGGAATCGTTCCAATCGGGGATGAGGTCGCTCACACCTCTCCAATCCTAATCACCGAGTCCCCGATTGCGTCGCCACGCCAGGAAACAACCACTGAAAATATTGCTAAGGAAGGTGGCGACGAGAACCCTCAACAAGCCCCCCTGGCGCCTCTCCAAGCCGCAAACCTTTCCCTCGAGGTCACAAGGATGTGGGAACCTCTGACTGCCAAACTCAAAACCATAGCAGAGGATATCCCATCGATCATAACGAGGGCTGTGGAGAGCTCCACCAGGCGGCTCCAAGACGATGTCTACCACCTCAAGACCGAAAACAGCACAATGAAGGTTGAGGTAGAGAAGGTGGCATTCAGCCTGACGCTCGCGGAAATGGAACACTCTCGAGTAGAGGATGCCCTGAGTACCGAGCTTAGGCTTGCGCGCAAGGAAGCTGCTGACCTTCGCCGCAAAGTCCATGAACTTGCCCAAGAAAAAGTTGAACTTGAAAGCAGAATCGTGCCTCTGCGCACCAAGGCGAGCGACCTGGAGGCTCACATTCAAGCTAATGCCGATAAGGTACAAAAACTGGAGCAAAGGTCAATCGACCGCGAAAAGCTACTTGGGCAAGTGGAGAAAGCGAGAGACGACGCCATGGCTGATCTCGCCGAGGCAAACAAGGAGAAAGGGAAGATGGCTGCCGAGTTGGCCTAAGCTCGAACAGAATCCAAGAAGGTTACTGACGACCTTCTCCATGCTCAAGAGACTAACAAACAACTCAAAAAACAGATTGAAGAGCAGGGGCAGCAGAACAAAGAGCTCAAGAAACAAGCTGAAGAGCTGGGGCAGCAGAACAAGGAGCTCAAGAAACAGGTTGAAGAGCTTCAAGGACAATTTGAAGAACTTAAGCTAAATTCTGCTCAGATTCTGACTGCTGGATTCGAAGCCGCTCGGGAGCAATTCGCATGCCTATTCCCTGATCTCGACCTCAGCATGGTGTCGTTAAACAATGAAGTAGTAGATGGAAAGGTCGTTCCCGCCGAAGGCTCAACCAATTCCACCCCATCTGCTTCTTTATAAATTCACCTGTATTTACCTTGTAAAAACTCTTGCATATGTGTTTTGAACAGTTACTCATTTCAATTGCGAAACTTGGATATTCTTTCTTCTGACTTCTTTTGAGCGCTTTTACCTTCTTCGTATGTTTAACTTTGCTGCGTTTAACTTAGCGATTTGGCAAACACGACCTTTGGCGTAACTGCTTCGAGCCGATTCAAACTTAAGCAACAATCGCTTTACACAACTTGTACCCTTGAGGCACTAACCTGATCATAAGAAAAGTTTCCAAGCAACGAACTGTAACTCAATTATCGGTTCAAACAACGTCCCACTCGACCCGCTTCATCAAACAAGTCTTTCAACCTTCTCGCCGTCGTTTGAACTTTTCCCGATCGCCAAAACCTCTTGGTAACACCAGCTTCTCCCAGCCTCATGCTTTGGCAGTCATTTCTTTATCTGGGGCAGAAATGCCCTTTGGGATCTTCCTTTACCCCCCTGAACTTCAGAGCTGAAGGCCGGCTGGCTAGGCGTTCTCTTCGAACCTACCTTAGCCACCTTTCAAGCTTCTTCCGCCCTCTTCGCCATACCTGAACTCGTTCAAGACGAGAAGGATTTTATCTTCTCGCCTATACCCGCATATAAGCGAGAAGGTCTTTAACTCGCCTGAGCTCGCACAACGGCGAGAAGGACTTTATTTGATGCCTCAACTTGCCCAGGGTGTACATCTCCTCCCCCTGGATGCACTGAGGATCTTTTCTTTCTCTCGCCTGCGCTCGCTCAACGGCGAGGAGGTCTTTAATTGGCCTTGGCTTGCACAACGGCGATAAGGACTTTATCCGGTGCCTCAACTTGCCCAGGGTGTACATCTCCTCCCCCCTGGATGCACTGAGGACCTTTCTCGCCTGCACCCGCTCAACGGCGAGGAGGTCTTTAACTTGCCTCTACGTTGCCCCGGGAGTTACATCTTCTCGCTCCCAGAAACACGGAGGACTTTTCCTCTTTCTCGCCTGCACTCGCTCGACGGCGAGGAGGTCTTTAACTTGCCTCTACGTTGCCCTGGGAGTTACATCTTCTCGCTCCCAGAAACACGGAGGACTTTTCCTCTTTCTCGCCTGCACTCGCTCGACGGCGAGGAGGTCTTTCGTCTGGTGCCTCCGATCGCCAATAAACGATGAGGACTTTAAAACTTAACTGGTGCCTCCGATCGCCGAAAGACGATGAGGACTTTGAAAACTTAACTGGTGCCTCCGATCGCCGAAAAACGATGAGGACTTTAAAAACTTAACTGGTACCTCTAATCGCCGAAAAACGATGAGGACTTTAAAAACTTAACTGGTGCCTCTAATCGCCGAAAAACGATGAGGACTTTAAAACTTTTTTTAGGAAGCACGCGATATATATATATTTTCTTGCCTCAAATCATGTACAAATGACAAGGTCTTTCTTCAAACTTTCGAAAATAGTACACATGCAATCTGGAAACACCTTATACTTCGAAAACTCTTCTTTTATTGGGCGGCCTCATTAAAAACCCTCCTTAGGGAAAAAAGAGTGCCCCCTTGAAACTGTTTTAACAGAGACATTGCAATATAACATTTGTGTTTGTCTTTACTTACAAAGCTCTTAGCTATAGTACAACTTCAGGTGTGTGGCGTTCCAGGTATGAGGGATCGCCCCTCCTTCCAGCGTCTCTAAGCGGTAGGCTCCGTTCCCGAGTGCCTCGGTTATTCTGAACGGTCCAGTCCACTTGGGTGATAGTTTATTCTCCATCTCGTACTGGTGGGCCTTCCTCATCACCAGATCGCCTTCTCTAAACTGCCTTGGCATCACCTTAGAATTGTACCTTCGCTCGACCCTTCTTTTCACCGCCTCAGCCTTCAGCCTCGCTTCCACCCTGACCTCATCCAGCAGATCCAGGTTCAGCCTTCTCTCTTCATTCGAGTCTTCCTCTACGAAGTTCTGGAATCTCGGCGAGCTTTCCTGGATCTCCACTGGAATCATGGCGTCACACCCATAGACCAAGCTAAACGGGGTCTCATGGGTTCCGGACTGCTCGGTGGTGTGGTACGCCCAGACTATACGAGGCACCTCCTCAGCCCAACTTCCCTTGGCTTTCTCGAGCCTTCTCTTCAAACCTCTCAGCAACACCCGATTAGCTGATTCCACCTGGCCATTAGTTTAAGGGTGCTCGACGGATGCAAACACTTGCTGAATTCCAACCCCTTCACAAAGCTTCTTCAACAGGTGGCTTGCAAACTGAGTCCCATTATCTGACACCAGGCGCTTAGGCACTCCAAACCGGCACACGATGTTCTTCCATACAAAGCCTTCGATCTTGTGTGCGGTGATCTGGGCCACTGGTTCTGCTTCAATCCACTTGGTGAAGTACTCAATCGCCACCACCAAGTACTTCATCTGCCTGATCGCCAGTGGAAAAGGTCCCAGAATGTCGATTCCCCAAGTATGAAACGGCCAAGGGCTATAGATCGACTTCAACTCCTCGGGAGGTGCCTTATGCCAATCGGCGTGCTGCTGGCACTGTTTACAGCATTGGGCATACTTCTTGCAATCTTCTCTCATGGATGGCCAATAGTAGCCTGCACGGAGAGTCCTCGCGGCCAGAGCTCGACCCCCGACGTGACTTCCACATATTCCTTCGTGGAGCTCTGCCATAATTCTCGTGCACTTCTCGCCGTGTATACATTCTAGGAGTGGGTGAGTGAACCCAAACCTCTACAGATCGCCATCAATCAATGTATACTTGCTGGAATTTTTCTTTACCTTCCTAGCTTCTGTTGGATCTAGCGGGAGGAGGCCATCTGCCAAGCACCGCTTGTACTGTGTTATCCAAGTGTCTGGCTCATGGGTGGCGCAGACCTGCATTACATCCACCTTCTCTCCTCGACATGCTCTAATTCTCGGCGATCTCAGAGTTTCTTGCGTCAAAGACTTATGGCTTCTCGCTGCTCTCTCCGTCGACTTGCTTATCTGAAGGACCAGGTGATCTGCTACAAATGCCCTCGGCGTCTTCAGAGTTTCTTGAATCACCGTCCTCTGCCTACCCCCTTGCCTGAACTGGCGAGCTTAGCAAGCAAGTCAGCTCGGGCATTCTGTTCACGGGGCACATGGACCACTTCAAAAGAGGCAAAGGAACTCTTCAATTCCTGCACATACGCCAAGTAAGCCGCCATTTGTGGATCTTTAGCCTGGAACTCGCCTGTTACTTGCCCTGTGACTAGCAGCGAGTCACTCTTAGCCATCAGCACCCTAGCTCCCATTTCCTTGGCCAGCAAAATCCCGGCGATCAGCGCCTCATACTCTGCTTGATTGTTGCTGGCTTTGAAGGCGAATCTCAACGATTGTTCGATCAGCACGCCATTGGGTCCTTCTAATATGACTCCAGCACCGCTACCCTGCTGGTTCGACGACCCATCCACCGAGAGTACCCAACAGAAGTCATCTCCTTCAACCCGCGTCGCCTCTGATGAGAGCTCGACTACAAAATCTGCAAAGATTTGCCCCTTGATTGGGCCTCGGGGCTCATATTTAATGTCAAATTCTGACAACTCCACTGCCCACTTCACCATTCTTCCCGCAACGTCAGGTTTCTTCAAGACCTTCTGGATGGGCAGGTCAGTCATCACCAGTATTGTGAAGCTGTGGAAGTAGTGGCGCAACCTCCTCGCCGAAAACACCACAGCCAGCGCAGCCTTCTCCAGGGCCTGATATCTCGTTTCTGGGCCCTGCAACACCTTGCTCACAAAATAGATAGGCTTCTGAGCCTGATCTTGGTCCTGGGCGAGCACCGCACTCACCGCCCTCTCAGTCACAGCGAAATACAATCTGAGAGGGATTCCCGCCAGTGGTTTGCACAGAACCGGCGGGCTCGCCAGATATTCCTTCAGCTTGACGAAAGCTTCCTCGCATTCTTTCGTCCAAGCGAACTTGTTATTGCGCCGCAGACATTGGAAATAGGGATGTCCCTTTTCTCCGCTCGCTGACACGAAGCGAGATAGGGCTGCCATCCGACCTGTCAGCTGCTGGACTTCTTTCACTGTAGCCGGGCTTCTCATCGCCAAGATGGCGGCACACTTGTCCGGGTTGGCTTCTATTCCTCTTTCAGTCAAGAGAAAACCCAAAAATTTTCCAGCCTCCACGCCGAAAATGCATTTCTCCGGGTTGAGCTTCAACTTGAACTTGGCGATCGTCGTGAACAATTCTTCCAAGTCTGCGACGTGCTTGCTTTTCTCCTGCGAGGTCACGACCATGTCATCGACGTAAGCTTGCACGTTCCTTCCCAGCATTGGTGCAAGTACTCGATCCATCAGCCTCTGGTACGTGGCCCCCACGTTCTTCAGCCCAAACGGCATCACCTTATAGCAGTAGCACGACCTCTCCGTCATGAAGGCTGTTTTCTCTTCATCCATGGGATGCATCTTGATCAGATTATAGCCCGAGAAGGCATCCAGGAAACTCAGCAGCTTGCACCCTGCAGCACTATCAACCAGGGCATCAATGCTTGGTAAAGGATACGAATCCTTTGCGTGAAAGTCGGCCAGAACATTACGTCCGCCGAGCTTCCTTGGTCCACCAGAACTCTATGGACCTTCCTTCCCGCCGTGATCAATGAAATAACAATGGGATCGTTGTCATGAGGCACAACGTCCCGAAGATCCTGCTTGGTGAACGTAATGTCCACTTCCGGCGAGTGATCTTCAAACATGTCCACTGACATCACCGATCGCGCGTACTTTTTCCTCTGCGATGCGGTGCATCCACCACCTGAGAAACCCCCTGCAATGGTGTGGATCTCCCCATGGATAGGCATCTCGTGTTGCTGGGCTTCTCCACCTGCCGGCTGGGAACTCGACGCTCCTCCGGTCCTTCTGTCCAGCAGATAGTCGTTTAGGAACCCGCTCTTAACCAGATCGTCGAGCTGGTATCCTAAAGACAAACACGAGTCCAGGTTGTGGCCAAAGCACTGGTGAAACTCGCACCAAACGTCCGGCTTTGACCCCAGCACCTTGTCGCCCACCTTCTCGGGCGCCTTCAACCTAGCAGATATGTTAGGGATAGCGATCAGGTCCGCTAGTCCCATGACGAATTTGTGCTTAGGCGGGCGATTGTATTCCCGGCGTGCTGGTTGTTGGCGTGCTGGCGGTTGGCGCGCTTGGCTTCTTCCCTTATTTCTCCTATCGTAAGGATAGCGAGTCCTTTGGTCTTTTCTGGCCGCCGCTGCCGTTTCCAGCACCCTCTGTGGCTGGATCCTGGTCTGGGCGCGTGGCCTGGCGGGAGCCACGCTGCCTCTCTTCTCGGTGACTTCACTCTCGTCGGCGATGTGGGCCACCGCAAGTCGCCTGACTTCAGCAAACGTCGCTGGATGAGCCCTGATCAAGGCCTCGCAGAATGGCCCTGGCTGTACGCCCTTCTTGAAGGCATAGACCAGCATTTCTTCATCCTTGGCCGGCGATCTGACCATCTGCGCTCCGAAGCGATTGAGGTAGTCTCTGAGGGACTCCCCATGGTACTGCCTTATATCAAACAGATCATAGGACACCCTGGGCGGTGCCTTGTTCACAATATACTGCTCGACAAAGATTTTCGAGAATTGTTGAAAATTAGTTATGTGGCCATTAGGCAGGCTCACAAACCACTCCATCGCCGTTCCCTGGAGCGTGCTCACGAACATCTTACAGTAGACGGCGTCCGAACCTCCTGACAGCATCATCTGTGTGTGGAACGTGGTCAGATGAGCCTCTGGATCCTCCACGCCAGTAAAAACAGCTTTAACCGGGACCACGCTCGTGGGAATTGGCGTGTCGGTAATCGCCTGAATGAAAGGCATTGGGAAAACACGAGGCGGCGTCGACGGTGCCACCTCTTCAGCAGAAGAACGAACCTGCTGCTCCTGAAGAGCTCGACGCAGCTCCTCAGCTACCTTGCTGAGCTCCTCGTTCCTGGTGCGAGAGGCGACCAGGTCTTCATGTATCCTTGCCTGCTCGACGCGCGAGGCTTCTACAGTGGCCTGCAATGAGCGCATCATTCCTGCCATCTGCGCCATGGTCATGGCGGCGTCGCCTTCAGCTGCGACGGGAGCCACGGGACTGGAACGATTGCTTCTCATCTTTCTCATTAACTTCAGCGAACCACAGAAATACAGCAAACAACACTTCAGCCACGATCGAATCAGCGATCAACCGGAGAAAACTCAAGAAACTGCGCAAGAACCCAAGAACACCGCAAACTTTCGCAGAAAACCACCAAAGAACTCGAACTTCCACCAGACAGATTGCGCGCAAGCAACAAAAGACCTCACTCCACCGATTGAAAGCCAAGCAAACGGTACAAAACACAAACTCACCGAATGAAACTCAAAGAAACTGCAAACGACGGTTGCACCAGCACACAACCGCGCAGAAAACCTCGAAAACTTCCACGAACTCACGTTGTGGATGGGAGCACGTTTTACACGGCCCCACGGTGGGCGCCTGATGATCCTGCCTGTTGACCGGGGCGCTGGAGAATGCCTCGTCAAAGGATCGACGTGCGCGCCGCTTCTCACTTCCGTTCCTCCTCTGGATCTATCTCAAGAACCTGCAAAGAAACAACACGGCGCCGCTGCGGCCGATCGCACTCCGACGCTCAAGTCAGTGACGGTATCACCAAATACTAAGAACTGGAACCGTGCAAACTCTCTCTCACAAACAGCTCTGTCACTCGCAAGCGTAAAGTGTATGAACTGAACGCGCGTACCTTAGAAAATCTGTTAGGAACTCTTATATACCTAGTGGTTTTCTCTCTCCTGGCAGTTACAGACTTGGACACGTGGCTCGTATCCAACTGTACACGTGCCATCATCCGGAGGCTCCCTGACTTGGCGCTGTTTCTACTCTCATTTTGGCTAAGTTACCTATGCATGGTACTACCCAGTGCATAGCTAACTCAGGAGTGCGATCTCTACTGAAACTGGCGAGGTAGGGCCTTCATACACCTTCCCTGTGGTCTCGCCGGCCGCCTTCATAATCTGCTTCTCCTTTATCTTCGGCGATGTGCTTGTTCTGGCGATCTGCGACTGCCTGGTCGCCTGAGTCTGCGTCTGGCGACTTCATCCTCAACCTGGCGATCGCCTATTCTGGTAAGCTGGAGATCGGAACATGCCAACTTAACAATCGGCGACTACACGTGCCTCCCGACTTCCTTCCCAACTGCCAACCTGGCGCCTTGTCAACACGCCTACACTGTAGCAGGGTACCACGTCATCGCACCCGACCACCAGGGCAGTACAAGAATTGAAAGGTATAAGAATTGAAATGAACCGATTAAATTGCCTTAAAAGTGAAATGAACTGAACAAAGTCTTAGAAACGGAAGATGAACCGATTATATTCAGCAAGGAAGAAGATGAACCGAACAAAACAACAAATGAAGCTAAAACACCGAATAGAATTGCAAGAAAAGTTCTAAGACATGTTTAAGGAGTTCATATGGACATGGAAATGGAAGAAATAGATGGAGAAGAAAGAAGACTTATGTGGTTGTAGTTCTTGGTTGATGAACACGCCACTTGAAGTGTGAATGCTCCAAGATAAGTGTGAAATGCCGCCACTTGAGGAACCAAGGCACTCAAGATGAGACTAGGAAGAGGAGAAGGCAAGTTCTCACTCACTCAATCACCAATTTGGGAGAGTTTTGTTACTTCAAAAGTCAATTCTATTATTTGAAGGACCTAAGCCCTCCTTTTATAGGAGCAAGGGTCGGTCACGAGGCTTACAAAGCTTGCACCACAAGCTAACCAAAAGTCCCCTAAGCTAACGCCTATAATGAATCATGAAGAGTCACCTTCTAGAAAATTCTAAACTAAAGCCTAAAGATGCTCTACAAAAGAGGTATCTAATGTTTCCCTCTAAGCACCTTCCTAAAAGCTATATATTTAAACATTCTACTTTTTATACAAAAGACACTATAAAAAGAGAAAACAATCTACCACTACTTCCTAATTCTTTAAACTTGCTCCTTGTAAGCCTTTGAGGTAAGCTAATGTCTTCTTGAGCTTCTTCAACTTTGGCCTCTACCTCCTCTTGAACTTGATCTTCGGCCTCTATCTCTTATAAATGCATGTATATTTTATTCCTATGTCATTTGATTTTGAGCTTAATACCTGACAAATGAGGAATCATTGTTATTGCCTTTAAAACTTGAATGGTATTAAGAAATACTTTCATTTTCTGAACTAAATCAAATCAACCAAAGACATCAATATTTAGGGACAAAATTGAAGTATTTGGCTTTTATTGTTTCATCATTAAAGAAAAATTAAAGTATTATAACTCAATGGATTGATTATGATAGTTTATTTTCTAAAAAAACATGATTAAGGGATTAACTTGGTTTGGCCTTAGAGAATAATGGTAATGAAATGTATTGCATTTTGTAATCATTAAGTGTAAATGAGTTACAAAGTCTATTCAATCCCAACATCTTATCGGATTTGAAAACCTTCTCTTTTGCATTTATTCTCAGTTTATTTAAAACTTATGCTTATTTCATTTCATAATTATTTTCAAAATCTAAAATGATTTGTACCATACTTTATAATGGAAAGTGCATCTACTATATTTATACCTAGTCCCTAAGGATATGGCAACCACTTTATCAACTATACTATAGTTGACCCAGTCCACTGCCGAAAGGTAAAATTTAAAGTCACACATCACCACTAAACTTTTTTGGGTTGATTCTCTTGTATTTTTCCAATAAATTTTTATGTTTATGTTCAATAAATTTTTATTCTTAAATTTTATGTAGTGGATTGTTCTAGATTGTCTAATCTTCTTAAATTCTGATTTCAGTCAAGGGAATTGTTTTTGAATGCTTATTGAGAACTAAACTCTTTTCTTTAATTAAATTTCTTGGGTAGTTCGCTTAGTCTAATCAATCTCTTATTCATTTAGTTCAAAATGTATAAGATAAACATCACATGAATAGATGCTTAGATAGAAGTAACATACTGAATACATTAGTAAACTATTTTTTTACTAATAAGATTTTGTTCAATTTGATTGACGTTTGTTTCATTAAGTCAACTTTGTGTGAGAATTGAAGAATGATAATCTTAGGATTGGGTTAACTTTTCCTATCATCTATTATAGGTTTTTCTAAACAATCTCAACCTCCTATACTTTATTCTTATTGTTAACTTTTATTGTTGACAAACAAGTTTTGAACACTTTTTTATTGGGTTAACAATTGGATATGTCAAAAGATGACTTAAGGTCAACGAAGCTTACCTATACTCTGATCTTTTTGGTGTTAAAAGGTTTAACACTAGATTAGACAATCTATACTAAAACTATTTGAATTTGCTTGAGGAATTATAATGATCAAATTTGGCCCGTTGTGGGAGAATTGAATGAATTCCATTGGACCCAAAAATGATACATTGGAAGAATCATTTTAGTCTTCCAATATCAATAGGTTGATTATTCCGCTCTTGTATCTTCCAAAAGGAAAAAAGATCTCTGAGAGTTCTTTCCTGGATCAAAGGCTGTGACGAATCCAAATCCAAATGTTTGATGCAAGGCTAAAGTTGTTGTTGTGTTTAGGATAAGATCTGGGTAGTTTATTTGTGTAATCCACTCTTTGTTGAATCTAAAGCTAAAGTGTTTTCAAATCTTTTAAGATTAAAGTGTTTTTCAAACTAAGTGAAAAAACCCTGTTGTTTTGTCGAAACAACCAATTGTTTTACTCTTAGGTGTTTTTGAAAAGTTTGAAAACTATTTTGGTTGGTTGACTTACTGTCAAACCAAAACAATCGATTGTTTCGTGCTTTCAATCGATTGTTTGTTTGAAAATCCTAACATAATTTGTTTCGTTAGTTGAGTGTGCTTTAAATGATTTTCAACTGAATACGCTCATGTTTTAAATGCTTTGACCAATCTTTGAAAGCTATAATAGTTTGTTTATGTTTTTATAACAAACAAGAAAAACATATTTGATTTTTTCAAATTGTGAGAGATTACTTTGAAGATTTGAACGTTCACCTTTCAGCTTTGGTTTTCTCAAGAGAGAGTGGAATAGGATTACATCTGTATTGATTTCAGTTCATTCTGTAAACAAGTGTAATTCGTTCTGAATACTTTGTATTTTCTGGTGTTGTAAGCCAAGGTGTGTTGTGTGCTCTTGAGGTTGTCAAGATCAACATTCTTGGTGTGAGTTGTGCCAAAGGAAGTGTGTTTCTTGAAGGGTTCAAGGTCACTTCTTTGGTGGTTTTGTGTGTGTACCGTCCCGTATCAGGGCGTTGACTAAGTCAAGGTCAAAGTCAACGACTGGAAGGTCAAAGTCAGCTCAAGGTGTCGCCCAGGTGTAGGGACGCCAAGAGGAAGCGTCGCCAAGGCAGGACAAGGCGTCGCTAAAGCACGGCGTCGCCTAGGTGAAGGCGTCGCCTAGGTGGAGGCGTCGCCTAGATGAAAGCGTCGCCTCGGTGAAGGCGTCGTCTAGGTGAAGGCGTCGCCTAGGTGAAGGCGTCGCCCAGGTGAGGGCGTCTCCAGATCGAACAGTGTAAAAGCGAGGCAATCACGGTGTGGTTCCCCGATACCCATGGGTAGGAAAGACCATGGAGGGAGCGACGCCGTGTGAAAGCCTCAGGTCCCGATATCTCAGGAAAGTGATAAAGAGAAGGAAAAGGTGGCTTCAGGGCCATAGTGATAGTACCAGTGAAGGGCAGCCTGACTCGCGAAGTACCCCTGCCGCCCCAGAGACGCCTTCGGGACAGATACGACCCAAGAGGAAGGTCACGCCCAGGATAACCGGGTGCAGGGTGTGAGAGGAAGGCAGATACGCTCTCAGAGTAAGTGGCTAGATACTTGGGGGCATGAGTTGGCACCCAAAAAGCCACCCCTAGCGCAGTAGCACTCTCAAACAGAAGGACCCACACGTAGAAACGCCCCCAGATGGGCAGAAACGCCCCCAGATGGGGTCATGGCGTCGTGAGGCCCTCCACGTGTATGACAGCAATGCCGGAATAGAAACACCCTCTAGTCAGGTGCCAGGTAATAAAAGATATTCAATACAGTTTCCCTTTCGAGCATTCAGGTACTATTAGGGCTCCCGAGCGTTTCAACATCTGAAATGCGCTACGTTTCGTAATTAAGCGCTTTAATGAGTGCGTTACGTTTGAGATTAAAAGCGCTTTAAGGCGCTTTAAATGCTGGGGGCAGTTTAAATAGCGCTGAGAATGTCGGAAAAAGGTTGTTGGAACCTTCGACAAATTTAGGAGAAACTCTCTGGTTGCTTGCCCGTGCTTAAGGACTACGTACAAGTGACTGGAGAATATTTTTGCCTGAAGGGGACAACACACACACACATATACACAGTTTCTTTTACCACCTTCAGAGTGCCATACGCGGTGCTCAGATACGTGGGTGGACAGTTTTGGTGTTTCTTGCTGGCTGACTTGAGCGTCGGAGTGCAAACGGCCGCTAGGGCGCCTCTTTGTCCTCTTTTTTGCAGGAATTCACAGGCAATCAGTGGGAAGGAGTCCTTAGCTGACGGTTGAGGTCGCGCACGAAGACGTCCCGGTCAACCGGACGGAACATTTGGCGCCCACCGTGGGGCCGATATAAAACATCAGTCCCATCACACAAGTTCGTGAAAATCTATCAGGTTACGGTAGTGCTGAAGGAGGTTGGAGTGACAATGGCCCCCACCAGACGAAGATCAGCGCGCGCAGCCCCCGCAGACCTATCCATGCAGTAGGTCCTGGAAATAATGAGGGGGTTGCAGCAGGACATGGCGGATTCGAAGATGGAGCAGGAGCGCATGCAGGCAGATCTTGATGCCTCGCATGAGCGCAACGAAGAGCTCCACCGCGTGAATGAGGAGTTGCGCCAGGGCCTGAGAAACGATAGGAGGCGGCCTGGGCATGACGAGGTGGAGAATCACTCCCCACCAAGGGAGTTTTCCACTCCGTTCTCGCAGGAGATCCTAGACGCAGCAATCCCGAACACGTTCGCGGGACCTAAGGCAATTTTCACTGGGATGGAGGACCCGGAGACGCACCTCGCGGCGTTCCACACGCAGATGGTCCTGATAGGCGGCTCTGATGCCGCCAAGTGCAAGCTCTTCATGAGCACCCTGACCGGGATGGCTATGGACTGGTTCATCAGCCTTCCCGAGGGCCATATCACATCTTTCCGCCAGTTGTCGCGGTTATTCAGAGAACAGTATTTGGCCAACAAGGCCCCGCCGCCGGTCTCCTACGACCTGTTTGACGTGAAGCAGTATCAGGGGGAGACCCTGAAGGAGTATATCAATCGCTTCGGGGCCCAGGTCGTGAAAGTCGGTACAACAGAGGAGCCTATGATCGTGTACGCATTTGTGAAAGGCGTATGCCCAGGGCCCTTTGGAGAATCTATTATCCGCAATCGCCCCAGGACTTTTGCTGAATTACGGCGTAGGGCGGTGGAGCATATTGCTTCGGAAGGGGAGGTATGTGTGAAGCACACCAGTGCCGTGCCCTCACGCCCGAGGGGACCGGCGCGAGTTCAACCCGTCAGAGTCAATGAGACCACGACGGGGAGAAAGAAGCCAGAGGCGAGACGCCCCTACGAGGCCAGAAAGCCCCAGCCTCGGGGCCCCGCAGGAGGCGAACGCCCCACCAGAGAAAGAGCAAGACCGGCGAGGTACAACTTCGTGGTCGAGTTGAAGGATTTGATCGCCGTCCCCAACATAGCCGAGAGGCTGAGGCGACCGGCGAAGACCGACAAGGTGCTAGGGCCCCGTAAAGACTCTTGGTGCGAATTTCACGAGGCTTTCGGGCACCAAATTGATAATTGCCTGTCGTTGGGCTACCAGCTAGATGAGCTGGTGAGGACTGGGTTTTTGAAAGATTATGTCGCAGAGTCCACCACGACCGCCACCCTGCCGTCGCCGGCGGATGAGCCAGCACACGAGATGCCTGTGCTTGGCGAGGTCCACACCATTGCTGGAGGTTTTTCCAGGCGAAGGACCCACAGATGGCGGCGTATCTCAAATACGTCCAGTTGTTGAGAGGGGCGTTCAACGCTCTTAAGTTGATACACGTCCCGAGGGAGCAGAATGCCAGAGCTGACCTGCTTGCAAAGCTGGCTAGCTCAGGCAAGGGGGGTAGACAGAGGACAGTGATCCAGGAGACCTCAAAGCTCGGCGTCGATTCGTGGAAGACAACAGGGTGGATGTCCTCCAGATTTATGCATCAAGGGGAAGGCCGAGGAGTCATTCCTCATTAACCCAAGATACGCAGAGGGCGCCCCGCATCAGTACGTACGCGGGTGTGTCTGAGGAAGAGCAGATGCAGGTTTGTGTCCTGTCCACGGGAGACACCTGGATGACGCCCTATAAACGGTACCTGGTGGAGCGGGCCCTTCAGAGTTACTGAGGCTAAGGGCAACGGTTCGTACAACCTGGAGACTTTAGATGGGGGCCCTATCCCGCGCAGTTGGAATGCAGCCAACTTAAAATTTTATTTCAGTTGATTTATGTAAGCAGCATGTAACAGTCTAGTTGAAGGGGACGCTCTTTTTCCCCTTTTGGGGGTTTTTTAATGAGGTCACCCTAATGAATGGAATAACTAGTTGAGAAAAAGAAGTGCTTTGGTTTTCAGCCATTATTTTCCCTTGTTAGAAGTAATGTGATGCGCCGCCTAGGCCATGGCGTCGCCAAGGAGGAAGGCATCGCCTAGGCCTTGGCGTCGCCCAGAAAGAAGGCGTCGCCCAAGTAAAAGCATGCATCGTTGGCAGAATGAGACGAAAGGAAGTCGCGCGGTATATGAGGCATATGAAAAGTAAAGTCGCATTGTAAAGAGTTATGATATTGGAAAATTGTTGTTACAAGCAATGTACAGTACAAAATGCAAAAACACAAACAAGCCACTTCTCAGCGCTCATCAGAGTCATCACTGGAGGAAGGCGAAGCCCCTTTCCCAGCCCGCAGCGCTCGAGTAAGTCGTGTCCTCTTTTCTTGGCTTATTTTCGAACCTGCACAAAGGGAACAGATGTATTAGAGACACAGTGAAGAAAGACAGGCACTTTTAGAAAGTAACGAAGGCCGAAGTTGCCTAAGGCAGTGGTTCTTACTTATGTACTTCTCAAGAGTCCTAGCGTTGAACTCCAAGCTGATCACCGTAGCAGAGTCAAAACCTCCCGCCTCAGCAAGAATCCGGCAAGCTATTTGATCACTTGGAGCCAGATTCTTGAGGGGTTTGGCTTTGAGGACCTTTTCCTCTCTCACCCAGTACAACGGAAACCCATCGAGGGCGTCGGGAACAAGATCAGTACAGCAGATCTTGAAGAACCGGCCTTTCCACCCCGTGAACGAGCTTTGGAAAGGCGTGAAGAGAACTCTTCCGGGTACATTGCTGAGAGTTACCCAGAGGTTGTGTCTCTATCTCTTCACCTAAAAAAAGTGAAGAAAGAGGTCAACCGAGGGTGCACAACCCAGAAACCCAAAGAGGACATCGAAGGCCTTGACAAAGGCCCAGCTGTTGGGGTATAGCTGGGCCGGAGCCACGTTGATCTCCGTCAGCAGTTCCTTCTCGAACCAGGAGAAGGGTAAGCGCACCCCGATGGTCTTGAACACCACCTGGTAAAAGTAAAAGAAAGGGACCCCGTTGTTGGCCCGTTCGTCGCCACACACTGGCTCCCCCAGAGTGCATGGGAGCACAGCGATGTCGTCATCGTGCCTCCTCGCGAAGGCCCGGTGGTCGTAAGAACACAACTCCCCTTTGTGTTCTCGTACGGCCCTGGTGGATAGCAAGCATGAACACTCATCAAGAAGTTCGCTCGAGGCCCAAGGGTACAAGTCTTTGGGACGAACCCTGGCGGAAGCATCGTGAGAAGACATTCTTCAGCAAGATCAGGGTGGCTAGAAATGCAAGGGTTGAGCGAGGGGAGTGAAGGTTAGAACAGCCCTTTGACAGAGAAGAAAGGGTGCAAGAATAAAGAACGCAAGTAGGTTATGAGAAGTGAGAAAACGATGAAGATAGTTCCAGAGCTTGAAGAATTAAATAAAGCGGTTAGAGCGCCAAACGACCTGAATGGATGCACCGCACGATTGATACACGTGGTGGAAGATGAAAGGATGATGCTGGCACCTCTGGTTTAAATCAGAAAATGTCCCGTCAACAGAATATCCAGGGGTACGATCCGCCGTCGAAAGTGAGCCAGGGTTACAGCAGGAGTTAAAAAATGGAATGACTAGACACCCCATCAACCATACAAGCAGCGCCACGTGGATCAAGTCGAATGACAGAAGGGCCCATCAGCTATACAAGGAGCGCCACGTGGATGGCACAGGCAAAGCCTTGGGCTCTTCGCTGTTATCAGGCGTTGACCAAGGCGAGGATTAAGGTCAATAACGAAGTAAAGGTAACGCCCGAGGCGTTGCCAGGAAGGACGTAAAGGGCGACGACGGACGAGATGTCGCGGGCGTCGCCAACCCAAATACCGACAGGCGTCGCCTCCCCGATACCCACAGGTAGGAAAGACTGTGGAGGGAGACGAAAGCAAAGAAAAGCAAAGTTAGTCACAGGCGTCGCCTCCCCGATGGCCACAGGTAGGAAAGACTGTGGAGGGAGGCGAAACCGCCGAACGCCAGCGGGTCGTTGGCAGGGTGTTCCCCGATACCTATGGGCAGGAAAGACCATGGAGGGAACAAAAACCCCACAGCACTCAGCGTTTTAGACACCCGGGGACGATACGGTGCTGCTTTAGCAGGCCTCTCCTTAGGCGTGGGCGCCGAGCCTTAAAAGATCAAAGAAAGAACCTTTTGGTATCAGAGACGTCCCGTGGACGATACGGCATCACTTAGTGAGCCTCTCCATGGGTGTAAGGGTTGGCGGGCGACCTTACCCAATCATACCAAACCGCCCAACGAAGTGTGAGAAACGGGCAGAACACAGATAAAATAATTGAAGCGTATGAAGGGAAAAGACGGGAGCGGGATCGCATAGGCAGAGTCGTATGTGACAAAGAAATAAAGACAACCATGCGAACGTCCCAAATCAGTAACAAGAGTGCGGATAGTTCAAAGAATTACAAGTTTAAACGGAGAAAGTCAAAAGCAAACGTAAAGAATAAAGGAATTAAGCATGAAAGTGGAGGTGGCGGTTGAGAGACAGCGGTTCAGTCGTCCACGTCCATGGGCACGACCTTCCCGTCGACGACATGGTGCAGGGGGTCGCAGTTCGAAATATTGATGCCAGGGTTCTCACAGGACGCCTGGGTCAGAGCCTCCTGGAACCCCTCCTCGAAAGTACCCGCCATCTCCTGGATAAGGTACTTTTTCTCCTTCTCCAGCTCCTCAACGGCGGCGTCCCCAGAGGTCACCTGCTTCTCCAGAGCCTCTTTCTCAACGCGAAGTCGACTGACCTCGACCTGTAGTTTGTCGTAGTCAGCCCGGAGAAGGTCCATGGCTTTGGCCTGGGTGGCCATTTCCCCCTCCATCCGCTCCGTCTTGTCAGCCTGCTCACGGCAACGGTCCGTCAGGTCCTTTTGAATTTCTGCATCAGCTTTGAGCAATTCCTGAAGGCCCGTTACCTGGACTTGGAGGGCGACTTCACGAGTAAAGAAGCCAGCCTGGAGCTCTAATGCCTCAGCCAGTTGCCTCTCAGTTTCTGCTTTGGACTCTTGCGCTTGCTTCAGAGAGGTTTGGTAAGTTTCATTCTGGCGCCCCAGGGTCCTCATTTCCTCCTCCAGAGTAGTCGCCTTTGTTTCCAAGGCCTGGAGAGTTTGGGCTTGCATGACCGCGTTTCTGGCCTGGGCGCGCCATTCAAGGGCCACCGCCAAGAAGGCCCCCAAGTAGAAGGGCATGCCTTCCTTCCTGTCGGTGCCCTCTGGCAGAGTCCCGCCACTGAAGCCCCTCATTAGATGCATAATCGGAGGAGGGATGGCGATGAAGTCAGGGGCGGCAGCGACGGAAGCAGGAGAAGCAATGGTTTCTGCCGGCGGCGGAGGCGGGGCAGATTCGGCGCCTTCGCCCCTTTCCTCTTGGAGTGTCATGGGAGGGAGTGAGGTCGCGCTCGGGGGTTATCCATGAAGGGGTTCCCTCCCTGGGGCGACGCCTCTACCGAAAGAGGAACCTGCGCAGATTTTCTTCTTTTGAAGGGAGCCACGCCTCCTGAGTCCTCATCATCTGATAGAATCTCCAGAACCCGTTTCCCTTTGTCAAGGAGGGTTGGAGCCGGTGACGAGGCCGTGGCTAGGGGAACAGCGGCGATGGGTAGAGGAGAGCGAGGAGTCTGAAGTGCTGCGGGGCTGTGTGGAGACGACGGAGGTGAACTCAGGGGAGCTTCGGCGGTGATCGGAGGAGGCGGCGACAGAGTCGGTGGGGGAACCGGATCGGCAGCAAGGGTGGAGGAGGCGCCCGCCTTGGCGGCACGTGCCTCCTTCATTGCCTTCGCCAGCATCATTCTCTTAGAAGCGCCCATCACCGATCCTACATCAAGACAGGCCAAACAGCAAGAATTAGGACCAAAGCAGCTATGCAAAGTTACAACACACATGGGGGCGTGAAATGCAAGTAACACGGCACAATGTAAAATGAGTATAAGAGTCCGGGGAAACAAACGATCGATAGCAGGCTGCTTATAGCAAAAAAGATGAGGGGAGAGCCCCTTACCAAAATAGGTGGTCAGGGCGTGGGCATTGTACTCGCTAGCGACCAGCTTCAAGGTATCAAAGACGATCCCCAACCCCGCCAAGGCTTTGCTTACCTCCCTATCGGCGGGGGATAACTCTTCCAGGGATTTGGCCCTGAGCAATTTGGGGCGTTCCGTCCAGTAAAGGGGGAAGCCATCCAAAGCTGTGGGATCATGCTTGGCGCAGCACACCCTGAAGAACTTCCCTTTCCAGTTCTTGTAAGAATTCTGGAAGAGGGAGAGGAGGATCCTGCCAGCGATCCCGGAAAAGCTTACCCAAAAGCTTTTCCCCTGTTTTTTCACCTCAAAAAAATGCAGGAAGACATCTACGGAGGGAGGAATGCCCAGGTATCCACAAAGAATTTGAAAGCCCCTCACAAATGCCCAGCTATTGGGATGAAGCTGGGCGGGGGCGGTGTTGATTTCAGTAAGAAGCTCCCGTTCGAAGGGAGTGAACGGGAGACGCACTCCTACGCGCTTGAACACGGTCTGGTACATGAAGAAGAAGGGTTTCCCCTTTCTAGGTCTGTCGTCCAAACAAACAGGTTCCCCAGGCCTGCCGGGACGGACGGATATGTGGGCGTCGTGTGTGCGGCAGAAGGCGTTAAAGTTGTACAAATGGGGATCCCCCCGGTGAGCTTCCAGGTCCTGGAAGGAAGTCAGGCTGGTGCATTCACTCAGGAGCTCATCGGAGGCCCAGGGGTAGAAGGCTTTGTAGGTGGACTTGGGGGTCGTAGGGGAAGAATCAGGCTCCGCGTTCGCGCGCGTCATGGTGAAAATAGATAGCTGGAGAAAGAAGAGAGGAAAAAGGGTTTAGCAAGTTTAGCCATGGCAAGAAGGGGAAAGAACCCCAGGAAGCGTCACCCACGCGGAAAAAATCAGAGGAGGAAGAAGAAGCGGAGAAATGCAGTAATACGTGAATAATAACAGTCCCAGGCAGTTCAATAAATCAATCTAATGCGACGAAGGGGAAAGGTCGTGAGTATCCGAGATCATACCTTTGCTATTGGAATGGAGGCAGCAGAAGGCACAGGAAGGAGAGAATCGCAGTCGCAGAGAAAAAAACTTTTTGAAGGCGATGAACAGTGCGGAGTTGCAGAGCGAATGAATGTAACAGTAGGGTGAGCGCGGGGTTTGGGGTAACTTAAACGTTACATTTCGTAACCCAAGAGGCGCAAATTGAGGGCCGCAGGATCGAGCCACGCGTCAAAAGGTCGATTGCCCAGGGAAAGCGCAAGGGTCTCTAAAGGAGGGCCACGCGATGGGCCACGTGGCGCGCGATCAAGGGTAGCTCAAAAGGTGTAATCATCCCCATTTCAGGGAATGTCCAATCGCCCATTAAGAATACCCCTGCGGTTCAGAAAATGTCGCGTCAGTAATTCGAAAATTTGCTGAATCAGCAGAGAATGACACGTCATCGGGAAGGCGCGTGGATGGCGGGGGCAAGGCTTTAGTCTTTGCGCAGAAGACAAGTCTTCGGCTTAAGACTGGGGGGCTTGTGTACCGTCCCGTATCAGGGCGTTGACTAAGTCAAGGTCAAAGTCAACGACTGGAAGGTCAAAGTCAGCTCAAGGTGTCGCCCAGGTGTAGGGACGCCAAGAGGAAGTGTCGCCAAGGCAGGACAAGGCGTCGCTAAAGCACGACGTCGCCTAGGTGAAGGCGTCGCCTAGGTGGAGGCGTCGCCTAGATGAAGGCGTCGCCTCGGTGAAGGCGTCGTCCAGTCACGGTGTGGTTCCCCGATACCCATGGGTAGGAAAGACCATGGAGGGAGCGACGCCGTGTGAAAGCCTCAGGTCCCGATATCTCGGGAAAGTGATAAAGAGAAGGAAAAGGTGGCTTCAGGGCCATAGTGATAGTACCAGTGAAGGGCAGCCTGACTCGCGAAGTACCCCTGCCGCCCCAGAGACGCCTTCGGGACAGATACGACCCAAGAGGAAGGTCACGCCCAGGATAACCGGGTGCAGGGTGTGAGAGGAAGGCAGATACGCTCTCAGAGTAAGTGGCTAGATACTTGAGGGCATGAGTTGGCACCCAAAAAGCCACCCCTAGCGCAGTAGCACTCCCAAACAGGAGGACCCACACGTAGAAACGCCCCCAGATGGGCAGAAACGCCCCCAGATGGGGTCATGGCGTCGTGAGGCCCTCCACGTGTATGACAGCAATGCCGGAATAGAAACACCCTCTAGTCAGGTGCCAGGTAATTAAAGATATTCAATACAGTTTCCCTTTCGAGCATTCAGGTACTATTAGGGCTCCCGAGCGTTTCAACGTCTTAAATGCGCTACGTTTCGTAATTAAGTGCTTTAATGAGTGCGTTATGTTTGAGATTAAAAGCGCTTTAAGGCGCTTTAAATGCTGGGGGCAGTTTAAATAGCGCTGAGAATGTCGGAAAAAGGGTTGGAACCTTCGACAAATTTAGGAAAAACTCTCTGGTTGCTTGCCCGTGCTTAAGGACTACGTACAAGTGACTGGAGAATATTTTTGCCTGAAGGGGACAACACACACACACATATACACAGTTTCTTTTACCACCTTCAGAGTGCCATACGCGGTGCTCAGATACGTGGGTGGACAGTTTTGGTGTTTCTTGCTGGCTGACTTGAGCGTCGGAGTGCAAACGGCCGCTAGGGCGCCTCTTTGTCCTCTTTTTTGCAGGAATTCACAGGCAATCAGTGGGAAGTAGTCCTTAGCTGACGGTTGAGGTCGCGCACGAAGACGTCCCGGTCAACCGGACGGAACAGTGTGTAATCTGTAATTGATTGCTTAGTGGATTGCCAAGTGGATTCTGAGGACTGGATGTAGCTCTTGGTTTAAGAGTGAAACAGTATAAACTGTTTGTGTATCTCTTTCTTCCCTTAAACTCATTTAAATTCAGTTGTTATTGCTTTGCTGGTATAAACAACCGATTGTTTCGAAGAAACAACCGATTGTTTTTCTGGTGCTTTGCTGTTTTGTGCTTTATATCTTGGCTAACTGAATTTCTGATTGAGTTTCATTCAAAGGATTTTGTTCTAGCTTGAAATGTTTTCGAAAACCCCCTTTAAACAATTCACCCCCCCTCTCGTTTACGACCATATATTCTAACAATTGGCATCAAGAGCTTGGTACTTGAAAAATACTCAAGTTTGATCTTAGTTTTTTTTTTTCAAATGGTTGAAAAACTACCTTTTGGAGAGGGTGCTTCAATTAACAGACCACCTTTATTCTGTGATTTGAATTATCAATTCTGGAACGTTAGAATGAAAATCTTTGTTGAATCTCTTGAAAAAGGAATTTGGGATGCAATTGAAAATGACCCTTTTATTCCTAAATTTGAAAAAGATGGATCTTCCATTGAAAAACCTTGGTCCCAATGGACTGATGCTGAAAATAAAAAGGCCAAGTTTGATTGTATTGCCAAGAATATCATAACATCTGCTTTGAATTCGGATGAATTTTTTAGGATATCACAATGTTCATCGGCCAAGGAGATGTGGGACACTTTGGAAGTCACCCATGAAGGAACAAATGATGTGAAGAGAGCAAGGAAACATACTCTAATACAAGAGTATGAGATGTTCATAATGCTTAAGGGAGAATCTATTGTTGAAGTGCAAAAGAGGTTCACTCACATCATCAACCATCTAATGAGCCTTGGGAAAACCTTTGATAAAGAAGAACTAAACATCAAGATTCTCAAGTGCCTTGATAGATCTTGGCAACCTAAGGTAACAACAATTTCCGAATCAAAAGATTTGACGTCCTTGACAACGGCTTCATTGTTTGGTAAGCTTAGAGAACATGAGTTAGAAATGAATAGACTCAATGTTCAAGAAAGTGAAGACAAGCATGTGAGAAGCATTTCCTTGAAAGCTGACAAAAGCAAACAAGATTCAAGTGATGAAAGTGAAAAAGAAAACCTTAGCTTGCTGTCCAAAAAGTTTAGTAGATTCTTGAAGAGAAATCGCAACAAAAAAGCCAACAAAAAAAGGTATGGCAACAAGAAAACTAAAGATTTCAATTCTAACAATTATACTTGCTTTGGATGTGGTGAACAAGGGCATATAAAAGCTGATTGCCCAAATAAAATAAGCAATGAAAAGAAATCAAGCTACAAGGAGAAGAAGGGAAAATCAAGAAGAGAATATATTGCTTGGGATGGAAATGAAGTTTCCTCATCAAGTAAAGATGAAAAGGCATACATATGCTTAATTGCAGAAAGAGATGATGAGTCAAGCAGCTCGAGCAATGTAAGTTCATGTGCTTCCCTAAGTGCTGAAAATTATAGTAAATTGCTTCAAGCTTTTCAAGAAACTCATGAAGAAGCTAACTGATTGGTTCTCTCAAACAACCGATTGAAAGGGCTAAACAACTGGCTTGAAAAGAGGGTTAAGACACTTGAAGAAGAGCTGGAAAAACCAAAAATTGATTTTGAAAAGCTTGAAAAGCATTGCAAAAACTCTTCTCATGTGTGTGACTCTCTTGTTTGTGAGAATTGTGAAAATCTTGAAAAGAAAGTTCATTATCTTGTTAGAATTGTGGATAAGCTTTCAAATGGAAAATCCAACTTTGAAAATGTCTTGGCATCTCAAAATTGTGTTTTTGGAAGAGTTGGATTAGGTTTTAATCCACATAACAAACAAGACATGTGTACCGCCCTGGTGGTCGGGTGTGATGACGTGGCATCCTGCTACAGTATAGGCGTGTTGGCAAGGCGCCAGGTTGGCAAAAGGAAGGGAAGTCGGGGGGCTCGTGTAGTCGCCAGTTGTTATATTGGCGTGTTCCGATTTCCAGCTTACCAAAATCGGCGATCACCAGGTTAAAGATGAACTCGCCAGATGTAGATTCAGGCGACCTGATCATTGGAGATCGCCAGAGCAAGCACATCGCCAAAGATGAAGGAGAAGCAGGTTATGAAGGCGGCCGGCGAGACCACAGGGAAGGTGTATGAAGACCCCTAACTCGCCAGTTCCAGTAGAGATCGCACTCGCAAGTTAGCTATGCACTGGGCAGTACCATGCATAAGTAACTTAGCCAAAATGAGAGTAGAAGCAGCGCCAAGTCAAGGAGGCTCCAGATGATGGCACGTGTGCGACTGGATGCGAGACACGTGTCCAGGTCTGTAACTGCCAGGAGAGAGAAAACAGCCAGGTATATAAGAGTTCTTAACAAACTTTCTGAGGTACGCACGTTCAGTTTATACTCTTTACGCTTGCGAGTTAGAGCTGACTGTGAGAAAGGATTTGCACGGTTCTTGTTCTCTTAGTATTTGGTGATACCGTCACTGACTTGAGCGTTGGAGTGCGATCGGCCGCAGCGGCGCCGTTCTGTTTCTTTGCAGGTTCTTGAGGTGGATCTCGAAGAAGAACGGAGGTTCGAAGCGGTGCGCACGTCGATCCTTTGACGAGGCAGTTTCCATCGTTCTGGTCAACAGGCAGGATCATCAGGCGCCCACCGTGGGGCCGTGTAAAACTTGCTCCCATCCACAGCGTGAGTTCTTGGAGGTTTTCGAAGTTTTCTGCGTGGTTGTGTGCTGGTGCAACCATCGCTCGCTATTTGCTTGAGTTTCGTTCGGTGAATTTGCGTTTTGTACCGTTCGTTTGGCTTTTCGATCGGTGGAGTGAGGTTTCCTGCTGCTTACACGTAATCTGTTTGGTGGAAGTTCGAGTTCTTTCGTTCGTTTGGTTGTCCGCGGGGAAGCGGTGGTTTCTGGTGAAGTTGTGGTTTTCTTTGAAGGCTTACGGTGTTCTTGAGTTTTCTTGCGCGGTTTCGCGCTGTTTTTTTCGATTGATCGCTGATTCGATCGTAGTTGAAGTGTTGTTCGCTGCGTTCCTGTGATTCGCTGAAGTTAATGAGAAAAATGAGAAGCAATCGTTCAAGCCCCGTGGCGCCTGTCGCTGCTGAAGGCGACGCCGCCATGACCATGGCGCAGATGGCAGAGATGATGCGTTCGTTGCAGGCAACTGTGGAAGCCTCGCGCGTAGAGCAGGCGAGAATACATGAGGACCTGGTCGCCTCTCGCGCCAGGAACGAGGAGCTTAGCAAGGTGACTGAGGAGCTGCGCCGAGCTCTTCAGGAGCAGCAAGGGCGTTCTTCTGCTGAAGAGGTGGCGCCGTCGACGCCACCTCGTGTTTTCCCAATGCCTTTTGTTCAGGCGATTACTGACACGCCTATTCCCACGAGCGTGGTTCTGGTTAAGGCTGTCTTCACCGGCGTGGAGGATTCAGAGGCTCATCTGACCACGTTCCATACGCAGATGATGCTGTCGGGAGGGTCAGACGCCGTCTACTGCAAGATGTTCGTGAGTACGCTCTAGGGAACGGCGATGGAGTGGTTTGTGTGCCTGCCTAACGGCCACATAACCAATTTTCAACAGTTCTCGAAGATCTTTGTTGAGCAGTACATCGTGAATAAGGCACCGCCCAGGGTGTCTTATGATCTGTTTGATATAAGGCAGTACCAGGGGGAGTCCCTCAGAGATTACCTGAATCGCTTTGGAGCGCAGATGGTCAGATCGCCGGCCAAGGATGAAGAAATGTTGGTCTATGCCTTCAAGAAGGGCGTGCAGCCAGGACCATTCTGCGAGGCCTTGATCAGGGCTCACCCAGCGACGTTTGCTGAAGTCAGGCGACTTGCGGTGGCTCACATCGCCGACGAGAGTGAAGTCGCCGAGAAGAGAGGCAGCGTGGCTCCCGCCAGGCCACGCGCCCAGACCAGGATCCAGCCGTAGAGGGTGCTGGAAACAGCGGCGGCGGCCAGAAAGGACCAAAGGACTCGCCATCCTTACGACAGGAGAAACAAGGGAAGGAGCCAAGCACGCCAGCAACCAGCACGCCGGGAATACAATCGCCCGCCTAAGCACAAGTTTGTCATGGGGCTGGCGGATCTGATCGCCATTACTAACATATCTGCTAGGCTGAGAGCGCCTGAGAAGGTGGGTGACAAGGTGCTGGGGTCAAAGCCAGATGCCTGGTGCGAGTTCCACCAATGTTTTGGCCACACTTTGGACTCGTGTTTGTCTTTGGGATATCAGCTCGACGATCTGGTTAAGAGCGGGTTCCTAAATGACTGTCTGCTGGACAGGAGGACGGGGGGAGCGTCGAGTTCCCAGCCAGCAGGTGGAGAAGCCCAGAAGTCCCGACAACATGGGCGAGCTAGACAAAGATCTATGCCTTTTCTGGAAGAAAGTAGCAGCCGCCAACATCACCTTTCCTACCTCCGCAATAATCTCTTTCGAGTTCCTCGAGGATCAACTCGAAGCTCATATAGGTTAGCCTTTACCTCGACACTTAGGTTTTCGTTTTGCGTTGGGACTGATCTCGCACCTCTGTTATCTACCATCGGCGTCCTGCTTGTTGCGCACTGGATTTGGTTTTTAATTCATGCGCCATTTGTTTGCATTATTCGCACACATACTCGTATATTTTGCTTTTGCTTTTGTGCTTACTTGTATATTTTTACCCTGTGCAGACCTCATGTTGGGCAAAGGCAAATTAGTTGAACTGAGGGCGCTCGCCCGAACTCATAAGTTGGCGACGGGTTCCCAAACCGTGCCCAACTCGGTGGTGGAGATTGCCGCTGCCCAGGGCAGATCGCCTCCTCAAGGTCCAACTCCTCCAGAGACACTGCCCGCCCCTCAACGAAAAAAGCTCATCTTGAGGAAACCAAAGAGGAAAACCCCTCAAGTGGTTCAAGAGGAAGAGGATGACGAGGCGACTGAGGACGACCTTGTCACCAAAAGAGAAAGGGTGGCACCTTCTTCACCACCCGCTCTCCCAACACCAACACCGCCCTCTCCCCCAGCTCCAACACCGCCAGTCCAAGCAACACCCTTGGCGGTCGCGCTCCCTGCGGTTGAAGGCAGCGAGCCCAACTTCATAGAGAACCCTCCTAGCGCCTCCACGCCGTTTGTATCTGCTGGAGAGGGTCCTCCTTCAACCACCTCGATTGCTGGAGCCGCACCAGGTGGGGATGAAGGTGCCCACAACTCGCCGATACTCATAACCGAGTCCCCCACTTCACCACCACGCCAGGAAACCCCCCTCGCTCTACCAACTCAAGAGGGTGGTGGTGAAAGTCAGCACCAGGCTCCTTCAGCACCTCCACCAATAGTAGCTGCAAACCTTCCCCCCTTGGTCAAAGAAGTCTGGGGGCCCTTCACAGCTAAGCTAAAGATGATGGCAGAGGACCTCCCCTCAATCATAACAAAGGCTGTGAAGAGCTCAAACAAAAAGCTTCAGGACGAGATCTCAACACTCCAGGAGGAGAATTGCCTGATAAGGATTGAGGCAGAAAAACTTTCTTGCAATCTGATGATGGCAGAGATCGATCACTCAAGGGTGGAGGACGCCATGAGTGCTGAGCTGAGGGTTGCACGCAAGGAGGCCTCCGATCTGCGCCAGAAACTGCACCTCCTAGCTCAAGAGAAAATCGAGCTGGAGAGTAAGCTGGTTCCCTACAGGCTTAAGGTGGCCAACTTGGAGGCATCAATAAAAGCGGATGCAGCCAAGGTAGAGAACCTTGAGAAAAGGTCGGCTGATCGGGAGGTTCTCCTCGGCAAGGTCGAGAAGGAGAGGGACGACGCTATGGATGAGCTCGCCAAGGCTCGAGAGGAAAACAAGAAAATTGTTGCTGAGCTGGCCCAGGAGCGGGACGAAGGCAAGAAGGTTGTTGCAGACCTTGCTCAAGCTCGTGGGGAAAACGAAGAACTGAAGAAACGAGCTGACGAGCTGAAGCAACGAACCGAGGAGCTCAAGCAACAAACCGAAGAGCTCGAGCAAAGCTCCGCCCAAGTCCTTGCCACCGGGTTCGACGCCGCCCTGGAACAAGTCGCCTGCCAGTACCCCGAGCTCGACCTCTCCATGGTGTCAATATGCAACGACGTGGTGGATGGGAAGATCGTGCCTTCTGAAGATTAATCGCTTCCCTCCATCACTCATTTCCTGAGATTCAGCGCCTATTTCTTTTTGCATGATCTTTACTTGTAATTCCCTTTCCTTTGTATTCGAACTGGTACAGCTTCTATTATAACTTCTTCCGCTTTTGCACCTCGTCTCTCTGTTTACTTCGCTTTTCCTTTTTAACCTTCATCTGCTTTTCTCCCTCGCTGAACGGTTAATCAACTTATCTTGTAGAAATCGCTTTAAACAAATTAACTTAGCGATTCCTCGGGCTCAACCGTTTACTCACTGCTTCAAACTCGAGCAAACTATCAATCTTATATCAATTCTTCAACTGTTAACTCAAAGTGAAAACTTGAGCAACTCATTAACCTTCAAGCGATGACATTTAGCATAACTTGCAAACTTTAAGGCAATTAGCTACTTACTAGGCAACAGGTTTTAACTTAAACTGGTATTACAATACAGTTTACCTGATCTGCCTGGCAAGGTTAGCCTTTACCCCTGTCATTGCCTGGAATTCTTCTGATCGCCCTAGGGTTCTGGCGATGTAAGCCTTCTTTGCCTTCATAACTTGGCTATTGTTCCCTCATCTGGGGGGTAGAGGCGCCTTTCGGATCCTTCTCTACCTCCCTGAGTTTCAGAACAATAAGCCGGATAGCGAGGTGTTCTCCTTGAACCTACCTTAGCTATCCTTTAAACTTCTTCCACCCTTCACGCCATACCTGAACTCGTTCAAGACGAGAAGGATTTTATCTTGCCTGAACTCACTCGACGGCGAGAAGGTCTTTATCCTGCCTGAACTCGCTCGACAGCTAGAAAGTCTTTATCTTGCCTGAGCTCGTTCGACGGCGAGAAGGTCTTTATCTTGCCTGAACTCGCTCAACGGCGAGAAGGTCTTTATCTGGTGCCTCTACTTTGCCCAGGGATTACATCTCCTCTTCCCTGGATGCACTGAGGACTTTTAATCTGTTCTCGCCTGCACTCGCACAGAGTCGAGGAGGACTTTTATCTCTTTCTCGCCTCGGGACGCGCGAGGGCGTTGAGGTCTTTTAATCATTGTTGGTGCCTCCGATCGCCGAAAGACGATGATGACTTTAAAACTTTAATTGTGCCGCCAATCGCTGAAAGGCGATGGGGACTTTAAAAACTTTAACTGTGCCGCCAATCGCCGAAAAACGATGGGGACTTAAAAACTTTAACTGTGCCGCCAATCGCCGAAAAACGATGGGGACTTAAAAACTTTAACTGTGCCGCCAATCGCCGAAAAACGATGGGGACTTAAAAACTTTAGCTGAGCCGCCAATCGCCGAAAAACGATGGGGACTTAAAAACTTTAACTGTGCCGCCAATCGCCGAAAAACGATGGGGACTTAAAAACTTTAACTGAGAGCATGCACTTTTTCTACAAGCTTTCAACACAAACATGCATGCAAACTCAAAAACTTTAAGCTTGAAAACTCTTCTTTTATTGGGTGGCCTCATTAAAAACCCTCCTTAGGGAAAAAAGAGTGCCCCCTTTCAATTGTTTTAACAGAAAGCTTGCAAATCTTTTCATGTTCGTTTCTACTTACAAAGCTTTAACTGTAATATAACTTGAGGTGTGTGGCATTCCAAGTGCGAGGAATCGCCCCTCCTTCCAATGTCTCTAGGCGGTAGGCGCCGTTCCCGAGCGCCTCGGTTATTCTGAACGGTCCTGTCCACTTAGGCGATAACTTGTTTTCCATCTCGTACTGGTGGGCCTTCCTCATCACCAGGTCGCCCTCTTTAAACTGCCTTGGCATTACCTTCGAGTTGTATCTTCGTTCGATCCTCCTTTTCACTGCCTCGGCTTTTACTCTCGCCTCCTCCCTGACCTCATCCAGCAAATCCAGATTCAACCTTCTTTCTTCATTCGAGTCTTCCGCTACAAAGTTCTGGAATCTCGGCGAGCTCTCCTGAATTTCCACTGGAATCATTGCATCACATCCATAGACCAAGCTAAACGGGGTCTCATGGGTTCCTGACTGCTCGGTGGTGTGGTACGCCCAGACTATGCGGGGTACCTCCTCAGCCCACGATCCTTTGGCTTTCTCTAGCCTTCTCTTCAAGCCTCTTAGCAACACCCGATTGGCGGACTCTACTTGGCCGTTCGTCTGAGGGTGCTCGACGGATGCAAACACCTGCTGAATTCCCACCTCTTCGCACAGCTTCTTCAGCAGGTGACTTGCAAACTGAGTCCCGTTGTCTGACACCAGGCGCTTAGGCACACCAAACCGACACACGATGTTCTTCCATACAAAGCTCTCGATTGTGTGCGGTGATCTGGGCTACTGGTTCTGCTTCGACCCACTTGGTGAAATATTCAATCGCCACCACCAAGTACTTCATCTGCCTGATCACCAACGGGAAAGGTCCCAGGATGTCAATTCCCCACGTATGAAACGGCCAAGGGCTGTAAATTGACTTTAACTCTTCTGGAGGCGCTTTGTGCCAATCGGCGTGCTGCTGACATTGCTTGCAACACTATGCATACTTCTTGCAATCCTCCCTCATTGTTGGCCAGTAGTAACCTGCACGGATGGTTCTTGCAGCCAGAGCTCGACCCCCGACGTGACTTCCACATATCCCTTCATGGAGCTCGGCCATAATTCTTGTACATTTTTCTCCGTGCACACATTCCAGGAGTGGGTGTGTGAACCCAAACCTATACAACTCACCATCAATCATTGTGAACTTGCTGGAGTTCTTCTTTATCTTCCTAGCCTCCGTCGGATCCAGCGGGAGAAGGCCATCTGCCAGGCATCGCTGGTACTGTGTTATCCACGTGTCTGGCTCATGCGTAGCGCAGACCTGCGTCATGTTCACCCTCTCCCCCCGACATGCTCTTATTCTCGGCGATCTCAAGGTCTCCTGAGTCAAAGACCTGTGACTCCTCGCCGCTTTCTCCATCGACTTGCTTATCTGAAGAACCAGGTGGTCTGCCACAAATGCTCTAGGCGTCTTCAGAGTTTCTTGGATCATCTGCGTGTGAAACGTGGTGAGGTGTGCCTCAGGGTCCTCCACGCCGGTGAAAGTAGCCTTCACAGGTACCACGCTTGCAGGGATAGGCGTGTCCGTGATCGCCTGAGCAAATGGCATAGGGAAAACGCGAGGTGGCGACGACGGTGCGACCTCTTCAGCGACCGGGCGTCCTCTCTGCTCCTGAAGAGCTTGGCGCAACTCCTCAGTCACTTTGCTGAGCTCTTCATTCCTGGCCTGAGAGGCGACTAGGTCCTCATGAATCTTTGCCTGCTCTATGCGCGAGGCCTCCACATTCGCCTGCATCGCACGCATGATCTCCATCATCTGCGCCATGGTCATGGCGCCTTCAGCAGCAACTGGCACAACTGGACTTGAACGGTTGCTTCTCATCTTTCTCATGAAAACTTAACAGACCACAACGAGCGACGAACAAAACCTCCTCCAGCAATGATCGATCCAGCAGTCAATCAGTTAGAAACTCTCAAACTCCCAAGAACTTCCGCAAACGCAACTGCAACAGCACGCCGATAGATTCGGACGTTGAAACCTTCACAGAAACTCGCAACTTCACCACAAAATCACCGCTTCTCCAGCAAGCCCCCGATTCCTTAACCAGAAACGCAATCGAACGGAAAACACACCGAACAACCGATTGAAAACCACGCGAACAGCAAGAAACTCCAAGAAAACTGATCGAAGCTTGAACGAACGGTGGAAAACCTCACGCTATCGGTCAAAACCCCAAACAAACGGTAGAAACCTCGAATTCACCGAACAAAAATCGAACGAACGGTGGAAAACACGAATTCACCGAACAAAAAGCTTGAATGAACGGCGGAAAATGGTTGCACCAGCACACAACCACACAGAAATTGCAGAAACTCCAAGAACTCGCGCTGTGGATGGGGACAGGTTTTACACGGCCCCACGGTGGGCGCCTGATGATCCTGCTTGATGACCAGAACGCGAGAGCCTTGCCTCGTCAAAGGTAGCTTCCTCTGGATCGGCTTTGCACCGTGTTAGCTTCCGTCCTTCACCTTGATTCACCTCAAGAACCTGCAAAAGATAGAACGGCGCCGCTGTGGCCAATCGCGCTCCGACGCTCAAGTCAGCGACTGAACCACCAAAATACTAAGA
Organism: Phaseolus vulgaris; assembly: GCF_000499845.2. Classification (NCBI taxonomy): domain Eukaryota; kingdom Viridiplantae; phylum Streptophyta; class Magnoliopsida; order Fabales; family Fabaceae; genus Phaseolus; species Phaseolus vulgaris. The sequence continues at coordinate 10,004,436 of NC_023755.2, read as the reverse complement.
GGAAAACTAAGAACTTCAGGAACCGTGCAATGCTCTCTCCCAGCGTACTCAAGTTCTCGCAAGCGTAAAGAAGTATTTCTAAAACGCGCGTACCTCAGAAGTTCGTTAGAATCCCTTATATACCTGTGCGCTTTCTCTCTCCTGACAGTTACACATCTGGACACGTGGCTCGCATCCAGCTGTACACGTGTCACCATCTGGAGCATCCTCTACTTGAGCGTCTCTTCTTACTCTTCAGGCTGTTCGACTAAGTTACCCATGTAGGAAGTAACTCAGTGTATAGCTGCCTTGGAGCGCGATCTCTTCTGTGTGGCGAGTACGGGTGTCATCATACACACCTTCCCTGTGGTCTCGCCGGCCGCCATTATGATCTGCTTCACTTACTTCACCGTGCATGTTCGGGTAAGCTATTTCCTGACCTCAACCACTGGCCAGCTAGGGAATGACCATCTGATAACTTCATCCTTCGCACTCGTGCCCTTCGAAAGTCTTGAACAAGCTTTCCTGATCTTTCGGCGATGTCCTCCTCTCGGCGATCTCCGATCGCCTCGTCGCCTGGGTTCACATCCGGCGACTGCGACACAAACTTGGTGACCGCCGGTTTAGGTATGCTAGAGATCGGGGCACGCCAACTTAACGACTGGCGACTACACGAGCCCCCTGACTTCCTTCCCTTCTGCCAGCCAGGTGTCCCGTTCAACATGCCTATATTATAGCTTGCTGCCACGTCATCACTTCCGACTACCTGGGCGGTACACACATGTTAAAGGTGTAGAAATGGAGATTACCCATGATGTATGGGATGCTGTAACTGGATTGAAGTATGCTGGTCTTAGAATCAATAAAGGAAATATTGGTGTTGTGGAAGATTTCAACAAGATTCAATACTACAAAAGTTGTTTGAAGAATCCACAAGCTCAAGTAAGAACTTGTTCTGTTGGAGGATTGAAGTTAGATGAAAGGGTGTTCTCTCTCATTGTCACTTGGATTCTAACTTCAAGGGGGAGCAATCATTTTGTTTCAACAGAAGAAGATCTTTTCTATATCTACTGCATCATGAAGAAAATCAAGATCAACTGGATTCATATAATCAAAGAACATATGCAAAAGTCCATGAGGTTAAGTGACTACCATTATCCCTATGTTGTTTTAATCTCTAAATTTCTGCTCTATTTTGAAGTGAATCTTGAAGATGAAACCTCTGAGTTGGTTAAATCAACACAAGAAGTGAACAATGGTTCACTAAGCAAAATGGGTTTCATCAAGATAAATGGAAGATGGGTGAGCAAAGATGGTGATCATGGTGGTTCCTTAAATGTTGCAGTTGCTGATTTTGGTGAAGAGGATCAAGTTGCTGATATGGATATCCAAAATGAAGAACAACCTACAACTAACTTTGATGTTGGAACAAGTGTTGAACATCAAGGGGATGTGATTCCCTCAATGTCTTCTTTTGAAAGATACATGGTGGATAGACTTGATGATCTTTGTGTGACAAATTTCTAGAGCAATGACAACAGATTCCAGAGCATGAATACTCGCTTTCAGACCCTGGATGAACATATTGAAGCTGTTCAGAACCAGATCTTTGAGTTGCAATATGGCGAGGATGACTGAAGAAAAACAACTGGTTGAATGCTCGAAACAACCGATTATTTTTGCTCTGCAATAGTTTTATTGCTATTTCTTTTATATTCTCTTATATCTGGAATAATTTCTGTTTTATCTCTTCTTATAGTCTATTTGTGAAGACAAATAGGGGGAGAATTTTATGATGTGTTGTCTTAAACTCTGCAAACTCTATTTGTTTAAGTGATTGTTATTTCTGTTGCTGCTGCTGATGCTTTTTGGCTGGTTTTCTTTGTTGTATTGATTAAGCAGAACACAAGCTATATGTACTTTTCTAACCTGCTGCCATAGATGTTGTATATTGCTTAAACTTTGTTTTGCAGGAACTGCTTCAGATTCAAACAAGTCCAAAACAAGCAACCAGGGATTTGTCTTCATCAAATAGGGGGAGATTGTTGAATCAAGAATGATCAAAGGCTTTGAAGAATCCAAATCCAAGTGTTTGATGCAAGGCTAAAGTTGCTGCTGTGTTTAGGATAGGATCTGGGTAGTTTATCTATGTAATCCACTCTTTGTTGAATCTAAACCTAAAGTGTTTTCAAATCTTTTAAGATTAAAGTGTTTTTCAAACTAAGTGAAAGACAACCTGTTGGTTTGTCGAAACAACCGATTGTTTTACTCTTAGGTGTTTTTGAAAAGGTTGAAAACTGTTTTGGTTGATTGACTTGCTGCCAAACCAAAACAATCGATTGTTTCGTGCTTTCAATCGCTTGTTTGTTTGAAAATCCTAACATAATTTGTTTTTTTAGTTGAGTGTGCTTTAAATGATTTTCAACTGAATACGCTCATGTTTTAAATGCTTTGACCAATCTTTGAAAGCTATAAATAGTTTGTTTATGTTTTATAACAAACAAGAAAAACATATTTGAGTTTTTCAAATCGTGAGAGATTACTTTGAAGATTTCAACATTCACTTTTCAGCTTTGGTTTCTCAAGAGAGAGTGGAATAGGATTACATCTGTATTGATTTCAGTTCATTCTGTAAACAAGTGTAATTCGTTTTGAATACTTTGTATTTTCTGGTGTTGTAAGCCAAGGAATGTTGTGTGCTCTTGAGGTTCTCAAGATCAACATTCTTGGTGTGTCCTGTGCCAAAGGAAGTGTGTTTCTTGAAGGGTTCAAGGTCACTTCTTTGGTGATTTTGTGTGTAATCTGTAATTTATTGCTTAGTGGATTGCCAAATGGATTCTGGAAACTGGATGTAACTATTGGTTTAAGAGTGAACCAGTATAAACTGTTTGTGTATCTCTTTCTTCCCTTAAACTCATTTAAATTCAGTTGTTATTGCTTTGTTGGTATAAACAACCGATTGTTTTTCTGGTGCTTTGCTGTTTTGTGCTTTATATCTTGGCTAACTGAATTTATGATTGAGTTTCATTCAAAGGATTTTGTTCTAGCTTGAAAAGTTTTTGAAAACCCCCTTTAAACAATTCACCCCCCTCCCTCTCGTTTAAGGCAAAATATTCTAACCCTTTGATCCAAAAAAATTTATGTACATTTAATAGGCTAGCTAGACAGTCTAGGTTGCATCTTTTTTTATTTTTTATTGATGAATAGTCTAATAGAGCATCAAACTCAACCATTGTTTCTCTTGAATGTGATTTCTGACACTAATAATATGGCATAAAGAACTCTAAGAGATCTTAAAGAAATCTAATAGAGCTTGACGAACTTGATGTGATCATACAAACTATTTGTATTCAATATCCTTAATTTGATGTGTAGTGTGAGATTAAATCTGATTGTATTCACCTTTTCCCAAAGTTTCATGGTCTTGCAGGTGAAGATCCGCACAAGCATTTGAAGGAATTTCACTTGAAGGAATTTCACATTGTTTGTACTATCGTGAAACTAGCTGGAATGGTACATATAAACCTAAAGGCTTTCCCATTCTCCCTCTTCTACAAAGGATTGGTTGTACTATCTACCACCAGGATTAATGACTAGCTAGGAGAATTTGAAAAAGAATGTTTTTAGAGAAATTCTTCCTCACATCTAGGGTGACCACAATTTAGAAGGAGATATGTGGCATCATGAAACTAGACATGATGAATCTTTATGAGTACTGGGAAATAATCAACAGACTAAGTGCAAACATTCCATACCACCAACTTCATGAGCAACTTCTCATCTAGTACTTTTATGAATGACTAACCACAATGGACAAACAAATGATAAATATTGCTAGTGAAGGTGCTTTGTGTTAGAAAGGATGGCTTTAAACTAGAAGGGGGATGAATTGTTTAAAGAGGGTTTTCGCAAACTTTTAAGGCAAGAATGAAATTACTTCAAGAAACATGATCCTGCCTGTTGACCAGAACGCTGGAAACTGCCTCGTCAAGGGATCGACGTGCGCACCGCTTCAGACCTCCGTTCCTCTTCGAGATCCACCTCAAGAACCTGCAAAGAAACAGAGCGGCGCCGCTGCGGCCGATCGCACTCCAACGCTCAAGTCAGTGACAGTATCACCAAATACTAAGAGAACAAGAACCGTGCAAATCCTCTCTCACAGTCAGCTCTAACTCGCAAGCGTAAAGAGTATAAACTGAACGTGCGTACCTCAGAAAGTTTGTTAAGAACTCTTATATACCTGGTAGCTTTCTCTCTCCTGGCAGTTACAGACTTGGACACGTGGCTCGCATCCAACTGTACACGTGCCATCATCTGGAGGCTCCCTGACTTGGCGCTGCTTCTACTCTCATTTTGGCTAAGTTACTTATGCATGGTACTGCCCAGTGCATAGCTAACTTGGGAGTGCGATCTCTACTGGAACTGGCGAGTTAGGGGCCTTCATATACCTTCCCTATGGTCTCGCCGGCCGCCTTCATAATCTGCTTCTCCTTCATCTTCGGCGATGTGCTTGCTCTGGCGATCTCCAATGACTAGGTCGCCTGAATCTACATCTGGCGACTTCATCTTTAACCTGGCGATCGCCGATTCTGGTAAGCTGGAAATCGGAACACGCCAATATAACAACTGGCGACTACACGAGCCCCCCGACTTCCTTCCCTTCTGCCAACCTGGCACCTTGTCAACACGCCTATACTGTAGCAGGATGCCACGTCATCACACCCGACCACCAGGGCGGTACAAAACAAATGATAAGAAATTCAGTTTGCCAAAACACAAAGCAAAAACAACAGCACCAGAAAAACAATCGGTTGTTTCACAGAAACAATCGGTTGTTTATACCAGTTTGCAAATATAAAAACTGAATTTAAAGAGATTAAGGATAGAAAGAATGCACACATATGTTTATACTAGTTCACTCTAAACCCAAAGCTACATCCAGTCTTCTCAGAAACCACTGAGGAATTCCACTAAGCAATCAAACCTAGATCACTTACAACACAACCAAGAAAGTGACCTTGATCCCCTAAAGACACACACTTCTCTTGGTCAACACACTAACACTAAGAATGTTGATCTTGATCCCCTCAAGAACACACAGCACTTCTCAGCAAACACACAAGGTTCTTTCAACAGATACAAGGATTACACTTGTTACAGAAGCAAATTTGAAATCAATACAAGAGAAAATCCTATCTCACACTCTTTGATCAAACTCAATCTTTAAGCAATCTCAACTTTTCAAAATCTTTAAACTTGTGTAAAACCCAAATCTGTTTTACTGTATTTAAAACAAAGTTGTTTGTTATCAAATCTTAACAAACTATTCATTGCATTTAAAGATTGGTCAAAGCATTAAAAACTGAAGTGTAAACAGTTAGAAAATCATTTAATGCTTAGTCAAAGCACAAAACAGTTTTTCTGTTATGGTACCAAAACAAACAATCGGTTGTTTCCACGAATCAATCGATTGTTTTGCTTTTGACAACTCAACCATTTGAAAAACAGTTTTCAACCTTTTCTAAAAACACCTAAGTATAAAACAATCGGTTGTTTCGACAAAACAATCAGTTATTTTTCACCTAGATTGAAAAACACTTTTCTTTTAAAAAGATTGAGAATGCCTATGCTTTGGATTCAATCAAGAGTGGATTACAAAACTCAATCTACCCCAGATCCTATCTAAGACAACTCAGCAACAACAAGCACAACCTTCTACATCCTTCAAAGGGTTTGGATTCTTCAAAGCTTGAACACCACTTGGTTCAACAATCTCCCCCTATTTGATGAAGACAAATCCCTGATGCTTGTGTTGTACCTGATTGAATCTGAAGCAGTTCCTGCAAAGCACAGTTTTGAGAAAAGCATAGAAATTCTGATATTTGGTTAGCACAGAAACAAATATAGAAATTCAGAGCATAATATCAGAGCAAACAACAAACAAATATTGGAGCAAAAACCCATGAGGTTTCACTCATACAAACTGTTTTGCACAAAATAAAAAACTGAAAACAAACACAGTATAAATCTCCCCCTATCTGTCTTCAAAAATAGACAAAAAGAAGAGATGAAAAAGATAATTGTTCTTAATACATCAGATTTAAAAACAGAAACAAAAAACAAGAAAAACTGATACAACCATAAAAAACAATCGGTTGTTTCGATACTTCAACCGATTGTTTTTCTCTTCATTCATCATCATCAGCATATAGAAGATCAAAGATCTGGTTCTGTACTGCTTCAATATGTTCATCTAGAGTCATGAAATGTGCATTCATGTTGTCAAACCTATTATCAATCCTCTGGAAATTGTTGACACAAAGATCATGGAGATTCCATTGATTCTTCGCAAAGCTATCAAGCCTATTAACCATGAGTCTCTCAAAAGGAGACATGGTTTGCATTCTTTCTTCTTGATTTCCAGCACCAGCACTAGGTCCAGCATCTTGATGTGCTTCAGGTAGATCTTCATGTTGAAAATCCATATCTGCAGCATGTTCATCTTGTTCATGATCAGCAGCAGCACTAGATGAGGCACCAAGGTCACCATCTTTGCTAATCCATTTGCCACCTATTTTGGTAAAACCCATTTTACTGAGAGATCCATTGTTCAACTCTTGAGTTGACTTGACCAACTCAGATGTTTCATCCTCTAGGTTCACTTCAAAATAGAGTAGAAATTTAGAAACCAAAACAGCATATGGATAATGATAATCACTTAACCTCATTTCCTTTTGCATGTGCTCTTTGATGATGTGGATCCAATTAATTTTGATATTCTTCATAATGCAGAAGATGTACACCAGATCCTCCTCTGTGAGAACAAAATGATTGCTCCCCCTTGGAGTTAGAATCCAAGTCACAATAAGGGCTAGCAACCTTTCATCAAGCCTTAAGCCACCAACCGAGCAAGTCCTAACTTGTGCATTTTGGTTCTTCAAACAGCTCTTGTAGTATTGAACTTTGTTGAAGTCCTCCACTACCCTAAGGTTTCCCTTGTTAATTCTGAGGCCTGAGTACTTTAGAACAGCTACAGCAACCCACACATCATGTGTAATCTCCATATCTACACATTTTACATGAGAAATAAGGTTGTTTCCCTCAAACTTGGGATTTGTGTAGAAAACTCTTATCAAATCTGGATAGATATTGCCTTTCATCTCCAAGAACTTTCTGAGGGACTGATCTTTGAGGAGCCTTCTAACATTGTCCAGCTTTTGGCTTTTCAGCCAATCAAAGCAAACAACTTTGGGTTTGTTTTGTTGAAGATGGCTGCTGCCCCTTCAAGATTGTGTTTGATGAAGACTTGTATGCTGTGTTTGATGAAGACATTTATGTACTTTCCATGTATTTTGTGCTTTGCTTTAAGTGTGTCTTAGTTAGTGCTTAGAGGTTGTCTAAGAGTAGCTTTTTGCTGAGTATCTCACCTCATAACCACTGGCCATGTGTTAAGAACAAGCATAAGTTTTTCTAAAACTGTTTTGCACATGTTTTACACAAAAACACGTTTTACTGCATAAAAATAAATCTGTTCTTTTCTAAATAAACAGATTCATTTTCTTCACTGATGCCTTGGCTAAAGTCTTGTAAAAATTGGATTTTGTGCATCAGGTATTTTGACTAAGTCTTCTTCTTTTCAAAACGACTGAGTTTCAAATAGGTAAACTTCCTCTGTTTTCGTTTTGAAAAATAAATCTGTTCATCTGTAAATGAATAGATTCTTTTTTGCCTCTGGTGCCATATCATACTTAAACGTTTTTCAGTTTTATCTCAGCACCAGAATGGTTGACTAAGTCTCCTCACTTAACAGATTCTCTAACTGCTTTTGAAAATAAATCAGTTTATTTTATTTTCAATCTGTTCATTTTATAACAGCTTTAATTGTTTTTCAAAATTCTGTTATAAGCTGGCTTTCTATAAAATGCAAACTTGTTTCTGAGTTTAAAAATGATTCAAACAGTTTATACATTTGAAAAAAAACAAGTTTTGACAGCAGAGAGTTAAGTGTTTTCAAGGATTAGCATTTGTTCTTCAAAGATTTCAAAAATCACAAAGTGCTTGTTCTTGGTTTGGTTCCAAAAGCTTGGTGTGAGGTGCAGCTACTGTTCTAGCAATCTTGCCTACTGGTTTAAGGCAGATCTTTGTTACCTCAATCAGGTGTAGTCGTTTCACTTCTTATTACTTGTAAAAGTTTGGTTGAATCCTCTTCTTGATAGGTGTTCTTGAAGAGTGGATGTGTGTGTATGAGTGCTGAAATAGGTTTTTTCAGCAAGAGTACCTAAGTTCTTGTAGGTTTCAAGAACAGTGGGAAGTGTACTTGATTGTACTGTGTGTTAGTGAATTCCACCTGTTGTTGGTGAAGACTGGATGTAGCTCAGGTTGAGTGAACCAGTATAATTGTTTGTGTTCTCTCTCTCTCTCACTCTGCAATTTCGTTTCTGCATAATTGATAAAACAGCAAAGAAATAAATCTGTTCAATTGTAAATAAATCTGTTCTTTCTGGGCACTGTGCATACTGTTCTTGATTTCTGAAAAAGCTGTTGTAATCTGATAAGAACATACATAATCTGCTAAAACCATTGGAACAGATTGACTGTGATAGGCTGATCAAGAAACTGTCAATATCATTAATTGAACCTAAAACAAATTACTAAAAGTTGAAGCTTGCTGATTAAGTGTTCTTAATTTCTGGAAAATTGCTTAACATCAAGAAGAACATTCATAGTCTGTTAAAGGCCACTGGAACAGCTTGTGTGCAAAGATCACTCAATTAATTAGCATGCTATCAATTGAGCCTTAATCACTTGCTTGAAATTGAAGCTTGCAGTTTTGTGTTTCACTGTTTTTCAAATCTGATATTTGTGTGTGTGCTGCTGAAAATTTTCACTGCATAATCTTGTGATTTATCTTGCTGTATTAAAAGCTTTTCAAACAAAAACAGTGCTGAAATAAATCTGTTCATTTTTACATAAATCGATTTATTTTCTGTAAAACTGGGTTAAACACTGTTTCTGCGAAGAAGTTTTAAAAGGTCAATTCACCCCCCCTCTTGAACTTTGGCACTATTAAACCCAACATGTTTATCACTTTGGTGCTAGTCTCAAATCTATATCTCTCAATAAGATCATTGTCTCCAAAAAACCATCTTTCAAGCCTTCCTCCAGACCTTAATGCTCTGGTTTTGACTCTCTTTGAGGTGGGAGGATTTGAGTCCATGATGGAAGAGAAGAAAACAGACAAAAGCTCACACAAGATTTTGCAAGAGATGTTGCAATTGGTTGTTCTTGTGGAAGAGATCAGCTGCAACAAATTTTATAGCAAAAACAGAATCATAAAGCATTCAATAACATGAATGGGTACCAGATTTTTAGAGAGAGAGGACTTGACCATGCCCTGCACTGAAAACGTCAGAAAAAGCAGAAAATCACATGGTCTTCACATATGATCTTTGACTAGTCATTAAAAGCTCTTGAATTTCTAAGATTTTGGAATATATTCCTTTATGACTGTTGTAACTTCTTTCTGAGCGTAATCAGCTTTCAACACAGGTTCATTGACCAAGGATTCTTTCTTTAATATGATCTGCAATGGATAGAAATTCAAAAAAGAAATTAAATTGATTTCTTCACAGTGTTGTCAGACTCAAAACAATCGGTTGTTTCGAGAAAACAATCGGTTGCTTTTTTGCAGCAGTAAAACTCATTTTGAATTTTTAAGCATTAGCAGAAATAAATCAAAGCAGATGAAATTGAACACTTTAACGAGGTTATACAGACATGAAAATGAACTTAAAAACAGGAATTACGAATAGAGCGAGTTGAGGCACCAGATAAAGTCCTTCTCGCCGTCGAGCGAGTTTAGGCCAGATAAAGTCCTTCTCGCCGTCAAGCGAGTTCAGGCCAGATAAAGTCCTTCTCGCCGTCGAGCGAGTTCAGGCCAGATAAAGTCCTTCTCGCCGTCGAGCGAGTTCAGGCCAGATAAAGACCTTCTCGCCGTCGAGCGAGTTCAGGCCAGATAAAGTCCTTCTCGCCGTCGAGCGAGTTCAGGCAAGATAAAATCCTTCTCGTCTTGAACGAGTTCAGGTATGGCGTGAAGGGTGGAAGAAGTTTAAAGGATAGCTAAGGTAGGTTCAAAGAGAACACCTCGCTATCCGGCTTATTGTTCTGAAACTCAGGGAGGTAGAGCAGGATCCGAAAGGCGCTCTACCCCCCAGATGAGGGAACAATAGCCAAGTTATGAAGGCAAAGGAAGCTTACATCGCCAAAACCCTATGGCGATCAGAGAAATTCCAGGCGAAGACAGGAGTAAGGGCTAACCTTGCCAGGCAGATCAGGTAAACTGTATTGGAATACCAGTTTAAGTTAAAACCTGCTGCCTAGTAAGTAGCTAATTGCCTTAAGTCTGCAAGTTATATTAAATGTCATCGCTTGAAGATTAATAAGTTGCTCGAGTTTTCACTTTGAGTTAACAGTTGATGAGTTGATATAAGATTGATAGTTTGCTCGAGTTTAAAGCAATGAGTAAACAGTTGAGCCCGAGGAATCGCTAAGTTAATTTGTTTAAAGCGAGTTCTACAAGATAAGTTGATCAACCATACAGCGAGGGAGAAAGCAGATGAAGGTTAAAAAAGGTGAAGTAAACAGAGAGACGAGGTGCAAAAGCGGAAGAAGTTATAATAGAAGTTGTACCAGTTCAAATACAAAGGAAGGAAAATTACAAGTAAAGATCGTGCAAACAGAAATAAGTGCTAAATCTCAGGAAATAAGTGATGGAGGGAAGCGATTAATCTTCAGAAGGCACGATCTTCCCATCCACCACTTCGTTGCAGATCGACACCATGGAGAGGTCGAGCTCGGGGTACTGGCAAGCGATTTGCTCCAGGGCGGCGTCTAACCCGGCGGCAAGGACTTGGGCGGAGCTTTGCTCGAGCTCTTCGGTTTGTTGCTTCAGTTCGTCAGCTCATTTCTTCAGTTCTTCAGTTTCCCCGCGAGCTTGAGCAAGGTCTTCAGCAACCTTTTTGCCTTCGTCCCGCGCCTGGGCCAGCTCTGCAGCAGTTTTCTTGCTTTCCTCTTGAGCCTTGGCGAGCTCAGCCATGGCGTCGTCCCTCTCCTTCTCGACCTTTCCAAGGAGGACCTCCCGATCAGCCGACCTTTTTTCAAGGTTCTCCACCTTGGCTGCATCCGCTTTTATTGATGCCTCCAAGTTGGCCACCTTGAGCCTGTAGGGAACCAGCTTACTCTCCAGCTCGATTTTCTCTTGAGCTAGGAGATGCAGTTTCTGGCGCAGATCGGAGGCCTCCTTGCGTGCGCCCCTCAGCTCAGCCCTCATGGCGTCCTCCAGCCTTGAGTGATCGATTTCTGCCATCATCAGATTGCAAGACAGTTTTTCTGCCTCAATCCTTATCAGGCGATTCTCCTCCTGGAGCGTTGAGATCTCGTCCTGAAGCCTCTTGTTCGAGCTCTTCACAGCCTTCGTTATGATTGAGGGGAGGTCCTCTGCCATCATCTTTAGTTTAGCTGTGAAGGGCCCCCACCTCTTCGATCGAAGGGGGGAAGGCTTGCAGCTGTTGTTGGTGGAGGTGCTGAAGGGGCCTGGTGCTGACTTTCACCACCACCCTCTTGAGTTGGTAGAGTGAGGGGGGCTTCTTGGCGTGGTGGTGAAGTGGGAGATTCGGTTATGAGTATCAGCGAGTTGTGGGCACCTTCATCTCCACCTGGTGCGGCCCCAGCAATAGAAGTGGTTGAAGAAGGACCCTCTCCAGCAGATACGAACGGCGTGGAGGCGCTTGGAGGGTTCTCTATAAAGTTAGGCTCGCTGCCTTCAACCACAGGGAGCGCGACCGCCAAGGGTGTTGCTTGGACTGGCGGTGTTGGAGTTGGGGGAGAGGGCGGTGTTGGTGTTGGGAGAGCGGGTGGTGAAGAGGGTGCCACCCTTGTTCTTTTGGTGACGAGGTCGTCCTCAGTCGCCTCGTCATCCTCATCCTCTTGAACCACTTGAGGGGTTTTCCTTTTTGGCTTCCTCAAGATGAGCTTTTTTCGTTGAGGGGCGGGCAGTGTCTCTGGAGGAGTTGGACCTTGAGGAGGTGATCTGCCCTGGGCAGCGTCGATCTCCACCACCGAGTTGGGCACGGTTTGGGAACCCGTCGCCAACTTATGAGTTCGGGCGATCGCCCTCAGTTCAGCTAGTTTGCCTTTGCCCAACATGAGGTCTGCATAGGGTAAAAATAGACGAGTAAGCACAAAAGCAAAGGCAAAATATACGAGTATATGTGCGAATAATGCAAACAAGTGGCACATGAATTAAAAACCAAGACCAGTACGCAACAAACAGGACGCCCAATGGTAGATGACAGAGATGCGAAATCAGTCCCAACACAAAACGAAAACCTAAGTGTCGAGGTAAAGGTTAACCTATATGAGCTTCAAGTTGGCCCTCGAAGAACTCGAAGGAGATTATTGAGGAGGTGGGGAAGGTGATGTTGGCGGCTGCTACTTTCTTCCAGAAAAGGCATAGATCTTTGTCTAGCTCGCCCATGGTGTCGGGACTTCTAGGCCTCCTAAGGCTTTCTTTGGCGTCTTTGTTCCCCTTGTGTACCCAGTACAAGGGGAAGCTGTCGAGCAGGGAAGGATCTTGGTCGTTGGCGCACACCTTCACGAATTTTCCTTTCCAATCTTTGTAAGATTGCTGGAAGATTGAGAGGATTGACCTCCCAGCAATCCCGTTCAGGCTAATCCAGAGGTGGTCTCCTGGATTCTTAGCTTCGAAGAGGAAGAGGAAAACGTCAACCGAAGCTGGCAGTCCCAAGTGTGCGCACATGATCTGGAACGCCCTTACGAACGCCCAGCTGTTGGGATGAAGCTGGGCGGGGGCGATATTGAGCTCGGTTAACAGCTCCCTCTCGAAGCGAGTGAAGGGAAGTCGGAGCTTCACCTTCTTGAAGAACGTCGCGTAGAGGAAGCAGAACAGCTCGCCGTTGTTCGCTTTATCGTCGGCGCAGATCGGCTCACCCGGGAGGCAAGGCAGCACGGCCATTTTGCTGTCATGCTCCTTATGGAATGAGAGCTCGAATTGGTCCCCTTTCCTTAGTCGGTGCACACCCAACTCCGTGTTTATGGAAGAGGTTTCTTTCAACAAAGCTAAGGTGGCCCAAGGGTAGAGTTCCTTGTAGTCTTTTGGAGGTAGGGAGGCGGCCCAGGTAGTCGGAAGTGATGACGTGGCAGCAAGCGATAATATAGGCGTGTTGAACGGGACACCTGGCTGACAGAAGGGAAGGAAGTCGGGGGGGCTCGTGTAGTTGCCAATCGTTAAGTTGGCGTGCCCCGATCTCTAGCATGCCTAAACCGGCGGTCACCAATTTGTGTCGTAGTCACCGGATGTGAACCCAGGCGACAAAGCGATCAGAGATCGCCGAGAGGAGGACATCGCCGAAAGATCAGGAAAGCTTGTTCAAGGCTTTCGAAGCGAAGGATGAAGTTATCAGATGGTCATTCCCTAGCTAGCTAGAGGTTGAGGCTAGGGAACAGCTTACCCGGACATGCACGGTGAAGCAAGTGAAGCAGATCATGATGGCGGCCGACGAGACCACAGGGAAGGTGTGTATGATGACACCCGTACTCGCCACACAGAGGAGATCGCGCTCCAAGGCAGCTATACACCGAGTTACTCCCTGCATGGGTAACTTAGTCGAACAGCCTGAAAAGTAAGAAGTGACGCTCAAGCAGAGGACGTTCCAGATGGTGACACGTGTACAGCTGGATGCGAGCCACGTGTTCAGATGTGTAACTGTCAGGAGAGAGAAAGTGCACAGGTATATAAGGGATTCTAACGAACTTCTGAGGTACGCGCGTTTTAGAATACTTCTTTACGCTTGTGAGAACTTGAGTACGCTGAGAGAGAACATTGCACGGTTCCTGGAGTTCTTAGTTTTTCTCTTAGTATTTTGGTGGTTCAGTCACTGACTTGAGCGTCGAAGCGCGATCGGCCGCAGCGGCGTCACTCTGTCTTTTGCAGGTTCTTGAGGTGAATCAAGGTGAAGGACGGAAGCTAGCACGGTGCAAAGCCGATCCAGAGGAAGATACCTTTGACGAGGCAAGGCTCTTGCGTTCTGGTCAACAGGCAGGATCAACTAGCTTTCTTAAAAAAAAAATTGAAAACTTATCTTGTTTGTTTTTTGGATTAAAGCCTAAACCAGTCTTTCCAAAAACACAGGTTTGAGATGCCAAGACATTCTCAATGTTAGATTTCCCTTTTGAAAGCATGTCCACAGTGTTAACAAGATAATGCACCTTTTTCTCAAGATTTTCACAATTTTCGCAAATGAGAGTGTCACACTTGCAAGAAGAATCTTTGAAATGATTTTCCAGATTTTTTAAATCATGTTTAGATTTTTCAATCTCATATTCAAGTGATTTCACTCTCTTTTCCAGCCAGCTAATAGGTTCTTTCAATCGGTTGTTTGAAAGCACCAATCGATTAGCTTCATCGTGAGTTTCTTGAAAAGCTTCAAGCAATTCACTATAATTTTGTTCATTTAAGGAAGCACAAGAACTTACTTCACTTGAGCAGCAAGATTCATCATCTCCTTCAGCAATTAAGCATAAGTTTGCCTTTTTTTCCTTACTTGATGATGAGCTTTTATCATTATAAGCTCTTCTTGATTTTCTTTTCTTCTCATGCTTCTTGAAGTTTCTCTTCCTTTTGTTGGGACATTCAGTTTTGATATGACCCTTCTTTTTGGATTCTGAAGAGAAAGATTCAGTAGAAGATTCTTCTTTTTCCATCAAGACACTTCTTGGATTCCTGTGATACTCTTCAAGGGTATTCCACATTTCTTTGGCAGACCTACATTCTGAAACCTTGAGCAGTTCATTTGAATCAAGTGCAGATACAATGATGTTCATAGCTATAAAATCAAGATGTTCAGTTTTAGAAGAATCATTTTCAGATATAGGCATGAGATAGTTCTTTGTAATGACATTCCAGATTTTCCTATCTAAAGATTCAACAAAGAATTTCATTCTTATGCACCACAAATCATATTTCATACCACAGAACAAAGGTGGTTTGTTTAAACATGCACCTTCCCCAAAAGAAAACTTTTCAACCATCAAACAGTTTTAGGATCACACTTGAATAAATTTCAAGAACCAAGCTCTTCATGCCAATTGTTAGAAAGGATGGCTTTAAACTAGAGGGGGGGTGAATTGTTTAAAGAGGGTTTTCGCAAACTTTTAAGGCAAGAATGAAATTAATTCAAGAAACAAATGATAAGAAATCTAGTTTGCCAAAACACAAAGCGAAAACAACAGCACCAGAAAAACAATCGGTTGTTTCGCAGAAACAATCGGTTGTTTCACAGAAACAATCGGTTGTTTATACTAGTTTGCAAATATAAAAACTGAATTTAAAGAGATTAAGGATAGAGAGAATGCACACAGATGTTTATACTGGTTCACTCTAAACCCAAAGCTACATCCAGTCTTCTCAGAAACCAATAAGGAATTCCACTAAGCAATCAAACCTAGATCACTTACAACACAACCAAGAAAGTGACATTGATCTCCTCAAGACACACACTTCTCTTGGTCAACACACCAACACTAAGAATGTTGATCTTGATCCTCTCAATAACACACAACACTTCTCAGCAAACACACAAGGTTCTTTCAACAGATACAAGGATTACACTTGTTACAGAAGCAAATTTGAAATCAATACAAGAGAAAATCCTATCTCACACTCTTTGATCAAACTCAATCTCTAAGCAATCTCAACTTTTCAAAATCTCAAAACTTGTGTAACGTAAATAGTTAGAAAATCATTTAATGCTTAGTCAAAGCACAAAACAGTTTTTCTGTTATGGTACCAAAACAAACAATCGGTTGTTTCCACGAATCAATCGGTTGTTTTGGTTTTGACAGCTCAACCATTTGAAAACAATTTTCAACCTTTTCTAAAAACACCTAAGTATAAAACAATTGGTTGTTTTGACAAAACAATCGGTTGTTTTTCACTTAGATTGAAAAACACTTTTCTTTTAAAAAGATTGAGAATGCCTATGCTTTGGATTCAATCAAGAGTGGATTACAAAACTCAATCTACCCCAGATCCTATCTAAGACAACTCTTCAACAGCAAGCACAGCCTTCAACATCTTTCAAAGGGTTTGGATTCTTTAAAGCTTGAACACCACTAGGTTCAACACTTTGGTGGATAAGACTTTAGCTGCAACGAGACATATGATAGAATGTTACTTCCAACAACTAGCAATTCAATACTAGGAGCAACTGTATCACCCTTGTTAGAGGATTCAATGAGATAGGAACTACATGTGTTGATAACTCCAAGCTGGAAACTAAGCAAGACGATCTAGCATCTATGGTGAAACATCTAGTCATGTCACAGACATAAAGTAAGTAGGAATTGTACTTATAATAATTATCATATTTATTCTTGTCCCACTTTACAAGAAACTAAAGAAGGAAACAATATTGAAGGTCCTCAATGTCTATAGTAATCATAGATCATCTAGTGAATTTCCTTTTAATAGTAGATTGTCTAATCAACAATAATAGTACATCATGAACTTTCTACCAACAGATACAATATAAGGTGGAAGGACAATCCCAATATAAAATGGAGAATACACAACAAAAATAAACCTAAGTTCTACCACCAATTGTTGCATCGACTAAAAGTAGACCCTATTTGGAGAAGTTGATGCAACAACTGACTATGAACACCCTTACCTTTTAGTAGAGGATAGAAGCTACATTTTTCGAATGTTAATGCTCCATTTTTTGAATGTTGTTGTGAAACTTGATTTTTCTCCTTGAATCTTGCATCTTTTTGTAGGTTTCTTTTCTCCAATGATCTCAAAAATATATTTTGTCTTACATATTGTTTACAATTTTCTTACTTTCCAATTTTCTAGAAAATTAAGATTTTGTTTCCAGTTTTGTCACAATTATGTTTCTTCGTTGATTTTATAGATGATTTGCTTCCACTTTTGTTTTTGAAATATTATAGATTTTATTCTCAAATACATTAACTCGGATCTCATTTCCCATTTCAATTCAGATAAGAACTTTGGACTTTTGCGTGATTGGCCCACTCGGATTGGTAAACAATTCCTTATGATTGTCTAGCCAGACGCTTCCTTCAGACCATCTAGTTAGATGCTTCCTTCAAATCATCTAGTCAAACGCTTCTATTAGATCGTCTAGTCAGACGGTCTGTTGCGAAATATTAGACCCTCTACTGCGACTAAAACAAAAGATTAGCATAATTAATAGTTAAGACCCAAATAAACCCATTTAGGTTAATCATGTTTAAAGTAGTGGATTTATACATGATTTTAGTCAAAGACATCTATGATTAAAGGTTTGAAGTGTGAGTAAAATTATGTTCATTTTAACAAGTAAACTCTTTCATGGGACATCAGCCAACAGTGGGGACATATGACTACAAATCTTGTAGAGTTAATAAACCCAATGCTAAAGAAAACATGGAACCTTCTAATCTCTTCTATGGTGATGATAACATACACCTACTACAATAAATTCTTCATGGAAAGAGATAGGAAAATGAAAATCATAACGGTTGTTGCCCATATCTACTGTGAGGTGGCAACAAAGGCATTGAAAGATGCAAAATGTAAAGCAAACATTCATAAAGTACTATCCTTTTCTAGAAAAAAGGAAAAGGAGCACACATTTTTTTATGGAGGAAACACAAAATCTAGGAGAGGTACTACCACCATGATGGTTTACAGTATGTTTGGACAAATTGTGGTGTGATTGTGACAAATTTAAAAAACTATACCTGTCATGCTTCCATGTATTTGTTGCATGCAAACATGGAGACCACAATTTTTCTATGTACATCACACATGTGTACACATTGGAACAAGTCTCTCATGTCTGTGAAGGGCTCTTTGTAGAACTTAGAAATGAAGAGTATTGACTTCCTCACACTGGGCATATACTATGTCAAAATCCGAAAATGAAATGAACATCAAAGGGCAAGCCTAAGTAAAGTTAGGTAAATACAAAGATGAACATAAGGGAACAACATGGCCAGTCCAAAAAATGTTCCTACTATTACACATCTCGATACACCAAAACACCTATCCTAACATTATTGGGGCATTCACTTCTCGTTGTTGATTATGTTTTACTTAAGACAAAGTATTCTATGTAACATGTTCTCAAATATTTAATAAATGCACATTTTTTTTTCCTTTTTATTTTCAACATGTACTTCAATATTTCAATAATTAACAACAATTTTCAAGTAATAAAGAACAAACATCTAAAAATAATTCGCAATGGCATTAATGTTGCACAAACAACACACCCCTCCATAATTTGCTTTGAGTATGGGTACACTAATACACGAAGCATGCACATGTCTCTATAATGTGCTTTTTTTCAAGATATATTTCTCAATAATGTGCATCGTTACATCAGTCCTTCATAAATGGCTTATAGTTAGGGCACACTAATAAACATTTTTTCCACAAGTCATGAATCTCACCAGTACCAATATCATTTAATGTGCCTGCTCTCAGACCTATAAAAAATAGTTGATCTAATATACATCATTTTATTCACACGTCACAATAACTATGTTTATCTATATCTCAATCATCCCTCGTCTATAAATTCATTTCACATTAAAAACATTCATTTAAAACACACCCTTTTGACTAAATACACAATGTCCTAAGTTTTTCCACATCATGCACAATTGTACCTTCTCTCATTTTGATGTGAGTTGATTTTAGGATTGCACATTTTATTAGTTGCTCTTTTTGTTTATGATTTTGGGATTTTAACAATTATGGTGGGAACCCTAAGAAGATTCCCACTGGACACGAACTTAACCAAGTGGTTAAGTGTGAAGGTTCACTTGAGAAGGGCAAAGAGAAGAACATAGATATATGGTGATTATGATGATGAAGATGCGGAAGCTAACATGAACAAAGATGGAGATGACAATATATGGACTGAAAATAAAGAAAATAAGATAAGGAAGATGAGAGGTAAGAGTGGCACAAAGGAAAGAATAAAAAAGAAAAGATGAAGGGATAAGAAAGCTTAGGGAGAATGGAAGATGCTACGCCACTTAGAGCAGATGAACTCTAAGATGAGTGGTGCAAGAGCCACCACCACTTGAGATATTACCCACTCAAGATAAGACCCATATAAAAGGAGTACTCAGACTCACAAATTCACTCAAGCAAAGTTTCTTTACTTCAAACTTCAATGTGTAAATACATGAGGCAAGACACTCTATTTATAGGAGAAAGTGTCTTGGAGAACAAGATAGAAGGGTAGGGTGGTAATTTACGAGAAGCCTTCTAAAAGATAGGTCAAAGAAACCCTAAACCTAGAAGTACTTGTCATGAAAGGTGGGCTTAACACAAGCCCACACTACTAAGCACACCCTACTCGTTTTACTAAGCACACCCTCCTCAAATTACTAAGCACACCCTACTCAAATTACTAAGCACACCCTACTCAAATTTCTAAGCACACCCTACTCAAATTACTAAGCACACCCTACTTAAATTACTAAGTACACTCTACTCTAGTTTATTTTTCTATTTGGACCAGCAAAGTGAGCCCAATTTATTTACATAACTTTTCTCTTGTGGAAATACTAGAAGGAAGAACTTCTAATATTCTGGTTTATAGCTTGTTCTTCTTCTGCTAATGCTTTCTCGAGGTTTGGTGGGGCCTGACTTTGTATGCTAAGATGACTAACCTTTTTGTGAAGTTCTTGATGTGTTCTTAGACATCTTCTGGCTTTTGTGGTTTGTATCAAGCCCCCCAAGTTGGAAAGAATTCGTCCTCAAATTTAGAACTCTTGCAAATAACATAATTAGTTTGTTCCGAGAGAAGATATTTCTAAGTTTAGGATGTAAAACAAAGTTATGTTCATGAAGCTTGGGGAGTTCACATGGGTAAATTCTAGATACAGGCCATGTTTGTAGAGAATGTTTAGGGAAGAGATGATTTGCTTGTGAAAATCCTCTTAGAAGGGTAGAACCTTTAAGAGGTTTTTTAAGATCATCCCTAAACTTCTTTATCAAAGATGTTAAGTATTTAGAATTATTTGGGAATGAAAAGGAAAAGGAAGAAGTATACCTAGTAGGCACAGTTATTTTCGTACGAGTTAACAAGATGAGACCTGCGTTACTTTCCTCTTCTTTTTCATTTTCTCTTTTGGTTTTTGTTTTAATTTGGTCTTGGTTTACCTCTTTTATCATTATGGTTCTTTTATTTGGACAATTGGCATATATGTGCCCAAAACCTAAACATTTAAAACCTTTTGTGCTTGATGTTTTTGGTGGGTGATTTAGGGGTAGAGATGGAAGGGGTGTCTTTAGAAACTCTATGGTGAGAAGTGGTTTCGGAAGGAAAAGTTTTCGTAAAAGTTTTGTTTTTATCCTTCCATGAAGATTTGTAGAAGCCATCATTATTAGTATTTATGAAATTTGTTTGCTGTAAAAGTAGTGATTCCACCTTGATGGCTAGGGAGACCATTTTATCTAAAGAAGAGTACTCATATATCTCTACAATATATTGGATTTCTCTTTTTAAACCACTCACAAACCTAGTGATCTTTGATTCTTCATTATCATGCATATTAATTTTAGTCAAAGTAGTTTCTAAGTATTTAAAGTATTCATCTACCGGCCTAGGTCCTTGATGAAGCCATTGGAGCTTCAACAAGAGTTCCTTCCTATGAGGAGGAACAAACCGCGTACGCATGCATAACTTTAAATCACTCCAAGAGACCACGGTTGGCCTCTTGTTTAGCCCAATATCCATTACAGTTTGATGCCACCATTGCTTGACATAGTCTACAAATTCTAGGGAAGCTAACCTAACTTTTTGGTCCTCTTCGACCTTATACACTTTAAAGATTTGTTCCACTTTAGCTTCCCATCCTAAATATGTATTTGGGTCACTACCTCCACTAAAACTAGGTAACTTTACAAAAGAAAAAGAATTCTTTGGCTGATGTTGGTGGTGATGGCGCCTTTCTTCAAAGTTATGCACTCTCCAATCTTGGTCTTCGTCTTCATAACTCCTGTAGTGCATCTGATGTCTTGTATGGTGCCTAGGCTCCCGCCTCCTTTCTCGGACCATGCTTTCTTGGTTGGCTTCTAATCTCTGCATTCTCTCTAGTATTTGTCTCATCTCCTATTCTTTTTGGGCCAAACTTCTTTCGACTTCGGTTAATTCCCTCGTAAGATGTGCCTTATGAGGGGATTGAGGCTTGAAAGACTCCCCGGAAGATAAATGAGCCATTAAAATTTGCACAAAGAAAGCAAACGGTTAGTTAAAACAAACAGTTGAAACCTTAACTCACGTGTATCACTCAAGAAACATACTCCCTCAAAAGGGTTTACACTTGTAGCAACACCTCAAGTGAAAGATGACAAAACTCTTACACTTCCTCACTAAAGAGCCCTCAATAAAACTTAAGAAGAAAGGAAAGACAACCAAGAAAAGGCTTAAAGGAAAGAAAGCTAAACCAAAATGGAATTAAAATGAAGACAAAACTCTCGACAAGACAAACAAGAAAAACACGAAAAAGACGCATAGAAACTCACTTAAACTTTAATTATGAAGAGATGAAAGTTCTTAGAAATTGAGAAAACAAGTGGAATTAAACACCACAACTAAGAAAACAATTTGTTATATACTTACAACCCCATTTTGTAATTGAAATTTGGAATGTGAATAAACTCCAAAAATTTGTTTTGTTTTTTTTTTCTTTATTTTTTTTTTGGTCCTGATTTGATGGATTCAAATTTTCATATGATTTTGTGCATGTAGTTGAATTAACTTTTCAATTTTTGAAAAAGATATTATGCATGTACACTAGTGCAAAAAGATTAAAAGAATACTCCTTATTAAGTGCGGGTTCGCGCTTAAACGCATTTGTAAAAAACGCGTGGCATTTCTTAAATTAATTTGATTTACAAGTGCGGTTTTTCATATAACCGCACTTGTAAATCAATGCCCAATGATTTACAAGTGCGGTTATATGAAAAACCGCACTTGTAAATCAATAACCGCACTTGTAAATCATTGGGCATTGATTTACAAGTGCGGTTTTACTTTACAACCGCACTTGTAAATGCTTTTTACCCTAAAAGTTTGAAGCGCGCCACTCCAGTTTCACACTTTCACTTTCTTCTCCGCTTTGGCCTTCGTTTTCACTGTTCTTGCGCTCGCGTTTCAGTTCAACTCTTCTCTGCATCTTCGTTCCTTTTTGCCATTGTAAGTTTCGCGAATCTCTTCATTGGCATTGGCATTTTCGTTCCTTACTAGTTTTCGTTCGCATTGGCAATGGCATTTTTGTTCCTTACTAGTTTTCGTTCGCATTGGCATTTTAGGTTACTGTTCCATTGGAATTGTTCCTTCATATTTGCTCTTCGCTGGTTTGTCGCTTCTCCGCCACCGCTTCCGCTGCCGCCGTTGTCGCGTGCCTCTGCCACACTGATCACCAGCAACCTTGGTTCATAGAAAGGTTGGTGTTCTCTTTAAAAAATTTTGAATTTTTATTTAATATTTTGAATTTATATTTTTGTGTATTATAATTTATATATTATTATATATAAATTTGTATTATATAATTTGTATTTTCTTAAATTTATATTATATATTTAGTTAGTTGTTAATTACGTTTTAATAAAAGTTTTATGTTATGTTAGTTGTTACTTTTAGAATAGAATTATCGTGTTTGGATTGAGTCCGGGGGTGTTCGACCCTCGGCAAATGTGTGAGATAGAATACTAATTATTAGAAAATCCTAACTATTCCAGAATATATAATGGATCGAGGTTGGATTAATGTTATTCGTATAAGTGATGAGTACGAAAGGGGAGTAGAAGAATTTATACAATTTGCGCAGCGTAACGCGATTATTAGTGGTCATGATGGAGCAAAAATCAGGTGTCCGTGCGTTAACTGTTTGAATGGAAGGATACTGGATGTGAATATCATGAGGGAACACCTGCTATGTGATGGGTTTCTTCGATCTTATACAACTTGGACATGGCATGGTGAATTATTAAATTTACCACGTGTTTCCGTAACTGAAGAATATGTGGGTTCTACCACGGATGAAGCAGTACACGATGATGGAGATGATGATCGATTGGAGGACATGATTCGTGATGTGGGAGATGAGTGTTTTGCAAAAGCGCATGGATATGGAAGTATGTCAAGAGATGCAGAGACTCATTTGTATCCTGGATCAACTAACTTCACACGGTTATCGTCGGTGTTAAGATTGATGAATTTGAAGGCAATAAACGGATGGACTGATAAAAGCTTCACGGAATTGCTCCAGCTATTGAAGGATATGCTTCCAGAGGGAAATACTCTACCTAATCGTAATTACGAGGCCAAAAAGATTCTTTGTCCAATGGGTATGGAGTACAAAAAGATACATGCATGTCCTAATGATTGTATATTATACCGAAAAGATTTTGAATTGTTGAAAAGTTGTCCGAGGTGTGGGTTATCACGTTATAAGTTGAAACAAAAAGATGATGATTCTATTGATGAGATGGAAAAGCATGGACCCCCAATGAAGGTTATGTGGTATCTTTCCATCATTCCAAGGATGAAGCGTTTGTTTGCAAACCCAGACGATGCTAAGAATCTTAGATGGCATGTAGATGAGAGGAAATGCGATGGCATGTACCGACATCCAGCTGATTTATTCAGTGGAAGAAATTTGATGATGACTTTCCAGAGTTTGGTAAAGAATCAAGAAATATTCGACTTGGTTTAGCTACAAACGGAATGAATCCGTTTGGTAATATGAGTACAAATCACAGTTCATGGCCTGTATTACTAGTTATTTACAACTTACCTCCTGGATTGTGCATGAAGCGAAAATACATGATGTTGTCTATGATGATATCCGGTCCGAAACAGCCAGGGAATGATATTGATGTTTATCTAAGTCCCCTAATTGAAGATTTGAAGTTAATGTGGGACCAGGGTGTTGAAGTATTTGACGGATTTGCTAATGAAACTTTCAAGCTTCATGCCATGTTATTTTGCACCATTAATGACTTTCCGGCATATGGTAACTTATCAGGTTATAGTGTTAAGGGTCATAAAGCGTGTCCAATATGCGAAGAAGACACTGCTTCTCAACAATTGAAACATGGAAGGAAAACAGTATATATTCGGCATCGGAGGTTTCTTAGAAGTCATCATCCTTACCGGAGGTTGAAAAAAGCCTTTAATGGACACCAAGAGGGTAGTGGTCCACCAACTCCATTAACCGGTGTTAAGGTTTACGAAAAGGTAAATAACATAGACCACACATTCGGTAAGTCAAAAAAAAAGTCATCTGTGACAAATATTTGGAAGAAGAAATCAATCTTCATTGATCTTCCGTACTGGTCAAACATTGTATAGATGTAATGCATGTTGAGAAGAATGTGTGTGATAGCTTAATTGGTACACTTCTTAACATTAACGGGAAGATGAAGGATGATCTAAATGCTCGTTTAGATTTGATTGAGATGAACATACGCAACGAGTTGGCACCCATAGAAATGGGTAAGCGTACATATTTGCCCCCAGCCTGTTACACAATGTCAAAAGATGAAAAAATTAGTTTTTGTCAATGTCTAAAGGGTGTGAAAGTGCCACATGGACATTCCTCAAATGTGAAGAGCCTAGTGTCAATGCAAGATTTGAAGTTAATTGGGTTGAAGTCTAATGATTGTCACATCTTGATGCAACAGTTGTTGCCGGTAGCTATCCGTGGGATCTTACCAAAAAATGTTAGACATACCATAACCCGTTTGTGTTCATTCTTCTCTTCCATCTGTTGTAAAGTCATTGATCCCTCAAAACTAGATGAACTTCAAAATGAAATTGTTGTTATCTTGTGTGAATTGGAGATGTTTTTTCCTCCGTCTTTTTTTACATCATGGTTCATCTAGTGGTGCATCTGGTAAGAGAGGTTAGATTGTGTGGACCAGTGTACTTAAGATGGATGTATCCTGTTGAGCGGTCTATGAAAATTTTGAAGGGTTATGTGAAAAATCATTATCGTCCAGAGGCTTCAATGATTGAAAGGTACATAGCTGAAGAAAGTATTGAATTTTGTTCAGAGTACATGACAAAAGCAAATCCAATAGGTGTTCCAGCTAATTCATGGCACCACAGGTGTTCTACAAGTAAATGTTTACGTGGTGTGAATATTGTAAGCAAATCTCGATCAGAAGTCTTGCAAGCACATTTGTACATATTGAATATCACAGATGAAGTTGTACCTTACATAGAAGCTCATAAAGCCATTGTGAAGGCAAATAACCCAAGACAAGCAGAGAAATGGGTCTTGATGGGACATAATAGAACTTTCATGCCTTGGTTTAAAGACGAGGTGTTCAAGGATTCAACGGCATCAGAGACCTTGGCCTGGTTGGCTGCTGGATTGAAGTTTGATGTCATCTCATGTACAGCGTACGAAGTGAATAATTGTATATTTTACACGAAGTCCATGGATGAAAAGAGTACAGTTCAAAATTCTGGTGTTACTCTTGAAGCCGAGTCAATGCAGTTTTCGACTTCGAAAGATACAAATCCAGTACTTGGATCAATGGCATACTATGGGTTTATAGAAGAGATATGGGAGATTGACTACACTAAGTTTTTCGTTCCAGTTTTCAAGTGTAAATGGGTTGACAATAAAAGTGGGGTTAAAATTGATGATTCAGGATTCACACTAGTGGACTTTCGAAAGATAGGGTATCGAGATGAGCCATTTATAATGGTTCAACAAGCATCTCAAGTTTTCTACGTGAAAGATCCTACGTCAGAACATTGGTATGTCGTTTTACACGACAAAAAACAAGGGGAGACCATAGATGATATTGAAAATGGTGACCCCTGTTCATTCACACCAATGATAATTAATAAAGATGACGATGTAGTTGATGATGTACATGCAACCCGTAATGACCACAGTGAAGGAATTTACATATGAACTTTCAACCCCCATGCAACCTGTAAATAAGCATTTTAGATTTAGATTTTTATGTATTATTTTTATAAGATTTTAATTCGATGCAGATTAACTAATGTTTGTTACCTAATTTTTTTAACAGAGACATGGATGACGATCAGACCCCACTCAAACCTCGATCCGGACGAGGCAGCAGAGGACCTACTAGATTGAAGCGTCTCGCATTGAGACGTGCTGCTGGTGAGAAGACACGTGTTGACATTGACGTCAACACTGGAGTGGCTTTTGGTCCTAAAGCAGATGAGTTTATGAGCTATCTTGGAGTTGTTTCTCGTGAGAGGCTCTCCATTCTGATTAATTCATGGGATGAGGTATCAGAGGTCGACCGGAACATGATCTGGGAGGATGTTCTGGTAAGCTTTACATTTTGATATAATGCTTTTTAATATTCATTGATTAATTTTAATTTGCTTATGTTATTTTGCAGGCAAACTTTGAAATTCCTGATGTGGAACCGCTTCGATCAAAGATTATATCCAATATCGGACTCAAATTTCGTACCTTTAAGTCAAGACTGACTTCAAGATACATTTTTGGTAACCTTAAAGACGAAAATCCATGTTTAAAGTACAAACATATTGATGAAGAGACATGGCGTCTTTTTAAAGAAAGCCGTCAAAATGAGGCTTGGATGGTAAGTGAAGTAACTTAACTTTTTTTGTTTATATAACATTAATAAGTTTATCTTATTTACTTAAGTTTGTTTATTTCAATTATGACAGGGTCGTCGGAAGAAAGCTCAAGAGATAGCTTTGAAGAATCTTACCCCGCACGTTATGTCTCGTTCGGGGTATCGAAAACTTGAGCAAGCACTGATGGTGGAAAAGGAGAAATCTAAACAGGGGACGTTGTCTGAGAATGTGGAAACAGGGGTCACTTTTCCTCCATCACCACCTTTTCGCCATGTAAAATGGAAGAGGGCCCGAATTAAAAAGTCAGGTGCACCAAGTTCTGAGCAATCCGGGGTTATCATCGAAAAAATTGTAAGTTATTTTTGTTATTTTCATTTATTTTAAAGCATTAATTATATTAATGCTTGAAAATATGATTTTTGTGTACTCTTGCAGGATTCCTTGGAATCCGACGGTAAATTTGTTGCTGAAGGTCGTCACGATATCCTGGTTGAAGCAATTGGACGACCTGAGCACTCTGGTCATGTTCGTGCAGCTGGACAAGGGGTCGAAATTAAACTATATTTTGGAGTTTCAGAACGACAGTCATCCTCTTCCTCCAAAGAGAACGAAACTCAAATGAAGACTAAGATACGTGAAGAATTAATGGAGGAGATGAGAAAGGAGACTGATTTGATGTGGCTAGAGATGAAAAAGGAGAATGATCGAATGCGACAAGAGTTTCTATTGCAACAACTTTGTGTTGAACCCCTTGTTAGTCCCACTCCCAAGAGCACAAAGGGGAGTTGTGCGGCTCCTCCAACATCAGGGGATGATATCAATGGGCAGACGAAGGATTGTGAGCTACTGGTAGTGGGCGGCAAACTTCCTCGAGTGGTGGCCCTTGGAAAAGTCTATCAAGACGCCACCACCTTACATAACGTTCCTCTCTCCCCTGATGTGGCGAAGGTAACATTTGAAAAAGTACGATTTCCTGATGCTCGTGTTCCACTACCTTCAGATGAGGTAACCAATGTGGCCGATGCATTTCAGACATTCGTTGCCTGGCCCAGAGAGCTCATTTGATTTATGCCCGAACCTCATGTAATAATTTCAATTAATTATATTATTTTTTATTTATATTTATATATTACATATAATTTAATACAAATGTTGTTTATCTTGTAGAAACCTTTTCGGCCACCAAGTCCGGAAAAGAAGCGTGAGGCTCCAGTTGACGATCCTATAGCTTCCTTACGTCTCATTGCTAGTCAGATTGACAATGAACATTTTCCAGTTCCGTGGGATGATACATTTTTTAAAATACACTGAACTGCCACTAATGATGTACAACGCAAATTAATCAGAATTTATATATGGGAATCAGGAGCTCAATATAAGTATAATTCAATTTTTTATGATGTAAGTATCTTTACCTATTATTCAATTTACTTTATGTTAAATTATTATTGATTATGCTTTAACTAAAAACTTGTATGTTTTTGCATAGAGTCTGTATCACTGAGGGGAAGGAAAATATGTATGGATTCTTAGATCCTGCATATACTAATCTCGTTGGACCAAACTCATCTGAGACTCAAGCATACATCACTAACACCCTGGAAAAAGAGGGAAAACAAATTTATTTATGCCCTTATATTAATGAGTAAGTTTAATTATATGTCATCAATTATTATTATTTCATGTTTTAAATATTTACTAACTCTTTTCATGGATGATATAGGCATCATTGGTAGTTACTTGTCTTATCAATGGTTGATAAGACTGCTGTGTGGTTCTGTTCCCTACACAAGAAGATTCCCACAAAATTTAAGGATATCATTGATACGTAAGTACATTATAAACTTAACTTTGTATATGTTACTAATTAACCATCTACTAACGAGGTTTTTTGTATTAACCAGTTCATGGCGTGGATATAACATCCTAAAAGGTCGATCCAGTTCAAATAATTTGAACTGGATAAGAATAAAGGTTTGTAATTTTTTTCTTTCTTTATTATCATTGTTTATCAATATACTAACATATTACTTTTTATTGAATTATAGTGTAATAAACAACCAGGAAGCTATGAGTGTGGCTATTACATTATGCAATGGATGATTACCATTATAAGACTAGGTGTTAAAACTGGTTGGAAAGAGGTACTATATGTTAAATCATTTTTATAATTCTTGAACATATATATATATATATATATATATATATCTAAAAACTAATTTATGTCAACTATATTTTGCAATGCAGTTATTCACAGAAGAAACACCAATGAATTCGGAAGGCATTTCATATGTTAGAGAATCTTGGTCCACATATTTCATAAATTTTTATAACTCCAGCATAGGTAATCAATAGTGGTTTTATTATATGTAATTTGATTACTTGTAAATGTACATTTTGATGCTCTCAATTTAAATATATATTTTTTGTATTTGCCTGGCTGGGTTTGATCATTATGCAAGTTAATTTATATGATTTAGGGACAATACAAATTGCACTTTAAAAAAAACATTATTTACAAATGCGGTTATTTACCAAAACCGCATTTGTAAATAAAAAAAATAAGATTGCTATTACCAAAGCCGCATTTGTAAATGTGATTTACGAATTTTTACAAATGCGGTTTTAACCTATCATTATTAATCATTTCCAATCATCGTCCCCAAATTTTTAACATCAATTATATTTTTTAATAATTATTTCAAACATTCTCACCCTTTCAATGCATTATTAAACATCTTACAAAACTCTTTTCCATTTGTTTAACATCCACAAAATTATTTATCATCTTACACATAACAACAAAAGAGTATTAAATTAATTAACTTTTATTTCCAATCTTACACCACGAATAATAATTTTAATTTTATTCAAACCACTATATTCCTTTTTTAACTCATCACTTAAAATTATCATTAATTTTTTCAACCAACTAATAATCACAAATTTATTTCCAAAACCAAATTATATCCTCCTTAAATATTTTTTTACTTTCTCCTCTCTCAAACCATAAAATTTATTCTTCTCAATTTTAATTAATTATTTCATTAATTCTTTTACCTAAAATCAATTTTATTTCCTTTTTTTTCCTTCCTCTTTACCTAAAAAAAAATTAAAACCTCCTTAAATTCAACTTTCCCATCGTAAATAGTGAATAGTGCTATTTTGGAAAATAATCTTTCATGGGTTCATTTGGGTAATCTTTTTGCAATGTGTATTATTTGGGGAAAAAAAATGGTTACAAGTCACAATAGTTTGAAAGAAGTAAACAAAAATGTTTGATATATTGATAAAGAATCCATGTGATTGGTTGTTATACTCATTGCCACACAATCTCAATTGGATACAGTATTTTCTTCAAAAAATCACCTTCAAACCAAATATGGCAACGTGGCTCAATCCTTAAAACTCAAATTTTGTGGTTTTTTCATTGCCACTTTAATTCTTATAAATCTTCATGTTTTTCTCTGGCTCTTACTAATCCATGTGGGACTTGCGTCTTCAAACAAACTTTCCTTAAAAATACACCAAAAATATCTGTACCATAATTTAACATTAATTAATTAATTAATAACACTACCAATGATGTTAAACAATCAAACTAATTAATGTTTAAAAGTGTTCCGGGGGATAATAGTTCAAAATCAATAAATGATTTTTTTACTAAAAATTAGGGTTGAAGATTATTAACGATGTTCTACTTTTCTAAAACAAATCTTTCAACTTTTTAATTTGTTTGATGGTTATACAATATCGTTGTTATATTTTACACTATAATCAAATTCCAGTCCTAAATTATAAAATTTAGAAAAAAAAACCCTAATTTAAATAGTTTTAATATAAAATTATCTGTTTTAACCAATAATCAAATTTGAGTCGTAAATATACAATAATCTTAAAAATTTGAACTAAGAATTTTACTACTTACATTGATATTGATCTAAAACTATATTTTCTCTAATGCAAAACATGGGTGGTTTTCATATACAAAAGTTCTATATGTTATAATCCAATCGTACATTATTATCTATAACCATTGAAACCATAATATTATATTTTTGTAATTTTTTTTAAATATTTTTACTTTTAATTTTAAATAAGTTATTATTGTAAAATTATTTGTCTATTTCATAATTTATTTTAAGAAAATGTACAATGAAATACTTTGTTTGTATAATAGAATTATTGGCTCTTATAGTAATTATTTTTAAAATAACTTTTTAGTTTTTTTATATTTAAAAATGTTTATCTTAATTACACTTTTTAATATATAGTCTCAAAACTTTAAATATAATACGTATGTTTAGACAAGCTTATTTGTAAATATTCATAAATATAAAAGGAAAAATTAAAATTATTTTGTCCATATACTAAAATTAACTTATATAACAAAATGTTTTTAATGAATTTTTTCACAAGCATTAATTATATAACTGAGAAAATAAAGTTGTGTTTCTCGATAAGATAATATATTGTAAAAGTTTTCAGGTAGTTTACCTAAACTTATATTTTTAATTTATATAGAAGTTATTTTTTTTTTATATAAAGACACTCATTTTTTTTTCTAGAAAAAAATTATAAAGAATTTCGTTTAATTAGATTAATAAAATAATTTATAAAAGTTGTCTTGTAACTTTTTTTCTTAAATTTCTACATCAATTACATTTAGCTTAGAAACACATAGAAACTTTTTAAAAAAACTTGTAGCAAAAAGTATTTAAAAATATAATTTTAAAGGTTAAATATGTTTTTATTTATACTATACCTATGAAGTTCAAACACTCATCTTAAATAGCGTGTCCGTGTCAGACAAACGTATAGAAAAAGAATACATTAATTTTTTAAAAACTCAAATTTATGGTATAAAATTTTATTATAATTATAAAAAGAATGAATAAATCCTTTTAAACCCGCCATTAAAAACATCTTTTGCTAAAAAAAAAATTTAAAACATAGTGCATAAATCTTTATTATCAATTTTAATAATTATATAATATATAGATCTATGTTTCCGAATCTTATATTTTAAAAATTATACGTATTTCTGTGTATATGAAATGATTATTAATTTTTTAAAGATCGTTAATTTTTCACATAAGCACCTATTATAATAATTTACATATTAAAAATATCATATTATAAATATCTGCATAATTTAAAATTTGAAAAAAAAAAAATCAATTTCAAATAAAAGTTTAGGTAATAAAAATATTAGAATAAATATACTTGGAAGTTCGAAAAGTTTTGTTAAATAATTTGTTGTTTTCAAGTAAAAATGATGGATGTGAGAATGACATAGAGAGAGTTAATTTGACCCTTCCAGGCATGTTTACAGTTCACACAATAGAATCTGATGTCCTAAGGAAGCAGCATGAGTCACAGATTTCACTCTCATCGCTTTCTCTCTCCAACTGATAAGAAACGTAGTCCCATGTGGGTTCTTAGGATCCACTCACTTAACTCTAACTCTCGTGTTTTCGCTTCAAAAAACTTGTGACTCTCAAACACCCTTTTTCTCCTTTTCATTCTTCTTCTCTTTTTCTCCCTCCAATGGCTGCACCTCGCTACTGCCTCTCTGCATAACGTCAATTTCGCCTCGTTTTCCACCCCTCTCTCGTGAATTGCGGCTGCCACTGCCTTCTTCCGCTTCTGGGCCTCGCTCAGAAGTCAGAATGATGTCTGTCACAGGCAAAGCCATTGATTTTGCTGGAAAAAACTTGGTGTCCTGTGGTTGCTCTTCCAATGCTTCCTTTGATAGGTACACGGTCAGGAACTATGCCAAGGTTAATTCAAAAGGGTGTGGCAGAGGTCATGGAGTTTGTAAATTGTTTTGTTGTACGAGGAGGAACACTCAGTGTCGGGTTTCTTCTATGAAGACTGCAGAACCTACGGTGAATGGTACAAGATTTGATTTTGATCTCATGCATTGTTGTCTGTGTAAAAAAATTGTACACTGTCAATCTATCAGAAACCATCCCTGGTATGACTTTTAAGGCTGTCGTTGTAGAACTCAATAAACTTACCAATTCTAATAACTGTAAAACTGATTGTGTACAATGTTTATACTGTTTTCTCATAAAGCAATTGAATTGATTCCTGTTTCTTTTAAGGGCGTATTCTGTTTGAATGAAGAAACACTATAGCTGTTAGTTACAGCTGTGGAACTAGACATTGAAACTTTTGGTTTTTTGAATAGGGGGGAGTCAAGCAATTGAAAGCCTTACCAAGGGATCTTACTTGAAGGGTTATTCAGAATCCCCCATTTCTCCAGCTACGTTCTTTGAAGTTGTTGCTGATGATTTGCTAACTCTCAATAAAAATCTTCAGTCGGTAAGTAATGCTTTTGGGATGGATGCTTTCTGGTGTTTTATTTAGTATGAAAGATTTATGACTGTTACTGTCCTGTCTCATGAAGTCTTGTGTTGTTGTTCTATATATTGTGAGTGAGAGTGGCTTCAACAGAGCAGAAAAGCGTAGAATTTTTAAGGAAGGCAACAAGGGGCATAGCTGCTTGAATGAAGTTCTTTACTTGTTCTGGGATTTTTGTTCTTGTTAGCCTTTATTGAATTCATTATTTCAGCTTTGTTTGATATTTACATGTTTCTTTGCATCTTGATACCAATTTACAAATTGCAATGTTTTGGGATTAATGATATCAATTTTATTTATTTATTGAGATTGGATAATTTTTTAAGACCATTCTGAATTGATTGTATTGTAGCATAAGTTACTACTCGTTAGATCTTTTTTGTTTTGTAAGAATGTTTATCCAGTCAATTTGTGCGAAGTCCTTATCATTCTCATTCCCTGCTGAACCTTCTTTCATTTAGCTTCTTTTGCTTGCAAATGGTGGTCGTTTGTTACCTAAATTTTAATGTATCTGATAAAGATACTTTGATAGATTGTAGGAGCAGAAAATCCAGTTTTAATGTCTGCAGCTGAGCAGATTTTTAGTGCTGGTGGGAAGAGGATGAGACCAGCTCTGGTGTTCTTGGTAGCAAGGGCAACTGCAGAGTTGTTTGGCTTGAAGTAAGCACATAAAACTCTCTCTCAAAGTCTTTTTCTCTCTATCTTTCTATCTCACACACACATGTGCACATGAACACACATAGGCATATTCACACGTTCTTTGCTGTACCTAAAAGTTCTATATGAAAATAAAAAGTTGAAAACTTCACGTTGAAATGGTTGACTCCAGGGAACTTACTGTAAAGCATCGACGTTTAGCGGAGATTATTGAAATGATTCATACTGCAAGTTTGATACATGATGATGTACTAGATGAGAGTGACCTTCGACGAGGTAGGCTTGTGATTTCTCTTTATATACCCTTTTAATTTTCCTGTCATAATTTTTAGATTTCTGATTATGTGTCTTATTTGGTAAGATGTATGCTATACAGCAATTCTACTCATATATAAGGTTGTTTTCTTATTTTAAGATGGGATAACCATGTTACAAATTACAATTTATTTGATAAAAAGTTTCCTTTACACGTTATGTTTGTGTAAAAGCAGTGATACTCGCAGGCTTCCATCATGTCTGAAACTTGTTTCATCATAGTCTTTGATCTGGTTCAGAACTTTGTTGATTAGTAATGATTTTCTGTACAATAAGATCATGCACACACTTTGTGTAAGAAAATTATCTCTGGAAAGAGGAGAAAAGAAAGAAAATAAAAGAGAGAACTACAGTAAATTTTGGTACTGAAAGAGGAAAAAGTGCACATTAGAAGCCTCTTAAATTTTTTGTGATGTCTTGGAAAGGACTTATGTTGCTAGTACAACAACATCAAAGGCTTATCCCTCTAGGTGAGGTCAGTTGCATGGATTTCATTCAACTCAGTTATACATATAATAAAGAATTAAAAAAATATACTCTGTAGTTTTTATTCTATGATGAGCTAATACCTAGTAGAGTCTCTCCACTGCCTAAAAAGGAAATAAAAAAATGGATAAAAGAATGAGAGAACACGTTGGTAAAGTGTGTTTCATCGGTGCTTCTTATTATTGGTTGCATGGAATTCATCTCTTTAAGCAATGACAGCAGACCAAAATAACAATGCAAGTTTTGATAAATATACCATTTTTGTAGGCTGGTAGTGCCATTCTATAGCATATAATTGGAAGCTAAGAGTATATTATTCAATACATACTCATGGAATTGTTTCTAATGATTTTAAAGAAATTCAAGTAAAAACTGAAAAAATTGTGTTCTCCAAATATACACATGTCGGATAGATCTATAAATATCTTGCTTCAATAGAACATGGACATTTCTAGTTCCTGTTTTAATAAATTCATTTTGTTATGCATAGATATCACGTTTCATATAAAATTTTTGGTCTTGACTAAAGTCTTAAAAATTGCATAATTGAAAATTATACACGATCAATCGGTATGAATCTTACATGTCTGTATTTGGGCAGGCCAAAGCTATCACCTTCTGAAGAAGTGTAAACTTTTTTTTTTCCCAACACTGCTAATTCAATTCCCCTCTACTTGTACTCATTGTGTTTGCAATGTACCAACAGGGAAGAAAACTGTACATCAAATTTTTGGAACAAGAGTTGCAGTGCTGGCTGGAGACTTCATGTTTGCACAGTCATCATGGTATCTAGCAAACCTTGAAAATATTGAAGTCATTAAACTAATCAGCCAGGTGAGTTCC
Source organism: Phaseolus vulgaris (assembly GCF_000499845.2). Lineage (NCBI taxonomy): Eukaryota > Viridiplantae > Streptophyta > Magnoliopsida > Fabales > Fabaceae > Phaseolus > Phaseolus vulgaris. The sequence goes on along the minus strand of NC_023755.2, from coordinate 9,969,076 downwards.
ATCACCATGCCTGTTTAAGACACCATCGTTTACTTGCATGCTTAAAATCATTATTCCAAACAAGTGGTTGATGCACCCTGGAGCCAGTTACTTAATCGAGGGTGTAAAGAGATGCACAATTCCATTTTATGAAGTTCTTTTGCATAACTATTTGGTGCTTTTTTAGGTGATCAAAGATTTTGCAAGTGGGGAAATAAAGCAGGCCTCAAGTTTGTTTGATTGTGATGTTCAACTTGAAGAGTATCTAATCAAGAGCTATTATAAGACAGCATCCTTGATTGCGGCCAGCACCAAAGGAGCTGCGATCTTCAGTGGTGCTGACAGAAGCATCACTGAGAAAATGTATGAATATGGAAGGAATCTGGGTCTATCCTTCCAAGTTGTGGACGACATTTTGGATTTCACGCAATCAGCAGAGCAACTGGGAAAGCCTTCTGGCAATGACCTTGCCAAGGGCAACCTGACTGCACCAGTAATATTTGCACTGGAGAAAGAACCGAAATTGAGGGATATCATTGAGTCTGAATTCAGTGAGGTTGGTTCACTTGATGAGGCCATCAATTTGGTTAAGAGTTGTGGGAGCATTGAAAGGGCCCAAGAGTTGGCCAGAGAGAAAGCTGATCTTGCAATTCAAAGTCTCCAATGCCTTCCTCAGAGTGTGTATCGTTTAGCCCTTGAGGATATGGTGGCATATAACCTTCAACGGATTGCATAAACTTATGCATGCTGAAGTATAAGGACATACTGTTAAAAGAAAAACACAAAAACATTCTTTTGGTCCTAATATATAGGGATAAGAAACTTGAACATGTTGTCCTTTCAAGAATTTCTTCCAAATTCTACTCCTGTGCTACTTTTGGGGTACTTATATACGCATTGAAGGACAAAGCAAGTGCACATTCACATAATTTAATATATTTGCTGCTTCTCCCTCAAAGTAAAGGACAAGAACATAATATATTCCTTTATTGTATCAATACAAGTTGCAGTATATTCTTTCCCCCATTCTTCCTTCCTGGAATATTGAAAACAGAAATGAATTGATATTTGATTTTCTTTTTATTTCCTTTTCTTTTGTATTTTCTGAAGATAGTATACAACTGGTCTTATAAACTCCATATGGTCTTTGCGTTGCTCATTCATTGTCATACTTTATTCTTTCCTATCTACAAAAATTTCAATTTTCAAGTATTTGAATATCCTAATAGTTTATGTTAATTGAGTCCTCTGACCAATTTGTTTTTGATGGATAAAAGAGAAAAGAAGCCTTTATATAATACAATTTAAATAGTTCATCATTACCAAATGTTTGATATGTTGCATTAATGGGGAAAATGTACATGTGATAGGAAAAGTCTAACTTGAATAATTTGGACCATTTGACCAGTTGTATTTTGTTGGATGCACAAATTTTACTAATAAGGGTGTCACCTTAGTTAATGTTTTATATTTGAGGTTTGTGTAGTGACAAACCTATTTATATGGACAATTTGTAAAAATTTTGCTGACAAGAGTGTCATGTGGAGTGACAAACCTATTTATATGGATAACTTGTAAATATTGAAATTGCAAACACAAAGCAACTAAGATGTTATCCTACTTTGTTATAGGTAACTAATTTTACCTTTGAGATTGCTTGATTTTTTATTTTATTTTTTATGTTATGCAATTATGTGCATTCAAATTCTTGTCATAAAAATTACCTGGCAATAGACATGTATATATGGATACTTCCATGACACATATACACTATCATATATATTCATCCCAAAAAAAGTATTTTTTTTAACATTTGTTAGTATATAAAAACAATTTAATTAAAAGATATAATATAAAATATCTTTCTCTTACATCAGTTCATTCCTGCATGACAAAGTTAAATAATAGGAACGTATTTATTTATGTGATAGGATGAATTCTTATGATATACTAGGCATACCTTTTTTTTTCACGTAAGAGATTATAGGAATCTCCTTCTACTCTTACAACATGATATTTTTCTTTATGTGAGTCCAATATCAGTAATATCAGTAGAGTCATGATATCTCATACAAAATCCCAAACTCAATATACAATATAAACTTCTCAACATAATATTCCCTCCCTAGAAATAACTATATTTACAATACATCACATGTCATATCACAACATAACCAAAATATATTCTTATTTATACACATTTTCAATTCAACTCTTTTTTCATTCCAGATCATGCATAGTTTACATCACACATTTCAAATTCTACATCTCATCATATACATCATCAACCACGTAACAACTTATACAATCACAACAAATTTATCACTAAAAAACCATATATTATTCCAACATTAAAATAAATACCAATAAATTTGAATTCACCAATCATTACATTATAATATTATTCAAGTATAGTAGCTTGATAAATATAACAATTTTGTAAAATATAAACAATTTTAAGATCCAGAAACATTTAAAAATACGTTATTTAAAATCTAGAAAACATTACCTTTGCTCAACCACTAGTTCTGCTCGCTTAACAAATTAAGCACATGTCTAAATTTGCACATTCAACATTTTGCTTGCTCAATCAAAGGTTTGTTCACCCAATGAACAAAACTTTTGGATTTTCACTGTATTGAATTTCACTCAATGATTAAATCTTGGGTTTCCAAAGAAATGAATTTTGCTCAACAAAAAAATGGTCACCCAACAACTTTGTGTAACAACCAAAATTTTGTTCAGAATATTAGGTAGAAGACTAATTTAACCTCTTTTAAACATAGTTTTAGAGTTCATTCACTAGAAATATTTTGCTTAGTGAATTTGGCTCCACTTAACGAAATTATGCAAAAGAGAGTATTGGAAGTTTTTATGCGTAATTTCGCTCAACCATTTTCAAATTCGCTTAGCCATTTTTCAATTTTCTCAACGTAGGCTAGATACACTTAGTGTAGGCTAGCTTGGGTCAAGCATTTTCAACATAACTCAACCATTTTTAGCTTGACTCAGCCAAATTTCAACACTGCACCAAAATTGCATTTGGTTGCCCAACACATGGAGGTTGCGCTCAATGATTTTTCCCTAATGAATAACTTTTTCCAACCTTGTGCTTAGGAACAAAGTTTTTCAACACATAGAGGCTCCCTCTACAAATTTTTCCTATTAAATGCCTTTTTTCATTCTTGCTCTCACGAGTGAATCTGCTTAACGCACGAGGGTTGTGCTTAACAAATTTAAGGTGGTGGCAATGTGATGTAGAACAAGGAGAGAGGACGCTTGAGGCCCAAGCCCAATCTGAGGCCAACCCCAACCCATGATTACATCATCCACCATGCCTCAGAGGATTACTAGGAGTAGGACACAAGCATTAAGAGATGAGGATCAATTGATGTCTCTTTTTTTAATTTCTTTAGAGTAGATTTAAATAGAACATAAAAAGGAGGTGTGAATAGGAGTATAGGACTTATGAGAAGAAGTAACTGTTGAAGATGGTTGCTGCCCTTCAAGACATGTGTTTGATGAAGCCATTTGTGTAAATTTCATTTGTATTTACATTTGCTTTAAGAATGTCTTAGGTATAGTTTAGAGGTTGTTTAAAGTAAGTTTTTTGCTAGGTAACTCACCTCTTAACCCCATACCATGTGATAAGAGCAAGCACAAATTTTCTGAAACTGTTTTTCACATGTTTTGCAAAAATACCCTTACTGCATAAAAATGAATTTGTTCTTTTCTTAATGAATAGATTCTTTTTTTAAGCTGATGCTTTGATTAAGTGTTTTCCAACATCATGGTTTGTGCATCAAGTATTTTGACTAAGTCTTCACTCCATCAAAACGACTGTGTTTCACTTGTTAAGAAGTTTTTGTTATCGTTTTGAAAATAAATCTGTTCATCTGTAAATGAATAGATTCTTTTTTTGTCTGGTGCCATGTTTTTTTTTGGTTTTATCCTTGCACCAGGGTGGTTGACTAAGTCTCCTTCACATAACAGATTCTCTAACTGCTTTTGAAAATAAATCTGTTCATTTTATTTTCAATCTGTTCTTTTTATAATAACTTTAACTGTTTGTTTAAAATATGTTATAAGTTGTTTTTCTATAAAAAGAAAACTTGTTTCTGCGTTTAAAGGTGGATCATACAATTGAGAAAACAAGTTTTACAACAGAGAACTAAGGATTTTCAGAGAATTAGCATGTGTTCTTCAAAGATTTTCCAAATCAAAAAGTGTGCTTGTTCTTGGTTGGTTCTAAGGCTTGGTTAGAGGTGCTGCTACTGTTTGAGCAATCTGTTCTACTGGTCTAAGGCAGATTTCTGCATCCTCTATCAGGTGTATTCGTTTAATATTTCGAATTCTTGTAAAAGTGTGATTGTAAACTCTTCTTGATAGTGTTTCTTGAAGAGTGTGTGTGCTGAAATAGTGTTTTTCAACAAGTGTGCCAAGGTTCTTGTAGGGTTCAAGAACAGTGGCTGTGTAAGTGCGTTTGGTACGTTTGTTTAGTGGATTTCACCTTGGATTAGGTGAGACTGGATGTAGCTCATTTGAGTGAACCAGTATAATTGTTGTGTGTTCCATTTCTCCTCTTCCCTGCACTCGGTTATTGCTTATCTGTTAATCTGCCAGAAATTGAATCTGTTCAATTAAAAATAAATTTGTTCTTTCTGGGCTTGTTCATACAGTTCTTATTTTCTGGAAAATCAGTTTGGTTTTGTTAAGAAGATATATGATCTGTTAAATACAACTGGAACATGTTGATTGTGATAGGTTACCCAATTGATTGTCAAGCTAGAAATTGAACCTTTATCACTTGCTTAAAAAGTTGGAGGTCACTGATTTTGTTTTTCATAATTTCTTCTTAAAATCAGTGTGTTCATAGCTTGCAAATTAATCTGCATAACTTCAAGAATTACTTGCCTGATATAATCATTTTGAAAACATAAATAGTGTAAAAATAAATATGTTCATTGCTAAATAAATCGATTTATTTTCTGTGTACTATGATAAAACCTGAATCTGAGCGAAAGTTTAAAAGGTCAATTCACCCCCCTCTTGAACTTTGACACTATTGAACCCAACAATTGGTATCAAGAGCTAGGACTTGTATTTTAATCAAGTTTGTTTGCAATAATGTATGAGTTTAAAGTGCTTTTTGCTGAGGTATCTTCTGTCAATAAACCACCTATGTTCAATGGAATGAATTATGCTTTTTGGAAAATTAGAATGAAAATTTTCATGGAATCTATTGATGCGTTAATTTGGGAGGTTGTGGTCCATGGACCCTATGTGCCAATGCAGGTTGTCAAGGATGAAGAAGTGGTAAAGCCAAGATCTGAATGGAATGAGGTTGAAAGGAAGAAGGCTCAATATGATCTTGTGGCCAAGAACATCATAACCTCCTCATTAATAATGGATGAGTTCTTCAGGATATCCCAATGCAGTTCAGCCAAGGAGATGTGGGAGGTCTTGGAAGTTACTCATGAGGGTACTGAAGATGTGAAGAGATCAAGAAAACATTCTCTCATCCAAGAATACGAATTGTTTAGAATGCAACCCGAGGAGAGCATTGCTGATGTGCAGAAAAGGTTCACTCATATTGTGAATCACCTTACTGGTTTGGGAAAGGAATTTGACAGAGAGAAACTCAGCATAAAAGTGCTGAAGTGCCTCGACAAAATCTGGCAACCCAAGGTGACTGCCATATCAGAAAGCTGTGATCTGTCAAAGCTTTCAACTGCTGCACTCTTTGGGAAATTAATGGAGCATGAGCTGGAGCTCAAGAGACTCAAAGAGCAGGAAATAGTGGAAAGAAAACCCAAGGGACTTGCACTGAAAGCAAGTGAATAGAGTGAGATCAATGAGGAAAAAGAAGATGCTGAACATGATGAAACAATCAGCCTACTTACAAAGAGGTTCAGCAGATTCCTGAAGAAGAAAAGCAGAGATAGGAACCAACAGAAAAGAAGGTATCCTAAACCTAATGAATTAAATTCCTCTAACTACACTTGTTTTGGCTGTGGCAAAACAGGGCACATCAAAATGGATTGTCCAAACAATCAATCAAAGGACAAATCTGCCAGCAAGAAGGTTGAAAGGAGCAAGGGGAGAAAAGCTTACATTTCGTCGAAGAGAATGAAGTATCTTCAACCAGCAGCTCTTCAATTGAGAGTGAGGAAAACAATCTATGCTTCATGGTGAAAGATGAAGGGTCAATCTCTGATTCAGTAAGTGAATTCTCTATGGAATCTGATAACTATGATCAATTGCTTGCTGCTTTCAAAGAAACATATGATGAAGCAAATAGGCTAGCTGTAATATGCAGTAAGTTGCAAAAGGTAAATAATGTGCTTGCACTTAAAGTAAAAACACTTGAGGAAGAACTGCATAAGGCCAAAACAAATTTGGTAAGCCTTGAACGAACATGCTTGCATGCCTCTATTAAAACCTGTGAAAACTGCACAAAATTGAAAAAAAAGTGGAGTATTTGCTAAAAACCCTTTCCAATTTCACCAAGGGAAGAGAGAATCTTGAGTCTCTCCTTGGTTCACAGAATGTTGTTTTCAACAAGAATGGTATTGGTTATAACCCTGAAAATGTAACCAATGTCAAAAAGCTTTCAAGTTTTTTTGTTCCAGCGTAATCAGGGTTTTCAGCTTTTAACAGTGGCAAAAAGGCATCTCATGTAACTTGTTTTTACTGCATGAAATCTGGTCATACCTCTAGGTCATGCATTGCTAGAAAGCATCTTGTTCCTAAGAACTTAGCAAAATGGCTACCAAAGGGAAGGTTTTAATCTGTGTTGGACTCTATACTGAAAAGGGTACCATTTGTATCATCTTTGTTCTGTTTTGCAGAAAGGCAGCAAGAAAAATCAATGGTACTTGGACAATGGTTGTTCCAAACATATGACTGGAGACCTTACAAAAATCACTAGCTTGAAGCTTAAGGCAGAGGGACATGTAACCTATGGTGATAATAACCGAGGAAGAATTCTGGGTAGAGGCACTGTTGGAACAGGAAATTCAACTACTATTGAGAATGTGCTTTATGTAGAAGGACTCAAACATAGTCTTCTCAGTATCAGTCAACTTTGTGACAAAGGATACAAGGTGAACTTCAAGTCAAAGGGCTGCACAATCACTAGTGACTCCTCTGGTAAGGTGTTGTTTACTGGTAAGAGAGTGAATAACATATACCTCTTGGATATCATGGAAACTAACTCTTCAAATGAGTGTTTACTATCTTGAAGTGATGAGTTTTGGCTGTGGCACAGGAGGTTAGCTCACATACACACTAATCACTTAAATAAATTGAAATCTAAAGATCTTGTTTCTAGTTTACCTAACATTAAATTTCAGGATAACGGGCTCTGTGATGCTTGTGTGAAAGGTAAACAAATCAGATCCTCTTTCAATTCAAAGGACATTGTTTCTACAAAAAAATCCATTGGATGTATTGCATATGGACTTATTTGGACCCTTTAGAGTTGCTAGCTTGGCTGGAAATTTGTATGCTTTGGTTGTTGTGGATGACTACTCTAGATTTACATGGACTCTGTTTCTTGCACATAAAAATGTTGCTTACAATGCCTTTAAGAAATTAGCAAAGGTTTTACCGAATGAAAATTGTTGCTGCATAAAATCAATTCGAAGTGATCATGGGGGAGAGTTTCAGAATGCTAGATTTGAGAGGTTGTGTGAGAAACATGGGATATCACATAGCTTTTCAGCCCTTAGGACTCCCCAACAAAACGGTGTAGTTGAAAGGAAAAACAGATCATTAGAGGAACTAACTAGAACTATGTTAAATGAATCTAAGCTTCCTAAGTATTTTTGGGCAGATGCAGTCTATACCGTAGCTTATATGTTAAACAGAACCTTAATTTGACCCATTCTTAAGAAAACTCCATATGAATTGTATAAGGGTAGGAAACCGAGTGTGAGTCACCTTAGAGTGTTTGGGTGTAAATGCTTTGTATTGAATAATGGCAAAGAAAATCTAGGTAAGTTTGATGCTAAATCTGATGAAGGTGTGCACATTGGTTATGCTTTGAATGGTCATGCATATAGAGTCTTCAATAAAAGATTGCTCATAGTAGAAGAATCAATGCATGTTGTATTTGATGAAGCTGATCATAGCATATCTAAAACTGCTGCAGATGACCTTGTCTGTGATGAATTTAAATCTGTTTTAAATCAAAATGAATCGATTCATATTGATATTGCTGACTCACATGTTATCCAAGAACCTACTGTTTCTGAAGGTTTGCCAAAAGAATAGAAAACCCCAAGAGATTTAACCCTTGATAATGTCATTGGGAACATTGAGAAAGGAGTGTCAACAAGGAAATCCCTAAATAAATTTTGTGAAACAATGGCCTTTGTATCTCAAATGGAACCCAAAAATCTGAATGAAGCCCTCAAGGACAGTAACTGGATTCTGGCCATGCAAGAGGAACTGAATCAATTTTCTCTGAATGAGGTCTGGACTCTTGTTCCTGGAATACCTTAAATGAATATCATTGGAACAAAATGGGTATTTAGAAACAAGATGGATGAGCATGGGGTGATTACCAGAAATAAGGCTAGACTAGTGGCTAAAGAGTATAATCAAGAAGAAGGAATAGACTATGATGAAACATATGCACCAGTGGCTCGGCTAGAAGCTGTTATATTGCTACTTGCCTTCTCCTGCATCAAAGGGTTCAAGCTATTTCAAATGGATGTGAAGAGTTCCTTCTTGAATGGTTATTGTACCGCCCTGGTGGTCGGATGTGATGACGTGGCACCCTGCTACAGTGTAGGCGTGTTGACAAGGCGCCAGGTTAGCAAGAAGGGAAGGAAGTCGGGGGCACGCGTAGTCGCCAGTTGCTAAGCTGGCGTGTTCCGACTTCCAGTTTACCAGAATAGGCGATCGCCAGGTTAAAGATCAAGTCGCCAGATGAAGACCCAGGCGACCAAGCAGTCGGAGATCGCCAGAACAAGCACATCGCCGAAGATGAAGGAGAAACAGATTATGAAGGCGGCCGGCGAGACCACAGGGAAGGTGTATGAAGGCCCTAACTCGCCAGTTCCAGTAGGGATCGCACTCCTAAGTTAGCTATGCACTGGGCAGTACCATGCATAGGTAACTTAGCCAAAATGAGAGTAGAAGCAGCGCCAAGTCAGGGAGCCTCCAGATGATGGCACGTGTACAGTTGGATGCGAGCCACGTGTCCAAGTCTGTAACTGCCAGGAGAGAGAAAACCACCAGGTATATAAGAGTTCTTAACAGATTTTTTGAGGTACGCACGTTCAGTTCATACACTTTACGCTTGCGAGTGACAGAGCTGTTTGTGAGAGAGAGTTTGCACGGTTCTAGTTCTTAGTATTTGGTGATACCGTCACTGACTTGAGCGTCGGAGTGCGATCGGCCGCAGCGGCGCCGTGTCGTTTCTTTACAGGTTCTTGAAGTAGATCCAGGGAGGAACGAAGGTGATAAGCGGTGCGCACGTCGATCCTTTGACGAGGCATTCTCCAGCGCTCCGGTCAACAGGCAGGATCAGTTATAAATGAAGAGGTATTTGTTTCACAGCCACCAGGTTTTGAAGACCATCAACATCCAGGACACGTGTTCAAACTCAAAAAGGCTCTCTATGGGCTTAAGCAAACTCCTAGGCAATGGTATGAGAGGCTAATTGATTTCCTCACCTCACAAGGATATGACAAAGGCACATCAGATAAGACCTTGTTCATCAAGAAGAAAAGGGATGACACAATTCTAGTACAAGTATATGTGGATGACATCATTTTTGGATCAAACAATGGAGAATTGTGTGAAACTTTTGTGAAAATCATGAAGAGTGAGTTTGAAATGTCAATGATGGGTGAGTTTAACTATTTTCTAGGCTTGCAGGTCAAACAACTCAAGGAAGGCATATTCTTGAATCAATCCAAGTATTGCAAAGATCTGCTGAGAAAATTTGAAATGGACAAGTGCAAACCAATCAGCACACCCTTCTCAACTAGCTGTCACTTGGATCATGATGAAGCTGGAATTCCTGCTGATGAAACCAAATACAGAGGACTCATAGGATCCCTACTGTATCTCACTGCCAGCAGGCCTGACATAATGTTTGCAGTGTGCATGTGTGCTCGGTTTCAATCTACTCCTAAAGAATCACACTTCAATGCTGCCAAAAGGATTCTGAAATATTTGCAAGGAACTAAAGAAGTTGGTTTGTGGTATCCAGGTAACATTTCATTGAGTTTGACTGGATATTCTGATTCAGACTTTGCAGGTTGCAAAATTGATAGGAAGAGCACCAGTTGTACCTGTCACTTGCTTGGATCAAGCTTGATCTCATGGCAATGCAAAAAATAGGCATGTGTTGCTCTCTCCACTGCTGAAACAGAGTACATTGCAGCAGGGAGTTGTTGTGCTCAAACCATATGGCTAAGACAGCAATTGAATGACTTTGGTATCTTACTTAACCATATACCTCTGTTGTGTGATAACACAAGTGCCATCAACTTAACCAAAAATCCTGTCATGCATTGAAGAACCAAACACATTGAAATTAGGCATCACTTCCTAAGGGAACACATATCAAATGGAACATGTGAGATTAAGTTCATTGGTACAAATTTACAGCTTGCAGATTTGTTCACAAAACCATTGGCTAAAGATAGGTTTAATTTTCTGCCCAATGAATTGGGAATTATAAATGTTAATTGTGCCTCGCAGTGAAAAATTAAATCTGTTTATTTGTAATTGAATGTGTTTATTTTTGGTACTGATATGCTTTGATGACTAGGAAAGAGAATTTATGATCTTTGACTGATTGACTGACTTTGTGGGTATTAACCACTGTACCCTTGACGGTTTTGGTCATGGTTATGTAACTGATTTCATGCTTTGGGTGCTCAATTAAGGTGTGATATGTGTGCATCGTGACCCCAAATATTTGCTGCATTTTTCAAAGATTCTCTGCACAATTTCAGAGCATAAAATCTTCATGCATATCCATTCATAACTGCTCCATCAACTCATTCATTTTACAATATAAATCTGTGTAAAAATCTGCTACCCACATTGATTGCCCATACTTGCACAAGAAAAATTCTGGTTCAACCATGGCTTCCTCTTCAAGACAGAAAAAGAAAAACCAGGATAGGCAAAGCACCTTTCAAGGAGTTCTAGAAAGCTGGTTCACTGGAGATGAAGAAGGAATCAATGCCTACATTCACGAGATGAGTAGAAAACAGATTAACATACCCAAGGTGCTAGATTTCAACTGGCTGAAATCTGAAAAATTGGCTGAAACAAGGTCTGCACTAAAGCACCAGAAACTGAAAAAGCTGCTGGAATTAACAGGTAATGTATACCCTGACATGGTTAAGGTGTTTTATACAAACCTAACTCTGGATGGAAAGAATATTGTATCCTATGTAAAAGGGATCAAAATGAAGGTCACCAGTTAAATCTGGAATTCAGTGGCTGGAATCAAATACTCTGGTCTTAAGGTTGGAAAAGGGAACACAAGTGGGATTCAGGAGTTCAACAAACTTCAGTATTACAAAAGCTGTATGAGGAACCCTGCCCAGAGCATAAGCAGATTCCATGCAGGTAATCTGAACCTAACACCATGACTTGTTGCCTACATCATAGCATGGCAACTCATCCCTAGAGGTACAAATCATGTTGTTCTACATGAAGAGGATTTAATCCTTTTATACTGCATCATGAATCTGATCAAGGTTAACTGGGTGTTTATCATGAATGAACATATGCTGAAATCCAAAAGATTAACTGATTATCGCTTTCCTTATGCTATACTTGTTTCAAAATTGATTGACTACTTTGACATTGAAACTTTTAATGAGCAAAGTGAAACCATCAAAGCTGTAAGTGAGATTGATAACTAAACTCTCAAAAAAATGGGGTTTCATAAAGTGGAGGACAGCTGGGTGATTCTCAAAGGCAAGAATCCTCAAGAAGAACATGGAGCCTCAAACCCTAACAATGAAGATGGAGATGAGGTTGTTCCCATGGAAGATGACACGGTTCAAGCTGCAGAACACTCATGCTATGTTATCCATCACTCCTACGGGCAAGATCCATCTGCTGATCATGCTGGAAATCAAACGATAAGTTCTCCATCTGTAGAAATCAAAGGAGATTCACCTGCTCCCTAATCAATGCATGAAGAAGATGCTGCAACTCATCAGAATGCTATTGTTGCCTATCAAACCCCAGAGTACAAAGGTGAACCCTTATCCATGCTTGAAAGGAAAGTTCTGTATCGCCTTGATGCCATGATAGCAGAATAAAGGGCATACTTTGAGACAACTCAAGCAAGGTTTCAGCACCTTGATGATCAAAATGAAGGAGTTCAGTTGCAGCTTGCAAAGTTATATTACAAAGATTAGGAATATCTTGCTTTCCATGCTTTCCTTTCATCAATTTAAATTTCTATAATGTTGAACAATTTGTATTTGTTTCTGGACTGTTATGGTTGTGGTTCTGTTTTTATATTTCTCCATGCTGTTTGATGAATCCAAAGGGGGAGAAAGATAGTGTTGGGTTTAATAGTGCCAAAGTTCAAGAGGGGGGGTGAATTGACCTTTTAAAACTTTCTCGCAGAAACAGAGTTTAACACAGTTTTACAGAAAATAAATCGATTTATGTGAAAATGAACAGATTTATTTCAGCACTGTTTTTCTGTTTGAAACGCTTTTAATACAGCAAAGCTAATCACAAGACTATGCAGTGAGGATTTTCAGCAGCACACACACAGATATCAGATTTGAAAAACAGTGAAACACAAAAACAGCAAGCTTCAATTTCAAGCAAGTGATTAAGGTTCAATTGATAGCATGCTAGTTAATTGAGTGACCTTTGCAAACAAGCTGTTCCAGTGACTTTTAACAGACTATGAGTGTTCTTCTTGATGTCAAGAAATTTTCCAGAAATTAAGAACAATGAATCACAAAACAGCAAGCTTCAACTTTAAGCAATTTGTTTAAGGTTCAATTAATAGCATTGACAGTTTCTTGAACAGCCTATCACAGTCAATCCGTTCCAATGGTTTTAGCAGATTATGTATGTTCTTATCAGATTCAAACACCTTTTTCAGAAATCAAGAACAGTATGCACAGTGCCCAGAAAGAACAGATTTATTTTCAATTGAACAGATTTATTTCTTTGCTGTTTTATCAATTATGCAGAAACGAAAGTGCAGAGAGAGAGAGAGAATGAACACAAGCAATTATACTGGTTCACTCAACTTGAGCTACATCCAGTCTTCACCAATAACAGGTGGAATTCACTAACACACAGTACAATCAAGTACACTTCCCACTATTCTTGAAACCTACAAGAACTTAGGTACTCTTGCTGAAAAAACCTATTTCAGCAAACACACACACCCACTCTTCAAGAACACCTATCAAGAAGAGTGTTCAACCAAACTTTTACAAGATAGAGATGTGAAACGACTACACCTGATTGAGGATACACAGATCTGCCTTAAACCAGTAGGCAAGATTGCTAGAACAGTAGCTGCACCTCACACCAAGCTTTTGGAACCAAACCAAGAACAAGCACTTTGTGATTTTTGAAATCTTTGAAGAACAAATGCTAATCCTTGAAAACACTTAACTCTCTGCTGTCAAAACTTGTTTTTGCAAATGTATGAACTGTTTGACTCGTTGTTAAGCTCAGAAACAAGTTTGCATTTTATAGAAAGCCAGCTTATAACAGAATTTTGAAAAACAGTTAAAGCTGTTATAAAATGAACAGATTGAAAATAAAATAAACTGATTTATTTTCAAAAGCAGTTAGAGAATCTGTTAAGTGAGGAGACTTAGTCAACCATTCTGGTGCTGCGATAAAACTGAAAAACGTTTAAGTATGATATGGCACCAGAGGCAAAAAAGAATCTATTCATTTACAGATGAACAGATTTATTTTTCAAAACAAAAACAGAGAAAGTTTAACAATTTGAAACTCAGTCGTTTTGAAAAGAAGAAGACTTAGTCAAAATACCTGATGCACAAAATCAAATTTTTGCAAGACTTTAGCCAAGGCATCAGTGAAGAAAATGAATCTGTTTATTTAGAAAAGAACAGATTTATTTTTATGCAGTAAAACGTGTTTTTGTGTAAAACATGTGAAAAACAGTTTTAGAAAACTTATGCTTGTTCTTATCACATGGCCAGTGGTTATGAGGTGAGTTATTCAGCAAAAAGCTACTCTTAGACAACCTCTAAGCACTAACTAAGACATACTTAAAGCAAAGCAAAAATACATGAAAAGTACATAAAAGACTTCATCAAACACTACATATAGGTCTTCATCAAACACAATCTTGAAGGGGCAGCAACCATCTTCAACAATCTCCCCCTGTTTGATGGAGACAAATCCCCATAGCTAACCTCATAGCATTGTTGCTTTAAGTACCTGCACTGCACCAGACATTAAACCAGAAAACAGCAATATTGCATAACATGCAGAATTTGTTTAAAGGTGCAGAATCAACTCGCTGTTTCAGCTAGCATCACCTAGCATGGTGAGCTATTTTTCTCCCCCTTTGGATTCATCAAACAGCATATAAGCATAGGGAATACAGGGGTATAAAGCAGAAATTATAACCATAATAGTTCAGAACCAGAAAACCAAATTGTTCAACATTACATAAACTTGAAAACTGATAAAGAAAGCATTAAAAACAGAAACTACTGATCCTTGTAGTAAAGCTCTGCAAGTTGTGCCTGAACTCCTTCAATCTGATTGTCAAGGTGTTGGAACCTTGCATGAGTAGCCTCAAAGTGTGCCCTTTGTTCTGCAGACATGACATCAAGACGATACAACACTTGCCTCTCAAACATAGACATTGGTTCTCCACGGTATTCTGGACTTTGATAGGCAACTATGGCCTTTGCAGCAACTTCCTCATGTTCAGATTGGGCAGCAGGTGAGTCATCATCCATAGGAATAGCTTCATCCTCATCCTCATGTTCTGCTTGAGTGTCCTTCTCCTTGAGAACCACCCACTTGTTTTCAATTTTGTGAAAACCCATTTTGGTGAGAGTTGAAGTATCAATATCACTTACAGCTTTGATAGGGTCATTTCTCTCATTTGTAACATCAATACCAAAGTAATCAATTAATTTGGAAACAAGAATAGCATAGGGAAATCTGTAATCAGCCAACCTTTTTGACTTGAGCATGTGTTCATTGACAATGAACACCCAGTTTACCTTAATCTGGTTCATGATGCAATATAGGAGGATGAGATCCTCTTCATGTAAGACAACATGGTTTGTCCCTCTAGGAATCAGTTGCCAAGCTATGATGTATGCAACTAGACGTGGAGTGAGGTTCAAATGCCCTGCATGGAACCTGTTTATGCTTTCTGTAGGATTCCTCATGCAACTTTTGTAATATTGCAGCTTGTTGAATTCTGAAATTCCACTGGTATTTCCTTTCCCTACTTTCAGTCCAGCATATTTTATTCCAGCCACAGAATTCCACACCTCACTTGTGATCTTCATCTTGATTCCTTTCACATAAGAGACAACATTCTTCCCATCCAATGTGAGGTTAAAATAAAACACCTTAACCAAGTCAGGATAAACATTACCCGTTAATTCCAGCATCTTTTTCAGTTTCTGGTGCTTCAACACAGCCCTTGTTTCTACCAATTTTTCAGATTTCAGCCAGTTGAAATCCAGCACCTTGGGTATGTTGATCTGCTTCCTGCTTGTTTCATGAATGTAGGCATTGATGCCTTCTTCATTTCCAGCGAACCATCCTTCTAACACTCCTTGAGAAGTGGTTTGCTTTCCCTTGCCTTTCTGTTTTTGTCTTGAAGACGAAGCCATGTTAACCTGAATTCTTTTCTTGATTTCAAATGGTGAGAATAGAAAGAGAATGGCCAATGTGGGTAGCAAGTATTCACACAGATTTATAGCAGAATAAATGGATTGATATGGCAGTTATGAGTGGATATTGATGGCATTTCATGTGTTCTTCTTGAATCAAAGTAGTAAAAATGATGCGGAAGCAATGGATGAGTGAAACAAAGCCCTCCTAGGAGTTGTGTTGGCTTTGAAGGTGCATGATGAGTATGGGTTTGAGAGGTTAGGCCAGCTCAAAGGGGAGAGGTGAAGGAATGAAGTTTATAGCCTAGATTTCTAGGAGAAGTATAGCTAGTGCACAAAATGGGCAGCATAACAATACTCAATTAAACTTGTCAATACAAGGTGTAGGCTCCTCCTTTTATAGGCTAAGGAGGACCATAATGCAACCCTAATGCTAGCCAAATGTAATGTAAATGTGAAGCACATGGGTGCACATGGGGAGGGGTGTGTCTAGTTTTTATGCTCACCCCCTCCATGGTCTTTCTAGAATGTTTCACACAAATATGCTTTCTACACTACTCTAATTACTAAGCACCCCTATTGGGCCTTTATGTAACAATTACAAAGGTCTTCTCTTCCCAAAACCGTAGCTTTGACCCATGTGTATGTGAAGCTAGACGGTCTAGAAGGAATCCTCATCATGGCCTAGACGCTCCTTATGTAGCCGCTCCTCATCATGGGCTAGACGCTCCTCTTCATGGGCTAGACGCTCCTTTTTGAGTCTAGACGCTCCTCATTATAGGCTAGACCGTCTAGTCTTGGAGGCTTGGCTTTCATCGTGTGGTGAGCTTGGGCCCTCCTCCATCAGATATGCATGAAGATTTTATGCTTCTGAATTTGTGCAGAGAATCTTTGAAAATATGCACCAAATCTTTAGGGTCACGATGCATACACTCAAATTCTTATTGAGCACCCAAACCATCAAATCGGTTACATAACCATGACCAAAACCGTCAAAGGTACAGAGGTTAATGCCCACTAAGTCAGTCAAGCAGTCAAAGATCAGAATTTCTCTTTCCTAGTCATCAATGCGTATCAGTGCAGAAAATAAAAACATTTAATTGCGAATAAACAGATTTAATTTTTTTTACTGCTAGGTACAATTGACATTTATAATACCCAATTCATTAAGCAGAAAATTAAACCTATCTTTGGCTAATGGTTTTGTGAACAAATCAGCACGTTGTAAATCAGTACCAATGAACTTAATATCACATGTTCCATTAGATATGTGTTCCCTTAGAAAATGATGCCTTATTTCAATGTGTTTGGTTCTTGAATGCATGACAGGATTTTTGGTTAAGTTGATTGCACTTGTATTATCACACAGCAGAGGTATATGGTTAAGATACCAAAATCATTCAATTGTTGTCTTAGCCATATAGTTTGAGCACAGCAACTCCCTGCTGCAATGTATTCTGCTTCAGCAGTGGAAAGAGCTACACAAGCCTGCTTTTTGCATTGCCATGAGATCAAGCTTGATCCAAGCAAATGACAGGTTCCACTTGTGCTCTTCCTATCAATTTTACAACCTGCAAAATCTGAATCAGAATACCCAGTTAAGCTTAATGAAATGTTACCTGGATACCACAAGCCAACTTCTTTAGTTCCTTGCAAATACTTCAAAATCCTTTTGACAGCATTGTAGTGTGATTCTTTAGGAGCAGACTGAAACCTTGCACACATGCACACTGCAAACATTATATCTGGCCTGCTAGCAGTAAGATACAACAGTGATCCTATGAGTCCTCTGTATTTGGTTTCATCAACAGAAATTCCAGCTTCATCATGATCCAAATGACAGCTTTTTGAGAAGGGTGTGCTGATTGGTTTACACTTGTCCATTTCAAATTTCTTCAGCAAATCCTTGCAATACTTAGCTTGACTTAAGAAAATGCCATCTTTGAGTTGTTTGACCTGCAAGCCTAGAAAATAGTTCAACTCACCCATCATTGACATTTCAAACTCACTCTTCATGACTTTCACGAAAGCTTCACACAATTCTCCATTGTTTGATCCAAAAATGATGTCATCCACATATACTTGGACTAGAATTGAGTCATCTCCTTTCTTCTTAATGAACAAGGTCTTATCTGATGTGCCTCTGTCATAGCCTTGAGAGGTGAGAAAATCACTTAGCCTCTCATACCATTGCCTAGGAGCTTGCTTGAGTCCATAGAGAGCCTTTTGGAGTTTGAACACATATTCTGGATGTTGATGGTCTTCAAAACCTGGTGGTTGTGAGACAAATACCTCTTCATTTATATAGCCATTCAGAAAGGCACTCTTCACGTCCATTTGGAATAGCTTGAACCCTTTGATGCATGAGAAGGCAAGCAGCAGTCTAACAGCTTCTAACCGAGCCACTGGTGCATATGTCTCATCATAGTCTATTCCTTCTTCTTGATTGTACCCTTTAGCTACAAGCCTAGCCTTGTTTCTATTTTGTTTCTAAATACCCATTTTGTTCCAATAACATTCATCTCAGGTATTCTAGGAACAAGAGTCCAGACCTCATTAAGAGCAAACTGATTCAGTTCCTCTTGCATAGCTAAAATCCAGTTACTGTCCTTGAGAGCTTCCTTCAAATTCTTGGGTTCAACTTGAGATACAAAGGCCATTGCTTCACAGAAATTGTTCAAGGATTTTCTAGTTGACACTCCTTTCTCAATGTTCCCAATGACATTATCAAGGGTTAAGTCTCTTGGGGTTTTCCACTCTTTTGGCAAACCCGCAGCTGCAGTAGATTCTTGTATAGCATGTGTATCAGCAGTATCAAAATGAATCGATTCATTTTGATTTAAAACAGATTTAAATTCATTACTGTCAGGTTCATCAGCAGCAGTTTTAGATACACTGTGATCAGTTTCATCAAAAACAACATGCATTGATTCTTCTACTATAAGCAGCCTTTTATTGAAGACTCTATATGCATGACCATTCAAAGCATAACCAATGTGCACACCTTCATCAGATTTAGCATCAAACTTACCAAGATTTTCTTTGCCATTATTCAATACAAAACATTTACACCCAAATACTCTAAGATGGCTCACACTAGGTTTTCTGCCCTTATACAATTCATATGGGGTTTTCTTAAGAATTGGTCTTATTAAGGTCCTATTTAAGACATAACCTGCAGTATAAACAGCATCAGCCCAAAAATACTTAGGAAGCTTAGATTCATTTAACATAGTTCTAGCAAGTTCCTCTAGTGATCTATTTTTCCTTTCAACTACACCATTTTGTTGGGGTGTCCTAGGGGCTGAAAAGGTATGAGCTATCCCATGCTTCTCACAGAACCTCTCAAACTTAGCATTTTGAAACTCTCCCCCATGATCACTTCGAATTGATTTAATGCAGCAACCATTTTCATTTTGCAGAATTTTTGCTAATCTCTTAAAAGTAGAATAAGCATCATGTTTATGTGCAAGAAATAGAGTCCAAGTAAATCTAGAGTAATCATCCACAACAACTAAAGCATACAAATTTCCAGCCAAGCTAGCAACTCTAGATGGACCAAATAAGTCCATATGCAACACATCCAATGGATTTTTTGTAGAGACAATATCCTTTAACTTGAAAGAGGATTTGATTTGTTTACCTTTCACACAAGCATCACAAAGCCTGTTATCCTGAAATTTAATGTTAGGTAAACCAGAAACTAAATCTTTAGATTTCAATTTATTCAAGTGATTTGTGTGTATGTGAGCTAACCTCCTGTGCCACAACCAAGACTCATCACTTCTGGACAGCAAGCACTCATTTGAAGAGTTAGTTTCCATGATATTCAACAAGTAAATGTTATTCACTCTCTTACCAGTAAACAGTGCCTTACTAGATGAATTACTTGAGATTGTGCAGCCACTTGACTCAAAATTCACTTTGTATCCTTTGTCACAAAGCTGACTTATGCTGAGAAGACTATGCTTAAGTCCTTCTACATACAGCACATTCTCAATGGTTGTTGAATTCCCTGTTCCAACAGTTCCTCTGCCCAAAATCCTCCCTCGGTTATTATCACCATAGGTCACATGTCCTTCTGCTTTGAGCTTTAAGCTGGTGAACTTTGTAAGATCTCCAGTCATATGCTTGGAACAGCCACTGTCCAAGTATCACTGGTTTTTCTTGCTTCCAATCTACAAAACAGAATAAAAAATTTACAAATGGTACCCTTTTCAGTATAGGGTCCAGCACAGATTAACACCTTCTCTTTGGTAGCCATTTAGCTAAGTTCTTAGGCACAAGATGTTTTCTAGCAATGCAAGACCTAGATGTATGACCAGATTTCATGCAGTAAAAACAGGTTACATGAGATGCCTTTTTGCCACTGTTAAAAGCTGAAAAAACTGATTTTGCTGGAACAAAAAAACTTGAAAGCTTTTTGACATTGGTTGTATTTCCAGGGGTATAACCAAGTCCATTCTTATTGAAAACAGCATTCTGTGATCCAAGGAGAGACTCAAGGTTTTCTCTTCCCTTGGTGAAATTGGAAAGGGTTTTCAGCAAATATTCCACTTGTTTTTCCAATCTTTTGCAGTTTTCACAGTTTTTAATAGAGGCATGCAAGCAAGTCAGTTCAAGGCTTACCAAATCTGTTTTGGCCTTATGCAATTCTTCCTCAAGTGTTTTTACTTTAGGTGCAAGCACATTATTTACCTTTTGCAGCTTATTGCATATTACAGCTAGCCTATTGGCTTCCTCATGTGTTTCCTTGAAGGCAGCAAGCAAATCATCATAGTTATCAGAATCAGCAGAAAAATTACTTACTGATTCAGAGCTTGACTCCTCATCCTTCATCATGAAGCACAAATTATTCTCCTCATCTTCTGTTGAAGAGCTGCTAGTTGAGGATACTTCATTTTCCTCCCATGAGATGTAGGCTCTTCTTCCTTTGTTCCTTTCAAACTTCTTGCTGGCAGATTTGTCCCTTGTTTGATTGTCTGGACAATCTGTTTTGATATGCCCTGTTTTGCCACATCCAAAGCAAGTATATTTAGAGGAATTTGAATCATTGGGTTTAGGATACCTTCTTTTCTGCTGGTTCCTGTTTTTGCTTTTCTTCCTCAAGAATTTGCTGAATCTTTTTGTAAGAAGGCTGATTGTGTCATCATCTTCAGCATCTTCTTTTTCTTCCTTGATCTCATCTAATTCAGTTGCTTTCAGTGCAAGACCTTTGGGTTTTCTCTCTGTTGTTTCCTGCTCTTTAAGTCTTTTAAGCTCTAGCTCATGCTCCATCAGCTTTCCAAACAGTGCAGCAGTTTCCAATTTTGATAGATCACGGCTTTCAGAGATAGCTGTCACCTTTGGTTGCCAGCTTCTGTCGAGGCACTTCAATATCTTTGTGTTGAGCTCCTCTCTGTCAAATTCTTTTCCCAAGCCAGTGAGGTGATTCACAATGTGGGTGAATCTCTTCTGCACATCAGCAATGCTCTCCTCGGGTTGCATTCTGAACAGCTCATATTCTTGGATGAGTGCATGTTTCCTTGACCTTTTCACATCTTCAGTACCCTCATGAGTCACTTCTAAGACTTCCCACATCTCCTTAGCTGACTTACATTGAGATATCCTGAAGAACTCATCCATTGTCAATGCAGAGGTTATGATGTTCTTGGCCACAAGATCATGTTGAGCCTTCCTCCTTTCGGTCTCATTCCATTCTGATCTTGGCTTTTCCACTTGTTCATCCTTGACAACCTGCATTGGCACATAAGGTCCATTGACCACAGCTTCCCAAATTAATGCATCAATGGATTCCATGAAAATCCTCATTCTAACTTTCCAAAATGCATAATTCATTCCATTAAACATAGGTGGTCTATTAACAGCAGAACCTTCAGCAAAAAGCACATTGAACTCAGACATTATTACAAACAAACTTGATTAAAATACAAGTCCTAGCTCTTGATACCAATTGTTGGGTTTAATAGTGCCAAAGTTCAAGAGGGGGGGTGAATTGACCTTTTAAAACTTTCTCGCAGAAACAGAGTTTAACACAGTTTTACAGAAAATAAATCGATTTATGTGAAAATGAAAAGATTTATTTCAGCATTGTTTTTCTGTTTGAAACGCTTTTAATACAGCAAAGCTAATCACAAGACTATGCAGTGAGGATTTTCAGCAGCACACACACAGATATCAGATTTGAAAAACAGTGAAACACAAAAACAGCAAGCTTCAATTTCAAGCAAGTGATTAAGGTTCAATTGATAGCATGCTAGTTAATTGAGTGACCTTTGCAAACAAGCTGTTCCAGTGACTTTTAACAGACTATGAGTGTTCTTCTTGATGTCAAGAAATTTTCCAGAAATTAAGAACAATTAATCACAAAACAGCAAGCTTCAACTTTAAGCAATTTGTTTAAGGTTCAATTAATAGCATTGACAGTTTCTTGAACAGCCTATCACAGTCAATCTGTTCCAATGGTTTTAGCAGATTATGTATGTTCTTATCAGATTCAAACACCTTTTTCAGAAATCAAGAACAGTATGCACAGTGCCCAGAAAGAACAGATTTATTTTCAATTGAACAAATTTATTTCTTTGCTGTTTTATCAATTATGCAGAAACGAAAGTGCAGAGAGAGAGAGAGAATGAACACAAGCAATTATACTGGTTCACTCAACCTGAGCTACATCCAGTCTTCACCAACAACAGGTGGAATTCACTAACACACAGTACAATCAAGTACACTTCCCACTGTTCTTGAAACCTACAAGAACTTAGGTACTCTTGCTGAAAAAACCTATTTCAGCAAACACACACACCCACTCTTCAAGAACACTTATCAAGAAGAGTGTTCAACCAAACTTTTACAAGATAGAGATGTGAAACGACTACACCTGATTGAGGATACACAGATCTGCCTTAAACCAGTAGGCAAGATTGCTAGAACAGTAGCTGCACCTCACACCAAGCTTTTGGAACCAAACCAAGAACAAGCACTTTGTGATTTTTGAAATCTTTGAAGAACAAATGCTAATCCTTGAAAACACTTAACTCTCTGCTGCCAAAACTTGTTTTTGCAAATGTATGAACTGTTTGACTCATTGTTAAGCTCAGAAACAAGTTTGCATTTTATAGAAAGCCAGCTTATAACAGAATTTTGAAAAACAGTTAAAGCTGTTATAAAATGAACAGATTGAAAATAAAATAAACTGATTTATTTTCAAAAGCAGTTAGAGAATCAGTTAAGTGAGGAGACTTAGTCAACCATTCTGGTGCTGAGATAAAACTGAAAAACGTTTAAGTATGATATGGCACCAGAGGCAAAAAAGAATCTATTCATTTACAGATGAACAGATTTATTTTTCAAAACAAAAACAGAGAAAGTTTAACAATTTGAAACTCAGTCGTTTTGAAAAGAAGAAGACTTAGTCAAAATACCTGATGCACAAAATCAAATTTTTGCAAGACTTTAGCCAAGGCATCAGTGAAGAAAATGAATCTGTTTATTTAGAAAAGAACAGATTTATTTTTATGCAGTAAAACGTGTTTTTGTGTAAAACATGTGAAAAACAGTTTTAGAAAACTTATGCTTGTTCTTATCACATGGCCAGTGGTTATGAAGTGAGTTATTCAGCAAAAAGCTACTCTTAGACAACCTCTAAGCACTAACTAAGACATACTTAAAGCAAAGCAAAAATACATGAAAAGTACATAAAAGACTTCATCAAACACTACATATAGGTCTTCATCAAACACAATCTTGAAGGGGCAGCAACCATCTTCAACAGATAGCTCACCATGCTAGGTGAAGCTAGGTGAAACAGGAAGTTACATTCTGCACCTTAAAATTGATTCACATGTTATGCATTGTTTCAACTTTCTAGTTTGGTATTTGGTGCAGTACCGGTTCTTAAAGCAACAGAGCTATGGGGATTTGTCTCCATCAAACAGGGGGAGATTGTTGAAGATGGTTGCTGCCCCTTCAAGACATGTGTTTGATGAAGCCATTTGTGTAAATTTCATTTGTATTTACATTTGCTTTAAGAATGTCTTAGGTATAGTTTAGAGGTTGTTTAGAGTAAGCTTTTTGCTAGGTAACTCACCTCTTAACCCCATACCATGTGATAAGAGCAAGCACAAATTTTCAGAAACTGTTTTTCACATGTTTTGCAAAAGTACCTTTTGATATGATTCCAATAGCAAGATAGAGATATTTCATAGACATAATATGGAATCAACTTGAGTTGGAATATGATTAGGCACTTTTCTAGAATTGGATCAATGTTCTTACATTCAAGAACTCACCAAATCTTAAGTAACCAAGCCAAAACTCATATAGAAATCCATTTCTAGTCAAATGAACCGATTAAATTGCACAAGAAAGTAAATCAACCGATTAAAAGTCTAAAGAAAGCAAATGAACCGAATAAAAGCAAGAAAAGAAACTAATGAACCAATTAAAACAGTAAGGAAATGAAATGAACCGAACAAAAGTGCAAGAAAAGGAAGATGAACCGATTAAAAGAAACTAGAACGGTTTAAGACATGTTTTTGGAGTTCATATGGACATGGCAATGGAGGAAAAGATGGAAGAGAAGAAGACTTATGTGGTTGGAGTTCTTGGAGATGAACACGCCACTTGAAGGATGCATGATTTCAAGATGAGTGTAGATGCCGCCACTTGAGGTTCCAAGATGCACTCAAGATGAAACTAGAAGAGGAGAAGACAAATCTCACTCACTCAATCACCAATTTGGGAGAGTTTTGGTAGTTCAATATCAAATTCTGTATTTAGAAGAACCCCAGTCCTCCTTATATAGGAGAAGGACCGGTCAAAGAGTACACAAAGCTTACACAAGAAGCTAACCAAAAGTCCCTTTCTACATTACCCACTTTAGCGCCTATAGTGAAGTATGAAGGGACACTTTAGAATGTTCTAAACTAAAGATGCTTTTACCAAAGAGGTATCTATAGGTTTCCCTATAATCACCTTCCTAAAATCTATATATTTAACAATTCTACATTCTATACAAAAGATACTACAAAAAGAGAAAACATTTTACCACTACTTCCTAATTCTTTAAATTTGCTCCTTGTAATTCTTTGAGGTAAGCTAATATCTTCATGAGCACCTTCAACTTCGGCTTCTAACTCTTCTTGATCTTGATCTCCATCATACTTCCCGAGTTGGAGAGAATTCGACCACGAATTCTGGAAACCTACAAAAAAAGGAGTTAGATCACTGATATTAAATGTATGACTACCAAGGAATGTATCAGGCAAATCTAACTCATAAGCATTATCATTAATCCTCTTTAGGACTTGAAAAGGTCCATCTCCACGAGGCATAAGTTTGGACTTCCTTTGAGTAGGAAAACGATCTTTCCTCAAATGAAGCCAAACCCAATCACCTTCATCAAATAATAATGCTTTTCTCCTTTTGTTGGCAAGTTCAACATACTTGCCAACCTTCTTCTCAATTCTCAACTTGATGTCTTTATGCAAATTTTTAATAAAAGAAGCTTTATCATCACCATCTTTGCACAAGACATCCTCAAGTACGGGAATAGGAAGAAGATCAAGAGGTGTTAAGGGATTAAACCCATAGACAACCTCAAAAGGAGAATGTGAAGTGGTAGAATTTACTACACGATTATAAGCAAATTCAACATGTGGTAGTAAATCCTCCTAAACTCTAGGATTCCCGGAAATAAAGCATCTCAATAATTGTCCCAAAGTTCTATTTACCACTTCGGTTTGACCATCGGTTTGTGGGTGACAAGTAGTAGAAAATAAAAGTTTAGAACCAAGTTTACCCCACAAGGTCTTCCAAAAGTGACTTAAGAACTTGGAATCTCTATCGGACACAATAGTTCTAGGAATTCCATGTAAACGAACCACTTCTTTGAAGAAGAGGTTTGCAATATGACATGCATCATCCACCTTGTGGCAAGGAATAAAGTGAGCCATCTTTGAAAAACGATCCACTACCACAAAAATGGAATCCTTATCCTTTGATGTCTTGGGTAATCCTAAGATGAAATCCATAGAAATATCAACCCAAGGCATTGAAGGGATAGGTAGAGGAGTATATAAACCATGCGGATGCATTCTAGATTTAGCTTTACGGCAAGCTATGCATTTTTCACACAAACTATGAACATGTTTATGCATATGAGGCCAAAAGAAATGCTCATGTAACACATCCAAAGTTTTTGCAACCCCAAAATGGCCCATTAATCCTCCCTCGTGTGCTTCTCTAACAAGAGATAATCTAATGGAGCTTTGGGGAACACAAAGACGTTTTCCTTTAAAAAGAAAGCCATCTTGTATAAAAAAATCTTTGTGTCCACCTTTGATGCACTCTTGATAGATAAGAGAAAAATCAAAGTTATCATGATAAAGATCCTTAATGTGATCAAAGCCAAGAAATTGAGAACCCAAAAGATTGAGCAAGGCATAACGTCTAGAAAGAGCATCGGCCACAACATTATTTTTTCCTTGCTTATGTTTGATCACATAAGGAAATTGCTCAAGGAATTCCACCCACTTAGCATGCCTCTTATTGAGTTTGTTTTGGCTTTTCAAATATTTAAGAGATTCATGATCACTATGAATCACAAACTCTTTAGGAAAAAGATAATGTTGCCAAGTAAACAAAGCTCTAACAAGTGCATATAATTCTTTATCATAAGTGGAATAGTTGAGATGACTACCTTTCAATTTCTCACTAAAGTAAGCTATGGGGTGACCCTCTTGAAGGAGAACAACCCCAATGCCTATACTTGAAGCATCACATTCAATCTCAAATGTTTTAGCAAAATTAGGAAGTGCTAAAATGGGAGCTTTAGTGATGTGATTCCAATAGCAAGATATAGATGATTCTTTGACATTTTATGCAATCAACTTGAGTTGGAGAATGAATAGGCACTTTTAATAGAAATGGATCATTGTTCTATGTTTCAAGAACTCACCAAAACTTGCACCAAACACCAAACTCACATGGAAGACCCATTTCTTGCCAATTGAACCGATTAAATTGAACAAGAAAGTAAATGAACCGATTGAAACTCTAAAGAAAGCAATTGAACTGAACAAAAATGAAAAGGAGCTACTGAACTGAATTAAAACAGTAAGAAATTGAAAAGAATCGAACCAAAGTGCAAGAAAAGGAAGATGAACCGAATAAAAGAAACTACACTTGTTTTAGAGTTCATATGGACATGGAAATGGAAGAACTAAATGGAGAAGAGAGGAAACTTATGTGGATGAAGAACTTGGTTAATGAACACGCCACTTGAAGTGTGATTGCTCCAAGATAAGTGTGAATTGCCGTCACTTGAGGGAACCAAGGCTCTCAAGATGAGACTAGGAAGAGGAGAAATCAAATCTCACTCACTCAATCACCAAATTGGGAGAGTTTCTTTACTACAAATTCCAAATCTGCATTATGAAGGACCTAAGCCCTCCTTTTATAGGAGCAAGGGCTAGTCATGAAGCTTACAAAACAAGCTAACCAAAAGTCCCTTGCATGCTACTCACTTCTAGCACCTAAAGTGAAGCATGAAGAGTCACCTTCTAGAAAATTCTAAACTAATGCCTAAAGATGCTTTTACAAAAGAGGTATCTAAGGTTTCCCTCTAAGCACCTTTCCTAAAAACTATGTATTTAAACATTCTATATTATTTACAAATTTATAAAAAAAACTATAAAGAGAGATATTTAAATGAAGCCTATTCTTGAAAGCTTGTAGACTTCTTTGGCTTTATGGCTTGATCCTCTCTTTATTTTATGTCTTCTTTTTAATTTTGAAAAGTCTAGAAGGAAGAACTTCAAATGTGTAGGTGAATGACCTCTCCCTTCATTAATAAAAGCCTCCTTTATTTGATTCTCATCATACTCCTCGAGTTGGAGAGAATTCGTCCACGAATTCTGAATCCCTGCATATAACAAAGTCAGTTTAGTTTTACAATTAAAAGTGGAAGAAAAAGGCAAACATGACTTAGCTTTTGTAAACAATGGAATTTCAGAAAAGGAGGTTCTATAAATCGACCAAGTTGGAAAAATTTGTTTGGGAATGATGATATCTTTTGGAAAAAGGCCTCTTAAATGGTGAAAACCATGAGGAGGTATGAAATCATCCCTAACACTTTTTAACCAAGATGGTGTTGAAATAGAAACCTTGGGTAATGAAAAAGATAAGGAAGGAAAACACCTTGGAGGTGAAAGGATAAGACTCATGTCAACTTGGCTTTCTTTGTCTTTTTCATTTTTACGTGAGGGAGGTGGGTGAGGTAGGTCTTGTTTTACCTGGTTTGTCATTAAGGTTTTTTTTGGACAATGAAGAGCTATGTGCCCAAAACCTAAACATTTAAAACATTTTATATTGGAAGTTTTGGTAGGTGACTTAGGAGTAGAAGAATTTGTAGTAGAAACTTGTTTTGTAGACGTGTGTTCCGTCCGGTTGACCGGGACGTCTTCGTGCACGACCTCAATCGTCAGCTGGGGTCTCCTTCCCGCTGGTTGCCCGCGAATTCCTGCAAAAAAGAGGACAAAGAGGCGCCCTAGCGGCCGTGTGCACTCCGACGCTCAAGTCAGCCAGCAAGAAACACCAAAATACTGTCCACCCACGTATCTGAGCACCGCGTGTGGCACTCTGAAGGTGGTAAAAGAACTGTGTATATGTGTGTGTTGTCTCCTTCAGGCAAAAATATTCTCCAGTCACCTGTACGTAATCTTAAAGCACGGGCAAGCAACCAGAGAGTTTCTCGTAAATTTGCCAAAGGTTCCAACCCTTTTTCCGACATTCCCAGCGCTATTTAAACTGCCCCAGCATTTAAAGCGCCTTAAAGCACTTTTAATCTCAAACGTAACGCACTCATTAAAGCGCTTAATTACGAAACGTAGCGCATTTAAGACGTTGAAACGCTCGGGAGCCATAATAGTACCTGAATGCCCGAAAGGGAAACTGTATTGAATATCTTTAATTACCTGGCACCTGACTAGAGGGTGTTTCTATTCCGGCATGGCTGTCGTACACGTGGAGGGCCTCACGACGCCATGACCCCATCTGGGGGCGTTTCTGCCCATCTAGGGACGTCTCTACGTGTGAGTCCTCCTGCTTGGGAGTGCTACTGCGCTAGGGGTGACTTTTTGGGTGCGAACTCATACCCCCAAGTATCTAGCCACTTACTTTGAGAGCGTATCTGCCTTCCTCTCGTACCCTGCACCCGCTTACCCTGGGCGTGACCTTCCTCTTGGGTCGTATCTGTCCCTAAAGCGTCTCTGGGGTGGCAGGGGTACTTCACGAGTCAGGCTGCCCTACCCTGATGTCATCACTATGGCCTTGAAGCCACCTTTTTTTTCTCTTTATCACTTTCCCGAGATATCGGGTCCTGAGGCTTTCCCACGGCGTCGCTCCCTCCATGGTCTTTCCTACCCATGGGTATCGGGGAACCACACCGTGATTGCCTTACTTTTACACTGTTTGATCTGGCTACACCCTGGTTGGGCGATGCCTTCACCCAGGCGACGCCTTGTCCTATCTTGGCGACGCTTCCTCTTGGCGTCTCTACACCTGGGCGACACCTTGAGTAGACTTTGACTTTCCAGTCGTTGACTTTGACCTTGACTTAGTCAACGCCCTGATACGGGACGGTACACAAGCCCCCCAGTCTTAAGCCGAAGACTTGTCTTCAGCGCAAAGACTAAAGCCTTGCCCCCACCATCCGCGTGCCTTCCTGATGACGTGTCATTCTCTGCTGACTCAGCAACTTTTCGAATTACTGACGCGACATTTTCTGAACCACAGGGGTATTCTTAATGACCGATTGGACATTCCCTGAAATGGGAATGATAACACCTTTTGGGCTACCCTTGATCGCGCGCCACGTGGCCCATTGCGTGGTCCTCCTTTAGAGACCTTTGCGTTTCCCCTGGGCAATCGACCCTCTGACGCGTGGCCCGATCCTGCGGCCCTTAGTTAGCGCCTCTTGAGTTGCGAAATGTAACGTTTAAGTTACTGCAAACCCCGCGCTCACCCTACTGTTACATTCATTCACTCTGCTACTTCGCACTGTTCATCGCCTCCAAAACCTTTCTCCTCTGCAATTGCGATTCTGCCCTTCCTGCGCTCTCCTACTGCCTACATTTCAACAGCAAAGGTATGGTTTCGAGCACTCACAACTCTTCACTTTCGTCGCATTATAGGAAACTGCTTGGGACTGTTGTTATTCTCGTATTTCTCTAGATATTGTTTATGCTTCGTTGTTCCTCTCGCTTCCCTTCGTTCTCTTGTGGGTAGGGCGCTCCTAGGGTTCTTCCATTTTCCCCTTTTCTTCTCCCCAACCCCTTTTCTCTGAACCCTTTCTTTCTCTTTTGATCTTCAGCATTGGCATTGATGACGAAAACCAAGACCACCGCGCCTCCCCCGCTCCCTAAGTCTTATTATAAGGGCGAATATGACTGGGCCCCCGACGAACTTCTGGACTAATGTTCCCTCTTGAATTCTGTTGAGGACGTGGAGGCTCACAGGGGGGACCCTGCTCTCTATAACTTCAATGCTTTCCACAAAAATCATGACTCCCAAATCCTGGTAAGCCGGGTGCGACCTGGGATGCCCGTTTGCGCGGACTCACGGGATACTGGGGGATGCCCTTTCTTCTACCTCTATCAGATGGTGCTCAAGAGGGTGGGCCTGCGTCTACCCCTCACTCCCTTCGAAAAAGAGCTACTGACAGAGATAAACACTGCTCCCGCCCAACTCCATCCCAACAGTTGGGCTTTCGTGAGGGGGTTCCAAATTCTCTGCCGCTATCTAGGCGTTCCCTCCTCTGTGGACGTTTTTCTTCACTTCTTCGAGGTAAAGAAGCAAGGGAAGAGCCTTTGGATGAGCTTTTCTGGCATCGCCGGGCGCATCATCCTTACGCTCTTCCAGAATTCGTTCAAAGGATGGAAGGGGAAATTCTTCAAGGTACGCGCGACCAAGCGCGATCCTACCATCCTAGAGGGCTTTCCCCTGTACTGGACAGACAAACCCATAACCATGAAGCCCTTGGCTCTGGACGAGCTCGCCCCGCCTGACCGGGATGTATGCAAAGCCTTGGCGGGACTGGGAATAGTCTTCGATACCGCCAAACTCATCGCGAACGAATTCAATGCCCATGGGCTTTCTACCTACTTCGGTATCTGCTCTTGGTGATTTATGATGCATTAGTTGTTGTGGTTATCTGCATGTATTTGGCCATAGAATCTTCCTTCTGATTCATCTGAATTAAACTTATGCTACCATTTTTCGCTGTACAATGTTACTTGCATTTTCACGCCTCTTCATGTACTGTGAATTCGCATAACGGTTCTAGCGCTAATCCTTGTTGTTTGGCCTGTCTTGATATAGGATCGGTGATGGGCGTTTCCAAAAGAATAATGTTGGCGAAAGCACTGAAGGAGGCTCGTGCCGCCAAGGCAGGCGTCTCCTTCAGCCCTGTTGCCAATCCGGTTCTCCCACCGGCTCCGTCACCGCCGCCTCCAGTCATTGCTAAAGCTGCTTCTAGCCCATCTCCAACGTCTCCACCTGGCTCCGACGTGCTTCCAACTCCCAACTCTCCTTCGCCTATCGCCGCTGTTCCCCTAGCTGCAGCCTCGTCACCGGCTCCAACCCCCCTTGACAAAGGGAAAAGGGTTTTGGAGATTCTGTCAGATGACGAGGATTCGGAAGGGGTGGCACCCTTCAGAAGGAGAAAATTCGCGCGGGTTCCTCTTCTGGTAGAGACGTCGCCGCAGGGAGGGAACCCCTTTATGGACAACCCTCCAAGCGCAACCTCACTCCCTCCTAGGATACTCCAAGAGGAAAGGGGCGAAGGCGCCGAATCTGCGCCGCCTCCGCCGCCGCCAGAAACCACTGCTTCCCCGGCTCCTGATGGCATTTCATGTGTTCTTCTTGAATCAAAGTAGTAAAAATGATGCGGAAGCAATGGGTGAGTGAAACAAAGTCCTCCTAGGAGTTGTGTTGGCTTTGAAGGTGCATGATGAGTATGGGTTTGAGAGGTTAGGCCAGCTCAAAGGAGAAAGGTGAAGGAATGAAGTTTATAGCCTAGATTTCTAGGAGAAGTATAGCTAGTGCACAAAATGGGCAGCATAACAATACTCAATTAAACTTGTCCAATACAAAGAGATAGCCTTCCTATTTATAGGCTATTTGGGCTTAAATGTTAAGCTACATTTCTAAGGAAAAGAAAACCAAAATTAAATCTAAATTCTAAGCCATGTGCCATGCAATGACCGGCCACACAACCCTAGGTTCTAGAAGGTTTCCTTCACAAAGTTCTTTCTACACTACCTATCTTACTAAGTACCCCTAATGGGCCTTTTATGCAACAAAGCCTTTTCTCTCCCAAACCGTAGCTTTGGCCCTTGTGTGTGTGAAGCTAGACGGTCTAGGACTCTTCATAGATGCTCCTCATGTAGCCTTGGCCTAGACGCTCCTCATCATGGCTAGACGCTCCCTTTGTGAGGCTAGACGCTCCTTGTGAGGCTAGACGCTCCTTTTGGAAGGCTAGACGCTTCTTTGTGAAGGCTAGACGGTCTTGGTCTTGGAAGCTTGGCTTTCATAGTGTGGTGAGCTTGGGCCTTCCTCCATCATCCCCTCCCTCTTGAAAAGGATTTGTCCTCAAATCCAAGGCTTTGCTTAGGGGGTGGTTGTGGCTGGATGGTGTCCATCATCTCCTCCGGCTTGAGAAGATCTATCCTCAGATTTGCATTCTTGATCTCGGATAGCAGCCTCTTGCTTCGTCAAGGTGTGTCCTCCCGGATCAAATGTCAATCTATGTGACCCTTGAAACAAAGCAAAGGAGTTAGGGTGATCTTTTGAAAAATAAATAAATGTGGGAAGTTGCCATTTTTGTTTTTCTTTCGTTGTGGCCAACTTCTCACAATACCTCCCTTTTGAGGGTTGTAGGTGCCCTCTAATCCTCTTATGTTTTCTAAAATTTTCAAAAGGAGTTACTTTTCCCTTAGGCATAATCTTTTTAAGACAGAGTAACAACTTTATAAAGGCAAGAGGACATAGAACACATACAACTTCGAATGGAGAAATATGAGTAATTTTGTGGATTACTCCTTTGTATGCATGCTTATAAGGGAAAGGATTCTTATCCCAAGATTTGTGAGTATCTCTCATGATTTCGTGAAACATAGAAGAAAGAGCTATGTTTTCAAATTTTGGAGCTCTATCTATTATGTTGGAAAATAAATCATGGAGGCTTGTCACATTTCTTAGGAAGAGGTTATCCACATCCTTAAAGAAAGAAAAACCCTTTGTTGTCCTAGGAAGCGCCAAAATGGAATGTGTGTCTTCCCAAAGATCTTTTACAAAAGGTGAAGGAGGATAGAGTTCGTGGGACGTTGCTTTAGGTGTAGTTTGAAAACAAGGGTTGTACCTAAAGTAATGTCTTTGAACTTTGTTGCTCATGGGTGACAAAAGTTTTCCTCTTAAAAGCTCTAGATTTTGGTCAACTTTGTTTTGCCCCATGAGTTCTCCTTCTTGATCTATGCAAGCTTCTTTTAAAGACTTTTCTTTTGTGCTCATGCTTGCAGGTGTTCCTTTACAAAAAGGAAGGCTAGGTTGTTCAACAAGAAGCATGTTTGTAATGGTATTTTCAAGGTGCTTGTCTTGTTGGATGACCTTGTGGGAAGGAACACTATTCTCCCACGCCTTTTGTTTCCCAAATTTTTTTTCTTTTTCTATTTTTTCTTCATCCCTTTTGTGTTTCATTTGCATTTGGTCTTTTACCACTTGGGAATGTGGTAAAGGGCTAAGTACAAACCTTTTATGCTTGTGGATGAAAGAAATCTCGTTAGTTAGACCATTATGCGTGGTTTTCTTATCAAATTGCCATGGTCTACCTAATAAGATGTGGCAAGCTTCCATAGGTACTACATCACATAAAACATTGTCTTTGTAGTTGCCTATAGAAAACTCGATCTCCACTTGTTTGTCTACACGTAGTTCTCCATCCTCATTGATCCATTGTAAATTGTAAGGTTTTGGATGAGGAACTACTTGTAGTTTTAATTTTTCAATCAATCTAGTGCTACAACAATTGCAACATGACCCACCATCCACAATAAGAGAGCATATATTTTCT
Organism: Phaseolus vulgaris; assembly: GCF_000499845.2. Lineage (NCBI taxonomy): Eukaryota > Viridiplantae > Streptophyta > Magnoliopsida > Fabales > Fabaceae > Phaseolus > Phaseolus vulgaris. The sequence continues at coordinate 9,935,104 of NC_023755.2, read as the reverse complement.
AAAACATTGCATCTAGTATGAAAAATGTTCTCTCGTTGTGTTTCAATGGATGCACTAGGTTGATTGTGGAGGATTCTTTGAATCATCAATAAGTCCCCCTCCAAAGGATTTATCCTTTCTCCTTCCCCTTTTTCTTGGGTACTAGGTTCATCTTCACCACTTGTGTATTCATTTTCTCCTTTTAAAAACAAAACTCTTTGGTTTGGACATTGTGCTTGCACATGCCCTCTTCCAAAACATTTAAAACATTTGGTGTCCCTAGTACGGATGTATGGGGTGGAGGCATCTTTCACTAAGGGTTTGGTAGTCTCTTTGGATTCGTCTCTAGGTGTACTACCCTCCCTTTTAAAGTCTTTCTTTGGATAAGAGTTGGAGTAAGAACCCACCCTTTGACTTGAAGTTTTGCGCAAATTTTGTTGTTCAACTTTAATGCAAAGTTGAACCAAATCATTCAAGTCTTGATAGGGTAATAGTTCTACTCTATCTCTTATCTCAAGGTTGAGCCCACTTAGAAACCTAGATATGGTGGTGGTTTCTTCCTCTCTAATGGATGCTCTCATCATGTAAAGCTCCATTTTCTGCCTATACTCTTCCACACTTAGGCTCTTTTGTTGGAGTCTTTGGAGCTTGTCCATCAACTCCCTATGGTAGTAGGAAGGTATGTGGCGACGTCTTAGGGCTTCCCTAAGGTCATTCCAATATTCTATGGAAGGCTCCCTATGAAGACGTCGGTCTCTCTCTAACGAGGTCCACCAATACATTGCATTGCCTTGGAAACTAAGGGTTGCTAAGGGTACCTTTCTCTCTTCACTCACCCTATGGCAAGCAAAGAGTTGCTCTACTTTCATTTCCCAATCTAGGTAGGTTTCTACATCTTCCTTACCATAAAAATGGGGTAGGTCTACCCTTACTTCCTTTGGACTCTCTTGCTCCCTTTGCCTAGGTCTTCTAGGGGGTGGTTGGTAGTAGTCATTAATTCTAAGGCTTCCCTCCCCTAGAGTCTCATTACTTTTTGAATGGGATGCATGAGTTTTTTTTAATTTTTGAGAGTTTTGGGATTTCTCTTCTTGAGCTCTAGCCAACTCATTAATTTTATTTTCATTCTCCAATTGTCTAAAGGAAATTAGTTGTACCGCTTGGGATACTTCTTTTAAAAGAGTTTTCAAAGATTTTACTTCACTTTCTATAGACTTTGGAGAGTGAGAAGAAGAAGACATGGCTAAAACTTTGTGTATATAGGTGTTTTACTTGGAGAAAGTTTAGGAAAGTTAGAGAAGGGAGTTTTCCAGGTAAGGGAGGTGAGTCACAATGGACTACTTAAGTACCAAGCCTTTTCCTTGCCAAAAACTTTCCTCCAATGACTTCACACAAAATTTTCTCTTAGTAGAACACTTAGAACACAAGAAGTTGAGAAATCAAAAAGCAAGAAAACTATGTAAGCTATATATGCAGCAAAACTAGTCGGTATAGCACAAAATTAAACAATACTAAACATGCAAAACGTTTCTACCAAAACAAAAGAAATACAAGTTCAAACAAGCAACAAATTACTAAGCAAAATGACTATGCTATTCGGCCCTAGGTGAGGCTTCTTGGACACTTTGAGCCCTTGAAGACACACTCACCGTCTAATACGTAATTTAAAAGAGGTAATTAACAATAAACCAAGTTGTAAAGGAGATAAGAAAACCTCCTTTGTTGTTCCTCTTTTGGTTAGTGCACTTTCTTTGTTGTCTTGATTGTTGATCTTCTAGGTGTTTGTAGTGTTTGTTTCAAGAAGCTTGTTTCGCCTTAGCTTTGACTCCTCCTTAGAAAGTTGGCTTTAATTCTCCAATTTCCAGCACCTATTCACAAGGGCTTAACCTTAAACCAAGTCAAATTCCATGCACATAAGCACCAAGAGAGAATTAAATTTCAGCACCCAAATTGAGAGGTCAAGAAACAAAAGCAAGAAACAAATTTAATTGAAAGAAAACAGTACCACCAAAAGGATTTATAATATGACAACTTAGAAAGAGATTCAAGAAATTAAAGCAAACAATTAAAGGTACTCAATAAAAGTTGGCACACAAAAGGAATTCCTAAAGAAAAGCACTAGAGTAGATGACCAAATAAAAAAAAACAGCACCACTGGAAAATGTTGTGGGCCAGAAAAACGTGTTTGTTCCCCGATTTATGCTGAGCTGTAATTGTAAGATTTGTTTCTGAAATTTGGATACAAGAAAATTCAGGATCTTAGCTAAATTTTGGCTTTGGAATCACCTAAAACGCATGCACCATTTTTTTTAATAATTTTTGCAAATTTGGTGTGCAGTTAGGCCAGCTGGAACGCTCAAGATTCGCACTCTGATTTTGTGAGATTTATCATTTTTTTTCTGTTGCTTCTTTTGACCTCATTCTTTTTTGTCCTTTCTATAACACCTTAAACTTGCATTTTCCAGAAATTCAGAATTTTCCTATGGGTGGAAAAATTTTGGTAAACAAAACAGCCCAGAACAGAGAGGTGTTACAGGGGAAATCTGGAAAACTGGAAGAAAACAGCAAGATAACCAAAATTAACACAATGGAAAATGTGAGAATGGAAATTGTGTATGAACTAAGACACAATTATGAACTCAAACTAAAAATAAAAAGCACCAAAGGATCAAAATAACAGCAGATTAAAGCAATATAAAGAGACCCAAAACAAGAAACAATCAAGCCAAAAGATAGGACTACTAAGAATTGATGACAATATGGATGAACATGACTTGACAAAACATGTATAGATTCAGAAAATTAAAGACTCAAAGCATAATATGAAACAAGATAATGAAAGCAATAAAGACTCAAAGCCTAAAACAAAATAGCAACACAAAGGTGTATGGAATCCTATCACAAATTGCACAAGAACTTGTTCAAGATCAAATGAACAAGAGTGCTTAGGTTGGATCTTCCACAAAGCACACCAAGAACAAATTAAAATATAAAAACAGCAAGACAAGTAAGGAATTGAAATGACAAAGATGAAAAATAAAGAAGAACTGAAATTAAAAAGACAAGCTACTCATCTTGAAGAACCAATAGCTCATGATACCAAATGATGGCATTTCATGTGTTCTTCTTGAATCAAACTAGTAAAAATGATGCGGAAGCAATGGGTGAGTGAAACAAAGCCCTCCTAGGAGTTGTGTTGGCTTTGAAGGTGCATGATGAGTATGGGTTTGAGAGGTTAGGCCAGCTCAAAGGAGAAAGGTGAAGGAATGAAGTTTATAGCCTAGATTTCTAGGAGAAGTATAGCTAGTGCACAAAATGGGCAGCATAACAATACTCAATTAAACTTGTCCAATACAAAGAGATAGCCTTCCTATTTATAGGCTATTTGGGCTTAAATGTTAAGCTACATTTCTAAGGAAAAGAAAACCAAAATTAAATCTAAATTCTAAGCCATGTGCCATGCAATGACCGGCCACACAACCCTAGGTTCTAGAAGGTTTCCTTCACAAAGTTCTTTCTACACTACCTATCTTACTAAGTACCCCTAATGGGCCTTTTATGCAACAAAGCCTTTTCTCTCCCAAACCGTAGCTTTGGCCCTTGTGTGTGTGAAGCTAGACGGTCTAGGACTCTTCATAGATGCTCCTCATGTAGCCTTGGCCTAGACGCTCCTCATCATGGCTAGACGCTCCCTTTGTGAGGCTAGACGCTCCTTGTGAGGCTAGACGCTCCTTTTGGAAGGCTAGACGCTTCTTTGTGAAGGCTAGACGGTCTTGGTCTTGGAAGCTTGGCTTTCATAGTGTGGTGAGCTTGGGCCTTCCTCCATCAGCTCCCGACGCTGCTGCCCTCGACTTCATCGCCATCCCTCCTCCAATCATGCATCTGATGAGGGGTTTCAGTGGCGGGACTATGCCAGAAGGTACCGACAGGAGGGAAGGCATGCCTTTCTACTTGGGGGCCTTCTTGGCGGTGGCCCTTGAATGGCGCTCCCAGGCCAGAAACGCGGTCGTGCAAGCTCATACCTTCCAAGCCTTGGAAACAAAAGCATCTACTCTGGAAGAGGAAATGAGGACCCTGGGACGCCAGAACGAAGCCTATCAAACTTCTCTGAGACAAATACCAGAGTCCAAAGCGGAAACAGAGAGGCGACCGACGGAGGCATTGGAGCTCCAGGCAGGCTTCTACACTCGGGAAGTTGCTCTTCAAGTGCAGGTAACGGGTCTTCAGGAAGTGGTCAAAGCGGATGCAGAAACTCAAAAGGACCTGAAGGACCGTTGCTGCGAACAGGCTGCCAAGGTGGAGCGGATGGAGGAGGAAATGGCCACCCAGGCCAAAGCTATGGACCTTCTCCGAGTTGACTACGACAAACTGCGGGTCGAGGTTAGCCGGCTTCGCGTGGAGAAAGAGGCTCTGGAGAAGCAGGTGACCTCTGGAGACGCCGCCATTGAGGAACTGGAGAAGGAGAAAAAGTCCCTTATCCAGGAGATGGCGGGTACCTTCGAGGAGGGGTTCCAAGAGGCCCTGACCCAGGTGTCCTGCGAGAATCCTGGCGTCAACCTTTCGAACTGCGACCCCACACACCACGTCGTCGACGGGAAGGTCGTGCCCATGGATCTGGATGACTGAACCGCTGCCCCTCATCCGTCGCCTTCCTCTTCAAGCTCAACTCTTTTATTCTTTACCTTCGTTTCTTGATTTTATCTGTCAAAACTTGTAATTCTTTGAACTATCCGCACTCTTGTTACTGATTTGGGACGTTCGTATGGTTGCCTTTATTTCTTTGTCACATACGATTCTGCCTATGCGATCTCATTCTCATCTTTTCCCTTCACGCGCTTTACTTACTTTATCTGGGTTCTGCCCATTTCTTTCACTTCGTTGGGCGGTTTGGTATGATCGGGTAAGGTCGCCCGCCAACCCTCACGCCCATGGAGAGGCTCACTAAGTGGCGCCGTATCGTCCACGGGACGTCTCTGATACCGAAAGGTCCTTTCTTTGATCTTTAACGCTCGGCGCCCACGCCTAAGGAGAGGCCTGCTAAAGCAGCACCGTATCGTCCCCGGGTGTCTAAAACGCTGAGTGCTGTGGGGGTCTGTTCCCTCCATGGTCTTTCCTTCCCATAGGTATCGGGGAACACCCTGCCAGTGACTCGCTGGCGTTTGACGGTCTCGTCTCCCTCCACAGTCTTTCCTACCTGTGGGTATCGGGGAGGCGACGCCTGTGACTAACTTTGCTTTTCTTTGCCTTCGTCTCCCCCCACAGTCTTTCCTACCTGTGGGTATCGGGGAGGCGACGCCAGTCGGTATTTGGGTTGGCGACGCCCGCGACATCTCGCTCTGTCGTCGCCCTTTACGTCGTTCCGGGCGACGCCTCGGGTGTTACCTTTACTTCGATTCTTGCCTTGGTCAACGCCTGATAATAGCGAAGAGCTCAAGGTTCGGTCTGTGCCCTCCGCGTGGCACCTCCTGTATGGCTGATGCGACGTTCTGTCATTCGACTTGGTCCACGTGGCGCTGCTCGTATGGTTTGTGGGACATTCGGTCATTTCATTAAGTCCTGACTCCTGCTATGCCCCTGACTCATTTTCGACGGCGGATCGTACCACTGGATATTCTGTTGATGGGACATTTTCTGATTCAAACCAGTGATGCCAGCATCATCCTTTCATCTTCTGCCACGTGTATCAATCGCGCGGTGCATCCGTTCGCGTCGTTTGGCGCTCTAACCGCTTTATTTAACTCTTCAAACTCTGGAACTATCTTCATCATTTTCTCACTCTTCATAACCTACTTGCGTTCTTTCTTCTTGCACCCTTTCTTCTCTGTCGAAGGGTTGTTCTAACCTTCGCTCCCCTCGCTCAACTCTTGCATTTCTGGCCATCCTGATCTTGTTAAAGAATGTCTTCTCACGATGCTTCCTCCAGGGTCCGTCCCAAAGACTTGTACCCTTGGGCCTCGAGTGAACTTCTTGATGAGTGTTTGATGGCATTTCATGTGTTCTTCTTGAATCAAAGTAGTAAAAAATGGGGCGGAAGCAATGGGTGAGTGAAACAAAGCCCTCCTAGGAGTTGTGATGGCTTTGAAGGTGCATGATGAGTATGGATTAGAGAGGTTCGGCCAGCTCTATGAAGAAAGGTGAAGGGAGTGAAGTTTATAGCCTAGATTTCTAGGAGAAGTAAAGCTAGTGCACAAAATGGGCAGCATAACAATACTCAAATAAACTTGTCAAATACAATGAGCTAGCCTTCCTATTTATAGGCTAGTTTGGGACGTAAATGATAAGCTACATTACAAGGAAAAGAAAACCAAAATTAAATCTAAATGCTAAGCCATGTGCCCATCCATGACCGGCCACACTAACCTAGTTTCTAGAAGGTTTCCATAAAAAATGCTTCCTACACTATCCTATCTACTAAGTACCCCCAATGGGCCTTTATGCAAACATATACAAAGCCTTCTCTCTTCCATCCGTGGCCTCATTTGCTTGTGTTTGAATATGTTTGGCCATTGATCGTGTAAGGGGTCCTAGACGGTCTAGCTCCATGGATAGCCTCCCTCCTTCACGGCCTAGACGCTCACCTTCACGTCCTAGACGCTTACTTTCACGTCCTAGACGCTCACCTTGGTCTTGGTCTTGGTCTAGACGCTCTCCTTGGCTTGTGCCTTGGCTTCCTTGGGTAGGTGTGCTTGGCCCTCCTCCATCATCCCCTCCCCCTTGGAAAGGATTTGTCCTCAAATCCAGCTCGTCATCGTCATTGGTACCTACATATGGAGAAAGATCAATTACATTAAAAGTGTCATGTACTCCATATTCAAGAGGTAGGTCCAATTTATAAGCATTGTTGTTGACTCGCTTGAGAACTTGGAAAGGTCCATCACCTCGGGGACTTAGTTTGGACTTCCTTTGAGTTGGAAATCTATCTTTGCGAAGGTGAAGCCAAACTAAGTCTCCTTCCTCAAAAATTATTTCTCTCTTCCCTTTGTTGTTGTATTTTGTGTACTTCTCATTTTGTTGTTGTATTTGAATTTTAATCTTCTCATGCATTTTCTTGATAAAATCAGCTTTGAGTACTCCTTCCTTATGCACAAAATCTTGTGGATTAGGAAGGGGTATCAAATCCATGGGCGTGAGAGGGTTAAAACCATATACTACTTCAAAAGGAGAAGCATTAGTAGTCTTGTGAACTACTCTATTGTAAGCAAATTCAATGTGGGGAAGGTACTCATCCCAAGATTTGTGGCTTCCCTTCATGATAGCCCTAAGCATAGTTCCAAGAGATCTATTGACTACTTCGGTTTGACCATCCGTTTGAGGATGACAAGAAGTTGAAAATTGTAGTCTTGTTCCAAGTTTACCCCAAAGAGTTTTCCAAAAGTGGCTTATAAACTTGGGATCTCGATCGGACACTATACTTCTAGGGAGACCATGGAGTCTCACCACTTCTCTAAAGAAGAGTTTAGAAATATTTTGAGCATCATCCACTTTGTGGCATGGAATAAAGTGGGACATTTTGCTAAAACGGTCCACTACCACAAAGATAGAGTCATGGCCTCTTGCAGTCCTAGGAAGTCCTAAAATGAAATCCATGCTAATGTCTTCCCAAGGAGCATTTGCAATCGGCAAAGGGGTGTAGAGTCCATGCGGCATTGTTCTAGATTTTGCTTTTAAACATGAGATACATCTAGAACAATGTCGTTGGACATCTTTCCTCATGTGTGGCCAACAAAATTTTGCTTTTAAAAGATCTAGAGTTTTATCAACTCCAAAATGGCCCATGAGTCCCCCTTCATGTGATTCTTTGACAAGGAGTTTTCTATGTGTTCCTTGGGGAATGCAAAGTTTTCCTTCTTTAAAAAGATACCCCTCGGACACATAGTAACCTCCTTGCGCTCTATGTAGACATTGGGCATAGATGGATGAGAGTTCTTGATCTTCTTGGTAAAGCTCTCTTATGTGGTCAAATCCAAGAATTTGGGCACCTAGTTTTGAAAAGAGAGTGTGCCGTCTTGAAAGAGCATCGGCCACTATATTGGTGCTTCCTTTCTTGTATTTGATTACATAAGGAAATTGTTCAAGAAATTCCATCCATTTAGCATGTCTCTTGTTGAGCTTGTGTTGGCCCTTTAAATATTTTAAAGACTCGTGATCACTATGGATAACAAATTCTTTGGACACAAGGTAGTGTTCCCAAGTCTTTAGGGCTCGCACAAGAGCATAGAGCTCTTTGTCATAGGTGGGGTAGTTGAGGGTGGCACCATGGAGTTTTTCACTAAAATAAGCAATGGGGTGTCCACCTTGCAACAAAACCGCACCTATGCCTACCCCCGATGCATCACACTCTATCTCAAAAGTTTTGGAAAAATTTGGAAGAGATAGAATGGGTGCATTGGTGAGTTGAGCTTTGAGCCTTTGAAAGGCTTGCTCATGCTTTTCATTCCAACAAAATGCAACATCTTTTTTCACAAGTTCATTCAAAGGAGAAGCTAGACTAGAAAAATTAGGTACAAACCTTCTATAGAAGCTAGCTAACCCATGAAAACTTCTTACATCACTTACATTTTGTGGAGTTGGCCACTCGCGGATGGCTTTGATTTTCTCGGGATCTACATGCACCCCCTTTTTGTTAACTATGAATCCTAAGAAAACTACACTATCTACACAAAAGGTACACTTATCCCTATTGGCAAAAAGACTATTTTTTCTAAGAACTAAAAGAACTTCCCTAAGGTGACTTAGATGGTCTTCTAGGCTTTTACTATAGACTAAGATATCATCAAAGTAAACTACTACATATTTACCTATACAATCCCTCAAGGTGTGATTCATAAGCCTCATGAATGTGCTTGGAGCATTAGTAAGCCCAAAGGGCATCACCAACCACTCGTATAATCCAAATTTGGTCTTAAAAGCGGTTTTCCACTCATCACCCTCCTTGATTCGTATTTGGTGATATCCACTTTTAAGGTCAATTTTGGAGAATAGAGTTGACCCATGCAATTCATCAAGCATATCATCAAGCCTTGGGATTGGATGCCTAATCACAACACATACGCCATTTTCCATCTTTTTTTGGCACCAACAAGACAGGTACAGCACAAGGGCTTAGGCTCTTTTGAACCCAACCCTTCTCCAACAAGTCTTGAACTTGTGATTCTATCTCCTTTGTTTCCTCGGGGTTGGTTCTATAAGCAGGCCTATTTGGTAGGCTTGCCCCCGGTATAAAGTCAATTTGATGTTCTATCCCCCTAAGAGGAGGAAGCCCAATGGGTCCTTCTTGGGAGAATAGATCTTCAAATTCACTCAAAAGGTTTTCTACTTGAGGAGGTAAAACCATGAGTTCACTACTTGTGGCAGTGCATGTAAGTGCTTCTTTACAAAAGATAAGGCTTGGTTGTTCAACAAGAAGCAAGTTTTCAAAAACATTTTCAAGAGGTTTTTCTTGTTGACCAACCTTGTGGGAAGGAACACTCTTCTCCCACGCCTTTCTATCCCTAAGGATTTTCTCTTTTTCTAGCTCTTTTTTTTTTTGTTTTCCTCATCCCTCTTTTGTTTCATTTGTATTTGGTCTTTCACCACTTGAGAATGTGGTAAAGGACTAAGTACAAACTTCTTATATTTATGGGTGAAGGAAATCTCGTTAGTGAGACCATCATGCAAGGTTTTCTTGTCAAATTGCCATGGCCTCCCTAATAAGATATGGCAAGCTTCCATAGGCACTACATCACATAAAACTTTGTCTTTGTAGTTCCCTATGGAAAACTTGATTTCCACTTGCTTGTCTACATGTAGTTCCCCATTTTCATTAAGCCATTGAAGTTTGTAAGGTTTTGGGTGAGGAACTACTTGTAGCTTAAGCTTTTCAACCATCCTAGCACTACAACAATTACAACTAGATCCACTATCCACAATGAGAGAACATATATTTTCTAAAACATTGCATCTTGTATGAAAGATGTTCTCCCTTTGTGTTTCCATGGATGTGCTAGGGTGATTGTTGAGGGTTCTCCTAATCATAAGCAATTCTCCCTCTAGTGGAGCTACCCTCTCATCCTCTCCCCCTTCCTCTTTCTCACTAGGCTCATCCTCGCCACTAGTGTACTCGTCTACACCTTTTAAAAACAAAGTCCTTTGGTTTGGACATTGTGCTTGCACATGCCCCCTACCATAGCACTTAAAACACTTGACATCTCTAGCTCGGATGGGTGGGGTTGAGGTTTCTTTGGTGAGGGCTTGGTAGGCTCTTTTGGTTTTTCCTTGGATGTACTACCCTCCCTTCTAAACTCTTTCTTGGGATAAAAGCTAGAATAGGGGCTCACCTTTTGACTTGAGGTTTTGCGCAAGTTTTGTTGCTCAACTTTAATGCAAAGTTGAACCAAATCATTCAAGTCTTGATAAGGTAAGAGCTCTACTCTATCTCTTATCTCAAGTGATAGGCCACTAAGGAACCTAGCAATGGTGGTTTCCTCTTCCTCTCTAATAGAGGCTCTCATCATATAGAGCTCCATCTTTTGTCTATACTCCTCTACGCTCATATTTCTTTGTTGGAGTCTTTGGAGCTTGTCCATCAACTCCCTATGGTAGTAAGAGGGTATATGTCGACGTCTTAGGGCTCCCCTAAGGTCATTCCAATATGTAATGGAAGGTTCCCTATGAAGACGTCTATCTCTTTCAAGAGAGGTCCACCAATACATGGCATTCCCTTGGAAACTAAGGGTTGCTAAGGGTACTTTTCGGTCCTCACTTACCCTATGGCAAGCAAAAAGTTGCTCTACCTTCATCTCCCAATCTAGATATACTTCTACATTTTCCTTTCCATGAAAATGAGGTAGGTCTACTCTTGTTTCCCTTGGCACCTCTTGTTCCCTTTGCCTAGTTCTTCTAGGGGGTGGTTGGTAATAATCATTGATTCTACGGCTTCCCTCCCCTAGAGATTCAATACTTTGAGAATGGGATGCATGAGTTTTTTTTGATTTTTGTGATTTTTGTGACTTCTCTTCTTGAGCTTTAGCCAACTCATTGATTTTGTTCTCATTCTCCAATTGTCTAAAAGAGATCAATTGTACCGCTTGGGATACTTCTTTTAAAAGAGTTTTCAAAGATTTTACTTCACTTTCTATAGACTTTGGAGAGTGAGAAGAAGAAGACATGGCTAAAACTTTGTGTATATAGGTGTTTTACTTGGAGAAAGTTTAGGAAAGTTAGAGAAGGGAGTTTTCCAGGTAAGGGAAGTGAGTCACAATGGACTACTTAAGTACCAAGCCTTTTCCTTGCCAAAAACTTTTCCTCCAATGACTTCACACAAAATTTTCTCTTAGTAGAACACTTAGAACACAAGAAGTTGAGAAATCAAAAAGCAAGAAAGCTATGTAAACTAGATATGCAGCAAAGCTAGTCGGTATAGCACAAAATTAAACAAAACTAAGCATGCAAAACGTTTCTACCGAAACAAAGAAAAACAAGTTCAAACAAGCAACAAATTACTAAGCACAATTACTATGCTATTCGGCCCTAGGTGAGGCTTCTTGGACACTTTGAGCCCTTGAAGACACACTCACCGTCTAAAACGTAATTTAAAAGAGGTAATTAACAATAAACCAAGTTGTAAAAGGAGATAAGAAAACCCCCTTTGTTGTTCCTCTTTTTGGTTAGTGCACTTTCTTTGTTGTCTTGATTGTTGATCTTCTAGGTGTTTGTAGTGTTTGTTTCAAGAAGCTTGTTTCGCCTTAGCTTTGACTCCTCCTTAGAAAGTTGGCTTTAATTCTCCAATTTCCAGCACCTATTCACAAGGGCTTAACCTTAAACCAAGTCAAATTCCATGCACATAAGCACCAAGAGAGAATCAATTTCCAGCACCCACAAAAGAGAGGTCAAGAAACAAAAGCAAGAAACAAATTTAATTGAAAGAAAACAGTACCACCAAAAGGATTTATAATAGGACAACTTAGAAAGAGATTCAAGAAATTTAAGCAAACAATTAAAGGTACTCAATAAAAGTTGGCACACAAAAGGAATTCCTAAAGAAAAGCACTAGATTAGATGACCAAATAAAAAAACAGCACCACTGGAAAATGTTGTGGGCCAGAAAACAGTTTTGTTCCCCGATTTATGCTGAGATGTAATTGTAAGATTTGTTTCTGAAATTTGGATACAAGAAAATTCAGGATCTTAGCTAAATTTTGGCTTTGGAATCACCTAAAACGCATGCACCATTTGTTTTTAATAATTTTTGCAAATTTGGTGTGCAATTAGGCCAGCTGGAACGCTCAAGATTCGCACTCTGATTTTGTGAGATTTATCATTTTTTTTCTGTTGCTTCTTTTGACCTCATTCTTTTTTTGTCCTTTCTATAACACCTTAAACTTGCATTTTCCAGAAATTCAGAATTTTCCTATGGGTGGAAAAATTTTGGTAAACAAAACAGCCCAGAACAGAGAGGTGTTACAGGGGAAATCTGGAAAACTGGAAGAAAACAGCAAGATAACCAAAATTAACACAATGGAAATGTGAGAAAGGAAATTGTGTATGAACTAAGACACAATTATGAACTCAAACTAAAAATAAAAAGCACCTAAGGATCAAAATAACAGCAGATTAAAGCAATATAAAGAGACCCAAAACAAGAAACAATCAAGCCAAAGAAAAGGACTACTAAGAATTGATGACAATATGGATGAACATGACTTGACAAAACATGTATAGATTCAGAAAATTAAAGACTCAAAGCATAATATGAAGCAAAATAATGAAAGCAATAAAGACTCAAAGCCTAAAACAAAATAGCAACACAAAGGTGTATGGAATCCTATCACAAATTGCACAAGAACTTGTTCAAGATCAAATGAACAAGAGTGCTTGGGTTGGATCTTCCACAAAGCACACCAAGAACAAATTAAAATATAAAAACAGCAAGACAAGTAAGGAATTGAAATGACAAAGATGAAAATAAAGAAGAACTGAAATTAAAAAGACAAGCTACTCATCTTGAAGAACCAAAAGCTCATGATACCAAATGATGGCATTTCATGTGTTCTTCTTGAATCAAAGTAGTAAAAAATGGGGCGGAAGCAATGGGTGAGTGAAACAAAGCCCTCCTAGGAGTTGTGATGGCTTTGAAGGTGCATGATGAGTATGGATTAGAGAGGTTCGGCCAGCTCTATGAAGAAAGGTGAAGGGAGTGAAGTTTATAGCCTAGATTTCTAGGAGAAGTAAAGCTAGTGCACAAAATGGGCAGCATAACAATACTCAAATAAACTTGTTAAATACAATGAGCTAGCCTTCCTATTTATAGGCTAGTTTGGGACGTAAATGATAAGCTACATTACAAGGAAAAGAAAACCAAAATTAAATCTAAATGCTAAGTCATGTGCCCATCCATGACCGGCCACACTAACCTAGTTTCTAGAAGGTTTCCATAAAAAATGCTTCCTACACTATCCTATCTACTAAGTACCCCCAATGGGCCTTTATGCAAACATATACAAAGCCTTCTCTCTTCCATCCGTGGCCTCATTTGCTTGTGTTTGAATATGTTTGGCCATTGATCGTGTAAGGGGTCCTAGACGGTCTAGCTCCATGGATAGCCTCCCTCCTTCACGGCCTAGACGCTCACCTTCACGTCCTAGACGCTTACTTTCACGTCCTAGACGCTCACCTTGGTCTTGGTCTTGGTCTAGACGCTCTCCTTGGCTTGTGCCTTGGCTTCCTTGGGTAGGTGTGTTTGGCCCTCCTCCATCAGTGTTCATGCTTGCTCTCCACCAGGGCCGTACGGGAACACAAAGGGGAGTTATGTTCTTATGACCACCGGGCCTTCGCAAGGAGGCACGATGACGACATCGCTGTGCTCCCTTGCACTCTGGGGGAGCCAGTGTGTGGAGACGAACGGGCCAACGGCGGGGTCCCTTTCTTTTACTTTTACCAGGTGGTGTTCAAGACCATCGGTGTGCGCTTACCCTTCTCCCGGTTTGAGAAGGAACTGCTGACGGAGATCAACGTTGCTCCGGCCCAGTTATACCCCAACAGCTGGGCCTTTGTCAAAGCCTTCGACGTTCTCTTCGGGTTTCTGGGTTGTGCACCCTCGGTTGACCTCTTTCTTCACTTCTTTGAGGTGAAGAGACAGAGACACAACCTCTGGGTAACTCTCAGTAATGTGCCCGGGAGGGTTCTCTTCACACCCTTCCAGAGCTCGTTCACCGGGTGGAAAGGCCGGTTCTTCAAGATCTGTCGTACTGACCTTGTTCCCGACGCTCTGGATGGGTTTCCGCTGTACTGGGTGAGAGAGGAAAAGGTCCTCAAAGCCAAACCCCTCAAGAATCTGGCTCCAAGTGATCAAATAGCTTGCCGGATTCTTGCTGAGACGGGAGGCTTTGACTCTGCTACGGTGATCAGCTTGGAGTTCAACACTAGGACTCTTGAGAAGTACATATGTGAGAACCACTGCCTTAGGCAACTTCGGCCTTCGTTACTTTCTAACTGTGCCTGCCTTTCTTCACGGTGTCTCTAATACATCTGTTCCCTTTGTGCAGGTTCGAAAATAAGCCAAGAAAAGAGGACACGACTTACTCGAGCGCTGCGGGCTGGGAAAGGGGCTTCGCCTTCCTCCAGTGATGACTTTGATGAGCGCTGAGAAGTGGCTTGTTTGTGTTTTTGCATGATTTGTAGTGTTTGCTCCGTTTGTACCGAACATTGCTTGTAACAACAACTTTTCAATATCATAATTCTTTACAACGCCACTTTACTTTGCATATGCTTCATATACCGCGCGCCTTCCTTTCGTCTCGTTCTGCCAACGATGCATGCTTTTACTTGGGCGACGCCTTCTTTTTGGGCGACGCCAAGACCTAGGCGACGCCTTCTTCCTTGGCGACACCATGGCCTAGGCGGCGCATCATATTACTTCTAACAAGGAAAGATAAAGGCTGAAAACCAAGGCACTTCTTTTTCTCAACTGGTTTTTCTATTTATTAGGGTGACCTCATTAAAAAACCCCCGAAAGGGAAAAAGAGCGTCCCCTTCAACTAAATTGTTACATGCTGCTTACATAAGTCAACTAAAATAAAATTTTAAGTTGGCTGCATTCCAACTGCGCAGGATAGGGCCTCCATCTAAAGTCTCCAGGTTGTACGAACCGTTGCCCTTAGCCTCAGTAACTCTGAAGGGCCCGGTCCACTTGGGAGACAGCTTATTCTCCAACTCGTATGGGTGAGCTTTCCTCATCACTAGGTCGCCCACCTGAAACTGTCGCGACTTTACTTTAGAGCTATATTGCCGCTCCACTCTTCTCTTCATCGCTTCAGCTTTTATTCTAGCTTCTTCCCTGGCCTCTTCTAGCAGATCCAGGTTTACCCGCCTCTCCTCATTAGATTCCTCCACCACGAAGTTTTCAAAACGCGGTGAGCTTTCGTGTATTTCTACTGGAATCATCGCGTCCGACCCGTACACCAAACTGAAAGGCGTCTCCATAGTAGAGGATTGGGGCGTGGTGTGGTATGCCCATACAATCCTTGGCACCTCTTCCGCCCACGCCCCTTTGGCCTTCTCTAACCTTCTTTTTAACCCCCTCAGCAGAACTCTGTTTGCTGACTCTACTTGTCCATTGGTCTGGGGGTGTTCAACCGACGCGAACACTTGCTTGATTCCCACTTCAGCGCACAGATTTCTCAACTGCTGACTGGCGAACTGGGTCCCGTTGTCAGATATCAGGCGCCTGGGTACGCCAAAGCGACACACGATGTTTCTCCACACAAAATGCTGTACCTTATGCGCAGTGATTTGTGCCACGGGCTCTGCCTCTATCCACTTAGTGAAGTATTCGATGGCGACGATCAGATACTTCATCTGCCTGATTGCCAGTGGGAAAGGGCCCAGGATGTCAATTCCCCATGTGTGGAAAGGCCACGGGCTGTATATGGACCGCAACTCTTCTGGCGGCGCCTTGTGCCAGTCGGCGTGCTTTTGGCATTGCTTACACCGCTGGGCATGCCGTGCGCAATCCTCTTTCACTGTTGGCCAGAAGAAACCTGCGCGTATTACCTTGGAGGCTAAGGACCTTCCTCCTACATGGCTTCCGCAGATGCCTTCGTGTAGCTCCGCCATTATCCTGGTGCACTCATCGCCACTGACGCATGTTAGGATAGGGTAAGTGAAACCGTGCCTGAACAGCACCCCATCCACCAAAGTATATCTTGCGGCATTTCTTTTGATTTTCTTACCCTCTTCAGGGTCCACTGGAAGAGCCCCATCCTCCAGGTATCGTTTATAGGGCGTCATCCAGGTGTCTCCCTTGGACAGGACACAGACCTGCATCTGCTCTTCCTCAGACACACCCGCGCATATACTGATGCGTAGCGCCCTCTGCGTATCTTGGGTCAAAGAGGAGTGACTCCTCGGCCTTCCCCTTGATGCATAAATCTGGAGGACATCCACCCTGTTGTCTTCCACGAATCGACGCGGAGCTTTGAGAGTCTCCTTGGTCACTGTCCTCTGTCTACCCCCCTTGCCTGAGCTGGCCAGCTTTGCGAGCAGGTCAGCTCTGGCATTCTGCTCCCTCGGGACGTGTATCAACTCAAGAGCGTTGAACGCCCCTCTCAACAACTGGACGTATTTTAGATACGCCGCCATCTGTGGGTCCTTCGCCTGGAACTCACCCGAGACCTGCCCCGTAATCAACTGGGAGTCGCTCTTCACTAGGAGGTTCTGTGCGCCCATCTCCTTGGCCAAGAGCATTCCTGCAATCAGGGCTTCATATTCTGCTTGATTGTTACTTGCCTTGAAGGCAAAACGCAAGGCCTGCTCGATCAGTATGCCGTCGGGTCCTTCCAGCACTATTCCCGCACCACTCCCTTGCTGGTTTGAGGAGCCATCAACCGAGAGCAGCCACTGTGAACTCGCTTCCACCTCTTGCTCACCTCCGGGCGAAAGTTCTGCTACAAAATTCGCGTACACCTGCCCTTTGATGGATCCTCTAGGCTCGTACTGTATGTCGAATTCTGACAGTTCCACTGCCCAGCGTACCATTTTTCCTGCCACATCGGGTTTCTGCAGCACCTTCTGTATAGGGAGGTTGGTCATCACCACCACCGTAAAACTGTGGAAGTAATGATGGAGCCTCCTAGCCGAGAACACTACTGCCAGCGCCGCCTTCTCCAGTGCTCGGTACCTTGTCTCAGCCCCCTGTAAGGCCTTGCTTACAAAGTAGATGGGCTTCTGACTCTGGTCCTGCTCTTGGACCAACACAGAACTGATGGCCCGCTCCGTTACAGTAAAATACAAAAGGAGGGGCACGCCCGTTACCGGCTTGCAGAGAACCGGAGGCGTCGCCAGGTACTCCTTCAGCTTAACGAAAGCCGCTTCACATTCCTCAGTCCATGCAAAGCGACTGTTTCTCTTGAGGCACTGGAAGTAAGGGTGCCCCTTTTCTCCTCCGGCGGAAACAAACCTCGAGAGCGCCGCCATCCGCCCTGTCAACTGTTGCACCTCCTTTACCGATGTCGGACTCCGCATGGCGATAATAGCCGCACATTTGTCGGGGTTCGCCTCTATCCCCCTCTCGGTGAGCAGAAAACCCAAGAATTTACCGGCCTCTACCCCGAAAACACACTTCTCGGGGTTCAACTTGAGGCGGTATTTGGATAATGTGTTGAACAACTCCTCCAAGTCTGCCATGTGCTGCACCCTGTTCTGCGACGCCACCACCATGTCGTCTACATAAGCGTATACGTTCCTCCCAAGCATTGGCGCCAGGACCTTGTCCATTAGCCTTTGGTACGTGGCGCCCGCATTTTTGAGCCCGAAGGGCATCACCTTATAGCAATAACTGCATGTTTCAGTCATGAACGCAGTCTTGCTCTCGTCTCTTGGGTGCATCTTGATTTGGTTATACCCTGAGAAGGCGTCCAGGAAGCTTAATACCTTGCTGCCGGACGCGCTGTCCACTAAGGCGTCGATGCTGGGCAACGGATAGGAATCCTTTGGGCACGCCTTGTTCAGGTCCGTGAAGTCAACGCACATTCTCCACTTTCCGCTCGCCTTTTTCACCAAGACGACGTTGGCGAGCCACTCAGGGTACTGAATCTCCCTAATGTGGCCAGCACTCAGCAGCTTCTGCGTTTCGTCTTTCACCACCTGTTGTCGCTCCTCATTGAACTTCCTCCTTCTCTGACGCACGGGGCGGACCATGGCGTCCATGCTGAGGTGGTGACACAGGAAATCGGGGTCGATGCCCGGCATATCCGAGGCGGTCCATGCGAAGGCATCCAGGTGGCGCGAAATCACTTCTGCCACCCCTTCCTGTTCCTCTGGACTTAGCGAACTTCCTAACTTGAAAGCTTTGCCGCCAATCTCCCTTTCTATGGCGTTAGCTGCAGGTTGGTCCCTACTATCATCCTCGACGGGCGCCACTTCTTCTACGGGCGCCGCTTCTTCGGCGGGCACCGCCTCTTCTACGGGCGCCTCCTCCATTGGCACATCTGCTTCGGGCATCGCCCTCTCTGCTATGGCCTCTTCAGACGTCAGCCCAGCAGGCGTCGCCTCAATCATCGTTGCGTCCGCGCTCGGCAGACGTTCGTACACCATGAATACGCCTCTCTTCGTCTTCAGGCTGTTTTTGTAGCATTTCCTCGCCTCCTCCTGGTCTGATCTGATGACTATCACCCGGCCGCTGAGGTCTGGTAGCTTCATCTTCATGTGACGGGTGGAGGACACTGCGCTTAAACGGTTTAACGCCGGTCTGCCCAGCAAAATATTGTAGGCAGAATTAGCGTTCACGACGAGGTACCGGATACTCTCGGTGCGGGAGGCCTCTCCGTCTGTGAACGTAGTCCTCAACTCCAGGTACCCCCGGACTTCTACCTGGTTATCCCCGAACCCATACAAACATCCTATATAGGGACTCAGCAGATCGGGGGACAACCGTAACTTGTTAAAGGTCGACAGAAACATGACGTCTGCCGAACTTCCTTGATCAACAAGCACTCTGTGAACCTTCCTTCCGGCCGTGACAACAGAGATGACAACGGGATCGTTGTCCTGGGGTACCACATCTCGGAGGTCTCTTCGTGTGAACACGATATCTGACTCCCATGGCTCCCCCGAGAGCCTCTCTTCAACTGAATTTACCCCCCTCGCGTATTTCTTCCGCTGGGAGGCGGTGGGCCCTCCGCCAGAGAAACCTCCAGCAATGGTATGGACCTCGCCAAGCACTGGCATCTCGTGCGCTGGTTCATCTGCCGGCGGCGGCGAAGTGGTGGTCGTTGTGGGATCTGTGACATAGTCTTTCAAAAATCCAGTCCTCACCAGCTCATCTAGCTGGTAGCCCAACGACAGGCAATTATCAATTTGGTGTCCGAACGCCTCGTGGAATTCGCACCAAGAGTCTTTACGGGGCCCTAACACCTTGTCGGTCTTCGCCGGTCGCCTCAGCCTCTCGGCTATGTTGGGTATGGCGATCAAATCCTTCAACTCAACCACGAAGTTGTACCTCGCCGGTCTTGCTCTTTCTCTGGCGGGGCGTTGGCCTCCTGCTGGGCCCCAGGACTGGGGCTTTCCGGCCTCGTAGGGGCGTCTCGCCTCTGGTTTCTTTCTTCCCGTCGTGGTCTCATTGACTCGGACGGGTTGAACTCGCGTTGGTCCCCTCGGACGTGAGGGTACGGCGCTGGTGCGCTTCACACATACCTCCCCTTCCGAAGCAATATGCTCTACCGCCCTACGCCGTAATTCAGCGAAGGTCCTAGGGCGATTGCGGATAATAGATTCTCCAAAGGGGCCGGGGCATACGCCTTTCACAAATGCGTACACGATCATAGGCTCCTCTGTTGTACCAACCTTCACGACCTGGGCCCCGAAGCGATTGATATACTCCTTTAGGGTCTCCCCCTGATACTGCTTCACATCAAACAGATCGTAAGAGACCGGCGGCGGGGCCTTGTTGGCCAAGTACTGTTCTCTGAATAACCGCGACAATTGGCGGAAAGATGTGATATGGCCCTCGGGGAGGCTAATGAACCAGTCCATAGCCATCCCGGTCAGGGTGCTCATGAAGAGCTTGCACTTGGCAGCATCAGAACCGCCTATCAGGACCATCTGTGTGTGAAATGCAGCAAGGTGCGTCTCTGGGTCCTCCATCCCACTGAAGATTACCTTGGGTCCCGCGAACGTGTTCGGGATCGCTGCGTCTAGGATCTCCTGCGAGAAAGGAGTGGAAAACTCCCTTGGTGGGGAATGGTTCTCCGTCTCGTCCTGTCCAGGCCGCCTACGATCGTTTCTCAGGCCCTGGCGCAACTCCTCATTCACACGATGGAGCTCTTCGTTCCGCTCGTGCGAGGCATTGAGGTCTGCCTGCATGCGCTCTTGTTCCAGTTTCGAATCCGCCATGTCTTGCTGCAGCCCCCTCATTATCTCCAGGACCTGTTGCATGGATAGGTCTGCTGGGGCTGCGCGTGCCGATCTCCGTCTGGTGGGGGCCATTGTCACTCCAATCTCCTTCAACGTTACTATAACTTGATAAACCTTCTCGAACTTGTGATGGGACTGATGTTTTATATCGGCCCCACGGTGGGCGCCAAATGTTCCGTTCGGTTGACCGGGACGTCTTCGTGCACGACCTCAATCGTCAGCTGGGGTCTCCTTCCCGCTGGTTGCCCGCGGATTCCTGCAAAAAAGAGGACAAAGAGGCGCCCTAGCGGCCGTGTGCACTCCGACGCTCAAGTCAGCCAGCAAGAAACACCAAAAAACTGTCCAACCACGTATCTGAGCACCGCGTGTGGCACTCTGAAGGTGGTAAAAGAACTGTGTATATGTGTGTGTGTTGTCTCCTTCAAGCAAAAATATTCTCCAGTCACCTGTACGTAATCTTAAAGCACGGGCAAGCAACCAGAGAGTTTCTCGTAAATTTGCCAAAGGTTCCAACCCTTTTTCCGACATTCCCAGCGCTATTTAAACTGCCCCAGCATTTAAAGCGCCTTAAAGCGCTTTTAATCTCAAACTTAACGCACTCATTAAAGCGCTTAATTACGAAACGTAGCGCATTTAAGACGTTGAAACGCTCGGGAGCCATAATAGTACCTGAATGCCCGAAAGGGAAACTGTATTGAATATCTTTAATTACCTGGCACCTGACTAGAGGGTGTTTCTATTCCGGCATGGCTGTCGTACACGTGGAGGGCCTCACGACGCCATGACCCCATCTGGGGGCGTTTCTGCCCATCTGGGGACGTCTCTACGTGTGAGTCCTCCTGCTTGGGAGTGCTACTGCGCTAGGGGTGACTTTTTGGGTGCGAACTCATGCCCCCAAGTATCTAGCCACTTACTTTGAGAGCGTATCTGCCTTCCTCTCGTACCCTGCACCCGCTTACCCTGGGCGTGACCTTCCTCTTGGGTCGTATCTATCCCGAAAGCGTCTCTGGGGTGGCAGGGGTACTTCACGAGTCAGGCTGCCCTACCCTGATGTCATCACTATGGCCTTGAAGCCACCTTTTTTTTCTCTTTATCACTTTCCCGAGATATCGAGTCCTGAGGCTTTCCCACGGCGTCGCTCCCTCCATGGTCTTTCCTACCCATGGGTATCGGGGAACCACACCGTGATTGCCTTGCTTTTACACTGTTTGATCTGGCTACGCCCTGGTTGGGCGACGCCTCCACCCAGGCGACGCCTTGTCCTATCTTGGCGACGCTTCCTCTTGGCGTCTCTACACCTGGGCGACACCTTGAGTTGACTTTGACTTTCCAGTCGTTGACTTTGACCTTGACTTAGTCAACGCCCTGATACGGGACGGTACAACGTGGTTTTCAAAAGATATAATTCCATCTTGATGGCTATGCAAAGCACTTGCTTCAAAGAAGAGTACTCATTTAATTCCATAAATTCTCTAATATCTCTTCTTAAACCACGGACAAACCATTTTATCTTTGACTTTTCATTAGCATGCATATTCATTTTAGTCAAAGTGGTTTCAAAATCTTTAAAGTATTCATCTACCATCCTATGTCCTTGAGGAAGCCTTTGGAACTTCAACAAGTGTTCCTTCCTAGAATGAGGAACAAACCTCGCGCGCATATACTCTTTCAAAGTATTTCAAGAAACCATGGGAGGTTTCTTGCGATACATAATGTCCATTACAATTGTACGCCACCATTCTTTGGCATAATCACTAAATTCTAAGGTCGCTAGCTTATATTTGTGCTCATCAAGGATCTTATGGGTCTCAAATACTTGTTCACACTTAGCCTCCCAATCTAAATATACATTAGGATCACTAGAGCCATTGAAACAAGGAAGTTGGACCGAAGGTAGCCTAGCCTTTGCATTTCGGTAGTAGCCATCTTCACGTTTATCTTCATGAGCATGAGATGGTCTAAATCCATGAAAGTTGGGTTGAGGTATCCTTCTTCTATGATCTTCTTCACGTCCATGATCATTGGAAGAGCCTCTTGATGAAGGTCTATGATGATGATGCTCTCCATGAATAGAATGAGAGAACCTAGCTTGCTTCATTTCAAGTCTTTGTAATCTTTCCTCCAACTTTCTTATAGCTTCATCATTGAGATTAACGGTTCGTTTTGCCTTTTTTAATTCATCAAGAGCAGCAGCTTTGCTAGAAGAATTCTGTTTGGAAGAACCACTGCTGTAATATGAAGCCATGTATAAAAGAAAACAACAAACAACAAAACAGCAAACAAAGTTAAGAAAACAAAGTTAGCAAAAAGTAATTTGGTAGCAAACTGCCGAAGTGAATTTGGCTTGACAAGAAGTCACTCTCAAAGAAATAATGTCCCTGCACCAATCTGATCTTGAGGTCTTGGAATCCTCAAATGAAAGATGTCAAAGCAAGGCACACCAATCTCAAAGCCAACCACAACAAAACCAATGAAGCAATAAAGACAAACAAGAAAAGGTATAAGCAATGAAAGGCTATAACAAAAGGAAAACTAGATGTATGACAAACTCAAAGATTAATGAATAAAAGACAAGAAAGAAAATAAGGAACTCAATGAAGAAGTAGGCACACAAAAGAATACCTAAAGAAAAGCACTAGAGTAGATGAAGAAAACAAAAACAAGCTACTGGAAAATATTTTTTATGCAAACTGTGCTTGATGTTCACTGATTTAACTGGAATGATATAAAGCGAACTGGATTATAAAATTTAAACCACAGAAACTTCAAGATGTTAACTCAATAATGGCACTGGAATTACTTAAAAACAGTAAGCCAATTAATTGAGATAAATTTTTCAAAATCGCTGCCACATTACCGTATTTTTTTCGACAGAATTGTACACTTTTTGTATTTTATTTATCATTTTTTGTGTACTTTGAATTTTTGAGTAATTCTTTTTCTATGCTTTTATAGAACTTTGAAGAACACAAATCCAGAATTTCAGAATTTTCCAATGAGTAAATCAATTGCAATAAGGAAAAACAGTAAGCACGTTTTCAGAAAACAGAGGAATCCTAACAGGAATGAAAAACAGAATTAAGAACTAGCAAAGACATAATGGAAAATGATGTATAGGAACTTGTATAGGTCTAAAATACAAGTATGAACTCAATTCTAAAACAGAAAATGCACAAAGGATCAAGATACAAATGCAGAAAACTATATTACACCAAAGCAAGAAACAAAAAATGCAATAAAAGTACTACAAGAAGTGATGACATTCTTGGAAAAACATGACTATGACAAAACTTGTATGGATTCAAAAAGGAAAAAACACAAACACTTGGTAGGCACAATTCAAAAAACAGCAAGAATACTCAAATATAATCCTAAAAACAGAAAAGAAACAACAAAAAGATAGAGCTCTTGAATTAAAAGTGCAACACAACTCAAAATTAAACAAGAACAAACCTAAGACTCATGATACCACATGATATGATTCCAATAGCAAGATATAGATGATTCTTTGACATTTTATGGAATCAACTTGAGTTGGAGAATGAATAGGCACTTTTAATAGAAATGGATCATTGTTCTATGTTTCAAGAACTCACCAAAACTTGCACCAAACACCAAACTCACATGGAAGACCCATTTCTTGCCAATTGAACCGATTAAATTGAACAAGAAAGTAAATGAACCGATTGAAACTCTAAAGAAGGCAATTGAACCGAACAAAAATGAAAAGGAGCTACTGAACTGAATTAAAACAGTAAGAAATTGAAAAGAATCGAACCAAAGTGCAAGAAAAGGAAGATGAACCGAATAAAAGAAACTACACTTGTTTTAGAGTTCATATGGACATGGAAATGGAAGAACTAAATGGAGAAGAGAGGAAACTTATGTGGATGAAGAACTTGGTTGATGAACACGCCACTTGAAGTGTGATTGCTCCAAGATAAGTGTGAATTGCCGCCACTTGAGGGAACCAAGGCTCTCAAGATGAGACTAGGAAGAGGAGAAATCAAATCTCACTCACTCAATCACCAAATTGGGAGAGTTTCTTTACTACAAATTCCAAATCTGCATTATGAAGGACCTAAGCCCTCCTTTTATAGGAGCAAGGGCTGGTCATGAAGCTTACAAAACAAGCTAACCAAAAGTCCCTTGCATGCTACTCACTTCTAGCACCTAAAGTGAAGCATGAAGAGTCACCTTCTAGAAAATTCTAAACTAATGCCTAAAGATGCTTTTACAAATGAGGTATCTAAGGTTTCCCTCTAAGCACCTTTCCTAAAAACTATGTATTTAAACATTCTATATTATTTACAAATTTATAAAAGAAACTATAAAGAGAGATATTTAAATGAAGCCTATTCTTGAAAGCTTGTAGACTTCTTTGGCTTTATGGCTTGATCCTCTCTTTATTTTATGTCTTCTTTTTAATTTTGAAAAGACTAGAAGGAAGAACTTCAAATGTGTAGGTGAATGACCTCTCCCTTCATTAATAAAAGCCTCCTTTATTTTTTCTTGTAAAACATCAAAAGCATGTTTTGTGCTTCTCCCCATTTAAAAACCACATCCTTTTTTACTAT
This sequence comes from Phaseolus vulgaris, assembly GCF_000499845.2. Taxonomy (NCBI): domain Eukaryota; kingdom Viridiplantae; phylum Streptophyta; class Magnoliopsida; order Fabales; family Fabaceae; genus Phaseolus; species Phaseolus vulgaris. The sequence continues at coordinate 9,910,163 of NC_023755.2, read as the reverse complement.
ATCATTGAGAGGTGCAGCTATGGAACCGAAGTTGGGCACAAACCTTCTATAAAAAGAAGCAAGGCCATGAAAACTTCGGACATCATTCACATTGGTAGGGGTTGGCCAATTTTGATGGCTATGACCTTAGATTGGTCGACATGAACCCCTTTATTACTCACAACAAACCCTAGGAATTCTATATGATCAAGTGCAAACATACATTTAGCAAGGTTAGCATAAAAATGTTCTTTCCTAAGGGTTTCTAAGACTTGTCTAACATGCATCCTATGGTCATACAAAGACAAGCTATAAATGAGGATATCATCAAAATAAACAACAAACTTGCCAATGAATGGTCTTAAAACATGATGCATGAGACGCATGAAAGTACTTTGAGCATTAGTTAAACCAAATGGCATAACTAACCACTCATATAGACCAAAGTTGGTCTTAAAAGCCGTCTTCCATTCATCACCCAGTTTGATACGGATTTGATTGTAGCCGCTCTTAAGATCAATCTTTGTAAAAATTTGGGAACCATGCAATTCATCCAACAAATCATCAAGCCTAGGTATGGGATTCCTATACTTAATTGTAATGTTGTTTATAGCCCTACAATCCGAACACATCCTCCATGTGTCGTCCTTTTTAGGGACAAGTATAATAGGCATAGCACAAGGGCTCATGCTATCTTGAACCCACCCTTTAGCAATCAATTCCTCAATTTGTTGGTGAATTTCCCTAGTCTCACTTGGATTAGTCCTATAGGTCGGACGATTAGGTAAAGAAGATCCCGAAATTAAATCAATTTGGTGCTCAATCCCTCTAGAAGGTGGAAGGCCTTTAAGAGGATCTTGAAACACATTTTGAAAATCCTTTACCAAATTATCCAAACAATGGGAATTATCCACAAGTGATTCTAACTTAAGAGGTCTAGGAATAGCTAAGAAGATATGAGTGTGAGCAACTATATCCCTTTGAACCTCATGTCTAGAAATAAGAAGTGAATGCTTAGGACTCTTTTCTTTTTCATTCTCCCTCTTTTTCTTCATAAGAATTTGGTCCTCATGGACTTCTCTTGGAGAGAGAGATTTTAAAATGACCTTGTGACCATGGAAATCAAAAGAGAGTTTATTGGTAAAGCCATCATGAAAAACTTTTCTATCAAATTGCCAAGGCAATGGAGGAAAAGATGGAAGAGAAGAAGATTTATGTGGTTGGAGTTCTTGGATATGAACACGCCACTTGAAGGATGCAAGACTTCAAGATGAGTGTAGATGCCGCCACTTGAGGTTCCAAGATGCACTCAAGATGAGACTAGAAGAGGAGAAGACAAATCTCACTCACTCAATCACCAATTTGGGAGAGTTTTGGTAGTTCAATATCAAATTCTGTATTTAGAAGAACCCAAGTCCTCCTTATATAGGAGAAGGACCGGTCAAAGAGTACACAAAGCTTACATAAGAAGCTAACCAAAAGTCCCTTTCTACATTACCCACTCTAGCGCCTATAGTGAAGTATGAAGGGACACTTTAGAATGTTCTAAACTAAATATGCTTTTACAAAAGAGGTATCTATAGGTTTCCCTCTAAGCACCTTCCTAAAAAACTATATATTTAACAATTCTACATTCTATACAAAAGATACTACAAAAAGAGAAAACATTTTACCACTACTTCCTAATTCTTTAAATTTGCTCCTTGTAATTCTTTGAGGTAAGCTAATATCTCCATGAGCACCTTCAACTTCGGCTTCTACCTCTTCTTGATCTTGATCTCCATCACCTTTACTGCATAAAAAAGGAATCTGTTCTTTTCTAAATGAATAGATTCTTTTCTTAAACTGATGCTTTGATTAAGTGTTTTCAAACATCATGGTTTGTGCATCAAGTATTTTGACTAAGTCTTCACTCCATCAAAACGATTGTGTTTCACTTGTTAAGAAGTTTCTGTTATCGTTTTGAAAATAAATCTGTTCATCTGTAAATGAATAGATTCTTTTTTTGTCTGGTGCCATGTTTTCCTTAAAAGTTTTTTTTTTCATTTTATCCTTGCACCAGGGTGGTTGACTAAGTCTCCTTCACATAACAGATTCTCTAACTGCTTTTGAAAATAAATCTGTTCATTTTATTTTCAATTTGTTCTTTTTATAACAGCTTTAACTATTTTTTTTAAATCAGTTATAAGTTGTTTTTATATAAAAAGAAAACTTGTTCCTGCGTTTAAAGGTGGATCATACAATTGAGAAAACAAGTTTTACAACAGAGAACTAAGGATTTTCGGAGAATAAGCATGTGTTCTTCAAAGATTTTCCAAATCAAAAAGTGTGCTTGTTCTTGGTTGGTTCTAAGGCTTGGTTAGAGCTGCTGCTACTGTTTGAGCAATCTGTTCTACTGGTCTAAGGCAGATTTCTGCATCCTCTATTAGGTGAATTCGTTTCATATTTCGAATTCTTGTAAAAGTGTGATTGTAAACTCTTCTTGATAGTGTTTCTTGAAGAGTGTGTGTGCTGAAATAGTGTTTTTCAGCAAGTGTGCCAAGGTTCTTGTAGGGTTCAAGAACAGTGGTTGTGTAAGTGTGTTTGGTACGTTTGTTTAGTGTATTTCATCTTCGATTAGGTGAGACTGGATGTAGCTCATTTGAGTGAACCAGTATAATTGTTGTGTGTTTCATTTCTCCTCTTCCCTGCACTCGGTTATTGCTTATCTATTAATCTGCCAAAAATTGAATCTGTTCAATTAAAAATAAATCTGTTCTTTCAGGGCTTGTTCATACAGTTCTTATTTTCTGGAAAATCAGTTTGGTTTTGTTAAGAAGATATATAATCTGTTAAATACAACTTGCAGTTACCTTAGGCTGCCAACTTCTGTCAAGACATTTCAGAATCTTGATATTCAATTCTTCTCTATCAAAAACCTTTCTTAGACCTGTGAGATCACTGGTGCAGAAACACACAACGAGTGCCGCTATTTTGAATATATAAATGCGGCTAGCCGCATTTATAAATACCATTTACAAGTGCGGCTATTTCTTTTAGCCGCACTTGTATATGCTTCAGTAAATAAAAAAATATGTTCAAATGTAACCCACAATGTACAAATTATTTATAAATAATATAAAAAAAAATTCAAAATATTAAAGAAAAATTCAAAAAATTTAAAACACAACACTAACCTTGTGTGTGAACCAACGTTGGAGGTGAAGAGTGGTAGGGGAGCGCTAGCAACGGTGGCGGCAGCGGAAGCGATGGCGGAGCAGCGAAGCAGCGATGGAGATGAGAATGCCAATGGACCAGTTCGACCACAATGCAAGGAGAAAAAACAAATATAAGGAAAACGAAAAAATTTTATACGTAGTGAAGATGCAGAGGAAGAAAGCGATTCAAGAAACTCACAATGGCACAAATTAATGAAGATGCAGAAGAAGAGATGGACTGCAAGCATACGCGAGCGCAGGAACAATGAAAACGAAAGACAAAGTGGAGAAGAAAATATGAAAGTGGTGTGGTGCAATTCAAATTTTAGGGTAAAAAAGGATTTACAAATGCGGATATTTGTATAGCCGCACCGGTAAATAAAAGCGTTTGATTTACAAATGCGGCTATACAAATAGCTGCATTTGTAAATCAAATTAATTTAAAAAATGCCACCGCGTTTTTTACGAATGCGTTTGAGCGCAAAAACCACACTTAATAAAGAGTATTCTTTTCATCATTTTGTACTAGTGGATGATTTATAATGTGTGTAAATTGTATTTGCACATATGCAATGGTCTCTTTTGGCTGCATCATAAAGAGCTCATATTCCTGGATGAGGGTATGTTTTCTTGCCCTTTTCACATCATCCGTGCCTTCATGGGTTACTTCCAACATTTCCCACATTTCCTTAGCAGAGTTGCACTGGGACACCATGAAGAATTCATCCATATTCAAGGCAGAGGTGATAATGTTTTTGGCTAGAGAATCATATTGTGCTTTTTTCTTTTCACTGTCACTCCATTCAGACCAAGGATTTTTCACTGTTTCATCTTTAACAACTTGCACAGGAACAAAATATCCATTTACCACGAGATCCCAAATTCCCATGTCAATAGATTCCATAAAAAATTTCATTCTAATTTTCCAGAATGCATAATTCAATCCACCAAACATAGGAGGTCTATTAATAGACGCACCCTCAGCAAAAGGCAATTTAAACTCAGACATATTGAAAAATTTGAGTAATCTACAAGTCCTAGCTCTTGATACCAATTGTTGGGTTTATTAATGTCTAAGTTCAAGAGGGGGGTGAATTGGACTTATTAAATTTTCGTAAAGAAATGACAGAAAAGAACATATTGATTTAAGGAAAACAAATTTATTTTCTGATTTCAAGAAGAAGTTTCAGAAAAAATAATAGATTAGTTTTAGAAACAACAAATTTAGTTTCTGACTTAACAGTTATAGACTTACGTACAGAGAAACAGTTTAAGACAATCTTGAGACCTCTAACAAAGATTTAGGAAGAAAATACTTTGATGGTTAAAATCAAGATATACAAAACATTTAATATGGTTTCCAAATAGGTATCTTTAACACAATCAGATTAAAAAAGAAATAGTTTAGTTAAAGAGATATTGAGTGCAGAAATTAATTGAGGCAACCAAATTTCAAAACCTTTTGAAGAAGTTTCAAAAAGATATAAGTCTTGAACAAGATTGCTTATTTGAATTATAAAATCAGTATTTCTCAGTAAAAAAGGACAATTCTTGAAATTTAAGAAAGATTAAATCCTTATCATAATCTTGAAACACAGAATATGATTTAACCCAACAACAGTTAAAACAACATATTCAATTATGAAACAACATATTTCTTTTCTTAGAGTTTTTCATATTTCAAATATAAAGCATTGATTAAGAAGAGAGAAAGGCACACATAGTTTTATAATGGTTCACTCATGAGAGCTACATCCAGTCCAACCTTATACCAAGATGGATTCCACTAATGCAAAGCAATCTTTACTAAAACCACTAAGTTCTTGAACCCTCCAAGAACCGAGTTACAAGCTGAAAAACTTTATTTTAGCAACACACTAACTTCTAAAAACCATATCAGGAAGTAGAAACACAAACACTTGTACAAAAGGAAAGTATAGGAATGTATAGGAAAGATAACACCTAGATTGCAGATACAAGAGTTTAAAATCAGGACCCTCACAGTTGCAGCATTTGACATAACCTTGAATCTTTAACCAAAGGCACTAGCACAAGAGTGCTTGAAGTTTTTTAAGAAAAACTTTCAAAAACTAAAACTCACTTCAAAATCTCAATGAAAGCACTTGAAAACTGTATGCAAGTCGTGATTGCAAGGGATGTTTAAACTGTTACAAAAATAACATATTAAAGTTCCAAAGAACATATTTTTTTTGGAAAATACTCTTGGTGGTAACATAACCACTTTTTGATTTGTTGATAACTGAAAAATGTAAACAAAACAGAGTTTGGAGTCAAAACAAATTTTTTGAAGCAGTACCAAATAATTAATTACTTTGTCAAACAACTGATTAAAATCTTGTGCAGTAAAACAATGTTTTGTAAACCATGAAATAGATTTTAAAAACCTTTTTAAGAGACCCTTGTGCTTAAGCTTATCACTATGGTTGTGAGATATAAGGTAGATTGGGAGTGCAAAAGGCTATCTAAACAACTCTAACCTAACTAAGACTATGAATTACATTTTTCATAAACCTTCAAATAAGTTGTCTTCATCAAACACTTCTTCATGCAAGTTGATCCTGCCTGTTGACCGGAACGCTGGAAACTGCCTCGTCAAAGGATCGACGTGCGCACCGCTTCTCACCTCCGTTCCTCTTCGAGATCCACCTCAAGAACCTGCAAAGAAACAGAGCGGCGCCGCTGCGGCCGATCGCACTCCAACGCCCAAGTCAGTGACCGAATCACCAAATACTAAGAGAACAAGAACCGTGCAAATCCTCTCTCACAGTCAGCTCTACAACTCGCAAGCGTAAAGAGTATAAACTGAACGTGCGTACCTCAGAAAGTTTGTTGAGAACTCTTATATACCTGGTTGTTTTCTCTCTCCTGGCAGTTACAGACCTGGACACGTGGCTCGCATCCAGTCGTACACGTGCCATCATCGGGAGCCTCCTTGACTTGGCGCTGCTTCTACTCTCATTTTGGCTAAGTTACTTATGCATGGTACTGCCCAGTGCATAGCTAACTTGGGAGTGCGATCTCTACTGGAGTTGGCGAGTTAGGGTGTCCTCATACACCTTCCCTGTGGTCTCGCCGGCCGCCTTCATAATTTGCTTCTCCTTCATCTTCGGCGATATGCTTTCTCCGGCGATCTCCAACTGCTTGGTCGCCTGAGTTCACATCTGGCGACTTCATATTTAACCCGGTGATCACCTATTCTGATATGCTGGAGATCGGAACACGCCAACTTAATAACTGGCGGCTTCACGAGCCCCCCGACTTCCTTCCCTTCTGCCAGCCTGGCGCCTTGCCAACACGCCTATACTGTAGCAGGATGCCACGTCATCACTCCCGACTACCAGGGCGGTACACAAGTTAAGTAAAATCTTCACTTATCGTCAACATTTAGATCCTGTAGAATTAGAAAATATGATCTGCCAAAGGGTTTTGTAAAATGTATGCAAAAAATTTAATTAATAGTAATGGACCAAAATTAATAAGGGGACCAAATCTTGTTTCTTAATTTTTTTTGCAGGAATCTTTGAAAGCCAAAAAATACCTCTAGTATTGGGATAATGGCTTCTCAAAGCACGTGACTAGGGACAAGAATAAATTTGTGGATTTACACCTCAAGCATGAAGGCTATGTTACATATGGTGACAATAATTGAGGAAGGATCCTTGGCAGAGGCACAATAGATGATCAGAACATGTCTCTTATCTAACGAATGTTGTATAGGCTAAATCACAATCTTATAAAGCTAGTTGTCTGTCAAAGGTTATCAAAAGTAGATGTTCAAAACACCCTCTTTCAGAAGTTAAAGCTCAGTCTAGAAAAAAGAACATGATTTTCTAGAACAACTGGTTTAAACAAAGAGTACGTGAAAATATATTTTTTTAATCTGTTAAAAATGTTGAACCATGTGGTGTTCAATGTTTTGAAGAATCCAAATCCTTTGAAGGATGATGAAGCCTTTGCTTTGCTTGTTGCTGCTGTGCTGGCTTTAGTCTTGTTCTGGGGTAGTTCAATGTTGTAATCAATACTTAGATTAAATCTCAAAGCAATTAGCATCTAAATTTTAACAAAGCAAAATGATTTTCAAACTAAGTTGAAACAACCGATTGTTTTGTCGAAACAACCGATTGTTTTGTCGAAACAACCGATTGTTTACACTTAGGTGTTTTGAGAAAGTTTGAAAACTGTTTTTGAATGGTGTATTTTGTTAAGTAACAAAACAACCGATTGATTCGAGGAAACAATCGATTGTTTGTTTTAAAACCATAACAGAAAAACTGTTTTCTTTGACTGAGCTTTAAATGCTTTAACTGAATACGCTCCAGTCATTAAATGCTTTGACCAATTTATTTTAAATGCAATTAAGAGTTTGTTAAGATTTGATAACAAACTATATTCTTTGATATATTATGAAAAACAGTTTTGATATATTAAGAATCTTGAAACAAAGTTTTCATGAGAAGAGTTTTTCAAAGTATTCTGAGATTGCTTAAGAGTTGAGAGATTGATCAAGGTGCTGAATAGGGATTCTACTTGTATTGATTTCAGATTTCCATCTGTAACAAGTGTAATCTTTGTAAACTGCTGAACAATTCGTTTTTTGTGTGTTGCTGAGATTGGCTGTGTGTTCTTGAGGTGTTCAAGATCAGCAATCTTAGTGTTGGCCAAGGAGAGTGTGTTTCTTGAGGTGTTCAAGGTCATTCTCTTGGTTGTTGTTGTAAGTGATCAAGGTGTGGTTGCTTAGTGGATTTCCTCAGAGTTTCTGAGAAGACTGGATGTAGCTCTGGGTTGGAGTGAACCAGTATAAACATCTGTGTACAATCTTTCTATCCCTAACTCTTTAATTTCAGTTTGTTTGTTGTTTACTGGTATAAACAACCGATTGTTTCGAAGAAACAACCGATTGTTTTTTCCTTATATCTTTGTTTTGCTTGCTGTTTTGGCTAACTAAATTGCTGAATCAATTGGTTTCTGAAATAAGTTCATTCTAGCTTTGAAAAGTTTGCGAAAACCCCTTTAAACAATTCACCCCCCTCTAGTTTAAAGCCATCTTTTCTAACAATTGGCATCAAGAGCTTGGTTCTTGTAAGTCATTCAAGTTGATCCTAAAATCTTTCAAAATGGCTGATAGACTACCGTTTGGGGAAGGTGCCTCAATAAACAGATCACCCTTGTTTTGTGGTTTGAATTACCAATTTTGGAAAGTTAGAATGAAAATATTTATGGAATCTCTTGACAAAGGAATTTGGGATGCAATTGAAAATGGTCCTTTTATTCCAACATTTGAAGAAGATGGTTCTCTCATTGAGAAGCCATGGTCTCAATGGACTGATGCAGAAAGTAGAACGGCCAAAATTCGATTGCATTGCCAAAAATATTATAACCTCTGCTTTAAATTCTGATGAATTTTTCAAGGTCTCACTATGCAAATCATCAAAAGAGATGTGAGATGCTTTGGAAGTCACTCATGAAGGAACAAATGAGGTGAAAAGAGCTAGAAAGCATGCTCTCATCCAAGAATATGAGATGTTTAGAATGTTGAAAGGTGAAACCATAGCTGAAGTGCAGAAAAGGTTTACACACATCATCAATCATCTTATGAGCCTTGACAAGACGTTTGATAAAGAAGAGCTGAACATCAAGATCTTAAAATGTCTTGATAGAGCATGGCAACCAAAGGTAACTGTTATTTCCGAATCTAAAGATCTAACATCATTAAGTGTTGCATCTTTGTTTGGAAAGCTTAGGGAACATGAGCTAAAAATGAATAGACTCAATGTTCAAGAGAATGAGGATAAGCACACAAGGATCATAGCCTTGAAAGCATCCAAACATAAGGGAAAGCAAGATTCAAGTGATGATAGTGATGAGGAAAATCTAAGTTTGCTGTCAAGAAAATTCAGCAAATTCCTCAAGAGAAGCCGCAACAAAGACAACAACAAGGATAGGTATGGAAACAAGAAACCCAATGAATTTAATTCAAATAACTATACTTGTTTTGGTTGTGGTGAGCAAGGTCACATAAAGGCTGATTGTCCCAACAAGAGCAAAGAGAAAAAGACAAGCTACAAGGAGAAGAAAGGCAAAACAAAAAGGGCCTATATAGCTTGGGATGAAAATGAAGTGTCATCATCAAGTTCTTCATCAAGTGAAGATGAAAAAGCCAACATATGCTTAGTTGCAGAGGATGATGATGATGATTCATGCAGTTCAAGTGAGGTAAGTTCATGTGCTTCCTTAAATGAACAAAACTATAGTGAATTGCTTGAAGCTTTTCAAGAAACACATGATGAAGCTAATAGATTGGCTCTTTCAAACAACTGATTGAAAGATCTTAACAATGGGCTTGAAAAGAAAGTTAGATCACTTGAAGAGGAACTGAGAAAAGCAAAAAGTGATTTTGAAAATTTGGAAAATCATTTGAAAAATGCCTCTTGCAAGTGTGATACTCTCAATTGCACAAATTGTGAAAATCTTGAGAAAAAGGTTCACTATCTTGTTGAAACTGTGGACAAGCTTTCAAAAGGAAAGTCAAACTTTGAGAATGTCCTAGCATCTCAAAGATGTGTTTTTGGAAAGGCTGGTTTAGGCTTCAATCCACAGAACAAGCAAGATAGGTTTTCAAAAAGTTTTTTGAGAAAATCAGAAAAACAACCGATTGTTAAGACGAAACAACCGGTTGTTACATGCTTTTACTGCATGAAGAAAGGCCACTCTGTTAGATTCTGCAAAATTAGAAAATATTATGTTCCTAAAGGTTTTATGAAATGAATTCCTAAGGGATGTGATGTTTCTAACAGCAAAGAAAAGCCAAATGGACCCAAATTTATAAGGGGACCAAATCTTGCAATTTGTATTTGATTATGCAGGAAAAATGAAGAGAAAAGGAAGAATAGAGCCATCTGATCAAACTGTTGAAGAAAAAGGCAGTCATTGAAGCTGAATCAATGATATGCAAAAGGTCAAAACAGTGAAAAGAAGCTTTCTTGATCAACAAGCAATTGGCTCATTGAAGAAACAACACAAGGATAAGACCTTCCTTTTATTTGTTCTCTATTTCAGTTTCAAAGTTCTTTCTTATGATTAATTGTATTTCAATCAATGTCATGTGCCTTAATCTGTTTTTGTTTATGGTTAAAAATTACAAAATCAAGTTTTTAACTGCTGCAGAAAAACAACCGATTGTTTCTTCGAAACAACCGATTGTTTTGAGTCTGACAGCACTGTGAAGAAATTGATTTAACTGATTTTTTGAATTTCTAGCCGTTGCAGATATTTTTCTAAGGGAGAATCTTGGTCAAAGGATCTGTGTTGAAAGCTGATCACGTTCAGAAAAGAGTTACAAATGTCATAAAAGAATATATTCCAAAATCTTGGAAATTCAAGAGCCTTAATGACTAGTCAAAGATCACATGTGAAGACCATGTGATTTTCAGCTTTTTCTGACATTTTCAGTACAGAACAGAGTCAAATCCTCTCTCTGAAAATCAGGTACCCATTGAATGAAATTGAATTCAATTTGATTCTCTTACTGCTATAAAATCAGGTGCAAATTTCTTTCATCAAGAACAACCAATTGCAACATCTCTTGCTCTATCTCTTGAAAAATCTGGGTTTTGTGCTCTCCTCTGTTTTCGTCTCTGCTATCATGGAATCAACTTCTCCCACTGCTAAAAGAGTCAAAACCAGAGCTGTGAGGTCTGGAGGAAGGCTTGAAAGCTGGTTTTCTGGTGACACTGATCTCATTGAGAAGTATAGATATGAAACAAGTGTCAAGAAGATAAACAACCCCAAGGTTGTGTGCTTTAATTGGCTGAAAAGTCAAAAACTTGACAATGTGAGGAAGCTTCTCAAAGACCAGTCACTCAGAAAGTTTCTGGAGCTCAAAGGAAACATCTATCCAGATTTGGTGAGGGTCTTCTACACCAACTTGAAGTTTGAGGGAAACAACTTAGTCTCTCATGTGAAAGGCGTGGAGATGGAGATAACCCATGAAGTTTGGACTGCAGTAGCTGGGCTTAAGTTTTCTGGATTAAGAATCAACAAAGGAAACCTTGGTGTGGTAGAAGATTTCAACAAGATTCAGTTCTACAAAAGTTGCTTGAAGAACAATCAATCTCAAGTTAGCACTTGCTCGGTTGGAGGCTTGAAGCTTGATGAGAGATTGCTTGCTCTAATTGTAACTTGGATCCTAACTCCTAGGGGGAGCAACCATTCTGTATTGACTGAAGAAGATCTGGTTTATATCTTTTGCATCACCAAGAAAGTGAAGATCAATTGGATTCACATAATCAAGGAACATATGCAAAAAGCCATGAGGTTAGCCGATTACCATTATCCCTATGCTGTTTTAATATCTAAGTTTCTACTCTATTTTGAAGTTAATCTTGAAGATGAAACTTCTGAGCTGGTCAAGTCAACTCAAGAGTTGAACAATGGATCACTCAGCAAGATGGGCTTCACAAAAATAGATGGAAAATGGTTAAGTAAGGATGGTGATCATGGTGCCTCATCAAGTGGTGCTGCTCATCTTGAACAAGATGAACCTGCTGACATGGATGAAGATCCAGCTGGAGATTTTCAAAATGCAGGGCCTAGTGCTGCTGATGGTTATCAAAGAGAAAGTATGTCAACAATGTCATCTTTTGAAAGGCAAATGATGGAGAGGCTAGATAGCTTTGCTGAAAATCAAAGAAGCCTTCATGATCTGTGTGTTAGTAACTTTCAGAGGATAGACACAAGGTTTGACAACATGGATACAAGGTTTATGACACTGGACGAACAGATTGAAGCTGTCCAGAATCAAATCTTTGATCTACAGTTTGCTGATGAAGAAGACTAAGAGAAAAACAACCGATTGGTCACAGAAACAATCGATTGTTTTTGGCTGTTCTCGTTTCTGGTTTTTAAAATTTCTTTCCTTCTGCTGTTGCTGGTTTATTCTGATGTAATATGAACAATGTCTTATTTTATCTCTTATATTTGTCTATTTGTGAAGACAAATAGGGGGAGATATATGCTGTGTTTTCAATTTGTTTTAAGTTTCTGTTTTTCATATTGTTAAAAACAGTTTGAGTGATGTTATTTGGTTCTGATATTGAATGTTTTAAGCTTTAATTGATTATCTGTATGCTAACAAAATATCAGAAGTTCAATGTATTGCTCAAATTTCTATTGCAGAAATTGCCTCAGGGATTTGTCTTCATCAAATAGAGGGAGATTGTTGAACCATGTGGTGTTCAATGTTTTGAAGAATCCAAATCCTTTGAAGGATGATGAAGCCTCTGCTTTGCTTGTTGCTGCTGTGCTGGCTTTAGTCTTGTTCTGGGGTAGTTCAATGTTGTAATCAATACTTAGATTAAATCTCAAAGCAATTAGCATCTCAATTTTAACAAAGCAAAATGATTTTCAAACTAAGTTTAAACAACCGATTGTTTTGTCGAAACAACCGATTGTTTACACTTAGGTGTTTTGAGAAAGTTTGAAAACTGTTTTTGAATGGTGTATTTTGTTAAGTAACAAAACAACCGATTGATTCGAGGAAACAATCGATTGTTTGTTTTAAAACCATAACAGAAAAACTGTTTTCTTTGACTGAGCTTTAAATGCTTTAACTGAATACGCTCCAGTCATTAAATGCTTTGACCAATTTATTTTAAATGCAATTAAGAGTTTGTTAAGATTTGATAACAAACTATATTCTTTGATATATTATGAAAAACAGTTTTGATATATTAAGAATCTTGAAACAAAGTTTTCATGAGAAGAGTTTTTCAAAGTATTCTGAGATTGCTTAAGAGTTGAGAGATTGATCAAGGTGCTGAATAGGGATTCTACTTGTATTGATTTCAGATTTCCATCTGTAACAAGTGTAATCTTTGTAAACTGCTGAACAATTCGTTTTTTGTGTGTTGCTGAGATTGGCTGTGTGTTCTTGAGGTGTTCAAGATCAGCAATCTTAGTGTTGGCCAAGGAGAGTGTGTTTCTTGAGGTGTTCAAGGTCATTCTCTTGGTTGTTGTTGTAAGTGATCAAGGTGTGGTTGCTTAGTGGATTTCCTCAGAGTTTCTGAGAAGACTGGATGTAGCTCTGGGTTGGAGCGAACCAGTATAAACATCTGTGTACAATCTTTCTATCCCTACCTCTTTAATTTCAGTTTGTTTGTTGTTTACTGGTATAAACAACCGATTGTTTTTTCCTTATATCTTTGTTTTGCTTGCTGTTTTGGCTATCTAAATTGCTGAATCAATTGGTTTCTGAAATAAGTTCATTGTAGCTTTGAAAAGTTTGCGAAAACCCCTTTAAACAATTCACCCCCCCCTCTAGTTTAAAGCCATCTTTTCTAACAAAAAAATCATTTTAATAAGTTGTTTTTATCTCTGCTTTATTCTCTATGTAACTATCATTGATGCTTATATGTTCTCTATTAACGTTTCTTTTAAAAATTAATTAAATTGGTCAAACATGAAATTAGTGTGAGCATTGAATTTGTTATTTTCTGTAAAATATGGTTGTTTTATATAAAATCGTATCGATTTCCATAAATCACAATAAAGGTGAGTCAAATCCGTTTTTATTTTGAAACTAACAATTATAGTTTCCAAATCTGCAACCAACGGCTTTTCTGAAACCACCCACCTAACCATCTATATTGTTATATTTTTGTGCATAAATTTTGTTTGATTCTACTATGTGTGAATAAAAAACACTAGACACAATTTCATTTCTCTCTTCATAGTTGAATCATTGCATCATGGCTTCTTCCCACTCTCCACGAAGAAAGAAATCTCATGCCTCAAAAGGTTCTACTATAGGGGTGGGCATCTGGAAACTTGGTTCTCTGGTGATAATGCTAAAATAGAGATGTTTCTACATGAGATGAGTAAAAAGATCATAAATACTCCCAAAGTGTTGTCTTTCAACTAATTGAAGCAACATAATCTAAAAGAGGTGAGGAAGGATTTAAAACATCAAAAGTTGCAGCAGTTCCTAAAGATGAATGAGAATACATTTCCTAATCTCGTAAAACTCTTCTACACTAATTTTTCATTTGAAGGGGAGAATATGTCGTTACATGTAAAAGGAGTTGATATGGAGATAACTCCATCTGTTTTGAATGTTGTACCTAGATTAAAATATCCTGGAGTAAAATTTGGCAAAGGGAACATTTGAGCCATAGAAGATTTCAACAAAAGGCAATACTATATAAGTTGCCTCAGAAACCCTCTTTCACAGGTCAAATGCTTTCATGTAGGAACACTAAAACTGGATGAAAGAGTTATTGCTTTCATCACCGCATGGATGCTAACACCCAGGGGGAGTAACCATGTTGTTCTTACTGAGAGGACTTGGTGCTTGTATACTGTATCATGAAAAAGATCAAAGTAAATTGGATCTATGTTATCAAGGAGCACATGCTAAAATCTATTAGGTTGAGTGATTATTGGTTTCTTTATGTAATTCTTGTTTCCAAATTCCTTCAATATTTTGAAATTAATCTCGATGAAGAATTGACTGAGGTGGTGACCCCATCTCATGAGATTAATAATGGTTCTATGGTCAAGATGGGCATTGTTAAGAAAAATGGTACATGGGTAAGCAAAGATAATACCTCTGTTGGTGCTGTTGCTAAACCAAGTGGATATGTTGATGATGACTAGAATATATGATTTCTGTGTTGCAAGATTCCAGCATCTGATGATTAGATTGAGGTTGTCCAGACTCAACTTGCTGAATTCAAGTATGGCAGAGAGTTTTAGAATATCATTGATTGCATATTTTTATCTTTTGAACATTATATATTTTGTGGTGTTATGATGTTTAGGTTTAAACAATTTATCTTCCGTATTTTATTTCTTCTTTTGTTTATTTATTGAAGACAAAAGGGGGAGAATATTTTGCAGGAGTTCCTTTTTTCAAAATCTACAACACAACTCCAAGAATTTTTCTTCTTCAAATAGGGGAAGATTGTTGACCAATAAGATCTTGCTTTGATGAATCCAATATGTCATGAAGATTTAAAGTTGTGTCACATCTAGGTAGATTTTTTTATATCGTTTTACAATACATTATGGTCCAAGTCACTTCAAAAGCTATCTCCTTCAAAAAATTTGTTTTCTAGATCTGATGCTTTTTTTAATAAGATGATTCAAGTTTTAATCAGTTAAAATTACTTTTATTAAATTCTTCTCACTATAGTAAGTATTTTTAACAGATTGATTTATCATATCAACAAGTTGAAAATACTTAAAGTTTTTAAATATTTGAAAATGTTTTTTTTATTTTGTCTTTTCTGTTATATGAAATCAACAAGTTATTTCAATAAAATAATCATTTTAAAATATGTTGATATCTTCTGATAAAAGAAAACAATTAGTTATTTCGAAAAATCAATTAAATATTTTTAACAGGTTTCTGTTAGGATAACTAATCAGATTTAATTTGATACAACTGTTTTCATTAAATGTTCAAACCGTATTTGAAATCATTAATACCTTATATAAGGAGATAATTTGAACATTTCAAACTAAGAATTTTGTAGGAGAGAAAAGCATAAAGTTCTGAAATCATTCTTGGAGATTAATCTTTACTTCTTGGATCATTCTTGTGTTGTGAAGAAGGTTTTCTAGGTTTGAATTTTTTCTATGCTTCATCTGTAAAATCCCTGGTGTTGTTAAACCTTATTTCTTTCTTTGTATTCTGTTGTAGCAAATTCATACTGAATTTTTGTCAAGTGGTTAAGAGTGTGTGTACTTGTAGGGTTCTAGATATATGCTCTTGGTTGTATCTTTTGTAAACTTTGAGTTTGGTTTAGTGAATTCTCATTGGTTTTGCTAAGGGTTGGATGCAACTCTTGGTGTAAAAGTGAACCAATATAAATCACATATGCAAATCTTTCTTTCTCTCTCTCTCATAACTACTTTATATGTTGTTTTCCAATTTTCTACCTTTATTTGAATTCGTTAAATAAACATAAAAATTGGTTTATATTGTGTGCTTATGCTTGTTGTTCTCTTATAATCGGTTGAACAGATAGATCAATAAGTTGATTTTATTAAGTTTTCAATCTGACTCCATCTTTTTTGAAAATCTTTTGAAAAACAATTCACCCCCTCTCGTTTTAGGCCAACAATTCTAACTGTTAGAATATATGGCCTTAAACAAGAGGAGGGGGGTGAATTGTTTATAAAAGATTTTCGAAAACTTTGAAGGTATAATGAAAGTCAATGAAGAATCACAGAGAAAGAAACTAAGGAAAGCAATGAACAAAGTTGTTTTAGTTGATTTCCAGAAAATCAACCGGTTGTTTTTGCGATTCAACCGATTGTTTTTATCAGCAGTGAATAAAAAACAACTTAAAATAGATATATGTAAGATCAAGGAAAGAGAGAATCACACAAACACATTTATACTGGTTCACTCTTACACCAAGAGCTACATCTAGTCCCCAGAAACCATTAGGTAATCCACTATGCAATCAAAACCAGATTACAAACACCACACACCAAAGTAGTGAGCTTGAACTCCTAAAAAAACACACTACCTTTGGCAAACCACACCAAGAGTGTTGATCTTGAACACCTCAAGAACACACAACACTCATTGGCAACACAAATACAGAAATACAATAATCAAAAAAGAAAAGAATAGAATACACCTGGGTATTATAAAGCTTAAAGTTCAGAATTACAACCCAATCCTATTCCACACACTTAAGAATGATCCAAAGCTCTTTGAAATCTTGGAAAAACTGCTTTGATAAACTATTTTTCTTACTCTAAGATTAGGACCGTAAAACCACCTTTATATAGACCAACCAAGTGGTCAAAAACATTTAATAAAAGAGCCAAGGTAGTTAGGATCATTTAAAACATATTAAAACCACTTAACAGAATTCTGTTAAGGTTTTCAGAAAAACAATCGGTTATTTTGTCGAAACAATCGATTGCATTGACTTGACAACAAAGTCAAGCTTTTCAAAAACAACTAGGGTAAAACAACCTATTGTTTCAAAATTTCAACCTGTTGAAATTTCACTTCCTTTTAGAAAAACCATCTTTTCAAAATGTTAAAGATTCAATTGAGCTTGGATGGACTTAAGGAGTGAATTAACAAGTTTCAAACAATTAGACACACACACAACAAAGGTCTTCAACCTTTCCACTTGGATTTGGAGACATCAAAGCATCTTGTTCAACACTAACAACCATAAGGTCAAATATGTTCACTTTCTTTCAATAGTTGAGATTTGTTCCAATATTTAAATTTGAAAAAAAATATACTTGTTTTGAAATATTTTGGATAAATTACTT
The DNA here is from genome assembly GCF_000499845.2 of Phaseolus vulgaris. Lineage (NCBI taxonomy): Eukaryota > Viridiplantae > Streptophyta > Magnoliopsida > Fabales > Fabaceae > Phaseolus > Phaseolus vulgaris. Next base: position 9,892,662 of record NC_023755.2, on the reverse strand, counting down.
TTTCACACTATTGAATTGTTTTATTGTATAGTGTTTTAAATTATTATTATTATTATTACTTACTTACAAATTGTGTGTTTGGTTTTATTAGAAGCTTAAATTTGGTGAAGTGTAAAATGTTAATTTCTCAACTTAAAAAAATATTAAATCTGTTCACTATTTTTTTAGCGTTGAGATTTGTTTAAATATTTAAATTTAAAAAACAATAACTTTGTTTTTAAATATTTTGAATCAATTAAAATTTTATAATATTTAATTGTTTTATTATATCAAATTTTTTAATTATTATTATTATTATTATTATTCATTTATTGAAAACTAAAATATTATGTTCAGTATTAAATAATAATTTATCAAGATGAAACATGTTTACTCTCTTTTTATTGAGATATGTTCCACTCAGGTTAAATTATATTATATATCTGATAGTATTATTTTTAAATGTTAATGTTTCCTTTCTTAAATCTCTTTCAAACATAAGTGTTTCCATGTCAAGATTTTGAAGGTGTAAAATCATGTTACTCTATTTTTAATAATGAGTTCTAAAAATCAAATTGAACATCTCAAGAACAAACATATTGAATAATGAACAAGTATTTTTTCTAACAATAATATGTATTATTTAATTTTTTTTTTCTAATTATTATTAAAAAATTAAACAATAATAGTTTTTCATATATATTATACATATTATTTCCTATTACTTTAAATTCTTTCATCTTTTTTAAATTAAATTTATATAATAAGTTATGGTATTTTTAAATTAAATTCCGTACGTTGCAACATGATCTATCCATCTTTCATGATCTATCCGTGATCTTTTATATATTTTGTGACTTTGATTTCTAGCTCTATTATTTTAATTATCATTCTTACGGGCTATGTAAAAAGTTATTATTGTAGGCAACAAAAATTATAATTATTTTTGTTTTATGCTCTATTATTTTAATTATCATTCTTACGAGCCTATGTAAAAAGTTACTATTGTAGACAACAAAAATTATAATTTATTTTTGTTTTATTTCTTAAAATATAATTCAAAATTCCTTATTTAAATAATTCCCTTGCTTTTCACGGTTAATAAAGTACTAGTATTAATTAATTAATGAGCTTCATCAGACCCCCAGAAGATTCGTACATACGTAGATTAGTGACAAACGTCAAAACCAACATCGCCGCAGATAATGAATCACAATGCATTAGAAGAAGGAACGGAAAAAGAGAAGATACCAAAACTAAAGCCCTCTCAGTTACACTCAGCAAACAAGCATTATGTTCCGAAATCTATCATTGACCTTCCTCTAGTCATCAACTTTTTCCGGTTTTCTTTGCTCTACCAAACTTCTGAGAGAAATGGAAGCAGCGTGTACCACGATTCTGATGCTGATTCTGATACTGGTTCTGATATGGGCATGGATGATGCTAAATTGGGTATGGTTCACTCCAAAGAGGCTTGAAAGGCTTCTCAGAGAGCAAGGTCTTCAAGGTAATCCATATACGCTTTTGGTTGGAGACACCAAAGACTTTGCGAAGATGAGAAAGGAAGCCTTCTCCAAACCCATGAATCTCTTCTCCCACGACATAGTGCCGCGTGTGTTTTCCTTTTTCCATCACAGTATCAACACACATGGTAAGCTTATGGTTCATTCTATTGTCTTTTTGAAACTGTTATTTTGTCTTTCATTGTTCAGTTAGAGGTCTTCTTTTCTTTTCTCCAACTACTGTGTGATGGCAAGTTGCCTAATAGTTGTTCAGAATAGATCAGCATATTTCACTCACATGATACGCAATATTTGTTCTTGAGTTAGTTCATGATAGCTTTGCATGCCATGTTATTTTTTCTACTGGAAGATTAACATGTCACGGATTTGGATAACTTAACATGTAGAGAAGATCAACTTTTCTAATGCTCTTAACCTTACAAAAACCAGCTACCGGGTTGTTTGTTGATTATATGTAGGCAAAAACTCTTTTATTTGGTTTGGACCGGTACCAAGGGTGACCCTCACTGATCCAGAGCTAATCAAAGATGTATTTAACAAGACACATGACTTCCAAAAGATTAATATGAATCCACAAATCTGGTTACTAGGTCCTGGCCTTCTAAGCCACCACGGAGAAAAGTGGAGCAAGCACAGAAAGATAATTAATCCTGCTTTCAATTTAGAGAAGTTGAAGGTTGGTTTCTTATTATTAGATATAGATTTTATATATTGACTAAACATCAGGAAAACATGGTTATTTGTGCTGCATGTGTGTGTTTTTTTTCCATGTAAAAAGTACTCCACAAAAATGTATACTCTTAGAAGTGAAATACAAGTAAGATGATGTGAAGTTTGAATATTTACATGGAAATTTTAACAGTTAGCTATTTCTTCATTTACTTCAGAATATGTTACCACTATTCATCAAATGTGGTGATGATCTTATTGGCAAATGGGAGGAAATGTTATCATTGGATGGATCAAGTGAAATGGACGTATGGCCTTTCCTTCAGAATTTGACTAGTGACGCTATTTCGCGAACAGCATTTGGAAGTAGTTATGAAGAAGGAAGAAGAATATTTCAACTCCTAAAAGAGCAAAGTGAACTTACAGTGCAACTTATGCTGGAAGTTTACATCCCGGGATGGAGGTCAGACTAATATGTATATATTTGACTGATAGAATTAAGTGATATTCTGGATGATCTTTATTTAATTAAACCAAACATGTCATTCTTTGGTAAAGGACATTGTGATTAGAAAACAGTACTTATGACATTGTGATTAGAAAACAGTACTTATGATTAAGAATCAAAAAACTTACTGTTTACAACAACCATTTTACCAAATACTGTGACATGATTATGTGATATTTCTCTATTTCAACTTGGGAAAATCAAATTGCTAATCATGGAAAAAACCATTATAGAAATCTATTTTATATAGAAGAGAGAATGCCCTTCAAATCATGATTAATTTATGTTCACTTAGGTTTGTACCCACTGCTACCCATAGAAAGATGAACGCAATTGACAGGAAAATAAAAGCTTCACTTAAGGATATTATTAACAGCAGAGAGAAAGCACTAAAAGCGGGTGAAGCCAGTAAAAATTATTTGTTAGATACACTTCTGGAGTCAAATCAGAAAGAAATTCAAGAACAGGGAAACAATAAGAATGTTGGAATGAATATTGAAGATGTTATTGGGGAATGCAAGCTATTTTACTTTGCAGGGCAGGAAACCACTTCATCTTTGCTTGTTTGGACGATGATATTATTAAGTATGTACCCTGATTGGCAAACACGTGCAAGGGAGGAAGTCTTACAAGTTTTTGGCAATGGAAAACCAGATTTTGATGGATTGAATCACCTTAAGATTGTAAGTTCGTATTATCGTTTTGATATTGAATAACATGCTCAAAGTAAATTACTAAATACTTTTGCAACAGGTTACCATGGTTTTGAATGAGGTTCTTAGGCTATACCCACCAATAATTGGTCTTGCTCGAGAAGTTTGTAAAGATGTGAAACTTGGAAACCTATCATTAGCTGCTGGAATGCAAGTTTACATATCAATAATTTTGGTTCACCATGATTGTGAGCTCTGGGGTGATGACGCTAAGGAGTTCAAACCTGAAAGATTTGCTGAAGGAGTTCTAAAGGCTACAAATGGCAAAGTTGCACTATTTCCCTTTGGATGGGGTCCTAGGATATGCATTGGACAAAACTTCTCCTTGTTGGAAGCAAAGGTTGCTTTGTCAATGATTTTACGACATTTCTCGTTTGAACTCTCTCCTACCTATACCCACGCTCCAACTACTGTGATTACCCTTCAACCCCAGTATGGTGCTCAACTCATTCTACGTAAAGTAGAAAATATATAATAATGATCTCGTAGTGTTTGGTTCATATTTTACTCTTGAAAATCTTATAATGTAATAATACTTCAAAAAGACTGATATATTGATGAAGTTATTTCTTAGCATCAAATTTATCAAACAAAAACTAAGTTTCTTCGTCTTACAATTTATGTAAGGCCGTATCCTATCAAGCTCCTCTAGTCATCTATTTCTTCACTCTTTCAATCTTTTCTTTCGGTTCCTTTTTATGAGGAAAGAGGTAATTGAAAAGACACTCTGATACTCAAGTCAGCCGAGGTGCTATTTCGTTTGCAAGTGTAGGATTTAAACGGTCATTACCTTTTACTATGTGTCCCTTCTTATTAATATTTTCTTGTTGCGCTTTTTCTTATACTAGGATTAGTGTAGCGCAATGGTCTCTTACTCACGTTTATAGTGTTTAATTAGGTTTTATCTCCTAATCCTCGAATGAGAACGTGGCTGATCTTAGTCGAGAGGTCGAACCGTTGTCATCCGGCTACTGGACCTGTCGGTTTGTTGGTTCCTGGCAGTAGATATGCTTCCTAGGCTTGAGTGTTTACTTAAAAGCGAAAAGTCGTAAGTGTTACCTGTAGTTGGACGAGCCTGTTGTCGTAGATGTAGGTTGAGTCGATTAGAAGCATTTGCGATGCACCTTTGCCTCGGGAAGGTTGTCGAGGGAACAATCTATCGTGTGCCCAAACTTCAATGGCTCTGCTAGTTATCCGTTATGAAGGACTGATGAATCCCTGAAAGATAAAGCATTCCTAAACTAGTTAAATCTTTCAGAAGAATGACCCAGAGCATGACACAGGACCCATGGCTAGGTCAAGACCATCCACTAGCCAGTGCCTTAGAGCCTATCATTCCTCAGAAGATCACCAAGAGCAGAGCCCATGTGATGGAAGCTAAGCACCAGCTCGTTTCTTTGTTTTTAATTTTAGTAGATTAGGTTGTATATAGCAAAATACGGGTGTACGTAGTATAAATTGGGCTCACTTTGAGAATTCAAATAGAAGAATAAGCTAGAAGAAGGTGTACTTAGTAAATTGGGCTTGTGCCAAAGCCCACCTTAACCTAGCTTCTAGAAACTCACCTATGTGCCACCCATGTGCTCACATTTGACCTAGTTTCGAAAAGCTTGTAGTCATTTACACCCTTATCCTTCCTCTCTTCCTTTCCAAGGCACTCATATCTATAAATAGGGTGTCTCCCCTCTTGTAAAGACACATTGAATTTGGAAAGTCAAGAAACTTTGTTAGAGTGTTTAATGAGCTGAGTCTCCTATTATCTTGAGTGCTCTTCACTTCAAGTGGCGGTTCTACACCATTCATCTTGGAGTATCCCATCCTCCAAGTGGCGTGACAACTTCTCATCTTCATAAGCTTTCTTCATCTCTTCACTTTTTTCCTTCCTTTTCTTTGCGCCACTTTTCTCCATTCTCTATGTCATTGTGTTTTCTTTTTCTTATGTGCTTTTAATTTCTGCCCATCATCATCTAAATCACCATATAATTGTATTTTCTCTTTACTCTTTAGAAGTGAACTTTCACACTTACTTAACCACTTAGTTAAGTTCGTGTCCAGTGGGAATCTTCTTTGGGTTTCTTACCATAATTGTTAATCCAAAGATCATAAACAAAAAGGTAACCTATAAAAATGTCCAATCCTAAAATCAACTCACATCAATGACCCTTTTCCTTTGTATGTTGTTCATGATTGGCATCTTGTTGACGTGGCACATCAATTCACCAACAATCACATGATCTGCGTCGTTATCTTCATGTTGATCCAATGGTTGAAATTCATACAACGATCGCATTCCTGCCTTCCCCCGAGTCTATAAATAATAGCGATGTGTTCCCCTCATTTGCTCACTTTTCTTCTCTCACTTCTCCTCCCTCTGAAAACCTACCCTGCTAAAAATTCGAGGTAACCATGTCTCTTTCCCTCTCTAATAGCTTTTCCTTGAAAGTGTCTAGAGTAGTGGTCACCAGGGTGTCAAAAGATGTTTTCCACCTATCAGACTCGGTCTCGGCCAGTTCCAAGAGTTCCTCCAAGTCTTCCCGTATTAACGGTCAGGCTAGTGTGGGTGGGTTATCGAGGATGTGTGTCTTTCGTTGAGTCTGCTGCTACTATTGTTGAGTTGAATGTTCCTCCAACCCAGGTTGTTGGCTACGAGTGGGTTGACGCTGGTGTTTGAGAGTATTCTTATAAATTTGATAGTACCACTTTCTTAAAATATTTTATTGCTAGTATAAATATGTTGGATGTGGAGACGCCAGATGGGCTTGTTTCCCTCTGTAAGTGTTTGCCTTTCGACGTTAAATGTCTAGGTCTGAACCCAGTCCTAGGTGATTATTTTTTTATTCGTGTTTAATAACTGATGTTCACGTTCGCTTCCCCTTAGACGAGTTTATCATTGGTGTGTTACGGGCCTTGAATGTGGTGTTGACACAATTACACCTGAATAGTTGGGCTTATACAAGATCAGATAATTGACTAAGGTTGTTTTTCTCGATTAGCCAACCGAGATCATTCTTTTTTGCTCTGTTTACTTCTTATAAATATTTTAAAAGTGTTCTCGAACTAGTTTCGGGACTGGGAGAACTACTGATTCTATATGCTATTCGGTCGGTCTTCACGTGTTCAACGCTCCTTCCTCGGTCTTCCTCGCCGAGTGGCTCCTCAGACGGGTGGGGTACCTGTAGATGGCACTCCAACGCTCAAGTCAGTAGGGTGTCGTATTCGGCTGTCAGAATATTGTAGATAATGACGTACCTTTGTCCTTGGAATGCGTGATATTTATATTACCTTGATGGGCCCTTGTTGTTGGGCCGGATTAAGGGGTTGGTTTGTGATTAGGGTTGGATTAGGTATTCTCTTAACCATGGGTTAGTCTTGCTAACCAGGTCAACCTTTGACTTGAGCGTCCTATGTCGGTCGGCCAGGTGTGCCACGTGGTCGACCTTGTCGTTTAGGTTGGGGTTTGGTAATCTGGGTCGGCCGAGTCAGGTAGACCGATCGGCCATCCCAGTACAGTTGCCTCTCAGGCTCGAGAGGTGGTACAGCCGAAGAGTCTGAAGAATGGGCTTCGGGCGGTTTGTGTAACGATGAGTGAAGTGACAGTAAGGGGCGTTTGAGCGACTGATGTGACGCGCATTTATGAGGGGTTTTTTAGGCGCCAAACGATGTGGGCCGTTGGATCAAGCAGATCCAATGGTTGAGATTTTGTGACGTTTGGGCTCCCGAGGTCACTACGGGCTATATATAGGGGCTGGGAACAGTTACACTTTACGCGTTATCTTTGCTTGAGCTCCAATACTCCAAACTGATTCGACCGATCTTGGTTGCCTCCTTCGTTTGTTCAAAGGTTAGTCATGTCTACTCATTCGCGTCCGACTTCTTCTTCTAAGTCTCCTCCTGAACCTCCTTCTTGTTCTTCGTCTTCTTCGTCCTCCCCTTCTTCTTCTTCCTCTTCGTCTAACCAGGTTGCCCCGGTCGGGGTAGCGGAGGGTGCTGCTTCCCTGCTGGGGTTGATGAGGGACGACGCTGGTAATGCGTCGGATAGGTCAGTCCCTTTGGAACGGTCGCTCCCTTATGTGGGGCCTGCTTGGGTTGACCCCAAGGTATGTGAGGTTTCGTCCCTTTTCTATACAAAATCCTCGGTGGCCGAGTTCTTGAACGAGGTTCCTGTCTTAAAGGCTTCGGCCGAGGAGTCCTTGTTAGCATTCGACCTTTGTTCCCTGGAGGACCGCGTGTATAGGGAACGATCATCCACCGAACCCCCCTTCTTTTTTATGTACAGTTGTCTTTTTGCGGACCTCCATGTGTCCGTTCCCTTTGACGCCTTTACGGCCGGAGTTCTTAAGGAACTGAACGTGGCCCCGACCCAGTTGCATCCCAATTCGTGGGCGTCCATGCAAGCCTTTCGCATTGTGTGTCGGACGTTCGGGGTGCGTCCTCTTCCTTCATGTTTTCTTCATTTCTACGCGTCCCATCCGGCCAAGGTGGCCGGTTGGCATTCTTTGGTAAGCGGGGCTGGTAGCGTGTTATTCAAGCCCTTCACGGCCTCTTATAAGAATTTCAAAGAGAAGTTCTTTAAAGTGTACATGGAGCCGGCCGGTACACATTATTTTTTTTTATTTGGTCGGTCAACCTCGATTTCTCTTGTTCTGGTCGAGGAAGCCCACAAAGATAACGGATTGGCCGAGGCCAGCCTATCCAAGCGAACATGAGCGGTTAATTTTTTCTTTATTCGATAATCTTCCTAAGAAGTTCCCCCCTTGGCCGCTCATGTCGCTATACACAGTGACCGATCGCACGACAGCTTTCGAGGGTATGTGGTTTAACACTTGTCTGTTTTGTTTTTCCTGCTTTGGCTGACCGGTTTCTTTTTGTCTATCTGCAGAAATCGCTAAGAAAGAGATACCGCAGGCGGTCGGTATGTTGCACTTGTTTAAGAACAAATTGAGTGAAAAGAGGGGGGCCACTGGTGCCAAGGGACCCATCGAGGAGAGCAACCGGGCGGGCTCCTCTAAGGGCTTGAAGAAACGCGGTCCGGAAGGGAGCAACATTGCCCGGACCGTGAGAGCAGCGGGGCAACTACCGATGCCTCCCCCAAGCCGATCGGTGAGGGCTACCTCACTGCCCACCGATGATTTCAACCGCCCGATCCCAACGGCGGTGGCAGTGCCCGTGTCTGCCTTGGGTGGCTCGACCCTAGCATTGCTGGGGGGCGATCGGTCCTTCTCGCGAGTCGTGAGCTTCAAACTACCTCCCAGCCTCGAGGGGGAAATAAGATCGGTCCCCGAGGACGATCTTCTCGATAGTGGCATCGAGATGATCTATCGGGGGCTAGTGTTGGCACGCCGAGGTGCTGACGCTCAGAGGGGCCGCGCAGAGGACGTGTCGTGCCTCGAACATGACCTCCAAAAGGCGGGGCATGACCTAAAGCAGGCCGTGGAGGCCAACACGACTTATGAGAAGAAGTTGTGTGCGCAAGCTGGAGCTGCGTAAAGATCGGCTGGCCGAAGTTGAAAAGGCCGACGCCAACAAAGCTGCGGAGATTACACTACTCCGGAAGGCATTGGAGGCGGCCGATCGCCGAGCCGCCTTATTGGAGAAGGAAGCCGCTGCCGAGCGGGAGGGGAAAGAGGCGGCCGATGCCGAAGTTCTGAAGACCATGGAGGATACCATGGTCTTAATCAACCAGAGCTTCGATCTGGTCGTCCGCCAGGCTGAGGTGCTGTATGACGGTCCTCCACCTTCTGGTCGATTTGACCAAGAGATGGAGGTTGTCGATGGCCGTTTGGTCCCTACAGGTGGCGGCCAGCCTGCTGAAGAGGGCGATCCTTCCACCGCCATTCTAAATGTTGAAGACTAGGGCGGTCGGCTTAGGGTGTTGCTTTTCTTTTTGTTCCCTCGAGGCCGGGGTGTGGCCTCCACCTTTTGGATTGATATAATGAAGTCTTTTCTTTAATCATTGCGTTTTTCTTTGGGTTTGGACGAACGAGCTAACTGGAATGAAATCAGCTAAGTAATTGGGATGAATTGACGCCAGTTGGCTTAATTGAACTAATGTTAATCGTAGAATCCACCAAGTCGTTGGGATGAATTCGACGGATATTGATCGAGGTGAAATCAGTTAAGTGATTGGAACGAAATAACGCCGGTCGACTTACTTGAACTATCTTTAATCGGAACAAAATCTTGCTTTTGTCGTGAAGCTCGTTCAGGAGGTCCTGACCGACCGCCAGGCTTTCTTTGTTGAGGGATAGGTCGAAGAGCTGGCGTCTGATGGATGGTTCTTCGACCTCCACCAGTATCATAGCTTCGGTGTCGTATGTGAGGCCGTAGGGGGTTTCTTGCGTGGTGGACTGTGGGGTGCAGCGATATGCCCATAGGACCTCGGGCAGCACCTCCGTCCATCTTCCTTTCGCGGTGCCGAGCCTCTTCTTTAGTTCGTTCAGCAGGACTTTGTTGGCCGCTTCTGCTTGTCCGTTTGTTTGTGGGTGTTCAACTGAGCTCGTGAGGGATTTGATGCCGAGGTCGTTGTAGAAGGTCATGAGGCCTTGATCGATGAACTGTCGGCCGTTGTCAGAGACTATAGAGTGTGGTATGCTGAATCGGCATACTATGTTTTTCCACACGAAGTTTTGCACGTTTCTAGCGGTTATGGTGGCTAGGGTCTCGGCCTCTATCCATTTGGTGAAATAATCTATCGCGACCAGTAGGTGCTTCGCTTGGCCCTTCCCAGGCGAGAACGGCCCAATGATGTCCATCCCCCACATGACGAACGACCAGGGTGACGTCATGCTGTGCAGTTCCTCTGGCTTCCGGTGGTAGAGGGGGTCGAACTCTTGGAATTTTTGGCATTTTTTGACGTAGTCTGCGCTGTCCCCATGTACGGTCGGCCAGTAGTATACTGCTCGGATGACTTTGGCCGCCATGGTTCGGGCTCCGGAATGGCTTTCGCACGCTCCATCATGAATTTCCTGCAACACATATTGAGATTGCTCCTTGGTAAGACATTTTAGGAGTGGTGTCGAGTACCCCCTTCGGTATATGTCCTGGCCGATCATGGTGTATCGGGCACACTGCCGTCAGATGCTTTTTTCTTCTCCTGGCTGGCATGTGCCATGCTCTAGGTACTGGATGATCGGGCTCATCCACGTGTGGGTTTCAGTTATCACCATGCACTCGGCGTTACACACACTAGGCTCTGGCAGACGCATTTGGACGACCGATCGGTGGTGGCTTTGTTTTTAGAAGAAGCGAGGCGCGAGAGTGCGTCTGCCTGCTCGTTTTCCTGCCATGGTATGTGTTCGACTGCGACTTTGTCGAACTTGGCTATGACGTTGCTGACCGTGCGGTAGTACCGCTGGAGCAGAGGTTCCTTGACTTCGAATTCTCCTTTGATCTGACCGACCACCAGCTGAGAGTCGCTTTTGCACGTGACCTCTTGTGCGCCTAGGTCGTTTGCTAGGTTGAGGCCGGCCACTATGGCCTCATATTCCGCTTGGTTGTTTGTTGCCTTGAAGGAGAACTGGAGTGCTTGCTCGATTAACAGATCTTCGGGACCTTCAAGGACGACCCCGGCACCACAGGCCTTTTTGTTGGACGAACCGTCTACGTAGAGTACCCACTTGGCCGAGGTCTCTAGGTGTGGGGCGAGTTCGGACGAGAAATCTACCAAACATTGGGATTTTACGCCGCCTCTTGGCTCATATCGGATGTCGAACTCGGACAGCTCGACCGACCACCCTATCATCCGTCCTGCGAGGTCAGGTTTAGACAGAATTTTGTATATGGGGTAATTGGTCCTTACCGTGATTTTGGAAGTATGGGCGCATCCTCCTTGCTGTCAGTACCAAAGCCAACGCCACTTTCTCTATCATTTGATATCTAGTTTCGGCCGCGTGGAGCGTCTGGCTAACGAAGTATACAGGGTATTCTTAGTGGTTCACTTCTTGGACCAGTGCTGAGCTGACCGCTTCTTCAGATACGACCAGGTACACTACGATGGGTAGGTCTAGCCTTGGTTTCTTAATGACGGCCGGCGATGACAAAAATGCTTTGAGTTGGCCGAAAATTTGCTCACATTCCTCGTTCTAGCTGAATTTTGATGTTTTGCGGAGTTTTTGGGCTATGGGCCTGATCCGCTCGGCTAGGCGGGGGACGAACCTAGACAGCGCTGTTAGTCGGCCGAGCAGTTGCTGGATTTCTTTCAAGTTCTTCGGGCTTCTCATCTCTGTTATAGCCTTGCATTTGTCGGGGTTTGCCTCAATTCCCCTGTGGGTTAGCATGAAACCGAGGAACTTGCCGCCCTCTATGCCGAATGCACACTTTTCGGGGTTGAGGCGCATATTGACCCTTCTTAGGGCGTCAAAGACCTCTTGCAAGTCTTTGATGTGTTTGCCGCACGAGTCGGATTTCACCACAATGTCATCTACGTAGACTTCCACGCTTCTGTCGATCATCCCCTTGAAGATTTTGTCCATAAGCCTTTGGTAGGTGGCTCCGGCATTTTTCAGACCGAATGGCATTACCTTGTAGAAGTAGTTCGCGACGTCGGTCATAAAGGCTGTTTTTCCCCTGTCGCTATGGTGCATGCTTATCTGGTTGTAGCCGGAGTAGGCGTCCAAAAAGCTCAGCATCTTGGGGCCGGCTGCTCCATCCACGAGTCGGTCAATGTTGGGGAAGGGGTATGAATCTTTGGGGCATGCCTTGTTCATATCTTTTTTTTGTAATCCACGCACATTCGCCGTTTGCTGCTTGCCTTCTTGACCATAACCACACTGGCCAGCCAAGTGGAGTACCGTGCTTCGGCGATGAAGCCAGCCTTAAGAAATTTTTCGGCTTCAGCCCTGGCCGCTAGCCTCTTGTCCTCCCCATGGTTCCTTTTCTTATGTGCCACCGGACGTGCCTCCTTGTATACAGAGAGACGGTGGGTGATAATGTCCGGGTGAACGCCCGGACGTCGGCCGTCGTCCAGGAGAAAAGGTCTGCGTTCTTTTTAAGAGTGAGGTGGATGAACTCTGCGTCAGCGGCCGCCATCGCCGTGCCAATGCTCGTATACCGCTCCTCCCCACCGAGTACTACTTGGCGCAACTCATCTTTTGCTTCGAGTCTTGGCTCGACTTCTCTTAGGTCCAGGTCTGCCATGGCAACGGTGTACCTGGGTTGGGGGAAGTGTCTCCGAGGGCTTCTACCTCGACCGACTATCTTCCCTTTTGGCGAGTGGCTGCCTACGGTCTTCTGCCGTGTTGGCTCTACTCTCAAGCTTTCTGCGTATCATTCTCTGGCGATTTTTTGATCCACGTGGATCGTCAAAATGTCGCCCGAGAGGGAGGGGAACTTCATTACTAGGTAGGGTGTTGAGATGATCGCCCCAAGCTTGTTAAGGGACGACCGCCCTAGGAGGATGTTGTAGGAGGTGTTTGCATCTATGACTAGGTATCTGATCCTCAGGGCTTTTGCTTGCTTCTTCTAGGTCGAAGGTTATGTACAACTCGATGTAACCCTTCGTGCCTACGTGTTCCTCGGAAAAACCGACCACGTGGTTGTTGTAGGGCATCATCTCTTCCACTGGAATTCTCATTGCCTTGAAGGTCTTCCAGTACAAGATATCGACTGAGCTTACTTGATCTACAAGGGCCTTCTTGATGGTAAAGTTGTCAATGTCGACCGATATCACCATCGGATCGTCCTGGGTAGGGTCTATCCCCTTGAAGTCTTTGTCCGTGAACGTAATTGGTGGCATTCTTGGTCGGACGGAGACGAGGTTTACTTGGTGGACGGTGTGCAGGTGCCTTTTCCGTGCGCTGTTGGAACTGCCGCCCCCCGACGAATCCACCTGCAATGGTGTTGATGACTTCCCGGCCTCTACGGGTGTCGGTTTTGGGGGGTTCGTCTCTCCTTCCTCGTTGGTCACCGAGCCGATCACCTTCTCGTGGTCCCAGGGGGGTTCGGTCTCTCCTCCTAGGAGTTTCTTCTTTGCACGGAGAGCAGCGTGTTTCTCGGCTGCTCCGCACGAAGCGTCGTAGGTGGCCTGCCTGGATGAGCTCTTCTATCTTGTCTTTCAGAGCTTGACATTCTTCGGTTGAGTGACCGGTGTTCTTGTGGTATCGGCATTTTTTACTGCGGTCAGCGTTTTCAGGGCTTAGGGCCCTCCGGGGTGGTGGTATTAGCTCAGCGCTGAGGGCCTCTTATAGTATTTTGCCCCTATCGACGTTCAGAGGTGTGTAACGGAGAAGCGGGGTCCTCGGGTGTCCCGCTTTTGGTCTCGGCCAGCCCTGGGCCTTCCTTGTCGTTCTCTATCATCCTTCTTTTCTCCACTGGCCTCAGCGCGGGCGGTGTTTCTGAACTCGCGGAGTTCCTCTAGCTGCATGAACTTGGCCGCTCGGCGTCTAAGATCATCGAGACTGGTTGCGGGCTGCATGCACAAGCTATCAGCGAATGGACCGGGACGCAGGACGACCAGCATGTGGTGCATTGCCACCTCAGGGCTGAGGTTGCAAATGCTTAAAGCGGTTTTACCGAACCGGTCGATGAATGTTCTCAGGGATTCTCCTTTCTCTTGGTGAACACCGACCAGTGCTATGGATGTCAGGTGGTGGGGGCGGCTCATTGTGAACTGGATGTCGAACTTCACTATCAGAGTCTCGAAGCAGTCTATCGAGTTCAGGGGGAGTTTAGTGAACCAGCTGAGGGCTCCCCCCTTTAGAGAGGTGGGGAAGAATCGGCACAAGACCGCGTCGTCCGTTGTGTATAAGCTCATGTGGGTTGTATACGCGTCCACATGTTCGTCAGGGTCGGTCGTCCCATCATACCGATCCCTGTTGAAGCCTTTCCACTTGTCTGGCAGGAGGGTATCCATGATGAGGTCGGTGAAAGGATGGCGCCGCTCGGTACCCATCGTGCCGGTAGTGTTAGTCGTTTTGTTGGGGTGAGATTCCCCATCCATCTCCAGGGTGAGGTCATTCTTCATCTCCTTCTCGGCCTAGAGGGCGGCTGCTGTAGCATAGGACTTCCCGGCCTGGTAGGTCATAACGAGGGACGACACCCCCTCCACCAGCCTTTTCATTTGTCTGTTCTCTTCCTGGAGGTTTTTGATTTCCTCCTCGTTCCTCTTAGCGGCCTCCTCATGGGCCTTCTTCATCTCAGCTAACTCCTTCTGAAGGGCTAACATCATCGCCGCCTGATCTGCCTCGGACATGGTTGCCATATTGCGGGTTGATACCATCTACTGCTACAATTCCTTCTTACTCTCCTCGGGCCCCACGGTGGGCGCCAATTGTTCTAGAACTAGTTTGGGGACTGGGAGAACTACTGTGCTATTCGGTCGGTCTTCACATGTTCAACGCTCCTTCCTCGGTCTTCCTCGCCTTGTGGCTCCTCAGACGGGTGGGGTACCTGCAGATGGCACTCCAACGCTCAAGTCAGTAGGGTGTCGTATTCGGCTGTCAGAATACTGTAGATAATGACGTACCTTTGTCTTTGGAATGCGTGATATTTATATTATCTTGATGGGCCCTTGTTGTTGGGCCGGATTAAGGAGTTGGTTTGTGATTAGGGTTGGATTAGGTCATCTCTTAACCATGGGTTAGTCTTGCTAACCAGATCAATCTTTGACTTGAGCGTCCTATGTCAGTCAACCAGGTGTGCCACGTGGTCGACTTTGTCGTTTAGGTTAAAGTTTGGTTATCTGGGTCGGTCGAGTCAGGTAGACCAGTCGGTCATCCCAGTACAAAAAGGAGTTTCATTAAGGTTGTGGTCGGGAAGAAGGTCGCTACCTTTTTTATGATACCGGTACTCCACGATTTTCTTATATTGGACTCGGGAACTCGCACGTTTTCGCTTATGGCCAAGGTCGCCGTTAATCCAAGTTAATCCAAGAAGACCTGGAAACCTAGTCAATATTAAACAAGCTTCCCCACAAAATTCCTACGTAACGGTTGCTACGGGTTTACTTGTCGTCAACCCGACTTCGTGATCTTAAGGGTATACATCCGTGTCCATTTGATTTTGTCCTTGTTGTTTTATGTTGTTTGACTTATGTCTTTTGCAACTATCATGGTCTTCGTCACTTTGGAAGAGGGCAAACTCTTTTACAAAGAGCTCTACTAAAACAGCGACAAGGTGTTGTCTGGAAGGCCCAGCCGATTCAAGCCGAAGCCATGGAGCCTCTACCGGTCGTCCCTGTTGGTGAAGCCCTCCCGCCTCTTAATCTTAGTTCTAAGAAGGTTCACCGAGAGAAAGATCACAAGAAGTCCTCTTGTCGCCATTTCGACAAGTTCTCTTTAAGAAAATCTCATAAGTGGGAGTATCGTGAGGTTGACGTCAAGCCCAACTCATCACAAAACAACTTCTTGGGGCGGGATAGGCCACTTCTTTCGAGCTTCCTGACTTCTTGAAGTTAAGTGCGCGTGCTATAATGCTC
This sequence comes from Phaseolus vulgaris, assembly GCF_000499845.2. NCBI lineage: Eukaryota > Viridiplantae > Streptophyta > Magnoliopsida > Fabales > Fabaceae > Phaseolus > Phaseolus vulgaris. The sequence goes on along the minus strand of NC_023755.2, from coordinate 9,876,858 downwards.
GACAAGCACATGGGTTCGATTCTCAAAGAGAAAGACGAGACCGACGTAGAGGACCTCAAGGTTCAACTGGCTGAGTCTTCCTCTTCCCTTCAATATGCCTTGCTTGCCAACAATAATTTGGTTGGTCAAAACAAGGATTTAGCTGTTGAGTTGGCCCAACTTAAGTTAGAAAATGACTCGTTGCTAACCCGTTGCTTGATTGTGGAAGAAAAGGGGAAGGACGTGTCGGCTAAGAATGACAGTCTTAAATAGGGTCTTACTGACATGAACATGACCTATTATGCTGAGCAAGATAAGACTGATCGGCTACAAACAGCTCTGCACAAGGTTTAAGAGGACTTTTGTCGAGCACAAGATTTCGTACTCGATCAACATGAGCTCGACTTTTAATAATGCTTTGGAGCAGGAAACTTACTTTTATGGCATCCTCCTTGACGAAGGAAAATTCAATTTTAACAAATTATTTTACAAGGGGGAACTTATGCTTATCACTGATATTGATGACGATGACATTGAGGAGTCTACTCAACTGGCCACCCCTGGTTCTGATGACACAACTGAGAAAGCTCTTCCCTCTTACTTAGCTTAAGAGTTTTGTTTGGTGGGTTTGTCCCCTTTTTTTTTGTGCTTCTAATGTAGGCAATTTTTTCTTTTTGATGGTCTCTTTGTGCTTTGATGGCTTTCTTTTTTATGTAATAACTTTTGATATATGAATTTGCCTTTTCCCCTAGTTTTATTGTCTTATTCTTTTCTTAATGGTCGATACCTTTACTTATTCGACTTCGTTGTTGATTTGTCGGTTTACCGCTTTTATTACTAGGCTGAGTTCCTTTGTAATATGCATTTACAATTGGCTCGACTTGTAGGCGTTACTTAATTTATAATCCTTTTTTATTTCGTTTAGGCATAGATCCTTTTATAGATTCTTCCTTGACCTATCGGTGTTGATTTGCTCAACTTGTCGATGTTTATTTGATGATTTTATTTTGTTTGGCAGGGATCTTTTTACAAATTCTTCCTTGGCCTATCGGTTTCGGGTTGATTACATCGGCTTGTCAGCATTTATCTGTTTGCTTTGCAAGGATCCATATTTCAAATTCTTCCTTGACTTGTTGTTGTCTTATCCGCAGGGATCCATGCGCGGATTCGTCCTTAACAGATAGGATTCGTCCTTAACAGATAAGTGTTTTGATTTACAAAGAAAGATAGTCCATAAGACATAAATTCACTTCAAGGTGTTTCGTTAAAACCTCCCTGACCAAAACCCATTTCAGGAAAAAATACTGGTGGTAGGAAAGAGTACACTTACATTGTTTGACCTTAGCTCAAATAAATTTTAAATGGCTTGAGCTCCAAGTTCTTGGAATTTGTTGGTCCTTAAGATTCTCTTGTCGATATGCTTCGTTGCCCAAACTCTTGAAAACTCTGAAGGGTCGTTGTTTAGGCACTCCTCCAACAACATCGTTGGTCCATGAATGTTTGTTGGATTATCGTGTTGTGTCTTCCCTTCCCTTTGTCGCCGACCAGCTTGGACAGGATAACTTCCTGAGTATTTTCTTGTCTTCGGATATGTTGTATTTCTATTTCTTCAAAACCAACCATTAACGTGGATACTCGGTGAAAATATTTCAAGAGTAGGGGTTTTCTACCTTATATTCTTTGTTTACCTGGCTCACTGTTAGCTGGGAGTCGCTTCCACATTTGAATTTTTATGCCTCCGTGTCTTTCACAAAGAGGAGGTTGGCTACCAGTCCTCATACTCAACCTAGTTGTTTGACACCTTGAAGCCAAACTTTAGTGATTGCTCGATTATGATATTTCTCGATACCTCGAGTACTATTCTTGCTCCCCCTCCGATCTTGTTGGATGAACCGTCCACAATTGTTGTTTATTGCTTTATCTTAGAGTTTGGATATGAAATTAGCAAAGCACTATAATTTTATGGGTCTTTGAGGTTCGTACTTGATCTTGAAATCAAATAGCTCAACAAACCACGCTATCATCCGGTCGCCAACTCGTGCTTTCGGAGCACCTTACTTATCGAACAAACAGTTTTGACCACAATCTCGTTACTTTGGAAATAATATCGCAATCTTTAAGTTGTGTGCACTAGTGCCAAGGCGACCTTTTTGATCATTTGGTATCGGGTTTCAGCATCGTGCAAAACCTAACTCACGATATATACGGGCTTCTGGTGAGTTGTTCCTTGGGCAATAGCGGTGCTTATGGCTTTGGCCGACACGACCAAATATACAAGCAAGGGGTCCCTCACTCATGGCTTGCTAAGGATGGGTGGAGTCGTCAATCCCTTCTTTACAAAGGAGAAGGCATTCTCGCATGTTTCATCCCATGCAAACTTGTTGGCCCTCTTCATTGATATGAGTATGGGATTTATTTTATCTGCTAGCATGAGCATGAACCTTGACAGCAAGGTCAATCTGTCGACGAGTCTTTGTACATCTTTAAAGTTTTGGGGGCTTTGCATTTGCTCCAAGGCTTTGGACTTGTTGGAGTTTGCTTTGATTCCTTGGCTCGTTAGCAAAAGTCCGAGGAATTTTCCCCCGTTTACCCTGAATACACACTTTTTGAGATTGAATCTCATGTTGAACTCTTGTAACATGCCGAAAATCTCATATAGACTTCAACGTTCTGTCTGATTTGTTCTCTAAAGACACAGTCCATTAGTCTTTGGTACGTAATGCCGCATTTTTCAGGCCGAATGGCATCACTTCGTAACAGAAGTTGGCCTTGTTAATAATGAATGCAGTTTTCGGCTTATCAACCTCGTGCATACTAATTTGGTTGTAGTCAGAATAAGCATCTAGGAAGCTCGTGATTTTGTGCTCTGCTACACCGTCGACCAATCTATCGATGATGGGAAGGGGATTGCATATTTTTTTAGACATGTTTTTATTGAGGTCGGTATAATCGGTTGAACATGCGCCACTGTTTGTTCCTTTTTTTTACTAGGACAATTCTTGTTGTTTACATTTCTGTTTTTAGGCTTATTTTGAGTTTTATTGCTGTTTTCTTAATTGTGCCTATCATGTGTTTGTGTCTTTTCCTTTTTGAATCCATACAAGTTTTGTCATAGTCATGTTTTTCCAAGAAATGTCATCACTTCTTGTAGTACTTTTATTGAATTTTTTTGTTTCTTGCTTTGGTATAATACAGTTTTCTGAGTTTGATATTTGATCCTTTGTGCATTTTCTGTTTTAGTTTTGTGTTCATACTTGTATTTTAGATCTATACAAGTTCCTATACATCATTTCCATTATGTCTTTGCTAGTTCTTAATTCTGTTTTTCATTCCTGTTAGGATTCCTCTGTTTTTCTGAAAACGTGCTTACTGTTTCGATTTATTGCAATTGATTTACTCACTGGAAAATTCTGAAATTCTGGATTTGTGTTCTTTAAAGTGTTATAAAACAGTAGAAAAAAGAAGTACTTCAAAATTCCAAGTACAAAAAAAATGATAAATCAAAAACAAAAAGTGTGCAATTCTGCCGAAAAAAATACGGTAATCTGGCAGTGATTTTGAAAACTTTATCTCAATTAATTGGCTTACTGTTTTTGAGTAATTCCAGTGCCTTTGTTGAGCTAAGATCTTGAAATTTCTGTGGTTAAATTTTCAAAATCCAGTTCTCTTTATATCGTTCCAGTTAAATCAGTGAACATCAAGCACAGTTTGCATAAAAATATTTTCCAGTAGCTCTGTTTTTGTTTTCTTCATCTACTCCAGTGCTTTTCTTTAGGTATCTTTTGTGTGCCTTCTTTTTCATTGAGTACCTTATTTTTCTTGCTTGTCTTTTATTCATTACTCTTTGAGTTTGTCATACATCTAGTATTCCTTTTGTTATAGCCTTTTATTGCTTATACCTTTACTTGCTTGTCTTTCATTATTCATTGGTTTTGTGGTGAAGTGCTTTGAAGATTGTGTGCTCTTGCTTTGACATATTTCATTTGAGGATACTCAAGGCCTCAAGATCAGCTTGGTCAAGGGAGTATTCTTTCTTTGAGAGTGATTTTCAGTGCCACTTCACTTTGGCAGTTGGTTCCAAATTCTTTTGGCTAACTTTGTTTTCTTAACTTTGTTTGCTGTTTTGTTGTTTGCTGTTTTCTTTTCCAAATGGCTTCATATTACAGTGATGAGTGTTACAACCAGCATTCTCCTAGCAAAGCTTATGTCCTTGGTGAATTAAAGGAGGCCAAGCGAGCTCTTACACAAAAGGATGAAGCTATTAGACGGTTGGAGGAAAGATTACAACACCTTGAAATGAAGCAAGCTAGGTCCTCTCATTCTATTCATTGAGAGCATCATCATCATAGACCTTCATCAAGAGGCTCTTCCAATGATCATGGCCGTGAAGAAGAACATATAAGAAGGAGGCCTCAACCCAACTTTCATGGATATAGACCACCTCATGCTCATGAAGATCAACGTGAAGATGGCTACTACCGTGATGCAAAGGCCAAGCTACCTTCGGTCAAAGTTCCTAGTTTCAATGGGGATAGTGATCCTAATGTGTATCTAGATTGGGAGGCTAAATGTGAACAGATTTTTGACCTCCATGAGACCCTAAATGAGCACAAATATAAGCTAGCCACCTTAGAATTTAGTGATTATGCCATGAAATGGTGGCATGGTGTTGTAAAGGACATTATCTATCACAAGGGTCCTCCCGTGGACTCTTGGAACTCTTTAAAGGATCAAATGCGTCGTAGGTTTGTGCCACCACACTTTAGGAAAGACCTCATGTTGAAACTCCAACGAATTCAACAAGGAACGCTAAGTGTGGATGCTTATTACAAGGAATTAGAAACGCTTTTACTTAAAGTTGATGTGAAAGAAAGCGAGGAAGCTATGATTGCTAGGTTTGTGAGTGGTCTAAGGAAGGATATTCAAGATATTGTTGAGTTACAAGAGTATTCATCATTGGATTCTTTAGTTCATCTTGCAATGAAGGTGGAAGCCCAACTTGCTAAGAAAAATTCTTTCAAATATGTTTCCAATGATGGTTACTACAACAATTCTTGGAAGAACAAAAAGTCTTTTTCTAAATTTCCTTCCAAAGATTCTTCTTTCAAACTCAAAGAATCTAAGCCATCTACTTCTAGGCCTAAATCACCAACTAAATCGTCTAGTAAGAAATGCTTTAAGTGTATGGGTTATGGTCACATTGCGGCTAATTGTCCTTCTAAAAGGAATATGTTTGTGCATAATGGCATTGTTATGAGTGAGCATGATTCGGATTCACCTAGGCATTCTTCACATTCTAGGGCATCTAGTGAGAATGAGAGTGAAAGTCCACTAGAAGGGGATTTGTTAGTTGTGAGAAGACTTCTTGGACAAGTTTCACAACCTTTTGATGAAAGTCAAAGGGAAAATATTTTCCATACAAGATGTCTTATTCAAAACAACATTTGTTCCTTAATAGTGGATGGGGGTAGTTGTGCTAATGTGGCTAGTACAAGAGTAGTAGATAAACTTGGATTGCCTACTATCTCTCATACAAAGCCCTACAAATTGCAATGGCTTAGTGAAGTAAGCGAAATAGTTGCGAATAAACAAGTCCTCATCCATTTCTCAATTGGAAAATACAAAAATGAGGTATTATGTGATGTTGTGCCCATGGAAGCAACCCATGTTCTTTTGGGAAGGCCTTGGCAATATGATAGAAAAGTTTTTCATTATGGCTTTACCAACAAACTTTCTTTTGATTTCCATGGTCACAAGGTTACTTTAAAATCTCTCTCTCCAAGGGAAGTCCATGAGGATTAAATTCTAATGAAGAAAAAGAGGGAGAGTGAAAAAGAAAAAAGTCCTAAGCCTACACTTCTTGTGTCTAGGCATGAGGTTCAAAGGGAAATAATGGCTCACAATCCTATCTTCTTAGCTATCCCTAGACCTCTTAAGTTAGAACCACTTGTTGATAGTTCTCATGCCTTGGATAATTTGGTAAAGGAGTTTCAAGATGTGTTTCAAGATCCTCCCAAAGGCCTTCCACCTTTGAGAGGGATGGAACACCAAATTGATTTGATTCCGGGATCTTCCTTACCAAATCGTCCGGCCTATAGAACCAATCCAAGTGAAACCAAGGAAATTCACCAACAAATAGAGGCTTTGATTGAAAAAGGTTGGGTCCAAGATAGCATGAGCCCTTGTGTTATGCCTATTATCCTTGTCCCTAAGAAAGATGGCACATGGAGCATGTGTTCGGATTGTAGGGCTATCAATAACATTACAATTAAGTATAGGCATCCCATACCTAGGCTTGATGATTTGTTGGATGAATTGCATGGTTCTCAAATCTTTACAAAGATTGATCTTAAGAGCGGCTACAATCAAATCCGTATCAAACCGGGTGATGAATGGAAGACGGCTTTTAAGACCAACTTTGGCTTATATGAGTGGTTAGTTATGCCCTTTGGTTTAACTAATGCTCCAAGTACTTTCATGTGCCTCATGCATCATGTTTTGAGACCTTTCATTGGTAAGTTTGTTGTTGTTGTTTATTTTGATGATATACTCATTTATAGCTTATCTTTGAAAGACCATAGACTGCATGTTAGGCAAGTATTAGAAACCCTTAGGAAGGAACAATTGTATGCTAACCTTGCTAAATATATGTTTGCACTTGATCATATAGAATTCCTAGGGTTTGTTGTGAGTAGCAAAGGGGTCCATGTGGATCAAGCTAAGGTGGCGGCCATTCAAAATTGGCCTACACCTAAATCCATGAATGAAGTCCGAAGTTTCCATGGACTTGCTTCTTTTTATAGAAGATTTGTACCTAACTTTGGTACAATAGCCGCACCACTCAATGATATAGTAAAAAAGGATGTAGTTTTTCAATGGGGAGAAGCACAACAAAAAGCTTTTGATATTTTGAAGGAAAAATTGACTAATGCTCTCATCTTAGCCCTTCCTAATTTTGCTAAAACCTTTGAGATTGAGTGTGATGCTTCAAGTATAGGCATTGGGGCTGTTCTCCTTCAAGAGAGCCACCCCATAGCTTATTTTAGTGAGAAATTGAAGGGAAGTCATCTCAACTATTCCACTTATGATAAAGAGTTATATGCACTTGTTAGGGCTTTGTTTACTTGGCAACATTATCTTTTTCCTAAAGAGTTTGTGATTCATAGTGATCATGAATCTCTTAAATATTTGAAAAGCCAAAACAAACTTAACAAGAGGCATGCTAAGTGGGTGGAATTCCTTGAGCAATTTCCTTATGTGATCAAACACAAGCAAGGAAAAATAAACATTGTGGCCGATGCACTTTCTAGAAGATATGCCTTGATTACTCTTTTGGGTTCTCAATATCTTGGCTTTGATCACATTAAGGATCTTTATCATGATGACCTTGATTTTTCTCTTATCTATCAAGAGTGTCTTAAAGGAGGACACAAAGACTTTTTTATACAAGATGACTTTCTTTTTAGAGGAAAACGTCTTTGTGTTCCCCAATGCTCAATTAGATTATCTCTTGTTAGAGAAGCACATGAGGGAGGATTAATGGGTCACTTTGGGGTTGCTAAAACTTTGGCTGTGTTGCATGAACATTTCTGTTGGCCTCATATGCATAAACATGTTCATAGTTTGTGTGATAAATGCATAGCTTGCCGCAAGGCTAAATCTAGGATGCATCCCCATGGTCTATATACTCCTCTCCCTATCCCTTCAATGCCTTGGGTTGACATTTCTATGGATTTCATCTTAGGATTACCCAAGACATCAAAGGGAAAGGATTCCATTTTTGTGGTAGTGGATCATTTTTCAAAGATGGCTCACTTTATTCCTTGCCACAAAGTGGATGATGCATGTCATATTGCAAACCTCTTCTTTCAAGAAGTGGTTCGTTTGCATGGGATTCCTAGAACTATTGTGTCCGATAGAGATCCAAAGTTCTTGAGTCACTTTTGGAAGACCTTGTGGGGTAAACTTGTGATGGAGATCAAGCTCAAGTGGACATGGAGGCCAATCATCAAGAGCAAGAAGAGGTTGAGGCTCAAGTGGAGGACGCCCATGGAGATCAAAGCCCACCTCAAAGGCTTACAAGAAGCATGTTCAAAGCTTTAAGAGCTAATAGACGATTATTTTCTCTTTTTGTAATTTCTTTGTGTGAAGGTGCTTAAGAGGGAAACATTAGAAACCTCTTTTGTTAAAGCATCTTTAGGTCTTTAGTTAGGAGTATTAGGGGGGGTGCGTTAGTAGATAGGTGTAGGAGTAACTAGGGAGGTGCCAAAGTGAGAGAGAAGGTCACACCTTCTTCATGACCATAGTTGGCGCCACTTTCATTAGCTTTTGGGGGGAATTTTGAATTTAATTTGCCTTGCATTTCAGCACCTCTAGGCTATAAATTAAGGTGCTGCCCTTGTACATTTCAGATTTGAATTTTGATTAGAGAAACTATACTCAATTTTTGAGAGAGCATTGGAGAGCTTTGTTACTTCTTCACTTGATGGAAACCATCTAGCCACATACATCCAAATAATGATGATGAAGAAGAAGCATTGGATTTGAGGACAAATCCTTTTCAAGAGGGAGGGGATGATGGAAGAGGCCCAAGCCCATGATAGAAAAAGCCTAAGCCCAAGCCCAAATACAAGTTCAAGCTTCAACTCAAGCCCAACAAATAGAAGATATGGGCAAACTAAGCATCATTGGATGTCTTTCTTTTGTAATTACTTTTGAGTATTTTTAGTAGAACATAAAGGGAGGTCTAGATATAAATATAAGAGGTGCAAATGTATAAATCTAAGTCACACCTTCCATGTGACACAAAAGAAGGTGTAGGTATAGATTTAGGAGGTGCCAAAAATAGAAACCAAGTCACACTTCCCTTGTGACTAGGAATTGGCTCCAAATTCAAATGCTTCTCATTTGAATTTCCCTCCACTTTCTTTTTAATTTCCAGCCCCCTAAACACTATAAATAAGAGGGCTTGGCTCATGTATTTGCAAGATTAATGAGAGTAAAGTTATGCTGCCAACATTGTGCCATGCTTTGCTTCTACCTAGTTTCTAGGCTCTAATCTTCATCTTCCTCACCTACTATAGGGCTGGCCGAACCTCCCTACTTCCATACACATCATGCACCTTCAAGATCACCATAGTTCCTAGGAGGATCTTGCACATTTACATCCATGGCTTCCACACCATTTTTCACATGATTCCAAGAAGAGCTCCATGAATTTGCCATCATCACTAGTCTTATCTTGATGGTTCAATGGTTGCCTCAAGTGGCGGCTTGCACACTCATCTTGGAGTCTCCATCCTCCTAGTGGCGTGATCATCCAAGCATTCCTCCATCTTCATGAGCTTTCTCTTCTCCTTCCTTACGTCTCTTTAATTGTTCATGTCCTAGTTTGCTTCCTTTGATTTTCTGTTCGGTACTTTTGTTGTTCTTGCTTCGGTTTTGTGTTTCTACTGATTCATCCTTGCTTCTTTTGTATTTTCTAGCTTTTATGTTCGGTACATTTCAGTTCTATGTTGTTTTGTTCGGTGCAATTGCTTTTCCTTTCACTTTAATCGGTTCAATTTGACAATAATTGGAACTTCCATATGAGTTTGTGTTTTGGTACTAGTTTTGGTGAGTTCTTGTTCATAGAACCTTGATCCAATTCTATGTTAAAGTGCCTGTCTCATAACCAACTCAAGATGATTCCTAAGAATGTCAAGAATCATTCATATTGTGCTAGTGGAATCACATCATGTGGTATCATCAGTTTAGGTGTGTTCTTGTTTAATTTTTGAGTTGTGTTGCACTTTAATTTCAAGAGCTCTTTAATTTCTTGCAATTTACGGTTCTGTTTTTAGGCTTATTTGAGTTTGCTTGCTGTTTTAATTCTTTTGCCTATCATATGTTTGAGTATTTTCCTTTTTGAATCCATACAAGTTTTGTCTTAGTCTTGTTTTTCCATAATTGTCATCACTTCTTGTAGTACTTTTATTGATTTTGTTGTTTCTTGCTTTAGTGTCATATAATTTTGCTGAGTTTGATATTTGATCCTTTGTGCATTTTCTGTTTTAGTTTGAGTTCATGCTTGTATTCTAGACCTATACAAGTTCCTATACATCATTTTCCATTATGTCTTTGCTAGTTCATAATTCTGTTTTTCATTCCTATTAGGATTCCTCTGTTTTCTGAAAACGTGCTTACTGTTTTTCCTTATTGAAATTGATTTACTCACTGGAAAATTCTGAAATTCTGGATTTGTGATGTTCAAAGTGTTAGAAAAAAGTAGAAAAAAGAAGTACTCAAAAATTCAAAGTACACAAAAAATGATAAATAAAATACAAAAAGTGTACAATTCTGCCGAAAAAAATACGATAATCTGGCAGCGATTTTGAAAAATTTATCTCAATTAATTGGCTTACTGTTTTTAAGTGATTCCAGTGCCAGTTTTGAGCTAAGATCTTGACGTTTGTGTGGTTAAAATTTCATAATCCAGTTCGCTCTATATCATTCCATTTAAATCAGTGAACATCAAGCACAATTTGCATAAAAATATTTTCCAGTAGCTAAATTTTTGTTTTCTTCATCTACTCTAGTGCTTTTCTTTAAGTATTCTTTTGTGTGACTACTTTCTCATTGAGTTCCTTATTTTTCTTGCTTGTCTTTTGTTCATTAATCTTTGAGTTTGTCAAACATCTAGTATTCCTTTTGTTCTAGCCTTTCATTGCTTATACTTTTCTTGTTTGTCTTTATTGCTTCTTTGGTTTTGTTGTGGTTGGCTTTGAGATTGGTGTGCCTTGCTTTGACATCTTTCATTTGAGGATTTCAAGACCTCAAGATCAGATTGGTGCAAGGACATTCTTTCTTTGAGAGTGACCTCTTTTTCTAGCCAAATTCACTTCGGCAATTTGGTTGCCAAACTCACAGTTTTTTTTTTTGCTAATTTTGTTTCTTGACTTGTTTGCTGTTTTTGTGTGTTTGCTGTTTTTATTTGCAAATGGCTGGATTTTCAAGTGATGCATCCTACAAGCAGCATTCTCCTTCCAAAGCTTCGGTCCTTGGTGAATTGCATGAAGCTCAACGCACCATTAGGCGTTTGGAAGAGAAATTATAAAAGATGGAGGTCCAACAAGCTAGGCCATCTCCTTCTATCCATGATGGGCATCATTCACATAGACCTTCAACAAGAGCTTCTTCAAATGATTTTGGCCGTGAAGAAGACCATAGGAGAAGGAGAACTCCACCCCAATTTCATGGACATAGACATCATAACCAAGGGGAGAGACATCACTATGGCAATGCCTTCTACCAAGATGCAAAGGCTAGGCTACCGTCGGTCAAGCTTCCTTGTTTTAATGGCTCTAGTGATCCTAATGTATATTTAGATTGGGAGGCTAAGTGTGAATAAATATTTGAGATCCATGAGATCCAAGATGAGCATAAGCTTAAGCTAGCCACCTTAGAGTTTAGTGATTATGCCATGAAATGGTGGCATGGTGTTGTAAAGGACATTATCTATCACAAGGGTCCTCCCATGGACTCTTGGAAGTCTTTAAAGGATCACATGCACGCTAGGTTTGTGCCCCCACATTTTAGGAAAGACCTCATGTTGAGACTCCAACGGTTTCAACAAGGCACGCTAAATGTGGATGAATATTATAAGGAGCTAGAAACGCTTGTGCCTAAAATTGAATTAGAAGAAAGTGAGGAAGCTATGATTGCTAGGTTTGTGCGTGGTCTAAGGAAGGATATCCAAGATATTGTTGAGTTACAAGAGTATTCATTATTGGGTTCTTTAGTTCATCTTGCAATGAAGGTGAAAGCCCAACTTGCTAAGAAAAATTCTTTCAAAAATGCTCCCTGATCCTGCCGGTTGACCTAAGTGTAAGAGTCTTGCCACGTCAAAGGTCTCTTCTCTTGATCAGCTTCACACCACGTTAGCCTTTGCTCCTCACGCCCTAATTCCTCGCAAGAACCTGAAGAAAACAAAGTGGCGCAGCTGCGGCCGATCGCGCTTCGACGCTCAAGTCAGTGACGGAATCACCAAAAACTCAGAGAGAATATCTCAACTCAAGGAACCGTGCACAGTGAATCTCAGTGTACTAGAAAGTATTCTGAAAGCGTACCTCAAAAGTCCGTTAAGAGTTCCTTATATACCTGAGCACTTTCTCTCTCTTGACGGTTACACCTCTGGACACGTGGCTCGCATCCAGCTGTACACGTGTCGCCATCTGGAGCCCCCTCCACTTGAGCGTCATTTCTACTCTTCAAGCTATTCGACTAAGTTACCCATACAAGGGGTAACTTGGTGCACAGCTTCCTTGGAGCGCGACCCTTTAAGTGGCGAGTACGGGGTGTCACCATGCACACCTTCTCTGTGGTCTCGCCTGCCGCTATCACGATCTGCTTCACTTGCACATCATGCATGCTCTGGGAAACTGTTCCCTTGCCTCGACCTCTGGCTAGGGAATGATCATCTGATAACCTCATCCTCCACTGCTGCGTGATAAACATATCATTGGCGCATTCTTCGTACTTGTACCCCTTGAAAGCCTTAGGCAAGGTTTCATGATCTTTCGGCGATGTGCCCCTTTCGGCGGTCTCTAACCACCTGATCTCCTAGTACTCATATATGGCGACTATGGCGCAACTCTGGCGACCGCCAATTACACATACTAGAGATCGGAGAGCGCCAAATCAACGATTGGCGACTACACAGACTTCCTGATGTACTTCCCTTCTATCAGCCAGGTGTCCCGTTCAACACGCCTATATTATCGCTTGCTGCCACGTCATCACTTCCGATTACCTGATCGGTACACAAGCCCCCCAGTCTTAAGCTGAGACTTTGACCAGCGAAAAGACTAAGAAGTCAAATCATCTTCGATCTACGTGGCGCTTGTACGGATCTCCGTAAGTTCGTACCCTTTGCCTCTCTGACGCTCCACCAACCCCCTCTCTAATCAAACGACACGTGACTTCATCAACGGTCGTTTTTAATCGTTGTTTGCGCTTCCTACAACGTTCGAAAACCCTTAAACCCTTCGCACTATTCACTGTTTCATCATCTTTCTTCATCCTCAATTCACTGTCTCATCTATCCTTTACCTTGTGCAGATAACATGTTGGGAAAAGGGAAACTGGCGAAATTGAGGGCGATCGCCCGATCTCACAAGCTCGCGGCGGGCTCCCAAACCGTGCCCAACTCGGTGGTGGAGATCGCCGCTGCCCAAGGCAAGACTCCTCCCCGAGGTCCAACTTCTTCTGGGGTACAACCCGCCCCAGAAAGGAAAAAACTAATTTTGAGGAAACCCAAAAGGAAGACTCCTCAGGTGGTGCAAGAGGAAGAACATGACGACGAAGATACTGAGGATGGTCTTATTACTAAGAGGACAAGGGTGGCCATCTCTATGCCACCTACACTCCCAACACCAACACCACCCTCACCTCCAGCTCTGCTAGGACCTGTCCAAGCAACACCCTTGGCCGCCGCGCCCCCAGTAGTTGAAAGCAGCGGCCCTAACTACGTGGAAAACCCTCCAAGCGCCTCAACACCGTTTGTATCTGTCGGAGAGGGTCCTCCTTCCACCACATCCATCGCTGGGGCCGCACTAGGAGAAGATGAGGGCGCTCAGATTTCGCCAATACTGATAACAGAATCCCCGACCTCACCACCACGCCTAGAAGCCCCCTTGCTTTACAAACTCAAGAGGGTGGTGGTGAAAGTCAACATCATACCCCGCCAGTGCCTCCAGCATCGGCATCAAGCCTCCCAGCTTCCTTTGAAGGGACCTTGGGACCCTTCACAGCCCAACTGAAGACCATGGCGGAAGATCTTCCTTTGCTCGTATCAAGAGCTGTGAAGGCTTCACTCAAGAAGCTCCAAGAGGAGAACTCCGCGCTCAAGGAATCAAATCTTATGATAAGGGCTGAGGCGGAGAAGCTCACTTGCAACCTGCTGATGACTGAGATGGAACACTCAAGGTTGGAGGACGCATTGGACGCTGAGTGTTTCGTCCGGTTGACCGGGACGTCTTCGTGCGCGACCTCAACCGTCAGCTAAGGACCCCTTCCCACTGATTGCCTGTGAATTCCTGCAAAAAAGAGGACAAAGAGGCGCCCTAGCGGCCGTTTGCACTCCGACGCTCAAGTCAGCCAGCAAGAAACACCAAAAACTGTCCACCCACGTATCTGAGCACCGCGTGTGGCACTCTGAAGGTGGTAAAAGAACTGTGTATCTGTGTGTGTGTTGTCTCCTTTTGGCAAAAATATTCTCCAGTCACTTGTACGTAACCTTAACGCACGGGCAAGCAACCAAAGAGTTTCTCGTAAGTTTGCCAAAGGTTCCAACCCTTTTTCCGACATTCTCAGCGCTATTTAAACTGCCCAGCATTTAAAGCGCCTTAAAGCGCTTTTACTCTCTAACGTAACGCACTCTTTAAAGCGCTTAATTACGAAACGTAGCGCATTTAAGACGTTTGAAACGCTTGGGAGCTCTAATAGTACCAGAATGCCCGAAAGGGAAACTGTATTGAATATCTTTAATTACCTGGCACCTGACTAGAGGGTGTTTCCATTCTGGCATGGCTGTCGTACACGTGGAGGGCCTCACGACGCCATGACCCCATCTGGGGGCGTTTCTGCCCATCTGGGGACGTTTCTACGTGTGGGTCCTCCTGCCTGGGAGTGCTACTGCTCTAGGGGTGGCTTTTTGGGTGCCATCTCATGCCCCCAAGTATCTAGCCACTTACTCTGAGAGCGTATCTGCCTTCCTCTCGCACCCTGCACCCGGTTATCCTGGGCGTGACCTTCCTCTTGGGTCGTATCTGTCCCGAAGGGGTCTCTGAGGCGGCAGGGGTGCTTCACGAGTCAGGCTGCCCTTCACTGGTACTATCACTATGGCTTTGAAACCACCTTTTCCTTCTCTTTATCACTTTCCCGAGATATCGGGTCCTGAGGCTTCCCCACGACGTCGCTCCCTCCATGGTCTTTCCTACCCATGGGTATCGAGGAACCACACCGCGGTTACCTTGCTTTTACACTGTTTGATCTGGCGACGCCCTGGTTGGGCGACGCCTCCACCCAGGCGACGCCTGGCCTTGGCGACGCCTTGCCTTGGCAACGCCTTACCTTGGCGACGCCTTACCTTGGCGACGCCTTGTCTCTATCTTGGCGACGCTTCCTCTTGGCGTCTCTACACCTGGGCGACACCTTGAGTTGACTTTGACTTTCCAGTCGTTGACTTTGACCTTGACTTAGTCAACGCCCTGATACGGGACGGTACACAAGCCCCCCAGTCTTAAGCCGAAGACTTGTCTTCAGCGCAAAGACTAAAGCCTTGCCCCCGCCATCCACGTGCCTTCTCGATGACGTGTCATTCTCTGCTGACTCAGCAAATTTTCGAATTATTGACGCGACATCTTCTGAACCGCAGGGGTATTCTTAATGACTGATTGGACATCCCCTGAAATGAGGATGATAATACCTTTTGGGCTACCCTTGATCGCGCGCCACGTGGCCCATCGCACGGCCATCCTCCAGGGACCTTTGCGTTTCCCTTGGGTAATTGATCCTCTGACGCGTGGCGCGATCCTGCGGCCCTTAGCTAGCGCTTCTTGAGTCGCGAAATGTAACGTTTAAGTTACTCCAAACCCCGCGCTCACCCTACTGTTACATTCATTCACTCTGCTACTTTGCCCTGTTCATCGCCTCCAAAACCTCTTCTCTCTGCACTTGCGATTCTCCCCTTCCTGCGCTCTCCTACCGCCTCCATTTCAATCAGCAAAGGTATGGTTTCGAGCACTCTCAACTCTTCACTGTTGTCGCATTATAGGAAACTGCCTGGGACTGTTGTTATTCTCGTATTTCTCTGGGTATTGTTTGTATGCTTCGTTGTTCCTTTCGCTTCCCTTCGTTCTCTTGTGGGTAGGGCGCTCCTAGGGTTCCTCCATTTTCCCCTTTTCTTCTGCCCAAACCCCTTTTCTCTGAACCCTTTCTTTCTCTTTTGATCTTCAGCATTGGCGTTTATGGCGAAAACCAAGACCACCGCGCCTCCCCCGCTCCCAACGCTGCCGCCCCCGACTTCATTGCCATTCCCCCTCCAATCATGCATCTGATGAGGGGTTTCAGTGGCGAGACTATGCCAGAAGGTACCGACAGGAGGGAAGGTATGCCTTTCTATTTGGGGGCCTTCTTGGCGGTGGCTCTCGAATGGCGCTCCCAGGCCAGAAACGCTGTCTTGCAAACTCAAACTCTCCAGGCCTTGGAAACGAAGGCAACTACCCTGGAGGAGGAGATGAGGATCCTGGGACGCCAGAACGAGGCTTATTGTTCCTCCTTGAAACAAGCACAAGAGTCCAGGGCAGAAACTGAGAGGAAACTGGCAGAGGACTTGGAGCTCCAGGCTGACTTCTACGCTCGTGAAGTTGCTCTCCAAGTACAGGTGACGGGTCTTCAGGAAGTGGTCAAAGCGGATGCAGAAACTCACAAAGACCTGAAGGACCGTTGCTGTGAACAGGCTGCCGAGGTGGAGCGGATGGAGGAGGAAATGGCCACGCAGGCCAAAGCCATGGACCTTCTCCGAGTTGACTACGACAAACTGCAGGTCGAGGTTAGCCGGCTTCGCGTGGAGAAAGAGGCTCTGGAGAAGCAAGTGGCCTCTGGAGACGCCGCCATTGAGGAACTGGAGAAGAAGAAAAAGTCCCTTATCCAGGAGATGGCGGGCACCTTCGAGGAGGGGTTCCAAGAGGCCCTGTCCCAGGCGTCCTGCGAGAATCCTAGCGTCAACCTTTCGAACTGCGACCCCACACACCACGTAGTCGACGGGAAGGTCGTGCCCATGGATTTGAACGACTGAACTGCTGCCCCTCATTCGCCACCTTCCTCTTCAAGCTTAACTCTTCATTCTTTACCTTCGCTTTTTGATTTTATCTGCCAAAACTTGTAATTCTTTGAACTATCCGCACTCTTGTTGCTGATTTGGGACATTCGCATGGTTGTCTTTATTTCTTTTTCACATACGATTCTGCCTATGCGATCTCGTTCTCATCTTTTCCCTTCATACGCTTCAATTATTTTATCTGTGTTCTGCCCGTTTCTCACACTTCGTTGGGCGGTTTGGTATGATTGGGTAAGGTCGCCCGCCAACCCTTACGCCCATGGAGAGGCTCACTAAGTGGCGCCGTATCGTCCACGGGACGTCTCTGATACCGAAAGGCTCTTTCTTTGATCTTTTAACGCTCGACGCCCACGCCTAAGGAGAGGCCTGCTAAAGCAGCACCGTATCGTCCCCGGGTGTCTAAAACGCTGAGTGCTGTGGGGTTTTTGTTCCCTCCATGGTCTTTCCTGCCCATAGGTATCGGGGAACACCCTGCCAGTGACTCGATGGCGTTTGACGGTCTCGTCTCCCTCCACAGTCTTTCCTACCTGTGGGTATCGGGGAGGCGACGCCTGCAACTAACTTTGCCTTTCTCTGATTTCTTCTCCCTCCTCAGTCTTTCCTACCTGGGGGTATCGGGGAGGTAACGCCAGTCGGTATTTGGGTTGGCGACGCCCGCAACTTCTCGTCTGTCGTCGCCCTTTACGTCCTTCCTGGCAACGTCTCGGGCGTTACCTTTACTTCGTCATCGACCTTAATTCTTGCCTTGGTCAACGCCTGATAACAGCGAAGAGCCCAAGGCTTTGCCTGTGCCATCCACGCGGCGCTCCTTGTATAGCTGATGGGACCTTCTGTCATTCGACTTGATCCACGTGGCGCTGCTTACATGGTTGGTGGGGTATCTAGTCATTTCATTTTCTGACTCCTGCTGTGCCCCTGGCTCATTTTCGACGGCGGATCGTACCATTGGATATTCTGTTGACGGGACATTTTCTGATTTAAACCAGAGGTGCCAGCGTCATCCTTTCATCTTCTGCCACGTGTATCAATCGTGCGGTGCATCCATTCACGTCGTTTGGCGCTCTAACCGCTTTATTTAACTCTTCAAGCTCTGGAACTATCTTCATCGTTTTCTCACTCTTCATATCCTACTTGCGTTCTTTCTTCTTGCACCCTTTTTTCTCTGTCGAAGGGCTGTTCTAACCTTCGCTCCCTCGCTCAACCCTTGCACTTCTAGCCATCCTGATCGTGCTAAAGAATGTCTTCTCACGATGCTTCCCCTAGGGTTCGTCCCACAGACTTGTACCCTTGGGCCTCGAGCGAACTTCTTGATGAGTGTTCGTGCTTGCTCTCCACCAGGGCCGTACGGGAACACAAAGGGGAGTTGTGTTCTTACGACCACCGGGCCTTCGCGAGGAGGCACGATGACGACATCGCTGTGCTCCCTTGCACTCTGGGGGAGCCAGTGTGTGGAGACGAACGGGCCAACAACGGGGTCCCTTTCTTTTACTTTTACCAGGTGGTGTTCAAGACCATCGGGGTGCGCTTACCCTTCTCCTGGTTCGAGAAGGAGCTGCTGACGGAGATCAACGTGGCTCCAGCCCAGTTATACCCCAACAGCTGGGCCTTTGTCAAGGCCTTCGATGTCCTCTTTGGGTTTCTGGGTTGTGCACCCTCGGTTGACCTCTTTCTTCACTTTTTTGAGGTGAAGAGACAGAGACACAACCTCTGGGTAACTCTCAGCAATGTACCCGGAAGAGTTCTCTTCACGCCCTTCCAAAGCTCGTTCACGGGGTGGAAAGGCCGGTTCTTCAAGATCTACTGTACTGATCTTGTTCCCGACGCTCTGGATGGGTTTCCACTGTACTGGGTGAGAGAGGAAAAGGCCCTCAAAGCTAAACCCCTCAAGAATCTGGCTCCAAGTGATCAAATAGCTTGCCGGATTCTTGCTGAGGCGGGAGGTTTTGACTCTGCTACGGTGATCAGCTTGGAGTTCAACGCTAGGACTCTTGAGAAGTACATAAGTAAGAACCACTGCCTCAGGCAACTTCGACCTTCGTTACTTTCTAACTGTGCCTGTCTTTCTTCACTGTGTCTCTAATACATCTGTTCCCTTTATGCAGGTTCGAAAATAAACCAAGAAAAGAGGACACGACTTACTCGAGCGCTGCGGGCTGGGAAAGGGGCTTCGGCCTTCCTCCAGTGATGACTCTGATGAGCGCTGAGAAGTGACTTGTTTGTGTTTTTCATTTTGTACTGAACATTGCTTGTAACAACAACTTTTCAATATCATAATTCTTTACAACGCCACTTTACTTTGCATATGCTTCATATACCGCGCGACTTCCTTTCGTCTCGTTCTGCCACCGATGCATGCTTTTCCTTGGGCGACGCCTTCTTTCTGGGCGACGCCTAGACCTAGGCGACACCTTCTTCCCTGGCGACACCATGGCCTAGGCGGCGCATCACATTACTTCTAACAAGGAAAAATAAAGGCTGAAAACCAAGGCACTTCTTTTTCTCAACTGGTTTTTCCATTTATTAGGGTGACCTCATTAAAAAACCCCCGAAAGGGAAAAAGAGCGTCCCCTTCAACTAAATTGTTACATGCTGCTTACATAGGTCAACTGAAATAAAATTTTAAGTTGGCTGCATTCCAACTGCGCGGGATAGGGCCTCCATCTAAAGTCTCCAGGTTGTACGAACCGTTGCCCTTAGCCTCAGTAACTCTGAAGGGCCCGGTCCACTTGGGAGACAGCTTATTCTCCAACTCGTAAGGGTGAGCTTTCCTCATCACCAGGTCGCCCACCTGAAACTGTCGTGGCTTTACTTTAGAGCTATATTGCCGCTCCACTCTTCTCTTCATCGCTTCAGCTTTTATTCTAGCTTCTTCCCTGGCCTCTTCTAGCAGATCCAGGTTTACCCGTCTTTCCTCATTAGATTCCTCCACCACAAAGTTTTGAAAACGCGGTGAGCTTTCGTGTATTTCTACTGGAATCATCGCGTCCGACCCGTACACCAAACTGAACGGCGTCTCCATAGTAGAGGATTGGGGCGTGGTGTGGTATGCCCATACAATCCTTGGCACCTCTTCCGCCCACGCCCCTTTGGCCTTCTCTAATCTTCTTTTTAACCCCCTCAGCAGAACTCTGTTTGCTGACTCTACTTGTCCATTGGTCTGGGGGTGTTCGACCGACGCGAACACTTGCTTGATTCCCACTTCAGCGCACAGATTTCTCAACTGCTGACTGGCGAACTGGGTCCCGTTGTCAGATACCAGGCGCCTGGGTACGCCAAAGCGACACACGATGTTTCTCCACACAAAATGCTGTACCTTATGCGCAATGATTTGTGCCACGGGCTCTGCCTCTATCCACTTAGTGAAGTATTCTATGGCGACGATCAGATATTTCATCTGCCTGATTGCCAGTGGAAAAGGGCCCAAGATGTCAATTCCCCATGTGTGGAAAGGCCACGGGCTGTATATGGACCGCAACTCTTCTGGCGGCGCCTTGTGCCAGTCGGCGTGCTTTTGGCATTGCTTACACCGCTGGGCGTGCCGTGCGCAATCCTCTTTCACTGTTGGCCAGAAGAAACCTGCGTGTATCACCTTGGAGGCTAAGGACCTTCCTCCTACATGGCTTCTGCAGATGCCTTCATGTAGCTCCGCCATTATCCTGGTGCACTCATCGCCACTGACGCACGTTAGGATAGGGTGAGTGAAACCGTGTCTGAACAGCACCCCATCCACCAAGGTATATCTTGCGGCGTTCCTTTTGATTTTCTTACTCTCTTCAGGGTCCACTGGAAGGGCCCCATCCGCCAGGTACCGTTTATAGGGCATCATCCAGGTGTCTCCCGTGGACAGGACACAAACCTGCATCTGCTCTTCCTCAGACGCATCCGCGTATATACTGATGAGGGGCGCCCTCTGCGTATCTTGGGTTAATGAGGAATGACTCCTCGGCCTTCCCCTTGATGCGTAAATCTGGAGGACATCCACCCTGTTGTCTTCCACGAATCGACGCGGAGCTTTGAGGGTCTCCTGGATCACTGTCCTCTGTCTACCCCCCTTGCCTGAGCTGGCCAGCTTTGCGAGCAGGTCGGCTCTGGCATTCTGCTCCCTCGGGACGTGTATTAACTCAAGAGCGTTGAACGCCCCTTTCAACAACTGGACGTATTTTAGATACGCCGCCATCTGGGGGTCCTTCGCCTGGAACTCTCCCGACACCTGCCCCGTAATCAACTGGGAGTCGCTCTTCACTAGGAGGTTCTGTGCGCCCATCTCCTTGGCCAAGAGCATTCCTGCAATCAGGGCTTCATATTCTGCTTGGTTGTTACTTGCCTTGAAGGCAAAACGCAAGGCCTGCTCGATCAGTATGCCGTCGGGTCCTTCCAGCACTATTCCCGCATCACTCCCTTGTTGGTTTGAGGAGCCACCAACCGAGAGCAGCCACTGTGAACTCGGCTCACCTCCGGGCGAAAGTTCTGCTACAAAATCCGCGTACACCTGCCCTTTAATGGATCCTCTAGGCTCGTACTGTATGTCGAATTCTGACAGCTCCACTGCCCAGCGTACCATTCTTCCTGCCACATCGGGCTTCTGCAGCACCTTCTGTATGGGGAGGTTGGTCATTACCACCACCGTAAAACTGTGGAAGTAATGGCGGAGCCTCCTAGCCGAGAACACTACCGCCAGCGCCGCCTTCTCTAGTGCTTGGTACCTTGTCTCAGCTCCCTGTAAGGCTTTGCTTACAAAGTAGATGGGCTTCTGACTCTGGTCCTGCTCTTGGACCAACACAGAACTGATGGCCCTATCTGTTACAGTAAAATACAATCGGAGGGGCACGCCCGTTACCGGTTTGCAGAGAATTGGAGGCTCGCCAGGTAATCCTTCAGCTTAACGAAAGCCGCTTCGCATTCCTCAGTCCATGCAAAGCGACTGTTTCTCTTGAGGCACTGGAAGTACGGATGCCCCTTTTCTCCTCCGGCGGAAACAAACCTCGAGAGCGCCGCCATCCACCCTGTCAACTGTTTAACCTCTTTTACCGATGTCGGACTCCACATGGCGATAATAGCCGCACATTTGTCGGGGTTCGCCTCTATCCCCCTCTCGGTGAGCAGAAAACCTAAGAATTTACCGGCCTCTACCCCGAAAACACACTTCTCGGGGTTCAACTTGAGGCGGTATTTGGATATTGTGTTGAACAACTCCTCCAAGTCTGCCATGTGCCGCACCCTGTTCTGCGACGCCACCACCATGTCGTCTACGTAGGCGTATACGTTCCTCCCGAGCATTGGCGCTAGGACCTTGTCCATTAACCTCTGGTACGTGGCGCCCGCATTTTTGAGCCCGAAGGGCATCACCTTATAGCAATAACTGCATGTTTCAGTCATGAACGCAGTCTTGCTCTCGTCCCTGGGGTGCATCTTGATTTGGTTATACCCTAAGAAGGCGTCCAGGAAGCTTAACACCTTGCTGCCAGACGCGCTGTCCACTAGGGCGTCGATGCTGGGCAGCGGATAGGAATCCTTTGGGCACGCCTTGTTCAGGTCCGTGAAGTCAACGCACATTCTCCATTTTTCGTTCGCCTTTTTCACCAAGACGACGTTGGCGAGCCACTCAGGGTACTGGATCTCCCTAATGTGGCCAGCACTCAGCAGCTTCTGCGTTTCGTCTTTCACCACCTGTTGTCGCTCCTCATTGAACTTCCTCCTTCTCTGACGCACGGGGCGGACCGTGGCGTCCATGCTGAGGTGGTGACACAGGAAATCGGGGTCGATGCCCGGCATATCCGAGGCGGACCATGCGAAGGCATCCAGGTGGCGCGAAATCACTTCTGCCACCCCTTCCTGTTCTTCTGGACTTAGCGAGCTTCCTAACTTGAAAGCTTTGCCGCCAATCTCCCTTTCTAGGGTGTTAGCTGCAGGTTGCTCCCTATTATCATCTTCGGCGGGCGCCGCTTCTTCTACGGGCGCCGCTTCTTCGGGGGGCACCGCCTCTTCCACGGGCGCCTCCTCCATTGGCACATCTGCTACGGGCATCGCCCTTTCTGCTATGGCCTCTTCAAGCGTCAGCCTAGCGGGCGTCGCCTCAATCATCGTTGCGTCCGCGCTCGGCGGACGTTCGTACACTATGAAAACGCCTCTCTTCGTCTTCAGGCTGTTTTCGTAGCATTTCCTCGCCTCCTCCTGGTCTGATCTGATGACTATCACCCGGCCACTGAGGTCCGGTAGCTTCATCTTCATGTGACGGGTGGAGGATATTGCACTCAGGCGGTTTAACGCCAGTCTGCCCAGCAAAATATTGTAGGCAGAATTGGCGTTCACGACGAGGTACCGAATGCTCTCTGTACGGGAGGCCTCTCCGTCTGTGAACGTAGTCCTCAACTCCAGGTACCCCCGGACCACTACCTGGTTATCCCCAAACCCATACAAACATCCCGTATAGGGACTCAGCAGATCGGGGGACAACCGTAACTTATTAAAGGTCGACAGAAACATGACGTCTGCCGAGCTTCCTTGATCAACAAGCACTCTGTGGACCTTCCTTCCAGCCGTGACGACTGAGATGACAACGGGATCGTTGTCATGGGGCACTACATCTCGGAGGTCTCTTCTTGTGAACACAATATCTGACTCCCAAGGCTCCCCCGAGAGCCTCTCTTCGATTGAATTCACCCCCCTCGCGTATTTCTTCCGCTGGGAGGCGGTGGGTCCTCCGCCGGAAAAACCTCCAGCAATGGTGTGGACCTCGCCAAGCACAGGCATCTCATGTGCTGGCTCATCTGCCGGCGGCGGCAGGGTGGCGGTCGTGGTGGACTCTGCGACATAATCTTTCAAAAACCCAGTCCTCACCAGCTCATCTAGCTGGTAGCCCAACGACAGGCAATTATCAATTTGGTGCCCGAAAGCCTCGTGAAATTCGCACCAAGAGTCTTTGCGAGGCCCTAACACCTTGTCGGTCTTCGCCGGTCGCCTCAGCCTCTCGGCTATGTTGGGTACGACGATCAAATCCTTCAACTCAACTACGAAGTTGTACCTCGCCGGTCTTGCTCTTTCTCTGGAGGGGCGTTCACCTCTGGCGGGGCCCCGAGGCTGGGGCTTTCTGGCCTCGTAGGGGCGTCTAGCCTCTGGCTTCTTTCTCCCCGTCGTTGTCTCATTGACTCTGACGGGTTGAACTCGCGTTGGTCCCCTCGGGCGTGAGGGCACGGCGCTGGTGCGCTTCACACATACCTCCCCTTCCGAAGCAATATGCTCTACCGCCCTACGCCGTAATTCAGCGAAAGTCCTAGGGCGATTGCGGATAATAGATTCGCCAAAGGGGCCGGGGCATACGCCTTTCACAAATGCGTACACGATCATAGGCTCCTCTGTTGTACCAACCTTCACGACCTGGGCCCCGAAGCGATTGATATACTCCTTCAGGGTCTCCCCCTGATACTGCTTCACGTCAAACAGGTCGTAAGAGACCGGTGGCGGGGCCTTGTTGGCCAAATACTGTTCTCTGAATAACCGCGACAACTGGCGGAAAGATGTGATATGACCCTCGGGGAGGCTAATGAACCAGTCCATGGCCATCCCTGTCAGGGTGCTCATGAAGAGCTTGCACTTGGCAGCATCAGAACCGCCTATCAGGACCATCTGCGTGTGAAATGCAGCGAGGTGCGTCTCTGGGTCCTCCATCCCAGTGAAGATTACCTTGGGTCCCGCGAACGTGTTCGGGATCGCTGCGTCTAGGATCTCCTGCGAGAAAGGAGTGGAAAACTCCCTCGGCGGGGAATGGTTCTCCGTCTCGTCCTGCCCAGGCCGCCTCCGATCGTTTCTCAGGCCCTGGCGCAACTCCTCATTCACACGGTGGAGCTCTTCGTTGCGCTCATGCGAGGCGTCAAGATCTGCCTGCATGCGCTCCTGCTCCATCTTCGAATCCGCCATGTCCTGCTGCAGCCCCCTCATTATTTCCAGGACCTGCTGCATGGATAGGTCTGCTGGGGCTGCGCGCGCTGCTCTTCGTCTGGTGGGGGCCATTGTCACTCCAACCTCCTTCAACGTTATTGTAGCTTGGTAACTTCTCCTCGAACTTGTGATGGGACTGATGTTTTATATCGAGCCCCACGGTGGGCGCCAAATGTTCCGTCCGGTTGACCGGGACGTCTTCGTGCGCGACCTCAACCGTCAGCTAAGGACTCCTTCCCACTGATTGCCTGTGAATTCCTGCAAAAAGGAGGACAAAGAGGCGCCCTAGCGGCCGTTTGCACTCCGACGCTCAAGTCAGCCAGCAAGAAACACCAAAAACTGTCCACCCACGTATCTGAGCACCGCGTGTGGCACTCTGAAGGTGGTAAAAGAACTGTGTATCTGTGTGTGTGTTGTCTCCTTTTGGCAAAAATATTCTCCAGTCACTTGTACGTAACCTTAACGCACGGGCAAGCAACCAAAGAGTTTCTCGTAAGTTTGCCAAAGGTTCCAACCCTTTTTCCGACATTCTCAGCGCTATTTAAACTGCCCAGCATTTAAAGCGCCTTAAAGCGCTTTTACTCTCTAACGTAACGCACTCTTTAAAGCGCTTAATTACGAAACGTAGCGCATTTAAGACGTTTGAAACGCTTGGGAGCTCTAATAGTACCAGAATGCCCGAAAGGGAAACTGAATTGAATATCTTTAATTACCTGGCACCTGACTAGAGGGTGTTTCCATTCTGGCATGGCTGTCGTACACGTGGAGGGCCTCACGACGCCATGACCCCATCTGGGGGCGTTTCTGCCCATCTGGGGACGTCTCTACGTGTGGGTCCTCCTGCCTGGGAGTGCTACTGCGCTAGGGGTGGCTTTTTGGGTGCCATCTCATGCCCCCAAGTATCTAGCCACTTACTCTGAGAGCGTATCTGCCTTCCTCTCGCACCCTGCACCCGGTTATCCTGGGCGTGACCTTCCTCTTGGGTCGTATCTGTCCCGAAGGGGTCTCTGGGGCGGCAGGGGTACTTCACGAGTCAGGCTGCCCTTCACTGGTACTATCACTATGGCTTTGAAACCACCTTTTCCTTCTCTTTATCACTTTCTCGAGATATCGGGTCCTGAGGCTTCCCCACGACGTTGCTCCCTCCATGGTCTTTCCTACCCATGGGTATCGGGGAACCACACCGCGGTTACCTTGCTTTTACACTGTTTGATCTGGCGACGCCCTGGTTGGGCGACGCCTCCACCCAGGCGACGCCTTGCCTTGGCGACGCCTTACCTTGGCGAGGCCTTACCTTGGCGACGCCTTACCTTGGCGACGCCTTGTCTCTATCTTGGCGACGCTTCCTCTTGGCGTCTCTACACCTGGGCGACACCTTGAGTTGACTTTGACTTTCTAGTCGTTGACTTTGACCTTGACTTAGTCAACGCCCTGATACGGGACGGTACACTGAGCTAAGGAACACACGCAAGGAGGCCTCCGATCTGCGCCAAAAACTGCACACCCAGCTTCAAGAGAAGATTGACCTAGAGAGCAAATTAGTTCCATACAGGGTCAAGGTTGCAGATATGGAGGCTGCACGAAAAGCTGAAGCTTCCCTGGTGGAAAAACTTGAGAAAAGGTCGACAGATAGGGAGGTCCTCCTGGGGAAGGTTGAGAATGAAAGGGACAAGGTTCTCGCCGAGCTTGCCGAAGCTCGCGAGGAGACCAAAAAGATCACTGCAGAGCTGGCCCAAACTCGGGACGAGAGCAAAAAAGCTGCTGAAGAACTTGCTCGATCTCATGAGGAGAAAGAAGGTCTGAAGAAGCAAACTCATGAGCTCGAGCAGAGCGCTGCTCAAGTCCTCTCCGCCGGGTTCGACGCCGCTCTGGAGCAAGTAGCATGCCAATACCCTGAGCTCGACCATTCCATGGTGTCGATCTGCAACGAAGTGGTGGATGGGAAGATTGTACCCTCCGAAGACTAACAGCCTCTCCCCATCACCTCTTCTTTGAAACTTGTCGTTCATCTTTTTGTTTGTAATAGCCATTTGTGTATAGACTTGTTTTGACGTTGCTTTATATAATTTTCATTTCCTGAATACCGTCTTTCTTCTTACCTTGCATGCTTTTGCCTCTATTTGTTGTGGGGTCAACTACTGTAACCGGTGAAACTCACTCAACTGCATTAACTTAGCAATACTCGGGCTCAACCCTTCATACACTGCTTTTAACTTGAGTAAACTGTTAACCTTATAACAACTTATCAAACTGTTAACTCAAAGTAAACTTGAGCAACTATTAACTCTTTAGCGATGACATTTAACACAACTTGTGAACTTAAGGCAACAAACCTTAGCATAAACCACTTACAAGGCAGCAGGTTTTAACTCAAACTAGTATTAAAATACAGTTTACCTGATCTGCCAAGCGAGGTGACCTCTTACTCCTGTCATCGCCTGGAACTGATCGCCGTACAGCCCACTCGCTATCTCAACCTTCACGCCGTAGGGCTCTGGCGATGCAGTCTTTCTTACTTTCATAACTTGATCATTGTGCCCTCATCTGGGGGTAGAGGCGCCTTTCGGATCCTTCTCTACCTCCTTGAGTTTTAGAACAATGATCTGAAATTTTTTAAGTCGAGAGGGATTTTATCTACCTTCGCACTGCCTGCAAGCGTGGAAGCTTTATCTGGTCTTATTGGGCCAATATTGATGTTTCACTTAAAGGGGGAAAGGCGTTTTCCATCAACCTTCCCTTCCCGCCGTTTAAGGTCACGAACACCTCTGACTTTTCAGTTCATCTTGCCTGAACTCACTCCGAGGTGAGAAGGACTTTTTCTGGTGCCCCAGTTTGCCTAGGGTGTACATCTCCTCCCCCTTGGATGCATTGAGGACTTTTAATCTTGCCTCAATCTGCTTATGCAAAGAGGTCTTTCGATCTGTTCTTGCCTTCACTCGCTTAAAGGCGAGGAGGACTTCCTCTGTTCTTGCCTGCACTCGCTCAAGGGCGAAGAGGACTTCTTCTGTTCTCGCCTGCACTCGCTCAAGGGCGAGGAGGACTTCTTCTGTTCTCGCCTGCACTCGCTCAAAGGCGAGGAGGACTTCCTCTGTTCTTGCCTGCACTCGCTCAGAGGCGAGGAGGACTTCTTCTGTTCTTGCCTGCACTCGCTCAGAGGCGAGGAGGACTTCTTCTGTTCTAGCCTGCACTCGCTTAGAGGCGAGGAGGACTTCTTCTGTTGCCTCAAGACGCACGAGAGCGTTGAGGTCTTTAATCTTCACTGGTGCCTCCGATCGTCGAAAGACGATGAGGTCTTTTAAACTGTTTAACTATTGCCACCGATCGCCGAAAAACGATGGGGACTTTAAAACTTTTAACTAGATACCGCCAATCGCCGAAAAGCGATGGGGATTTTAAAACCTTTAACTGATGCCGCCAATCACCGAAAAACGATGGGGACTTTAATACTTTTAACTAATGCCGCCAATCGCCGAAAAACGATGGGGACTTTAAAACCTTTAACTGATGCCGCCAATCGCCGAAAAACGATGGGGACTTTAAAACTTTTAACTAGAAAGCACGCAATCTTAGAAACTTTAAACTTGAAAACTCTTATTTATTGGGTGGCCTCATTAAAAACCCTCCTTAGGGAAAAAAGAGTGCCCCCTTGAACTGTTTCAACAGAAAGCATGTAAATCTCTTCATGTTCGTCTTTACTTACAAGGCTTTAACTGTAATATAATTTGAGATGTGCGGCGTTCCAGGTGCGAGGAATCGCCCCTCCTTCTAACGTCTCTAAGCAGTAGGCGCCGTTCCCGAGCACCTCGGTTATTTTGAACGGTCCCGTCCACTTAGGCGATAATTTGTTCTCCATCTCGTACTGATGGGCCTTCCTCATCACCAGGTCGCCTCCTCTAAACTGCCTTGGCATTACCTTAGAGTTATACCTTCTTTCAATCCTCCTTTTTACTGCCTCGGCCTTTACTCTAGCCTCCCCCCTGACCTCATCCAGTAAATCCAGATTCATTCTTCTTTCTTCGTTCGAGTCTTCCGCCACAAAGTTCTGGAATCTCGGCGAGCTTTCCTGGATTTCAACTGGAATCATCGCATCACATCCATAAACCAAGCTAAACGGGGTCTCGTGGGTTCCTGACTATTCAGTGGTATGGTACGCCCAAACTATGCGGGGTACCTCTTCAGCCCACGATCCCTTAGCTTTCTCGAGCCTTCTCTTTAAACCTCTCAGCAACACCCGATTGGCAGACTCCACTTGGCCATTCGTTTGTGGGTGCTCAACGGATACAAACACCTGTTGTATTCCCACCTCTTCGCACAGCTTCTTCAACAGGTGACTTGCAAACTGAGTCCCATTGTCCGACACCAGGCGTTTAGGCACACCAAACCGGCACACGAGGTTCTTCCACACAAAGCCTTCGATCTTATGTGCGGTGATCTGAGCTACTGGCTCCGCTTCGATCCACTTTGTGAAGTATTCAATCGCCACTACCAAGTACTTCATCTGCCTGACTGCCAATGGGAAGGGTCCCAGAATGTCAATTCCCCAAGTGTGAAACGGCCAGGGGCTATAAATTGACTTCAGCTCTTCTAGGGGTGCCTTGTGCCAATCGGCGTGCTGCTGACATTGCTTGCAACATTGAGCATACTTCTTGCAATCCTCCCTCATCGTTGGCCAGTAATAACCTGCACGGAGAGCTCTTGCAGCCAGAGCTCAACCCCCGATGTGACTCCCACATATACCTTCATGGAGCTCGGCCATAATTCTTGTACATTTTTCTCCGTGCACACATTCTAGGAGTGGGTGCGTAAACCCAAACCTGTACAGCTCGCCGTCGATCAAGGTGAACTTGCTAGAGTTCTTCTTTATCTTCCTAGCCTCCGTTGGATCCAGCGGGAGAACGCCATCTGCCAGGCAGCGCTGGTATTGCGTTATCCATGTGTCTGGCTTATGCGTAGCGCAGACCTGCGCCACGTTCACCCTCTCCCCTCGACATGCTCTTATTCTCGGCGATCTCAAGGTCTCCTGGGTCAAGGACCTGTGACTCCTCGCCGCTTTTTCCGTCAACTTACTTATCTGAAAAACCTGGTGGTCTGCCACGAACGCCCTGGGCGTCTTCAGAGTTTCTTGAATAACTGTTCTCTGCCTACCCCCCTTGCCTGAACTGGCGAGCTTGGCTAGCAAGTCAGCTTGGGCATTTTGCTCCCTGGGTACATGCACCACATCGAACGAGGCAAAGGAACCCTTCAACTCCTGCACACGCCATTTGTGGATCCTTGGCCTGGAACTCGCCTGTTACTTGTCCCGTGACCAACAACGAGTCACTCTTGGCCATCAACACCTTAGCTCCCATCTCCTTAGCCAACAAGATACCTGCGATCAACGCCTCATATTCTGTTTGATTGTTGCTAGCTTTAAAGGCAAACCTGAAGGACTGTTCTATCAGCACGCCATTGGGCCGTTCTAGAATGACTCCAGCACCGCTACCCTGCTGGTTAGACGATCCGTCCACCGAAAGTACCCAACGAAAATCGTCCCCCTCAACTCGTGCTGCTTTCGACGAGAGCTCGACCACAAAATCAGCGAAAATCTACCCCTTGATCGGTCCTCGGGGCTCGTATTTGATGTCGAACTCTGACAGCTCCACTGCCCACTTCACCATTCTCCCAGCTACATCAGGCTTCTTTAAGACTTTTTGGATAGGCAAGTCGGTCATCACCAGCACCGTAAAGCTGTGAAAATAGTGGCGCAACCTCCTCGCCGAGAATACGACTGCCAGTGCAGCTTTCTCCAAGGCTTGATACCTTACTTCTGGGCCTTGCAGCACCTTGCTAACGAAGTAGATAGGTTTTTGAGCCTGATCTTGATCTTGGGCAAGCACCGCACTCACCGCCCTCTCAGTTACAGCAAAATACAACCTGAGAGGGGTTCCTTCCAAAGGTTTGCACAAAACCGGCGGGCTCGCCAGGTACTCTTTAAGCTTTACGAAAGCTTCTTCGTATTCCTTCGACCAGGCAAACCTATTGTTTCGCCTTAAGCATTGGAAATACGGATGACCTTTCTCTCCACTAGCTGACACGAAACGAGATAGGGCGGCCATCCGACCTGTAAGCTGCTGCACCTCCTTTACGGTAGCTGGGCTTCTCATCGCCAAGATGGCAGCACACTTATCAGGATTTGCTTCAATTCCCCTTTCAGTCAAGAGGAAACCCAAGAACTTCCCTGCCTCTACGCCAAAAATGCACTTCTCGGGGTTTAGCTTTAATCTGTACTTGGTGATTGTGGTAAACAGCTCCTCCAGATCTGAGATGTGCTTGCTTTTTTCTAGCGAGGTTACGACCATATCATCTACGTACGCCTGCACATTCCTTCCCAGCATCGGTGCAAGTACTTTGTCCATCAACCTTTGGTACGTAGCCCCTGCATTTTTCAGCCCGAAAGGCATCACTTTGTAGCAGTAGCACGATCTCTCAGTCATGAAGGCGGTCTTCTCTTCATCCATAGGATGCATCTTAATCTGGTTGTACCCAGAGAAGGCATCGAGGAAGCTCAACAACTTGCACCCTGCTGCACTGTCGACCAGGGCGTCTATACTTGGCAAAGGGTATGAATCCTTTGGGCAAGCCTTGTTTAGATCCGTGAAGTCGACGCACATGCGCCACTTCCCGTTGCTCTTCTTTACCAGCACGACATTAGCTAACCACTCAGGGTACTGGACCTCCCTGATATGGCCTGCGGCGAGGAGCTTCTGCGTTTCGTCCCTAATCGCCTGTCTTCTCTCCCCATTAAACTTTCTTCTTCTCTGTCGCATTGGTCTGACCTGTGTGTCCATTGCTAGGTGGTGACACAAGAAGTCGGGGTCGATTCCCAGCATGGCTGAAGCAGACCATGCAAAAGCATCCAGATGCCTTTCTATCACTTTGGCGATCTGGTCTTGCATCTCACCTTCCAAAGATCTTCCCAACTTGAAGACCTTGCCCCCGATCTCCCTCTCGAGCCACTCCTCGACGGGTTTAGGCCTTGTTTCACTGGCGATCACCGTCCTGGCGATTCCCGACTCCCTAGCCTCTTCTGGGCGGTTTCTTGCTTCTTCCTCCCGACCGGCATTTTCTCCCCCTGCTTCAGCGTCCACCATGACGACATCGCCTCCGGCGGTCACTTCCATCGCCGCGTCGACAACTCGCCTCTCTGCTGTCCCAGGCTCCACGCCAGGAGGTGGTGTCGTGGTGACATAGCTCACCCACCTCTTGGTCTTGAGGCTGTTTTCGTAACACTTCTTTCCTCCTTCTGGTCAGACCTTATGGTGATCACCACCCCTTCCATTGACGGCAATTTAACCTTCATGTGCCTGGTTCAGGGCACAGCTCCTATTCTGTTGAGGGTCGGTCTTCCCAACAGAATGTTATACGCCGAGGGGGCATTCATAACGAGGTACTTGATCTTCTCCGTCCTCGAGGCCGCCTCGTCTGTGAACGTGGTTCTCAACTCAATGTACCCCGTGACCTCCACCTGGTCGCCAGCGAACCCATACAAGCATCCTCCGTAGGGCCTTAACTGGTCAAGGGGTAATTGCAACTTGGTGAAAGTCGGCCAGAACATGACATCTGTCGAGCTTCCTTGATCCACCAGTACCCGGTGGATCTTCCTTCCCGCCGTGACTAGCGACACAACTATGGGATCATTGTCATGAGGCACAACGTCCCTGAGATCCTCCTTTGTGAACGTGATGTCTACATCCGGCGAGTGGTCTTCGAACACATCTACTGCCATCACAGACCTTGCATATTTCTTCCTCTGTGATGCGGTACATCCACCACCTGAGAAACCTCTAGCGATGGTGTGGATCTCGCCGTGAGTGGGCATCTCATGCTGTTGGCCCTCACTGCTTGCCGGCTGAGAGCTCGACGCTTGCCCCATTCTCTTGTCCAGCAGGTAGTCATTCAGGAAGTCGCTCTTGACCAAATCGTCGAGTTGGTAACCCAGGGCCAAGCATGAATCAAGGGAGTGACCAAAACTTTGGTGGAATTCACACCATGCGTTCGGTTTTGGTCCTAACACCTTGTCTGAGACTTTCTCAGGCGCCTTAAGCCTGGCAGCTATGTTGGGAATGGCGATCAGGTCCGCCAATCCCATGACGAACTTGTACCTCGGGGGGCGATTGAACTCCCTAGGGCGCCCTAGACCCTTCCCCTTGTTTTTCTTTGGATCGTAAGGATGGCGAGTCCTTTGATCCTTTTTGGCCGCCGCCGTCTCCAGCACCCTCTACGGCTGAATTCTAGTTTGGGCCCGTGGCCTAGCAGGAGCCACGTTCCCTCTCTTTTCTGCAACCTCGCTCTCGTCGGCGATGTGGGCCACAACAAGTCGCCGAACTTCAGCAAACGTGGCGGGGTGGCCCCTAATCAACGCCTCGTTGAAAGGTCCAGGCAGCACGCCCTTTTTGAAGGCGTATACCAACATCTCCTCGTCCTTGGCAGGCGAGCGGACCATCTGTGCTCCAAAACGATTCAGATAGTCCCTGAGGGACTCTCCCTGATATTGCCTTACGTCGAACAAGTCGTAAGACACCCTAGGTGGCGCCTTGTTCATGATGTACTGGTCGACGAAAAGCTTCGAGAACTGCTGAAAACTGGTTATGTGACCTGTAGGCAGGCTAACGAACCATTCCAGTGTTGTTCCCTGGAGTGTGCTCATAAACATCTTGCAATACACTGCGTCTGAGCCTCCTGACAGCATCATCTGCGTGTGGAACGCAGTGAGATGTGCTTCAGGATCCTCCACGCCGGTGAAAGAAGCTTTCACAGCTACCACGCTCGCGATGACGGTGTAATTTCTTCAACAGTTGCGCGTCCTCTCTGCTCGTGAAGAGCTTGTCGTAGCTTCTCAGTGACCTTGCTGAGTTCCTCGTTCCTGGCCTGAGAGGCGACCAGGTCTTCGTGCATCTTCGCCTGCTGGACGCGCGACGCCTCCACATTCTCTTGCAACGCGCGCATGATCTCCATCATTTGCGCCATGGTCATGGCGCCTTCTTCAGCAGTTGGCACAACGGGACTTGGACGCGCACTTCTCATCTTTCTCATGAAAAATCAACAGATCAAACTCCAACGACCAGAACCTTTACCAGCGGAGCGATCGATCCAGCAACCAATCGGTCAAAACTTCTATAACTCCAAAGAACTTCCAAGAACGCAACCACAACAGCGCGAGATTGATTCGGATGCCAAAACCTCCACAGAAATTCGCAATCTCAACACGAACCTACCGCTTCTCCATTAAAACTCCCGATTCACCGATCAGAAACTCGAACGAACGGTAAAAACCTCGATTTACCGATTGAAACTCGCACAAACGGTGAAAAGCTTTAATTTATCGATCGAAAGCTTAAACAAACGGTGAAGAACTTCAAAAATGGTTGCACCAGCACACAACCACACAAGAACTGTAGAAACTTCAAAAAACTCACGCTGTGGATGGGAAACACGTTTTACACGGCCCCACGGTGGGCGCCTGATGATCCTGCCGGTTGACCTAAGTGCAAGAGTCTTGCCACGTCAAAGGTCTCTCCTCTTGATCAGCTTCGCACCACGTTAGCCTTTGCTCCTCACGCCCTAATTCCTCGCAAGAACCTGAAGAAAACAAAGTGGCGCGGCTGCGGCCGATCGCGCTCCGACGCTCAAGTCAGTGACGAAATCACCAAAAACTCAGAGAGAATATCTCAACTCAAGGAACCGTGCGTAGTGAATCTCAGTGTACTAGAAAGTATTCTGAAAGCGTACCTCAAAAGTCTGTTAAGAGTTCCTTATATACCTGAGCACTTTCTCTCTCCTGACGGTTACACCTCTGGACACGTGGCTCGCATCCAGCTGTACACGTGTCGCCATCTGGAGCCCCCTCCACTTGAGCGTCATTTCTACTCTTCAAGCTATTCGACTAAGTTACCCATACAAGGGGTAACTTGGTGCACAGCTTCCTTGGAGCGCGACCCTTTAAGTAGCGAGTACGGGTTGTCACCATGCACACCTTCTCTGTGGTCTCGCCTGCCGCTATCACGATATGCTTCACTTGCACATCATGCATGCTCTGGGAAACTGTTCCCTTGCCTCGACCTCTGGCTAGGGAATGATCATCTGATAACCTCATCCTCCACTGCTGCGTGATAAACATATCATTGGCGCCTTCTTCGTACTTGTACCCCTTGAAAGCCTTAGGCAAGGTTTCCTGATCTTTCGGCGATGTTTCCCTTTCGGTGGTCTCTAACCACCTGATCTCCTAGTACTCATATATGGCGACAATGGCGCAACTCTGGCGACCGCCAATTACACATACTAGAGATCGGAGAGCGCCAAATCAACGATTGGCGACTACACAGACTTCCCGATGTACTTCCCTTCTGTCAGCCAGGTGTCCCGTTCAACACGCCTATATTATCGCTTGCTAGCACGTCATCACTTCCGATTACCTGATCGGAACACTCCCAATGATGGTTACTACAACAAGTCTTGGAGGAACAAAAAGTCTTTTTCTAAATTTCCTTCCAAAGATTCTTCTTTCAAACCCAAGGAAACTACTTCTAGGCCTAAATCACCCACTAGAACGTCTAATACTAAATGTTTTAAATGTATGGGTTATGGTCACTTAGCTGCTAATTGCCCTTCTAAACGAAGTATGTACATGCATGAAGGCATTGTAGTGAGTGAGCATGATTCGGATTCTCCTAAGCATTCATTGCATTCTAGTGCATCTAGTGGGGAAGGGAGTGAATGTCCACTTGAAGGGGATTTGTTAGTTGTGAGAAGACTTCTTGGTCAAGTTTCACAACCTTTTGATGAAAGTCAAAGGGAAAATATTTTCCATACAAGATGTCTTATTCAAAACAACATTTGCTCTTTGATAATGGATGGGGGTAGTTGTGCTAATGTGGGTAGTACAAGAGTAGTAGATAAGCTTGGATTGCCTACTATCTCTCATACAAAGCCCTACAAATTACAATGGCTTAGTGAAGTAGGAGAAATAGTTGTAAATAAACAAGTCCTCATCCATTTCTCAATTGGAAAATACAAAGATGAGGTATTATGTGATGTTGTGCCCATGGAAGCCACTCATGTTCTTTTGGGAAGGCCTTGGCAATTTGATAGAAAAGTTTTACATGATGGCTTTACCTAGAGAAGTCCATGAGGACCAAGTCATAATGAAGAAAAAGAGGGAGAGTGAAAAAGATAAAAAAGATAAGAGTTCTAAGCCTACACTCCTTGTGTATAGGCATGAAATTGAAAGGGAAATAGTGGCTCATCATCCTCTTTTCTTAGCCATCCCTGGAACTCTTAAAGTAGAATCACTTGTTGATAGTCCTCATTGCTTGGAAAATTTGGTAGAAGAGTTTCAAGATCCTCCAAAAGGACTTCCACTTTTGAGAGGGATTGAGCACCAAATTGATTTGATACCGGGCTCTTCTTTACCAAATCGTCCAGCATATAGGACCAATCCAAGTGAAACCAAGGAAATTCGCCAAC
Source organism: Phaseolus vulgaris (assembly GCF_000499845.2). Classification (NCBI taxonomy): domain Eukaryota; kingdom Viridiplantae; phylum Streptophyta; class Magnoliopsida; order Fabales; family Fabaceae; genus Phaseolus; species Phaseolus vulgaris. The sequence goes on along the minus strand of NC_023755.2, from coordinate 9,840,563 downwards.
AAGTTGAGGCTTTGATTGAGAAAGGGTGGGTTCAAGATAGCATGAGTCCTTGTACTATGCCTATCATCTTAGTGCCTAAAAAGGATGGCACGTGGCGAATGTGTTCGGATTGTAGGGCCATCAATAACATTACAATTAAGTATAGGCATCCCATACCTAGACTAGATGATTTGTTGGATGAATTACATGGTTCAAAAATCTTTTCAAAGATTGATCTTAAAAGCGGCTACAATCAAATCCGTATCAAACCGAGTGATGAATGGAAGACGGCTTTTAAGACCAACTTTGGTTTATATGAGTGGTTAGTTATGCCCTTTGGTTTAACTAATGCACCAAGTACCTTCATGCGCCTCATGCATCATGTTCTTAGACCTTTCATTGGTAAGTTTGTTGTTGTTTATTTTGATGACATTCTCATTTATAGCTTATCTTTGGAGGACCATAGGTTGCATGTTAGGCAAGTTTTAGAAACCCTTAGGAAGGAACATTTGTATGCTAATCTTGCTAAATGTATGTTTGCTCTTGATCATATAGAATTCCTAGGGTTTGTTGTGAGTTGCAAAGGGGTCCATGTGGACAAAACAAAGGTGATGGCCATTCAAAATTGGCCTACACCAAAAACCTTGAATGAGGTCCGAAGTTTTCATGGACTTGCTTTTTTCTATAGAAGATTTGTCCCAAACTTTGGTACCATTGCCGCACCTTTCAATGACATAGTGAAAAAGGATGTAGTCTTTCAATGGGGAGAAGCACAACAAAAAGCTTTTGAAACTTTGAAAGAAAAATTGACTAATGCTCCCATCTTGGCCCTTCCTAATTTCACTACGACATTTGAGATTGAGTGTGATGCTTCAAGCATAGGTATTGGGGTTGTTCTCCTTCAAGAGGGCCACCCCATAGCCTATTTTAGTGAGAAATTGAAGGGAAGTCATCTCAATTATTCCACTTATGATAAAGAATTATATGCACTTGTTAGGGCTTTGTTTACTTGGCAACACTATCTTTTTCCCAAAGAGTTTGTGATACATAGTGATCATGAATCTCTTAAGTATTTGAAAAGCCAAAATAAGCTTAACAAGAGGCATGCTAAGTGGGTGGAATTCATTGAGCAATTTCCTTATGTGATCAAACACAAGCAAGGCAAAGTAAACATTGTGGCAGATGCACTTTCTAGAAGATACACTTTGCTAAATCTTTTAAGCTCACAATATCTTGCTTTTGATCACATTAAGGAACTTTATCATGACGACCTTGATTTTTCTCTTACCTATCAAGAGTGTCTTAAGGGAGGACACAAAGATTTTTTTATACAAGATGGCTTTCTTTTTAAAGGAAAACGTCTTTGTGTTCCTCAATGCTCTATTAGATTATCTCTTGTTAGAGAAGCTCATGAGGGGGGTTTAATGGGTCACTTTGGGGTTGCTAAAACTTTGGATGTGTTGCATGAACATTTCTTTTGGCCTCATATGCATAAACATGTTCATAGTTTGTGTGATAAATGCATAGCTTGCCGCAAAGCTAAGTCTAAAATGCATCCCCATGGTTTATATACTCCTCTTCCTATTCCTTCAATGCCTTGGGTTGATATATCTATGGATTTCATCTTAGGATTACCCAAGACATCAAAGGGAAAGGACTCCATTTTTGTGGTAGTGGATCGTTTTTCAAATATGGCTCACTTTATTCCTTGCCACAAAGTGGATGATGCATGCCACATTGCAAACCTCTTCTTCCAAGAAGTGGTTCGTTTGCATGGGATCCCTAGATCTATAGTGTCCGATAGAGATCCCAAGTTCTTGAGTCACTTTTGGAAGACCTTGTGGGGCAAGCTTGGGACTAAACTTTTATTTTCTACCACTTGCCACCCACAAACTGATGGTCAAACCGAGGTGGTGAATAGAACTTTGGGACAACTATTGAGATGTTTTATTTCGGGGAATCCTAAAGTGTGGGAGAATTTACTACCCCATGTTGAGTTTGCATATAATCGTGTAGTAAATTCTACCACCTCACATTCTCCTTTTGAGGTTGTCTATGGGTTTAACCCCTTAACACCTCTTGATCTTCTTCCTATTCCCATTCTTGGAGATGTCTTGTGCAAAGATGGGGATGAAAAAGCTTCTTTTGTGAAAACTTTGCATAAAGACATCAAGAAGAGAATTGAGAAGAAGGTTGGCAAGTATGCTGAAATTGCCAATAAAAGGAGAAAAGCATTGTTGTTTGATGAGGGAGATTAGGTTTGGCTTCACTTGAGGAATGATCATTTTCCTACTCAAAGGAAGTCCAAACTAATGCCTCGGGGGGATGGACCTTTCCAAGTCCTCAAGAGGATTAATGACAATGCTTATGAGTTAGATATGCCTGATACATTCTTAGGTAGTCATACTTTTAATGTCAGCGATCTAACTCCTTTTTCTGTAGGTCTCCAGAATTCGTGGTCGAATTCTCTCCAACTTGGGGAGTATGATGGAGATCAAGCTCAAGTGGACATGGAGGCCAATCATCAAGAGCAAGAAGAGGTTGAGGCTCAAGTGGAGGACGCCCATGGAGGTCAAAGCCCACCTCAAAGGCTTACAAGAAGCATGTTCAAAGCTTTAGGAGCTAATAGACGATTATTTTCTCTTTTTGTAATTTCTTTGTGTGAAGGTGCTTAAGAGGGAAACATTAGAAACCTCTTTTGTTAAAGCATCTTTAGGTCTTTAGTTAGGAGTATTAGGGGCGGTGCGTTAGTAGATAGGTGTGGGAGTAACTAGGGAGGTGCCAAAGTGAGAGAGAAGGTCACACCTTCTTCATGACCATAGTTGGCGCCACTTTCATTAGCTTTTGGGGGAATTTTGAATTTAATTTGCCTTGCATTTCAGCACCTCTAGGCTATAAATTAAGGTGCTGCCCTTGTACATTTCAGATTTGAATTTTGATTAGAGAAACTATACTCAATTTTTGAGAGAGCATTGGAGAGCTTTGTGCCTTCTTCACTAGTCTTATCTTGATGGTTCAATGGTTACTTCAAGTGGCGACTTGCACACTCATCTTGGAGTCTCCATCCTCCTAGTGGCGTGATCATCCAACCATTCCTCCATCTTCATGAGCTTTCTCTTCTCCTTCCTTCCTTCTCTTTAATTGTTCATGTCCTAGTTTGCTTCCTTTGATTTTCTGTTCGGTACTTTTGTTGTTCTTGTTGTTCTTGCTTCGGTTTTGTGTTTCTACCGATTCATCCTTGCTTCTTTTGCATTTTCTAGCTTTTATGTTCGGTACGTTTCAGTTCTATGCTGTTTTGTTCGGTGCAATTGCTTTTCCTTTCACTTTAATCGGTTCAATTTGACAATAATTGGAACTTCCATATGAGTTTGTGTTTTGGTACTAGTTTTGGTGAGTTCTTGTTCATAGAACCTTGATCCAATTCTATGTTAAAGTTGGTATCTCATAACCAACTCAAGATGATTCCTAAGAATGTCAAGAATCATTCATATTGTGCTAGTGGAATCACATTAGCTTGATACTAAGCTTTTATTTTCTACCACTTGTCACCCACAAACCGATGGTCAAACCGAAGTGGTCCATAGAACTTTAGGAAAACTATTGAGATGCTTCATTTCCGGGAATCCTAGAGTGTGGGAAAATTTACTACCCCATGTTGAGTTTGCATATAACCGTGTAGTAAATTCTACCACCTCACATTCTCCTTTTGAGGTTGTCTATGGGTTTAACCCCTTAACACCTCTTGATCTTCTTCCTATTCCCATTCTTGGAGTTGTCTTGTGCAAAGATGGGGATGAAAAGGCTTCTTTTGTGAAAACTTTGCATAAAGACTTCAAGATGAGAATTGAGAAGAAGGTTGGCAAGTATGCTGAACTTGCCAATAAAAGGAGAAAAGCATTGTTGTTTGAGGAAGGTGATTGGGTTTGGCTTCACTTGAGGAAGCATCGCTTTCCTACTCAAAGGAAGTCCAAACTAATGCCTCGTGGTGATGGACCTTTCCAAGTCCTAAAGAGGATTAATGACAATGCTTATGAGTTAGATATGCCTGATACATACCTTGGTAGTCATACATTTAATATCAGTGATCTAAATCCTTTTTTTGTAGGTCTCTAGAATTCGTGGTCGAATTCTCTCCAACTCGGGGAGTATGATGGAGATCAAGTTCAAGACCAAATGGAGGCCAATACTCAAGGACAAGAAGAGGAAGAGGCTCAAGTGTTAGACGCTCAAGGAGTTGGTAGCCCACCTCAAAGGCTTACAAGGAGTCAATTCAAGGCATTAGGAAATAATGGAAGGTTGTTTTCTCTTTTTGTAATATCTTTGTGTTAGAAGGTGCTTAGAGGAAAACATAAGACACCTCTTTTGTAAAAGCATCTTTAGGTCTTTAGTTTAGGAAAATAATAGGAAGCTTGGGGGGTGTGAGCTTAGTAGAGGGGTGTAGGTGTAATAGGGAGGTGCCAAACTAAGAGAGGAAGTCACACCTTCCTCATGCTCTAAGTTGGCGCCACTTTTATGTCATTTGGGGGGTAATTTGAGTTTAATTAGCTTTTCATTTCAGCACCTCTTAGGCTATAAATAAAGGTGCTTGCCTTTGTAAAAATCAGATTGGAAATTAGTAATAGAGAAACTCTACTCAATTTGAGAGAGAATTTGTGAGAACTTGTCTTCTCCTTCACCTTGTCTTATCTTGAGTGCAATTGGTTCTCTCAAGTGGCGGCACTAGCTCACTCATCTTGGAGCCTTCACCATCGAAGTGGCGTCAATCACCAAACCAAGTCTTCCATCTCCATAAGTTCTTCTTTCTTTCAACTCCATATTCATATGAATCTTAAACATGTCTTAGTTTCTTTTATTCGGTTCATCTTCCTTTCCTTGCACTTATGTTTGGCTATTTTCATTTGCTTCTGTTTTAATTGAGTTTAGTAGCTTCTTTTCATATTCTGTTCGGTTCAATTGTTTTCTTAAGAGTTTCAATCGATTCATTTTCCTTTTTACACATTTTAATCGGTTCAATTGGCAATAGATGGATCTTCCATGTGAGTTTGTTGTTTGGTGCAAGTTTTGGTGAGTTCTTGAAACATAGAACCTTGATCCAATTCTATTAAAAGTGCCTAAGCTATCTCCAACTCAAGTTGATTCCATAGAATGTCAAAGAATCATTCATATCTACCTAGTGGAATCATATCAAATGTGGTATATTGTAATTCCCGTATGAAGTTGGCGTGCACTAGTTCTTACACATCCGTCTGGGCCGCTATCCTTTTTTCCTCCTTGAGCCTTCTTTTCTTTTGTGATATTGGCTTGGCGTCTTGGCATATTTCTAATTTGTGAGACATGACAATTGTATTGATTCACAACATGTCAACTGCTATCCATGCAAAAAGGTCTCAGTTTTTCGACAAAACCTCAATGATTATCTACTTATCCTTTCCTTTTTAGGTTTGCGATTATTTGTGTGTTTTGTCCAGGTTTGTCGACCTGGCATGGGGCGGTCTCGTCTCTTTCTTCTACTCGAGGTTCGTCATTCGGCCTCAGGTCGAAGTTTACCTTCGATCGGTGACTTGGTATTTTGGGCATCATTCTGAGGTTGGTCGCGTAACATTCCCTTGCAGTTTTTGGTGGACTTTCACCCTTGCTAGCCCTCATTCTTGGTTGGAATTTCATGATTAAAAGGGGCGTAGACACGATGAACTTCATTCGATTCAGGGATGGTCTTCCCAATAGTATATTATAGGAGGTTTCGACATCTACTATCAAGTATCTAACTGTTCCGTCCGGTTGACCGGGACGTCTTCGTGCACGACCTCAACCGTCAGCTGGGGTCTCCTTCCCGTTGGTTGCCCGCGGATTCCTGCAAAAAAGGGGACAAAGAGGCGCCCTAGCGGCCGTGTGCACTCCGACGCTCAAGTTAGCCAGCAAGAAACACCAAAAAACTGTCCACCCACGTATCTGAGCACCGCGTGTGGCACTCTGAAGGTGGTAAAAGAACTGTGTATATGTGTGTGTGTTGTCTCCTTCAGGCAAAAATATTCTCCAGTCACTTGTACGTAATCTTAGACAACGGGCAAGCAACCAGAGAGTTTCTCGGAAATTTGCCAAAGGTTCCAACCCTTTTTCCGACATTCCCCAGCGCTATTTAAACTGCCCCAGCATTTAAAGCGCCTTAAAGCGCTTTTAATCTCAAACGTAACGCACTCATTAAAGCGCTTAATTACGAAACGTAGCGCATTTAAGACGTTGAAACGCTCGGGAGCCCTAATAGTACCTGAATGCTCGAAAGGGAAACTGTAATGAATATCTTTAATTACCTGGCACCTGACTAGAGGGTGTTTCTATTCTGGCATGGCTGTCGTACACGTGGAGGGCCTCACGACGCCATGACCCCATCTGGGGGCGTTTCTGCCCACCTGGGGACGTCTCTACGTGTGAGCCCTCCTGCTTGGAGTGCTACTGCGCTAGGGGTGGCTTTTTGGGTGCCAACTCATGCCCCCAAGTATCTAGCCACTTACTCTGAGAGCGTATCTGCCTTCCTCTCGCACCCTGCACCCGGTTATCCTGGGCGTGACCTTCCTCTTGGGTCGTATCTGTCCCGAAGGCGTCTCTGGGGCGGCAGGGGTATTTCACGAGTCAGGCTGCCCTTCACTGGTACTATCACTATGGCCTTGAAGCCACCTTTTCCTTCTCTTTATCACTTTCCCGAGATATCGGGTTCTGAGGCTTTCCCACGGCGTCGCTCCCTCCATGGTCTTTCCTACCCATGGGTATCGGGGAACCATACTGTGATTGCCTTACTTTTACACTGTTTGATCTGGCTACGCCCTGGTTGGGCGACGCCTCCACCCAGGCGACGCCTGGCTTTGGCGACGCCTTGCCTTGGCGACGCCTTGTCCTATCTTGGCGACGCTTCCTCTTGGCGTCTCTACACCTGGGCGACACCTTGAGTTGACTTTGACTTTCCAGTCGTTGACTTTGACCTTGACTTAGTCAACGCCCTGATACGGGACGGTACACAAGCCCCCCAGTCTTAAGCCGAAGACTTGTCTTCAGCGCAAAGACTAAAGCCTTGCCCCCACCATCCGCGTGCCTTCCTGATGACGTGTCATTCTCTGCTGACTCAGCAATTTTTCGAATTACTGACGCGACACTTTCTGAACCACAGGGTATTCTTAATGGCCGATTGGACATTCCCTGAAATGGGGATGATAACGCCTTTTGGGCTACCCTTGATCGCGCGCCACGTGGCCCATCGCGTGGTCCTCCTTTAGGGACCTTTGCGTTTCCCCTGGGCAATCGACCCTCTGACGCGTGGCCCGATCCTGCGGCCCTTAGCTTGCGCCTCTTGAGTTGCGAAATGTAACGTTTAAGTTACTCCAAACCCCGCGCTCACCCTACTGTTACATTCATTCACTCTGCTACTTCGCACTATTCATCGCCTCCAAAACCTTTTTTCTCTGCAACTGCGATTCTCCCCTTCCTGCGCTCTCCTACTGCCTCCATTTCAACAGCAAAGGTATGGTTTCGAGCACTCACAACTCTTTACTTCCGTCGCATTATAGGAAACTGCCTGGGACTGTTGTTACTCTCGTATTTCTCTGGATATTGTTTGTATGCTTCGTTGTTCCTCTCGCTTCCCTTCGTTCTCTTGTGGGTAGGGCGCTCCTAGGGTTCTTCCATTTTCCCCTTTTCTTCTCCCCAAACCCCTTTTCTCTGAAGCCTTTCTTTCTCTTTTGATCTTCAGCATTGGCGTTGATGGCGAAAACCAAGACCACCGCGCCTCCCCCGCTCCCCAAGTCTCATTATAAGGGCGAATATGACTGGGCCCCCGACGAACTTCTGGACGAATGTTCCCTCCTGAACTCTGTTGAGGACGTGGAGGCTCATAGGGGGGACCCTGCCCTCTATAACTTCAATGCGTTCCACAAAAATCACGACTCCCAAGTCCTGGTAAGCCGGGTGCGACCTGGGATGCCCGTTTGTGCGGACTCACGGGATACTGGGGGATGCCCTTTCTTCTTCCTCTATCAGATGGTGCTCAAGAGGGTGGGCCTGCGTCTACCCCTCACTCCCTTCGAAAAAGAGCTTCTGACAGAGATAAACACTGCTCCCGCCCAACTCCATCCCAACAGTTGGGCTTTCGTGAGGGGGTTCCAAATTCTCTGTGGCTATCTAGGCGTTCCTTCCTCCATGGACGTTTTTCTTCACTTCTTCGAGGTAAAGAAGCAAGGGAAGAGTCTCTGGATGAGCTTTTCTGGCATCGCCGGGCGCATCATCCTTACGCTCTTTCAGAATTCGTTCAAAGGATGGAAGGGGAAATTCTTCAAGGTACGCGCGACCAAGCGCGATCCTTCCATCCTAGAGGGCTTTCCCCTGTACTGGACAGACAAACCCATAACCATGAAGCCCTTGTGATGGAGATCAAGCTCAAGAGAACATGGAGACCAATCATCAAGCTCAAGAAGAGGTGGAGGCACAAATGGAGGACGCCCATGGAGGTCAAAGTCCACCTCAAAGGATTACAAGAAGCATGTTCAAAGCTTTGGGAGCTAGAGGACATTTATTTTCTCTTTTTGTAGTTTCTTTAGTTGAAGGTGCTTAGAGGGAAACTTTAGAAACCTCTTTTGTTATAGCATCTTTTAGGCTTTAGTTAGGAGCTTTAGGGGGGTGTGTTAGTAGATAGGTGTAGAAGTAGAATAGGAGGTGCCAAAGTGAAGGAAGGAGTCACACCTTCCTCATGGCTTGAAATAGGCGCCGGTTTTAGCTAGCTTTGGGAGGGAAATTTGAATTGTTTTAGCTTGCATTTTCAGCACCTTAGGCTATAAATAGAGGTGCTCTCTTTGTAAAATTCAGATTGGAATTAATCTAAGAAAATTATACTCAAATTTTGAGTGACCTTTGGAGAGCTTTTGGAGCCTTCTTCCCTAGTCTTATCTTGATGGATCCATGGAGTCCTCAAGTGGCGGCATCACTCTCATCTAGGAGCATTCCACACTTCTAGTGGCGAGATCATCCATCCTCCTTCCATCTTCATGAGCATTCTCTTCTCCTTCCTTTCTTCTTCTTCAATTGATCATGTTGCCTTGTGTTTTGAGTTGTTTTAGTTTCGGTTCTTCCATTTTTCCAGCACCTATATTCTGTTTTGTTTCTTAATTCTGTTCGAATCAATTGAATATTGGTTTATTTCTGTTCGGTCTTTTCAATTTTAATTCCTTTGTTGATTCAATTTGACAATATTTGGTTCATCCAAATGAGTTTGGGATTTGGTACTAGTTATTGGTGAGTTCTTGTCTTAGAACCATGATCCAACTCTAAGAAAAGTGCCTCTATATTTTCCAGCTCAAGGTGATTCCTAAAAATGTCTTCGATACCGCCAAACTCATCGCAAACGAATTCAATGCCCATGGGCTTTCTACCTACTTCGGTATCTGCTCTTGGCGATTTATGATGCATTAGTTGTTGTGGTTATCTGCATGTATTTGGCCACAAAATCTTCCTTCTGATTCATCTGAATTAAACTTATGCTACCATTTTTCGCTGTACAATGTTACTTGCATTTTCACGCCTCTTCATGTATTGTGAATTCGCATAACTGCTCTAGTGCTAATCCTTGTTGTTTGGCCTGTCTTGATATAGGATCAGTGATGGGCGTTTCCAAAAGAATAATGTTGGCGAAAGCACGGAAGGAGGCTCGTGCCGCTAAGGCAGGCGTCTCCTCCAGCCCTGTTGCCAATCCGGTTCTCCCACCGGCTCCGTCACCGCCGCCTCCAGTCACCGCTGAAGCTGTTTCTAGCCCATCTCCGACGTCTCCACCTGGCTCCGACTTGCTTCCAACTCCCAACTCTCCTTCGCCTATCGCCGCTGTCCCCCTAGCTGCGGCCTCGTCACCGGCTCCACCCCCCCTTGACAAAGGGAAAAGGGTTTTGGAGATTCTGTCAGATGACGAGGATTCGGAAGGGGTGGCACCCTTCAGAAGGAGAAAATCCGCGCGGGTTCCTCTTCTGGTAGAGACGTCGCCGCAGGGAGGGAACACCTTTATGGACAACCCTCCAAGCGCAACCTCACTCCCTCCTAGGATACTCCAAGAGGAAAGGGGCGAAGGCGCCGAATCTGCGCCGCCTCCGCCGCCGCCAGAAACCACTGCTTCCCCGGCTCCCGACGCTGCTGCCCCCAACTTCATCGCCATCCCTCCTCCAATCATGCATCTGATGAGGGGTTTCAGTGGCGGGACTATGCCAGAAGGTACCGACAGGAGGGAAGGCATGCCTTTCTACTTGGGGGCCTTCTTGGTGGTGGCTCTTGAATGGCGCTCCCAGGCCAGAAATGCGGTCCTGCAAACTCATACCCTCCAAGCCTTGGAAACAAAAGCATATACTCTGGAAGAGGAAATGAGGGTCCTGGGACACCAGAACGAAGCCTATCAAACTTCCCTGAGACAAATACAAGAGTCCAAAGCGGAAACAGAGAGGCGACTGGCGGAGGCATTGGAGCTCCAGGCAGACTTCTACACTCAGGAAGTTGCTCTTCAAGTGCAGGTAGCGGGTCTTCAGGAAGTGGTCAAAGCGGATGCAGAAACTCACAAGGACCTGAAGGACCGTTGCTGTGAACAGGCTGCCAAGGTGGAGCGGATGGAGGAGGAAATGGCCACCCAGGCCAAAGCTATGGACCTTCTCCGAGTTGACTACGACAAACTGCAGGTCGAGGTTAGCCGGCTTCGCGTGGAGAAAGAGGCTCTGGAGAAGTAGGTGGCCTCTGGAGACGCCGCCATTGAGGAACTGGAGAAGGAGAAAAAGTCCCTTATTCAGGAGATGGCGGGCACCTTCGAGGAGGGGTTCCAAGAGGCCCTGACCCAGACGTCCTGCGAGAATCCTGGCGTCAACCTTTCGAACTGCGACCCCACACAGCACGTAGTCGACGGGAAGGTCGTGCCCATGGACTTGAACGACTGAACCGCTGCCCCTCATCCGCCACCTTCCTCTTCAAGCTTAACTCTTCATTCTTCACCTTCGTTTTTTGATTTTATCTGTCAAAACTTGTAATTCTTTAAACTATCCGCACTCTTGTTACTGATTTGAAACGTTCGTATGGTTGCCTTTATTTTTTTGTCACATACGATTCTGCCTATGCGATCTCGTTCTCATCTTTTCCCTTCACGTGCTTCACTTACTTTATCTGGGTTCTGCCCATTTCTTTCACTTCGTTGGGCGGTCTGGTAAGATTGGGTAAGGTCGCCCGCCAACCCTCACGCCCATGGAGAGGCTCACTAAGTGGCGCCGTATCGTCCACGGGGCGTCTCTGATACCGAAAGGCCCTTTCTTTGATCTTTAACGCTCGGCACCCACGCCTAAGGATAGGCCTGCTAAAGCAGCACCGTATCGTCCCCGGGTGTCTAAAACGTTGAGTGTTGTGGGGTCTGTTCCCTCCATGGTCTTTCCTTCCCATAGGTATCGGGGAACACCCTGCCAGCGATTCGCTGGCGTTTGGTGATCTCATCTCCCTCCACAGTCTTTCCTACCTGTGGGTATCGGGGAGGTAACGCCAGTCGGTATTTGGGTTGGCGGCGCCCGCGACATCTCGCGCTGTCGTCGCCCTTTACGTCCTTCCTGGCAACGCCTCGGGCGTTACCTTTACTTCGACATTGACCTTAATTCTTGCCTTGGTCAACGCCTGATAACAGCGAAGAGCCCAAGGCTTTGCCTGTGCCATCCACGTGGCGCTCCTCGTATAGCTGATGGGACCTTCTGTCATTCGACTTGATCCACGTGGCGCTGCTTGCATGGTTGATGGGGTATCTAGTCATTCCATTTTCTGACTCCTGTTGTACCCCTGGCTCACTTTCGACGGTGCATCGTACCACTGGATATTCTGCTGATACGACGTTTTCTGATTTAAACCAGTGGTGCCAGCGTCATCCTTTCATCTTCTGCCACGTGTATCCATCGCACGGTGCATCCGTTCGCGTCGTTTGGCGCTCTAACCGCTTTATTTAACTCTTCAAACTCTAGAACTATCTTCACCATTTTCTCACTCTTCATAACCTACTTGCGTTCTTTCTCCTTGCACCCTTCCTTCTTGCACCCTTTCTTCTCCGTCGAAGGGTTGTTCTAACCTTCGCTCCCCTCGCTCAACTCTTGCATTTCTGGCCATCCTGCTCTTGTTAAAGAATGTCTTCTCACGATGCTTCCTCCAAGGTCCGTCCCAAAGACTTGTACCCTTGGGCCTCGAGTGAACTTCTTGATGAGTGTTCATGCTTGCTCTCCACCAGGGTCGTACAGGAACACAAAGGGGAGTTGTGTTCTTATGACCACCGGGCCTTCGCAAGGAGGCACGATGACGACATCGCTGTGCTCCCTTGCACTCTGGGGGAGCCAGTATGTGGAGACGAACGGGCCAACGACGGGGTCCCTTTCTTTTACTTTTACCAGGTGGTGTTCAAGACCATCGGGGTGCGCCTACCCTTCTCCTGGTTTGAGAAGGAACTGCTGACGGAGATCAACGTTGCTCCGGCCCAGTTATATCCCAACAGCTGGGCCTTTGTCAAGGCCTTCGACGTTCTCTTCGGGTTTCTGGGTTGTGCACCCTCGGTTGACCTCTTTCTTCACTTCTTTGAGGTGAAGAGACAGAGACACAACCTCTGGGTAACTCTCAGTAATGTGCTCGGGAGGGTTCTCTTCACACCCTTCCAGAGCTCGTTCACCGGGTGGAAGGGCCGGTTCTTCAAGATCTGTCGTACTGACCTTGTTCCCAACGCTCTGGATGGGTTTCCACTGTACTGGGTGAGAGAGGAAAAGGCCCTCAAAGCCAAACCCCTCAAGAATCTGGCTCCAAGTGATCAAATAGCTTGCCGGATTCTTGCTGAGGCGGGAGGCTTTGACTCTGCTACGGTGATCAGCTTGGAGTTCAACGCTAGGACTCTTGAGAAATACATATGTGAGAACCACTGCCTTAGGCGACTTCGGCCTTCGTTACTTTCTAACTGTGCCTGTCTTTCTTCACAGTATCTCTAACACATTTGTTCCCTTTGTGCAGGTTCGAAAATAAGCCATGAAAAGAGGACACGACTTACTCGAGCGTTGCGGGCTGGGAAAGGGGCTTCGCCTTCCTCCAGTGATGACTCTGATGAGCGCTGAGAAGTGGCTTGTTTGTGTTTTTGCATTTTGTACTGAACATTGCTTGTAACAACAACTTTTCAATGTCATAATTCTTTACAACGCCACTTTACTTTGCTTATGCTTCATATACCGCGCAACTTCCTTTCGTCTCGTTCTGCCAACGATGCATGATTTTACTTGGGCGACGCCAAGACCTAGGCGACGCCTTCTTCCTTGGCGACGCCATGGCCCAGGCGGCGCATCACATTACTTCTAACAAGGAAAGATAAAGGCTGAAAACCAAGGCACTTCTTTTTCTCAACTGGTTTTTCCATTTATTAGGGTGACCTCATTAAAAAACCCCCGAAAGGGAAAAAGAGCGTCCCCTTCAACTAAATTGTTACATGCTGCTTACATAAGTCAACTGAAATAAAATTTTAAGTTGGCTGCATTCCAACTGCGCGGGATAGGGCCTCCATCTAAAGTCTCCAGGTTGTATGAACCGTTGCCCTTAGCCTCAGTAACTCTGAAGGGCCCGGTCCACTTGGGAGACAGCTTATTCTCCAACTCGTATGGGTGAGCTTTCCTCATCACTAGGTCGCCCACCTGAAACTGTCGCGGCTTTACTTTAGAGCTATATTGCCGCTCCACTCTTCTCTTCATCGCTTCAGCTTTTATTCTAGCTTCTTCCCTGGCCTCTTCTAGCAGATCCAGGTTTACCCGTCTCTCCTCATTAGATTCCTCCACCACAAAGTTTTGAAAACGCGGTGAGCTTTCGTGTATTTCTACTGGAATCATCGCGTCCGACCCGTACACCAAACTGAAAGGCGTCTCCATAGTAGAGGATTGGGGCGTGGTGTGGTATGCCCATACAATCCTTGGCACCTCTTCCGCCCACGCCCCTTTGGCCTTCTCTAACCTTCTTTTTAACCCCCTCAGCAGAACTCTGTTTGCTGACTCTACTTGTCCATTGGTCTGGGGGTGTTCGACCGACGCGAACACTTGCTTGATTCCGACTTCAGCGCACAGATTTCTCAACTGCTGACTGGCGAACTGGGTCCCGTTGTCAGATATCAGGCGCCTGGGTACGCCAAAGCGACACACGATGTTTCTCCACACAAAATGTTGTACCTTATGCGCAGTGATTTGTGCCACGGGCTCTGCCTCTATCCACTTAGTGAAGTATTCTATGGCGACGATCAGATATTTCATCTGCCTGATTGCCAGTGGGAAAGGGCCCAGGATGTCAATTCCCCATGTGTGGAAAGGCCACGGGCTGTATATGGACCGCAACTCTTCTGGCGGCGCCTTGTGCCAGTCGGCGTGCTTTTGGCATTGCTTACACCGCTGGGCGTGCCGTGCGCAATCCTCTTTCACTGTTGGCCAGAAGAAACCTGCGCGTATTACCTTGGAGGCTAAGGACCTTCCTCCTACATGGCTTCCGCAGATGCCTTCGTGTAGCTCCGCCATTATCCTGGTGCACTCATCGCCACTGACGCATGTTAGGATAGGGTGAGTGAAACCGTGCCTGAACAACACCCCATCCACCAAAGTATATCTTGCGGCATTTCTTTTGATTTTCTTACGCTCTTCAGGGTCCACTGGAAGGGCCCCATCCGCCAGGTATCGTTTATAGGGCGTCATCCAGGTGTCTCCCTTGGACAGGACACAGACCTGCATCTGCTCTTCCTCAGACACACCCGCGTATATACTGATGCGGGGCGCCCTCTGCGTATCTTGGGTCAATGAGGAATGACTCCTCGGCCTTCCCCTTGATGCATAAATCTGGAGGACATCCACCCTGTTGTCTTCCACGAATCGACGCGGAGCTTTGAGAGTCTCCTGGATCACTGTCCTCTGTCTACCCCCCTTGCCTGAGCTGGCCAGCTTTGCGAGCAGGTCAGCTCTGGCATTCTGCTCCCTCGGGACGTGTATTAACTCAAGAGCGTTGAACGCCCCTCTCAACAACTGGACGTATTTTAGATACGCCGCCATCTGTGGGTCCTTCGCCTGGAACTCACCCGACACCTGCCCCGTAATCAACTGGGAGTCGCTCTTCACTAGGAGGTTCTGTGCGCCCATCTCCTTGGCCAAGAGCATTCCTGCAATCAGGGCTTCATATTCTGCTTAATTGTTACTTGCCTTGAAGGCAAAACGCAAGGCCTGCTCGATCAGTATGCCGTCGGGTCCTTCCAGCACTATTCCCGCACCACTCCCTTGTTGGTTTGAGGAGCCATCAACCGAGAGCAGCCACTGTGAACTCGCTTCCACCTCTTGCTCACCTCCGGGCGAAAGTTCCGCTATAAAATCCGCGTACACCTGCCCTTTGATGGGTCCTCTAGGCTCGTACTGTATGTCGAATTCTGACAGCTCCACTGCCCAGCGTACCATCCTTCCTGCCACATCGGGTTTCTGTAGCACTTTCTGTATGGGGAGATTGGTCATCACTACCACCGTAAAACTGTGGAAGTAATGACGGAGCCTCCTAGCAGAAAACACTACCGCCAGCGCCGCCTTCTCCAGTGCTTGGTACCTTGTCTCAGCCCCCTGTAAGGCCTTGCTTACAAAATAGATGGGCTTCTGACTCTGGTCCTGCTCTTGGACCAACACAGAACTGATGGCCCGCTCCGTTACAGTAAAATACAACCGGAGGGGCACGCCCGTTACCGGCTTGCA
Source organism: Phaseolus vulgaris (assembly GCF_000499845.2). Classification (NCBI taxonomy): domain Eukaryota; kingdom Viridiplantae; phylum Streptophyta; class Magnoliopsida; order Fabales; family Fabaceae; genus Phaseolus; species Phaseolus vulgaris. Next base: position 9,824,823 of record NC_023755.2, on the reverse strand, counting down.
GAGAACCGGTGGCGTCGCCAGGTACTCCTTCAGCTTAATGAAAGCCGCTTCGCACTCATCAGTCCAGGCAAAGCGACTGTTTCTCTTGAGGCACTGGAAGTACGGGTGCCCCTTTTCTCCTCCGGCGGAAACAAACCTCGAGAGCGCCGCCATCCGCCCTGTCAACTGTTGCACCTCCTTTACCGATGTCGGACTCTGCATGGCGATAATAGCCGCACATTTGTCGGGGTTCGCCTCTATTCCCCTCTCGGTGAGCAAAAAACCCAAGAACTTACCGGCCTCTACCCCGAAAACACACTTTTCGGGGTTCAACTTGAGGCGGTATTTGGATATTGTGTTGAACAACTCCTCGAGGTCTGCCATGTGCTGCACCCTACTCTGTGACGCCACCACCATGTCGTCGACATAAGCGTACACATTCCTCCCAAGCATTGGCGCCAGGACCTTATCCATTAGCCTCTGGTACGTAGCGCCCGCATTTTTCAGCCCGAAGGGCATCACCTTATAACAGTAACTGCATGTCTCCGTCATGAATGCAGTTTTGCTCTCGTCTCTTGGGTGCATCTTGATTTGGTTGTACCCTGAGAAGGCGTCCAGGAAGCTTAACACCTTGCTGCCGGACGCGCTGTCCACTAAGGCGTCGATGCTGGACAACAGATAGGAATCCTTTGGGCACGCCTTGTTCAGGTCCGTGAAGTCAATGCACATTCTCCACTTTCCGTTCGCCTTTTTCACCAAGACGACATTGGCGAGCCACTCAGGGTACTGAATCTCCCTAATGTGGCCAGCACTCAGCAGCTTCTGCGTTTCGTCTCTCACCACCTATTGTCGTTCCTCATTGAACTTCCTCCTTCTCTGACGCACGGGGCGGACCGTGGCGTCCATGCTGAGGTGGTGACACAGGAAATCAGGGTCGATGCCTGGCATATCCGAGGCGGACCATGCGAAGGCATCCAGGTGGCGCGAAATCACTTCTACCACCCCTCCCTGTTCTTCTGGGCTTAGCGAGCTTCCTAACCTGAAAGCTTTGCCGCCAATCTCCCTTTCTATGGCGTTAGCTGCAGGCTGCTCCCTGCTATCATCTTCGACGGACGCCGCCTCTTCGACAGGCGCCGCCTCTTCAAGGCCTTCCTCCATTGGCACATCTGCTTCGGGCCTCGCCCTCTCTACTATGGCCGCTTCAGGCGTCAGCCCAACGGGCATCGCCTCAACCATCGTCGTGTCCGCTCTTGGCGGACGTTCATACACCATAAATACGCCTCTCTTCGTCTTCAGGCTGTTTTCATAGCATTTCCTCGCCTCCTCCTGGTCTGACCTGATGACTATCACCCGGCCACTGAGGTCCGGTAGCTTCATCTTCATGTGACGGGTGGAGGACACTGCACTCAGACGGTTTAACGCCGGTCTGCCCAGCAAAATATTGTAGGCAGAATTGGCGTTCGCGACGAGGTACCGGATGCTCTCTGTACGGGAGGCCTCTCCGTCTGTGAACGTAGTCCTCAACTCCAGGTACCCCCGGACCTCTACCTGGTTATCCCCAAACCCATACAAACATCCCGTATAGGGACTCAGCAGATCGGGGGACAACCGTAACTTATTAAAGGTCGACAGAAACATGACGTCTGCCGAGCTTCCTTGATCAACAAGCACTCTGTGGACCTTTCTTCCGGCTGTGACGACTGAGATGACAACGGGATCGTTGTCGTGGGGCACCACATCTCGGAGGTCTCTTCTTGTGAACACAATATCTGACTCCCAGGGCTCCCCCGAGAGCCTCTCTTCGACTGAATTCACCCCCCTCGCGTATTTCTTCCGTTGGGAGGCGGTGGGTCCTCCGCCGGAAAAACCTCCAGCAATGGTGTGGACCTCGCCAAGCACAGGCATCTCGTGTGCTGGCTCATCTGCCGGCGGCGGCAAGGTGGCGGTCGTGGTGGAATCTGCGACATAATCTTTCAAAAACCCAGTCCTCACCAGCTCATCTAGCTGGTAGCCCAACGACAGGCAATTATCAATTTGGTGCCCGAAAGCCTCGTGAAATTCGCACCAAGAGTCTTTGCGGGGCCCTAACACCTTGTCGGTCTTCGCCGGTCGCCTCAGCCTCTCGGCTATGTTGGGTACGGCGATCAAATCCTTCAACTCAACTACGAAGTTGTACCTCGCCGGTCTTGCTCTTTCTCTGGCGGGGCGTTCGCCTCCTACTGGGCCTCGGGGCTGGGGCTTTCTGGCTTCGTAGGGGCGTCTCGCCTCTGGCTTCTTTCTCCCCATCGTGGTCTCATTGACTCTGACGGGTTGAACTCGCGCCGGCCCCCTCGGGCGTGAGGGCACGGCGCTGGTGCGCTTCACACATACCTCCCCTTCCGAAGCAATATGCTCTACTGCCCTGCGCCGTAATTCAGCGAAAGTCCTAAGGCGATTACGGATAATGGATTCTCCGAAGGGCCGGGGCATACGCCTTTCACAAACGCGTACACGATCATAGGCTCTTATGTTGTGCCAACCTTCACGACCTGGGCCCCGAAGCCGTTGATATACTCCTTCAGGGTCTCCCCCTGATATTGCTTCACGTCGAACAGGTCGTAGGAGACCGGCGGCGGGGCCTTGTTGGCTAAGTACTGTTCTCGGAATAACCGCGACAATTGGCGGAAAGATGTGATATGACCTTCTGGGAGGCTAATGAACCAGTCCATAGCCATCCCGGTCAGGGTGCTCATGAAGAGTTTGCACGTGGCAGCATCAGAACCGCCTATCAGGACCATCTGCGTGTGAAATGCAGCCAGGTGCGTCTCTGGGTCCTCCATCCCGGTGAAGATCACCTTGGGTCCTGCGAACGTGTTCGGGATTGCTGCGTCTAGGATCTCCTGTCAGAAAGGAGTGGAAAACTCCCTTGGTGGGGAATGGTTCTCCGTCTCGTCATGCCCAGGCCGCCTCCTATCGTTTCTCAGGCCCTGGTGCAACTCCTCATTCACACGGTGGAGCTCTTCGTTCCGCTCATGCGAGGCGTCAAGGTCTGCCTGCATTCGCTCCTGCTCCATTTTCGAATCCGCCATGTCCTGCTGCAGCCCCCTCATTATTTCCAGGACCTGCTGCATGGATAGGTCTGCTGGGGCTGCGCGCGCTGCTCTTCGTCTGGTGGGGGCCATTGTCGCTTCAAACTCCTTCACCGTTACTGTAACTTGATAAACCTTCTCGAACTTGTGATGGGACTGATGTTTTATATCGGCCCCACGGTGGGCGCCAAATGTTCCGTCCGGTTGACCGGGACGTCTTCGTGCACGACCTCAACCGTCATCTGGGGTCTCCTTCCCGCTGGTTGCCCGCGGATTCCTGCAAAAAAGGGGACAAAGAGGCGCCCTAGCGGCCGTGTGCACTCCGACGCTCAAGTCAGCCAGCAAGAAACACCAAAAAACTGTCCACCCACATATCTGAGCACCGCGTGTGGCACTCTGAAGGTGGTAAAAGAACTGTGTATATGTGTGTGTGTTGTCTCCTTCAGGCAAAAATATTCTCCAGTCACTTGTACGTAATCTTAAAGCACGGGCAAGCAACCAGAGAGTTTCTCGTAAATTTGCCAAAGGTTCCAACCCTTTTTCCGACATTCCCCAGCGCTATTTAAACTGCCCCAACATTTAAAGCGCCTTAAAGAGCTTTTAATCTCAAACGTAACGCACTCATTAAAGCGCTTAATTACGAAACGTAGCGCATTTAAGACGTTGAAACGCTCGGGAGCCCTAATAGTACCTGAATGCTCGAAAGGGAAACTGTATTGAATATCTTTAATTACCTGGCACCTGACTAGAGGGTGTTTCTATTCTGGCATGGCTGTCGTACACGTAGAGGGCCTCACGATGCCATGACCCCATCTGGGGGCGTTTCTGCCCACCTGGGGACGTCTCTACGTGTGAGCCCTCCTGCTTGGGAGTGCTACTGCGCTAGGGGTGGCTTTTTGGGTGCCAACTCATGCCCCCAAGTATCTAGCCACTTACTCTGAGAGCGTATCTGCCTTCCTCTCGCACCCTGCCCCCGGTTATCCTGGGCGTGACCTTCCTCTTGGGTCGTATCTGTCCCGAAGGCGTCTCTGGGGCGGCAGGGGTATTTCACGAGTCAGGCTGCCCTTCACTGGTACTATCACTATGGCCTTGAAGCCACCTTTTCCTTCTCTTTATCACTTTCCTGAGATATCGGGTCCTGAGGCTTTCCCACGGCGTCGCTCCCTCCATGGTCTTTCCTACCCATGGGTATCGGGGAACCATACTGTGATTGCCTTACTTTTACACTGTTTGATCTGGCTACGCCCTGGTTGGGCGACGCCTCCACCCAGGCGACGCCTGGCCTTGGCGACGCCTTGCCTTGGCGACGCCTTGTCCTATCTTGGCGACGCTTCCTCTTGGCGTCTCTACACCTGGGCGACACCTTGAGTTGACTTTGACTTTCCAGTCGTTGACTTTGACTTAGTCAACGCCCTGATACGGGACGGTACACTAACCTTGATTGTTTGGTGTGTTTTGTCTCCTTTTCTACATTCCCCTTATGTCCACTCTCTCCCCCGAAAATCCTACTATCTTTTCATCATGAGTGATCACCACGTCTGGGGAGAGTCCCGTCTTCTTGAAGGTTTTTAGGTACAAGATGTCCACTGAGCTTCCCTGATCGACCAGGGTTTTCATCGCGACAAAGTTTGACACCTCTATTGTGATGACCATGGGGTTGTCCTGGTCCTGGTCAATGCCTCAAAAATATTCTCCGAGAAGGTTATCGATGGCATGCTCCTCTTGTTTCTCCCTACATAATTGACAAATCGGAGGCTTTGTATATGATGTTTCACTATGAAGCTCCTCCTCCCATGAACCCTCCAGCTATGGTATTGATAACTGTTGATTTTGGCTTAATTTCAAGTCCCACATCGGTGGGTTCATTGTTTGGGAAGGAGGTTTGAGGGTTATAAATTAAAATCTCCTCCTTCACTGTTATATATCCCAATTTGTAATATCTTCTCCCATAATAATAAAAGTGAGCTGTTTTTGTTGTGCTCAGAGATTAGGCTAAATTGGCCGAAATCCGTTAACAATTTTTTGGTGTGTTTTTTCCTCTTTATCTCTTTTATTATTCTGCTCTGTTTATTCAATATTATTTTTCGGGTAGCTCTGTTAAGGTTCTGTTTTAGTGAGGAAATTACCCGTTTTTCCCAACAAATGGTATCAAGAACCAAAGGTTCGCCTTGGGTTGTTTGAAATTATTTGTAATATTGAATACTATATTTTGAGTTTGTAATGGCAAATCAAGAAGAAGAAGCGAAGGATGTATCCAGAGTGTCTCGTTCCTCGTCATCATGGTCGAGGTTCCTGGTGTCCACTTTGAAATTGGCGGTGGAAATATTTGATGGCACTGAACATTTTGGCATGTGGCAAGGAGAGGTCTTGGACTCTCTTTTTCAGCAGGGTCTTGATATTGCTATTGAAGGAGAGAAACCAGAAGAGGTAGAGGAGAAAGACTGGAGCATCATCAACCGGTTGGCATGCGGAACTATTCGATCCTGCCTGTCTAGAGAGCAGAAATATGCGGTAAAAAACGAGACTTCTACACAAACTGTGGAAGGCATTGGAGGAAAAGTTTCCGAAGAAGAGTGGTCAGAACAAGCTCTTGATGAAGAAAAGGTTGTTCTGATTTGACTACCAACAAGGTACTACTATGAATGCACACATCACTATGTTTAATCAATTAGTAGCAGACCTGTTGAATTTAGATGTGAAGTTTGAGGATGAGCATTTGGCTTTGATGTTGTTATCATCTCTTCCTGATAAATTTGAACATTTGGAGACTACGCTACTTCACGGGAAGGAGAATGTGTCGTTAGATGTTGTTTGTTCTGCTTTATATAGTCATGAATTGAGAAAGCAGGATAAGATGAAAACCAAATCAACGACATCAGAAGAAGCATTGGTGGCAAGAGGTCGTCAGCAAAGCCATACAAAGGAGACAAGAAGGAGGTCTAAGTCTAAAGGTCGAGCCATTGCCAAAGATGAGTGTGCTTTCTATCATGAGAAAGGACACTCGAAGAAAGACTGTCCAAAACTGCAGAAGAAAGGGAAGGCTCCACAAGATGCAAATGTTGCAGAATGCAAAAGTGATGTGGAATCAGATATCTCTTTAATTGTCTCGCTTTCAGCATCATCGTATCCAGATGAGTGGATATTGGATTTAGGTTGTACCTATCATATGTGTCCCATTCGGGATTGGTTCTTTGAATTTCAAGAACTTGATGGCGGGGTTGTTTACATGGGTAATGATAATCCATGTAAGACAACTGGGATAAGTTCAATCAAGCTGCGGAATCATGATGGATCCACCAGAATTTTGCGGGATGTACGGTACGTGCCAAAGTTGAAGAAGAATCTCATCTCATTGGGGGCTTTAGAATCTAAAGGCCTAGTTGTGACGATGCGAGATGGAATTCTTAAAGCAACTTCAGGAGCACTAGTGATGTTGAAAGGCGTGAGGAAGAACAATTTGTATTTCTATCAAGGTAGTACAATGATGGGGATAGTAGCGACATCAACTTCTAGCACTAAGAAGGATGACGAGGCAAAGAAGTTGTGGCATATGAGGTTGGGACATGCTGGAGATAAATCCTTGCAAATTCTTACCAAGCAGGGATTGTAGAAAGGTACGAAGGCTTGCAAAATTGATTTTTATGGGCATTGTGTTCTGGGAAAACAATGAAGAGTGAAGTTTGGCACTGCAATTCACAACACCAAGGGTATTCTAGATTATGTGCATTCAGATGTGTGGGGACCTGCCAAGACTCCGTCAATCGGAGGTAGGCATTATTTTGTCTCTTTTGTGGATGATTTTCCCAGGAGAGTTTGGGTGTTTACTATGAAGAACAAAAATGATGTGCTTGAAAATTTCCTTAAGTGGAAAGCTCAAGTTGAAAACCAGACAGGAAGGAAGATTAAGGTTCTTCGAATGGAGGAAAATACAAGAGTAATCCGTTCCTGAAGGTATGCCAAGATTGTGGCATAGTTCGGCACTTCACTGTTAGAAAAACACCACAGCAGAATGGGGTGTCGGAGCGTATGAACAAGACACTTGTGGAGAAAGTTCGTTGTATGTTGTCTAATGCTGAGTTAGGCAGAGAGTTTTGGACTGAGACTGTGACATACGCTCAACATCTCGTCAATCGTTTGCCATCATCGCTATAGATGGCAAAACCCCGTTAGAGGTATGGTCTGGAAAACTTGCCACTGATTATGATTCTTTGCATGTTTTTGGTTCTATTGCATATTATCATGTGATTGAATCAAAGTTGGATCCACGGGAAAAGAAGGCTGTTTTCATGGGCTTTAGTCCTGGAATGAAGGGATACCGTTTGTGGTGTCTAGAGGCAAAGAAGACGATTATCAGCAGGGATGTTACCTTTGATGAATCTGCCATGTTAAAGAAGGTAAATCCAGAAGGAGCTGATAGTACTCCGCAACAGGTGGAGTGTGCCCGGAAGCAGGTGGAGTTTGAGCAGACAGTGGTAATCCCAACACGAAATACCACAAGTGACTCTCCTATGGCAAAAGAAGAGTCAGATGAGGAAGAGGTTCCTACCCAAGAATCTCAACAGCAATAAGCGCCAATTGCATTTAGAAGACAGAGACGAGATATTCAGAAGCCTGCTCGTTTCATGGATATGGTTGCCTATGCACTTCCAGTTGTTGATGACATTCCATCCACTTACCCAGAAGCCATTTTGAGTTCATAGAGTGGTAATTAGGCAGGTGCGATGGAAGAGGAGATGCAGTCTTTGAAGAAGAAGAAGACGTGGAAGCTGGCACAATTACCAAAAGGTAAGAAGGCAATTGGGTGCAAATGGGTATTTGCAAAGAAAGAAGGATTTCCTAATAAAGAAGATGTTCGCTACAAGTCAAGGTTGGTTGCTAAAGGCTTTGCTCAGAGGGAGGGAATTGATTATAATGAGGTATTTTCTCCAGTTGTTAAACATTCCTCCATTCGAATTTTGTTGGCCTTGGTAGCACAGTTGAATTTGGAGCTAGCTCAACTTGATGTAAAGACCGTGTTCCTACACGGTGATTTGAAGGAGGAAATCTAGATGACTCAACCAGAAGGATAAAAGGTTGATGGTAAAGAATATTGGGTTTGTAAACTTAGCAAATCGTTGTACGGAATGAAACAATCTCTGAGACAGTGGTACAAACGATTTGATAAGTTCATGAAGGATCAGAAGTACAAGAGAAGCAAATATGATCACGGTGTGTATTTGCGCAGACTTGAAGATGGTTCCTACATTTACTTACTCTTATATGTTGATGATATGCTGATTGCAGCAAAGAGGCAAGTTGAGATTGACAGGTTAAAGGCTCAGTTGAGTAAAGAGTTCGAGATGAAGGATTTGGGGGAAGACAAGAAGATTCTCAGCATGGAGATAAACAAGGACAGGGAGATGGGAAAACTTTGGCTATCACAGAAGCAGTATTTGCAGAAGGTACTACAACGTTTTGGTATACACGAAGATACAAAACCTATAAGTACCCCACTTGCTCCTCATTTGAAATTGAGTAGCCGTTTATCTTCGACGACTGATGAAGAACGAGAGTACATGGCGAAAGTCCCATATGCAAATGCACTTGGAAGCTTGATGTATGCAATGGTGTGGACAAGACCAGATATTTCACAGGCTGTGAGTGTTGTTAGCAGGTACATGCATAATCCGGGCAAGGGACATTGGCAAGCTGTGAGATGGATTCTACGGTACCTCCAAAATACATTAGATGTTGGATTGACATTTGAGCAAGATGAATCACTTGGTCAATGCATAGTTGGATATTGTGATTCTGATTATGCAGGTGATTTGGATAAGCGACGGTCTACAACTGGCTATTTGTTCACTTTAGCAAAAGCGTCAGTTAGTTGGAAGTCTACCTTACAGTCTACGGTGGCTTTGTCTACGACAGAGGCAGAGTATATGGTGATTACAGAGGCTGTGAAGGAAGCAATTTGGCTTCATGGGTTGCTTAAAGACTTGGGAGTTAGTCAGAAACAACTTGAGTTATATTCTGACAGTCAGAGTGCTATTCATTTAGCAAAGAATCAAGTCTTTCATGCACGGACGAAGCACATTGATGTTCATTATCACTTTGTGCGTGAGATTCTCGAAGAAGAGGAGATTGTTCTCCAGAAGATTCACACTACGAAGAATCCTGCAGATATGCTCACCGAGGTGGTTACAAGGACCAAGTTTGAACACTGTTTAGACTTGGTTAATATCTTGCACATTTGAAGTTGGCGCCCGGAGGCGCAAATTTGAAGCCCTGCAAAGTTTGTTTTTGTTATGTTTTGAGAAGATTTGTTTTAGGTGAGACTTGAAATTAAGCCAAGGTGGAGATTTGTTGATTTTGGCTTAATCCCAAGTCCCACATCGGTGGGTTCATTGTTTGGGAAGGAGGTTTGAGGGTTATAAATTAAACTCTCCTCCTTCACTGTTATATATCCCAATTTGTAATATCTTCTCCCATAATAATAAAAGTGAGTTGTTTTTGCTGTGCTCGGAGATTAGGCTAAATTGGCCGAACTCCGTTAACAATTTTCTGGTGTGTTTTTTCCTCTTTATCTCTTTTATTATTCCGCTCTGTTTATTCAATATTATTTTTCCGGTAGCTCTGTTAGGGTTCTGTTTTAGTGGGGAAATTACCCGTTTTTTCCAACAATAACACCCTTTGGCGGTCTTGTCCGACCCCTTTCTCGATCCTTCACCCTATAGTCAAGTGTTCTTGATCTCGGTCAGTTGCCGCCCTGATTTACTCTCAGCTTTCGCCGATCATACTTTCTTTCCTTTCTCCATTCCTTGTTTATGAAACGTTAAGATGGTCGGCTTGCACCAACTCCTCCATTTTGTCTTTCAGTGCAACACACTCCTCGATCGTGTGGTTGAAGTTTTGGTGATATCAGCAATTCTGATTTTGATCTGCATTAGGCGAGATAGGGGTTCTTTTGAACATTTATATAAGGTCGGTTTTCATTGCCTTGTCTAGAACACTGGAGTGCTCCACCGTCAAGAGGGTATATTGTGTAAAGTGTATTGGCTTTGGAATTCCCTGAGTCTTTTTGGAAAACTCATCATTGGAGGGTTTTCCTCTCTATTCTTCGCACATCGGTGTCTTCAGCCACTTTAGATTTGAACTCTCGAAGTTCTTCGTGCTGCATGAATTTGAAGGCTCTCTGTCTTAGTTCATCCATGCTCCCGACCGATTTTTTATATAAGTTGTCGGAGAATGAGCTTTGTTTGAGGGTTGTCAAAAGGCGATGCGAGGCAACTTCTAAGCTTAGGTTCCTTATGCTAAAGGCTACTTTGCCAAATCGTTCCATGAAGGCCCAGAACGACTCCGACTTTTCTTGCCTAATGTTTATAAGGGAAATGGAGGTTAGATGGTGAGAGCGGCTTGTAGCAAACTGGGTCGAGAACTTGGATACTAAGGTATTGAAGCAGTCTATAGTCAGTGGGGTGGAGACGGGTGAACCAGTTCATGGCAATCCCTTTTAGTGACGTAGGAAACACACAACAAAGAAAGGCGTCATCTGCCATATACAGGCTAACCTGGGTTACATATGCGTCAATATGCTCATCCGAATTTGTGTTGCCATCATACTTGTCAATTCTTAGGCTCTTTCATGTGTGTGGTAGTAATACTTCCATTATTTCTTCGGAAAGGAGTGTCACACAGGTAAAGGGGTGTTTGCGTGACGACAATCCTAACGTATTATTGGAAGTCGTCTGTGTAGTGCTAAAGGGATGTGAGTTGTTCTCTCCCTCCATTCTTGACATTGTTTGGTTCTCAGAATGTCTTTGGTTTCGATGCTCCTCCTGGACATTCGGAGTACCTTCTCCCCATTCCAATTTCCTTTTCACCATTTCATTCTCGACTTTCAAAGCCTTTATCTCTTCAGTATTTTTCCGCTTCCTGCTTTCGAACTCCCTCCTCATTTCTATCATGGCTATCTGATCTACCGAGGGACCTCTCCTTCGATAGGCTTCTCGTGGCTACCATGCAATTTTCAAAATAGGATTTTCTTTCGGCCCCACGGTGTGCGTCAAAATGTTCTTACAATTTATATAAGGTTGAATATCCCCTATTAAGATTTTTCGGTCTTTTATTTCTTCACTTTCTCAGTCTTTTCTTTTGATTCCTTTCCATGAGGTATCTGCAAAGATACTTCGACGCTCAAGTTAGCTAAGATGTTATTTAGTTTGCAAGTGTGGGATTAAAACAATCATTACCATTTACCATGGGGCCCCTCTTATTTATACTTTTCTATTGGGTTTTTCCCTATATCAGGATTAGAGGCCCAATGCTCTTTTAATCACATTTATAGAGCTTAATTAGATTTGATCTCCTAATCCTTGAATTAAGATGTGCCTAATCTTAGTCGAGAGGTTGAACTGCTTTCATTTGGCTACTCGTTGGTTTGTCGGTTCATTACACTTTGAATTCTAAAATCACATGTCGATTGAATTTATTGTTTGATATTCGTTCTTTCACAAAATAAAATTTTGGGGGTGGGTTTGGATGAAGATTTAGAATCGAAAACAAGTGAAAACTAAAATAAAGCGACGAAGTAGACTCTTTGGAAACAATCGTTTATTAGACAATCTACCAATAATTGAACTGTAGAAATTTAAAAGTAAATGAAATTGTGTAAAAGAACTAAATGTAAACTAAAAACGTAAATAAAAAACTCGAATAAATGGACAAAAACTAAAACTATAGTGAAGTAATAAAAGCAGAGTATCTACTTGACAGGTAAATGAAACTTACATTAAACGAGTAAAGTGATACATGAATGTAAAGTAAATTTAAACTAGAATCTAAATTAAAGCAAAAGCTAAAACACAGATGAATTTGTGAAATGTATAATCAAGTACAACAATTAGACCGTCTAGTCTACAATGGTTTACCGGCCTAATAGCTTTACAAGTGAAAAATGAAGTGTCTAATGGTATGTGTTTAATAGAAATTGATCCTGCCTGTTGACCGGAGCGCTGGAGAATGCTTCGTCAAAGGATCGACGTGCGCACCGCTTATCACCTTCGTTCCTCCTCTGGATCTACTTCAAGAACCTGCAAAGAAACGACACGGCGCCGCTGCGGCCGATCGCACTCCGACGCTCAAGTCAGTGACGGTATCACCAAATACTAAGAACTAGAACCGTGCAAAAACTCTCTCTCACAACAGCTCTGTCACTCGCAAGCGTAAAGTGTATGAACTGAACGCGTACCTCAGAAAGTCTGTTAAGAGCTCTTATATACCTGGTGATTTTCTCTCTCCTGGCAGTTACAGACTTGGACACGTGGCTCATATCCAACTGTACACGTGCCATCATCTGGAGGCTCCCTGACTTGGCGCCGCTTCTGCTCTTATTTTGGCTAAGTTACGTATGCATGGTACTGCCCAGTGCATAGCAAACTTAGGAGTGCGATCTCTACTGAAACTGGCGAGTTAGGGCCTTCATACACCTTCCTTGTGATCTCGCCGACCGCCTTCACAATCTGCTTCTCCTTCATCTTCGGCGATGTGCTTGTTCTGGCGATCCCCGACTGCTTGGTCGCCTGAGTCTGCATCTGGCGACCCCATCCTCACCCTGGCGATCGCCTATTGGAAGTCGGAACACGCCAACTTAACAATCGGCGACTACACGTGCCTCCCGACTTCCTTCTTAACTGCCAACCTGGCGCCTTGTCAACACGCCTACACTGTAGCAGGGTGCCACGTCATCATACCCGACCACCAGGGCGGTACACAAGCCCCCCAGTCTTAAGCGAAGACTTGTCTAGCGAAAAGACTGAAAGAGCCTTCGTTAACACCGGTCTACCTGGCACTGACGCAGAATTCCAAGCGATAGTAGTTTCTGCTGCTCTGACGCTCCACCAAACCCTTCGCTCATCGTTCGACACGTGGCCTTCATCAACGGCTATCTTCATCTGTCGTTAGCGCTTCCCAAAACCATTTCGAAAACCCTTAAACCCGTTACGTTCCACTGTTCCATCACTTTCTTCGTGCTTGCAAAACGCTCTAACTTCCCTCTGCGAAACTCTCGACGCTCTTCAACGTTCCAGATCTCCATCTTCCTCCCTCGTCTTCCTGATCATTGAAAGGTAATTACTTTCCTTCATCTGCTGGGTTTCCTTGCATTTTCATCGATTTGCATCATCCTTTAACTGCCTGGTGCATACGCTGTGGGTCGTTTCTCCATTTCTCTTTTGCGTAACTTAGGGCTTTGCCGATCGTCGCAACGAACTCACATTCGTTCGTCGTTTCACCTTCCTTCCATGACCGAGTCAGCCTTTGTAATCCCCTGATCGTTTTTCCTTTCTTCTTCCTTTTCAGTTGCTATCATGACTCGCACAAAGATCACCCCGAACCCCCCTCCATCAGCACGAAACCCTTCTTCACAAGCGCACGACCCAACCCAAGTCCGTGGCGCTTCCTCTTCGCAGGCTGAGAGGCCTGCATCTTCCCAAACTGCTCTGGCCCAGGCGACTCCACCAGACGCTGGAGGAGCCCCCGTGCCTCTGCCAGACTTCAAAACACTATATCCTTGGGCCACCCCAACCCTTCTAAAGGAGACCTCGTCGGTGAACACTGCGGGAGCAGTTCTGCGGTTGACAAAGGGGGACGAGGCCTATCAATCGTTTCACAAGGAGCACGACGAGAGGATGATGGTGCTGCCTTGCCCCGCCCCTCTACCAGTGTGCGCTGATGACAAAGTGAGCGCCGACGGGCCCTTTTGCTTTGTTTACACAACTTTCTTCAAGAAAGTCAAACTCAGATTTCCCCTCACCCGATTCGAGAGGGAACTCTTGACCGAGCTCAACATTGCTGCCGCCCAGCTTCACCCCAACAGCTGGGCGTTTGTTCGAGCCTTTCAAATAACGTGCGACCACCTGGGGCTGCCTGCGTCGGTGGACGTGTTTTTGTTTCTTTTTGAGGCCAAGCACCCAGGAGACCGCCTGTGGGTCAGCCTAAATGCCATTGCTGGGAGATCCATTTTTACCATCTTCCAGCAATCATACAAGGACTGGAAGGGGAAGTTCATCCAAGTGCGCGCAAACGATAAAGACACTTCCCTTCTCGACGGTTTCCCCTTGTACTGGGTGGACAAGGGGAAAAAGGAGTCCAAGAGCTGCTTCAGGAGGCCTAGAAGTCCTGATAGCATGGGAGCTTTGGACCGAGACCTCTGCCTATTCTGGAAGAGGGTGTCGGATGCCAACATAACATTCCTGACCCCCACCCTGATCTCCTTCGAATTCTTTGAGGACCAGCTAGAATTCCAAATAGGTTAGGGCGCTACACTCTTGTTTTGATATTGCTTCTGATACTGTTTCTGGGCGTCTTGTGCGATATGCACAAGACTTTGGTTTTACCTTTTCTGCATATACCTGTTTTGCTGTTTCATTGCCTCATACACCCATCTCTTTCTTCTCTGAGCTAATTCATGCATTTTCGTTTCATGCAGATAATATGTTGGGTAAAAACATGCTCGCCGACTTAAAGGCGCTCGCCCGAAACCACGGGTTGGCGACCGGTTCCCAGACGGTTCCCAACTCGGCGGTCGAGAAGGCTATCGTTCATGGGCGATCACCGCCCAAGGAACCCACCCAGCGAAAGAAACTGGTCCTTAAGAGGCCAAAACGGAAAGCCCCCCAAGTCGTCCAAGAGGAGGAAGAAGAGGACGACGAGGTCACAGAGGATGGCCTTGTCACGAAAAGGAAGAGGGTGGCACCATCTTCTCCTCCTGCTCCACCCCCTCTTCCAACTTCATCACCACCATCAACGCCCGCTCCTCCTCCCTCATCGCCAACACCACAAGCCCCTTCATCACCAGTCCAAGCAATTCCACTGGCCACTGCGCCACCAGCAGCTGAGGCTCAAGAGCCAAATTTTCTGGAGGACCCCCCAAGTGCTTCTACGCCCCATATCTCAGCTGGAGGGGGCCCCCCTTCAAACGCTTCAGCTGCAGAGAACGTTCCGACCGGGGATGAGGTTGCTCACACCTCTCCAATTCTAATTACCGAATCCCCGGTTGCGTCGCCACGCCAGGAAGCAAACATTGAAAATCCTGCTAAGGAAGGTGGCGGCGAGAACCCTCAACAAGCCCCCCTGGCGCCTCTCCAAGCATCAAACCTTTCCCTTGAAGTCACAAGGATGTGGGAACCTCTGACTGCCAAACTCAAAACCATAGCATAGGATATCCCATCGATCATAACGAGGGCTGTGGAGAGCTCCACCAGGAGGCTTCAAGACGATCTCTACCACCTCAAGACTGAAAATAGCACTATGAAGGTTGAGGTGGAAAAGGTGTCATTCAGCCTGACGCTCGCGGAAATGGAACATTCCCGAGTAGAGGATGCCCTAAGTACCGAGCTTAGGCTGGCGCGCAAGGAAGCTGCTGACCTTCGCCGCAAAGTCCATGAACTTGCCCAAGAGAAAGTTGAGCTAGAAAGCAAAATCGTGCCTCTGCGCACCAAGGGGAGCGACCTGGAGGCTCACATTCAAGCTGACGCCGCCAGGGTGCAAAAGCTGGAGCAGAGGTCGATTGACCGCGAGAAGCTACTTGGGCAAGTAGAAAAAGCGAGGGACGACGCCATGGCTGATCTCGCCGAGGCAAACAAGGAGAAAGGGAAGATGGCTGCCGAGTTGGCCCAAGCGCAAACAGAATCCAAGAAGGTTACTGACGACCTTCTCCATGCTCAAGAGACCAACGAACAACTCCGAAAACAGGTCGAAGAGCTAGAGCAGCAGAACAAGGAGCTCAAGAGACAGGTTGAAGAACTTCAAGGGCAGTTTGAAGAACTCAAGCTAAACTCCGCTCAGGTTCTGGTTGCCGGATTCGAAGCCGCTCGGGAGCAATTCGCATGCCTATTCCCTGATCTCGACCTCAGCATGGTGTCGTTAAACAACGAAGTAGTAGATGGAAAGGTCGTTCCCGCCGAAGGCTCAACCAACTCCACCCCATCTGCTACTTTATAAATTCACTTGTATTTACCTTGTAAAAACTCTTGCATATGTGTTTTGAACAAACGCTTATTTTAATCACAAAACTTGGATATTTTCTCCCCTGACTCCCTTTAAGCACTTTAGCCTTCTTTGCATGTTTAACTTTGTCGGATTTAACTTAGCGATTTTGCAAACGCGACCTTTGACGCAACCGTCTCGAGCCAATTCAAACTTAAGCAAAAATCGCTTTAAACGACTTGTACTCTTAAGGCAACTAACCTCATTACAAGAATACCCTTCAAGCAACGAACTGTAACTTAATCATTGGCTCGAACAACGTCCCACTCGACCTGCTTTATCAAACAAGTCTTTCAACCTTCTCGCCATCGTTTGAACTTTTCCCGATCGTCAAGACCCCTTGGTGACATCAGCTTTTTCTAGCCTCATGCTTTGGCAATCGTTTGTTTTTATCTGGGGTAGAAGCGCCCTTTGAAATCTTCCTTTGCCCTCCTGAACTTCAAAGAAAAGACCGGCTGGCTAGGCGTTCTCTCCGAACCTACCTTAGCCACCTTTCAAGCTTCTTCCACCCTCTCCGCCATACCTGAACTCGTTCGCGACGAGAAGGATTTTATCTCGCCTCTGCTCGTACGTAAGCGAGAAGGTCTTTTAACTCGCCTGAACTCGCTCATCGGCGAGAAGGACTTTCACTCGCCTGAACTTCGCTCATCGGCGAGAAGGACTTTAAATGGCCTTAACTCGCTCGACGGCGAGAAGGACTTTGTCTGGTGCCTCAACTTGCCCAGGGTGTACATCTCCTCCCCCCTGGATGCACTGAGGACCTTTTCTTTCTCTCGCCTGCACTCGCTCGACGGCGAGGAGGTCTTTAATGGGCCTTAGTTCGCACAACGGCGATAAGGACTTTATATGGTGCCTCAACTTGCCCAGGGCGTACATCTCCTCCCCCCTGGATGCACTGAGGACCTTTCTCTTTCTCGCCTGCACTCGCTCAACGGCGAGGAGGTCTTTTAACTTGCCTCGACATTGCCCCAGGAGTTACATCTTCTCGCTCCCAGAAACACGGAGGACTTTTTCTCTTTCTCGCCTGCACTCGCTCAACGGCGAGGAGGTCTTTTAACTTGCCTCGAAACGCGCGAGGGCGTTGAGGTCTTTCATCTGGTGCCTCCGATCGCCGAAAGACGACGAGGACTTTAAAACTTAACTGGTGCCTCCAATCGCCGAAAAACGACGAGGACTTAAAATCTTTTAGAAAACACGTGATATATCTTTTCTTGCCTTAAATCATGTACAAATGACAAGGTCTTTCTTCAAAACTTTCGAAAATAGCACACATGCAATCGGAAAACACCTTATTCTTCGAAAACTCCTCTTTTATTGGGTGGCCTCGTTAAAAACCCTCCTTAGGGAAAAAAGAGTGCCCCCTTGAAACTGTTTTAACAGAGACATTGTAATATAACATTTGTGTTTGTCTTTACTTACAAAGCTCTTAACTATAGTACACCTTCAGGTGTGTGGCGTTCCAAGTACGAGGGATCGCCCCTCCTTCCAGCGTTTCCAAGCGATAGGCCCCGTTCCCGAGCGCCTCGGTTATTCTGAACGGTCCAGTCCACTTGGGTGATAGTTTATTCTCCATCTCGTACTGGTGGGCCTTCCTCATCACCAGATCGCCTTCTCTAAACTGCCTTGGCATCACCTTTGAGTTGTATCTTCGCTCAATCCTCCTCTTCACCGCCTCAGCCTTCAGCCTCGCCTCTTCCCTGACCTCATCCAGCAGATCCAGGTTCAGCCTTCTCTCTTCATTTGAGTCTTCCTCTACAAAGTTTTGGAATCTCGGCGAGCTCTCCTGGATCTCTACTGGAATCATGGCGTCGCACCCATAGACCAAGCTAAACGGGGTCTCATGGGTTCCTGACTGCTCGGTGGTGTGGTACGCCCAGACTATACGGGGCACCTCCTCAGCCCAACTTCCCTTGGCTTTCTCAAGCCTTCTCTTCAAGCCTCTCAACAACACCCGATTAGCTGATTCCACCTGGCCATTCGTCTGAGGGTGCTCGACGGATGCAAACACTTGTTGAATTCCAACCCCTTCACAAAGCTTCTTCAACAGGTGGCTTGCAAACTGCGTCCCATTATCTGACACCAGGCGCTTAGGCACTCCAAACCGGCACACGATGTTCTTCCATACAAAGCCTTCGATCTTGTGTGCGGTGATCTGGGCCACTGGTTCTGCTTCGATCCACTTGG
The DNA here is from genome assembly GCF_000499845.2 of Phaseolus vulgaris. Lineage (NCBI taxonomy): Eukaryota > Viridiplantae > Streptophyta > Magnoliopsida > Fabales > Fabaceae > Phaseolus > Phaseolus vulgaris. Next base: position 9,806,566 of record NC_023755.2, on the reverse strand, counting down.
TGAAATACTCAATCGCCACCACCAAGTACTTCATCTGCCTGATCGCCAGTGGGAAAGGTCCCAGGATGTCGATTCCCCAAGTATGAAACGGCCAAGGGCTATAGATCGACTTCAACTCCTCGGGAGGTGCCCTATGCCAATCGGCGTGCTGCTGGCACTGTTTACAGCATTGGGCATACTTCTTGCAATCTTCTCTCATGGATGGCCAATAGTAGCCTGCACGGAGAGTCCTCGCGGCCAGAGCTCGACCCCCGACGTGACTTCCACATATTCCTTCGTGGAGCTCTGCCATAATTCTCGTGCACTTCTCGCCGTGTATACATTCCAGGAGTGGGTGAGTGAACCCAAACCTGTACAGATCGCCATCAATCAATGTATACTTGCTGGAATTTTTCTTTACCTTCCTAGCTTCTGTTGGATCCAGCGGGAGGAGACCATCTGCCAAGCACCGCTTGTATTGCGTTATCCAAGTGTCTGGCTCATGGGTGGCGCAGACCTGCATCACGTCCACCTTCTCTCCTCGATATGCTCTAATCCTTGGCGATCTCAGAGTTTCTTGCGTCAAAGACTTATGGCTTCTCGCTGCTCTCTCCGTCGACTTGCTTATCTGAAGGACCAGGTGATCTGCTACAAATGCCCTCGGCGTCTTTAGAGTTTCTTGAATCACCGTCCTCTGCCTACCCCCCTTGCCTGAACTGGCGAGCTTAGCAAGCAAGTCAGCTCGGGCATTCTGTTCTCGGGGCACATGTACTACTTCAAAAGAGGCAAAGGAACTCTTCAATTCCTGCACATACGCCAAGTAAGCCGCCATTTGCGGATCTTTAGCCTGGAACTCGCCTGTTACTTGCCCTGTGACTAGCAGCGAGTCACTCTTAGCCATCAGCACCCTAGCTCCCATCTCCTTGGCCAGCAGAATCCCGGCGATCAGCGCCTCGTACTCTGCTTGATTGTTGCTGGCTTTGAAGGCAAATCTCAACGATTGTTCGATCAGCACGCCGTTGGGTCCTTCCAATATGACTCCAGCACCGCTACCCTGCTGGTTCAACGATCCATCCACCGAGAGTACCCAACGGAAGTCATCTCCTTCAATCCGCGTCGCCTCTGATGAGAGCTCGACTACAAAATCTGCAAAGATTTGCCCCTTGATCGGGCCTCAAGGCTCATATTTAATGTCAAATTCTGACAACTCCACTGCCCACTTCACCATTCTTCCCGCAACATCAGGTTTCTTCAAGACCTTTTGGATGGGCAGGTCAGTCATCACCAGTATTGTGAAACTGTGGAAGTAGTGGCGCAACCTCCTCGCCGAAAACACCACAGCCAGCGCAGCCTTCTCCAGGGCCTGATATCTCGTTTATGGGCCCTGCAACACCTTGCTCACGAAATAAATAGGCTTCTGAGCCTGATCTTGATCCTGGGCGAGCACCGCACTCACCGCCCTCTCAGTCACAGCGAAGTACAACCTGAGAGGGATTCCCGCCAGCGGTTTGCACAGAACCGGCGGGCTCGCCAGATACTCCTTCAGCTTGACGAAAGCTTCCTCGCACTCTTTCGTCCAAGCGAACTTGTTATTGCGCCGCAGACACTGAAAATAGGGATGCCCCTTTTCTACGCTAGCTGACACGAAGCGAGATAGGGCTGTCATCCGACCTGTCAGCTGCTGGACTTCTTTCACCGTAGCCGGGCTTCTCATCGCCAAGATGGCGGCACACTTGTCCGGGTTAGCTTCTATTCCTCTTTCAGTCAAGAGAAAACCCAAAAATTTTCCAGCCTCCACGCCGAAAATGCATTTCTCCGGGTTGAGCTTCAACTTGAACTTGGCGATCGTCGTGAACAATTCTTCCAAGTCTGCAACGTGCTTGCTTTTCTCCTGCGAGGTCACGACCATGTCATCGACGTAAGCTTGCACGTTCCTTCCCAGCATTGGTGCAAGTACCCGATCCATCAGCCTCTGGTACGTGGCCCCCGCGTTCTTCAGCCCAAAGGGCATCACCTTATAGCAGTAGCACGACCTCTCCGTCATGAAGGTTGTTTTCTCTTCATCCATGGGATGCATCTTGATCTGATTATAGCCCGAGAAGGCGTCCAGGAAACTCAGCAGCTTGCACCCTGCAGCACTATCAACCAGGGCATCAATGCTTGGTAAAGGATATGAATCCTTTGGGCAAGCTTTATTAAGATCGGTGAAATCGACGCACATGCGCCATTTCCCGTTGCTCTTCTTCACCAGTACGACATTCGCCAACCATTCAGGGTACTGGACTTCCCTGATGTGGCCTGCAGCGAGGAGTTTCTGGGTTTCGTCCCTGATTGCCTGCCTCCTCTCCTCGTTGAATTTCCTTCTCCTTTGTCGCACTGGTCTCACCATGCTGTCCATCGCTAGATGATGGCACAGAAAGTCGGGATCGATCCCGAGCATGTCCGAAGCGGACCAAGCAAACGCGTCCAGATGCCGCTCAATCACCTTGGCGATCTGGTCCTGGAGATCGACCTCCAGAGATCTTCCGAGCTTGAAAACTTTCCCTCCGATCTCCTTTTCGAGCCACTGCTCGACAGGTTTGGGCCTGGATTCTCTGGCGATCACCGCCTTGGCGATTCCCAGTTCTCTCGCTTCCTCGGGGCGATTCCGCGCCTCTTCCTCCTCCAGGCCAGCATTTGTCTCCCCCAGCTCAGCGTCTATCATCTCTACATCCCTTCCGGCGGGCTCCTCTGATACCGGCGGTCTGGGCTTCACGCCGGGAGGTGGGGTGGTTGTTACATAGCTCACTGATCTTTTGTTTTTCAGGCTATTCTCATAGCACCTTTTCGCTTCTTTCTGATCAGACTTTATCGTGATCACCACCCCTTCCATCGACGGCAGCTTCACCTTCATGTGCCGAGTCGACGGAATGGCACCTATCCTGTTAAGAGTGGGCCTTCCCAACAGGATGTTATACGCCGAGGGGGCGTTTACAATGAGGTACTTGATTTTCTCCGTCCTCGACCCAGCCTCATCTGTAAACGTGGTTCTCAGCTCAATGTACCCCCTGACCTCCACCTGGTCGCCAGCGAACCCATACAAGCACCCTCCATAGGGCCTTAGCTGGTCAAGGGGCAATTCCAGCTGCGTGAAAGTCGGCCAGAACATCACGTCTGCCGAGCTTCCTTGGTCCACCAGAACTCTGTGGACCTTCCTTCCCGCCGTGATCAACGAAATAACAATGGGATCGTTGTCATGAGGCACAACGTCCCGAAGATCCTGCTTTGTGAACGTGATGTCCACTTCCGGCGAGTGATCTTCAAACATGTCCACTGACATCACCGATCGCGCGTACTTTTTCCTCTGCGATGCGGTGCATCCACCACCTGAGAAACCCCCGGAAATGGTGTGGATCTCCCCATGGATAGGCATCTCGTGTTGCTGGGCTTCTCCACCTGCTGGCTGGGAACTCGACGCTCCCCCCGTCCTTCTATCCAGTAGATAGTCATTTAGGAATCCGCTCTTAACCAGGTCGTCGAGCTGGTATCCTAAAGACAAACACGAGTCCAGGTTGTGGCCAAAACACTGGTGGAACTCGCACCAGGCGTCCGGTTTTGACCCCAGCACCTTGTCGCCCACCTTCTCGGGCGCCTTCAACCTAGCAGATATGTTAGGGATAGCGATCAGGTCCGCTAGTCCCATGACGAATTTGTGCTTAGGCGGGCGATTGTACTCTCGGCGTGCTGGTTGTTGGCGTGCTGGTGGTTGGCGCGCTTGGCTTCTTCCCTTATTTCTCCTATCGTAAGGATAGCGAGTCCTTTGGTCTTTTCTGGCCGCCGCCGCCGTTTCCAGCACCCTCTGTGGCTGGATCCTGGTCTGAGCGCGTGGCCTGGCGGGAGCCACGCTGCCTCTCTTCTCGGCGACTTCACTCTCGTCGGCGATGTGGGCCACCGCAAGCCGCCTGACTTCAGCAAACGTCGCTGGATGAGCCCTGATCAAGGCCTCGCAGAATGGCCCTGGCTGCACGCCCTTCTTGAAGGCATAGACCAGCATTTCTTCATCCTTGGCCGGCGATCTGACCATCTGCGCTCCGAAGCGATTGAGGTAGTCTCTGAGGGACTCCCCATGGTACTGCCTTATATCAAACAGATCATAGGACACCCTGGGTGGTGCCTTATTCACAATGTACTGCTCGACAAAGATTTTCGAGAATTGTTGAAAATTGGTTATGTGGCCATTAGGCAGGCTCACAAACCACTCCATCGCCGTTCCTTGGAGCGTACTCACAAACATCTTGCAGTAGACGGCGTCTGACCCTCCCGACAGCATCATCTGCGTGTGGAACGTGGTCAGATGAGCCTCTGGATCCTCCACGCCGGTAAAAACAGCTTTAACCGGAACCACGCTCGTGGGAATTGGCGTGTCGGTAATCGCCTGAACAAAAGGCATTGGGAACACTCGAGGTGGCGTCGACGGTGCCACCTCTTCAGCAGAAGAACGTCCCTGCTGCTCCTGAAGAGCTCGACGCAGCTCCTCAGCCACCTTGCTGAGCTCCTCGTTCCTGGCGCGAGAGGCGACCAGGTCCTCATGTATCCTTGCCTGCTCTACGCGCGAGGCTTCCACAGTCGCCTGCAACGAGCGCATCATTTCTGCCATCTTCGTCATGGTCATGGCGGCGTCGCCTTCAGCAGCGACGGGAGCCACGGGACTGGAACGATTGCTTCTCATCTTTCTCATTAACTTCAGCGAACCACAGGAATACAGCAAACAACACTTCAACCACGATCGAAACAGCGATCAATCGGAGAAAACTCAAGAAACTGCGCAAGAAACCAAGAACACCGCAAACCTTCGCAGAAAACCACAAAAGAACTCGAACTTCCACCAGACAGATTGCGCACAAGCAACAAAAGACCTTACTCCACCGATTGAAAGCCAAACAAACGGTACAAAACACAAACTCACCGAACGAAACTTAAAGAAACTGCAAACGACAGTTGCACCAGCACACAACCGCGCAGAAAACCTCGAAAACTTCCACGAACTCACGCTGTGGATGGGAGCACGTTTTACACGGCCCCACGGTGGGCGCCTGATGATCCTGCCTGTTGACCGGAGCGCTGGAGAATGCTTCGTCAAAGGATCGACGTGCGCACCGCTTATCACCTTCGTTCCTCCTCTGGATCTACTTCAAGAACCTGCAAAGAAACGACACGGCGCCGCTGCGGCCGATCGCACTCCGACGCTCAAGTCAGTGACGGTATCACCAAATACTAAGAACTAGAACCGTGCAAAAACTCTCTCTCGCAACAGCTCTGTCACTCGCAAGCGTAAAGTGTATGAACTGAACGCGTACCTCAGAAAGTCTGTTAAGAGCTCTTATATACCTGGTGATTTTCTCTCTCCTGGCAGTTACAGACTTGGACACGTGGCTCGTATCCAACTGTACACGTGCCATCATCTGGAGGCTCCCTGACTTGGCGCCACTTCTGCTCTTATTTTGGCTAAGTTACGTATGCATGGTACTGCCCAGTGCATAGCAAACTTAGGAGTGCGATCTCTACTGAAACTGGCGAGTTAGGGCCTTCATACACCTTCCCTGTGGTCTCGCCGGCCGCCTTCACAATCTGCTTCTCCTTCATCTTCGGCGATGTGCTTGTTCTGGCGATCCCCGACTGCTTGGTCGCCTGAGTCTGCATCTGGCGACCCCATCCTCACCCTGGCGATCGCCTATTGGAAGTCGGAACACGCCAACTTAACAATCGGCGACTACACGTGCCTCCCGACTTCCTTCTTAACTGCCAACCTGGCGCCTTGTCAACACGCCTACACTGTAGCAGGGTGCCACGTCATCATACCCGACCACCAGGGCGGTACAGAAATGTAAATGATCACTAAAAGAAAATCATGAAATAGATACTAATTTTAGAGACCAAAATAATTAGTTACTATATTCACTAAATTAAAGACTATTTTATAAACTAAAAAAATTATTGGTATCCAATGTAGTTTCTATTATTAATAAAAATTTATAAAGTAGTTTCTAAATTGGTATCTAACCATTAGCTACCAATGTTTTAGTTACTAACTTCTTTATATTCTAAATTATTTTCTAAATAGAAAATAATTTAGAGTATAAAATATTAGTAGTTAAAATCTTTGTAGCTAATTTAGATACCAATTTAAAAACCATTTTAATTTTTTTTTATTAATAATAGAAACCACTTTAGATACCAACAATTTTTTGGTCTCTAAATTAATATCTAATTTAGTTGATATAATGACTAATTTTTTTTGTTTATATTTAATGATTTTTTTTGTAATGGATAGAAATGTAGAAACTATAGACGATAGGAATTGTATTCAACAAAATCTAAAAAGAAATAAAATAATTTTTTGAATTGAAAAACAAGAAAACTGTAAAAGAGTGTAAAAGAGACCGTCTAATGAACTAAAACTTTAAAAACGAAAAATAGGAAAAAAAACATAACTAGAATTGGAATTTTAAATAATAGGAACTGAAATTAAAAGGAATTAAATACATAAACTTGAAATGTAAACACAAAATTGTAGATGAATAGAAATTAAAAAGGAATTGCACTAAATAGAAGAGAATTTCATTTGACAGATGAGAAACAGTAAATAGAAATCATGGTCAAGTTATCTTCAACCTTGAATGAACGAAACCTACATCTGAATTCCTTGTTTAATGGAAGGAACACAAAACCAACCAATTTATATATTCAAAACAACAATTCTTAATCAAGAACTAAATTCTGAAACATTCTTTTTTAAAAAAAGCATATTGAATAGAGCATCGTCTAACACAGTTTCGAGTTTGTTGTTACCCATTTTCAAAATTCAATTATGATTTAATCCAAGAAGACAAATAGATAATCAAGGACTCAAAAAGCCCCACCAAAGATCTGACTAACCTTACCAGAAGAAGAACGAGGCATACACCAGAACATCAACTGTTCTTTCTTCTGGTCTTTTTAAAAATAAAAATATGATGTAAATAATTTGGGCTCACTTTGGGGGTCCAAATAGTAGAATAGGCTAGTAGGTTCATTTAGCCTAATAAGGGGGTGTATTTATCATTTTAGCTTGTGCCTAGTCCATTAGGATTAGAATGTAGCCCTAGCTTCTATAAGCTATGCCTAAGGGATGGTTTTGACCATGGTCAACACCCTAGGCAGCCCCTCTCCTCTTCCTTTTCTTCCCATCACTCATCTTGCCCTCCAAGTCACTCCTTCCTATATAAAGGGTGTTTTACTCCATGTATTAACACATTGAAATTTTAAGTAAAGAAACTCTGCTTGAGTGAATTGAGAGTCTGAGTACTCCTTTTTATTTTGGTCTTATCTTGGGTGGGTAGTATCCTAAGTGGCGACTCTGGGTCTTATCTTGAGTGAGTGACATCTCAAGTGGCGGCTCTTGCATCACTCATCTTGGAGTCCCTCTACTCCAAGTAGTGTGAATTCCCTTTCTAATCCATAAGTTCTTTTCATCCCTTCATCTTTTTCCTTCTTTATTTGCGCCATTATCCATTTTCATTTCATGCTCTTTAATGTTTCTTCCATTCGTTCATTCTTTATCATTTTAGTCTTGTTTCATTTCCTCTTTTATGTTCTCTTCAATTCCGCACCTTTGCATCATTGTCACCATATTATTGTGTTTTTGTCTTTGCCCCTGTGAAGTGAACCTTCACACTTACTTAACCACTTGGTTAAGTTCGTGTCCAATGGGGATCTTCTTTGGGTTCTCACCTTTAAATTACTAAATTCCAAAATCTAAACAAAAGCGAAACCTTTAAAATGTGCAATCTAAAATCAACTCACATCATGTGATAATCAGAGCATGGTTCAATTTGTGCTTATATTGTTGAATTGATATTCTGCCTTTAAATTTCTACGCATTTTAAATTCTCACTTTTATATTGAACCAATTTAAATTTCATCTTTAAATTCTTGTCATTTAAAATTTCTGTCTTTTTATTCATTAAGCACTTTAAAATTCGCTTTGTGAATTCCGTTTTCTGTCAAAAAAAAAATCTCTTATTGCTTTTTCTTGCGTCTGATGTTCTTAGTGTTCTAGGAGTCTTCCATGTTTTCTGCTTACTTTTATTTTAATTGTGAAGAACTAAAACCAAATTAGAAGTTGTTAGAGTAACGGTTGATTTAATTCCAAACATAGATTACAAGCGTTCATATAACTTGAATCGCAATATCTTATATATTTTTGAAAATTGAAAAGTGAATCCCATCTGCATGCACAAAATCATCTGAAAATTTGAATCTGTCAATTCAGGACAAGAAAAAGGAAAAATAAAAAAGAAGCAAAAACAACACAAAATGTTTCACGTGCATTCATTTTCCAAATTTCACTTACAAAAAGGGGTTCTAACTATATGAGAAATTGTTTTTGTAATTGTGGAGTTTAATCCCACTTGCTTTCTCAATTTCTAAAACCTTTCAAATCTTCATAATTAAAGTGTAAGTTTCCTTGTGTTTTTTTCGTGCTTTTCTTGTTTGTTTTGTTTAAAGTTTTGTCTTCACCTTAATTCCTTTTGGTTTCACTTTCTTTATTTTAAATCTTTTCTTGCTTGTCTTTCTTTGTTGCTATGTTTTCTTTTGGGGGGTACGTTGCTGGGAAAGTGTAAGAGCTTTGTCATCTTTCACTTGAGGTGTTGCTACAAGTGTAGACTCTTTTGAGTGCGAATCTTTCTTGAGTGATACATGAGAGTGAAAGTTTAACTTGTAATTTTTCACTAATTGTTTGTTTTCTTGTGCAAATTTATGGCTAATTTGTCTTCAGGTGAATCGTCAAAGTCGTAATCACCTCAAAAGGCACATCTTTTGGGAGAGTTTGCGGATGCTAGGAGACGAATGGCCCACAAAGACGAGGAAATAAGGAAACTAGCGGAAAGGTTGCAAAGATTAGAAGAGGCTCAAGTGAGACAAACTCGAGAAAGGAGATGGGAGTCGCGCAGAGCTACTAAAAACTACATGCACTATGGGAGTAAAGAAGACGACCAAGATTGGAGAGTGCATCACTTTGAAGAGAGGTGCCATTAACACCCACCACCACAACCTTCTTTTCTGTTTGTAAAATTACCTAGCTTTAGTGGGGAAACTGACCCCAATTTGTACCTAGGATGGGAAGCTAAAGTAGAACAGATCTTTAATGCGTATGAGGTCGATGACGACCAAAAAGTTAAGTTAGCTTCCCTAGAATTTGTAAACTATGCCATGCAGTGGTGGCATCAGGTTGTAATGGACATTGGTTTGAACAAGAGGTCAATCGTGGTCTCTTAGTAAGATTTAAAAAAATGCATGCGCGTGCGATTTGTTCCTCCTCATTATAGGAAGGAACTCTTGTTGAAGCTCCAACTGCTTCAATAGGACCTAGGAGTGTAGATGAATACTTTAAATATTTGGAAGTAACTTTGACAAAATGGTTTTCTTGGATTTCGTTGTAGTTCTTCTTCAACTTGGAGCTCCTTTTATAGCCTCAAAAGTTATGACTGTTGAAACTTGTAAGTTATTCTTCATCGCTTTTTAATTAGAGGCTCCAAAAGAAAACTACTGCTTTGAAGATTTCTTATTCACCTTTGAACAGTTATATGGTACCGTTAGACTTTGAAAACTTTTCATACTTGTATATATTTGAACGTTGAAGCTTGAATCCTCTAAACTTGAAGTTTGCAAAAATTTTGCATTGTACCACCTTCTTTTTTCCATTAAAAGCTCTATAATAAAACTTCATATTTGATCTTATTAGCATGTCTTGAGTGTTGAAACTGATGGGGGACTATCCTTATTAAAGTCGCCAATTTTATAAATTAAGAGCAAAGGATCAATTGGAAGAATACAGAAGATATTATGCCTTAGTTTTGTATAAAATATAAAATAGTATAATAGTATGTTTTGGCTTTGTATTTCTGAGCCAACTCTAGAATAAGAATATCTTTCTCTCCAAACAAGACTTCTTTAAGCGTCTTCTCCTTGCAAAGAATTACTACTCAAGTTTCTCCTAAAGACTAAGCAAGGCGCCTAATGACTACTTTACGACAAGTGTACCATGTTGTCAAAAGTAATAATTTGTCCATAAGAACGGATACCGAACCCACAAGGAACAATTGAATAATCAAGTAAAAGATTCATTAAATAGAAACAAAATAATAAAGTTTGTTGGGAGTTTGTTATAATTGCAATAGATAAAAAGAAAACAAGTATAAAAGTTTGTTGGTTCAATTGGGAAAATTGAGATTGGGTTCATCTTTCTTATTTTTTTGTCTTTTGATTAGCATGGTAATATTCTATCCTTGGATTGATATTGATTCCCGTGTAAAAGTCATTTATATTGATTCCTCGCATATAAAATAATTAAGAGAGTCTCCTAAGTATTGATTCCTCGCATATTTATAAAAACTTCTTATCATTACGATTAGACGTTGATAGAAATTAACATTTAAAATATATTCCTAGCATTCAAATATGTTAAGCATTATCATTCGGGTCAGAAACTTAGAAGTACTTTCCAGTCAAATTTAAGAATCTAGATCATAGAAATAAGCATTGCAAATAAAATGACAATACCAATCATCAATCAAGAACAAAATATTATATTTTAAATGTCACCTCGATAAATAAGAGTTTGAAAAAATTACTCTCAATCTCAAAGGGTAGAACTAGTCACTCATGTTGGCTATTACAAACATGGAAATCAAGAAAATATTATCCAAGATGTTTCTCCTTGATGGTTGCCTCCTTTACGGTTTCTAACACCTTCTATTCTCCCAATTGGATTTCAATCCACTCAATGATTTCTAGGTTTGTGCCTCAAGCCTCATATTTAACCTAGTTGGGCATGGGCTAAGTGACTTCTCGCTTGGGCGTTATTGGACTCGTTGGGGCAAGTTGCACGAAAAAAAGCCCAACGTCACTGGAGTGATCTCACCTGGGTGAGATTGGGCGAGATTAGGCGAGATTGGGCTCGCTTGGGCGAGATCCTCTGGGGGCTTCTAGCTTGGGCGGGTTTGGGCGAGCTTGGGTGAGTGTTGATGCATTCCAGCTTTCCCTTTTAAGCTTTGTATATTCTCCTTTTTGCCCTTTCATCTTCATTCTTCCCTAGAATCCTGAAATTAACACAAATTTGGGAATAAATCGTTCTTATTCAAACTAAAATCCAAAATATGTAAAAAAGTTTTAAATTCATAAATTAAGGTTTATTTTATAGTTATTTTATCAATTAATATCCACAAGTGATTGTATTTTAATAGGAAATATTACTGAAATTTGTCACTTATCAACTCCTCCCAACTTAGAATCTTCCTTGACCTCAAACAAAGTAAATGAATATAACTACATCATATTGGAATTTAAATATCAAAACAAATTAATGCACTAAACAACAGATTTAATTAGAAACTTATGATGCTTCCATATAAAAAATATAACAAAATATAGATACAATCAATTCCCAGGATCAATTCAAAACAATAAAATGACAATTCATCAAGGAATGTTTTCTCATATGCTTACAGGTAAGTGTTTCTCTCTATTTTCACTAAATCATAACAAATCACATTTGTTTTTCATTTCATCTTCATATGACAAACATATTAGAAACATAAATCTTGAGGTCTTTTACTAGGTTATAATGAGGCTGAGCTTCCAAAAAGTATTGGTTTTTCAAATAACAAAATGCACATTTTAAAGAAGAAGAACATACCTACAATCCAATTATAGCACATATGTGTTATCTAATCACCATTTTCTTTTGACTTCACACTTTTCCTCATTTTCTTTTTACTTATTCATTATTTTAACATGAATTTTCTTTCTCTTTTTTATTCATCAATAGGAATAGATTCTTCCTATTTTCAACTATTTTGAACTTTCAGCAATTAGAACCAACCATTCCCCTTTTTATATATATTTTATCTATGTTCTGATTTCTTAAACATGCCAAAAGGTAGGAAAATATATCATTAGAGGTTTAGGGTCCAATAATAACAAAAATTATTGGCTCAAAGGGAATATATAAAAAATTGAATTCTAATAAGATAAAAGTCGGCTATTTAGCCATGGGTTCCTAATTAACACAAATGCCTCAATCATCTTCATGCTCTTTTATGATGTAACAAAAAGGAAAAGTTAAGAAACCACAACTTTCAATTCATTAGTAAAACCCTCAAAACTATTTAAGGTTCACACACTCACTTGGTTTACTTATTCCTTATTGTCTTGTCATTCTCTATTCTAATCAATCATCCTGTTAAATTTTCATATATCACAATTTCAACTACATTTGAATAGGGATTCAATCATATTTTGTTTTTTAACCTATGTCTAATTCATTGCACTATTTAATATTTAAACACAAAATCCTTTTTTTCACGATTCAAACTTAATATTGCAGTTCTTTTTTATTTAAGAAAAATAACTAGAAAACAACTCAACAATTAAATTAAAACTAAAATTGATTTAAGAAAAATAGTTCAAGACAATAAAATAACAAAATAGCAAATAAGTAGAGAAAATAAATAAACAAATAAAGAAAAATTTAAAAAGAAACTAAAAAGAAAAGAAAACTAGAAAAAATAAATCATATTTTTGTCCAATCCTCCCTTCTTAAAAAGTCATTTAGCTATGTGTTAAAGTCTTCATCTACAGTTGTAGAAGGCCCTGGTTCATTTACTGGATTTACCCCCTGAATAATAGAACATGTCCCAGGCCAAGCTACATATACTACAAACTGATCGGGAGGCATGTAAGGATTGGGTTGCTCTTAAGGGAAGTTTTGATATATATCTTGTTGTAATCTCACTATCCCTCTGTGATTTGCACTTTCCTGCATCTGTATGAGCTCCCATGTGGCTCTTTGTTCCAATTGCATTTGTTGCATTTGTTCCAATATCCTATATTCCCTGGATGATGAGGATGACCCAGGGTGATGGATTGGTGAATGATGAATGGGAACGTCACCAGCTTCTGGTGCTTGTTCTTCTGTAGCATTACAATTATTTACAATAAATTTCAGATCAATTGGAGGTTTAATTTTTATTGACGAGTTTACCTCAACCCCATGAACTGCATAGAGAACAATTATTAAAGCAGGAAATCCCAAAAACCCATTTGCCTTTTCATTATTTTGGCTAACTTCTAATCTAAAAAAATTATAAATTTCATGGCCGATAATTTTAGCTACATCAACAAAATAATCATCTTTCAAGAGGAAACAGAGAAGATGACACCTGGGAATATTTAAGTCGGACATATGACCAATGGGTACGATGTTGGCCAACATTAATATTATCCAAACTTGAGATAGGGTCTTCATGTGTTTCCTTAAAATTCTCCATGGTTTTCCACCTGGGGTGATTTCATAGGAGTGATTGGCTAGACAGATTTCCCTAGCCACTATATCTTCATTAAAACCATAGGTTTTGGCTCTCAATTGGTGATAGCTATAGTCATCAACACCTCTTAGTTGTAAAGGATCTCCCGAAAAGGAATTGATAGAGTCTCTATCAAAGGGTGCCCATCTTCCTCTTACTCATGACTGCATTTCCTGAGTTCCTACTCCTCCTATCCAGTCATTAGCATAGAACTCATGGACTACTTCATAATCATATTTGCCCAAAGGCTCGACTAGCCTCATCTAGTTCCTTCTCTACAACCCTTATAAAAATATATCATATTGCTCAGGCTGCACCTGGACTCTTCTCTCTGAAATAAAAGCCCAATTTTTTTATCTCTTCATATCTCTCTACTTCGCTTTATTCCCAAACCTTTTCCATGATGGTGGTTTAGGGGACTCTATTCTCACCCTTTTCCCTTTAGCAGTTAAGGCTGCAGTGCTCTTTGTCCATCCCATTTGCTGCAACATTCAAATTAGATAGACCAATCATCACCTATATTAATTTCACTCATAAACATATGTATCTAAACCCAGCTAATTCAATATAATGTTTAAAGAAGCATTTTATCAAACACTTCATGTGCATTTCTAAAAGTGAGTTTAATGAGTGATTAGGACCTAACTAACCATCTAAAATCAAAACAGACTAACCATAATCATCCATCAATGTTATGCAATCACACTTATATCATAAATTCAAGATAATCATCACAAACCCTAAAACCCCAAAAACCCCAAAAATTGAAATCAAAAACATTAATCCATAGGTTGAAAGAGGAATTAAGGCAAAGAATAGATGTAGAAATACTTATGTAGCAAATTTGAGCAAGAGATTTAACTTGGAAGAGAAATAATTGATAATGAGCATAATTTTAAGATAGCAAAATCGCAACTTTAGGGAACTCTTAACAAGGGTTTCTTAAATTTGGGGAAAATGAGCCTTTTCTCGTGATTTTAAAAACAATGTAAGTGGGATCTCGCCTAGGTGTGATATATCTTGCCTGGGTGAGATTGCTCAAGAGAGCACCCAATTTTTAAAAAACATCTTGCCTGAACGTGATATATCTTGCCTGGGCGTGATATATCTTGCCTGGGCGTGATATATCTCGCCTTGGCGAGATTGCTCCAGAGAGCACTCAACTTTTAAAACTCAACTTGCCTGGGCGTGGTTTATTACGCCTGAACGAGATTCCCTACACGAAATAGGCAAAAAAATTACGAAAAAATGTAAATCTTAACCTAACAACAAAATAAATTTAAACAAAAATAAAATAAAATAAAGATACTAGGTTTCCTCCCAACAAGCGTTTTATTTAACGTCATATAGCTTAACGACTGTTTTTATAAAGGTGAATGACTTTTTTGTTGCAACAATTTCCTAGTTATAACTTTTGTCCTTCTTGAATATGGATCTTCAAGTTTAATTATTTAGTCAATCTTCAAGTCCTTGATAACCCATAATTTTGACCCCTTCTTCTTAAACCCCTTCTTTTAACCTCTTTAAACATTATGGGTTGCCCTAGTTTATATTCATCTTTTTCTACAATCATCTCCTGTTAGACTTTATCTTCCTCTTTTGTCTTTGGATTGTGATGGTGTATAACTTCCTCAGTTGATTTTGAAAGGTCCAATTGCTCTTTATTAGGAAAGGTGTCCTTTGTTGCATCTCTTCGTGAGCATTCCTTCCCTGCATTAGAATTTTTTAGATCATCAAAAATATTAAAATTTACCTAATCATCTTTAGCTCTAACTTTAAGTTCTCCTTATCAACATCAATTATGATTCTAGCATCTTCATAAAAGGTGATGGCATTCTCTAGGAGCTCTTCTTGGATGTTTGGTGAGTTGGTGCCGAAGCTCAATGTAGGAGATGGGCAAGGTCCTCCTAGGAGTTGTGATGACCTTTAAGGTGCATGAAGAGTATGGAAATGGGGAGGTTCGGCCAGCCCCTTGATAGATGGTGAAAAGAAGATTAAATCCTAGAAGCTAGGCAATGGCCAATGCATGGCACTAAAATGGCAGCATAACATTACTCTATTCAATCTTCCAAATACAAGTGATAGGCTTCTCCTTTTATAGGCTAAGGAGGCCGTAAATGTTAAGCTAATAGAAGATGAATGTAATGTAAATGTGAAGCACATGGGGCACATGGAGCACATGGGGCACATGGAGCACATGGGGCACATGGAGCACATGGGTGCACATGGTCCTCCAACCTTCACATGGCTGAACTTGATTAGTGAAGGCTTCTAAAAACCTTTGCTAATCAAGGTTAACTCTTCCTTAATTCTAATGTGCAGAAAAATAATCAAAAGGTTCATAAAGCTAGGCTAATTACACCACAAAAATACTAAGCTACACGGAGTGGGCCTTTATGCAACATGTACAAGTTCCTTTCTCTACCATCCGTAGCTTGACCCAAATATGCGTGGAGATGCTTGGCCATGGACCTAGTGATAGGTCCTAGACGCTCTAGTCTTCCTCCTAGACGCTCCCTTGCTAGACGCCCTTCATCTTGGGGTAGACGCTCTTCATCTTGGAGTAGACGCTCCCCACATGGCTCTAGACGGTCTAGACTTGGCTCTTGTTTTCCATAGGGTGGTGAGCTTGGCCCTCCTCCATCAAAAGGTCTGTCAAGTATCAAGGGAACCTCCTCGTCTTCTTTCATGTCCATCACAACAAAATTCATAGGAAATATGAATTTATTCACCTTAAAATGCACATCTTCAACCACACCATAAGGATATTTTTTATTGATTTGTCTGCTAACTGTAGCATCGTCTTGGTGGGTTTAATCTCCAAATCACTTATTTTCTTCATCATTACCATAGGAATTAGATTTATGCTTGCCCCCAAATCCAGTAAGGCCTTGTCCACAGATAAAGCACTTATAGACATGGGAAGATTAAAACTTCTAGGGTCCTTGGATTTTTTAGGTAAGCCTTTTTGAATAATGGCACTGCATCCAGCTTCCAACTCTATACTTCTTCAAAATAACTCATCTTCCTTATAACTCCCTCACATGTTGACTTTTGCTCTAGAATTCCTGCAAAATAATTTTTAGGGACCAAATTATCAAAAAAAAAATCTCTCTTCTTTTGTGAAGGAGCATGAGGATATGATCAATCTTTTCAAGAACACCTCTCCTTATTTTCACTCTTTTTCTCTATCTTTTCCTCCTTAATCCTTTTCTTTTCTCTCCTACTCACCTTTCTCCCCTTTAGTGTCATTTTTTCCTTCTTTTTCGGTCACTACATTATTAACATCCATTTCTCCTGTTATTCTACCACGTTCAGTGGAAATTGTATTGCAATTCTCCTTTGGGTTGGTCTTGGTGTTGGCTGAAAATTGGACACTTTGTCCCTCTGCTAATTGTTTGGCAATCTGTCTCACTTGAATTTCTATATTTCTGGTTGCCACCATATTATTTTCTTGATTGGCCATAGTAACCTTCATGAAATTAACATAAATTTGGGAATAAATATTTCTTATTCAAATTAAAATCACAAAATATGTAAAAAGGTTTAAATTCATAAATTAGGGGTTATTTTATAGTTATTTTATCAATTAATATCCATAAGTGCTTGTATTTTAATATGAAATATTTTTTGAAATTTGGCTTTTATCAACGCCTCATGCTAAAGGACTCTTCAATCACTTGATGTTATCTGTCCACTCATGAGTGGAGAGTTTCTTACACTAAGGATTGCCACATGGCATACTAAGAATGGAAAGTAGTTTTAGAACTCAATAGTCATCTTAGGAGTCTCCTTAGCCTATAAATAAGAGTCTCCCTTCTTGTATTTTCTAGACTTTATTGATATATGAAATTGTGTTTTTGAAATTCTCAACACATTTATTCAAGTCTCTCTTTTATGATACTCATTACATTCTTAGAAACTCAAGAAAGTTGAACTAACCTTCTCCATGGCCCTTGCACTTTGTAAACTCACGCCCAAACCAAGAACCTCCATAGACATTCGATGTTTCCCCCCACAAATCTACAAGTCTTTCAATGCCTTCCATCAATCTCCACTCAACACTCATATTTCTATAAATGATTTGAATGTGATTGGAAAAAATAATCAACCTTAAAATAATTTGCATTGGTATAACCCTTATAGATTTAAATTCAAAATCTTTATTTGAAAATTTTCCATTAAAAAACCAACTGGTAACATGATTTAAAAAACTGTTAATGTTTGTATAAAATATAAATGTTGAAGTATATTAGACTTTATCTAATATTTAATTGATTAAATTATAACTTATAAGTCAAATCAAATTTGTCTCTATTTTTCTAAAACCTTCTCATTTTTCAAAAACTTTTCAAATTGACACAACTTTTAACATTGAAGCACGTCAGTATTTAGAATAAGTTATATTTCATCCAAAAATTATGTTTCATTCAAATATCATCAATAATGTTACGATGATACTAAGGTTGTATTTTGATTGCGGAGAGGTTTGATGGAGTGGAGTTAGAGTGATTTGAGCGAAAAATGTAAAGAAAGTGAGATTGTTTGAATTAAAGTATGTTAGAGTTAAATTTTTTAGAAAAGTTTATTGAAGTTTGTGAGTGTGAGAGAATTCTTAATTCTTTTAAAATGTGTAAAATATAAGTTTACAAACTTACCCTAATCCTTAAAAATATTTCAATATTTTAATAATAAAAAATGAGATACTTTTATAGAAAATTGAGTTAATTAAAATTTTATAAATTTTATCTGAATTATCGTTGAATAGTTATTTTTAAAAAAATATAAATTATTTAATGTTCTTGCCGGTTGACCTGGGTACGTCTTTCTGTGCGACCTTGCCCGTCAGCTAGGGACACCTTCCTTCTGGTAACCTGTGAGCACCTGCAAAGGAGTGGACAAATGGGCGCCCTAGCGGCCGTTTCCACTCCGACGCTCAACTCAGCTAACAAGGAACACCAAAACTCTACACCTCCGTATCGGAGCACCGTGGATGGCACTTTGAAGGTGGTAAAATGAACTGTGTATTGTGTGCTGTTTCTAGTTCGGCAAACGATCCTTCTCTAGTCCCTTGTGCGTAGCATAAGAGCTCGAGCAAGCAACTAGAGTGTATTCTGGGGAAAATTTGCCAAAAGTCTGATCCCTTGCTTCGAACGCTCAAAAACTCTTTTAACGCCACCCTGCATTAAACACATCTTAAAGTGCATTTAAGGCGCTTTAAGGCGCATTTAACACGTTTCCTTAAAACCTTTAATGGGGGCATTTAAAGCGCTTTAAAGCATTTAAAGCGTTAACTGAAAAACATACCTGATGAGGAAACATTTAACGTTTCCTCATTTACTTTCTCTGTTAACTTCTCATTGACTTACAATCTTTCTCTGACTTGATTACTACCACGCGTGGAGGGACCTCGTGGCGCCGTATCCCAATCTTAGGGACATTCCGTCGCGCGAGTTCCCTTCTTCTCGAAGTTCCGCTGGCGCAGGGGGTGACACTCTGGGCGCCAACTCATGCTCCCCAGGTTTCAGTCACTTACCCTGGGAGTGTATCTACCTTCCTCTCGCACCACGCCCCTGGTTCGTCCCTGGGCATGACCCTCTCTTGGGTCGTATCTATCCCAAGGAGCACCCTAAGGTGGCGTGGGCTTCACGAGTCGGGTTGCTCCCTAATGGCGCTAGTACCATGGCCTTGAAGCCACCTTTCTCTTCACTTTATTACCGTTTCTGAGCTAGGCGGGCCCGAAGCCCCGTGGCGTCACTCCCCCCATGGTCTTTCCTACCCGTGGGTATCGGGGAGTAACACTGCTGGTGGCTTGCTTGGCAACGCCTTATCTTGGCGACGCCTTGTTTAGGCGACGCCCTTCCTTGGCAACGCCTTGCCTTGGCGAGGCCTTATGTAGTCACTCTGTTGACTTCCTTTCTTTGGGGCCCTTCGTGTGGTCCCACCATATGTTGACCTTGGCCCCGACGTTGACTTTGACTTTGGTCAACGCCCGGGGACGGGACGGTACACAAGCCCCCCAGTCTTGAGCTGATGACTTGTCTTCAGCGAAAAGACTAAGGCCTCGCCCACGCCATCCACGTGGCACCCTGTTGACATGTCATTCTTGCTGACGCGACATTCCCCGAACCATTGACGTGACATTACCTGAGCAGTTGAAATGTTCTTAATGGCTGATGGGACATCCTCTGAATCGGGAAAAGTAACACTTTTTGGGTCACGCTTAATCGCTCGCCACGTGGCCCATCACGCGGTCATCATCCAAAGCCTCTTGCGCTCCCAGCGAGCGCCTAATCCTGCGACACGTGGCATCATCAAACGGTCACCATCTGTTGCCTCTTGCGCTCCTCGTAACGTTTAAGTTAACCAAAACCCCGCGCTCGAAGCCACTGTTTCATCCACACTCTTCGCATTCTCGCACTGTTCACCTTCTTCGAGCTCTCTCTCTGCGATCTCCGTTCTCTCCTTCGCACTTCCGCTCCTCACCGACTCTGATACTCAAAGGTACGGTTTTGAGACACCCTGCTGCGGAGGGGGGCGAAATCGCCAGAAGCTGACTCTCCCTCTTTACTGCATTACTGTGATGTATGGATGAACTGCATGGGACTGTTTACTTTCTTGTATTCTCGTGTTGTTCTTGTGCCTCTTTGTTTCCCCTCATTCTTCTTTTTCTCGCGTGGGTAGGGTTTGCCTAGGGTTTCTCTTTTTTCCCCTTTTCCTTCCTCGAACCCCCTTTTGATGAACCCTTTCTTTTTCCTCATTCTTCAGCTCTTGATCTGATGGCGCGAAACAAGGCTACTGCTACTCCACCACCCCCCAGGTCCAACTACAAGGAGGAGTACTGATGGGCCTCCGATGAACTCCTTGCGGAGTGCTCTACATTAACCTCCGTCGAAGACGTTGAGGCCCACAGGGGGGACCCCACGCTCTACAATTTCAACGCCTTCCACAAAACCCACGACTCCCACATCTTCGTATGTCATGTAAAGCCGGGGGAACCCGTTTGTGTGGATGAAAGGGCTACTGGGGGAATTCCTTTCTTCTTTTTCTACCAAATGGTATTCAAGCGAGTGGGCCTGCGTCTCCCCTTTACTCCCTTCGAACGGGAGTTGCTTACTGAAATCAACACCGCCCCTGCCCAGCTTCACCCCAACAGTTGGGCCTTCGTGAGGGGTTTTCAAATTCTTTGTGGGTATCTGGGCATCCCTTCCTCTATGGACGTCTTTCTTCACTTTTTCGAGGTGAAGAAACAGGGAAAAAGCCTCTGGATGAGCTTCTCTGGCGTTGTCGGTCGCATCATCCTCACCCTCTTCCAAAACTCATTCAAGGGGTGGAAGGGGAAGTTCTTCAAGGTGCGTGCAACCAAATTCGATCCCACTGCACTAGAGGGCTTCCCCTTGTACTGGTCGGAGAAACCCATATCGACCAAGCCCCTGTCCTTGGATGAACTCGCCCCCGCCGACAGGGAGGTGTGCAAGGCCTTGGCTGGGCTCGGGGTGGTCTTCGACACCGCCAAGCTCATCGCCAACGAGTTCAATGCTCACGGCCTCTCCACCTATTTTGGTACTTGCTTTTGATTTCACCCCCTAGAACTTGTTTGTACTTTTCTTGGTCTCATTTGAATGTACTTGTATCGTATGAACCGTCGTGGTTATATGAACTTACTTGCATCGCTTGAACCACTGTGCTTGCCTGCATGTGCTTGACTGCTGCTCCCATTCTGCCTCATCTGAATTAGTCTTTGTTTGGTTATTTTGACTGTCGCAGGTTCGGTAATGGCTTCTTCAAGGCGCCTCGCACTTGCCAAGTTTTTGAAGAAAGCAAAGTCCACCAAAGAAGGTGGCGACTCCGTCGCCCTCGACGTGCCGCCCACTACTCCCCCAGCTCCCGTCACTTCCCTACCGACTCCACCATCTTGTCCCCAAACATGCCAAACACCTGCCTCTCCTCCTCCCATTGCTGCGGTCCCACTGGCCGCGACATCAACACATGCTCCAGCACGTCCAGACAAAGGAAAAAGGGTGTTGGAGTGATATGAGTTGAATTGAACATAGACACTTTAAAACTCTTGAAAACAACATTATAGGAGAAGGATAACAACAATTTAAGGATCAAAGAGTGCTTAAAACAAAGGAAACGAAATTAAGACCACAAAACAACAAGCTGAAAACATAAATGGAATCAAGGAAGCTTAAGGAGTCATCAATGGAGTCATAGCCTTCCAAAATGATGATCCAAACTCATTAAGAGTGTTATTTCCTTGTCAACAACCAAGGAACAAGATACAAAACGTAATTGAAAACAGAAACACCAAGAACCGAACAGAAATTGAAGAACAAGCTAAGAAACACAAAACCAAACGGTGAAAAGGATGAAGAACACTAAAAAAAACCAAACTACCGATTGAAATTGCAAGAGATGAAAGAATGAACACTTATGGGATGAAGCTTGCTGGATTTGAGAATTTGGAACTGCATCACGCCACTTGGAGTCTTGTTCCAAGATAAGTGAAAGGTTGTCGCCACTTGAAGCTCTCCATTGGCACACAAGATAAGGCAAAGGAAGAAGGAGACAACAAAACTCACAATTTCTCTCTAAACTTGAGTATAGTTTCTCTACATCTAATTTCCAAATCTGAATTTTACAAAGGCAAGCACCTTATTTATAGCCTAAGAGGTGCTGAAAAATAGGTGGGAAAATTCAAATGAAACTCATTTGCAATTCCCACCAAAAAACAAGTCACATGGGAGGTGTGACCTTTTTCTACTATGACACCTCCTAAAAACTACACCTACACCCCCCTACTAAGTCACATGGACAATGTGACTCTCTCTAATACATTCACACCTATTTATTTAATATCCACACCTCCTACAACTATACAAGAGTCATTCAAATGATGCTCTTTTATTTAATGCTTGGCCTTGCCCCTCATGGTTTGGACTTGGGCTTCTTGGGCTTGGGCCTCATCTTTTGGAAAGACTAATAAGAAGAACTTTAAATGCTTTGGCCCTTGTCCATTCTTCCTATTAACAACATCTTTTTTATTCTCATCATGGAGATAAACTCTGACAGTGAAGATTCAGGTTGCGCCCTGGTTTTCAAAAAGAGGAGACCTGCAAGGGTCCCTACCCTGCCACCGCGTCTCCCGGTGGCGGGGACTCTCTAAGGGACGACCCTCCAAGCGCTATGTCGCCTTCGCCCCAAGTAGTCCAAGAAGAACAAGATGAAGGGGCCGAGTCGGTTCCTAGCGGCGGCTTCGGGTTCTGCCCCTCCCGCGTCGGCTCCTGCTCCTTCGCCCCGCGAAATACTGATTCCCCACCTCGTCTACAGGCACTTGGCGCAGGGATTCACTGAAGGGATGTCGCCAGAAAACCCCAATAGGGGAGGAAGCATGCCTTACTACCTGGGGGCGTTCCTGGCGGTAGCACTCGATTGGCGCTCCCAGGCCCAGAGTGTTGCCAAGGGGAGGGAAGCCCTCCGAAAACTGAAGCAAGAGATGGGGGCGCTGAAACAGGAGAAGCAAGCTTGGGGGCTTAGGGAGGAAGCACACCAAGCTTCGCTGAAGCTGGCCCAAAAGGGTAAGGAGGGGGCTGAAGCATACGCGCGTGAGGTTGAACAAGCGTATGCAGACCTGCTAGCCCATCTCACCTCCCACCAAATCCAGAATATTGGTCTCCAAGAGGTGGCTCATGCCTCCGAAGTGCAGCAGAAAAAACTTGAAGAACTGTACACTGTTGGGAGGCAGAAGCTGGCTGAGACTGAGGGCGCCCTAGCGGCGAAGGTCGAGGCCTTTGACCTTCTCCAAGCAGAAGCCAACAAGCTCCAGGTGGGGATGGAGTTCTTGGACAAACAGCTGGCGTCCAAGGATTCCAGGATCAACGAGCTGGAGAGGGAAGTCCAGGAGCTCACCGGCGAGATGGCGGGCGTGTTCGACGAGGGCTTCCAGGAGGCTCTGGTTCAAGCATCTTGCGAGAACCCAGGGATCAATGTCTCGAACTGCAACCCTACCCATCACGTCGTCGATGGGAAAGTTGTGCCTCTTGAACTGGGCGATTGAACTGGAAACCCTCAGCCTCCGTCTTTTGCTCTTTACGTTTTTCCTGCGCTTGATAACTTCGTAAATACTTTGAACTATTTGTATTTTGTTGGAACAGTGGGTATTAATTGCATTATCCTTGTCCTTAATCTTCACTTTAACACTTGCATGTTTCTGAGGAATTCATTCTTGTATGCTTCAACTGCTTCGCCTGTACTTCTATCTGTTTCTTTCGCTATACTGGGCGAACTTGTACCTATGGCGCTTAGGTAGCACGTAACCTTCTCTTCTCTTTCTTTTACCCATCACTTCCAACTTTCACCTCAAGACCTGTTCCGCCTTCGTATCTACAAGGGCTCTGCCCCATGAAGGCGCTGGCTGCTCTGCCATTGCTCAAATGAAAAAGTTGAACTTGATCTCTTCCGGCTTCGTCATCGTTCGAGGGTGTGGAGGCTCATCTGTCTTCTGTACTGAGTGTCCACGCTCGAGAAGAGACCTGCTCTAGGCCTAAACACTTGGGACAAAGTCGCGCTTCAGTGCCCACGCCCATGGAGAGGCCTGTCTAACAGCGCCGTATCGTCCATGGAGTGTCTCAAACACCAAGGCAATCTGTCCCTTAACTCTTGGTGCTTGGCGCCCACGCCTGAGGAGAGGCCTATTACAGCAGCGTCGTATCGTCCTCAGGGTGTCTCGAAACGCCAAGCACTAGGCAGGCTTGAAGCCCCCCCCCATGGGGTCACTCCCTCCATGGTCTTTCCTTCCCATGGGTATCGGGGAGCAACGCCGCTGATGACTTGCTTGGCTTCTGGCGATTTCGCCCCCCTCCGCAGTCTTTCCTACCTGTAGGTATCGGGGGGGCGACGCCATCAGTGCCTTATACCGGCGACGCCTTCAGCGTCTTATACTGGCGATGCCATCGGCGTCTTATACTGGCTACGCCATCAGCGTCTTATACTGGCTACGCCATCAGCGTCTTATACTGGCGACGCCCTACCTTGGCGACGCCATGTCTTGGCGATGCCTTGTGCGGTCAATCTGTTGACTTTGGCCTTGACGTTGACTTTGACTTTGACTTCGGTCAACGCCCGAGGGCGGGACGTTTGCCTTAGCAAAAGGACCAAGGTCTCGCCCACGCCATCTACGTGGCATTTTCCGTATTACTAAGGGGACGTTCCCCTGCTCGATTTGATCTTTGACATTTTCTGATTTTCTGAGCCTTTGAGAAGATGCTCTCTTCTTCGCCGGCGCGTCGTACCCTCGGGAACGCTGTCGACACGACGTTCTCTGAGCGAGAAAAGGTGACACAAAGAGTCGTCCTCCCATCTCTCGACGCGTGGCTCAATCGCACGATGCCCCTTTTCGCGTCCTTTGGCGCCTCAACTGTAATGTTTGGGTCTTTGAAATCTCGTACTTGCACTCATCATTTCTGTGTTTTTTTGCATCTTCTTCGCACCATTCCTCTTCCTTCTAAAGAGTTCGTTTCTGCGTTCTTTTCTCGTTGATATTTTCCTTCTGCACTCTTACCGCATCTTTCTCCTTTGATCTTTTGGTTCTTTCGCCAATAGCGGGTGCCAGCATGTCTACCAATCCTCCTTCCCCTAGAACCAAACCTCAGGATCTTTACGCGTGGGCCTCGCGCGAGCTCCTTGATGAGTGCTGTAGCCTACTTTCCTTCAGGGCCTTGAGGGAACATGTGGGGGACCCGTGTTCCTATGATCATCGTGCCTTTGCGAAGAGGCATGATGACGACATCGTCGTGCTCCCTTGCACCTTAGGGGAGCCGGTGTGTGGGGATGAGCGGGCCAACAATGGAGTCCCCTTTTTCTACTTTTACTAGGTGGTCTTCAAAAGCGTCGGCGTGCGCCTGCCCTTCTCTAGGTTCGAGAGGGAACTGCTGAGGGAGATTAATGCTGCCCCGTCCCAGCTGTACCCTAACAGCTGGGCTTTCGTCAAAGCCTTCGACATACTATTTGGTTTCCTGGGGTGTGCACCTTCCGTGGACATCTTCCTTCACTTCTTTGAGGTGAAGAGGCAAAGGAACAACCTTTGGGTGACCCTCAGCAACGTTCCCGGCAGGATCCTCCTGACCCCATTCCAGCACTCCTTCACAGGGTGGAAGGGTAAGTTCTTTAAGGTTTGTTGTTCTGATCTCGCGCCTTCCGCCCTGGACGGCTTTCCACTGTACTGGGTGAAGGAGACAAGAGCCTTGAAGTCCAGGCCTCTTAAGAGGCTACCTTTGAACGACCAGGTGGCTTGTAAGATCTTGGCCGGGGCGGGGGGCTTTGACGTTGCCGCCTTGATAAGTCTGGAGTACAACGTTGAGGCCTTGGAGAAATATATATGTACGAGAGATTGCCTTAAAACCTCCCATTCTATATCTTTACTGGATTTTTACATGACTTATCTTGTGGTGCCTTTACCATGCTTGTCTCCTTTGGTGCAGGTTCGAAGATAAACCGACAACAAAGGTCGCAGCTGGCCCAGGCGTTGAGGTCAGAGAACGGGGCTTCATCATCATCCCATTGAGACTCCGGAGGCCACTGAAGGGTGGTCTGATTTCGCTTTTCAGATGAATATAGGGCATGTACATGATTGCCCTTTGTCCAATCTGCAGTTGTCACGAACTTTATTTGTAACCCTAACTCTTGATCTACACTTTGGCTTCGTTTAAGCGCTACCCATTTTATCTTTGCGTATTTGCGTTTACTTCTGCTTCTAATGCCATGCTGCGTGCGTTACCTCCGGCACTCCCCTCCATTGTTTTTAGGAGGGTATATTTACCTGTACTGAGTGTCCACGCTCAAGGGGAGGCCTGCTCTGGGTGCCCTTAGCGTGTCTAACACTAGGGACAAAGTCGCGCTTTGGTGCCCACGCCCATGGAGAGGCCTGTATAACAGTGTTGTATCGTCCATGTAGTGTCTCAAACACCAAGGCGACTGGTCCCTTATCTCTTTGGTGCTTGGTGCCCACGCCTGAGGAGAGGCCTATTACAGCAGCGTCGTATCGTCCTCATGGTGTCTAAAAACACCAAGACGAAGGCTCCCGCTCGACACCGGGGCTAGTTATTCATACTTGAGGAGGGGGCGTCCCGAAGGAATCCCTTAACCCCTGCTCAAGGACTAAACTCCCGGATCTTGCCTCGTGTTGGACATACCTGTTATCTTGACCTCTAGGCGCATGCATGCGCTCTTACCACTTGCTTTGAATTCCGATGTCATCTCCCCATTTGGCGATGCCCACATTCTGGCGACGCCCCACCTTGGCGGCGTTTCCTTTGGCGACATGTCATTTGGCGACACCCCTTCTTGGCGACGCCTGATCTTTGTGACACCTAACCTTGGCGACGCTTGATATTGGCGACGCTTGATCTTGGCGGCGCCTCGTCTTGGCGATGCCTTATCTTGGCGACGCCTAACGCTGCTTTGAGTCTTTGTCTTTTATCTCCTTAACTTTTGGTCTTACACTTCGAGCGAGAAGAGAAAAACTGAGACAAATTTTTCTCGAACTTCTTTTTTTACTTGGGTGACCTCATTAAAAAACCCGAGAGGGAAAAAGAGTGTCCCCTTTACAAATCGTATTACATTACTTTCCTCTAACATAACTCAACTGAAATAAAATTTCAAATTGGGCCGCATTCCAACTGCGCGGAATGGGACCTCCTTCCAAAGTCTCTAGATTTATGAACCATTCCCCTTGGCTTCAGTGACTCTGAAGGGTCCGGTCCATTTGGGAGACAATTTATTCTCTAGCTCATATGGGTGAGCTTTCCTCATGACTAAGTCACCAACCTGGAATTGTCGGGGCTTCACCTTGGAGCTATACTGTCGCTCCACTCTTCTCTTTACTGCCTCAGCCTTTATTCTTGCTTATTCCCTGGCTTCGTCCAATAAGTCCAGATTCACTCGCCTCTCTTCGTTGGATTCTTCAGCCACAAAATTCTGGTAACGTGGCGAGCTCTCGTGAATCTCAATTGGGATCATCGCGTGTGACCCATATACTAGGCTGAAAGGCGTCTCCATGGTGGAAGGTTGGGGCGTGGTGTGGTATGCCCATACAATCCTTGGCACTTCTTCTGCCCACGCCCCTTTAGCTTTCTCCAGTCTTCTCTTCAGCCCTCTCAGCAAAACTCTATTCGCTGACTCTACTTGCCCATTTGTCTGGGGGTGTTCGACTGATGCGAACACCTGCTTGATGCCTACCTCTACGCAGAGGTTTCTCAACTGTTGGCTTGCAAACTGGGTGCCGTTGTCGGATACCAGCCGCCTAGGCACACCGAAGCAACACACGATGTTCTTCCAAACAAAGTGCTGCACCTTGTGCGCGGTGATCTGGGTCACGGGCTCCGCCTCTATCCACTTAGTGAAGTATTCAATGGCGACGATCAGGTACTTCATCTGCCTTATCGCTAGGGGGAACGGGCCTAGGATGTTGATTCCCCACGTATGAAAAGGCCATGGACTATATATGGATCTCAGCTCCTCTGGCGGCGCCTTGTGCCAATCAGCGTGCTTCTGACACTGCTTGCAACGCTGGGCGTGCCGCACGCAATCCTCTTTCAGTGTTGGGCAGTAGAAACCTGTGCGTACCACTTTAGAAGCTAAAGACCTTCCTCCCACGTGGCTCCCACAGATACCTACGTGGAGCTCCGCCATTATCCTGACGCACTCGTCGCCGCTTACGCATGTCAGGATAGGGTGTGTGAACCCGTGTCTGAACAATACCCCGTCTACCAGGGTATATCTTGTGGCGTTCCTCTTAATCTTCTTGCCCTCCTCTGGTTCCGCTGGGAGAATCCCATCCGCCAGGTATCGTCTGTATGGCGTCATCCAAGTGTCTCCTTCGGCTAAAGAATATATCTGCGTATGCTCCCCTTCCTCGATTGCGTCCGCGTATGTGCTGATGCAGGGCGTCTTCATTGTATCTTAAGTCAAGGAACGATGACTCCTTGGTCTCCCTCTCGCTGTACAAATATAGAAGACGTCCACCCTGTTATTTTCCACGAACTTTCGCGGAGCTTTGAGCGTCTCTTGGATTACTCTCCTCTGTCTGCCCCCCTTGCCTGAGCTGGCCAATTTGGCAAGCAGGTCAGCTTTGGCATTCTGCTCTCTTGGGACATGTATTAGCTCAAGAGCGCTAAATGCTCCCTTTAGTAGCTGGACGTACCTTAAATACGCCGCCATTTGTGGGTCCTTGGCTTGAAATTCTCCCGAGACTTGCCCTATGATCAGCTGGGAATCACTCTTCACCAAGAGATTCCGCGCTCCC
Organism: Phaseolus vulgaris; assembly: GCF_000499845.2. NCBI lineage: Eukaryota > Viridiplantae > Streptophyta > Magnoliopsida > Fabales > Fabaceae > Phaseolus > Phaseolus vulgaris. The sequence goes on along the minus strand of NC_023755.2, from coordinate 9,777,898 downwards.
ATCCTTAGCCAGGAGCATCCCTGCGATCAGTGCTTCGTACTCAGCTTGGTTGTTGCTTGCTTTAAAAGCGAAACGCAAAGCTTGCTCAATCAGCACACCATTAGGTCCCTCCAAGACTATCCCTGCTCCACTTCCTTGCTAATTGGAGGAGCCATCGACCGAGAGCAACCACTGCGATCCCGACTCCACCTCTTGTTCGCCTCCGGGTGAGAGCTCTACAACAAAATCCACATATACCTGTCCTTTGATAGATCCTCTGGGCTCGTACTGGATGTCAAACTCTGACAGCTCCACCGCCCAGCGAACCATCCTTCCAGCTACGTCAGGTTTCTGCAATACCTTTTGTATGGGGAGGTTCGTCATCACCACTACTGTAAAACTATGGAAGTAGTGGCGGAGCCTCCTGGCCGAAAACACCACGACCAATGCTGCTTTTTCCAGTGACTGATACCTCGTCTCTAGGCCTTGTAAGGGCTTACTCACAAAATAGATTGGCCTTTGTACCTGGTCCTGCTCCTGGACTAGCACTGAACTGATGGCCCGTTCTGTTACCGCAAAGTATATTCGGAGGGGCACGCCTACCACTGGTTTGCAAAGGACGGGTGGCGTCGCCAAGTACTCTTTTAACTTGATGAAAGCTGCTTCACACTCGTCGGTCCACGCGAAGCGACTATTTCTTTTGAGGCACTGGAAATAGGGGTGTCCCTTCTCCCTTCCTGCAGAAACGAACCTTGATAACGCTGCCATTCGCCCTGTCATTTGTTGCACTTCCTTCACCGATGTTGGGCTTCTCATAGCGATGATGGTTGCGCACTTATCAGGGTTTGCCTCAATTCCTCTTTTTGTAAGCATGAAGCCCAAAAACTTTCCTGCCTCAACCCCAAAGACACACTTCTCAGGGTTCAGCTTGAGGTGATATTGTGAGATGGTGGCGAACAACTCCTCCAGGTCTGTTGTATGTCGCCTTCTATCGCGCGAGGTTACCACCATGTCGTCTACATAGGCTTGCACGTTCCTTCCCAACATGGGCGCCAGGACCTTGTCCATTAACCTCTGATAGGTGGTGCCCGCGTTCTTCAAGCCAAACGACATTACTTTATAGCAGTAGCTACACGTCTCTGTCATGAACGTTGTCTTAACCTCGTCCCTCGGGTGCATCTTGATCTAATTGTAACCTGAAAAGGCGTCCAAGAAGCTCAGCATCTCGCAACCCGAGGCACTATCCACCAGAGCGTCAATGCTGGGTAGTGGATAAGAATCCTTGGGGCACGCCTTGTTCAAGTCTGTGAAGTCTACACACATCCTCCACTTCCCATTCGCTTTCTTCACTAGAACGACGTTGGCCAGCCACTCGGGGTATTATATTTCCCGGATGTGTCCAGCACTTAACAACTTCTGTGTCTCTTCCTTCACCACGAGGCGCCTTTCCTCGTTAAATTTTCTCCTCCTCTGCCGCACGGGGCGAACCGTGGCGTCCATGCTAAGATGGTGGCATAGAAAATCAGGGTCGATGCCTGGCATGTCTGAGGCGGACCATGCAAAAGCATCTAAGTGGCGTGAAATCACCTCTGCCACCTCGTCTCGTTCTTCTTGGCTCAACAAACGCCCCAGTTTGAACGTCTTGCCGTCGATCTGTACCTCCACCACATTAGCCGCCGGTTGGTCTCTGCTATCCTCTTTTGTGGGTGTCGCCTTATAATGCTCTCTAGGCGACGCCCCTTCTACGGGCGAAGTGTCGTCATGTCTCTCCTCTATGCGCGTGTCTGCTCTAGGCGTCGCTCCTGCGGGAGCGGCCTCGCCAGGCGTTGACTCCGTAGGCGTCGCCTCATTCAAAGGTTCTACTTCCATCGCTGTGTCTGAACTCGGTGGGCGTTCGAACACCATGAACACACCTCTCTTTGTTTTCAAGCTGTTTTCATAGCATTTTCGCGCTTCTTCTTGATCTGACTTGATGACGATCACCTTGCCACTGAGATCCGGCAGCTTCATCTTCATGTGGCGCGTGGAGGCTACTGCGCTCAGCCTATTCAACGCCGGTCGGCCCAACAGGATGTTGTAAGCTGAGTTGGCGTTTACAACTAAGTACCTAATGCTTTCGGTACGTGAGGCCGTTCCATCTGTGAATGTCATCCTCAATTCCAAGTAGCCACGTACTTCCACCTGGTTGTCAGCAAACCCGTATAAGCACCTGGTGTAGGGTCTCAAAAGGTTAGGAGACAACTGTAGCTTGTTGAATGTCGACCAAAACATAACATCTGCAGAACTTCCCTGGTCGACTAGAACCCTGTGCACCTTTCTCCCGGCCGTGACAACCGAAATGACCACGGGGTCATTGTCGTGTGGCACAACATCTTGTAGGTCCGCCCTCGTGAACACGAGGTCTGACTCCCACGGGTCACCTGAGATTCTTTCTTCAATTGAATTCACTCCCCTCGCATATTTCCTCCGTTGGGAGGCAGTGGGTCCTCCTCCAGAAAAACCACCAGCAATGGTGTGGACTTCGCCAAGGACGGGCATCTCATGCGCTTGTTCTTCCGCTGGTGCTGGCAGGTTCGCGGTCGTGGCGGGCTCAGAGATATAATCCTTCAAGAACCCGCTTCTTACCAACTCGTCTAGCTGGTATCCCAGCGACAGGCAGTTGTTGATGTGGTGACCGAAAGCTTCGTGGAACTCACACCAAGAGTCCTTGCGAGGCCCTAGCACCTTGTCATTCTTCGCCGGTCGCCTCAACCTTTCAGCTATATTGGGCACGGCGATTAGGTCCTTCAACTCCACCACAAAGTCGTACCTCGCTGGTCTGGCCCTTTCCCTGGCCGGACGATTTCCTCCTGCTTGACCCCTGGGCTGGGGTTTCGTTGCCTCATAGGGGCGTCTCCCCTCTGGCTTCTTCCTTCCCGTCGTGGTCTCGTTGAGCCCGTGTCTGTGCCCTCGGGCGTGAGGGTGCGACGCTCGTGCGCTTCTCACACACTTCTCCCTCAGAGGCAATATGCTCCACCGCGCGACGCCTTATTTCAGCGAAGGTCCTGGGGCGATTGCGAATGATGGATTCGCAAAAGGGGCCGGGACACACGCCTTTTCTGAACGCGTACACGATCATGGGCTCTTCCGTAGTACCAACCTTTACTACTTGGGCCCCGAAACGGTTGATGTACTCCTTCAAGGTCTCACCTTGATACTGTTTTACATCAAACAGGTCATACGAAACGGGCGGCGGGGCCCTGTTCGCTAAGTATTGCTCCCTAAATAACCGCGACAGCTGCGGGAAGGAAGTGATATGGCCGTCTGGAAGGCTGATGAACCAATCCATGGCCATTCCCGTCAAGGTGCTCATAAAGAGCTTGCACCTCACGGCATCGGAGCCGCCTACTAGCACCATCTGCGTGTGGAATGCAGTGAGATGTGCCTCAGGATCCTCCATCCCGGTGAAGATCACCTTGGGCCCTGCGAACGTGTTGGGGATCACTGTTTCCAGAATCTCCTGCGAGAATGGCGTGGAAAACTCCCTTGGTGGGGTGAGACGTTCGGTCTCATCTTGGTCACGTTGCCCTTGGTTATTGCCCAAACCACGGCGCAACTCTTCATTGATACGATGGAGCTCTTCGTTTCTCACGTGGGAAGCCGCGAGATTCGCCTGCATACGTTCTTGCTCCGCCCTTGATTCTGCCATTTCCTCCTGCAGTCCTTGCATCATGTCCATGATCTGCTGCATGGACATTTCCTCGCTTGCTGCGCGTGTGGAACCTTGTCTCGTGGCCCTCATTCTTCAACGTTTTCCCTCCTGTCGTTATGGTAGCTCTGATAAACTCCCTGAAACTTGTGATGGGACTGATGTTTTAAATCGGCCCCACGGTGGGCACCAAATGTTCTTGCCGGTTAACCTGGGTACGTCTTTCTGTGCGACCTTACCTAGAAAGGAGTGGACAAATGGGCGCCCTAGCGGCCATTTGCACTCCGACGCTCAAGTCAGCTAACAAGGAACACCAAAACTCTACACCTCCGTATCGGAGCACCGTGGATGGCACTCTGAAGGTGGTAAAATTAACTGTGTATTGTGTGCTGTTTCTGGTTCTGGCAAATGATCCTTCTCTAGTCCCTTGTGCGTAGCATAAGAGCTCGAGCAAGCAACTAGAGTGTATTCTGGGGAAAATTTGCCAAAAGTCCGATCCCTTGCTTCGAACGCTCAAAAACCCTTTTAACGCCACCCTGCATTAAACACATCTTAAAGAGCATTTAAGGCACTTTAAGGCGCATTTAACACGTTTCCTTAAAACCTTTAATGGGGGCATTTAAAGCGCTTTAAAGCATTTAAAGCGTTAACCGAAAAACATACCTGATGAGGAAACATTTAACGTTTCCTCATTTACTTTCTCTGCTAACTTCTCGTTGACTTACGATCTTTCTCTGACTTGATTACTACCACGCGTGGAGGGACCTCGTGGCGCCGTATCCCAATCTTAGGGACATTCCGTCGCGCGAGTTCCCTTCTTCTCGAAGTGCCGCTGGCGCAGGGGGTGACATTTTGGGCTCCAACTCATGCTCCCCAGGTTTCAGTCACTTACCCTGGGAGTGTATCTACCTTCCTCTCGCACCACGCCCCTGGTTCGTCCCTGGGCATGACCCTCTCTTGGGTCGTATCTATCCCAGGGAGCACCCTGAGGTGGCGTGGGCTTCCCGAGTCAGGTTGCTCCCTAATGGCGCTAGTACCATGGCCTTGAAGCATCTTTCTCTTCACTTTATTACCGTTTTTGAGCTAGGCAGGCCCGAAGCCCCGTGGCGTCACTCCCCCCATGGTCTTTCCTACCCATGGGTATCGGGGAGTAACACTGCTGGTGGCTTGCTTGGCGACGCCTTATCTTGGCGACGCCTTGCCTTGGTGACGCCTTATGTAGTCACTCTGTTGACTTCGTTTCTTTGGGGCCCTTCGTGTGGTCCCACCATATGTTGACCTTGGCCCCGACGTTGACTTTGACTTTGGTCAATGCCCGGGGACGGGACGGTACATTTAACATTATCAAAAACATGAAAATTTGTCATAAAAATAATATTTTCGGTTATAAATTTAGTAATGTAATAAATTTTAGAAACTATTGTTTCAACTTCAAATGAATTTTGATGTAAAAATATAATTTTATTTAATATTTTTATTTTTATTATAAATATATTTAAAAAAATATTTTAATAAAATCAAATTAAAATTAAAATATTTTTTTATTATTATTGTTAACATTATAATCTAATAATTTTTTTTAATTATTATTAAACATTGTTAACATATTTAGTTTTTTTGTTTTAAGTTATTGAGCTTTGTTTGTTTCACCCAACTTTCCTTTTTTGTTTCAGCTAGGTCTTAGTCTTTTTCTTATATATACACCATGTATTTTATCCTCTAATACACAAGTAAATAAGAATTTCTTTTGTATTTTCTTTTCTCTCTTTTGTGCTTAAGTCATTGTCTCCTTTTTATTTGCAATTAGGGTTCATCAGAACCTCCCTTTCTCCATTGCGATTACGTGCACTCCATTTGATGAACCACATCAGACAAGGAATATTCATCTTCATTAACTGTAATATGGTATCAGAGCTCTTCGAATGAAGAGCTTTGTTGCGCTTCTCTCTGATCTTTATTTCCCCATTTGTTGTTATTGATTATCTTTTCTGTTCTCTTTCAAAATCTTGATTGGGTTTCAAAATCGCTTAGGCAATATTTAATGAAAACCCTAGTCTTCATAGTCTTAATAGTAGTCACACTATTACATACAATTTATGTGGTAAATATGGTCATACTGAGGCTATTTGTTTTCGCAAAGTGGGTTTTCCTCTCGTAATGTTAAAACCTTAAATTTTATTCTACTAGAAAAGTCTGCACTTTTTGTAATCGTCTTGACCACACTGTCGACACCTGTTATAAAAAGCATAGGTTCCCTCCTAGCTACAAATTCACCAATTGGACATCCCAAGCCAATAATATGATTACTACTGACACTTTTTCTGAGCTTTTTCCTAAAGAACAGGATGTAAAGGGGATTCAACTTACATCACAGCAGTGCCAATTTCTTACCAACATTTTGCGTCAGCAAAACCTCTATCTATTCTCATCCTGAACCTCAGACATATAACAAAGCCTCCAAACATGCTTCTTGGCAATTTGCCATGCAAGATGAACTTCAAGCTCTTGTTAATAATACTTGGCAACTTACCCCTCTCCCTCTAGGAAAGAAAACTATTGGTTGTAAATGGGTATATAAAATCAAATACCATTCTGATGGCTCTGTTGAGCGCCACAAAGCTACAGTTGTTGCCAAAGGGTTCACCCAACTTGAAGGACTTGATTTCTTAGACACTTTTTGATGGAGATCAAGCCCAAGAGAACATGGAGGCCACTCATCAAGCTCAAGAAGAGGTGGAGGCACAAATGGAGGACGCCCATGGAGGTCAAAGTCCACCTCAAAGGATTACAAGAAGCATGTTCAAAGCCTTGGGAGCTAGAGGACATTTATTTTCTCTTTTTGTAGTGTCTTTAGTTGAAGGTGCTTAGAGGGAAACCTTAGAAACCTCTTTTGTTATAGCATCTTTTAGGTTTTAGTTAGGAGCTTTAGGGGGGTGTATTAGTAGATAGGTGTAGGAGTAGAATAGGGGGTGCCAAAGTGTTAGAAAAGAATAGAAAAAAGAATCATTCAAAAATATGAAGTACACAAAAAATGATAAATAAAATAAAAAAAGTGTACATTCCTGCCGAAAAAAATACTGTAATCTGGCAGTGATTTTAAAAAATTTATTTCTCTCAATTGGCTTACTGTTTTTAATTGATTCCAGTGCCATTTTTGAGTTAACATCTTGAAGTTTCTGTGGTATAAATTTCATAATCCAGTTCGCTCTACAACGTTCCAGTTAAATCAGTGAATATCAAACACAGTTTGCATAAAAAAAAAAATTTCCAGTAGCTAAATTTTTTTTTTTTGTTTTCTTCATCTACTCTAGTGCTTTTCCTTAGGTATTCTTTTGTGTGCCTACTTTTCTCATTGAGTTCTTTATTTTCTTGATTGTCTTTCATTCTTACTCTTTGAGTTTGTCTTACATATAGTATTCCTTTTGCAATTACCTTTCCTTGCTTATACCTTTTCTTGTTTTGTCTTTATTGTTTCTTTGGTTTTGTGGTGGTTTGCTCTTAAGATTGGTGTGCTTGCTTTGACATATTTCATTTGAGGATTCCAAGGCCTCAAGATCAGATTGGAGCAAGAACATTATTTCTTTGAGAGTGATATCTTTTTCTGCCTTAAGTTCACTTCGGCAGTTTCATTATAGCTCACTGTTTTTGCTAATTTTTTTAACTTGTTTGCTGTTTTGTGTGTTTGCTATTTTTAATTACACATGGCTGGATTTTCAAGTGATGCATCCTACAAGCAGAATTCTCCTTCCAAAGCTTCAATTCTTGGTGAATTACATGAAGCTCAAAGAACAATTAGAAGGTTGGAAGAGAAAATGCAAAAGATGGAGGTCCAACAATCTAGACCATCTCCTTCTATCCATGATGGACATCATTCTCATAGACCATCTTCAAGAGCTTCTTCAAATGATGTTGGCCGTGAAGATGAGCATAGGAGAAGGAGACCTCCACCCCAAGTCCATGGACAAAGACATCATCACCAAGGGGAAAGAATTCACTACGGCAATGGCTTCTACCATGATGCAAAGTCCAAGCTTCCTTCGGTCAAACTACCTTGTTTTAATGGTTCTAGTGATCCAAATGTGTATTTAGATTGGGAGGCTAAGTGTGAACAAATTTTTGAGATCCATGAGATCCAAGATGAGCATAAGCTCAAGCTAGCCACCCTAGAGTTTAGTGATTATGCCATGAAATGGTGGCATGGGATTGTAAAGGACATTATCTATCACAAGGGTCCTCCCGTGGACTCTTGGAACTCTTTAAAGGATCATATGCGCGCTAGGTTTGTGCCCCCACATTTTAGGAAAGACCTCATGTTGAGACTCCAACGGTTTCAACAAGGCACGCTAAATGTGGATGAATATTATAAGGAGCTTGAGACGCTTGTGCTTAAAATTGAATTAGAAGAAAGTGAAGAAGCCATGATTGCTAGGTTTGTAAGTGGTCTTAGGAAGGATATCCAAGACATTGTTGAGTTACAAGAGTATTCATCATTGGGCTCTTTAGTTCATCTTGCAATGAAGGTGGAAGCCCAACTTGCTAAGAAAAACTCTTTTAAAAATGCTTCCAATAATGGATACTACTCCAAGTCTTGGAGAAACAAAACTTCTTTTTCTAAACATCCTTCCAAAGATTCTTCTTTCAAACCCAAGGAATCTAAGCCATCAACATCTAGACCTAAGTCTCCCACTAGAACATCTAACACTAAATGCTTTAAATGTATGGGTTATGGTCATATTGCTGCAAATTGTCCTTCCAAACGAAGTATGTACATGCATGAGGGCATTGTAGTTAGTGAGCATGATTCGGATTCTTCAAAGCATTCATTGCATTCTCATGCATCTAGTGAGGAAGAGAGCGAATGTCCACTTGAAGGGGACTTGTTAGTTGTGAGAAGACTTCTTGGACAAGTTTCACAACCTTTTGATGAAAGTCAAAGGGAAAATATTTTCCATACAAGATGTCTTATTCAAAACAACATTTGTTCCTTGATAGTGGATGGGGGTAGTTGTGCAAATGTGGCTAGTACAAGAGTAGTAAATAAACTTGGATTGCCTACTATCTCTCATACAAAGCCCTACAAGTTACAATGGCTTAGTGAAGTAGGAGAAATAATTGTTAATAAACAAGTCCTCATCCATTTCTCCATTGGAAAATACAAAGATGAGGTATTATGTGATGTTGTGCCCATGGAAGCCACTCATGTTCTTTTGGGAAGGCCTTGGCAATTTGATAGAAAAGTTTTACATGATGGCTTTACCAACAAATTATCTTTTGAATTCCATGGTCACAAGGTTACTTTAAAATCTCTCTCTCCAAGAGAAGTCCATGAGGACCAAGTTATCATGAAGAAAAAGAGGGAGAGTGAAAAAGATAAAAAAGATAAAAAAGATAAGAGTTCTAAGCCTACACTCCTTGTGTCTAGGCGTGACATTGAAAGGGAAATAGTGGCTCATCATCCTCTTTTTTTAGCCATCCCTAGAACTCTTAGCATAGAATCACTTGTTGATAGTCCTCATTGCTTGGAAAATTTGGTAGAAGAGTTCAAAGATGTGTTTCAAGATCCTCCAAATGGACTTCCACCTTTGAGAGGGATTGAACACCAAATTGATTTGATACCGGGCTCTTCTTTACCAAATCGTCCCGCATATAGGACCAATCCAAGTGAAACCAAGGAAATTCGCCAACAAGTTGAGGCTTTGATTGAGAAAGGGTGGGTGCAAGATAGCATGAGTCCTTGTGCTATGCCTATCATCTTAGTGCCAAAAAAGGATGGCACATGGCGAATGTGTTCGGATTGTAGGGCCATAAATAACATAACCATTAAGTATAGGCATCCCATACCTAGACTAGATGATTTGTTGGATGAATTACATGGTTCTAAAATCTTTTCAAAGATTGATCTTAAAAGCGGCTACAATCAAATCCGTATCAAACCGGGTGATGAATGGAAGACGGCTTTTAAGACCAACTTTGGTTTATATGAGTGGTTAGTTATGCCTTTTGGTTTAACTAATGCACCAAGTACCTTCATGCGCCTCATGCATCATGTTCTTAGACCTTTCATTGGTAAGTTTGTTGTGGTTTACTTTGATGACATTCTCATTTATAGCTTATCTTTGAATGATCATAGGTTGCATGTTAGGCAAGTTTTGGAAACCCTTAGGAAGGAACATTTGTATGCTAACCTTGCTAAATGTATGTTTGCTCTTGATCATATAGAATTCCTAGGGTTTGTTGTGAGTTGTAAAGGGGTCCATGTGGACAAAACAAAGGTGGTGGCCATTCAAAATTGGCCTACACCGAAATCTTTGAATGAGGTCCGAAGTTTTCATGGGCTTGCTTCTTTCTATAGAAGATTTGTCCCAAACTTTGGTACCATTGCCGCACCACTCAATGACATAGTGAAAAAGGATGTGGTCTTTCATTGGGGAGAAGCACAACAAAATGCTTTTGATACTTTGAAAGAAAAATTGACTAATGCTCCCATCTTGGCCCTTCCTAATTTCACTAAGACATTTGAGATTGAGTGTGATGCTTCAAGCATAGGTATTGGGGCTGTTCTCCTTCAAGAGGGCCACCCCATCGCCTATTTTAGTGAGAAATTGAAGGGAAGTCATCTCAACTATTCCACCTATGATAAGGAATTATATGCACTTGTTAGGGCTTTGTTTACTTGGCAACACTATCTTTTTCCCAAAGAGTTTGTGATACATAGTGATCATGAATCTCTTAAATATTTGAAAAGCCAAAACAAACTTAACAAGAGGCATGCTAAGTGGGTGGAATTCATTGAGCAATTTCCTTATGTGATCAAACACAAGCAAGGCAAAATAAATATTGTGGCGGATGCTCTTTCTAGAAGATACACCTTGCTAAATCTTTTAACCTCTCAATATCTTAGTTTTGATCACATTAAGGAACTTTATCATGATGACCTTGATTTTTCTCTCCTCTATCAAGAGTGTCTTAAGGGAGGACACAAAGATTTTTTTATTCAAGATGGCTTTCTTTTTAAAGGAAAACGTCTTTGTGTTCCCCAATGCTCTATTAGATTATCTCTTGTTAGAGAAGCTCATGAGGGGGGCTTAATGGGTCATTTTGGGGTTGCTAAAACTTTGGATGTGTTGCATGAACATTTCTTTTGGCCTCATATGCATAAGCATGTTCATAGTTTGTGTGATAAATGCATAGCTTGCCGCAAAGCTAAATCTAAAATGCATCCCCATGGTCTTTATACTCCTCTTCCTATCCCTTCAATGCCTTGGGTAGATATATCTATGGATTTCATCTTAGGCTTACCCAAGACATCAAAGGGAAAGGACTCCATTTTTGTGGTAGTGGATCGTTTTTCAAAGATGGCTCACTTTATTCCTTGCCACAAAGTGGATGATGCATGCCACATTGCAAACCTCTTCTTTCAAGAAGTGGTTCGCTTGCATGGGATTCCTAGGTCTATAGTGTCCGATAGAGATCCTAAGTTCTTGAGTCACTTTTGGAAGACCTTGTGGGGCAAGCTTGGAACTAAGCTTTTATTTTCTACCACTTGCCACCCACAAACTGATGGTCAAACCGAGGTGGTGAATAGAACTTTAGGACAACTATTGAGATGCTTTATTTCGGGGAATCCTAGAGTGTGGGAGAATTTACTACCCCATGTTGAGTTTGCATATAACCGAGTAGTAAATTCTACCACCTCCCATTCTCCTTTTGAGGTGGTCTATGGGTTTAATCCCCTAACACCTCTTGATCTTCTTCCTATTCCCCTTCTTGACGATGTCTTGTGCAAAGATGGGGATGACAAGGCTTCTTTTGTGAAAACTTTGCATAAAGACATCAAGAAGAGAATTGAGAAGAAGGTTGGCAAGTATGCTGAACTTGCCAATAAAAGGAGAAAAGCATTGTTGTTTGATGAGGGCGATTGGGTTTGGCTTCACTTGAGGAAGGATCGTTTTCCTACTCAAAGGAAGTCCAAACTTATGCCTCGAGGGGATGGACCTTTCCAAGTCCTCGAGAGGATTAATGACAATGCTTATGAGTTAGATATGCCTGATACATTCTTAGGTAGTCATACTTTTAATGTCAGCGATCTAACTCCTTTTTCTGTAGGTCTCCAGAATTCGTGGTCGAATTCTCTCCAACTCGGGGAGTATGATGGAGATCAAGCCCAAGAGAACATGGAGGCCACTCATCAAGCTCAAGAAGAGGTGGAGGCACAAATGGAGGACGCCCATGGAGGTCAAAGTCCACCTCAAAGGATTACAAGAAGCATGTTCAAAGCCTTGGGAGCTAGAGGACATTTATTTTCTCTTTTTGTAGTGTCTTTAGTTGAAGGTGCTTAGAGGGAAACCTTAGAAACCTCTTTTGTTATAGCATCTTTTAGGTTTTAGTTAGGAGCTTTAGGGGGGTGTATTAGTAGATAGGTGTAGGAGTAGAATAGGGGGTGCCAAAGTGAAGGAAAGGATCACACCTTCCTTGCCTTGCATTTTAGCGCCGGTTCTAGCTTGTTTTGGAGGGAATTTTGTTTTGTTTTAGCTTTCAATTTTCAGCACCTTAGGCTATAAATAGAGGTGCCTTCCTTGTAAATTTCAGATTTGAATTCATCTAAAGAAACTATACTCAAAATTGGAGTGAGCATTTGGAGAGCTTTTGAGCTTCTACTCTAGTCTTATCTTGAAGGACCATGGTTTCCTCAAGTGGCGGCTTCCACACTCATCTAGGAGCATCCATACTTCTAGTGGCGTGATCATCCAACCTATCTTCCATCTTCATGAGCATTCTCTTCTCCTTCCTTTCTTCTCTTTCAATTACTCTTGTTGTCTTGTGTTCTTGAGCATTTTTTGGTTCGGCTGTCCTTAATTTTTCCAGCACCTATGTTTTGGTTTTCTAAATTCTGTTCGGTACATTTGTTTGTGTTTTAATTCTGTTCAGTCTTCTCTTTTACAATTCCTTTGATGATTCAATTTGACAATATTTGGTTCATCCAAATGAGTTTGGGAATTGGTACTTGTATTGGTGAGTTCTTGACTTAGAACCATGATCCAACTTCTAAGAAAGTGCCTCTATATTTTCCAGCTCAAGGTGATTCCTCAAAGTGTCAAGAATCTTGTTCTATGTGGCTATTGGAATCACATCACTTTTGCACCTGTTACTAAACTCACTACCCTCCGCCGCCTTCTCCTTGTTGTTGCCACTACCAAAAATTGGATTTTGAAACAACTTGATGTCAATAATGCCTTTCTTCATGGTGATCTCCATGAAGAGGTATACATGAGCCCCCCACCTAGCCTCTCTCTTCCTTCTCCCCAGCATGTTTGCAAGTTTCAACGGTCTTTGTATGGCCTTCGTCAAGCTGATCGTCAATGGTACGCCAAGTTTTCTACTTTTCTTTTATCAAATAATTACTCTATTTCTGTTGTTGATCACTCTCTTTTTCTTAAATATAATAACGATAAACTCACTGTTATTCTTGTTTATGTTGATGATTTGGTCTTTACTGGCGATGACACAGAGGAAATCAATATAATTACTGCATCCCTTCACCATGACTTCAAGATAAAAAATTTAGGTCATCTCACTTACTTTTTGGGACTGGAAATTACTCGCAACAGTTCTGGTCTTCATTTAAGTCAACGCAACTATACTCTTGATCTTCTTCACGAAACTGGCATGCTTGACTCTGCACCTGTGGCCACTCCTGTGACTCATACCTCCTGTCTCTCTCCTGATCAAGGCTCCCCTCTTGATGCTGATGCAACTTCCCAATACAGAAGACTCCTTGGACGTCTAATCTACTTAACCAACACGCGAACTGACATCGCCTTTGCTGTCCACAATTTAAGTCAATTCATATTTGCACCCACAACTCATCATCAACAAGTTGTCTCACGTCTTTTGTGTTACCTCAAGGGCACCCCTAATGAAGGACTATATTTTTCTCATACTAGCTCACTTCACCTTTGTGGTTTTAGTGACTCTGACTGGGCAACATGTCCTACCACACGCAAATATGTCACTGGATATTCCATCTACTTAGGAGATTCCCTAATATCATGGAAATCAAAGAAGCAGCCAACTATCTCCCGCAGCTCCTCTGAAGCCGAGTGTAGAGCCCTTGCCACCACCACATGTGAGCTACAATGGTTGTCTTACCTCTAGGATTTACATCTTCCTCTCTCCCAGCCTGCAACCCTGTACTGTGACAACAAATCTGCCATTCAAATAGCGTCCAATCAATTCTTTCATGAACAAACTAAGCACATCGAAATTGATTGTCACCTAGTTCGTGAAAACTTAACTCTGGTTTCCTCAAATTGTTGCCCATTACTTTTGTCATGCAAGTTGCTGACATATTCACCAAGCCCCTTGCTTCCTCACAGTTCTCTACTCTCAAATCCAAGTTGGGCCGAACAAATATCTACTCCCCGGCTTGAGGGGGGGTGTTAACATATTTATTTTTTCTGTTTTAAGTTATTGGGTTTTGTTTGTTTGACCCAACTTTCCTTTTCTGTTTCAGCTAGGTCTTAGTCTTTTTCTTATATATACACCATGTATTTTACTCTCTAATACACAAGTAAATAAGAATTTCTTTTGTATTTTCTTTTCTCTGTTTTTCTCTCTTTTATGCTTAAGTCATTGTCTCTTTTTCATTTGCAATTAGGGTTCATCAAAACCTCCTTTTCTCCATTGCGATTTCGTGCGCTCAATTTGATGCACCACATCAGACAAGGAATATTCATCTCTTCATTAACTGTAATAAACATATAATTTATATTTATTTTTATTATCATTGTTTACAATTTATTATTATTATTTAAAATTTTTTATTTAAATTACTATTATTATTTATAATTTTATTAATTTTTGTATAATTACTATATTTAATTTTAAGTCTATTATTATTATTTCATAGTTTTTACATTTATATTAGTATTACATAAAAATACATTTATATTATTATTATATAAAAATATTTATTTTATTACTATTATATTGTATTATAATAATTAATTATACATAATATATTTAATTATATTATAAATTTATATCACATAATAGATTATATATTAAAGGTAATAAATTTTGTAATAAAATTATTTATTTTTTATATAATAAATATATATAATATTTTTATTTTTATTGTATTATTTATAATAATATTTTCATTTTTATTATAGATATATTTATTATTCTTATTTTATTATATAATTAATTATTTTATATGTGTATAAAGAAATAATTAAGGAAGATTTTTTTTTTTACTTTTTAAATACGTAGTATGTAAATTTCGCTAAATTTCTTTGCTTTTCTTCGCACTATTTTACAGCAGGGATTGTTTTGATTCCTCTTCAGTAAATCAACGCTGATCAATCCTTGCATTTCAATAGAAACAAAATAATTTTATTTATTTTTTATCTGAATGAATTGTGTTTACTCGAATCCAGATGAACTATAAGTATGTAGAAGTCTTTGTTTTTTTAGATAAACTACAAAAAAAATTCAGAAATAGTTCTTCAAGAAGTTGAAGCAGTTCTTTGCTTAAAACATTTAATTATGATCATTATGGTTTTTGTAAATGATTAAGAAAAAATTAAAAAATCATATTTAAATCAAGAAGATTAAGTTTAGAAGGTTATTGATGTGTTAGACCGTCTATTACGGAAATGATGACTACACCGTCTAATGTGTTTCTCTTTTAAAAATCATTTAGTAAGTTATGATCCATTGAGATCGTCTATCAAGTCTAACATAAAGAGACTAACTAACATGTTTAACACAACGAGATCATTTAGCACGTTTTATACAGGTAGATCGTCTAACAGGTTAATCATATTGAGATAGTATGTTAAAATAGATTGTCTATCAAGTTAAGCTTTGATACCTGCACATTAATTGGCTTTGTTATATCTTTAAAAAATCTTATTGTGTTTTTTATCATAAAAAATCATAGGCTCCTTTATCATGAGACTATCTAATAAGTATTAGATCATTTAGCAAAGACTAAACCGTCTAGCATCTTAACAAAAATGTTTAGAAAGACAAAACAAAAAAAAATATATTAAATATTTTAAAATAGTATAGTCTACTCACCTTAGTCTTTTGATTCATTCTCCATTCCTTCTCTATTCTCTACAATTCTTAAACTTCCTATCTCATACTTTACAATTCTTAAACTTCCTATCTCATACTTTTCTATCTCCACATTGGCCTCATTACAACCTATATAATGGGCTATTGATCTTGACTGGATATTGCTCGAGTGTTGTGGATATTAGAGTTTTGCTAAGCTTATAGTAGTGTTTGCTTGCATGGAGTTATTTTAACTGCATATACAGAAGCCTAAGCACTTGAGAATTGAATAGGTATTGTATGTAACTTTATCACTTGGTTCATCTTTTGATTCGAGCTACCTTCTTGTCATAAACTTTAAGGAATTCCATTCCTAACATTCTTAAAGAATGTTTTTTTTTTATAAATCTCTATGTTTTCTAAAGATCAAATTTGCATTGAATATTTCTTGTTAAATCTCATTTTGATTATGTCAAAAAAAAAGGGGGAGAAATGAGTTTAATAAGCCACGTCCCGTTTGAATAACTATTTTTTTTTCATAATAAAACATTGAGCACCTAAAGGGTCTATGAACCATTATACGGTTTAATGACCAGATATCTTATGTTGTGTTTATGTTTTATTTTTTGATGATAAGAAAAACTGTTTAGACGACTTGTATATTTAAAGATCCAAACAATGTTTCTATAGTTATTAAACATCTAAAGTTTTGTTCATGATAGATAGTCTGGCTAACATGTCGAACGCATGACAAGTTTTGATTATAATTGTTAAATGAAATCTTCTTAATTCAATATCTATTGAAATCGCACTCAATTAAAGACATTTTGTGTCCCAAAATGGAAAGATTTGAATCTACACAGTAACTTTGTTTGTACCTTTTTTTTCATGTATCTTTCAAATCCATCTTTTCCTAAACAGTTTTTCTCAGATAAATCTTGTGAATATCTTTTCTAGTGAATTGCGAATATTTCCCAATCTTCTTTAAACAAAAAAATTGAATAAATTGAAAATCAAATATTCTATTATCACACATTATCCGGAATGAAAAGATTTTCTGATTATGTTTTTATTTGTTTTCACTAACCCATATTGCAAATTTCGAATCAGTTTCTTAAAAAGATTCAAAACAAAAAACAAATTAGAAGATTGCAAATCCAAGCTTTCTATTTTGAGCGTTTAGCACAAAAATGATGAAGATATGCGAATATTGTAATTAATATCCAAACTTAAACAATTCATTCAGGTGTCTAAGTGCGGATATAAGGAGATTGAAGGTGGAGGAAAATGGCAAGGTAAGCCAAGCAGCAAAAAGATATATTGTGATCTTGTTGAAAATACTAAGTGTTGCAGTGTAATCGTATACTCTAGTCTTTACAGCATTAGGTCTTCTGGATTATGTGCAAAACCATTCTAACTCTTCACTTTGTGATGTTATACGCATGTAAGCTTTTTTTGTACTCTCTTTGATAATGTTCCTTATTTCTTTTGAGAGTTCTTAATCTCAAGGGGTAGGTTAAGAAGGTGTAACCTGAACAAGTGTTAATTTCATCATAACCTAGAGATTTGAAAATACTTGTTATAACAAGTTGGTTAGTGGAAGCTCTTAAATATAGTTGTTTAAAGGAATCAAACGTAGGTCGGGTTGACTAAATTAGGATAAATCCTTATGCCGATCTTTCTCTTACTTTTTCTTTGTTTATGTTTTAATTCTTATTGAAAGACGATCTGTTAGAGGTATTACAAGAACATTTCTACTAGATGATTTATAATACAATACATTAGATGATTTATTAGACAATATGATATTTTCATCTAAAAAGAAAAATCTAAAGCTTCATTCAACCTACCTCGTTTCCTTTTGAAGTTAAATGTACCTACAAAATAAAACTGTTATGTTCATCAAGTTGTCTAACATGAATAAAACTATAGACACTTAGAGGGTTTACTGTATAGTACAACTATTAGATAATTTAAATCACATATAATATATATAACTCAAATCATAAATAAGACATTCAATCTAAATTTTGTTATGTAATCAACCAGTCTTATTAGGTTGTCTATCATAAAGACGTGTAGTAGACGCTTAAAAGGTCTACTGAAAATTTTAACTATACAAAGCTTTGTTTATGATTATCCAATAATTCACTACAAAAAAAATCAGTATTATCTACGAAATTTTATCCGTAGGTAAATTCAGCATTATCTACAGATATTACCTACGAACAACATTACCTACAGATCTGAATCCGTAGGTAAATTCAGCATTACCTACCAACTATTACCCACAGATCTTATTACCTACGAACTTTTAATACTCAAATCTAAGTAACTTAAATGTTTGTATATTAATAATATTTAAATGTTTATAAAATATTTAATATAAAAACTTTTACTACTCAAATCTGTAGATAAATTCAACATTACCTACTCAAATCATATTTTCGTGGATAATCCGTAGATAATGCTGATTTACCTACGAATTTTAGTTGTTACCTACGAAATTCTTCCGTAGATAAATTAATTTTTTTTTGTAGTGATTTTACACGAATGTATATAATCATATTTTAATGAACACATAATTTCATCAACCATATAATTCACATGTCTAAAATAGTATCCTATTGAATAAATGTTATAAATTAACACGACTTACGTGGAGGTAGTAATGTAATTTACAATCTAAGTAACTCCATATTTAAACAACTTTCTAGTAAATAAATAGAAATTCATAGTACAAATTATACAAACAACATTTCTCCATAAGAAATCAACATTACTCTTAGATTCACTATTCCAAAGAAAAGAAGAAAAATAATTCAACATAACACTAGGATAAATGTTTACTTATATTATTCTTGATCTACCAAGTATCACCTTTTTTAATATATAATTTATTTGAATAACACCTCCTTCTTGAGTTATAATTTATTTGAATAACAAATAACTTCATAATTCAGATTACTAAAGAAAGTAAAGAGAATTTAGGGAAAAAATTGTTAAGAAGATGAAATTTTTAATTAAATTAAAAATATACCTATTATTATATATTTATCTACTTTTCATTCTCATCAAAAATAAAATATTTAATAAATCTTAACTAATTATAGTAAATTTCTTTTAATGGACGGACTCTTCTTCTCTCTTTTTATGTAATATATATATATATATATATATATATATATAAAGTGAATGATTAAAATTTAAAATCTTATTTTTATGGCCAACTAATAATTATAATTTTAAAAAAATATTTAATTTTCATGGTATAAAAGATATATTTAGCATATATATTATTTTGAATATTTTTATTTTTTTAATAATCCCGTTATTTTTGTCACTAGAGTTGTCGTATATTTTCTTAAAAACATAAATTAGATTTTAAAAAGGAAAAAAATTAAAGAATGAGAAAAATTATAGTTTTAGTTTGCTTAAACATTTATTAAGTTAATGTCATATGTTCTTATGTTGCTATTAGGGGATGTTGAGAACAAAACTTCAAAGATAGGTGTTTAAGAGAGAGAAAAAAAAAGAAAAATTAAATTAATTTATGCATAAGTTAATTTGATAGAGTTTTTTCGTATACTTTCAAAAGAAAAAAATTAAATTAACTTTTTTACAAATTAAAATTAGTTTTTTTTTTTTGTAAAAAGTTCTCAAGCAATCTTTTTAGTTTTTTATTTTAACTTTTATATATTAATTTTAATTTATGAAGAAATTAACTTTATTTTTTTTTCTCTTACAGGAATCTTTATAAAATCTCACGTAGGTAACTTAAAGTAATATTAACTTGTGAAGAAGTTTTAGTTATTCTTTTATTATTATTTTTTCTTTAGTGAAGTTTGCGAAGAAACCCTCAATAATAAATTCACTTCATACTTTATTTTTAATCCTAAATAATTAATTTTTTCTTATTAATTTAAAAGTTATAATTATTCAATTTAAAAATTATTTGTATTGCTTTGGAATATTCTAAAATTCGGAACTATAATTTCCTTTTCTTCCTTTTTAATTAATGAGTTTGATGAGTAGTGACAAATGTTGGCACGTCAAAACCCACATCGCCCAGATAAGGAAACACAAGACAACTCAACTCATGCACGCAATAGAAGAAGGAACGGAAAAAGAGAAGATAGCAATACTTTCAGTCAGCAAAACTGACAGAAAGAATAAACTAAATAGGTAAATTTTATTTTTAGTAATTTAAAATCTAATATCGACTAAAAATTAAATATTTTATAATATATAAATGTATAAATTTATTTTATAATTTTATAAGATTAAATTAAATTTAAAATTATTTTTTATTATATATTAAATTATTTATTATTTATAATCTGTTTTAATAATATTCAAACCACACCGCTCTCACACAAATTGGTGAGGGTATTCAAATTTATTTTTCTTATCTTTTAATATATAATAATTTTAACTTTCTAGATTCTGCATGTGAAATCTCAAGCTTTGTCTCAATCAAAATGTTGAGAAGGGAATATAAATGTTTAATAATGGCTTGAATCGACACTGCTTGGAAGAAAAGTAGCATGGTGAGAAAAGGAAAATTAGAGTTTAAAGTTTTCTTTTTTATTACATGTCTGCGTGGAAGATTCTCTTTTAACTGGACTTTTTTTAATTCTTTTCTTCAATTTAAAATCTTTTGTTTAAAAATATCTTTATTTTTTTAAAATATATTAGGAAAATTTATATAAATGAAGTAATTTTCAACAATTTTTACTTGAATAAGTAACTTTTTAAAAATTTATATAATTGAGTAAGTTGTGTTTGAAAAAGTAATTTTTAAATGAGATATTAGGACACCATTTTGATACTTATATTGAAGTTGTACTTCAAAAGTTTTTTTTTTTTTACGAAGTCGTGCCCTGAAAATATGATTTTTATTTGATATTTTAAATTGAAGTCATGGTTGTAAGTATTATTTTTTATTTTTAAGTTTTTATTTGAATACTCAATGTAATTAATTATTTAGAATTAAGGTAATTAATTAGTTAGGGTTCGTGGATAATGTAATTAATTATTTCATTATAGTATATCTTCTCGGATGCAGTTCTATGATGGAAGTCTAAAAGAATAATATTTTGAATGTGGTGATTGATTCTAAATATTATCTCAACGAACTTAAGTCAAAACACTAATGTCGTCTGGAGGAATGAAAAAGTGGTTCTAAATACGAACTTTCGTAGGGGCTTGTTCTGCTACGCCCAATAGTCTCATATTATTAAAGAATTGATGTTACGGACAATTTAAATATACATTCATCCCTTCTAAGACGTCTTTTAAATACAAAATCATAACATATTTGAGATATAATAATCCTAATGATGTTATTTCAATGAACTTGAGATCAAAACATTTTTTATACTTTAATTTTTATTCTAATTAATAATATTTTCTTATAAATTAAAAATTATAATTGTACTATCATTGATTTAAAAGAATCGAACACTAACTAGTTGGTTAAGGTATGAAGACGGTGTCGAGTATCATGTTTAGGCACTAAGGAGATTGTCTAAGGAGAACATTCACTAGTACAAAATATCAATACGACGACTTAATATAAAGACGATTTTTACAAAACCATCGTTAAAAAAAGCATGGTGGCAAACTTGTAATTAATTATTTAGCCTTTTTAACGACGGTTCAGGCTGGAATCGTTGTTATAAGAGTGTCTGTGGGATTTTTAACGATGGTTCCACCCTGAAACGCCATTATAAGCATGCCTGTAGGGTTTTAAAGACAGTTCCAGCCTGAATCGTCATTAATTGGTTATTTTTAAAATCTCGCGCTCCCATTTCTTCTTTTGTGCCTTCAGTCTTCTTCACTCCTTCATTCTTCTTTGTCTCGCATCCCTTTCCTTTCTTCTTCCCTTTTCACCGTACCTCCCCTTTCTTCTTCCCCTCTTCACCGCACCTCCCTTTTCTTCTTTGCGTCTTTACTGCACCTCCCTCTCCTTCTAAACCCTAAACCCTCTTCACCGCACCTTTCCTTTCTTCTTCTCATCTTCACCGTGGGCTTTGCCACACCAGCGTTTTCGGACTCACCAGTGGGGTGTCGCGCCGCTGCACCCACGACCAAGCATCCAAGCTCCCCAACCCCCACGTTGCCTCTCCTCCCCTATGTGTCATCTGACGTCACCGGTGGTTGCCGCATCTCTCCTGCACGTGCGTGCAAACAACTACCTCCATCGTCAACCCTTCACGGCGGTAGCACCTCTGCATGCCGGCAACACCTAAACCATAAACCACTATAGAAGGTTAGTTAGTATTTTAATTTTTTTTTAATTTATTTTATAATAAATATTGCATGTTATGTGTTGATTAGTTAGTAGTTTAGGATAGTTTAAGGTATGTATTATCACTAAAAAGAAAGAAAGCAAGGCTCATTTGGTTTGCATAATTGAGGCAATATTGTAAAATTCATTAAAATAGGTAGAAAGTAATTTTTTATCCAATTTTTTTTATGGAAACTTCATTTAGTGGATATTTGATGGAGGAGTCCTGACATTAAAGAGAAGAGTAACAAATTTGGAGTTGGTAAAAATTAGCATGACGAAACTTCAAACAGCCATAACTTTTGATAGAGAAATCGGATGGAGATGCGTAAAAAATGAAAGTTGCTCGAAACGAGGTAACGAATCACGTGGTCATTCCCAAAGGGGATTAGGGTCCACCAAAATTCAAAAAATCCATCGTTTACTTTTTTCTTTTAAGTATTATTTAGGTATTTTTAGGGTTTTTGAGGTTTTAGTTCTCATAATTATACTTGTCAGAAAATTCTGAAATTTTGCATGATGTTTCCTAGTATTTCAGTGCTTATTCTAGATATAACATCTTGAGTGGGAGGAGAAGTGCAAGTGCAAATGCAAAGAAACTCACTTGGATGCACCTTAAGGTAACCATATATAACACTTTAGAATGACATAAAACATTTTCATATAGTTCTATTTTGTACACTTTCATATTTTATGCAAGATTAGAGTGAGTATATAATAATAAAATATTTTTTTTAAAAAAAAATACACTTTTAACGATGGTTCCCACTGGGACCGTCTTTAAAAGCCTGCCATAAGCACTTATAACGACGGTTCCAAATTAGAACTGTCGTTATAAGTGTTTTTTATTTTTCTATTTATTTGGCAGAATGACAGTTTTTACACGTGTCGTTAATGTGGATTTATAACGACAATTTTATAACAACAGTTCTAGAACTGTCGTTATAAACAATTGATTTATAATGACACTCACAATAACGACGGTTCGGTTCCAGCCAGCAAAATTGGTGAGAAGAAAAACTAAAAGGTAATTTTTGTCTTCATTGTTAACTCTTAACCGTCCAGACCCTTAAGGACTACTGCTCCGCACTATTTGTCAATAGATGACTTATTGATGACTTTTTACGGCAAGTGCACCGCGTTGTCAGAAGTAATAATTGTTCTTAAGGACGAATATCGATCCCACAAGGAACAGTTGCATTATCAAGTACAATGTTTGCTAAATATAAAACAGAACAATAAAAAGTGTGTTGAAAGTGGTTGTATTGGCAATGATCAATAAGAAAACAAACAAAGAATTGGTTGCTTCAAGTTGGAAAAATAGGGATTAGGTTTCATGTGTGTCACTCGTATGTATTTTGATTAGCATATTAAATTATGTTCTTTGATTGAAATTGATCCCCGTATAAAAGTCATTTATATTGATTCCTTGCATATAAAATTCTTAAGAATGTTTCCTAAATATCAATTCCTCACATATTTATAAAAACAACTTAAAATCACACTTAGACGTTAATGGCAATTAACATTTCAAGTCTATTTTTAGCACTCAAATATGTTAAGTATTGTTGTTTAGGTCAGAACCCTAAAAATACCATTCACTCATATTTAAGATTCTCAAACATGACACAACTATTTAGAAGCAAAACAACAATACCAATAATTAATCAATAACAAAATATTATATGATATTTAAATCTCACCTCAATACATAAGAGTTCGAACAAATTACTTCAAATCCCAAAGGGTAGAATTAGCCACACATCTCATAACCTTCTATTCTCCCAATTGGGTTACAAGTCACTCAATGGTGTTTTCATCTTAATCCGACACACTAGGGTTGAGTCTTTAGCCCACTATTTAACCTAATTTACTAGGGTTAGATGGCTTCCTGTGTCGCACTGATAGGCTAAGTGATAAAACATTAAAAGAAGCCCAATTTGTTTGACGCATTCTCGCTTGAGCGAGAAAGACATCGATTTTCGAAAACTGTACTGAATCATTCTTGCTCAAGTGAGAATCCCTGTTGCAATATTGGTTTTTTCGACGCTTTTATGCATTCTAAGATCGTTTAGCTTTCTCTTTTTAGGTCAAATAATTTCTCTTTAATCCAAATCTCCAATCTTCCCTTAAAAACCTACCCTAAAATTTGTTTAACATAAACCCGAAGTTGACTCGGTCAAACTCAGAAAAACTCGGCCAAACTCGCGAGTTTAAGACTGAGTCACCGAGTTGCGTAAAATGGACCCAAAACGGTGCATTTTCTTGCGATTAGGTTAGATTTTTTAGGGTTTTCCCTGGTTCACGCTCACGATCTCATCTTCTCCACTGCCGTCATCGCCGCAGCATCTCGTCGTCGCATCTTGCCGCGCCGCTCCTCGCATCGCATCTTGCCGCGCCGCTCCTCGCATCGCACCTCGCCTCGCCGCGATCCTCGTCGCACTGCGCGCCGTTCACAAAGCACTTCTGCTGCTGCAGTGAGGACAGATTGGGACATATTGGATTAGGGTTTTTAAAATTAGGTTTAAGCTTTTAAAAATGGATTGGGGCTTTTTTGTTCATTGGGTTTGGGGCAGACTTTTGGACATCCTGAAGTTTTATTACTGCTTTGGACAGATTGAATTTATGTTTAATTTTAGGGCAGATTGGCTAATTGATTATTTTGTTTAGGGTTAGATGATTTTCTTAGAGGATTAGATAAATGAGACTTTTAAATTATAAAACATTGGTGTTGTTTTAGTTATTTTATTAGTGTATGAACTTGTTTATTTCAATATTATGGATTTGGTATCATGAATGATTTATTTTTTGTTAAATTTTTTGAGTGAAGTAGACTCTTACGAGTCTATGAGTCGGGTTTACGAGTCGGGTTTACTAGGCTCCCACGAGTCAGAGTAGACTCTCGAGTCTGATAACCTTGGTTCACACACAACTGAGACCCTCCATCTTTCTTTTTAACTAACAACAGTGGAAACCCCATGAAAATATATTGAGCCAGATTAACCACTTCTCTAACATCTCTTCTACTTGTTTCTTCAATTTAGTCAACTCAGTTGGAGTCATTCTGTAAGGTCCGATTGACATTGGTCCATCTCCAGGTACCAGATCAATGTAACATTCTACTTCTCTCTTTAGAGTTAATCCAAGTATTTCTTTTTGGAAATACTTCCACGAATTCCTTCACCACATGTATACTACTCATCTCATCTTCATTCTTAACTCCCATCTGAGCAAAAATTATAAAACAACTTGATCTTTTCTTCAGTTCAGGCCACACTTGTTGAGTAGACATAGATTCTAACTCATTGGAATTTGGAAACACTATCTTTCATTGAGCACAACCTTTGAAAATGTGATTGGTAGATAGCCAATCCATTCCTGGAATAATATCCAATTCATCTCCTACATACTTGGCATAAGCTAGTGTGTCGATTCCAAATCACACAATGCTTTCAAATCCATATCAACTAAACAACATCCATTCTGCATGATTTTTTTTTCAAGTAATTTCTCTGTCTACTCCTTTTCAACAATTTTCTTTGTCTAACTATAATCTAAACACAATTAAGATATCTCACCTTTCTTCTTTCTCAATATCATTGATACTTCTCAAAATGATATAATCAACTTGTAAACTTCTTTCTCCATAAAATCTCAAATTTTCTTTTAAGCTTTGTTGTTCAGCTAGAGCCATCTTATGTTGTGTTATCAACACTAACATTTTCCAAGCTTCAGATCAAAGAAAATTCATACTTTCATCTTGGAACTTAACTCGGGTACTTCCCATGGAAACACGTGCTTAAATCTTTAAACCTTCAACATACTGCTTATTTACTCTTCATAACTTATATGTATCTGAAACTAAACCTTGGCACAACTAAATCTAACTTGCCCTTGCTCTACAATTATAGGGTAACTATCCATTTTTACTTTCTAGGGATTTTTGGAACTATTGTTTTCTATTTCTATTCCTATTCCTATAAAATGTAATTGATAAAGAATCAATTCATTTAGAAGACAACATCTAGATCTTACAAAGGCAAGCAATCTCAAAATCATCTAGAATTTTAGTTTATCAACAAATTCATAATACTTATAATATAAAGTATTATACCAAAATAATTATTGATGTACAACTGTTAATCTAAAAGACAACTTTCAATCAAATACAAAAACACTTAATAAAATAAAATGAATCACACAAAAATTTAATATATGCTAAACATCAAACTTTTAGAATTAAGATAGAGAATCATCTCGATTCAGTTATGAGTGTGCACCCTCACTACTTTATCAAGATCCTTTCATTCTTAATACTAAAATTTTCATTTAGAACACACATTTACTATAGCACAAACAAGATTTCAAAAACCTTTTAAAAAATATTTGAAAACCTTTCACTATAGCTTTAATTAAGACTCCAATAATTATTTATAAGCAAAAGAAACATAATGAACCCACTACCCTCAGGTCATCCTAAGGATGAACTGCTCTGATACCAAATGTAACATCCCTATATTTTCCCATATCTATAACCATAATCTGTATGAAATATTAAAATAAATATATAAACATAATACAAATATATCTAAAATTTCATTATTATAATGTTTCAAATTATCTCTCTCTTCATAAGACTTGAAACATTTACATAAATTTAAAACAAAATTTCAAAAGAAAAAAAATAAACATTTTCCATTATCCATCTTCTCACCGAGAAACTTTATCACCTGTAACATCATCTGCTCCCGTGTAAAATACACGATCATCACAGATCAAAGAAAAACAACCACAAAACAAAACAAAGGGTAAGCTAGGTATTTTTAAAAATTATAACACAAATATGAGTTTAAACATCCACATAAATTCATCATTTCTCATGCATTTCACATAACCATCAAGTGTCTATCAACAATTTCAATATTCATCTTTCTCATGTCAGACTTCTACTTACTCATAACACATAGACACTTGACTCTACTTCCGGAAGACTCGTGCGTTGACTTAGACTCAGAGATCTGCACCTGTCATACTACATCACTGTGAAATCCACACAGCTATGCGCATAATTAATCTCAATATCATCTCTCTCCTAGTATGACAGGGTTAATTCATATAATAGGTCAAGTTAATTATCTTTCAAACAACTTACCCATTCATATGAACCTCCTTCGACTATCACCACCTGAATAACTTCATCTATATGATTCCATTATCTCAGGAGAGTCAGGATATCTCCTTCTAGACGAATCCCTAGTCAATGCACATCCTAAACAATCTTAACACGGTATTTTCTTTCCTGAAAATACTATGTCTTGATTAGAATTCATATTTTGAACCTCAAAATATCCACCATCAAACAATCAAATCATACCAATGTTTAAAATTTTCAAAATACACAACAATTCATTGACTAATCATATAAATGTCTAATTAAAGAGATTTTCAATTAACTATACATGAAATAAAAGTTTACATACTTTATAAGAAAAACTATATAGAAATAAATAAATCAATCTTTTAAAAGCAAATAAAAATTAGTTTAATATATATTTTATTATTATTTATTTATTATTATTTTTTTTTAGACTTTAGCTTGAGCTAGAATTCGCTAGCTTGAGCTAAAATCC
This sequence comes from Phaseolus vulgaris, assembly GCF_000499845.2. Classification (NCBI taxonomy): domain Eukaryota; kingdom Viridiplantae; phylum Streptophyta; class Magnoliopsida; order Fabales; family Fabaceae; genus Phaseolus; species Phaseolus vulgaris. Next base: position 9,750,243 of record NC_023755.2, on the reverse strand, counting down.
ACCAGAGAGCACCCAAAATTTTAGCTTGAGCTAAAATTCACTAGCTTGGGCTAAAATCCTCCAGAGAGCACCCAGAATTTTAGCTTGAGCTAGAATTCGCTAGCTTGAGCTAAAATCCTCCAGAGAGCACCCATAATTTTCTAGCTTGAGCTAGAACTTGCTAGCTTGGGCGAAATATGCAGAAAAATTATGCATAACTTAATATACCTATCAGATTATAAATCAACATCTCATTCGATTCATAAATTATAAATCTACACATTACATTGGTAGTTCCTGTTCATCATGATACAATCACTCTCATTAAATCTTTGAGTTATTATCTCCATCTATACATATATATGATTTCTAATTCTACAACCATTTAAATCAAACAACCAATTCTCAATCACAACACTTTCAATTTCAATCAAACTACAATCTACTCAAAACAAGAAATCTTGCAACAAAATTAGGAATTGGTGACCACGTCACACTCACATTCAAATCTTCTAACCTAGGGTTCTATTGAAGATTTTAAACTAGCTTCCCTTACCTGGACTTTCGCAGATGCTCACTAAGAGCTCCAAACCCACCAAAAGCTTAAGGATACCCTAACCTGCACCACAGAGTCCTGATCACAAATCTAACTACATCACTAGGACCCTGAGCTAATAGAGACTAATTCTGAAGATAAAAACCTCACATGCAAACTTAAATTAAAAGGCAACCCAACCAGATCAAAACTAACTCAAAGGAAAAAGATCCAAGAATGAACTTACTCTATCTAAGATTTTGATCGGTCAATCTTGTAGAGTTCACTGCCAGGAGTCCAATGGCAGACTCTGATCATCAAACTGACGAAAGAGGAGGTCAGAATCTAAGAGAGAAGGGAGAGGAAAGGAAAAAGGAACAAAAATGAACATACTCTATGAAAGATTCTGATCGGTCAATATTGTAGATCTCGCTGCCAGGAGTCCAATGGTGGACTCCGATCGTCAAACAGATGAGCGAGGAGGTCGGAATTTTAGAGAGAAGGCAGAGGAAAGGAAAAAGGAATTTTTAGAGAGATGATAGTTCTTTTTAAAATGAAACCCGAATAACTAAATTTCTATTTATATAGCCTTTTCACTTGAATAATAAAATATTCAGGTGCCATTTTAATTGTACCATTTCTACTTTAAGATTATTTTTCTCGGTCCTTAAAATTATAAATTTAATTTTAAAGTAAAATAATAATATTAGTGGTTGGCAAGTGAGAATGTGAAAAAATTAAAGTGTCAAAGTATTATCGTCTAAAAACAATAATCTTTACTAAAATATTGATATTTGTGAGGAGATGAAAGAAATTCTCAAAGATTGTAGACTCTTGTTTTAAACTTTGACAACTACATACATAAATACACCACATCACTTTAGATTTTTTCAAAATTACTCTAATGTAAATCTATATTTCACTAAAAAGATTATTTTTTTCTTTTCCTTATTAGGAGTTGCATTGTTAAGATATTAGTCTTCTTACTAATTATATAATTTTATTTGACATAAAAATTTATAATTTTTTTAATTTTGAAACATTTTGCATTTTATTTTGATTATGATTTTATTAAAGAGATTTTTTTTATTTTTTTATTATAAATATTAATATTTATTGTGGGGGTTGATGGAGAAGGAGCATGACCCATAATAATAAAAAAATGTTAGAAAAAGTTGATCCATTGTCGACGAGAATATCTAGGAATGTTCAAAGCCAAAGAAGCATTATGTTCCGAAGTTTATTGTTGACCTTCCTCTATTCATCAACTTTTCCCAGTTTTGTTTGCTCCACCAAACTTCTGAGAGAGAAATGGAAGCAGCGTGTAGCACGATTCTGATGCTGATTCTGATACTGGTTCTGATATTGGTTCTAAAATGGGCATGGATGATGCTAAATTGGGTATGGTTCACTCCAAAGAGGCTTGAAAGGCTTCTCAGAGAGCAAGGTCTTCAAGGTAATCCATATACGCTTTTGGTTGGAGACACCAAAGACTTTGCGAAGATGAGAAAGGAAGCCTTCTCCAAACCCATGAATCTCTTCTCCCACGACATAGTGCCGCGTGTGTTTTCCTTTTTCCATCACAGTATCAACACACATGGTAAGCTTATGGTTCATTCTAGTATTGTCTTTTTGAAACTGTTGTTTTGTCTTTCATTGTTCAGTTAGAGGTCTTCTTTTCTTTTCTCCAACTACTGTGTGATATAATAGTTGTTCAGATTAGATCAGCATATTTCACTTACATGATTCGCAATTATTTGTTCATGAATTAGTTCGGGATACCTTTGCATGCGATGTTTTTTCTACTGGCAGACTAACATGTCACGAATTTGGATAGCTTAAGGTAGAGAAGATCAATTTTTTCTCTATCCTCAGATATTAAAAAGACAAGGGTAGTAATAAGGTACTGTAATGATTGTATCTTCAATTCAATATTACTTAAATGTACTAGATGCTCTTTTTCTCTATTTGCATGTAAAATGAGTACAAGATGTTCGACCAAGGTTAATGGTATATTTGGTACCGAGGAGAACAAATATTTTTGATCTGGAAATAAGTTAAAAGAGTTTGGTTGAAGAGAAATAAAAATAAATAAAGATACAAGTGAATTTAGATGAAAAATAATACAGTAAAGTAAGTTCACTATTTTCCTACCAAACCGTGTTCGAATGCTGGAAAATGAAAAAAATAAAAAAAGTAAGTTCACTATTTTTAAAATTTCTTTCCAATTCAATTCTATCTTTGCACCTCTAATTTTTTCTTACCAAACAACTCATAAAAGTGCCCACCAGGTTGACAAATTCCAAAAGCTACGAAGTAGCTAAGTGGATTCCATTGATAAGCTAGTATTTCAAAGTTTATTGGTTATTTTTATGTATTTAGACTTTTGATCAACACCTATAACTCCAACTAGTTGTATCTGAAGAGACAATTGCAGCAGTACAGAAAAATCTCTGGGAGACATTTCACACTCATACCAAACTGTTATCTGCAAATACATTATGTATTTATATGAAAATTGTTCATTATATGATGAATTCATTTACTGAATCTGCCACAATAATTTGAGATAAGAAGACCAATTAGAATAGTAAAACTAGTTAGAACAAACTACTTTTTTACCTTGCATAATGTAATCAACATCAGTCACATCCCATTAGTAATATAATGATCATAATTTGGAGATGCCTGTCATTACAAATGACATGAAACTAGGTTTATATTTAATCATCTAGAATTTAACAGCACATGATATGCAGGATGAAGAAGAAGAATACTGGTGAACTTTCAAGGCATACAAATCTAAACTAAAGCAGCTTAATGCTCTGTTCCTTTTTGCATAAGCCAAAGGTGTAGGCAGGGAAGGTCTAAATATGCTTAAAAAACATGACACCATAATGCCCCAAAGGTATTTGTCCTTCCTTGCACGAGGATATGTAGTTGGTCTTTTCTTTTGGATGGGAAAGAAAGCATCTGAATATATATGACCGAAGTTTTGAATGAAATTGGGGATTTACACGAAGAAAAAAATACAAATATAGAGAGAAGAGAGGTTGAAATTCAGGTAGGGGACTTAGTTTATGTGAAAGCTCACCATATAGATTGGGATCTTGGTGTAACGGACAATGAAAAGCTTAGTTCTAAGTTCTATGGTTCTTATGCTATCATTGAGAGGGTAGGGCTAGTGGCTTATAATCTGGAACTGCCCTTGAAGGCTAAAGTACATCCAATTTTCCGTATGTCCCAAATATAGATAGCAGTGGTTGTTGATGTTTCTTGCAAGCAATTCTCCAAATTCCTCTCAGAGGATGGGAAATTACAAGTGACTATTGCAAAGGAGCGGACCCAGGAAGCTGCTCAATTACTCAAATGAAGTTCTCATAAACTGGAATAATTGAGAACATATGCAATATCTTACCAGATTTTCATCAGACAAGGTGGAATTTATAGGGGAGGGTGTTGATAGGCCCATAACTCGTGTATAGGAATATAGAGCTTCATGGACACAATGATCAGGGTAAAGGAAGTAAGGTTTATGAGAATAAGGGCATTTTTTCTTGTTTCCTATGTGTACACTCGTTCATTCCATAATGAACCATTCTGTCTCAAGATTGTAAGGAGTGATTTCTATTTCTGTATCATTCTATTTTGAATATCAGTCTGGTACCTATCATTTTGCAGTTCCACATGCATTGTGTTATTATGTTTGTTTAGTTTCATCATTGGGGAGTATACGCTTAAAAATTTTACAAAAATGAATTAGAAGCCTTGTAGCCATATTTACATCAATGAGATGAGTAATTGGTCCTGGTGTTTCTGAGTAAGGAGCTGGTCCTCAGATTTGGGTCTTATTTTTTTTGTTTTCTTCAGAGTCCTTCTATCGCATTGTACAGAGTAGTTTCCTCTGATTTCCAAGTTTTTAATGAAGACAATTCTATTTTCTTTAATTTCTGCTATTGGTTATATCATCACATGATTAATTTAAAAAATCACACGACTTAATTCTTTAAGCTTAACAACTTTTGGCTAAGATATAGGCAGGCACACAAAAAGGCAAATAGCACACACAACACAAAGTTGTCTATTCTTTTAGATTCTTGATTTTTTTCTCTCTTCCCTTTAATATTTAATTTAAGCGTATTGGTATTGTTTGTTGATGGTATGTAGGGAAAAAATCTTTTATGTGGTTTGGACCGGCACCAAGGGTGACCATCACTGATCCAGAGCTAATCAAAGATGTATTAAACAAGACATATGACTTCGAAAAGATTAATATGAATCCACAAGTAAGGTTACTAGCTCCTGGCCTTGTAAGCCACGAGGGAGAAAAGTGGAGCAAGCACAGAAAGATAATTAATCCTGCTTTCAATTTGGAGAAGTTGAAGGTTAGTTTCCTATTACTAGATATAGATCTCATATAACTAATTTGCCATTCAAAAACGTGAGGAAGACATAGTAATTTGTGTTCCACATGTGTGTTATTTTTAGTTTGCATGTAAAAATTCCTCCACAAAAATGTATTCTCTTGCAAGTAACATCTGTTGGCCTACAAGTAACATTATGTGAAGTTTGGTTATTTACCAACCAAAGTTGACATTGAATATTTTAACACTTTGTATTTTTTTATTACACCTCAGGATATGTTACCACTATTCGTCAAATGTTGTGATGATCTGATTGGCAATTGGGAGAAAATGTCGTCTTCTGATGGATCAAGTGAAATGGACGTATGGCCTTTCCTTCAGAATTTGGCTAGGGACGCTATTTCTCGAACAGCATTTGGAAGTAGTTTTGAAGAAGGACGAAGAATATTTCAACTTCTAAAAGAGCAAACTGAACTAACAGTGCAACTTATGCTTAAAGTTTACATCCCTGGATGGAGGTAAGACTAATGTGTATATCTGACTACTTGATAGACTTAAGTGATCAAGCTTTTTGGATTATCTTTATTTAACTAAACCAAACATGCAAATCTTTTGCAAAGGATGTTGTGATTAGAAAACAGTACTTATTATCATTAAGAATCAAAGAAACTTGTTTACAACAACCATTTTACCAATACTGTGACATGTTATGTGATATCTCTCTCTTTCAACTATCTTTATCATACTATCTTTATCTTTGAAAAACCCGTAGATCATGATTACTACAGGATTGGTTGTGTTCACTTGTAGGTTTGTACCTACTCCTACCCATAGAAGGATGAAGGCAATTGACAAAGAAATAAAAGCTTCACTTATGGATATTATTAATAACAAAGAGAAAGCACTAAAGGCAGGTGAAGCCACTAAAAATGACTTGTTAGGCATACTTCTCGAGTCAAATCACAAGGAAATTCAAGAACATGGAAACAACAAGAATGTTGGAATGAATATTGAAGATGTTATTGGGGAATGCAAGTTATTTTACTTTGCAGGGCAGGAAACCACTTCATCTTTGCTTGTTTGGACGATGATATTATTAAGTATGTACCCTGATTGGCAAACACGTGCAAGGGAAGAAGTCTTACAAGTTTTTGGCAATCGAAAACCAGATTTTGATGGACTGAATCACCTTAAGATTGTAAGTTCATTTATCATTTGATATCCAATAACATGCTCTACGTAGGCACTAAGAATATTTTTGCAACAGGTTACCATGATTTTGAATGAGGTTTTTAGGCTATACCCACCAGTAATTGGTCTTGCTCGAAAAGTTAGTAAAGATGTGAAACTTGGAAACCTATCATTAGTCGCTGGAATGCAAGTTTCCATTCCAATAATTTTGGTTCATCATGATTGTGAGCTATGGGGTGATGATGCTAAGGAGTTCAAACCTGAGAGATTTGCTGAAGGAGTTCTAAAGGCAACAAAGGGCAGAGCTTCACTAATTCCCTTTGGAGGGGGTCCTAGGATATGCATTGGACAAAACTTCTCCTTGATGGAAGCAAAGATTGCTTTGTCAATGATTTTACAACGTTTCTCGTTTGAACTCTCTTCGACCTATACTCATGCTCCAACTCCCGTGATTACTATCCAACCCCAATATGGTGCTAATCTCATTCTGCGTAAAGTGGAAATATAAATAAATAATAATGATCTAGTACTGTTTGGTTCATATTTTACTCTTGAAATACTTATAATGTAATAATGTTTCAAGAAGACTGATAGAGAGACCAACCTTTTTATATGACTATTATCCATATGACTTCACCAAGGTTTTAAATTACAATCACAACACAAGGTTAAAATGTAGCTGTTGATATTGACTTGGAAATCAAATCTGTAAAAGGTATTTATCTTCTACTTTGTGGTTCATATGATGGTAAACGTTTGATATACCTCTGTTGTGCAAATTGTTTCATGCTGATCAGAAGCTTTTACCGTTTGATAGTCCATAAGTTTCTAATTTGTGTGTGTGCTGTTGTAAGCATTCTTGTATCTTTTTTAAAAAAATGGTTTCAGTGAGCTTATGCCAAATTTAACAATTAACTGAGAGTGGATACAATGTCTTGTATCAAATATGAAGTTGAGAATTTCATTAGAAGCAATGATTTTTGTAGACGAAGTTAGAAAACATGTGATTTATAAGATCTTTGGTGAATTGTTTGTGCTTGAAACAACATTGTACTCATTTAAGTTTAGTTGTTGATTTTCAATTTCGTTCTTGAAATTAAATATCTTAAGTTTTTTCTAAAATTTGCATTACATATCACAACCTAGATTGATTATAAGAAGACATGTATATTTTATTCAATCTTTAATATCTTTTTTATTCAAACTAATTTGGGACTTTAGGAATTAAAAACAAATTGTAAATATCTTTCTTATTCAAACTAATTTGGGACTTTAGGAATTAAAAACAAATTGTAGGTGAATTGAGAGTGTAAACAAAAATTGAAAACATCAAACAACAAGATCAAATGTCAATTTACATATTCAAAAACCAAATAATTATTATATTTATCTAAACTTCAGACTCGAGTTTGAACAATTTGTAAGAATTAATGGACTCGAGTTTGAACAATTTGTAAGAATTAATGGACTTGACAAGAGGGAGGTTGAATTGTTTAAGGAAAGTTTTTCGCAAATACTGACTAAGATTGATGTTGATATACAAATCAATGAATCAAATAAGCCAAGAAAGCAAAATTGTTAAAACTGTTATCGGGAAAACAATCGGCTGAAAATGCGTTTTAACTGATTGTTTATGACAGCATAAATAAAATCACAAGTCAAACAGATTTTGAATGACTAAGAGAGAGAGAGAGAGAGAATATCACACAAATAATTATACTGATTCACCCCATACTAGAGCTACATCCAGTCCCTAGAAAACTACTGGATATTCACTAGGTAACCAACAACACATTACAACACACCACAACTTCAAATAGGTGATCTTGACCATCGAGAACACATACCCTCTTTGACTTTACACACACAGTCAGAACAATCATCTGACCTTACAGATACACAGTTTACAAGAATTCAAACTAAAGAACAATTACAAGAGAATATGGAATAGATTATACCTGATTATAGGAAATCACAGTTGCTCCTAATCCACACAATCTTGCTTTCTTAAATCCAAACTTTCACAAAATCTTTTCTAATCACTTATTGTGTGTATTAAAATAAGAAGGGGTTTTATAGCTCATTAAACTAGCCATTTTAATAAGTTAAATTTGAGCCAAAGTGAATAACTTAAAACAAATCTAACAGTTTTATAAAAAGTTGTTAAGTAATTCAAAAATCAACCGGCTGAAATGTCGATTTAACCGGTTGAATTGGTTTTGACAGTTAAGTCAACCAAAATAAAAACATTTCAAAGACCCTTCACAGGCTGAGGAAAAACAATTGATTAAAACGAGAAATCACCAAGTTGATTTTTACTTAGCTTTGAAAAACATTTTTCCTTTTTAAAACCAAATTGATTCAGTTGTGAATTGATTAGGAGTGTATCTAGCAAATTCTAAACTACCTAGAACTAAACCATAAACACAACAACAAAGTTTTCAAGTTGTCTTCATGGATTTGATGGCATCAAAACTTCATTTTCAACATTCTCCATCTATTTGATGAAAACAAATCCCTGGGTTGCTTTAGAAATTTCTGTTTAGAATTTGGCACAACCTGAAATCACAAAAAGATGCAGGTACAAGAGATCATCTATTCCAGATATATCAAGTATCACAGAACTAGTTTCCACTAGATGATTTCCAAACAGGAACATCAATCTAATCAGTGTGAAAACCAGTTACACACACATGCAACAACAGAAAAACAACTTGTTAAAACATAGGATTAACCGGTTAAAATTACCAGAGTTCAACAATTTATCATACACCTAAGCAGATGTTAAATAGAATAAGTGTGGGAATTAGATGATTACAATCCCAAAGCCACTTCTCCCCCTATTTTTCTTCACAAATAGAGTCTAAGAAGGGATAAAAACAATATAAAAAGATTAAGGTAAAGCTTGTGAATCAATGATTACTAACTCATTCCTTAATGAGAAAAACCTGTCCTTGGATAGAGGTTTGGTGAAGATGTCTGCAAGCTGTCTTTCAGTGGCAATGAATTGCACTTCACAATCACCATTATTTACATGATCACGAAAAAAGTGATGTCGGATCTTAATATGTTTGGTTTTGGAGTGTTGAACTTGATTTTTTGTGAGGTTGTTTGCACTTGTATTGTCACAGAATAATGGAACCTTGCTGACTTTTAACCCAAAGTCTTCCATTTGCTGCTTGATCCACAAAATCTTAGCACAACAACTTCCTGCAGCTATGTACTGTGCTTCAGTAGTGGAAAGGGCTACACATGCTTGCTTCTTGCTATGCCATGATATCAAACCTGAGCCAAGAAGATGATAGGTTCCACTAGTAATCTTCTTGTCTAGCTTGCAACCTGCAAAGTCAGAATCAGAACACCCAATAAGTTGTATAGGTGAATGAGAGGGATACCATAACCCAACAATAGATGTTCCTTTCAAATATTTTAAAATCTTTTTAGCAGCTTTGAGATGTGACTCCCTGGAATCTAGCACAAAGGCATACAACAAACATTATGTCTGGCCTTCTAGCTGTAAGATAAAGCAAGGATCCTATTAACCCCCTATATTTTGTTTGATCCATAATAACTCCAATTGCATCAACATCCATATAGTAGTTGGTAGGCATTTGTGTTGACGCTTCTTTGCAATTTTCCATTTCAAATCGTTTGAGTATATCCTTCCAATACTTTGATTGATTTAAGAAGATGCCCTTTTTTGATTGCTTGACATGTAGTCCAAGAAAGAAAGAGTGTTCCCTCATCATTGACATCTCAAACTCCCCCTGCATTACTGTCACAAATTGTTCACATAATTTATCATTAGTTGATCCAAAAATAATGTCATCAACATATATTTGTACTAAGATAACAACAAAATTTGATTTTTTAATAAAAAGGGTTTTGTCAATCTTTCCTCTTTCATAGTTGTGAGATAGCATAAAGTTACTTAACCTTTCATACCACTGTCTAGGCATTTGCTTGAGACCATACAAAGCATTTTTCAATTTGTATACATGATTGGGATACAAATGGTCTTCAAACTCGGGTGGTTGTGATACAAAGATTTCCTTATTTACAATCCCATTTAGGAAAGCACTTTTTACGTCCATTTGGAATAACTTGAAACCATTCATGTAGGAAAAAGCTAACAATAATCTCACAACCTCTAATCTTGCCACTGGTGCAAAAGTTTTATCATAGTCTATTCCTTCTTCTTGATTGTATCATTTTGCAACAAGTCTTGCCTTGTTCCTTGTGATTACTCGTGTATCATCTGACTTGTTTTTGAATACCCACTTTGTTCCTATGACATTCATTTGATCTGTCCTAGGAACCAGAAGCCACACATCATTCCTTACGAATTGGTTAAGTTCCTCGTGCACAACAGTTATCCAATGTTCATCCTTGAGTGCTTCATTGATTGACTTGGGTTCAATTATGGAGACAAAAGCCATATGTTTGCATAAGTTTTATACTGTCATCCTTGTAAATACACCTTTATTAATTTGCCCAATGATGTTTTCTTCTGAGAGATCTCTAGGAATCCTCCACTCTTTAAGAAGTTTACATTGTTGCAGATTCAATCGGTTGTTTCGCAGAATCAACCATGACTAGTTAAGGAGAAACCAAGAAAAATACCATTATCGGCTTTTTCATCAAACTTACCAAGATTGTCTTTACCATTGTTCATAATGTAGTATTTACACCTAAATACCTTTAGATGTCCTATGTGAGGCTTCCTTCCATTGCGCAGTTCATGTGGAGTCTTTTTTCAGAATGGGCCTGATAAGAACACGATTCATTACATAGCATGTTGTACTTAATGCATCTGCCCAAAAGTACTTTGGTAAGGAGGATTCATTCAAGATTGTTTTTGTAAGTTCTTCAAGCGATTTGTTCTTCCTTTCCACTACACCATTCTACTAAGGTGTCCTTGGTGTAGAGAAATTGTGAAAGATGCCCAGCTTGTCACAAAAAGGTGTTGAACTTCTCATTTTGGAATTCTCCACCATGATCACTCTTAATGGCACCAATGTTGTTGCAGAAAGAGTTTTGTAGCCTCTTGGCTAGCTTTTTAATTGTAGAGTAGGCCTCACTTTTTGAATGCAGAAACATTGTCCATGTAAACCTGGAAAAGTCATCAACCACAACAAGAGCATAATAATTCCCTCAAAGGCTCACAGTTCTTGAAGAACCAAACAGATCCATATGTAGTAGCTCAAGGGGTTTTGAGGTGGAAACAATGTTTTTCAGTTTAAAAAACCGTTTTGTTTGTTTCTCATTTTGACAAGCTTCACATATATAATGATCTAGTACTGTTTGGTTCATATTTTACTCTTGAAATACTTATAATGTAATAATGTTTCAAGAAGACTGATAGAGAGACCAACCTTTTTATATGACTATTATCCATATGAATTCACCAAGGTTTTAAATTACAATCACAACACAAGGTTAAAATGTAGTGGTTGATATTGACTTGGAAATTAAATCTGTAAAAGGTATTTTTGTCTTCTACTTTGTGGTTCATATGATGGTAAACGTTGATATACCTTTGTTGTGCAAATTGTTTGATGCTGATCAGAAGCTTTTACCGTTTGATAGTCCATAAGTTTCTAATTTATGTGTGTGATGTTGTAAGCATTCTTGTATTTTTTTAAAACAAAATTGTTTAAGTGCGCTTATGCCTAATTTAACAACAAACTGAGAGTGGATATAAATCAACAATGTCTTGTATCAAGTATGAAGTTGAGAAGTTCATAACGATTTTGGATTTTAGACTAAGTTAGAAAACATGTCAGTTATAAGACCTTTGGTGAATTGTTTGTGTTTGAAACAAACACTGTACTCATTTAAGTTCGGTTGTTGATTTTCAATGTCGTTCTTGAAATTAAATATTTCATTTTATCTAAAATTTGCATTACATATCACAATCTAGATTGATTATCAGAAAACACATGTATATTTTATTCAATCTTTAATATTAATTTTATACAAATTGATCCTGCCTGTTGACCAGAACGTTGGAACCTGCCTCGTCAAAGGATCGACGTGTGCACCGCTTCAAACCTCCGTCCTTCTCCAAGATCCACCTCAAGAACCTGTAAAAGAACAGGGCGGCGCCGCTGCGGCTGATCGCACTCCAACGCCCAAGTCAGTGATGGAACCACCAAATACTAAGAGCAAGAACACTCAAGAAATCTCAAGGAACCGTGCAATGTTCTCTCTCACAGTAAGCTCTAGAACTCGCAAGCGTAAAGAGTGTAATCTGAACGTGCGTACCTCAGAAAGTTCATTGAGAACTCTTATATACCTGGTTACTTTCTCTCTCCTGGCAGTTACAGACTTGGACACGTGGCTCGCATCCAGTCGTACACGTGCCATCATCTGGAGCCTCCTTGACTTGGGCGCTGCTTCTGACTCTCTTTTTGGCTAAGTTATTTATGCATGGTACTGCCCAGTGCATAGCTAACTTGGGAGTGCGATCTCTATTGGAACTGGCGAGTTAGGGTGCCTTCGTACACCTTCCCTGTGGTCTCGCCGGCCGCCTTCATAATCTGCTTCACCTTCATCTCCGGCGATGTGCTTGCTCTAGCGATCTCCAATCGCTTGGTCGCCAGAGTTTACATCTGGCGACTTCACCTTCTACTGGGCGATCGCCTGGTATGCTGAAGATCGGAACATGCCAACTTAACACCTGGCGACTTCACGAGCCCCCGACTTCCTCCCCTTCTGTCAACCTGGCGCCTTGTCAACACGCCTACACTGTAACTTGGTGCCACGTCATCACTTCCGACTACTTGTCCCCCAGTCTTAAGCGAAGACTTGTCCAGCGAAAAGACTGAAAGAGTCACGTCAACACCGACCTACGTGGCACTGACGCAGAATTCCAAGCGGTTGTACTTTCTGCTTCTCTGACGCTCCACCAAACCCCTCACGCATCGCTCGACACGTGGCTTTATCAACGGTTACCTTCAGTTACCGTTTGCGCTTCCCAAACCCATTTCGAAAAACCCTTAACCCATTTTCACTCCACACTGTTCCATCACTTTTCTTCGTATTCACAAACGCTCCAACCTTCTTCTGCGAAAAAGCTCTCGACGTTCTTCAACTCTCTGAATCACCAACATTCTTCATCGCCTTTCTGATCATAAAAAGGTACTTCCTTTCCTTCTTCTGCTGGTTTTTCCTGCATTTTAATCGATTCGCATCATCCTGTAACTGTCTGGTGCATACGTTGTGGGTTGCTTTTTCCATTTCTCCTTCTACGTAACTTAGGGCTTCGTCAATCGTCGCAACGAACCTACGTTCGTTCGTTTTTCACCTTTCTTCCATGATCGAGTCAGCCTCTGTGACCCCTGACCATTTTTCCTTTTCTTCTTCCTTTGCAACTGCAACAATGGCTCGCACAAAGATCACCCCGAATCCTCCTCCTTCATCACGAAATCCCTCTTCACAAGCACACGACCCACCACGAGTTCGTGGCGCTTCATCTTCCCAGGTTGAGAGGCCTGCGTCTTCCCGCCCTAACCTGGCCCAGGCGACTCCACCTATCACCGGAGGAGCCCCCGTCCCCCACTAGACTTCAAGAAACTATATCCCTGGGCCAACTCGACCCTGTTGGGGGAAACATCTTCCGTGAACACTGCTGGGGCAGTTTTGCGATTGACTAAGGGGGATGTACCTCACCAATCATTCCACAAGGAGCACGATGAGAGGATGACAGTGCTACCTTGCCCCCCTGGTCTGCTAGTTTGCGCCGACGACAAGGAAAACAACGGCGGGGCCTTCTGTTTCGTCTACACAACCCTTTTCAAGAAGGTGAAACTCAGGTTTCCCTTTACACGTTTCGAGAGGGAGCTCCTCACCGAGCTCAACATTGCCGCCGCCCAGCTCCACCCCAACAGCTGGGCGTTTGTGCGAGCATTCCAAGTGATGTGCGATCATCTGGGGTTGCCCGCATCCGTAGATGTATTTTTGTTTCTCTTTGAAGCCAAGCACCCAGGAGACCGCCTGTGGGTTAGCTTAAATGGGATTGCTGAGAGATCAATCCTCTCCATCTTTCAGCAGTCCTATAAAGATTGGAAGGGAAAGTTTGTCCAAGTGCGCCCCAACGACAAGGACACTTCCCTACTCGACAGCTTCCCCTTGTACTGGGTAAACAAGGGGAGCAAAGAGTCCAAGAGCTGCTTCAGGAGACCCAGAAGTCCTGATAGCATGGGTGCATTGGACAGGGATCTCTGCTTCTTTTGGAAGAGTGTGGCGAATGCCAACATCACCTTCCTCACCACCACCCTGATCTGCTTCGAATTCTTCGAGGACCAACTCGAAATTCGAATAGGTTAGAACATTCAAGCTTCTTGTTTTAATACTTGCTTCCGTTAACTGTTTCTGGGCGTCTTGTGCGTTGTGCGCAAGACTTTGGTTTTATTTTTCTGCACCCTTCGTCTTTTTTGCTGTTGTATACTGCCTTATGCATTTATCTTCTCTCTGAACTTAACTAATCCATGCATTTTTGCTCTATGCAGATAACATGTTGGGCCAGGACAAACTTGCTGAGTTAAGGACGCTCGCCCGACTCCACGGGTTGGCAACGGGTTCTCAAACAGTTCCAAATTCCGTGGTGGAGATCGCCGCCACACAGGGCCGATCGCCACCCAAGGACCCAGCTCCTTCCGATGTCCAACCCGCCACCCAACGAAAGAAACTTGTCCTCAAAAGGCCCAAGAGGAAAGCTCCCCAGGTAGTCCACGAGGAGGAGGAAGAAGATGACGAGGTCACCGAAGATGGCCTTGTCACGAAGAGGAAGAGGGTGGCACCTTCTTCACCACCTGCACCACCCCCTCTTCCCACCTCAACGCCGCCATCCACACTTGCTCCACCTCCAACAATGCCATCTCCACCAGCTCCTGCTTCCCCAGTCCAAGCCATTCCATTGGCAACTGCACCACCCGCGGTGGAGGCTGCCGAAGAGAATTTCTTGGAGGACCCCCCAAGCGCCTCCACGCCATATGTATCAGCTGGAGGGGGACCTCCTTCTAACGCCTCAGCCGCAGATGTTGCTCCAATCGGGGATGAGGTTGCCCACACCTCTCCGATTCTGATCACCGAGTCCCCGACGTCGCCACCACGAGCAGAAGCACCTACTGAAGAACCAACTAAAGAAGGTGGCGACGAAAACCAACAACAGGCCCAACCAGCGCCTCTCCAAGCAGCAAACCTCCCTCTTGAGGTTACGAGAATGTGGGAGCCTTTGTCTGCTAAGCTGAAGACGATAGCGGAAGACATCCCCGCCATCATAACTAGAGCTGTGCAGAGCTCCACCAGGAAGCTCCAGGACGACCTCTTCAACCTTAAGACTGAGAACAGCACCATGAAGGTTGAGGTGGAGAAGTTGTCCTTCAATCTGACGCTCGCCGAGATTGAACACTCCCGAGTAGAAGATGCGATGAGCACCAAGCTCCGATTGACGCGCAAGGAGGCCACTGAACTCCGCCATAAGGTACAACAACTGGCTCAAGAAAAGATTGAACTAGAGAGCAAGATTGTGCCTTATCGCGTTAAGGTGGCTGACTTGGAAGCTTCGATAAAAACTAATGCCGCCAAGGTAAAGAAACTGGAGCAGAGGTCTGCTGATCGGGAGATCTTCCTTGGTAAGGTGGAGAAGGCGAGGGACGACGCCATTGCTGAGCTTGCCGAGGCCAACAAAGAGAAAGGGAAGATCACTGCTGAACTGGGCCAAGTGCAAGCGAAATCCAAGAAGGTTGCTGAAGACCTTCTCCAGGCTCAAGAGATCAACGAGAAACTCAAGAAGCAAGTCGAAGAGCTGGAGCAGCAGAATAAGGGGCTGAAGGAACAAACTGAAGGACTCCAGAAGCAGATTGAAGATCTTAAAATGAGTTTTGCCCAGATTCTGGCTGCTGGATTCGCTGCTGCACGGGAACAGTTTGCATGCTTGTTCCCCGATCTGGATCTCAGCATGGTGTCTTTAAACAACGAGGTGGTGGATGGGAAAGTGGTTCCCGTCGAAGACTGATCAATTTCCCCTCATCCATCACCTTTATGCTTTTTTCTTTGTACGCAGTTGTAATGAACTTTCTTCTTTTTCTTTTTACGCACCCCAAACTGATATTTACTTTTAATGAAATTGCCCTTGTATTTCTTCCTGTAATTTCTTTGCCTGCTTCAACTTTCCTTGCGCAATTTTACTTCAGAAAAAATAACTTAGCAATTTTGTAGGCCCGATCTTGCACTTAACTGTTTCGAACCATTTCAACTTCAAGCAATAATAATCGCTTTCACAGCTCGTAATCTTAAGGCAATTAACCTTAACGTAAAATCATTCTTCAAGCAACGAACTTCAACTCAACCACTGGCTTAAAACATTTATTCACCCGATCTGCTCCATCAGCATGGGTTTTTAACTTTCTCGCCGCTGCTTGAACTTTTCCTGGTCGCCAAAGACTCTTGGCGATATCAGCTTCTTTCTGGCTTCATGCCTTGGCCATTGTTCTTTTATCTGGGGGTAGAGGCGCCTTTCGGATCCTTCTCTACCCTCCTGAACTTCAGAATAAAAGACCGGGTGGCTAGGCGTTCTCTTTGAACCTACCTTAGCCACCTTCCAAACTTCGTCCACCCTTAACACCGTACCTGAACTCGTTCGAGACGAGAAGGATTTTATCTTGCCTGAACTCGCTCATAGGCGAGAAGGTCTTTTACTTGCCTGAACTCGCTCATAGGCGAGAAGGTCTTTTACTTGCCTCTACATTGCCCCGGGGGTTACATCTTCTCGCCCCCAGAAACACTGAGGACTTTTCACTGGTGCCTCTACATTGCCCCAGGGGTTACATCTCCTCGCCCCCAAAAACACTGAGGACTTTTCGCTGGTGCCTCTACATTGCCCCAGGGGTTACATCTCCTCGCCCCCAAAAACACTGAGGACTTTTCGCTCTTCCTCGCCTGCGCTCGCTCGACGGCGAGGAGGTCTTTAACTCGCCTCAGAACGCGCGAGGGCGTTGAGGTCTTTTAGCTGGTGCCTCCGATCGCCGAAAGACGATGAGGACTTTAACTTTAACTTGTGCCTCCAATCGCCGAAAGACGATGAGGACTTAAAACTTTAACTGGTGCCTCCGATCGCCGAAAGACGATGAGGACTTAAAACTTTTAACTGGTGCCTCCGATCGCCGAAAGACGATGAGGGCTTAAAACTTTTAACTGGTGCCTCCGATCGCCGAAAGACGATGAGGACTTAAAACTTTTAACTGGTGCCTCCGATCGCCGAAGACGATGAGGACTTAAAACCTTTTTAGAAAGCATGCAACATATCTTTAACTTGCCTTAAGCCACATACAAGTGACAAGGTCTTTCTTCAAAACTTTCTGAAAACAACAGGCACCAATCTAAAACAACTTGTACTTTGAAAACTTCTCTTTATTGGGTGGCCTCATTAAAAACCCTCCTTAGGGAAAAAAGAGTGCCCCCTTCAAACTGTTTTAACAGAGACATTGTAATATAACTTCACGTTTGTCTTTACTTACAAGGCTTCTTAACTGTAATACAACTTCAGGTGCGTGGCGTTCCAAGTGCGAGGAATCGCCCCTCCTTCCAATGTCTCTAAGCGGTAGGCGCCGTTCCCGAGCGCCTCGGTTATTCTGAACGGCCCTGTCCACTTGGGCGACAGTTTATTCTCCATCTCGTACTGGTGGGCTTTCCTCATCACCAGGTCACCTTCTCTAAACTGTCTTGGCATCACCTTCGAGTTGTATCTTCGTTCAACCCTTCTCTTCACTGCTTCAGCCTTCAATCTCGCCTCTTCCCTGACTTCATCCAGTAGATACAGGTTCAACCTTCTCTCTTCATTCGAGTCTTCCTCTACAAAGTTCTGAAATCTTGGCAAGCTCTCCTGGATCTCTACTGGAATCATTGCATCACACCCATAGACCAAGCTGAATGGGGTCTCATGGGTTCCTGACTGCTCGGTGGTGTGGTACGCCCAGACTATACGGGGTACCTCCTCAGCCCAGCTTCCTTTGGCTTTCTCTAGTCTTCTCTTCAAACCTCTCAGCAACACCCGATTAGCTGACTCCACCTGGCCATTCGTCTGAGGGTGCTCGACGGATGCAAACACTTGTTGAATTCCCACCCCTTCGCACAGCTTCTTCAACAAGTGGCTTGCAAACTGAGTCCCATTGTCTGACACCAGGCGCTTGGGTACTCCAAACCGGCACACAATATTCTTCCACACGAAACCTTCAATCTTGTGTGCGGTGATCTGGGCCACTGGCTCTGCTTTGATCCACTTGGTGAAATACTCAATCGCCACCACCAAGTACTTCATCTGCCTGATCGCCAGCGGGAAAGGTCCCAGGATGTCGATTCCCCAAGTATGAAACGGCCAAGGGCTGTAGATCGACTTCAACTCTCCGGGAGGCGCCTTGTGCCAATCGGCGTGCTGTTGGCATTGTTTGCAACATTGGGCATACTTCTTGCAGTCTTCTCTCATCGATGGCCAGTAATACCCTGCACGGAGAGTCCTTGCGGCCAGAGCTCGACCCCCGACGTGGCTCCCGCATATACCCTCGTGGAGCTTTGCCATGATTCTCGTGCACTTCTCGCCATGTACGCATTCCAGGAGTGGGTGAGTGAATCCAAACCTGTACAGATCGCCATCAATCAATGTGTACTTGCTAGAATTTTTCTTTACCTTCCTAGCCTCTGTCGGATCCAGTGGGAGAAGGCCATCTGCTAGGCATCGCTTGTACTGTGTTATCCAGGTGTCTGGCCCATGGATCGCGCAGACCTGCGTCATGTTCACCTTCTCTCCTCGACATGCTTTAATTCTCGGCGATCTCAACGTTTCCTGCGTCAGGGACTTATGACTTCTCGCTGCTTTCTCCGTCGACTTGCTTATCTGAAGAACCAGGTGATCTGCCACAAATGCTCTCGGCGTCTTCAGAGTTTCTTGAATCACCGTCCTCTGCCTACCCCCCTTGCCTGAGCTGGCGAGCTTAGCTAGCAAGTCAGCTCGGGCATTCTGCTCTCTGGGCACATGCACTACTTCAAAGGAGGCAAAGGAACTCTTCAATTCCTGCACATACTCCAAGTAAGCCGCCATTTGTGGATCTTTAGCCTGGAACTCGCCTGTTACTTGCCCTGTGACTAGCAGCGAGTCGCTCTTGGCCATTAACACCCTGGCTCCCATCTCCTTGGCCAGCAAAATCCTGGCGATCAGCGCCTCATATTCTGCTTGATTGTTACTGGCTTTGAAGGCAAATCTCAAAGATTGTTCGATCAGCACGCCGTTGGGTCCTTCCAAAATGACTCCAGCACCGCTACCCTGCTGGTTCGACGATCCATCCACCGAGAGCACCCAACGGAAGTCGTCCCCTTCAACTCGTGTCGCTTCAGACGAGAGCTCGACCACGAAATCCGCAAAGATTTGCCCCTTGATCGGGCCTCGAGGCTCATATTTAATATCAAACTCTGAAAATTCTACTGCCCATTTCACCATCCTTCCTGCAACGTCAGGCTTCTTCAGGACCTTCTAGATGGGCAGGTCAGTCATCACCAGAACGGTGAAGCTATGGAAATAGTGGCGCAACCTCCTCGCCGAAAATACCACAGCCAGCGCAGCCTTTTCCAGGGCCTGATATCTCGTTTCGGGGCCCTGCAACACCTTGCTCACAAAATAAATAGGCTTTTGAGCCTGATCTTGATCCTGGGCGAGCACCGCACTCACCGCCCTCTCAGTTACAGCAAAATACAACCTGAGAGGGGTTCCCACCAGCGGTTTGCACAAGACCGGCGGGCTCGCCAGATATTCCTTCAGCTTGACGAAGGCTTCCTCGCACTCCTTCGTCCAAGCAAACTTGTTATTGCGCCTCAAGCACTGAAAATAGGGATGGCCCTTTTCTCCGCTAGCTGACACAAAGCGAGACAGGGCTGCCATCCGACCTGTTAGCTGTTGAACCTCCTTCACCGTAGCTGGGCTCCTCATCGCCAGGATGGCGGCACACTTATCGGGGTTGGCCTCTATGCCTCTTTCAGTCAAGAGAAAACCCAAAAACTTTCCAGCCTCCACGCCGAAAATGCATTTCTCTGGATTAAGCTTTAATCTGAACTTGGCGATCGTCGTGAACAATTCTTCCAAGTCTGCAACGTGCTTGCTCTTTTCCGGCGAGGTCACGACCATGTCATCGACGTACGCTTGCACGTTCCTTCCTAGCATCGGTGCAAGTACTCGATCCATCAGCCTCTGGTATGTGGCCCCCGCGTTCTTCAGCCCAAACGGCATCACCTTGTAGCAGTAGCACGATCTCTCCGTCATGAAGGCTGTCTTCTCTTCATCCATGGGATGCATCTTAATCTGATTATACCCCGAGAAGGCATCCAGGAAGCTCAACAGCTTACACCCTGCAGCACTATCCACCAGGGCGTCTATGCTTGGTAAAGGATACGAGTCCTTTGGGCAAGCCTTGTTCAGGTCAGTGAAATCGACGCACATGCGCCATTTCCCGTTACTCTTCTTCACCAGCACGACATTTGCCAGCCATTCAGGGTACTGAACTTCCCTGATGTGGCCTGCGGCGAGGAGTTTCTGTGTTTCGTCCCTGATCGCCTGCCTCCTCTCTTCGTTGAACTTTCTTCTTCTTTGTCGCACTGGTCTTACCAAGTTGTCCATCGCCAGATGATGGCACAAAAAGTCGGGATCGATCCCAGGCATGTCCGAAGCGGACCATGCAAACGCGTCCAGATGCCGCTCAATCACCTTGGCGATCTGGTCCTGGAGCTCAACCTCCAGGGATCTTCCCAGCTTGAAGATCTTTCCCCCGATTTCTCTCTCGAGCCACTGCTCGACGGGTTTTGGTCTGGTTTCTCTGGCGATCACCGCCCTGGCCATTCCCAGCTCTCTCGCTTCCTCAGGGCGATTCCTTGCCTCTTCCTCCTCCAGACCAGCATTCCCTTCCCCCAGCTCTGCGTCCACCATCACCACGTCCCTTCCGGCGATCTCTTCTGGTACCGTCGATCTGGGCTTCACACCAGGAGGCGGGGTGGTTGTTACGTAACTCACCGATCTCTTGTTTTTCAGGCTATTCTCATAGCACTTCTTTGCTTCCTTCTGATCGGATTTGATGGTGATGACCACCCCCTCCATGGACGGCAACTTCACCTTCATGTGCCGGGTCGATGGTATGGCACCTATCCTGTTGAGCGTGGGTCTTCCCAACAGGATGTTGTACGCTGAAGGAGCGTTTACAACGAGGTATTTGATTTTTTCCGTTCTTGAACCCGCCACGTCTGTAAACGTTGTCCTTAACTCTATGTACCCCCTGACCTCCACTTGGTCACCAGCGAACCCATACAAACACCCTCCATAGGGCCTCAGCTGGTCAAGGGGCAGCTCCAACTGCGTGAAAGTCGGCCAGAACATCACATCTGCCGAGCTTCCTTGGTCCACCAGCACCCTGAACACCAGGCGTCTGGCTTTGGTCCCAGCACCTTGTCGCCCACCCTCTCTGGCGCTTTCAACCTAGCGGATATGTTGGGAATGGCGATCAGATCCGCCAATCCCATGACAAACTTGTGCTTAGGCGGGCGATTGTATTCCCGGCGTGCTGGTTGCTGGCGTCCTTGGCCCCTACCCTTGTTCTTCCTTGGATCATAAGGATGGCGAGTCCTCTGATCCCTCCTGGCCGCCGCTGTCTCCAGCACCCTCTGCGGCTGGATCCTGGTCTGGGCGCGTGGCCTAGCGGGTGCCACGCTTCCTCTCTTCTCGGCGACCTCGCTCTCGTCGGCGATGTGGGCCACTGCAAGTCGCCTAACCTCAGCAAACATGGCGGGGTGCGCCCTGATCAACGCCTCGCAGAATGGTCCCGGCAACACGCCCTTCTTGAATGCATAGACCAGCATTTCTTCATCTTTGGCCGGCGATCTGACCATCTGCGCCCCAAAGCGATTCAGGTAGTCTTTGAGGGACTCTCCCTGATATTGCCTTATATCAAACAAATCATAGGACACCCTGGGCGGTGCCTTATTCACAATGTACTGCTCGACGAAAATCTTCGAAAACTGTTGGAAACTGGTTATGTGACCGTTAGGCAGGCTCACAAACCATTCCAGCGCCGTTCCCTGGAGCATGCTCACGAACATCTTGCAATACACGGCGTCTGATCCCCCTGACAGCATCATCTGCGTATGGAACGTGGTGAGGTGAGCCTCAGGATCCTCCACGCCAGTGAAAACAGCCTTAACGGGAACCATGCTTGTAGGAATAGGCGTGTCAGTAATCGTCTGAACAAAAGGCATAGGAAAAACACGAGGTGGCGACGACGGCGCAACCTCTTCAGCAGTAGAACGCTCTTGCTGGTCCTGAAGAGCTTGACGCAGCTCCTCAGTCACCTTGCTAAGCTCCTCATTCCTGGCGCGAGAGGCGACCAGGTCCTCATGCATTCTCGCCTGTTCTACGCGCGAGGCTTCCACAGTTGCCTGCAATGAACGCATCATCTCTGCCATCTGCGCCATGGTCATGGCGGCGGCGCCTTCAGCAGCGACGGGCGCAACTGGACTTGAACGATTGCTTCTCATTTTTCTCATGAAACTTAGCAAATCACAGAATGCAGCGAACAACACGTACTTCAGCTACGATCGATTCAGCGATCAATCGGGAAAACTGCGCGTAACTCTGCAAAAACTCAAGAGCACCGCGAACCTTCAAAGAAACCAAACGAGCAAAAGAACGCAAACTCCACCAAACAAATCGCACGTAAACAGCAGAAAACTTCACTTCACCGAACAAAAATCCAAACGAACGGTGGAAAGTGCGAAAACACCGAACAAATCTCAAGCAAACAGCGAACGATGGTTGCACCAGCACACAACCACGTAGAAAACTTCGAAAACCTCCAAGAACTCACGCTGTGGATGGGAACAGGTTTTACACGGCCCCACGGTGGGCGCCTAATGATCCTGCCTGTTGACCAGAACGTTGGAACCTGCCTCGTCAAAGGATCGACGTGTGCACCGCTTCAAACCTCCGTCCTTCTCCAAGATCCACCTCAAGAACCTGCAAAAGAACAGGACGGCGCCGCTGCGGCCGATCGCACTCCAACGCCCAAGTCAGTGACGAAACCACCAAATACTAAGAGCAAGAACACTCAAGAAATCTCAAGGAACCGTGCAATGTTCTCTCTCACAGTAAGCTCTAGAACTCGCAAGCGTAAAGAGTGTAATCTGAACGTGCGTACCTCAGAAAGTTCGTTGAGAACTCTTATATACCTGGTTACTTTCTCTCTCCTGGCAGTTACAGACTTGGACACGTGGCTCGCATCCAGTCGTACACGTGCCATCATCTGGAGCCTCCTTGACTTGGGCGCTGTTTCTGACTCTCTTTTTGGCTAAGTTATTTATGCATGGTACTGCCCAGTGCATAGCTAACTTGGGAGTGCGATCTCTATTGGAACTGGCGAGTTAGGGTGCCTTCGTACACCTTCCCTGTGGTCTCGCCGGCCGCCTTCATAATCTGCTTCACCTTCATCTTCGGCGATGTGCTTGCTCTAGCGATCTCCAATCGCTTGGTCGCCAGAGTTTACATCTGGCGACTTCACCTTCTACTGGGCGATCGCCTGGTATGCTGAAGATCGGAACACGCCAACTTAACACCTGGCGACTTCACGAGCCCCCGACTTCCTCCCCTTCTGTCAACCTGGCGCCTTGTCAACACGCCTACACTGTAACTTGGTGCCACGTCATCACTTTTGACTACCAGGACGGTACACAAATTAATATGGGACTTTAAGGATTGAAAACAAATTGTAAGTGAACTGAAAACGTATTGAAAACGTCAAAAAAAATTAAATGTTAATTCACATATTTAAGAACCAAAAAATTATCATAGTTATCTAAAGTTCAGACCCGAGTTTAAACAATTAACCAATTTAATTAATGAATTAAACTAGTAATACGAATTAAATCAAAATATTATTCAATCTAATTAGTATCTAATTATCAAGATTCAATCTACTCCTAATTTGAATTCTAAATCAGAAATGCAAATTATAATTCAAAAGTGCAAATTTAAAATTAAAGAGAAAAAAAGAACAAACTGAAAACGTTAAATGATAAATGCAAAACTCAATTTGAATTTACTAGAAGAAAAATTTAATTTATCTACGGAAGAATTTTGTAGATAACAACCAAAATCCGTAGGTAAATCAGCATTACCTATGAATTACCCATGAAAAAAAATCCGTAAGAAATTTGGGTGTCGAAAACTAGTTACCCACAAATCCCATTCCGTAGGTAAAAACAACAAGTTCCTTGAAAAATGTTCAAACAAGTTTTACTATTACACCAGTCAATTTATGTTGTTACATTATAATTATTATTATACTTATAAGTAAGATTATCAATATTAATATATTTAATAATAAAAATATTATTAATATTATTAAATATTATTAAATATTATTAATATTATTAAATATTATTAATATTATAAAATATTGTTAATATTATAAAATATTGTTAATATTATAAAATATTATTAATATTATTAAATATTATTAATATTATTGAATATTATTAATATTATTGAATATTATTAATATTATTGAATATTATTAATATTATTGAATATTATTAATATTATTGAATATAATTGAATGTTATTGAAATATTATTAATATTATTGAATATTATTAATATTATTGAATATTATTAATATTATTGAATATTATTAATATTATTAAATATTATTAATATTATTAAATATTATTAATATTATTAAATATTATGATTATTATTAAATATTATGAATATTATTAAATATTATTAATATTATTAAATATTATTAATATTATTAAATATTATGAAGATTATTAATATTATTAAATATTATGAATATTATTAAATATTATTAAATATTATGAATATTATTAAATATTATTAATATTATGAATAATATGAATATTATTAAATATTATTAATATTATTAAATATTATTAATATTATTAAATATTATTAATATTATTAAATATTATTAATATTATTAATATTATTATTAAATATTATTAATATTATTATTAAATATTATTAATATTATTATTAAATATTATTAATATTATTATTAAATATTATTAATATTATTATTAAATATTATTAATATTATTATTAAATATTATTAATATTATTTGTACCGTCCCGTGTAAGGGCGTTGACTAAGTCAAGGTCAAAGTCAACGACTGGAAGGTCAAAGTCAACTCAAGGTGTCGCTAAGGCACGGCGTCGCCTAGGTGAAGGCGTCGCCTAGGTGAAGGCGTCGCCTAGGTGAAGGCGTCGCCTAGGTGAAGGCGTCGCCTAGGTGAAGGCGTCGCCTAGGTGAAGGCGTCGCCTAGAAGGTGAAGGCGTCGCCTAGGTGAAGGCGTCGCCTAGATGAAGGCCTCGCCTAGATGAAGGCGTCGCCCAGATGAAGGCGTCGCCCAGGTGAAGGCGCCGCCCAGGTGAGGGCGTCGCCAGATCGAATAGTGTAAAAGCAAGGCAATCACGGTGTGGTTCCCCGATACCCATGGGTAGGAAAGACCATGGAGGGAGCGACGTCGTGGGAAAGCCTCAAGTCCCGATATCTTGGGAAAGTGATAAAGAGGAGGAAAAGGTGGCTTCAAGGCCATAGTGATAGTACCAGTGAAGGGCAGCCTGACTCGCGAAGTACCCCTGCCGCCCCAGAGACGCCTTCGGGACAGATACGACCCAAGAGGAAGGTCACGCCCAGGATAACCGGGTGCAGGGTGTGAGAGGAAGGCAGATACGCTCTCAGAGTAAATGGCTAGATACTTGGGGGCATGAGTTGGCACCCAAAAAGCCACCCCTAGCGCAGTAGCACTCCCAAACAGGAGGACCCACACGTAGAAACGTCCCCAGATGGGCAGAAACGCCCCCAGATGGGGTCATGGCGTCGTGAGGCCCTCCACGTGTATGACAGCAATGCCGGAATAGAAACACCCTCTAGTCAGGTGCCAGGTAATTAAAGATATTCAATACAGTTTCCCTTTCGAGCATTCAGGTACTATTAGGGCTCCCGAGCGTTTCAACGTCTTAAATGCGCTACGTTTCGTAATTAAGCGCTTTAATGAGTGCGTTACGTTTGAGATTAAAAGCGCTTTAAGGCGCTTTAAATGCTGGGGCAGTTTAAATAGCGCGGGGAATGTCGGAAAAAGGGTTGGAACCTTCGACAAATTTAGGAGAAACTCTCTGGTTGCTTGCCCGTGCTTAAGGACTACGTACAAGTGATTGGAGAATATTTTTGCCTGAAGGGGACAACACACACACACATATACACAGTTTCTTTTACCACCTGAAGAGTGCCATACGCGGTGTTCAGATACGTGGGTGGACAGTTTTGGTGTTTCTTGCTGGCTGACTTGAGCGTCGGAGTGCAAACGGCCGCTAGGGCGCCTCTTTGTCCTTCTTTTTTGCAGGAATTCACAGGCAATCAGTGGGAAGGAGTCCTTAGCTGACGGTTGAGGTCGCGCACGAAGACGTCCCGGTCAACCAGACGGAACATTTGGCGCCCACCGTGGGGCCCGATATAAAACATCAGTCCCATCACACAAGTTCGTGAAAATCTACCAGGTTACGGTAGTGCTGAAGGAGGTTGGAGTGACAATGGCCCCCACCAGACGAAGATCAGCGCGCGCAGCCCCCGCAGACCTATCCATGCAGCAGGTCCTGGAAATAATGAGGGGGTTGCAGCAGGACATGGCGGATTCGAAGATGGAGCAGGAGCGCATGCAGGCAGATCTTGACGCCTCGCATGAGCGCAACGAAGAGTTCCACCGTGTGAATGAGGAGTTGCGCCAGGGCCTGAGAAACGATAGGAGGCGGCCTGGGCACGACGAGATGGAGAATCACTCCCCACCAAGGGAGTTTTCCACTCCGTTCTCGCAGGAGATCCTAGATGCAGCAATCCCGAACACGTTCGCGGGACCCAAGGCAATCTTCACTGGGATGGAGGACCCGAAGACGCACCTCGCGGCGTTCCACACGCAGATGGTCCTGATAGGCGGCTCTGATGCCGCCAAGTGCAAGCTCTTCATGAGCACCCTGACCGGGATGGCTATGGACTGGTTCATCAGCCTTCCCGATGGCCATATCACATCTTTCCGCCAGTTGTCGCGGTTATTCAGAGAACAGTATTTGGCCAACAAGGCCCCGCCGCCGGTCTCCTACGACCTGTTTGACGTGAAGCAGTATCAGGGGGAAACCCTGAAGGAGTATATCAATCGCTTCGGGGCCCAGGTCGTGAAAGTTGGTACAACAGAGGAGCCTATGATCGTGTACGCATTTGTGAAAGGCGTATGCCCAGGGCCCTTTGGAGAATCTATTATCCGCAATCGCCCTAGGACTTTCGCAGAGTTACGGCGCAGGGCGGTGGAGCATATCGCCTCGGAAGGGGAGGTATGTGTGAAGCGCACCAGTGCCGTGCCCTCACGCCCGAGGGGACCGGCGCGAGTTCAACCCGTCAGAGTCAATGAGACCACGACGGGGAGAAAGAAGCCAGAGACGAGACGCCCCTACGAGGCCAGAAAGCCCCAGCCTCGGGGCACCGCAGGAGGCGAACGCCCCACCAGAGAAAGAGCAAGACCGACGAGGTACAACTTCGTGGTCGAGTTGAAGGATTTGATCGCCGTCCCCAACATAGCCGAGAGGCTGAGGCGACCGGCGAAGACCGACAAGGTGCTAGGGCCCCGTAAAGACTCTTGGTGCGAATTTCACGAGGCTTTCGGGCACCAAATTGATAATTGCCTGTCGTTGGGCTACCAGCTAGATGAGCTGGTGAGGACTGGGTTTTTGAAAGATTATGTCGCAGAGTCCACCACGACCGCCACCCTTCCGTCGCCGGCGGATGAGCCAGCACACGAGATGCCTGTGCTTGGCGAGGTCCACACCATTGCTGGAGGTTTTTCCGGCGGAGGACCCACCGCCTCCCAGCGGAAGAAATACGCGAGGGGGGTAAATTCAATCGAAGAGAGGCTCTCGGGGGAGCCCTGGGAGTCAGATATTGTGTTCACAAGAAGGGATCTCCGAGATGTGGTGCCCCATGACAACGATCCCGTTGTCATCTCGGTCGTCACGGCTGGGAGAAAGGTCCACCGAGTGCTTGTTGATCAAGGGAGCTCGGCAGACGTCATGTTTCTGTCGACTTTTAATAAGTTACGGCTGTCCCCCGATCTACTGAGTCCCTATACGGGATGTTTGTATGGGTTCGGGGATAACCAGATAGAGGTCCGGGGGTACCTGGAGTTGAGGACTACGTTCACGGACGGAGAGGCCTCCCGAACAGAGAGCATTCGGTACCTCGTCGTTAACGCCAACTCTGCCTATAACATTTTGCTGGGCAGACCAGCGCTAAACCGTCTGAGTGCAATATCCTCCACCCGGCACATGAAGATGAAGCTACCGGACCTCAGTGGCCGGGTGATAGTCATCAGATCAGACCAAGAGGAGGCAAGAAAATGCTACGAAAACAGCCTGAAGACGAAGAGAGGCGTTTTCATGGTGTACGAGCGTCCACCGATCGCGGACGCAACGATGATCGAGGCGACGCCCGCTAGGCAGACCCCCAAAGAACCCATAGCAGAAAGGGCGACGCCCGAAGCAGATGCGCCAATGGAGGAAGCGCACGTGGGGGAGGCGGCGCCCGTAGAAGAAGCGGCGCCCGCTGATGATGATAATAGGGAGCAACCCGCGACCAACATCCTAGAGAGGGAAATTGGCGGCAAAGCTTTCAAGTTAGGAAGCTCGCTAAACCCAGAAGAGCGGGAAGGGGTGGCGGAAGTGATTTCGCGCCACATGGATGCCTTCGCGTGGTCCGCCTCGGATATGCCGGGCATCGACCCCGATTTTCTGTGCCACCACCTCAGCATGGACGCCACGGTTCGCCCCGTGCGTCAGAGAAGGAGGAAATTCAACGAGGAGCGACAACAGGTGGTGAAAGACGAAACGCAGAAGCTGCTGAGTGCTGGCCACATTAGGGAGATTCAGTACCCTGAGTGGCTCGCCAATGTCGTTCTGGTGAAGAAGGCAAGCGGGAAATGGAGAATGTGCGTTGACTTCACGGACCTGAATAAGGCGTGCCCGAAGGATTCCTATCCGCTGCCCAACATTGACGCCCTAGTGGACAGCGCGTCTGGCAGCAAAGTGTTAAGCTTCCTGGACGCCTTCTCAGGTTATAACCAAATCAAGATGCACCCCAGGGACGAGAGCAAAACTGCGTTCATGATTGAAACATGCAGTTATTGCTATAAGGTGATGCCTTTCGGACTCAAAAACGCGGGCGCCATGTACCAGAGGTTAATGGATAAGGTCTTGGCGCCAATGCTCGGGAGAAATGTATACGCCTATGTGGACGACATAGTGGTGGCGTCGCAGAACAGGATACAGCACATGGCAGACTTGGAGGAATTGTTCAACACGATATCCAAGTACCGCCTCAAGTTGAACCCTGAGAAGTGTGTTTTTGGGGTAGAGGCCGGCAAATTCTTGGGTTTTCTGCTCACCGAGAGGGGTATAGAAGCGAACCCCGACAAATGTGCGGCCATTATTGCCATGCGGAGCCCGATATCGGTAAAGGAGGTTCAACAGTTGACAGGGCGGATGGCGGCGCTCTCGAGGTTTGTTTCCGCTGGAGGAGAAAAGGGGCACCCATACTTCCAGTGCCTCAAGAGAAACAGTCGCTTTGCATGGACTGAGGAATGCGAAGCGGCTTTCGTCAAACTGAAGGAGTACCTGGCGACGCCTCCGGTTCTCTGCAAACCGGTAACGGGCGTGCCCCTTTGTTTGTATTTTACTGTAACAGATAGGGCCATCAGTTCTGTGTTGGTACAAGAGCAGAGCCAGAGTCAGAAGCCCATCTACTTTGTAAGCAAAGCCTTACAGGGAGCCGAGACAAGGTACCAGGCGCTGGAAAAGGCGGGACTGGCGGTAGTGTTCTCGGCTAGGAGGCTCCGTCATTACTTTCACAGTTTCACGGTGGTGGTGATGACCAACCTCCCCATACAGAAGGTGCTGCAGAAGCCCGATGTGGCAGGAAGAATGGTACGCTGGGCTGTGGAACTGTCGGAATTCGACATACAGTACGAGCCTAGAGGATCCATTAAGGGGCAGGTGTATGCGGATTTTGTAGCAGAACTTTCGCCCGGAGGTGAGCAAGAGGTGGAAGCGGGTTCACAGTGGCTGCTCTCGGTCGATGGTTCCTCAAACCAGCAAGGGAGTGGTGCGGGAATAGTGCTGGAAGGACCCGACGGCATACTAATCGAGCAGGCCTTGCGTTTTGCCTTCAAAGCAAGTAACAACCAAGCAGAATACGAAGCCTTGATTGCAGGAATGCTCTTGGCCAAAGAGATGGGCGCACAGAACCTCCTGGTGAAGAGCGACTCCCAGTTGGTCACGGGGCAGGTGTCGGGTGGGTTCCAGGCGAAGGACCCACAGATGGCAGCGTATCTCAAATACGTCCAGTTGTCGAGAGGGGCGTTCAACGCTCTTGAGTTGATACACGTCCCGAGGGAACAGAATGCCAGAGCTGACCTGCTTGCAAAGCTGGCCAGCTCAGGCAAGGGGGGTAGACAGAGGACAGTGATCCAGGAGACCCTCGAAGCTCCGCGTCGATTCGTGGAAGACAACAGGGTGGATGTCCTCCAGATTTATGCATCAAGGGGAAGGCCGAGGAGTCATTCCTCATTAACCCAAGATACGCAGAGGGCGCCCCGCATCAATACGTACGCGGGTGTGTCTGAGGAAGAGCAGATGCAGGTTTGTGTCCTGTCCACGGGAGACACCTGGATGACGCCCTATAAACGGTACCTGGCGGATGGGGCCCTTCCAGTAGACCCTGAAGAGGGTAAGAAAATCAAAAGGAACGCCGTAAGGTATACCTTGGTGGATGGGGTGTTGTTCAGGCACGGTTTCACTCACCCTATCCTAACATGTGTCAGTGGCGATGAGTGCACCAGGATAATGGCAGAGCTACACGAAGGCATCTGCGGAAGCCATGTAGGAGGAAGATCCTTAGCCTCCAAGGTAATACGCGCAGGGTTCTTCTGGCCAACAGTGAAAGAAGATTGCGCACGGCACGCCCAACGGTGTAGGCAATGCCAAAAGCATGCCGACTGGCACAAGGCGCCGCCTGAAGAGTTGCGGTCCATATACAGCCCGTGGCCTTTCCACACATGGGGTATTGACATCCTGGGCCCTTTCCCACTGGCAATCAAGCAGATGAAGTATCTGATTGTCGCCATCGAATACTTCACCAAGTGGATAGAGGCAGAACCCGTGGCACAAATCACTGCGCATAAGGTACAACATTTTGTGTGGAGAAACATCGTGTGTCGCTTTGGCGTACCCAGGCGCCTGATATCTGACAACGGGACCCAGTTCGCCAGTCAGCAGTTGAGAAATCTGTGCGCTGAAGTGGGAATCAAGCAAGTGTTCGCGTCGGTCGAACACCCCCAGACCAATGGACAAGTAGAGTCAGCAAACAGAGTTCTGCTGAGGGGGTTAAAAAGAAGGTTAGAGAAGGCCAAAGGGGCGTGGGCGGAAGAGGTGCCAAGGATTGTGTGGGCATACAACACCACGCCCCAATCCTCTACTATGGAGACGCCGTTCAGTTTGGTGTACGGGTCGGACACGATGATTCCAGTAGAAATACACGAAAGCTCACCGCGTTTTCAAAACTTTGTGGTGGAGGAGTCTAACGAGGAGAGACGGGTAAACCTAGATCTGCTAGAAGAGGCCAGGGAAGAAGCTAGAATAAAAGCAGAAGCGATGAAGAGAAGAGTGGAGCGGCAATATAGCTCTAAAGTAAAGCCACGACAGTTTCAGGTGGGCGACCTGGTGATGAGGAAAGCTCACCCTTACGAGTTGGAGAATAAGCTGTCTCCCAAGTGGACCGGGCCCTTCAGAGTTACTGAGGCTAAGGGCAACGGTTCGTACAACCTAGAGACTTTAGATGGGGGCCCTATCCCGCGCAGTTGGAATGCAACCAACTTAAAATTTTATTTCAGTTGATTTATGTAAGCAGCATGTAACAGTTTAGTTGAAGGGGACGCTCTTTTTCCCCTTTTGGGGGTTTTTTAATGAGGTCACCCTAATGAATGGAATAACCAGTTGAGAAAAAGAAGTGCTTTGGTTTTCAGCCATTATTTTCCCTTGTTAGAAGTAATGTGATGCGCCGCCTAGACCATGGCGTCGCCAAGGAGGAAGGCGTCGCCTAGGCCTTGGCGTCGCCCAGAAAGAAGGCGTCGCCCAAGTAAAAACATGCATCGTCGACAGAACGAGACGAAAGGAAGTCGTGCGGTATATGAGGCATATGAAAAGTAAAGTCGCATTGTAAAGAGTTATGATATTGGAAAATTGTTGTTACAAGCAATGTACAGTACAAAGTGCAAAAACACAAACAAGCCACTTCTCAGCGCTCATCAGAGTCATCACTGGAGGAAGGCGAAGCCCCTTTCCCAGCCCGCAGCGCTCGAGTAAGTCGTGTCCTCTTTTCTTGGCTTATTTTCGAACCTACACAAAGGGAACAGATGTATTAGAGACACAGTGAAGAAAGACAGGCACTTTTAGAAAGTAACGAAGACCGAAGTTGCCTAAGGCAGTGGTTCTTACTTATGTACTTCTCAAGAGTCCTAGCGTTGAACTCCAAGCTGATCACCGTAGCAGAGTCAAAACCTCCCGCCTCAGCAAGAATCCGGCAAGCTATTTGATCACTTGGAGCCAGATTCTTGAGGGGTTTGGCTTTGAGGACCTTTTCCTCTCTCACCCAGTACAACGGAAACCCATCGAGGGCGTCGGGAACAAGATCAGTACAGCAGATCTTGAAGAACCGGCCTTTCCACCCCGTGAACGAGCTTTGGAAAGGCGTGAAGAGAACTCTTCCGGGTACATTGCTGAGAGTTACCCAGAGGTTGTGTCTCTGTCTCTTCACCTCAAAAAAGTGAAGAAAGAGGTCAACCGAGGGTGCACAACCCAGAAACCCAAAGAGGACATCGAAGGCCTTAACAAAGGCCCAGCTGTTGGGGTATAGCTGGGCTGGAGCCACGTTGATCTCCGTCAGCAGTTCCTTCTCGAACCAGGAGAAGGGTAAGCGCACCCCGATGGTCTTGAACACCACCTGGTAAAAGTAAAAGAAAGGGACCCCGTTGTTGGCCCGTTCGTCGCCACACACTGGCTCCCCCAGAGTGCATGGGAGCACAGCGATGTCGTCATCGTGCCTCCTCGCGAAGGCCCGATGGTCGTAAGAACACAACTCCCCTTTGTGTTCTCGTACGACCCTGGTGGATAGCAAGCATGAACATTCATCAAGAAGCTCGCTCGAGGCCCAAGGGTACAAGTCTTTGGGACGGACCCTGGCGGAAGCATCGTGAGAAGACATTCTTCAGCAAGATCAGGGTGGCTAGAAATGCAAGGGTTGAGCGAGGGGAGTGAAGGTTAGAACAGCCCTTTGACAGAGAAGAAAGGGTGCAAGAATAAAGAACGCAAGTAGGTTATGAGAAGGGAGAAAACGATGAAGATAGTTCCAGAGCCTGAAGAATTAAATAAAGCGGTTAGAGCGCCAAACGACTTGAATGGGTGCACCGCACGATTGATACACGTGGTGGAAGATGAAAGGACGATGCTGGCACCTCTGGTTTAAGTCAGAAAATGTCCCGTCAACAGAATATCCAGGGGTACGATCCGCCGTCGAAAGTGAGCCAGGGTTACAGCAGGAGTTAGAAAATGGAATGACTAGACACCCCAGCAACCATACAAGCAGCGCCACATGGATCAAGTCGAATGACAGAAGGTCCCATCAGCTATACAAGGAGCGCCACGTGGATGGCACAGGCAAAGCCTTGGGCTCTTCGCTGTTATCAGGCGTTGACCAAGGCAAGGATTAGGGTCAATAACGAAGTAAAGGTAACGCCCGAGGCGTTGCCAGGAAGGACGTAAAGGGCGACGACAGACGAGATGTCGCGGCCGTCGCCAGCCCAAATACCGACAGGCGTCGCCTCCCCGATACCCACAGGTAGGAAAGACTGTGGACGGAGACGAAAGCAAAGAAAAGCAAAGTTAGTCACAGGCGTCGCCTCCCCGATGCCCACAGGTAGGAAAGACTGTGGAGGGAGGCGAAACCGCCGAACGCCAGCGGGTCGTTGGCAGGGTGTTCCCCGATACCTATGGGCAGGAAAGACCATGGAGGGAACAAAAACCCCACAGCACTCAGCGTTTTAGACACCCAGGGACGATACGGTGCTGCTTTAGCAGGCCTCTCCTTAGGCGTGGGCGCCGAGCCTTAAAAGATCAAAGAAAGAACCTTTCGGTATTAGAGACGTCCCGTGGACGATACGACATCACTTAGTGAGCCTCTCCATGGGTGTAAGGGTTGGCGGGCGACCTTACCCAATCATACCAAACCGCCCAACGAAGTGTGAGAAACGGGCAGAACACAGATGAAATAATTGAAGCGTATGAAGGGAAAAGACGGGAGCGGGATCGCATAGGCAGAGTCGTATGTGGCAAAGAAATAAAGACAACCATGCGAACGTCCCAAATCAGTAACAAGAGTGCGGATAGTTCAAAGAATTACAAGTTTAAACGGAGAAAGTCAAAAGCAAGCGTAAAGAATAAAGGAATTAAGCTTGAAAGTGAAGGTGGCGGTTGAGAGACAGCGGTTCAGTCGTCCACGTCCATGGGCACGACCTTCCCGTCGACGACATGGTGCAGGGGGTCGCAGTTCGAAATATTGATGCCAGGGTTCTCACAGGACGCCTGGGTCAGAGCCTCCTGGAACCCCTCCTCGAAAGTACCCGCCATCTCCTGGAGAAGGTACTTTTTCTCCTTCTCCAGCTCCTCAACGGCGGCGTCCCCAGAGGTCACCTGCTTCTCCAGAGCCTCTTTCTCAACGCGAAGTCGACTGACCTCGACCTGTAGTTTGTCGTAGTCAGCCCGGAGAAGGTCCATGGCTTTGGCCTGGGTGGCCATTTCCCCCTCCATCCGCTCCGTCTTGTCAGCCTGCTCACGGCAACGGTCCGTCAGGTCCTTTTGAACTTCTGCATCAGCTTTGAGCAATTCCTGAAGGCCCGTTACCTGGACTTGGAGGGCGACTTCACGAGTAAAGAAGCCAGCCTGGAGCTCTAATGCCTCTGCCAGTTGCCTCTCAGTTTCTGCTTTGGACTCTTGCGCTTGCTTCAGAGAGGTTTGGTAAGTTTCGTTCTGGCGCCCCAGGGTCCTCATTTCCTCCTCCAGAGTAGTCGCCTTTGTTTCCAAGGCCTGGAGAGTTTGGGCTTGCATGACCGCGTTTCTGGCCTGGGCGCGCCATTCAAGGGCCACCGCCAAGAAGGCCCCCAAGTAGAAGGGCATGCTTTCCTTCTTGTCGGTGCCCTCTGGCAGAGTCCCGCCACTGAAGCCCCTCATTAGATGCATAATCGGAGGAGGGATGGCAATGAAGTCAGGGGCGGCGGAGGCGAAGCAGGAGCAGAGCATGAGCAGAAGCAGGAGAAGCAATGGTTTCTGCCGGCGGCGGAGGCGGAGCAGATTCGGCGCCTTCGCCCCTTTCTTCTTGGAGTGTCATGGGAGGGAGTGAGGTCGCGCTCGGGGGGTTATCCATGAAGGGGTTCCCTCCCTGGGGCGACGCCTCTACCGAAAGAGGAACCCGCGCAGATTTTCTTCTTCTGAAGGGAGCCACGCCTTCTGAGTCCTCATCATCTGATGGAATCTCCAAAACCCGTTTCCCTTTGTCAAGGGGGGTTGGAGCCGGTGACGAAGCCGTGGCTAGGGGAACAACGGCGATGGGTAGAGGAGAGCGAGGAGTCTGAAATGCTGCGAGGCTGTGTGGAGACGACGGAGGTGAACTCAGGGGGGCCTCGGCGGTGATCGGAGGAGGCGGCGACAGAGTCGGTGGGGGAACCGGATCGGCAGCAAGGGTGGAGGAGGCGCCCGCCTTGGCGGCACGTGCCTCCTTCATTGCCTTCGCCAGCATCATTCTCTTAGAAGCGCCCATCACCGATCCTACATCAAGACAGACCAAACAACAAGGGTTAGTACTAAAACAGCTACGCGAATTCACGATACGCGAAGAGACATGAAATGCAAGTAACATGGTACAAGTTTAAAATAAGCATAATAGTATGGGGAAACAAACGATCGATAGCAGGCTGCTTATAGCACAAAAGATGAGGGGAGAGCCCCTTACCAAAATAGGTGGTCAGGGCGTGGGCATTGTACTCGTTAGCGACCAGCTTCAAGGTATCAAAGACGATCCCCAACCCCGCCAAGGCTTTGCTTACCTCCCTATCGGCGGGGGATAGCTCTTCCAGGGTTTTGGCCCTGAGCAATTTGGGGCGTTCCGTCCAGTAAAGGGGGAAGCCATCCAAAGCTGCGGGATCATGCTTGGCGCAGCACACCCTGAAGAACTTCCCTTTCCAGTTCTTGTAAGAATTCTGGAAGAGGGAGAGGAGGATCCTGCCAGCGATCCCGGAAAAGCTTACCCAAAAGCTTTTCCCCTGTTTTTTCACCTCAAAAAAATGCAGGAAGACATCTACGGAAGGAGGAATGCCCAAGTATCCACAAAGAATTTGAAAGCCCCTCACAAATGCCCAGCTATTGGGATGAAGCTGGGCGGGGGCATTGTTGATTTCAGTAAGAAGCTCCCGTTCGAAGGGAGTGAACGGGAGACGCACTCCTACGCGCTTGAACACGGTCTGATACATGAAGAAGAAGGGTGTCCCCTTCCTAGGTCTGTCGTCCAAACAAACAGGTTCCCCAGGCCTGCCGGGACGGACGGATATGTGAGCGTCGTGTGTGCGGCAGAAGGCGTTAAAGTTGTACAAATGGGGATCCCCCCGGTGAGCTTCCAGGTCCTGGAAGGAAGTCAGGCTGGTGCATTCACGCAGGAGCTCATCGGAGGCCCAGGGGTAGAAGGCTTTGTAGTTGGACTTGGGGGTCGTAGGGGAAGAATCAGGCTCCGCGTTCGCGCGCGTCATGGTGAAAATAGATAGCTGGAGAAAGAAGAGAGGAAAAAGGGTTTAGCAAGTTTAGCCATGGCAAGAAGGGGAAAGAACCCCAGGAAGCGTCACCCACGCGGGAAAAATCAGAGGAAGAAGAAGAAGCGGAGGAATGCAGCAATACGTGAATAATAACAGTCCCAGGCAGTTCAATAAATCAATCTAATGCGACGAAGGGGAAAGGTCGTGAGTATCCGAGATCATACCTTTGCTATTGGAATGGAGGCAGCAGAAGGCACAGGAAGGAGAGAATCGCAGTCGCAGAGAGAAAAAGTTTTCGAAGGCGATGAACAGTGCGGAGTTGCAGAGCGAATGAATGTAACAGTAGGGTGAGCGCGGGGTTTGGGGTAACTTAAACGTTACATTTCGTAACCCAAGAGGCGCAAATTGAGGGCCGCAGGATCGAGCCACGCGTCAAAAGGTCGATTGCCCAGGGGAAGCGCAAGGGTCTCTAAAGGAGGGCCACGCGATGGGCCACGTGGCGCGCGATCAAGGGTAGCTCAAAAGGTGTAATCATCCCCATTTCAGGGAATGTCCAATCGCCCATTAAGAATACCCCTGCGGTTCAGAAAATGTCGCGTCAGTAATTCGAAAATTTGTTGAGTCAGCAGAGAATGACACGTCATCGGGAAAGCACGTGGATGGCGGGGGCAAGGCTTTAGTCTTTGCGCAGAAGACAAGTCTTCGGCTTAAGACTGGGGGGCTTGTGTACCGTCCCGTGTAAGGGCGTTGACTAAGTCAAGGTCAAAGTCAACGACTGGAAGGTCAAAGTCAACTCAAGGTGTCGCTAAGGCACGGCGCTAAGGCACGGCGTCGCCTAGGTGAAGGCGTCGCCTAGGTGAAGGCGTCGCCTAGGTGAAGGCGTCGCCTAGATGAAGGCGTCGCCTAGATGAAGGCGTCGCCCAGGTGAAGGCGCCGCCCAGGTGAGGGCGTCGCCAGATCGAATAGTGTAAAAGCAAGGCAATCACGGTGTGGTTCCCCGATACCCATGGGTAGGAAAGACCATGGAGGGAGCGACGTCATGGGAAAGCCTCAAGTCCCGATATCTTGGGAAAGTGATAAAGAGGAGGAAAAGGTGGCTTCAAGGCCATAGTGATAGTACCAGTGAAGGGCAGCCTGACTCGCGAAGTACCCCTGCCGCCCCAGAGACGCCTTCGGGACAGATACGACCCAAGAGGAAGGTCACGCCCAGGATAACCGGGTGCAGGGTGTGAGAGGAAGGCAGATACGCTCTCAGAGTAAGTGGCTAGATACTTGGGGGCATGAGTTGGCACCCAAAAAGCCACCCCTAGCGCAGTAGCACTCCCAAACAGGAGGACCCACACGTAGAAACGTCCCCAGATGGGCAGAAACGCCCCCAGATGGGGTCATGGCGTCGTGAGGCCCTCCACGTGTATGACAGCAATGCCGGAATAGAAACACCCTCTAGTCAGGTGCCAGGTAATTAAAGATATTCAATACAATTTCCCTTTCGAGCATTCAGGTACTATTAGGGCTCCCGAGCGTTTCAACGTCTTAAATGCGCTACGTTTCGTAATTAAGCGCTTTAATGAGTGCGTTACGTTTGAGATTAAAAGCGCTTTAAGGCGCTTTAAATGCTGGGGCAGTTTAAATAGCGCGGGGAATGTCGGAAAAAGGGTTGGAACCTTCGACAAATTTAGGAGAAACTCTCTGGTTGCTTGCCCGTGCTTAAGGACTACGTACAAGTGATTGGAGAATATTTTTGCCTGAAGGGGACAACACACACACACATATACACAGTTTCTTTTACCACCTGAAGAGTGCCATACGCGGTGCTCAGATACGTGGGTGGACAGTTTTGGTGTTTCTTGCTGGCTGACTTGAGCGTCGGAGTGCAAACGGCCGCTAGGGCGCCTCTTTGTCCTTCTTTTTTGCAGGAATTCACAGGCAATCAGTGGGAAGGAGTCCTTAGCTGACGGTTGAGGTCGCGCACGAAGACGTCCCGGTCAACCGGACGGAACATTATTATTAATATTATTAAATATTATTAAGATTATTATTAATATTATTAATATTATTAAATATTATTAATTTTATTACATTTTATTAATATTATCAAATATTATTAATATTATTAATACTATGAATATTATTAAATATTATTAATATTATTAATATTATTAATATTATTAAACACTATTAAATATTATTAATATTATTAAATACTATTAAATACTATTAAATATTATTAATATTATTAAATATTATTAATATTATTAAATATTATTAATATTATTGAATATCATTAATATTAATAAATATTATTAAGATTATTAAATATTATTAATATTATTAATATTATTATTAAATATTATTAAATATTATTAATATTATTAATATTATTAAATGATCCTGCCGGTTGACTTAGCGCAAGAGTGTTGCCTCGTCACGATCTTCCTCACCAGCTTGACACCACGTGCCCTCCAAGTCCACTCCACAGATAACCTCTCTGAGAACCTGAAAAACACACAGTGGCGCCTCTGCGTCCGGTGGCGCTCCGACGCTCAAGTCAGTGACAAGAACACCCAAAAACTAAGAGAGAATATGCTTTGTAGGACCGTACTGTAGGCACACAACCCTAGCAGTATCAGCCGTAATGAAAAACGTACTTCTGCAAATTCTGTTAAGGTTACCTTTATAGCTAGGTTACTTGTCTCTCTAGGCCGTTATGCTTTTGGACGCGTGGCTCGCATCCAGCTCTGCACGTGTCACCATCTGGACTGGGATAGCAGGTAGCGCCCAGCCCTACACGTGTCGTCATCTGAGCCAAGACAACTTGAGCGTCATTTCTCCATTGCTCCCAACCCTACACGTGTCATCATCTAGGTTGGAGTAACTGGTAACATCCAACCCTACACGTGTCGTCATCTGGATTGGGGCAACTTGAACGTCATTCTTGTGTAGTAACCAGCCACACAGCTAAGTCCTCCACTCAAGGAGCAAGCTAGCGCACAATGCGCTGTGAAACATCACCCGACAAGGCGAGTATCGGATGCAACAAAGTGCATCATCTCTGTGATATTGCTCGTCGCAAGTGCCACCTTCCTTACTGCTACGCCATGCATGCTCTAGCTGAGGAAACCTTGCCACCAACGAATGTCCCCTCTGGGAATCCTGTCGCTGATGAGCAATTCGTTCCCTTCAACCCACTCAGCCTTCACGCCCCAGGCTGGCGCAACGGTCATCTCACTGAACTTACACGCTTTAGATTACCCTTCCGAGCCTCTAACAGTTTTAACTGAGTTTACTGGGAGATCCGGCGATCTGCTCCTCGTGGCGACGTGTAAACCACCCGAGCTCCTAGCATTCCTCGGCGATCTACATATTATTAAATATTATTAATATTATTAAATATTATTAATATTATTAATATTATTACATTTTATTAATATTATTAAATATTATTATTTGTTTCAAATATTATTAATATTATTAAATATTATTTAATATTATTAAATATTATAAATACTATTAAATATTATTAAATGTTTTTGATATTATTGAATATTTTTAATATTATGAAATATTTTTAATATTATTAAATATATTCATACTATTCATATTATTAAATATTATTAATATTATTAAATATTTTTAATTACTATTAATATTATTAAATATTTTTAATTATTATTAATATTATTAAATATTTTTAAATATTATTAATATTATTAAATATTATTAATATTATTAAATATTATTAATATTACTAAATATTATTAAATATTATTAATATTATTAAATATTATTAATATTATTAAATATTATTAATATTATTAAATATTATTAATATTATTAAATATTATTAATATTATTAAATATTATTAATATTATTAAATATTATTAATATTATTAAATAGTATTAATATTACTAATATTATTAAATATTATTAAATATTATTAATATTATTAAATATTATTTATATTATTAAATATTATTAATATTATTAAATATTATTAATATTATTAATTATTATTAATATTATTAAATATTACTAGATATTATTAATATTATTAAATATTCTTAAATAATATTAAATATTATTAATATTGTTAGTATTACGAAAAATTATTAATATTATTAAATATTGTTAATATTATTAATATTATTAAATATTATTAGTATTATTAAATATTATTAATATTATTAAATATTATTAGT
Organism: Phaseolus vulgaris; assembly: GCF_000499845.2. Taxonomy (NCBI): domain Eukaryota; kingdom Viridiplantae; phylum Streptophyta; class Magnoliopsida; order Fabales; family Fabaceae; genus Phaseolus; species Phaseolus vulgaris. The sequence goes on along the minus strand of NC_023755.2, from coordinate 9,708,972 downwards.
ATTATTAAATATTATTAATATTATTAAATATTATTAGTATTATTAAATATTATTAATATTATTAAATATTATTCATATTATTAAATATTAATAATATTATTATATATTATTAAATATTATTAATATTATTAAATATTATTAATATTATTAAATATTATTTATATTATTAAATATTATTTATATTATTAAATATTATTAATATTATTCAAAATATTAAATATTATTAATATTATTATTAAATATTATTAATATTATTATTAAATATTATTAATATTATTATTAAATATTATTAATATTATTATTAAATATTATTAATATTATTATTAAATATTATTAATATTATTATTCAATATTATTAATATTATTATTAAATATTTTTAATATTAGTATTAAATATTATTAATATTAGTATTAAATATTATTAATATTATTATTAAATATTATTAATATTATTAAATATTATTAATATTATTAAATATTATTATTATTATTATTAAATATTATTAATTTTATTAAATATTATTACATTTTATTAGTATTATTACATTTTATTAATATTATTACATTTTATTAATATTATTAAATATTATTATTTGTTTCAAATATTATTAAATATTATTTAATATTATTAAATATTATTAATACTATTAAATATTATTAAATATTTTTAATATTATTGAATATTTTTTATATTATGAAATATTTTTAATATTATTAAATATATTCATACTATTAATATTATTAAATATTATTAATATTATTAAATATTTTTAATTACTATTAATATTATTAAATATTTTTAATTATTATTAATATTATTAAATATTTTTAAATATTATTAATATTAGAAAATATTATTAATATTATTAATATTATTAAATATTATTAATATTACTAAATATTATTAAATATTATTAATATTATTAAATATTATTAAATATTATTAATATTATTAAATATTATTAATATTATTAATATTATTAAATATTATTAATATTATTAAATATTATTAATATTATTAAATATTATTAATATTATTAAATATTATTAATATTATTAAATATTATTAATATTATTAAATATTATTAATATTATTAAATATTATTAATATTATTAAATATTATTAATATTATTAAATATTATTAATATTATTAAATATTATTAATATTATGAAATATTATTAAAATTATTAAATATTATTTATATTATTAAATATTATTAATATTATTAAATATTATTAAATATTATTAATATTATTAAATATTATTAAATATTATTAATATTATTAAATATTATTAAATATTATTAAATATTATTAAATATTATTAATATTATTAAATATTATTTATATTATTAAATATTATTATTTATTATTAATATTATTAAATATTATTAAATATTATTAAATATTATTAATATTATTAAATATTATTAATATTATTAAATATTATTAATATTATTAATTATTATTAATATTATTAAATATTACTAGATATTATTAATATTATTAAATATTCTTAAATAATATTTAATATTATTAATATTGTTAGTATTATGAAAAATTATTAATATTATTAAATATTGTTAATATTATTAATATTATTAAATATTATTAATATTATTAAATATTATTAATATTATTAATTATTATTAATATTATTAAATATTACTAGATATTATTAATATTATTAAATATTCTTCAATAATATTTAATATTATTAATATTGTTAGTATTATGAAAAATTATTAATATTATTAAATATTGTTAATATTATTAATATTATTAATATTATTAAATACTATTAATATTATTAATATTATTAAATATTATTAATATTATTAATATTATTAAATATTTTTAATATCATTAAATATTATTAATATTATTAAATATTATTAATATTATTAAATATTATTAATATTATTAAATATTATTAATATTATTTAATATTAATAATATTATTATATATTATTAAATATGATTAATATTATTAAATATTATTGATATTATTAATATTTTTAACTATTATTAAAATTATTAAATATTATTATTATTATTATTAAGATTATTAACTATTATTAAATATTATTAATATTATTAATTACTATTAATATTTTTAAATATTATTAATATTATTAAATATTATTAATATTATTAAATATTATTAATGTTATTAAATATTACTAATATTATTAAATATTATAAATATTATTAAATATTACTAATATTATTAAATATTATAAATATTATTAAATATTTGTTAATATTATTAATATTATTAAATATTATTAATATTATTAAATATTATTAAATATTATTAATATTATTAAATCTTATTAATATTATTAAATATTATTAATATTATTAAATCTTATTAATATTATGAAATATTTTTAATATTATTAAATATTATTAATATAATGAAATATTATTGATATGATGAAATATTATTACTATTATGAAACATTATTAAAGATTATTATTATTGTTAAATATTACTAAATACAATTAATGTTGTTAAATATAATTAATTTTATTAAATAGAATTGAATATAATTAATGTTGTTAAATATAATTAATATTATTTATGATTTTATATTTAATTATATTATAATAATATTATTAATATTATGTATATAATTATTATAATAGTAGGTGGGTATTAGAGATTCATGGGTAAAAGTTCGTAGATAATAGGATTCGTGCGTAATAGTTTGTAGATAATAAGATCCGCGGGTAATAGTTAGTAGGTAATGCTAATTCACCTACGTTTTCAGATCTGTAGGTAATATGCGTAGATAATGTTTTTTGTAGGTAATATTCATAGGTAATGTTGAATTTACCTACAGATTAAACTCCATGGCAAAAATCCGTAGATAATATTGATTTTTTTGTAATGATGGTTTAGTCTTAATTTCGTGAAATGATCTTCAAGAATTAGTTCGTCATGGAGAAGAAAAAAAAAGGAAACAAGAAAAGAAGATGAAAAGACAATTCCAGAAATTGAGAAAAAAAACACTACAAGAAAATCTGGAATTACATACCGATTATTACATACAGATAAAAATCTATATGTTAAGTGAACGTTAGATTTGGATATTTATAGACAGATATTGATGGAAGAGGGTTGTACCGCCCTGGTGGTCAGATGCGATGACGTGGCATCCTGCTACAGTATAGGCGTGTTGACAAGGCGCCAGGTTGACAGTTGGGAAGGACGTCGGGAGGCACGTGTAGTCGCCGATAGTTAAGTTGGCGTGTTCCGATCTCCAGCTTACCAGAATAGGCGATCGCCAGGTTGGGGATGAAGTCGCCAGATGCGGACTCAGGCGACCAGGCAGTCGGAGATCGCCAGAACAAGCACATCGCCGAAGATGAAGGAGAAGCAGATTATGAAGGCGGCCGGCGAGACCACAGGGAAGGTGTATGAAGGCCCTACCTCGCCAGTTTCAGTAGAGATCGCACTCCTGAGTTAGCTATGCACTGGGCAGTACCATGCATAGGTAACTTAGCCAAAACGAGAGAAGAAGCAGCGCCAAGTCAGGGAGCCCCAGATGATGGCACGTGTACAGTTGGATACGAGCCACGTGTCCAAGTCTGTAACTGCCAGGAGAGAGAAAACCATCAGGTATATAAGAGTTCCTAACAGATTTTCTAAGGTACGCACGTTCAGTTCATACACTTTACGCTTGCGAGTGACAGAGCTGTTTGTGAGAGAGATTTGCACGGTTCCATTTCTTAGTATTTGGTGATACCGTCACTGACTTTAGCGTCGGAGTGCGATCGGCCGCAGCGGCGCCGTATCGTTTCTTTGCAGGTTCTTGAGATAGATCCAGAGGAGGAACGGAGGTGAGGAGCGGCGCGCACGTCGATCCTTTGACGAGGCATTCTCCAGCGCTCCGGTCAACAGGCAGGATCAAGGGTCAAACACCAACCCAAAGGAGAGCCAAACATCAAGACATATTGGGCCAACCACAAGGGCCATGGCTAAGAGGCTTGAAGAGGACGGAAACACTGCTACTGATGGTAGAGAGACTTACCTCTACATGTTCCAAGATGTCCAAATTCAAGCGTAGCATAATCTTTAAATTCTTGTCAAAAGTAGCATAGGAAATTTCTTTTGTAATTTTGTTTAATTGTAATTTCGTTGAATGTAGGCATCTAAAAATCAACCTAAGTTAGATTAGGGTTTCTAGAAACACCTAATCTAACTATGGCCCGATCATTTAGACCTAATTGAAGCACATGGAGCACACCTAGTCACACTTCCCATGTGAGCTACAATTAGGCGCCAATATTCAAACCTTTGGGTTTTGAATTTCCCACCATTTGCTTTGGCCAATTCCGGTCCTCCTTGGCTATAAAAGGAGGATCCTACCTCATGTATTGGCAAGATTAATACATTAGTGAAATGCTGCCAAATTTGTGTCATTCTCACTCTTTGCCCAAAACCTCCTAGGTTTGGCTCTTAATCTTCCTAAACTGCCACCTACCAAGAAGAGTTGACCTCACCACTCTCAAATCCTACTTCTCATGCACCTTCAAGATCACCATCACTCTTAGGAGGATCTTGTTCCACCTTCAATCCATGGAGCTTTCGCAAACCATCACCAAAACCGAAAAGAGGAGGACACAAATCCATCATTTGATATCATGAGCTATGGTTCTACAAGAGCTAAGTGTCTTCTTTCATTTTAATTTTTGTGTTCTTCTTATTTCCGTGTTGTTCTTCAATTCTCCATATTGTCTTGCCGTTTTTTGCATTTTAATTTGATTTAGGTGCTGTTTGGAGAAATCCAATTGGTGCATTGTGTTCAAATTGTTCTTGAGCTTCTAATTTTCACATTTGTGTAGGAATCTATATAGAATTGTGTTGCTGTTTTGTTTTTAGTTTGTTTGAGTCTTGTTTGCAATTCTATTCGGTTCATTGTATGTGTCTTGAGTCATTTTAATTTCTGAATCCAATTGTGTTTTGTCTAAGTCACGTTTCTCCTAATTTGTAATCAAATCCATGTAGTGCTGATTTTGTTGATAATTTTGGTTTCTTGATTTGATTTGAGTCCAGATTTATAATTCTGTGTTTGTTGATCCTTTGGTGCATTTTTCTTTTAGTTTGAGTTCATATTTTTATGTTAGATCCATACAAATTCATATACATTCACTCCATTGTGTTTTTGAAGTTCTTCATTCTATTTTTAAATTCCAGAATTAGGATTACTCTGTTTTTCAAATTCTGTACTGGCTGTTTTTTGTTATGAATTTCAAATACGTTGAAGAAAAAATATGAAAATATGGATATATACAGTTTGATGTATTATAAAATTAAGAAAAAAAGAATAAGATCAAAAGACAAAATAGAGAAAAAATGATAAATAAAACAAAAAAAGTGTGCGCCAAAAGATACAGTAGTTGGACAATAATTTTGAAAGATTTATCACAATTATTTGGTGCATAATTTTGGTGTGATTCCAGCGCCAAAAGTTTACCAAGACCTTGAATTGTTTGTGGTTAAAATTTCAGAATCAAATTTAAAATAGCCGGCTCGGCATAAATTTTTTTAAGTCACACTTTGTGGACCTAAATTTTTCAGTAGTGTTGTTTTGGTTTTTCTAATCAATTCTAGTTACTTTCTTTAGGTTCCATTTGTGTGCCATCCTTTGTTGAGTGTCTATTTTTTTATTGCTTGTCCAATATTATTCAAAACTCTTTCTAAGTTGTGTCATATAATTCAAATCCATTTGCTGTTGTCCTGTTTCAAATTTGAATTGTTCTTTGCTTTTATTTCTTTGACCTATAAATTGTTGGTGGACAAAATTCAAATTGGTGCTTGTTAAGTGGAATTAACCTTGTGGTGAGTCTATCCCTACTTAGTAGGTACTGTTTTGAAGACTTTAATTGGCTAACCATAAGAGGTTAAGGCAAGGAGCTACAACAAATACAAATACAAATAGAAACACATACACTTTGTAGAACACAACAAGGAAGATCAATCACAAGCCAAAGAGTGCATAGTGTAGGAAATCTGAATTTTATTTTTGTGTAATTCAATTTCTTTGTATTTCTTTGAGTTGTAATTACATTTAACCTTGATTAATTAGTGGATTAATCACGTGTAGACGGTGAGTGTGTCTTCAATGGCTCCAAGTGTCTAGAAGCCTCACCTTAGGAATCGTCTAGTTTAAAGTTTTGTAGTTAGCAATCTTTAATTTGTGCTTAGTTAATTGCTTTACTTTAATTACTTGATTTGCATTGTTTAATTGCTTTGCATTGTTTTCCTATGCATAAAAATTGACTTTTCATTCCTAATTGTGATCTAAGTAAATTACTTAGAAAAAGAATTGTGTGAAGTTTTGAGGGATAGGTTTTGGCAAGGAAAGACTTGGCACTTAAGAAGTCGTAGTGACTCACCTCTCTTTCCTGGAAAGCTACCTTCATTACTTTCCTTTTCTTTCTTGAGGTAAAATACTTTTAAACACAAAGCTTTATTCATGTCAACTCACTCTTCTAAATCTAGTGAAAGTGATATAAAGTCCATTAAATCTCTTATAAAAAAATTAGCCAAGGACTTTCAATCACTCTCATATAGACAATTAGAACATGAGGCATAAATCAAAGAGTTGAAAATGGCTAAAGAAAAGGATGAAAGTTCTCAAAAATCTAAAAAAATATGTTCACATGCATCTAGTTCTCATAATCATGATTATTTTGGGGAAGAAAGTCTTAGGATAAATGAATATTATCAACTACCCCCTAGGAGAACTAGAAGAGAAAGAAAAGAACAAGAGAGCCCAAGAGAGGTTAGGGTAGATCTACCTCATTTTCATGGAAAAGAAAACGTAGAAGTCTATTTAGATTGGGAAATGAAGGTAGAACAATTATTTGCTTGCCATAAAGTAAGTGAAGAGAGGAAAGTACCCTTAGTCACTCTTAGTTTTCAAGGGAATGCTATGTATTGGTGGACGGCTCTAGAAAGAGATAGGCGTCTTCATAGGGAACCTCCCATAGAATATTGGAATGATCTTAGGGGAGCCCTAAGACACTGCCATATTCCCTCCTATTATAATAGGGAGTTAATGGACAAGCTCCAAATACTCCAACAAAGAACCATGAGTGTAGAGGAGTATAGGCAAAAGATGGAACTATATATGATGAGAGCCTCCATTAGGGAGAATGAGTCCACCACCATAGCTATATTTTTAAGTGGGCTAAATCTTGAGATAAGAGATAGAGTTGAACTCCTACCTTATCAAGACTTGAATGACTTTATTCAACTATGTATCAAAGTTGAACAACAAAATTTAAGGAAAACTTCAAGTCGTAGGGAAGGATCATACTCCAACTCCTATCCAAAAAGAGACTTTGAGAGGGAGAGTACACCTAAAGAAAAACTAAAAGAGACTCACAAAACCATAGGAAAAGATATGCTCACTCCACCCATTCGCACTAGGGATGTTAAATGCTTTAAATGTTTTGGAAGAGGACATGTGCAAGCTCAATGTCCAAACCAAAGAACCTTGTTTTTAAAAGGAATAGATGAGTACACTAGTTGTGATGAAGTACCTAGTGAGAAAGAAGAAGGGGGAGATGATGAAAGAGTGTATCCTTTAGAGGGGGAATTATTGATGATTAGAACTGCTGCCCAATTTGTGCCATTCTCACTCTTTGCCCAAAACCTCCTAGGTTAGGCTCTTAATCTTCCTAAACCGTCACCTTTCAAGAAGAGTTGGCCTCACCACTCTCAAATCCTACTTCTCATGCACCTTCAAGATCACCATCACTCTTAGGAGGATCTTGTTCCACCTTCAATCCATGGAGCTTCCGCAAACCATCACCAAAACCGAAAAGAGGAGGAAATAAATCCATCAGATATAATTCGTATGTAACTTATTTCAAATTTAATTAAAAAATAATAAAAAGTGTTACATATGGATTATGTTCTTGCCGGTTGACCTAGTCTTCGGTGGACTCCAATCCCAAGTTCTGACTCCGTCTATCTCTGCTGGATTCTGCTCCTCTCTTTGGTACGTTAGAACGCGGCTCCGTTAAGACAGAGGGAGCCCTACCTGTTGATTGCACTTCGACGATCAAGTTAGTACATGACTTATAAAAACAAGAAGTAACTAGTTTCAGTCTTAGAAATAGTGTACCTTTACCTGGGATCTCAAGTCCCTTTTATAGCATACCTCTTGTAGCAGTTTTCTATCACGAGAGTATCATCTCAACTGAAAGCCTATGCAATAGGCAGATATTTTGTTTTAGGGCACACTCTCTTAGCGCCGCAACTGAACAAAACTTTTCCTCTTTGGAGTGCATCAAATCTTAACAGAATAACCACTAGGGTACCAACTCATGTACCAACTTCAGGGGTCCAATCTGTTTCACGTAGGCACCTCGGCCAGGCGTTATGCATCACACATGCAACCTAACTCAACGTGCCCTAGCACACATGGGCTTAGGTTTAAAGAAAACATTTTGCTCGTACTAGACCCATACACACTAAGTGTTGATCAAGTGTGATTAAGTGCTTTGAAGAATCTAAATCCAAGGTGTTTGATGAAAGGCTGGTGTTGTTGCTGTGTTTGGGTGGGATATGGGTAGATTAAAGTGTGATCCATTCCTTTGTTGAATCTAAAACTAATGTGAATTAAAACCTTTTTGAAATCAAGTGTTTTTCCAACTAAGTGAAAAACAACTAGTTGTTTTATCGAATCAACCGGTTGTACTCTTAGGAGTTTTGAAAAAGGTTGAAAATTGTTTTGGTTTGGTTGACTTAACTGTCAAGCCAAAACAATCGGTTGTTTCGTGATTTCAACCGATTGTTTCTTTGAAAATCCTAACAGAATTCAGTTTTAAATGGTGAATATGTTTTAAATGTTTTCTAACTGAATACGCTCCTTCATTAAATGCTTTGATCAATATTTGGAAAACATAAATGGTTTGTTTATGTTTTCAAACAAGAAAGAAACAGCTTTGAGAAATTCAGTTTGACAAATTGATTCTAAGATTTCAATATTCACATCAAGCTTTGGATTTTCAAGTGAGAGTGGAATAGGATTGCAATTGATGGAAGAGGGCCAAGCACAACGTCATATAAAAAGACAAGAGCCAAGACGTGAGCTTCCAAAGCTAAACCAAGAGCGTCTAGGCCAAAGTGAAGAGCGTCTAGCACAAGGTGGAGAGCGTCTAAAGGGAGAGCATCTAGAAGGAAGGGTAGACCGTCTAGGACCTATCACTAGGTCCATGACCAAGCTACGAATGTGAGACTTGGGCCAAGCTATGGATGGAAGAAGAAGCAACTTGTATATGCTACATGAAGGCCCATTAAGGATAGCTTAGTATTAGTTGTGGTGTAAATAGCATAAACTTGATTCCATGAGACTTGACCTATATTTGCTAAAGATTTGGTCACTTTCTAGAAGGATTCTCCACATGGCCATGTGCTCCATGTGATGTAAATTTGCATTTCATTTTGATTAGCATTAGGGTTGAATTATGGTCCTCCTTAGCCTATAAAAGGAGGATCCTACACCTTGTATTTTCAAGATTGAATAGAGTATTGTTATGCTGCCAATTTAGTGCCATACATTACTCCATGCCTAACTTCTAGGTTTTAATATTCATTTCACCACCTTCAAAGGGGCTGGCCGAACCTCCCCATTTCCACACTCTTCATGCACCTTGAAGGTCACCACACCTCTTAGGAGGACCTTGTTCATCTCCTCCATTAAGCTTCCGCACCATCTTCTACAAACATCCAAGAAGAGCTCATAAGAAATCCATCATTTGGTATCATGAGCTATGGTTCTTCAAAGATGAGTATCTCTTTGTCATTTTCTTTTTGAGTTCTTCTTAAATCCGTGTTGTTCTTCATCTTCCATATTGTCTTGCTGTTTTTTAATTTTTGTTTTGAATTGGTGTGCTGTTTTGAAATTCCAATCGGTGCATCTTGTTCAATTGTTCTTGAGCAATCTTTGTGCAATTTTTGGTAGGATTCCATATAGTTTATGTTGTTGTTTTATTTTAGGTATTTGAGTCCTTATTGCAATTTTATTTGGTTAATTTTGTGTTCATTTGAGTCTTTTAATTTCTGAATCTATATGTGTTTTGTCTAGTCATGTTCTTCCAAAATGTCATCAAATCATAGTAGTACTTTGTTTGGCTTATTTGTTTTTGTTTTTGGTATAAATGCTTGATCTGAATCTGCTGTGTTTTTTATCCTTTGGTGCTTTTTATTTTTAGCTTGAGTTCATATTTGTGTTCAGATCTACACAAATTCCATTTCACCAATTCCATTGTGTTTTTCTTTTGGTATATCTTGCTGTTTTTTCCAGATTTACAGAATCCCCTGTTTTGCATAACTCTGTGCTGTCTGTTTTGCTTAAGAAAATTATTTTCCCACATAATAAAATTCTGAGCCTCTGGATTTTGCAAGATTGAGGTGTTAGCAAGAGGACAAAAAAAGAATCAGTTCAAAAAAACAAATAGAAAAAAACTGATAAATATTACAAAAACAGTGTGCAATCCTGACGCTACAACTGGCAAATCTGAGCACTGATTTTAGAAAATTTATTAAAAAACAATGGTGCATGCGTTTAGAGTGAAACCAACGCCAAATTTTTTTTGAGATCTTGATCTGTTTGAATATCAATTTTCAGAAGCAAATATTAAAAGGCCAGATCAGCATAAATCTGTGAAAATCACGCTTTCTGGACCACAACAACTTGTTTCAGTGGTGCTGTTTTTGATTTTGAAATCAAATCTAGCGCTATTCCATAGGTTCCATTTTGGGTGCCATCCTTTCTTTGAGTACCTTTTATTTGCTTGTCTAATATTTCATTGAAACTCTCTCTAGTTGTCACATTTAATTTCATTTGTGTGGTACTATTTTTCAAATTAATTTGTTTCTTGCTTTAATTCTTTGACCTCTAAGCTTGGTGGTGGATTAATTATCAATTGGTACTTGATTGAGTGGGAATTGACTTGAGGGGAGTCTAGTTTGCTTAATAGGTGCTGGATTGAAGAATTAATTACCCAATTCCAAGAGGAACAAAGGCAAGGGGCAGAAACAAACACTTTCTAAATACACCACATACATTGGAGGGCCCAACAAAGAGGAGACAACAAAGGAAGTGCAAATAGAAAATCAACAAAGGGAGTTCCATATAATTTCTTTGCAACTTAACTCTTGTTAATTACTTGTTTAATTACGTAATTAGACGGTGAGTGTGTCTTCAAGGGCTCCAAGTGATGTGATTCCAATAGCAAAGAAGAGAATGATTCTTGACCTTCTTAGGAATCAACTTGAGTTGGACAATAGTTAGGCACTTTTTCTTAGAATTGGATCAATGTTCTAAGTCAAGAACTCACCAAAACTAGCACCAAATCCAAACTCATATGGAAGTTCCAATTATAGTCAAATTGAACCGATTAAAGTGGAAGAAAAGGCAAATGCACCGAACAAATTACTTAAGAACTGAAATGAACCGAACATATGAGCTAGAAAAGCAAAGGAACAAGATGAATGGACAGAATTATAAAAAGGCCGAACCAAAAAAAACCACAAATCAGCAAGAACACCGAACAAAAATTCAAGGAATCAAGCTCAAAACAAGAACAATTGAAAGAGGAGGAAGGAAGGATAGAAGAATGCTCATGAAGATGGATGTAAGGTTGGATGATCACACCACTAGAAGGATGGTTGCTCCTAGATGAGTGTGCTGCCGCCACTTGAGGACACCATGAATCCTTCAAGATAAGACTAGAGAAGAAGGCTCAAAAGCTCTCCAATGCTCACTCAAAATTTGAGTATAGTTTCTTTACTCTAAATTCCAATCTAAAAATTACAAAGGGAGCACCTCTATTTATAGCCTAAGGTGCTAAAATGCAAGCTACACAAATTCAAAAACTCCCTCTTAAAAGCTACTAGAATCGGCGCCTAAAACAATGCATGAGGAAGGTGTGACCTCTTCCTTCACTTTGGCACCTCCTATTCTACTCCTACACCTATCTACTAACACACCCCCCCTAAGAATCCTAACTAAAGACTAAAAGATGCTATAACAATAGAGGTTTCTAATGTTTCCCTCTAAGCACCTTCAACCAAAGAAATTACAAAAAAAGAAAATAATTGTCCCCTAGCTCCTAAAGCTTTGAATATGCTTCTTGTAAGCCTTTGAGGTGGGCTTTGACCTCCATGGGCGTCCTCTATTTGCGCCTCTACCTCTTCTTGATCTTGTTGATTGGCCTTCATGTCCACTTGAGCTTGATCTCCATCACCAAGTGTCCAAGAAGCCTCACCTAGGGCCGACTAGTTTAGAACTATCTAGCCTAGTTTTTTTGTTAATTGCTTTAATTGCATCTTTTTGCCTTTAATTAGCTACGCTTATCAAATTGTTTTGTCTTGTTTAAGCTTTGTTAATTTTGCTTGGTTGATTAGATAGTTTGCATTGTTTTCTTGCATTAAAAATTTGATTTCTCCAACTTAATTGTGTTTTAAGTGGTTTACCAAGAGAAAGATTTGTGTGAAGACATTGAGGGATAGTTTTTGGCTAAGGCAAGACTTGGTATTTAAGTAGTCCATTGCGACTCACCTCTCTTACCTAGAAAACTACCTTCTTTAACTTCCCTAATTTTTCTCAAAGTCAAACACTTCTACACACAAAGCTCTAGTCATGTCTTCTTCTTCTCATTCTTCAAAGTCTATGGAAAGTGATGTGAAATTCATCAAATCCCTTTTAAAACAACTTTCCAAGGATATTCAATCAATTTCATCTAAACAATTGGAGAATAAGACCAAAACTAATGAATTGACTAAAGCAAAGGATGAGAAGTCTCAAATTTCAAAAAAATTACCTTCTCATGCATCTATCTCTAAAGATCATGATTCTTTTGGGGAGGGAAGCCTTAGAATAAAAGATTATTATCAAGCACCCCCTAGAAGATATAGAAGAGATAGAAGAGAACAAGAAAGCCCAAGAGAGGCTAGGGTAAACCTATCCCATTTCCATGGAAAAGAAAACGTAGAAGCTTGCTTAGATTGGGAAAATGAGGGTACAAAATTTTTTTTCTTCCCATAAAGAAAAGAAGGAAAGAAAGATACAAAAGAAAAGAGAGGAAAACGAAAGGGAAGCTAAAGAAAAAGAAAAAGAAAAGCCAAGTGAGGGGTGGTGTGAATCTAGAAAGAATGAGGAATATCTTATAACACCCCTTACAAGCATATTAAAAATTAAAAAAACAAGAGAAAACCTTTGGGAAACAAAAGGCGTGGGAGAAGAGTGTTCCTTCCCACAAGGTCATTCAACAAGACAAGCAAATTAAAAATACCTTTGAAAATATGCTTCTTGTTGAACAACCTAGCCTTACCTCTTGTAAAGGAACACTTGCAAGCATAAGCAAAAAAGAAGAGTTTTTAAAAGAAGCTTGCATAGATAAAGATGAAGTAGATTATTTCTCATATGTGCTAGGATATCACCAAGTGAATGTCAAGTTATCTATAAGCATCTACAAAAACAAATTTTTATGTGAAGTAGTGCCTAGAGCAACTTGTCATGTCTTATTGAGACAACCATTGCAAAGTGTACAAATTCTCATAAACAATGGTTGTAACAACGAGACTATCTTTACACATAAGAGAAAAAGTCTTCATGAAGGAGAACTCATGGGCCAAATTAGAGTTGATAAAACTCTAGAGCTTTTAAAAGGAAAACTTTTGTCCCCCATGAGAAAAGAGGTTCAAAGACATTACCTTAGGTACAATTCTTGTTTTAAAACTACACCTAAGGCAATGTCTCAAGAACTCTATGCTCCTTCACCTTTTGCAAATGATCCTTGGGAAGACACAAATTTCATATTAGAGCTTCCTAGGACAACAAAATATTTTGATTCGATTTTCATGGATAAACTCTTCTATAGAGAAGTGCTACATCTTCATGGTTTATCCTCAAGCATAGTGTTGGATAGAGCTCCAAATTTCGCAAACCATGATTTGAGGATTCTCTTTGGAAAACTTGCAACTAGGTTGTACACTTTAAATTCTTATCATCCTCAAAGGCATGGTCAAAATACATTTGAAAATCTAGCTCTTTTTTCTATGCCTAGGATAATCATAAAGGACAAACACAACTCTAGAGATGAGCATACACACCATAAAGTAGTTCACAAAACTACTTCTATTTCTACTTTTGAGGTTATATTTGGGCTAAATCATCTTTCTCCTTTTAAGTTGTTACCATCTCCTATAGGATTTATGCCTAAAGAGAAAGTAACCACAAATGAACATTTCAAAATGCATAAGATGATTAGAGAACACATACAACAATCAAAAGAGAAACATTGTCCAAAGTTGCAAAAACCAAAAGAAAAACAAAAATGGCAATATAGTAAAATTGATTTTCAAACTAACACCTATGCTTTATTTGATGATTTCTATAGGTGGACGTTTGATCCAGGAGGACAAGCTTTGGCGAAACAAGAGGCTGCTATTCGAGATCAAGTCCGTAGATCCGAGGATAGATCTTCTCAAGAAGGAGGAGATGATGGACACCATCTAGCCACATCCATTCCCCTAGTTGAAGAAAAAGCGTTGGATTTGAGGACAAATCCTTTTCAAGAGGGAGGGGATGAAGAAAGAGGGCCAAGCACAACCTCATATAAAAAGACAAGAGCCAAGACGTGAGCATCCAAAGCCAAACCAAGAGCGTCTAGGCCAAAGGAAAGAGCGTCGAGGCCAAAGTGAAGAGCGTCTAGCACAAGGTGGAGAGCGTCTAAAGGGAGAGCATCTAGAAGGAAGGGTAGACTGTCTAGGACCTATTACTGGGTCCATGACCAAGCTACGAATGTGAGACTTGGGCCAAGCTATGGATGGAAGAAGAAGCAACTTGTATATGCTACATGAAGGCCCATTAAGGATAGCTTAGTATTAGTTGTGGTGTAAATAGCATAAACTTGATTCCATGAGACTTGACCTAGATTTGCTAAAGATTTGGTCACTTTCTAGAAGGATTCTCCACATGGCCATGTGCTCCATGTGATGTAAATTTGCATTTCATTTTGATTAGCATTAGGTTTGCATTATGGTCCTCCTTAGCCTATAAAAGGAGGATCCTACACCTTGTATTTTCAAGATTGAATAGAGTATTGTTATGCTGCCAATTTAGTGTCATACATTACTCCTTGCCTAGCTTCTAGGTTTTAATATTCATTTCACCACCTTCAAAGGGGCTGGTCGAACCTCCCCATTTCCACACTCTTCATGCACCTTCAAGGTCACCACACCTCCTAGGAGGACCTTGTTCATCTCCTCCATTAAGCTTCCACACCATCTTCTATAAACATCCAAGAAGAGCTCATAAGAAATCCATCAGCAATTGTATTCAATTCAGATTGTATTGTGATCAGGTGTAATCCTTTCTAAACCTACTATATTTCTGGTGTTGTGTTGCCAGAGAGTGTTGTGTGTTCTTGAGGTGTTCAAGATCAATACTCTTGGTGTGGTTTTCTAAAGGTAATGTGTTTCTTGAAGGGTTCAAGGTCACTACTTTGGTGGTTTGTATTTTGTAATATGGTTTGATTGCTTAGTGGATTACCTAGTGGTTTTCTGGGGACTGGATGTAGCTCTTGGCTTAAGAGTGAACCAATATAAAATGTTTGTGTGATTCTCTCTTACCCTGAACTCATTTAAATTATGTTTTAAGCTTAACTGATATAAACAACTGATTGTTTTTCTGTGTGTTGCTGTATAACTACTCAAATTCACCCCCCCTTTTGTTTAAGACCATATATTCTAACACTAAGCTTACCCCTAGGTCCATTACTAACCCTTACTAACCGCTTGGGCCTTGCACACAAGGGGTTATGTTAAGTATATAGAAAATATTAACACACACATCTTGAGCCCAATCACATGGCCCATTAACTTGGCCCAAAAGTCGAGCTGGCCTGTCTAAGGCGGATGTTGATCTCCGATCAGCGAGCACTAAGCTCTGAGTGCTCTAGTCTAGTACACAAGCCCCCTAGGCTTGAGTTGAGCTTGTTTCTGCGAAGAGGCTACTTGCTCGCCCTAGGTGGCTTACGTGTCTTATGGGTAGTGGCGCACGCAGCGCGACGCACGAAGTGTTTCTGAGTGGACGTTTCACCACACTCCACCACGAGCGCACATGTGGCCTTTCATTAACGACTATAACTCATTGTCGCTTGCCCTTCCCAACACTGTATTTTATAACGTTTGAAAAACTTCGTCGTTTCTAATTGTTCCATCTTCCACTCACAAAGCCTTCCCGCCTTTACTCAAACTCTATGGACCTCCTTCCTCACCTTGGGCAACCTCATCGCCTCGACCTATTCTTCGAAAAAAGGTACCCCTTCTGATTCATGGCTATGTGCTGGTATCATTTAATGCTTTCATCATAATCATATCAACTGTTCTGGGACTGTTTTGCATTGATTCGATTCTGATTGCTATCTCTATTTAGCTTCATTGTTTTTGTTGAATCTTGAATGCGTGTTGCTTCATTGCCTGAATGTGTGCCTATATTATGCTTGTCTTCTTTTCTTGTTTTAGATACTGTGTGATGGATTACCGAACCATGTACACCTCCCACGAGCAAATAGTGCTTTATATGAAAAGCGAATGTCCCAAAAAGTGTATTTTTGGTAGGGAAAACGATAGAGGCCTTAAGCTATGTAGAGAGGATGAGCCAATCTGCTACGATGAATCCTTGGACCCAGATGGTCCTTTTTGTTATTTTTACACCACCGTTTTCGAAACGGTTATTCTTCTCCTTCCCTCATATAATTTCGAGAAAGCCCTCCTTATCGAAATTAATGTTGCCCCAACCTAACTACATCCTAATAGTTGGGCGTTTGTTTGTGGGTTTTCCATTCTTTGCACCCACTTCGGCTATTTGCCATCAGTGGAGATGTTCTTGTACTTCTTTGAAGCCAAACGTCTAGGTCACCAACTGTGGGTGTCCTTTAACGGGGTGGCTGGGAGAGCCTTGCTGTCACTCTTCCAACAATCTTACAAGGGCTTCAAAGGCAAATTCTAGAAAATCCGCTGCAACAAGAGGGACTCAATTCTTCTAGATGGGTTTCCCTTGAATTGGACTCAGAAACCAAGATTCTAAGGGGCCAGATGCCTGGAGGACATGCCCCAACAGGAGTGAGAGGTGTGGCTCTTCTTCTCCAATTTGAAAGTGGTTTTTGATAAAGCCACCCTCAAAAGCCAAGAGTTCTCCCAGTGAGACTTAAAGCATATATTGGTATCCTTCATTCTCTTGCTCTTACTGATGTTAACTTGTGTGCTTGCTTGCTGATCTACCTTTGTTCACTTGCAGACATTCTGGGTAGACTGAACAAGAAGGACTTGGCAGCTAGGGCCAAGAAGATGAAGGCAGCTGCCCAAGCTTCACCTACTAAAGATTTGAAACTCAAGGTCGTGGCTGAGGTCGTCACTTGTGATGATGAAGAAACCTACTCTAGGCCTGTCTTCAAGCAGAGGCGAAAGGTTGTCGTTGAGCCTGCTGAACATTCTGCTGGCCGTGCTCCTTCTCCTCAAGCACCTCCACCCCTCCTCCTTCCCGCGACATAGTGGTGCAAGAGAGCGTTGGTGCAAGTGCGTTAGTGGGAAGACTGTGGGATCCTACCTTGGATGCCCCTACCTTCCTTGAGAAGACCTTACTATCTGCCCAAGCCAAGGAAAAACTTGAGAGCTTGGAGGATGACCAGCTGGTGGAGCAAGCAGTGAGACAATTGGGCAAGCCTTGGCTGTGAACTGCCTGACCATCTCCAAACTAAGGGGGTGGAAAGGTTCAGCCAAGGAGGACCCACAAGGTTGCTGAGCTCTTGCGGCAGATGGATGGTCTCAAGCAAGAAACAACTAAACTCCACGAAGAGCTCCAGCGAATACAAGAAGAGTCTAGGGTTCTTTTGACTGAGAAGTCCAAGGAAACCCTAGAATTATCCAACAAGAACGCGGAGCTCCAAGACGAAGTCGAGAGACTAAAGGGGGAGCTGACCAAGAAGAATGAAGAGCTAATCCGAAAGGATAAGGAGCAGGCGTGAGAAAGGGAAGCTCTCACCGACGATGCTACTAACTCCTTCATGGCGGGTTTTGAAGACGCTGTCGCACAGGCCTCGAGAATCTACCCAGAGATGGATTTCTCCCAACTTGATTTGGGCAAAACCGTGGTAGACGGGGGACTGGTGGATGAGGAGGAGTAGAGTGTTGAGTCTTCTTGTAATCAACTTCCTTTCGCAGCTATTTGAACAATTTCTCAAACTTTTTGTATATATCAGTACCTTTATTTATTTACCTGGTTTGTCTTTGTCATACCTTGGCTAGGGTACAAACAATGCATGTGATGGAAGAGGCCCAAGCACAAGCCTACATGCAAGCCCACCAAAGGGTAGATTTGGGCCAACCACTAGAGTTATGGTCAAGAGGATCCAAGAAGACGTTCTTTTACATGTTCAAATGTCATAAACTCTAGTGTAGATTAGATTTTAATTTCTTGTCAAAATTAGCATAGGACCTTTATTTGTAATTTTTCTTAGAATTAATTTTGGCACCTAAAACACCAACCTAGGTAAACTTAGAGTTTCTAAAAACCTCTAAATTTACCTAGGCCGGTCTAGAAAACCCATGGAGGGGGTGAGCATACAAACTAGACACACCCCTCCCCATGTGCTCATTTAGGCTCCACTTTTGGGAGGGAATTCATTTGAATTCCCCTCCACTTTCTTTTGAATTTACAACCCTCTAAACACTATAAAAAAGAGGGCTTGGCTAATGTATTTGGAAGATTAATATACTTAGTGAATTGCTGCCAAATTGTGCCAATTTCACTTCTTGCCCAAAAACCTCTTAGGTTAGGCTATTGATCTTCAAATCTCCCCTTACCAAAGAGAGTTGGCCTCACCACTCTCAATCCCTACCTATCATGCACCTTCAAGGTCACCATAGCTCCTATGAGGACCTTGTTTCGCTTACACTCCATAAAGCTTCCGCCAATCACCAACAATTCTACAAATCTTGAAGGCACTTCTCCATCATTTAGTATCAGAGCCATGGTTTTCAAGAGCTAAGTGCCTTATTTCGTTTTAATTTTTGTGTTCATCTTATTTCCATGTTGATGGAGATCAAGCTCAAGAGGACATGGAGGCCAATCAACAAGATCAAGACGAGGTGGAGGCACAAATAGAAGACGCCCATGGAGGTCAAAGTCCACCCCAAAGGATTACAAGAAGCATGTTCAAAGCTTTGGGAGCTAGAGGACATTTATTTTCTCTTTTTGTAATTTCTTTAGTTGAAGGTGCTTAGAGGGAAACATTAGAAACCTCTTTTGTTTTAGCATCTTGTAGGTTTTAGTTAGGAGCTTTGGGGGGGTGTATTAGTAGATAGGTGTAGAAGTAGAATAGGAGGTGCCAAAGTGAAGGAAAGGATCACACCTTCCTCATGCATAGAATAGGCGCCGGTTCTAGAATGATTTGGGAGGGAATTTTGAATTGTTTTAGCTTGCATTTTCAGCACCTTAGGCTATAAATAGAGGTGCTCTCTTTGTAAAATTCAGATTGGAATTAATCTAAGAAAACTCTACTCAAATTTTGAGTGACCTTTGGAGAGCTTTTGGAGCCTTCTTCTCTAGTCTTATCTTGATGGATCATTGGAGTCCTCAAGTGGCGGCATCACTCTCATCTAGGAGCATTCCACACTTCTAGTGGCGAGATCATCCAACATTCTTCCATCTTCATGAGCACTCTCTTCTCCTTCCTTTCTTCTTTTTCAATTGTTCATGTTGCCTTGTGTTCTTGAGTTGTTTTGGTTCGTTTCTTCTATTTTCCAGCACCTATGTTCTGTTTTGTTTTTAATTCTGTTCGGCTCATATGATTAATTGTTCAATTCTGTTCGGTCATTCCAGTTTTAATCTCTTTGTTGATTCAATTTGACAATATTTGGTTCTTCCAAATGAGTTTGGGATTTGGTACTAGTTTTTGGTGAGTTCTTGTCTTAGAACAATGATCCAACTCTAAGAAAAGTGCCTCTATAATGTCCAGCTCAAGGTGATTCCTAAGAATGTCAAGAATCATTCTCTATGTGGCTATTGGAATCACATCATGTGGTATCATGTGGAATCACTTGTTGATAGTTCTCATTGCTTGGAAAATTTGGTAGAAGAGTTCAAAGATGTGTTTCAAGATCCTCCAAATGGACTTCCACCTTTGAGAGGGATTGAGCACCAAATTGATTTGATACCGGGCTCTTCTTTACCAAATCGTCCAGCATATAGGACCAATCCAAGTGAAACCAAGGAAATTCGCCAACAAGTTGAGGCTTTGATTGAGAAAGGGTGGGTACAAGATAGCATGAGTCCTTGTGCTATGCCTATCATCTTAGTGCCAAAAAAGGATGGCACATGGCGAATGTGTTCGGATTGTAGGGCCATAAATAACATAACCATTAAGTATAGGCATCCCATACCTAGACTAGATGATTTGTTGGATGAATTACATGGTTCTAAAATCTTTTCAAAGATTGATCTTAAAAGCGGCTACAATCAAATCCGTATCAAACCGGGTGATGAATGGAAGACGGCTTTTAAGACCAACTTTGGTTTATATGAGTGGTTAGTTATGCCTTTTGGTTTAACTAATGCACCAAGTACCTTCATGCGCCTCATGCATCATGTTCTTAGACCTTTCATTGGTAAGTTTGTTGTGGTTTACTTTGATGACATTCTCATTTATAGCTTATCTTTGAATGACCATAGGTTGCATGTTAGGCAAGTTTTGGAAACCCTTAGGAAGGAACATTTGTATGCTAACCTTGCTAAATGTATGTTTGCTCTTGATCATATAGAATTCCTAGGGTTTGTTGTGAGTTGTAAAGGGGTCCATGTGGACAAAACAAAGGTGGTGGCCATTCAAAATTGGCCTACACCGAAATCTTTGAATGAGGTCCGAAGTTTTCATGGGCTTGCTTCTTTCTATAGAAGATTTGTCCCAAACTTTGGTACCATTGCCGCACCACTCAATGACATAGTGAAAAAGGATGTGGTCTTTCATTGGGGAGAAGCACAACAAAATGCTTTTGATACTTTGAAAGAAAAATTGACTAATGCTCCCATCTTGGCCCTTCCTAATTTCACTAAGACATTTGAGATTGAGTGTGATGCTTCAAGCATAGGTATTGGGGCTGTTCTCCTTCAAGAGGGCCACCCCATAGCCTATTTTAGTGAGAAATTGAAGGGAAGTCATCTCAACTATTCCACCTATGATAAGGAATTATATGCACTTGTTAGGGCTTTGTTTACTTGGCAACACTATCTTTTTCCCAAAGAGTTTGTGATACATAGTGATCATGAATCTCTTAAATATTTGAAAAGCCAAAACAAACTTAACAAGAGGCATGCTAAGTGGGTGGAATTCCTTGAGCAATTTCCTTATGTGATCAAACACAAGCAAGGTAAAATAAATATTGTGGCGGATGCTCTTTCTAGAAGATACACCTTGCTAAATCTTTTAACCTCTCAATATCTTGGTTTTGATCACATTAAGGAACTTTATCATGATGACCTTGATTTTTCTCTCATCTATCAAGAGTGTCTTAAAGGAGGACACAAAGACTTTTTTTATTCAAGATGGCTTTCTTTTTAAAGGACAACGTCTTTGTGTTCCCCAATGCTCTATTAGAATATCTCTTGTTAGAGAAGCTCATGAGGGGGGTTTAATGGGACATTTTGGGGTTGCTAAAACTTTGGATGTGTTGCATGAACATTTCTTTTGGCCTCATATGCATAAATATGTTCATAGTTTGTGTGATAAATGCATAGCTTGCCGCAAAGCTAAGTCTAAAATGCATCCCCATGGTCTTTATACTCCTCTTCCTATCCCTTCAATGCCTTGGGTAGATACATCTATGGATTTCATCTTAGGCTTACCCAAGACATCAAAGGGAAAGGACTCCATTTTTGTGGTAGTGGATCGTTTTTCAAAGATGGCTCACTTTATTCCTTGCCACAAAGTGGATGATGCATGCCACATTGCAAACCTCTTCTTCCAAGAAGTGGTTCGCTTGCATGGGATTCCTAGGTCTATAGTGTCCGATAGAGATCCTAAGTTCTTAAGTCACTTTTGGAAGACCTTGTGGGGCAAGCTTGGAACTAAGCTTTTATTTTCTACCACTTGCCACCCACAAACTGATGGTCAAACCGAGGTGGTGAATAGAACTTTGGGACAACTATTGAGATGCTTTATTTCGGGAAATCCTAGAGTGTGGGAGAATTTACTACCCCATGTTGAGTTTGCATATAACCGAGTAGTAAATTCTACCACCTCCCATTCTCCTTTTGAGGTGGTCTATGGGTTTAATCCCCTAACACCTCTTGATCTTCTTCCTATTCCCCTTCTTGGAGATGTCTTGTGCAAAGATGGGGATGAAAAGGCTTCTTTTGTGAAAACTTTGCATAAAGACATCAAGAAGAGAATTGAGAAGAAGGTCGGCAAGTATGCTGAACTTGCCAATAAAAGGAGAAAAGCATTGTTGTTTGATGAGGGCGATTGGGTTTGGCTTCACTTGAGGAAGGATCGTTTTCCTACTCAAAGGAAGTCCATACTAATGCCTCGAGGGGATGGACCTTTCCAAGTCCTCAAGAGGATTAATGACAATGCTTATGAGTTAGATATGCCTGATACATTCTTAGGTAGTCATACTTTTAATGTCAGCGATCTAACTCCTTTTTCTGTAGGTCTCCAGAATTCGTGGTCGAATTCTCTCCAACTCGGGGAGTATGATGGAGATCAAGCTCAAGAGGACATGGAGGCCAATCAACAAGATCAAGACGAGGTGGAGGCACAAATAGAAGACGCCCATGGAGGTCAAAGTCCACCCCAAAGGATTACAAGAAGCATGTTCAAAACTTTGGGAGCTAGAGGACATTTATTTTCTCTTTTTGTAATTTCTTTAGTTGAAGGTGCTTAGAGGGAAACATTAGAAACCTCTTTTGTTTTAGCATCTTGTAGGTTTTAGTTAGGAGCTTTGGAGGGGTGTATTAGTAGATAGGTGTAGAAGTAGAATAGGAGGTGCCAAAGTGAAGGAAAGGATCACACCTTCCTCATGCATAGAATAGGCGCCGGTTCTAGAATGATTTGGGAGGGAATTTTGAATTGTTTTAGCTTGCATTTTCAGCACCTTAGGCTATAAATAGAGGTGCTCTCTTTGTAAAATTCAGATTGGAATTAATCTAAGAAAACTCTACTCAAATTTTGAGTGACCTTTGGAGAGCTTTTGGAGCCTTCTTCTCTAGTCTTATCTTGATGGATCATTGGAGTCCTCAAGTGGCGGCATCACTCTCATCTAGGAGCATTCCACACTTCTAGTGGCGAGATCATCCAACATTCTTCCATCTTCATGAGCACTCTCTTCTCCTTCCTTTCTTCTTTTTCAATTGTTCATGTTGCCTTGTGTTCTTGAGTTGTTTTGGTTCGGTTCTTCTATTTTCCAGCACCTATGTTCTGTTTTGTTTTTAATTCTGTTCGGTTCATATGATTAATTGTTCAATTCTGTTCGGTCATTCCAGTTTTAATCTCTTTGTTGATTCAATTTGACAATATTTGGTTCATCCAAATGAGTTTGGGATTTGGTACTAGTTTTTGGTGAGTTCTTGTCTTAGAACAATTATCCAACTCTAAGAAAAGTGCCTCTATAATGTCCAGCTCAAGGTGATTCCTAAGAATGTCAAGAATCATTCTCTATGTGGCTATTGGAATCACATCACGTGTTGTTCTTCATGAATCCTTGATTGTCTTGCTGTTTTTGAGTTTAATTTTGTGTTAGATGTTGTTTTGGTTCAATCCAATCGATGCATTCATTTTCAATTTGTTCTTGAGCTTCTATTTTGCAAATTTTGTGTAGGATCCATATAAATTTCTGTTGTTGTTCTGTTTTTGGTTTATTTGAGTCTTTATTGCAATTCTAATTGGTTCATATTGTGTGTTTTGAGTCATTTTGATTTTTGAATCCAATTGTGTTTTGTCTTGTCATGTTTCTCCTAAATTGTCATCAATTCCATGTACTGTTTTTGATAATTTTGGTTTCTTGATTTGATTTGAGTCCAGTTTTAATATGAGTTTGTTTGATCCTTTGGAGCATTTTTCTTTTTAAATTTGAGTTCATATTTGTGTGTTAGATCCATACAAATTCATATACATCAATTCCATTGTGTTTTTTAAGTTTCTTCAAACTATTTTTAATTCCAGAATTAGAATCACTATGTTTTCAGTTCTGTGCTGGCTGATTTTACTTATGAAATTAAAATATGTTGAAGAAAATTATGAAACCCTGGATTTATACAGATTGATGTATTATAAAAACAAGAAAAAAAGAATCAAATCAAAATACAAAATAGGAAAAAAATGATAAATAAAAAAAAGTGTACATCCTGGAGCCAACAGAGACGGTAATTTGACAATGTATTTGAAAAATTTATCACAATTACTTGGTGCATAATTTTGGTGTGATTCCAGCGCCAAAAGTTTGCTAAGATCTTAAATTGTTTGTGGTTCAAATTTCAGATTCAGATTTCAAATAGCCAGCTCAGCATAAATTTTATAAGTCACGCTTTTTGTGCCTAAAATTTCCAGTAGTACTGTTTTGGTTTTTTTAAAATTTCCATTTGTTGTTGTCTTATTTTTAAATTTGAATTGTTCTTTGCTTTAATTTGTTGACCTCAAATTTTTGGTGAACAAAAAATTCAAATTGGTGCTTGTTAAGTTGAAATTAACCATTGTGGTGAGTCCATCCCTACTTAGTAGGTAATGTTTTGGAGATTTTAATTGACTAACCATAAGAGGTTAAGGCAATGAGTTGCAGCAAATAGAAATACAAACACATACACATTGTAAAACACATCAAGGAAGATCAACCGCAAGCCAAGGAATGCATAGTTTAGGAAATCTGAATTTTATTTTGTGTAATTCAATTTATTTTGTATTTCTTTTGAGTTGTAATTACATTCAACTTTGATTAATTAGTGGAATAATTACGTATTAGACGGTGAGTGTGTCTTCAATGACTCTAAGTTTCTAGAAGCCTCACCTTAGGATTCATCTAGTTTAAAGCTTTTTAGTTAGTAATCTTTAATTGTGCTTAGTTAATTGTTTTGCTTTAATTACTTGTTTTGTATTGTTAATTTCTTTGCATTGTTTTTCTTGCATAAACAAGTGTTTTTCATTCTTAATTATGATCCAAGTAAATTACTTAGAAAAAGATTTGTGAAAAGTCTTGAGGGATAGATTTTGGCAAGGAAAGACTTGGTACTTAAGAGGTCCTAGTGATCCACCTCTCTTTCCTAGAAAGCTACCTTCATTACTCTCCTTGTCTTTTTTGGGGTAAATTACTTTTAACACAAAGCTTTAACCATGTCTTCTCATTCTCGTCATTCTAATGAAAGTGAGGGAACATCTATCAAATCTCTTTTGGAAAAAATAGCACAAGATGTTCAAGCACTTTCATATAGACAAATACAATATGAGGCCCTACTCAAAGAAAGTGATACTCATTTTTCTTTGATGCAAGAAGAGTTGAAAATGGTTAAAGAAAGGAATGAATACAACAAATCAAAAAGAAGTTCTCATGCATCTAGCTCTAAGGTAGACAATTCTTTTGGGGAACAAAGCTTTAGAATTAATGAATATTATCAACCACCCCCTAGAAGAGCTAGAAAAGAAAGCACTAAGGAGGTTAGGGTAGATCTACCTTATTTCCATGGGAAAGAAAATGTAAAAGCCTATCTAGATTGGGAAATGAAGGTAGAACAATTGTTTGCTTGCCATAGAGTAAGTGAGGAAAGAAAGGTACCCTTAGCCACCCTAAGTTTTCAAGATAATGCTATGTATTGGTGGAATGCCCTTGAGAGAAAAGGTGCCTTCATAAGGACCCTCCCATAGAGTATTGGAATGATCTTAGGGGAGCTTTAAGACGCCGCCATATTCCCTCCTACCACAATAGGAAGTCAATGGACAAACTCCAAAGACTTCATCAAAAAAATCTAAGTGTAGAAGAATATTGGCAAAATATGATGCTATATATAATAAGGGCAAGAATTAATGAAGACAACCATACCACCATATCTAGGTTTTTAAGTGGTCTCAAACTTGAGATAAGAAACAAAGTTGAACTTTTACCCTATAAAGATTTAAATGACTTGATTCAACTTAGCATTAAAGTTGAAAAACAAATTTTGAGAAAACAATCAAGTCAAAAACAAAGTTCAAACTTTGTATCTTATGACAAGGAAGAGGTCCAAAGAGGGGAAGAGCATATAAAAGAAACATCTCTAGAACCTTCCCAAAACCTACCCAAATACGCGCCTATCTCACACACTCAAACTAAAGAAATTCCATGTTTTAAATGTTTTGGTAATGATCATTTAGCATCTCAGTGTTCCAATGAAAGATCTATGATCTTGCGGGACAAAGATAACAATAGTAGCCAAGACAAAGAAACTA
This sequence comes from Phaseolus vulgaris, assembly GCF_000499845.2. Lineage (NCBI taxonomy): Eukaryota > Viridiplantae > Streptophyta > Magnoliopsida > Fabales > Fabaceae > Phaseolus > Phaseolus vulgaris. The sequence goes on along the minus strand of NC_023755.2, from coordinate 9,682,469 downwards.
GTAAGAGTGAAGAAAATATAAAATAGAAAATAACCAACAAGTGAAGGTCGAGTTATCTATAGGCACCTACAAAGATAAAGTTTTATGTGATGCAGTGCCTAAAGAAACTTGTCATGTCTTATTGAGACGACCATTGCAAAGTATTAAAAATTTCATGCTCCATTGTCGTACCAACTGTTGAACCAAGTGGTGTTCAAGCTTTGAAGAATCCAAAACCCTTTGAAGGATGTTGAAGGCTAGGCTGTGCTTGTTGTTGCTAAGTTGTCTTAGATAGGATCTGGGGTAGATTGAGTTTTGTAATCCACTCTTGATTGAATCCAAAGCAAAGGCATTCTCAATCTTTTTAAAAGAAAAAGTTTTTTTCAAGCTAAGTGAAAAACAACCTGTTGTTTTATCGAAACAACTGATTGTTTTATACTTAGGTGTTTTTAGAAAAGATTGAAAACTGTTTTTCAAATGGTTGAGTTGTTAAAACCAAAACAACCTATTGATTCGAGGAAACAATCGATTGTTTGTTTTTGGTACCATAACAGAAAAATGGTTTTTGTTTTGACTGAGCTTTAAATGATTTTAACTAATTACGCTCAAGTCTTTAATGCTTTGACCAATCTTTAAATGCAATGAATAGTTTGTTAAGATTTGGTAACAAACATCATCTTTGAATATATGTTCAGAAAAACAGATTTGAGAAAGAACAATTAACACACGTTTTTGAGTTTTTCAAAGAGTTGAGATTGCTTAGAGATTGATATTGATCAAAGTGTGTGAGATAGGATTTCTGGTTGTATTGATTTCAAATTTGCTTATGTAACAAGTGTAATCCTTGTATCTGTTGAACAAGAATCTTTGTGTGTTTGCTGAGAAGTGTTGTGTGTTCTTGAGGGGATCAAGATCAACATTCTTAGTGTTGGTGTGTTGGCCAAGAGAAGTGTGTGTCTTGAGGGGATCAAGATCACTTTCATGGTTGTGTTGTAAGTAATCTAGGTTTGATTGCTTAGTGGTGTTCCTCTGTGGTTTCTGAGAAGACTGGATGTAGCTCTGGGTATAGAGTGAACCAGTATAAATCTCTGTGTGCATTTTCTCTATCCCTTAACTCTTTAAATTCAGTTTTAATATTTTGTAAACTGGTATAAACAACCGATTGTTTTGTTGGTGTTGTGCTTTTAGCTTTGTGTTTTTGAAAAACTGATTTCTTAATCAAGATATTCTTGAAGTAATTTCATTCAAGGCTTAAAATTTTTCGAAATCTCTCTTTAAACCATTCACCCCCTCTAGTTTAAAGCCATATATTCTAACAATTGGCATCAAGAGCTTGGTTCTTGAAAGTTATTCAAGTTGATCCAAACAAAATTTTCTATGGCTGGAAAACAATCTTTTGAGGAAGGTGCTTCAATCTACAAACCACCTTTATTCTGTGGATTGAATTACAAGTATTGGGAAGCCAGAATGAAAATCTTCGTGGAATCTATAGATCAAGGAATTTAGGATTCAATTGAGAATGGTCCTTACATTCCAAAGTTTAAAAAGAATGGTTCTTTCATTGCAAAACCTTTGTCCCAATGGACCAATGATGAATGTAAAATGGCCAAGCTTGATTGTACTGCTCAAAACATAATAGCTTCTGCACTAGATACTAATGAGTTTTTCAGGATATGAAAATGCAAAACTGCTAAAGAGATGTGGGACACACTCAAGGCTGCTCATGGAAACAATTAACCAAAGGAGGCAAGGTCAAAGAGTCAAGCAAGAAGGAAAAGAAGGCAAAATAAAAAAAGCCTCAACCTCTGCTTCATGGCCAGAAAGGAGGATGACTCAAGTAGTGTAAGTTCATCTAAATTCTCAAACTCTGAATATTATGGTCAATTACTTCAAGCTTTTCAAGAAACGCATGAAGAAGCCAACCGATTGGCCCTCTTGAACAATCGATTAAAAGAAAAGAATAGCTGGCTTGAAAACAGAGTAAAATCACTGGAAGAGGAATTAGAAAATTCAAAAACAGATTTTGAAAACCTTGAAATCATTTACAGAAACTCCTCTTGGAAGTGTAATACTCTTGTTTGTGAAAATTGCGAAAATCTTGAAAATAAGGTTCACTATCTTGTTAAAACTGTGGATAAGCTTTCTAAAGGTCAATCCAACTTTGAGAGTGTCTTGGCATCTCAAAACTGTGTTTTTGGAAAACCTGGATTGGGTTTTAACCCACAAAACAAACAAGATAGATTTTCAAAATCATTTTCGAGAATGCCAGAAAAACAACCGATTGGACCATCGAAACAACCGATTGTTACATGCTTGCATGAAAAGAGGTCATTCTGTGAGGTTCTGTAAAATCAGAAAATTTGTTGTTCCTAGAGGCTTTATGAAGTGGATTCCTAAGTGCAATAAAGATTCAATTGATGAATATAAACAAAATGGACCCACATTCATAAGGGGACCAAATCTTTGTACTTGAAAATCTTCTTTGTAGGAAATCTTGGAGGAGAGCAAGCAACAATGGTACTTGGACAGTGGATGCTCCAAGCACATGATAGGGGACAAATCAAAGTTGCTAAGCATCTCCTTTAAGCAAGAAGGGTGATCTTGCAGGGGATTCAAACGTCGAAGGATTCGCCTCGTCAAACTCTCTGTTCCACCTCCGCAACCGTGACAAGTGCAAGAACGCTCCAAGAACTCCACAAGAACTCCAAGCAAACTTGCGAAACACACCAAACGGCGCCTCTAGCGGCCGATGGCACTCCGACGCTCAAATCAGCCTTACAAAACACACCAAAGAACTAAGAACTGACTCTCTGCGAGACTCGTGTGCACTCTGTGATTCTCTCTCTTTTCTCTATGTGTGTGTAAACTGGTAACTTCCAAGAATGAATCTTACCTCCCTTTGCATGAGCGCGGAATGCCCTTTATATACTCTGGTCGAACCTCTCTCCAGATGATGACACGTGGAGACATGTGACTCACATGTCACCTTACACGTGGCACCATCTGAGGGTCAAAGCGCACCTCTGTTGCGCGCCTAAGTTATCCGTGCATGAAGTAACTTAGCGCGTTTCTTCAACTAGGTGGCTCGTGCAACCTCAGTGTGAATACCAAGTGTGGCTTGGCTAAGCGCACGCACCAGGCATTACTTACTGTGTGAACGATCACCTCTGCTTTGCACCATGCACGTTATGGGTTAAAAGAGCACCAATCACCGACTGGCTTACTAGCTCTCTTAAGCCACTCTCATGCACGACACTACAAAGCACATAACTTCTCCTTTCTCTGATACTCTGTCACGCAAGGCTCGTATGCAACGCTCTCGCTGGGAATCACCCTTCGTTTCCAGCTTAACTGCGTGTAACATGAAAACTCGATGATCATCGCTCACACCAGATGACCGATCGGTGCACCATAGCACCACGCCTTCTGCTTCCAGGCGCTTATCTAGGCGCTGATCACGCATCCTCTCTGACCACCGCCCCTTGATCACCGATCACCACCCTGGGTGACTTACTCAATGACACATCTGTTTCCCTGGCCCACGTGTTCCACTAAGAACGGTCCACGTGGCTATCTGTTGTTGATGTCACCGACTGCCGATGACCGACCGGATCAAAGGGCATGTCACCTATGGGGACAAAAATAAAGGAAGGACTCTTGGGAGAGGATCCATAGGAGACAAAGACATCTTGGTCATCCACGATGTGCTCTATGTAGAAGGTCTAAAGCACAATCTGCTGAGCATTAGCCAACTATGTGACAAGGGATATCAAGTGATGTTCAAGTCAAACACATGTGAAATCTGAATACCCAACACAAAAGAGGTAATGTTGGTAGGTAAGAGAGTAAATAATGTGTATCTTCTAGATATCTCTTCACCATGTTCAATTGGATGTCTTCTATCCAAGCAAGATGAATCTTGGCTTTGGCATAAAAGAATTGCTCATATTCACATGAATCACTTGAACAAGCTAATTTTAAGGGATCTTGTGATTGGGCTACCAAAGCTCAAGTTTGAGAGGGATCACATTTGTGAAGCGTGCCAAAAAGGGAAACAAGTGAAAAGTTCTTTTAAAATAAAAAATGTTGTTTCTTCTTTAAAACCCCTTGAACTTCTTCACATGGATGTCTTTGGACCCTCAGGAACTATGAGTCTTGGTGGAAATTATTATGCTCTTGTTATTGTTGATGACTTTTCTAGGTTCACTTGGACTCTTTTCTTGGAATCAAAGAGTGATGCCTTTTTTGCATTCAAGAAGCTAGCTAAAAGGTTACAAAATACAAAGAACTGCAACATAGGCTCTATTAGAAGTGACCATGGAGGAGAATTCTAAAATGAGAAGTTTAGCCAGTTCTGTGAGAAGATGGGGATTCTGCACAACTTCTCTACTCCAAGAACTCCACAGCAGAATGGTATGGTAGAGAGGAAGAACAGGTCTCTTGAAGAGCTAGCAAGGACAATGCTTAGTGAATCATCTCTTCCTAAGTACTTTTGGGCGGATGCAGTGAGCACCTCGTGTTATGTGATGAATAGAGTGCTTATTAGGCCCATTTTGAAGAAAACTCCATATGAACTCTTCAATGGGAGGAAGCCTAACATCAATCATCTCAGATTTTTTGGCTGCAGTTGTTTCATTCTCAACAATAGAAAGGAAAACTTAGGGAAGTTTGATGAGAAAGCGGATCTTGGCATCTTCATAGGGTATTCTCTCACAAGTCATGCATATAGAATCTATAATAAGAGGTTGATGACTGTAGAACAATCAGTTCACGTTGTCTTTGATGAGGTAGATCACAGAAACATCCGAATCCCGAAGACCAGAGCTGAAGAGGATGAACATAGCATCAATTTGGAGAAGCTGGAAATCTGTGCAGAAAAACAACCGGTTGATTCGCAGAAACAACCGATTGAAATTCTGCAACAGAGTGAGCTGCCCAAAGAATGGAGGATTCCTAGAGATCCGTCAATGGAAAACATCATAGGGCAGATAAAGGAAGGTGTCTCCACACGAAGCTCCGTCTCAAACTTCTGCAGGCACACAACTTTTGTATCACAAATTGAACCAAAGTCAATTGATGAAGCTCTCAAGGATGAGAAGTGGGTTGAAGCCATGCATGAAGAATTGAATCAATTTGCAAGGAATGAGGTATGGTTTCTTGTCCCTAGAATAGATGAGATGAACATTATAGGTTCGAAGTGGGTATTCAGAAACAAGTTGGATGAAGATGGTGTGATCACAAGAAACAAAGCAAGGCTAGTTGCCAAAGGCCACAATCAAGAGGAGGGCATAGATTATTGTGAAACCTTTGCCCCTATTGCAAGGTTGGAGGTTGTGAGGCTGCTGCTGGCTTTTACTTGTATGAGTGGTTTCAAATTCTTCCAAATGGATGTCAAAAGTGCCTTCTTGAATGGCTACATCAATGAGGAAGTGTATGTAGATCAACCACCGGGTTTTGAAGATCATAAGCATCCCAACCATGTCTTCAAGTTGAAGAAAGCTTTGTATGGACTGAAGCAAGCTCCAAGGCAGTGGTATGAGAGGCTTAGCAACTTTCTGCTATCACATGGTTATGAAAGGGGAATGGTAGACAAGACTCTCTTCATCAAAAAAGTCAAATTCAGAAATAATTCTTGTACAAATCTATGTTGATGACATCATCTTCGGTGCTACACAAGATAGGTTGTGTGGAGAATTTGTGGCTGCAATGAAAGGTGAGTTTGAAATGTCTATGATGGGAGAATTGTCTTTCTTTCTTGGATTGCAGGTTAAGAAAACAAAGGATGGGATCTTTCTATGTCAATCAAAGTATTGCAAGGAGATTCTCAAGATATTTGAAATGGAAAGATGCAAAGAAGCAAGCACTCGAATGCCATCAAGCTACTATATGGATGCTAATTCTGCTGGAAAGAGTGTAGATCAAACCAAATACAGAGGATTGATTGGCTCTTTGCTATATCTAACAGCAAGTAGGCCGGACATCATGTTCGTGGTGTGTCTTTGTTTAAGATATCAAGCAAATCCTAAAGAATCACACTTCAAAGCTGCAAAAAGAATTCTGAAATATCTAAAAGGAACATCAACTGTTGGGTTATGGTATCCTTCTTGATCCTGCCTGTTGACCAGAACGCTGGAAACTGCCTCGTCAAAGGATCGACGTGTGCACCGCTTCGAACCTCCGTTCCTCTTCGAGATCCACCTCAAGAACCTGCAAAGAAACAGAGCGGCGCCGCTGCGGCCGATCGCACTCCAACGCCCAAGTCAGTGACAGTATCACCAAATACTAAGAGAACAAGAACCGTGCAAATCCTCTCTCACAGTCAGCTCTAACTCGCAAGCGTAAAGAGTATAAACTGAACGTGCGTACCTCAGAAAGTTTGTTAAGAACTCTTATATACCTGGTAGCTTTCTCTCTCCTGGCAGTTACAGACTTGGACACGTGGCTCGCATCCAACTGTACACGTGCCATCATCTGGAGGCTCCCTGACTTGGCGCTGCTTCTACTCTCATTTTGGCTAAGTTACTTATGCATGGTACTGCCCAGTGCATAGCTAACTTGGGAGTGCGATCTCTACTGGAACTGGCGAGTTAGGGGCCTTCATACACCTTCCCTGTGGTCTCGCCGGCCGCCTTCATAATCTGCTTCTCCTTCATCTTCGGCGATGTGCTTGCTCTGGCGATCTCCAATGACTAGGTCGCCTGAATCTACATCTGGCGACTTCATCTTTAACCTGGCGATCGCCGATTCTGGTAAGCTGGAAATCGGAACACGCCAATATAACAACTGGCGACTACACGAGCCCCCCGACTTCCTTCCCTTCTGCCAACCTGGCGCCTTGTCAACACGCCTATACTGTAGCAGGATGCCACGTCATCACACCCGACCACCAGGGCGGTACACAAGCCCCCCAGTCTTAAGCGAAGACTTGTCTAGCAAAAAGACTGAAAGAGCCTACGTTAACACCGACCTACGTGGCACTGACGCAGAATTCCAAGCGGTTGTACCTTCTGCTGCTCTGACGCTCCACCAAACCCCTCACTCATCGCTCGACACGTGGCTTCATCAACGGCTCTCTTCATTTGCCGTTTGCGCTTCCTAAAACCATTTCGAAAAACCCTTAAACCCATTTCGCTCCACTGTTCCATCACTTTCTTCGTGCCTGCAAACGCTCTAACTTCTTTCTGTGAAAACTCTCAACGCTCTCCAACGCTCTAGATCACCATCTTCCTCCATCGTCTTCCTGATCATCAAAAGGTACCTACTTTCCTTCATCTGCTGGTTTTTCTTGCATTTTCACCGATTTGCATCATCCTGTAACTGCTTGGTGCATACGCTGTGGGTTGTTTTTCCATTTATCCTTCTGCGTAACTTAGGGCTTCGTCAATCGTCGCAACGAACCTACATTCGTTCGTTTTTCACCTTCCTTCTATGGTCGAGTCAGCCTCTGTAACCCCCTGATCATTTTTCCTTTCTTCTTCCTTTGCAGCTGCTACCATGACTCGCACAAAGATTACCCCGAACCCTCCTCCTTCAGCACGAAACCTTCCTTCACAAGCACACGACCCAACACAAGTTCGTGGCGCTTCATCTTCGCAGGCTGAGAGGCCTGCGTCTTCCCAACCTGTCCTGGCCCAGGCGACTCCACCTAACGCTGGAGGAGCCCCCGTTCCCCTGCCTGACTTCAAAACTTTGTATCCCTGGGCCAACTCGACCCTCCTGAGGGAGACATCCTCTGTGAACACTGCGGGGGCAGTTTTGCGGCTGACCAAGGGGGACGAGATCTATCAATCGTTTCACAAGGAGCACGACGAGAAGATGATGGTGCTGCCTTGCCCCGCCGATCTGCCCGTGTGTGCTGATGATAAAGTAAGCGCCGACGGGCCCTTCTGTTTTGTCTATACGACTCTATTCAAGAAGGTCAAGCTCAGGTTCCCTTTCACCCGATTCGAGAGGGAACTTCTTACCGAGCTCAACATTGCTGCCGCCCAGCTTCACCCCAACAGCTGGGCGTTTGTTCGAGCTTTTCAAGTAATGTGTGACCACCTGGGGTTGCCCGCGTCGGTGGACGTGTTCTTATTCCTCTTCGAAGCCAAGCACCCAGGAGAGCGCCTGTGGGTCAGCTTGAACGCGATTGCTGGGAGGTCCATCTTTGCCATCTTCCAGCAATCGTACAAAGACTGGAAGGGGAAGTTCGTCCAAGTACGTGCGAACGACAAGGACGCCTCCCTTCTCGATGGCTTCCCCTTGTACTAGGTGGACAAGGGGAAGAAGGAGTCCAAGAGCTGCTTCAGGAGGCCCAGAAGTCCTGACAGCATGGGAGCATTGGACAGAGACCTATGTCTCTTCTGGAAGAAGGTGGAGGACGCCAATATAACATTCCTTACCACCACCTTGATATGCTTCGAATTCTACGAAGATCAGCTAGAAATTCGAATAGGTTAGGACATTAAACTCTTGTTTTGATACCGCTTCTTGTTTAGCTGTTTCTGGGCGTCTTGTGCGTTATGCACAAGACTTTGGTTTTACCTTTCCTGCACATACCACCTGCTTTGCTGTTTATTACCTTATGCACTTATTTTTTTCCCTTGAGTTAACCCATGCACTTTCGTTCCATGCAGACAACATGTTGGGCAAAAGCATGCTCGCCGAACTGAAGGCGCTCGCCCGAAACCACGGGTTGGCGACCGGTTCCCAAACGGTGCCCAACTCGGTGGTGGAGACCGCCATTGTCCAAGGGCGATCACCACCCAAGGAACCCGCCCAACGCAAGAAATTGGTCCTTAAGAGACCTAAAAGGAAAGCCCCTCAAGTCATCCATGAGGAGGAAGAAGAGGATGACGAGGTCACTGAGGATGGCCTCGTTACGAAGAGGAAGAGGGTGACACCTTCTTCACCACCTGCTCCACCCCCTCTTCCAACCTCAGCACCACCATCGACGCCTGCTCCTCCTCCATCATCGCCACCCCCACAGGCTCCTGCCTTTCCAGTCCAAGCGGTTCCACTGGCCACTGCGCCACCTGCAGCTGAGGCCCAAGAGCCAAACTTCCTGGAGGACCCCCCAAGCGCTTCAACGCCATATGTGTCAGCTGGAGGGGGTCCCCCTTCAAACGCCTCAGCTGCAGAAGATGCTCCAATCGGGGATGAGGTTGCTCATACCTCTCCGATTCTGATCACCGAATCCCCGATTCCGTCGCCACGCCAGGAAGCAACTACTGAAGAACCTGCTAAGGAAGGTGGCGGCGAGAACCCACAACAAGCCCACCTGGTGCCTCTCCAAGCCGCAAACCTTCCCCTTGAGGTCACAAGGATGTGGGAGCCTCTAACTGCCAAGCTGAAAACCATAGCAGAGGATATCCCAGCGATCATAACCAGGGCTGTGGAAGGCTCAACCAGGAGGCTCCAAGACGACCTCTTCAACCTCAAAACCGAAAACAGCACCATGAGGGTCGAGGTGGAGAAGTTGTCTTTCAGCCTGACGCTCGCAGAAATCGAACACTCCCGAGTGGAGGATGCAATGAATACCGAGCTCAGGCTGGCGCGCAAGGAGGCCACTGACCTTCGCCACAAAGTTCACCAACTTGCCCAAGAGAAGGTCGAGCTGGAAAGCAAAATTGTGCCTCTTCGCGCCAGGGCGGTCGACCTGGAGGCTCTCATGAAAGCTGACGCCGCTAAGGTGCAAAAACTGGAGCAGAGGTCGATCGACCGAGAGAAACTACTTGGGCAAGTGGAAAAGGCGAGGGACGACGCCATGGCTGATCTCGTCGAGGCCAACAAAGAGAAAGGAAAGGTGGCTGCTGAGTTGGCCCAAGCACAGTCGGAATCCAAGAAGGTTACTGAAGACCTTCTCCAGGCTCGAGAGACCAACGAACAACTCAAAAAACAGGTTGAATAGCTGGAGCAGCAGAATAAAAAGCTGAAAGAGCAAACTGAAGACCTCAAGAAGCGGATTGAGGAACTTCAGGGGCAAATCGAAGAACTTAAGCTAAACTCTGCTCAGATTCTGGCTGCTGGATTCGAAGCTGCACGGGAACAGTTTGCTTGCCTATTCCCCGAACTGGATCTCAGCATGGTGTCGCTGAACAACGAAGTAGTAGATGGAAAAGTCGTTCCTGCTGAAGACTAATCAACTCTTCTACATCTACTACCTTCGTTTTTTCCCTTGTATTACTCTGTAATAAACTCGTGCATATGTGCCTTTAACAGATACTTATCTTAATGACAAAGTTTGGATATTCCCTCTCCTGACTTCTTTAAGCGCTTTAACCTTCTTCGCATGTTTAACTTTGTCGGATTTAACTTAATGATTTTGCAAACACGACTTTTGACTTAACTGCTTCGAACCACTTCAAACTTAAGCAATAATCACTTTAACCAACTTGTACTCTTAAGGCACTAACCTTATCGTAAGAATATCCCTCAAGCAACGAACTGTAACTCAGTTATTGGCTCAAAACACCGTCCCACTCGACCTGCTTCATCAAACAGGTCTTTTAACCTTCTCGCCGCTGTTTGAACTCTTCCCGATCGCCAAGAACTCTTGGTAATATCACCTTCTTTCTGGCCTCATGCTTTGGCAATTGTTTCTCTATCTGGGGGTAGAAACGCCTTTTGGGATCCTTCTTTGACCCCCTGAGCTTCAGAATAAAAGACCGGTTAACTAGGCGTTCTCTTCGAACCTACCTTAGCCACCTTCCAAACTTCTTCCACCCTCTGCACCATACCTGAACTCGTTCGAGACGAGAAGGATTTTATCTTGCCTAAACTCGCATGTAAACGAGAAGGTCTTTAACTCGCCTGAACTCGCTCATCGGCGAGAAGGTCTTTAACTCGCCTGAACTCGCTCATCGGCGAGAAGGTCCTTAACTTGCCTGAACTCGCTCATCGGCGAGAAGGTCTTTAACTTGCCTGAACTCGCTCGACGGCGAGAAGGTCTTTATCTGGTGCCTCAACTTGCCCAGGGTGTACATCTCCTCCCCCTGGATGCACTGAGGACCTTTTCTCTTTCTCGCCTGCGCTCGCTCGACGGCGAGGAGGTCTTTATCTTGCCTCTACATTGCCCCAGGGGTTACATCTTCTCGCCCCCAGAAACACGGAGGACTTTTACTGGCGCCTCTACATTGCCCCAGGGGTTACATCTTCTTGCCCCCAGAAACACGGAGGACTTTTACTGGCGCCTCTACATTGCCCCAGGGGTTACATCTTCTCGCCCCCAGAAACACGGAGGGCTTTTTACTCTTCCTCGCCTGCACTCGCTCGACGGCGAGGAGGTCTTTAACTTGCCTCAGAACGCGCGAGGGCGTTGAGGTCTTTCATCTGGTGCCTCCGATCGCCGAAAAACGATGAGGACTTAAAAACCTTTACTGATGCCTCTAATCGCCGAAAAACGATGAGGACTTAAAAAACTTTAACTGAAAGCATGCGATATATCTTTTCTTGCCTTAAATCACTTACAAGTGAGAAGGTCTTTCTTCAAAACTTTTGGAAAACAGCAAACATGCAACCAGAAAACGCCTTATACTTCGAAAACTCTTCTTTTATTGGGTGGCCTCATTAAAAACCCTCCTTAGGGAAAAAAGAGTGCCCCCTTCAAACTGTTTCATCAGAGACATTGTAATATAACTTTGTGTTTGTCTTTACTTACAAAGCTCTTAACTATAGTACAACTTCAGGTGTGTGGCGTTCCAAGTGCGAGGAATCGCCCCTCCTTCCAGCGTCTCTAAGCGGTAGGCGCCGTTCCCGAGCGCCTCGGTTATTCTGAATGGTCCAGTCCACTTGGGTGACAGTTTATTCTCCATCTCGTACTGGTGGGCCTTCCTCATCACCAGATCGCCTTCTCTAAACTGCCTTGGCATCACCTTCGAGTTGTATCTTCGTTCAACCCTTCTCTTCACAGCTTCAGCCTTCAACCTCGCCTCTTCCCTGACCTCATCCAGTAGATCCAGGTTCAGCCTTCTCTCTTCATTCGAGTCTTCCTCTACGAAGTTCTGGAATCTCGGCGAGCTCTCCTGGATCTCCACCGGAATCATGGCATCACACCCATAGACCAAGCTGAACGGGGTCTCATGGGTTCCTGACTGCTCGGTGGTGTGGTACGCCCAGACTATACGGGGCACCTCCTCAGCCCAACCTCCCTTGGCTTTCTCAAGCCTTCTCTTCAAACCTCTCAACAACACCCGATTAGCTGACTCCACCTGGCCATTTGTCTGAAGGTGCTCGACGGATGCAAACACTTGTTGAATCCCCACCCCTTCGCAAAGCTTCTTCAACAGGTGGCTTGCAAACTGCGTCCCATTATCCGACACCAGGCGTTTAGGCACTCCAAACCGGCACACGATGTTTTTCCACACGAAACCTTCGATCTTGTGTGCGGTGATCTGGGCCACTGGTTCTGCTTCAATCCACTTGGTGAAATACTCAATCGCCACCACCAAGTACTTCATCTGCCTGATCGCCAGCGGGAAAGGTCCCAGGATGTCGATTCCCCAAGTATGAAACGGCCAAGGGCTATAGATCGACTTCAGCTCCTCGGGAGGTGCCTTGTGCCAATCGGCGTGCTGTTGGCATTGTTTGCAACACTGGGCATACTTCTTGCAAACTTCTCTCATTGATGGCCAGTAGTAGCCTGCACGGAGAGTTCTCGCGGCCAGAGCTCGACCCCCGACGTGGCTTCCGCATATACCTTCGTGGAGCTCTGCCATGATTCTCGTGCACTTCTCGCCGTGTATGCATTCCAGGAGTGGGTGAGTGAACCCAAACCTGTACAGATCGCCATCAATCAATGTGTACTTGCTGGAATTTTTCTTTACCTTTCTAGCTTCCGTCGGATCCAGCAGGAGGAGGCCATCTGCCAGGCACCGCTTGTACTGTGTTATCCAAGTGTCTGGCTCATGGGTGGCGCAGACCTGCATCACATTCACCTTCTCTCCTCGACATGCTCTAATTCTCGGCGATCTCAGAGTTTCTTGCGTCAAGGACTTATGGCTTCTCGCTGCTCTCTCCGTCGACTTGCTTATCTGAAGGACCAGGTGATCTGCTACAAATGCCCTTGGCGTCTTCAGAGTTTCTTGAATCACCGTCCTCTGCCTACCCCCCTTGCCTGAGCTGGCGAGCTTGGCAAGCAAGTCAGCTCGGGCATTCTGCTCTCTGGGCACATGTACTACTTCAAAAGAGGCAAAGGAACACTTCAATTCCTGCACATACGCCAAGTAAGCCGCCATTTGTGGATCTTTAGCCTGGAACTCGCCTGTTACTTGCCCCGTGACTAGCAGCGAGTCACTCTTAGCCATCAGCACCCTAGCTCCCATCTCCTTGGCCAGCAAAATTCCGGCGATCAGCGCCTCATACTCTGCTTGATTGTTGTTGGCTTTGAAGGCGAACCTCAGAGATTGCTCGATCAGCACGCCGTTGGGTCCTTCCAATATGACTCCAGCACCGCTGCCCTGCTAGTTCGACGATCCATCCACTGAAAGTACCCAACGGAAATCGTCTCCTTCAACCCGTGTCGCCTCTGATGAGAGCTCAACCACGAAATCTGCAAAGATTTGCCCCTTGACCGGGCCTCGGGGCTCATATTTAATATTAAACTCTGACAACTCTACAGCCCACTTCACCATCCTTCCGGCAACGTCAGGCTTCTTCAAGACCTTCTGAATGGGCAGACCGGTCATCACCAATATGGTGAAACTATGGAAGTAGTGGCGCAACCTCCTCGCCGAAAATACCACGGCTAGCGCAGCCTTCTCCAGGGCCTGATATCTGGTTTCTGGGCCCTGCAACACCTTGCTCACAAAATAAATAGGCTTCTGAGCCTGATCTTGATCCTGGGCGAGCACCGCACTCACCACCCTCTCAGTTACGGCAAAATACAACCTGAGAGGGATTCCCACCAGCGGTTTGCACAGAACCGGCGGGCTCGCCAGATACTCCTTCAGTTTGACGAAAGCTTCCTCGCACTCTTTCGTCCAAACGAACTTATTATTGCGCCGCAGACACTGAAAATAGGGATGCCCCTTTTCTCCGCTAGCTGACACGAAGCGAGATAGGGCTGCCATCCGACCCGTTAGCTGCTGGACTTCTTTCACCGTAGCTGGGCTCCTCATCGCCAAGATGGCGGCACACTTGTCTGGGTTGGCTTCTATTCCTCTTTCAGTCAAGAGGAAACCCAAAAACTTTCCAGCCTCCACGCCGAAAATGCATTTCTCCGGATTAAGCTTTAACTTGAACTTGGCGATCGTCGTGAACAATTCTTCCAAGTCTGCAACGTGCTTGCTTTTTTCCGGCGAGGTCACGACCATGTCATCGACGTAAGCTTGCACGTTCCTTCCCAGCATTGGTGCAAGTACTCGATCCATCAGCCTCTGGTACGTGGCCCCCGCGTTCTTCAGCCCAAACGGCATCACCTTATAGCAATAGCACGATCTCTCCGTCATGAAGGCTGTCTTCTCTTCATCCATGGGATGCATCTTGATCTGATTATATCCTGAGAAGGCATCCAGGAAACTCAGCAACTTGCACCCTGCAGCACTATCGACCAGGGCATCAATGCTTGGTAAAGGATACGAATCCTTTGGGCAAGCTTTGTTCAGGTCGGTGAAGTCGACGCACATGCGCCATTTCCCGTTACTCTTCTTCACCAGCACGACATTTGCCAACCATTCAGGGTATTGGACTTCCCTGATGTGGCCTGCGGCGAGGAGTTTCTGTGTTTCGTCCCTAATCGCCTGCCTCCTCTCCTCGTTGAACTTTCTTCTCCTTTGTCGTACCGGTTTCACCAAGTTGTCCATCGCCAGATGATGGCACAAGAAGTCGGGATCAATCCCGGGCATGTCCGAAGCGGACCATGCAAACGCGTCCAGATGCCGCTCAATCACCTTGGCGATCTGGTCCTGGAGATCGACCTCCAGAGATCTTCCCAGCTTGAAGATTTTTCATCCGATCTCCTTTTCGAGCCACTGCTCGACAGGTTTAGGCCTGGATTCTCTGGCGATCACCGCCCTGGCGATTCCCTGCTCCCTTGCTTCCTCAGGGCGATTCCGCGCCTCTTCCTCCTCCAGGCCAGCACTCCTCTCCCCTAGCTCAGCGTCTACCATCTCTACATCTCTTCCGGCGGCCTCCTCCGTTACCGTCGATCTGGGCTTCACACCGGGAGGTGGGGTGGTTGTTACGTAACTCACGGATCTTTTGTTTTTCAGGCTATTCTCATAGCACCTTTTCGCTTCTTTCTGATCAGACTTAATCGTGATCACCACCCCTTCCATGGACGGCAACTTTACCTTCATGTGCCGAGTCGACGGAATGGCGCCTATCCTGTTAAGCGTGGGCCTTCCCAACAGGATGTTATATGCTGAAGGGGCGTTTACGATGAGGTACTTGATTTTCTCCGTCCTCGACCCAGCCTCATCTGTAAACGTGGTTCTCAGCTCTATGTACCCCCTGACCTCCACCTGGTCGCCAGCGAACCCATATAGACACCCTCCATAGGGCCTTAGCTGGTCAAGGGGCAACTCCAGCTGCGTGAAAGTCGGTCAGAACATCACGTCTGCCGAGCTTCCTTGGTCCACCAGAACTCTGTGGACCTTCCTTCCCGCCGTAATCAACGAAATGACTATGGGATCGTTGTCATGAGGCACAACGTCCCGAAGATCCTGCTTGGTGAACGTAATGTCCACTTCCGGCGAGTGATCTTCAAACATATCCACTGTCATCACCGATCGCGCGTACTTCTTCCTCTGCGATGCGGTGCATCCACCACCTGAGAAACCCCCTGCAGTGGTGTGGATCTCCCCGTGGATAGGCATCTCGTGTTGCTGGGCTTCTCCACCTGCTGGCTGGGAACTCGACGCTCCCCCCGCCCTCCTGTCCAGCAGATAGTCATTTAGGAACCCGCTCTTAACCAGATCGTCGAGCTGATATCCCAAAGACAAACACGAGTCCAAAGTGTGGCCAAAACATTGGTGGAACTCACACCAGGCATCCGGCTTTGACCCCAGCACCTTGTCGCCCACCTTCTCAGGCGCTTTCAACCTAGCAGATATGTTAGGAATGGCGATCAGGTTCGCTAGTCCCATGACAAATTTGTGCTTAGGCGGGCGATTGTATTCCCGGCGTGCTGGTTGCTGGCGCCCCTGGCTCCTCCCCTTGTTCCTCCTGTCGTAAGGATGGCGAGTCCTTTGGTCTTTCCTGGCCGCCGCCGCTGTTTCCAGCACCCTCTGCGGCTGGATCCTGGTCTGGGAGCGTGGCCTGGCGGGAGCCACGCTGCCACTCTTCTCGGCGACTTCACTCTCGTCGGCGATGTGAGCCACCGCAAGTCGCCTGACTTCAGCAAACGTCGCGGGGTGAGCCCTGATCAAGGCACCGCAAGTCCTGGCTGCACGCCCTTCTTGAATGCATAGACCAGCATTTCTTCATCCTTGGCCGGCGATCTGACCATCTGCGCCCCAAAGCGATTCAGGTAGTCTCTGAGGGACTCTCCCTGGTACTGCCTTATATCAAACAGATCATAAGACACCCTGGGCGGTGCCTTATTCACGATGTACTGCTCAACAAAGATCTTCGAGAACTGTTGAAAATTGGAGCGTACTCACGAACATCTTGCAGTAGACGGCGTCTGACCCTCCCGACAGCATCATCTGCGTATGGAACGTAGTCAGATGAGCCTCTGGATCCTCCACGCCGGTAAAGACAGCCTTAACCGGAACCACGCTCGTGGGAATAGGCGTGTCAGTAATCGCCTGAACAAAAGGCATTGGGAAAACACGAGGTGGCGTCGACGGCGCCACCTCTTCAGCAGAAGAACGCCCTTGCTGCTCCTGAAGAGCTTGACGCAGCTCCTCAGTCACCTTGCTGAGCTCCTCGTTCCTGGCGCGAGAGGCGACCAGGTCCTCATGCATTCTCGCCTGCTCTACGTGTGAGGCTTCCACAGTTGCCTGCAACGAACGCATCATCTCTGCCATCTGCGCCATAGTCATGGCGGCGGCCCCTTCGTCAGCAACAGGCGCAACTGGACTTGAACGATTGCTTCTCATTTTTCTCATGAACTCAGCGAATCTCGGAATGCAGCGAACGACACTTCAGCCACGATCGAATCAGCGATCAATCGGAGAAAATAGCGCGAAACTTGCGCAAGAAAACTCAAGAACACCGTAAGCCTTCAAAGAAAACCACAACTTCACCAGAAACCAACGCTTCCCCGCGGACAACCAAACGAGCGAAAGAACTCGAACTTCCACCAAACAGATTACGTGTAAACAGCAGGAAACCTCACTCCACCAATCGAAAAGCCAAACGAACGGTGTAAAACGTGAACTCTCCGAACGAAACTCGAGCAAACAGCGAACGATGGTTGCACCAGCACACAACCACGCAGAAAACTTCGAAAACCTCCAAAAACTCACGCTGTGGATGGGAGCAAGCTTTACACGGCCCCACGGTGGGCGCCTGATGATCCTGCCTGTTGACCAGAACGCTGGAAACTGCCTCGTCAAAGGATCGACGTGTGCACCGCTTCAAACCTCCGATCGCACTCCAACGCCCAAGTCAGTGACAGTATCACCAAATACTAAGAGAACAAGAACCGTGCAAATCCTCTCTCACAGTCAGCTCTAACTCGCAAGCGTAAAGAGTATAAACTGAACGTGCGTACCTCAGAAAGTTTGTTAAGAACTCTTATATACCTGGTAGCTTTCTCTCTCCTGGCAGTTACAGACTTGGACACGTGGCTCGCATCCAACTGTACACGTGCCATCATCTGGAGGCTCCCTGACTTGGCGCTGCTTCTACTCTCATTTTGGCTAAGTTACTTATGCATGGTACTGCCCAATGCATAGCTAACTTGGGAGTGCGACCTCTACTGGAACTGGCGAGTTAGGGGCCTTCATACACCTTCCCTGTGGTCTCGCCGGCCGCCTTCATAATCTGCTTCTCCTTCATCTTCGGCGATGTGCTTGCTCTGGCGATCTCCAATGACTAGGTCGCCTGAATCTACATCTGGCGACTTCATCTTTAACCTGGCGATCGCCGATTCTGGTAAGCTGGAAATCGGAACACGCCAATATAACAACTGGCGACTACACGAGCCCCCCGACTTCCTTCCCTTCTGCCAACCTGGCGCCTTGTCAACACGCCTATACTGTAGCAGGATGCCACGTCATCACACCCGACCACCAGGGCGGTACACTTCTCACTCTCCAATTCACTTAATTGGTTATTCAGATTCTGACTTTGCAGGTTGCAAGCTAGATAGGAAGAGCACAAGTGGCACTTGCCACCTTCTTGGCTCAAGCCTAATCTCATGGCATAGCAAAAAGCAAGCATGTGTTGCTCTCTCTACTGCTGAGGCTGAGTATATAGCTGCTGGAAGCTGCTGTGCACATATTCTATGGCTCAAACAACAACTTGCAGACTTTGGATTAAAGATCAGCAAAGTCCCTTTGATGTGTGATAACACAAGTGCCATCAATCTTACCAAAAATCAGATTCAGCACTCAAGGACCAAACATATTGAGATAAGACATCATTTCATCACGGATCATGTAAACAATGGGAACTGTGAAGTGAAGTTTGTGGAGACCAAACTACAACTAGCTGACATCTTCACGAAACCACTACCAAAAGAGAGGTTTTTCTTCCTAAGAAATGAGTTAGATCCTTGATCTTAATAATTTCTCCTAAATCTGTTTTGTTACTGTTAAAGTCTATTTGTGAAGACAAATAGCGGGAGAATTAATTGGTCTTGTGTATCCTTATCTAAAACTGTTTAATTCTGTTAAAATCTCTGATATAAAACTATTTTCTGCTGCTGCTGATAAAAACAACCGATTGTTTCGAGTAAACAACCGATTGTTTATGAGGTTTTATGTTTTAAATGTGTGAAAAACTAACCTGCTGCTATAAGAAGCATTGGATGGTAGATATGCTATTTTTGTAGGTACTGCTTTAGATTCAATCAAGTCAAACACAAGCACCAGGGATTTGTCTTCATCAAATAGGGGGAGATTGTTGAACCAAGTGGTGTTCAAGCTTTGAAGAATCCAAAACCCTTTGAAGGATGTTGAAGGCTAGGTTGTGCTTGCTGTTGCTGAGTTGTCTTAGAGGCTGAGGCTGAGGCGATTGGTAAGGATGTCGATGTGGCTGACGATTTCGAGGATGTCGTATTGTGAAAGGAGGGTTTCGGTGGAGGGTGCAAGGGTTGGTAAAATTGTTGTTGCGGCGGCTAAGGCTTCTTGAAGGACATCACAAGAAAAACCCTTATTTCTTTGAAAGGGGTCGATGCCATCAACAAATGTCGAGTCTCCCAAGTCTCCTGCTTCTTCGCCTTCACCACTCCCAACGCCACCACCTTCCCCCCTTCGGGGCTGGCTCTAACGGCTTTTCGGTGACTAAACTGGCAGAAATCGGCGGTTTCTCGTTCTCATCTCCAAACAAAAAGTCTGAAGAATGTAGAGGTAGGGAGGAATGAAGAAGGTGAGGAAGAAGGTCCACAGGTGCGGGGCTTCAGTGAGGAAGAAATGCGAGAGCAAAGGGAGTGTGAGTTTCAAACCCATTGCCATTGATAAAACCCCTGTCGATATTAGAACCACTTTCACAAAAACCTAACCCATTCTTCCTTTTTTCTCAACTTACCTTTTGTGCTTGTACTTACCGTCTGTCACTGGATTTTATGCGTGTATTTCCAGTATTATTCAAATATCTTAATTGCTTTTAAATTTTCATTTTAATACAGATCAAACCATTGGAAATTTTGTTATGCAAAATGTGTATAACGTGCCAATTCTTGTTTAGTTATTGAGTGAGTTACTTTGTCCTGACAATTTAATATTGCTATTGGAACATTGTCATACACCTAAGCTGCTTATTTTCATGATTATTGCAATGTCAACTCAGCTTCTCTGTGGGTCATCTCCTAAGCCCAATGATTAAACCCATTTCTTAATATATATTTTTTTCTGCATAGGCTATGGCTTGGTGGATGGTCAGACCATGGTGAAAGGATGAGCGATTTTTATGCCTGCAATCGTTGCAAAGAAGACAAGCATCCCGGTTCTTTTGGTGAGCATACATGTCAATTAATTTTGTGAACAATAAGTTTTAGATTAATTTAGTGCTTGTACTTAGGTGGTGAAACATTTATCTATTAATGTACTGTAATATTTCTCAGTTTTATCTTATGGTAAATTTAGAATTTCTTTAATATTCTCTCAGTGAACCTAAAATGGTCGAGTTCTTTTGTATTATGTAATAATGATTTGCTTTACATGTATGCATTTCGTTTATGGATCATTTGTGGCATTTCTGTTAAAAGGCCTTTGAATTGTTGACACACATTGCCATGGATTTTTTTTTCTAGTTTCTCTTACCTTTTTGTTTTGTATTTCAGATTGGTCATGTGACAAAATCTGGAGACATTATTGCAGAACCTCGTGTCTTGGAGCATATTGTTGATGTTGTTCTGTATATGGAAGTTGGTATCTTGTTACAACTTTCTTTCTTTGAATAGTCAGTAAAGCTTATTTGTGTTTATCGTTATATTTTCTACTACTTGGCATGTTTCTAGGAGTTCATTTTCCTTTTATTCTTGTTATTGCTTGAGGCATCTTAAATCTGTAAAGCCTTCATGTGGCTCATTACTGAATTTTTGTAATTCTTATATCTTTTGTGCATTTTGGCGTTCCATCAACTTTATTGCTTTATGTATTTGCCAAATTTAATACTCGTGGGGGCTATGAGTTTCTTGGGTTTAAAACAATTCCATTTCAGTTTGTGATGTTTTGATGCATGTGAGACACTCAATCTTGAAATAATACATGTGAGGTTCACATTTTTATTGCCTATAAATTACTATTTAGTACCTATTTGTAAATTGAAATTTTAAGTGAAAATAGGAACTTTGTTTCCTTGTGCAATTTGCATGCTATTTATCCAAGTTAACCATCAATGACATAGGTTATTCTCATAGACCATATCTTGCCATATATTATCATTGTCTAAATGAAATTCACATTATATTGATGACGACTTCTTTAGGAATATATGTGAGTTAGCATTCATGTGAAGATATATACATTTCATGATGATCCTTTATTTTTAATTATTACTACAGGTTGACAATGACCCTGAGTTTCACTCCTAGCCTGACAAACCCAAAGATGTGATTGAGGATGATGCAGTGCTTTCTAGTCCAGCTTTGGAATAAAAAAACTGAAATCCTTGGCAGTAGCAGTATAGCAGAACACAAACATGGTGCATAACTCAGATCATTCGGGTCATGGAAGAAGTTAAAATGGAATAGGAGTCCAGTAAGATTGGCAAAACCTGATAGCAGGGATCAGAATATTATAGGATCAAGTGGAGGCATCAAGATAAATTAAAAATAAGAGTTATGTTGTAGTATGTTCAAATATGAGTTTATATTTTGACAATTTAATTTAATTTAATTTACTTGTTGTTTGGATTAGTTTCACATTATTAAGTTTGTTCTTTCAATGAATGAAGTTATCTTTTAATTATTATTTTATCAATTTTAATTATATTATGAAGTATAATTATATTATGAAATTAGTTTATGTTATAATTTAATTATATTATGAAACATAACTGTGTACTTAAGTTTAATTATAATATGAAATTAATTAAAATTATGAAATCAAATTATAAAATAGAATTAAATAAATTATTATAAATATTAAAAATAAAATTAAAGTTTAATTATAATATGAAATTAGATAATATTATGAAATCAAATTATAAAATAGAATTAAATAAATTATTATAAATATTAAAAATAAAATAAAATATTTAATATTCGAATTATGACAGTTATAACGGGTATTATAAACGTCATACTATACTGTATCAAGTGGCGTTTTAAACTGCCACTATTTACGTTAGAATTGGTTTACCCAGTTTCAAAATTATGACATTTATAACTGACGTCAATTACACGCTTAAAACCGCCACTTTATACAATGCATAATATGGCGTCTGTTACAACGGTTCTCAATTGACTGCCACATTAAACTTTGTGGCGACAAGAATTCTGGTGGTACGCGGTACCGCCACAAACGTATAATGCGGCGGTTAAAAACGCCAGTTTTTGCGAAAATAACCGCCGCAGTATACACGTTTTTTGTAGTGTCATGAACTCTATACTCATTTACCTTTTGCAAATGTTCCATGGGAAGACATAAGCCTAGATTTTATATTAGAGCTTCCTAGGACAACAAAAGGTTTTGACTCCATTTTTATGGTTGTGGATAGGCTCTTCTTTAGAGAAGCGGTAAGATGTCATGGATTACCTAAAAGCATAGTTTTCGATAGAGGTCCAAAAGTTATAGGCCATTTTTTGAGGACTCTTTTGGAAAAATTTGGAACTAAGTTGAAAATTTCAATTTCTAGTCATCCTCAAACGAATGGTCAAAACAAAGTTGAAAATATAGGTTTTTCTACTGTGCCTAGGGTAATCATGAGAGAAAACCACAACTCTAGGGATGAGTATCTTTTCCATATTGAGTCTGCATACAATAGAGTAGTTCACAAGACTACCAATATTTCCTCATTTGAAGTTGTATATGGATTTAACCCTCTTACTCCTTTAGATTTGTTACCCCTCCCTAACCCACAAACTTTTGTGCATAAGGAAGGCGCTACCAAAGCTGAATTTGTTAAAAAAATGCATGAGAGGATTAAAGAACAAATACAACAAGAAATAGAGAAATATTATGATAAGTTGCCAAAAACAATACAAAGACAAAAAGAATGACAACTTAGTAGAATTGATTTTTATACAACTGCTCAAACTAACTCATTTGCTTTGTTTGATGACTCCCATAGATGGACATTTGATCCAGGAGGACGAGCATAGTTGTCAACTCAAGAATAAGGCTGCTATTCGAGATCGACCCTGTAGATCTGAGGATAGATCCTCTCAAGAAGGAGGAGATGATGGACACCATCCAACCACATACATCCCCCTAACAATGAAGAAGAAGAAGCATTGGATTTAAGGACAAATCCTTTTCAAGAGGGAGGGGATGATGGAAGAGGCCCAAGCACATGCCCACATGCAAGCCCACCAAAGGGTAGATTTGGGCCAACCACTAGAGTTATGGCCAAGAGGATCCAAGAAGATGTTCTTTTGCATGTTCAAATGCCATAAACTCTAGTGTAGATTAGATTTTAATTTCTTGTCAAAATTAGCATAGGAACTTTATTTGTAATTTTTCGTAGAATTAATTTTGGCACCTTAAACACCAACCTAGGTAAACTTAGAGTTTCTAAAAACCTCTAAATTTACCTAGGCCGGTCTAGAAAGCCCATGGAGGGGGTGAGCATACAAACTAGACACACCCCTCCCCATGTGCTTATTTAGGCTCCACTTTTGGGAGGGAATTCATTTGAATTCCCCTCCACTTTCTTTTTAATTTCCAACCCTCTAAACACTATAAATAAGAGGGCTTGGCTCATGTATTTGGTAGATTAATATACTTAGTGAATTGCTGTCGAATTGTGCCAATTTCACTTCTTGCCCAAAAACCTCTTAGGTTAGGCTATTGATCTTCAAATCTCCCCCTTACCAAAGAGAGTTGGTCTCACCACTCTCAATCCCTACCTATCATGCACCTTCAAGGTCACCATAGCTCCTAGGAGGACCTTGTTTCACTTACACTCCATAAAGGTTCCGCCAATCACCAACAATTCTACAAATCATGAAGGCACTTCTCCATCAACATGTCTCGAAAAACATGACTATCATAACTTAATCAAATGATAATAATATAACCAACCTCTCAAAGTAATACACCGATTAAGCATGGTAAATCATAGTGCTCTCGGCAGAGCTATCTCATGGATGGCATCTATTTGCGGAGGATGTCACACTTGCTTGAGCGTTGACTAGCTACATGAGCAAGGGATTCAGTTTTTTGATTTGGTTGACCAGGACTTGTGCATTTGGAAATTTTATTTGCTTTCCTCACACATCCTTCCCCAAGGCTAGGGGTGACTTGAGCATCTGACTTGGGGCCAATCTCTATGACAAGTCTGCCTTTGAATGACCTTTAGTGGTTGAAAGTATATGACTTTGGCTCACACACCAAGTCTACCTTTTAATAATTTTCATTACTTGGAGTATCTGACTTGAGTGTTGGCTTACACACCAAGTCTACTCTTAACACCTTCGTGGTGCATTGCTACCCCACAGGGTTAATCTTGGTTCCTTTCCATAGGGGGCTTGAGCTCGGATGGTTTCACTAACGCCGAGGTGGGTTGCTCTCTATACCTTTAGCTGTAAACTCTTAGTTAATCGTGGCTCAGTACCTCCTGGTCTTAGAATATTACTGAGGAGGGAGCGTACTACCTCATGGTATATGCTTAGGGTGCTTGGACTCAGAATCCTACCGAGCCAAGTCATCTTTCCGAACTTAAGCCAAACAATCTTAGTTATGGCCAACTATGATTCGGGGTACTTGAGCTCAGAGTCTTACTGAGCAAAAGTGTTGAACCAAGTGGTGTTCAAGCTTTGAAGAATCCAAATCCTTTGAAGGATGTTGAAGCCTCTTCTATGCTTGATGTTGCTGTGCTGGTTTAGCTTAGTTCTGGGTAGTTTGGATGTTGTAATCCACCCTTTGATTAAATCTAAAGCATAGGCATTCTCAATCTTTGTGAAAGTAAAATGTTTTCAAACTAAG
The DNA here is from genome assembly GCF_000499845.2 of Phaseolus vulgaris. Taxonomy (NCBI): domain Eukaryota; kingdom Viridiplantae; phylum Streptophyta; class Magnoliopsida; order Fabales; family Fabaceae; genus Phaseolus; species Phaseolus vulgaris. Next base: position 9,657,807 of record NC_023755.2, on the reverse strand, counting down.
TTAAAACAACCGATTGTTTTGTCGAAACAACCGATTGTTTATACTTAGGTGTTTTGAGAAAAAGATTGAAAACTGATTTTAAAATGGTTGAACTGTTAAGAACCAAAACAACCGATTGATTCGAGGAAACAACCGATTGTTTGTTTTGGGACCATAACAGAAAAACTGTTTTATCTTTGACTGAGCTTTAAATGTTTTAACTGCTTACGCTCCAGTCATTAAATGCTTTGACCAATCTTTAAATGCAATTTAAGAGTTTGCTAAGAGTTTATGATTGATCAAAGTGTATGGAATAGGATTATGCTTGTATTGATTTCAGATTATCTTCTGTAACAAGTGTAATCCTTGTACTCTGTTAAACAAGTTTCGTTTCTGTGTTTGGTGAGATTAGCTGTGTGTTCTTGAGGGGGTCAAGATCAACAATCTTAGTGTTGGTGTGTTGACCAAGGAGAGTGTGTTTCTTGAGGTGTTCAAGGTCATTCTCTTGGTTGTTGTGTAAGTGATCAAGGTGTGATTGCTTAGTGGATTTCCTCAGGGTTTCTGAGAAGACTGGATGTAGCTCTGGGTTTGGAGTGAAACAGTATAAACAACTGTGAACAATTTCTCTATCCCTATTGTCGAAACAACCGATTGTTTACACTTAGGTGTTTTGAGAAAGTTTGAAAACTGTTTTTGAATTGTGATTTTGTTAAGTAACAAAACAACCGATTGATTCGAGGAAACAATCGATTGTTTGTTTTAAAACCATAACAGAAAAACTGTTTTCTTTGACTGAGCTTTAAATGCTTTAACTGAATACGCTCCAGTCATTAAATGCTTTGACCAGTCTATTTTAAATGCAATTAAGAGTTTGTTAAGATTTGATAACAAACTATATTCTTATATATATTCTGAAAAACTGTTTTTAAGTTTTAAGAATCTTGAAACATAGTTTTTGAGAAGAAGAGTTTTTCAAAGAGTTCTGAGATTGCTAAAGAGTTGAGAGATTGATCAAGGTGCTGAATAGGATTTTGCTTGTATTGATTTCAGATATTCACCTGTAACAAGTGTAATCTTTGTAAACTGCTGAACAATTCGTGTGTGTGTTTTGCTGAGATTGGCTGTGTGTTCTTGAGGTGTTCAAGATTAGCAATCTTAGTGTTGGCCAAGGAGAGTGTGTTTCTTGAGGTGTTCAAGGTCATTCTCTTGGTTGTGGTGTAAGTGGTCAAGTGGTGATTGCTTAGTGGATATCCTCAGGGTTTCTGAGAAGACTGGATGTAGCTCTTGTTTGGAGTGAACCAGTATAAACAACTGTGTACAATTTCTCTATCCCTATCTCTTTAATTCAGTTTTGTTATTTTGGAACTGGTATAAACAACCGATTGTTTCGCTAAAACAACCGATTATTTCGCTAAAACAACCGATTGTTTCGCTAAAACAACCGATTGTTTCGCTAAAACAACCGATTGTTTCGCTAAAACAACCGATTGTTTTTCCAGCTTTGTGCTTTTGCTGTTTGTTTTGGAAAAACTGAATCCTTAATCAAGGTTCTTTCAAAGTATTTTCATTCTAAGGTTAAAAGTCTGCGAAAATCTTTCTTAAACAATTCACCCCCCCTCTCGTTTAAGGCCATATATTCTAACACCTATCTCTATAAATTCAGTTTTGTTATTTGATAACTGGTATAAACAACCGATTGTTTTTCCAGTATTGTGCTTTTGCTTTATGTTTTGGAAAAACTGATTTCTTAATCAAGGTTTTCTTGAAGTATTTTCATTCTAAGCTTAAAAGTTTCTGAAAATCTTTCTTAAACAATTCACCCCCCCCCCCTCTCGTTTGAGGCCATATATTCTAACAATTGGCATCAAGAGCTTGGTTCTTGAAAGTTATTCAAGTTGATCTAAAAATCTTTTTTCTATGGCTGGAAAACTATCTTTTGAGGAGGGTGCTTCAATCTACAAACCACCTTTATTCTATGGATTGAATTATAAGTTTTGGGAAGCAAGAATGAAAATCTTTATTGAATCTATTGATCAAAGAATTTGGGATTCAATTGAGAATGGTCCTTACATTCCAAAGTTCAAAAAGGATAATTCTTTCATTGCAAAACCTTTGTCTAAATGGACAAATGTGGAATGTAAAATGGCTCAGCTTGATCGGTCTGCTCAAAACTTTATAGCTTCTGCACTAGATACTAATGAATTTTTCAGGATATCAAAGTGCAAAACTGCTAAGGATATGTGGGATACACTCAAGGCTGCTCATGAACCAAAGGAAGCAATGACAAAGAGTCAAGCAAGAAGGAAAAGAAGGCAAAATAAGAAAAGCCTCAATCTTTGCTTCATGGCCAGAAGGGATGATGACTCAAGTAGTGTAAGTTTATCAAACTCTTCAAACTCTGAAAATTATGGTCAATTGCTTCAAGCCTTTCAAGAAGTGACCTCGTTTAGTTATCAATCATGCACACATTGCGCTTACTTGGATAACATACCGGTCAAGCGCCTTCTTGTGTGTTAACGAAGTATCTTGGCAAAACATCTTTCCAAGAATAGCTTTCATTGGGCGACCTCATTAAATAAACCTCGTAAGGGAAAAAGAGTGTCCCCTTAATTATTCAAATTGTTCATAAAGATTGACAAAATATACATTAACTAAAATAAAACTTGAAGTTGGCCCCATTCCACGTTCGGGGTATAGCTCCACTCTCTAGAGTCTCGAGCCTGTACGCCCCGTTTCTGAGTGCCTCTACCGGGTGGAATGGGGCGGTCCACTTGGGAGACAGCTTGTTCTCCAACTGGTAGGGGTGAGGTTTTCGCATCACCAGGTCGGAAATTTGGAACTGCCAAGGTCTCAGCTTGGACCTTTGTTACTGCTCCACCCTTCTCTTCAATGCTTCAGCTTTGACACGTTCTTGCTCTCGCACCTCGTCAAGTAAGTCTAAGTTCACATTCCTCCCTTTGTTAGACTCTTCTATCACAAAGTTCTGGAATCGTGATGAGCTCTCCTGGATATCCACCAGGATCATGGCGTCTGATCCATATACTAAACTGAAGGGCATTTCCTTCATGGTGGATTGTGGGGTGGTGTGGTAGGCCCACAAGATTCGAGGTACATCTTATGCCCAGGCCCATTTCCGTTTACTTTGATTGTTTGGCTTCCTTGATTACTCCTTCTGTGAATGTTGATAAAACTTCATTCTTATTCAATCTTTACGAAAATCTTTTGACAAACAATTCATCTCCCTATTGTTTAGGCCATTAAATCTAACAGAAAATACAAGAAGAATGCACATTCCTAATCCAGCGTATGAACGCATATGGAAAGAGGACATGTGAAATTTTGAGTTGAAGAAAAGCTTCAAGAGATATATTTGAATCATTAGTGAAACATTTCAAATTCAAATATATTTAAGACACATTGAGAAGATCAAGATCATAAAATTTTTAAAAAGTGTAACGGGATAAATTGAAGTTATTAAGAGGCCATATCTTTCTTTTCATATACTCAATTTTCACAATAAATACCAAGTTTGATCATAGTGCACACCTAATCAACCTACAAATGCATGTATCATGTTAAGGAAAAGTAATTGTGTTAAAAAGTTTGTGAAAACCCCCTTTAAACCATTCACCCCCCCTCTAGTTTAAAGCCATACATTCTAACAATTGGCATCAAGAGCTTGATACTTGAAAAATACTCAAGTTTGATCCTAAAACCTTTTTTCAATGGCTGAAAAACTACCTTTTCGAGAGGGTGCATCAATCAACAGACCACCTCTTTTTTGTGGTCTGAATTACCAATTCTGGAAATTTAGGATGAAAATCATTGTTGAATCTCTTGACAAGGGAATTTGGGATGCAATTCAAAATGGTTATTTTATTCCAAAATTTGAAAAAGATGGATCTTCCATTGAAAAACCTTGGTCTCAATGGACTGATTCTGAAAACAAGAAGGCCAAATTTGATTGTATTGCTAAGAACATCATAACATCTGCCTTGAATTCAGATGAATTTTTCAGGATTTCTCAATGCTCATCGGCCAAGGAGATGTGGGACACTTTGGAGGTGACTCATGAAGGAACCAATGATGTTTGGAATTTTGTTAGGATTCCAAACAGAAAATTGGTTGAAATAGCGAATCAATCGGTTGTTTTGGTTTGACAGCAAGTTAACCATCCAAAACAGTTTTCAAACTCTTTCAAAAACACCTAAGTATAAAACAATCGGTTGTTTCGACAAAACAATAGGTTGTTTTTCACTTAGTTTGAAAAACACTTTAAACTTAAAAGATTTGAAGACACTTAAGCTTTAGATTCAACAAAGAGTGGATTACAAATATAATCTACCCTAGATCCTATGCTAAAGCACATCAACAACTTCAAGCAACTCCAGCCTTCCATCAAACACTTAGGATTTGGATTCTTCAAAGCTTGAACACACTTGATTCAACAAATTCAACTTTAGAAACTCAAGATATATGACATGTAATGACACAATTTTACTACAGGTTTTAATGGAAAGCTTTTTATATTTTTGCTTATGAACTAAAATCAAATGAACTTAAACAACAAGGAAAACAACAAGATAGTTTGGCTAAGAAAAAAATTATGTAAAGCAAAATAGGACTACTTGTACGAATTTATGACATGTAAAAAATTAAACATGGATGATTCAAAAATTAAAGGTAAGTAAACAAGATTAAAAATCTACTTGAAATAAAATACTAGAACGTGAAATAGGAATCCTAAACATTGATTCAAAAATGGAAAAAACAATTGAACCAATTAAGCATTGAAAAACATGGATTCACATGGAAATAGAACTATCCAAAACTAAAGAAAAGATGGCAAGATGAAAACTAAGACAGGAAAAGAAAACTTATCTCTTGAAGTCCTCCTTCAAGATCTGACTCTGATACCAAATTATGGAAGCACCTTCTGGCATTAGCATAATATTCACAAAGAACTTCAAACTTTTCCCCAAGTTTCAAGAGAGAAACTTGAGAGGTACTCATTTCCAAGGATGGTTCCTTGGTGGAGAACCTATAATAGAAGAATACTCCCAATTTGTAAGTGACTTTGAAGAGTAAGAAGACAAATTTATATGCAAGTTCAATTCTTATTAAAGAGAATCTATATACACACAATGATCTAGGATATGTGAGACTAAATGTGGAAAGTGTTGAACATGGGCTTTGATATCTCCAAATTCATGAAGATTGGTTGAAGGCTTTGTTGCTGCTTGTGTGTGTGGGTTTTGGGTAGTTTGAATTTGCAATCCACTCATAGAATTGATCCAAATTTGTTTGATTTTAATCCCTTTGAAAAATATGTATTTTCAAAGAGAAGTGGAAAAACAACTAGTTTTTTTATCGTTTCAACCAGTTGTTTTACTCTTAGAGTTTTTTGAAAGGATTTGAAATTGTTTGACTTTGGTTGTCTTTCCTGTCAAACCAATTCGACTGGTTGTTTTGAAAATTCAACCGATTGATTTTTGAAAATCCTTAACAAAATTATGTTAAGTTGATTTAATCTATTTTAAATGATTTTAACTGATTTTGGATCTTTCGTTAATGGCTTTTAACAACTGTTTGGACTATAAATAAGTGGTTATACGCTCCTAGTTATTAAGATTTCAAATTAACACTTTCAAATTAGTTTTCCAATAATGCTTCAAGCTTTGGATACTTTCTAAAAGTGGAATAAGATTGTGTTGTAATCAAGATTGTTTTGATCTTTGATCATTATCAGGTGTATTCCATTCTCTTTCATTTTATTTGTATTTCTTTGGTCAATTATAAGTAACTTCAAATTTGGAATAATTTATTTTTCGTTCAATTTAAATCAACTTAATTTCCTATATAAATTTGAAAAACACAAATAATATAACTTCAATGAAAAGTCAAAAGACAAAGAATAACTTAAGAACAAAGTTTATTTGATACTAAGATGGAAAAAATCTATTGAACAATTACTTTTTAGAATAAAATAATTTAAAATATATTTTATTTAATTAAGGATTAAATTTAAACACTCATAAATTTTTTTACTATATAAAATATAAAAGGTTTAAATTTCAATTAAAATACCTAAACTAATTTTCAGTTTTCATTCTAGTACTAGCATAATTGTAAATATATTCAAATTTAAAATAATTTATTTTCCTTCAATTTAAATAAATTTAAATCCCTATATAAATTAAAAAAATACACGTAATAATAATTTTAATGAAAAGTCAGAAGACAAAGAAAACATAAGAATAATTTGAGAATAAAATTTATTTGACACTCAAATTAAAAAACAATCATTCTTTAATTATTTTTTAAATAAAATAATAATATTTTTATAGGTGTGAAGGGGATGAAACTTGTGTGAATATATCATTACCTAAAAGAGAGCAACGTTGCACTTTAGTCATCAACTTTTCTCTGATTGGTTTGTTCAACCAAACTCTGCGAGAGAATGGAAGCAACGATTCTAATTCTAATTCTGATACTAGTTCTGATATTTCAGTGTTCATTCTACCACGCTAACACAATTATAAGTAACTTCAAATTTTTGAATAATTTATTTTTCGTTCAATTTATATCAACTTAATTTACTATATAAATTTAAAAAACACAAACAATCATAACTTCAATGAAAAGTCTAAAAATAGAAATAGCTTAAGAATAAATTTTATTTATACTAAGATAAAAACAACTTGCTTAACAATTATTTTTTAGAATAAATATTATATTATATTAAAATAATAATATTTTTTACTAACAATTTTGAAATAAAATATTAAACTATTATAAAATAATAAATTTTTGGATATAAAATTAATGGAATTAGTTTTAACATGGAACTGACTTCCAAATGGAACTGGTTTCGAGATATCATAACTGAAAGCAAGTCATATTCAATGAAAAATTAATATAACAAAGAAAACATAAGAATAATTTAAGAATAAAATTTATTTGACATTCTAATTAAAAAAACAACCATTAACAATTGTTTTTTAAATAAAATATTATATTATAATAAAATAATAATATTTCTGGGTATAAAAGGAATGAAACTTGTCAAGATATCATTACTTTAGCCATCAACTTTTTCCTGTTTAGTTTGCTCCACCGAACTCATCGAGATGGAAATGAAAGCACAAATTCTGATTCTCATTCTGATAAATAAACTTAATTTTCTATATAAATTTAAAAAAAAAACAAATAATCATAACTTAAATGAAAAAGTCTAAAAACAAAGAATAACTTAATAATAAAGTTTATTTAATACTAAAATGAAAAAACAACTTATCAACAATTATTTTTTAAATATAATATTATATTAAAATAATAATATTTCTAATAAGAGTTCCGATATTTTAACAACCATAGTGCACTTGCTTCATCACACAAAAGTTTACCTCGCAAAAATAATATTATTTTGTTGGAGTTGTGGGCAGTGTTGAATAGATTTAATATTTTCTTTTAAGGTTAGAAAGTGAAGAAATTAAGGCTAAGGAAATGGAGATTTTTCTTAACTAAAAATGGATTGAGCCAAAATGGTCCAGTGGTTAAGGGGTGCATTTTAGCTTGCACTAAAAATATTGGATTGAACCAAAATGATCTAGTGGTGAAGGGTCCAGTTTAGCTTGCACTAAAAATATTGGATTGAGCCAAAATGATCCAGTGGTGAAGAAGTGTACTTTAGCTTGTATTAAAAATATTGGATTGAGCCAAAATGATTCAGTGGTGAAGGGGTGCAATTTAGCTTGCAATAAAAATATTGGATTGAGCCAAAATGATCTAGTGATGAAGGGGTGTAGTTTAGCTTGCACTAAAAAATATTGGATTGAGCCAAAATGGTTCACTGGTCAGGAGATGCAGTTTAGCTTTGGACTAAAAATATTGGATTGAGCCAAAATAGTTCAATGGTCAGGGGTTGCAGTTTAACTTGCACTAAAAATATTGGATTGAGCCAAAATGACCCAATAGTGAAGGTGATGAAAACCATCCGACCTTGAAACTTTCGACTAAGAAGATAGACGAATATCGAGACTTACTGAAGATATTGTAAAGTCTTTTTCTTCTTCTTAGCCTTGTAAAATTTGTATAGAGTAGTTAGGAAGTTTTGTGCCTTATATTTTGGGCCAAAGTAGAGAAAAATGTAAATAGAAAAGAAAGTAGCGTGTAAAATAGTAAAAGAGGGGTGTAAATAGAAATATAGGCAAGGAAGGTATGAGGTAGGCAAGGAAGGCATGATGATTTTTAACTTTGATTTGAGTAATAAAATGTTGTCCAATGCAGACACTTTTACTTGTTCAAAGTTGTCTCTAGAGTTGTCTTCTTGCTAGACAAATTTCTAGAGTCCTTCTAGTACTGTTGGCATAACCTCACTCTAGAAACTATATGTTGGCCTAACCACACTTAGATTCACAGTAATAATTTTCATCTCTTCCAAATTTCTACAATTCTTCATGTTTCTGCAATAGTCTTCATCGTCCATAGAAGATATTCAAAGCAAAACAATGAAGAAGAAAATCTACAAATGAAGATGCAACCTAGGATTGCATCATTTGGTATCAGAGCCAAGGTTCTTCAAGAGATAAGTGTCTTCTCTTCTTTTATTTTGTTGTGCTCTTCTTAATTTCATGTTGTTCATCATTTTTCCTTAATTGTCTTGTTGTTTCTGTTTTTAATTTTGGTTTATGTTGTTGTTTTAAAATTTTGATTCGTGCATTTTTCGTTCAATTGGTCTTGAACAATCCGTGTTGCAAATTTTATAGGATTCTATTGAGTAATTGTGTGTGCTGTTCTGTTTTTACTTTATTTGAGTCTTATTGATGTTTTTAATCGGTGCAATCGGTTTGGTTTGATTCATTTTTATTTAATGATCCATTTCTAGTTGTCTAAAGTCATGTTATTTCCATATATGTCATCAAATAAAGTAGTCATTTGTTTGATATTTTTGTTTCTTGTTTTTACAATGAATATCCATGTGGTTTGAATCTTTTGTATGCTTTTATTTTTATGTTTTTGAGTCTCTTGTCTTGTTATTAGATTATTAACAAGTTAATTAGAGTTAGGTTTCTATTATGTCTTGAGTTTCAATTCATTTTTTCAAATCCCTTAGGTTTCTTCTTTTTCAGTTTTTGTGAAATTGTGTCTCTGTTGTGAGAATTTATTGTGGGTTTGTATTTTGGTAAAAAAATATGAAAAAATTCACAGAATTCTATTGAGATGTTGTTGGTATCTAGTTAAAACAGAACGTCCAAAACAAAAATAGAAAAAAAAATTTATAAACAGTAAAACTCAAAACGTTTTCAACCCAGAAAAAAAAAGTTTCAGTGTGGTGTTGCTCTCAGTAAACAATTTACTGCACCTTATTCCTTGGGCTTTTTCACTTGAAATTTTTACCACACCTTAATTTATATGTTATGGAATTGGGATAAATGTTTGGGATTCAAATTCATTATAATTTTTCCCCAGTAAATTTTTGAATCATTTCTTCCAGTACTGAAAAACAGTTTCAATCTCTGAATACTGGTGCTGCAGTGTTTGATTTATTTCTCTCAGAATACACATCTGTTTCACCTAAAATTTGTTTCATTCGATAACATATTGTGTTGATATTCTGACATAAAACTTTCATACACAAAATGTTTTTGGATGAATTTTGACAAATTTTGGAAGTTTCAGTGTCGGTTTCATTCTAGAATATTTTTTTAAAATCTATTCTAGTGTTATTCTTAGGTTTCCTATTTGAGTGCTCACTGTTTTTGTTAACTTTAATTGTTGATTTGTGTCTTAAACTACTCCTTGTAGTTGTCATAATAATTCCATTTGAGTTTAGCAATTTTAATTGAGCTTTTCTTGATTCTTTACTTATTGGGCTCATAAGGTGAAATGCATAGTGAGTGGAAGTTTGGTTTTGAAGTTGTGAAGCTAATTTCTACTTGATGATTCATAGCTAAAGACTAAAAACAGTGATTATTTGGAGAGGGCAACAATTGAAGAAAAAAATCAAGTTCATATAAAGAGAAGGAAGATTTGACAACTTGAAGAAAAGGAAATCATTAAAAAAAATTGTAGTAATAGTGGCATTGTATCATGGAACCTTTGTGTTCAAGTTTATTTTCCTTGCTTATTTTTTTTCTTATATTAATTGGTGGGGAAAATGATTTCAAAGCAATCCCTTAAAAACATTATAATAACTAAATTCGTTCATTAGTCGTGAAAGTGTGTAAAGGGGCTCCAAGTGTCACTTGCACTTTGACATAGGACACGTCTGGTTTAATTTTCCTTCTTTCCTTCTTTGTTTTCATTATCTTTAATTTGCTTTCCTTTATTTTCTAAGTCTATGTGATACCGAGGTGATTGTTCTCCGTTTGTAATCACTAGGACACCTTGCATACATCACATTTAGGGAATATTTGTTTTGAAGTTTCTTTTGAAGAAAAACTTTAATAAGACTACCCGAGGTAAGCTCTGGCTAAGGGAAGACTTGGTATTTAAGCAGTCATAGTGACTCACCTCTCTTTCCTGGGACTGAACTTGGAGATAGTTTGACTTGTGGACTTTGATTGAAACTTCAAAAACTCTAAAACCTATATGTGAAAATATTTTTCTCACTCATTTGATATAATTTTTGTGTGAAAATCATTTCTTTTTAATTTCAAAACGAGTGATCATTTACATGCACCAAGTGTAAAAGGAAGTAATAAGGAACAAGAAGATGTCTATGGGTGGAGAGAGGATAATAGAACTTTAAGAGAAGACAAAGATAGAAAATGGGATGAGATAAAAGAAATGTTTGGAAAAATGGTTCTCAACCAAAATAAGGAAAAAAGGTTTGAAGAAGAAAGATCTATTCATAGAAGAAAGATTTAGAATGGAAAGGGTGTGTTTTGAGCCTTGAAGTTTATATTATTCTACAAAGCCTAAAGTATACATTCCCTACTTTGATGGAAACAAAACTGTTGAAGAATATTTAGAATGAGAGATAAAGCTTGATCAAACTTTTAAGAAATACAAAGTGGATGAACATATTAGATTTTTCATGGCTACCCTATGTTTTCAAGAATATGCTAGGTCTTGGTGGCAACAAAGGCAACTTGATGTTAGAATTGGTACAAAATCAAAAGTAGAGTATTGGAGTGATTTAAAGACGTGTATGAGAAGAAAAAGAAAGCTTAGAGAAGAAATGAAAGAGCTTGTTAAAATAGGAAGAAAATTTGTAGACGAAGAAAAAGAATATGCTAGAAGAGAAAAGCAGTTTAAAGAAAAATTGCAAGCTCTTGTCAAAAAGAAAGAAAAAAAAAAGAGAAGAACAAAAGGAAAGATAGAGAAGAGAAAGAAAAGACAGAAAAAGTGACGATGGAAAAGAAAAGTACAAAAAACTCTTTCTTTTCTAGAGTTGAATCAAATATCGATAACATTTTATGTTCTCTAGAAAACCCTTGTGAGGATGTGCTTGAAGAAAAATCTATGTCAAGAGCTGAACCAGATATAGATATAAAGGTTTCCTCCCCAGAAAATACAGAAGAATGTATGATTGAAAAGAAAGAAGAAGAGGAAACCAACAAAGAAAAAGAGTCTTTTATGACCCCCCCTAGCAAACGTAGCTGAGAAAGAATCCTTAAAGGAGGATTGCAATACTTTGAACTCTTCTTTTCAATTATATAATGCTCATTCTTCTTCACAAAAATCTCAAAAACCACACTTTGTGATGTTGTTGCCTAGCTTAGGCAATAAACAACATAAAGTGAACAAAAATATTTTTGAAAAGGGCCCTGTAGTTTTCTTTCAAAACTTTTATAAAAATAAAGTGCCTTATCTCTATTCTGTTTTCCTTTGTTTTAATTCTCTTTTAAAAAATAAATTTATCTCATGTTTGTTTGATTTTTATTGTAGATTGACATTTGACCCAGGAGGAAAACATCAAATAAATAGAGGTTGTTGTCATTGAGCATCATTCAGATATGAGGACATAATCTTTTCAAGAGGGAGGGAATGATGAAAACCATTCGGCCTCGAAACTTTCAACTAAGAAGATAGACGAAGATCGACACTTATTGAAGATATTGTAAAGTCTTTTTCTTCTTCTTAGCCTTGTAAAAATTGTATAAAGTAGTTAGGAAGTTTTGGGCCTTATATTTTGGGCCAAAGTATAGAAAGATGTAAATAAAAAAGAAAATAAAGTGTAAAATAGTAAAAGAGGGGTGCAAATAGAAATGTAGGCAAGGAAGGCATGAGGTAGGCAAGGAAGGCATGATACTCCACATGTCTTCTCCTCAATGGAGAGGATTTGCACCAATAAGGCGGTGACACTTGTAACACTCTCATTTGAGAGGATTTGAGAGACTTTCTCTTATAAATAGGAGTCTCTTGTACATGATTTTTAATTTTGATTTGAGTAATGAAATGTTGTCCAACTAAGACACTTTTACTTTTTCAAAGTTCTCTCTAGAGTTTTCTTCTTGCTAGACAAATTTCTATAGTCTTTCTAGTAGTGTTGGCCTAACCTCACTTAGATTCATAGTAATTATTTTCATATCTTCCAAAATTCTACAATTCTTCATGCTTCTACAATAGTCTTCATCATCCATAGAAGATATTCAAAGCAAAACAATAAAGAAGAAGATCTACAAATGAAGATGCAACCTAGGATTGCATCATAAGGGGTGCAGTTTAACTTGCATTAAAAATATTGGATTGAGCCAAAATGATCTAGTGAAGAAGGGGTCCAATTTAGCTTGCACTAAAAATATTGGATTGAGAAAAATGATGTGCTAAAAGGGTCCAATTTAGCTTGCACTAAAAATGTTGGATTGAGCCAAAATGATCCAGTGGCGAAGGGGTCCAGTTTAGATTACACTAAAAATATTGGATTGAGCCAAAATGATCCAGTGGTGAAGGGGTGCACTTTAGGTTGCACTAAAAATGTCCTCTATCTGCAGAAACTTTGTCACAGGTCACCACATTTTCCTTCATAGGTCACCACTTATTACTTACCAAGTCACCACCAAGTCTAACATGACCCAAGTCCATATGTGATTCTACTTCTTCGCATCTATATAGGTTGGCCCCTCCTCCCTCACTTCACACTCACATCATGCTCATGCACCACCCTTCCTAGAGAATGCACTTTTCAGTGTGGGTAAAATTAGAAAAATCTACTATGTGTGTAGAAACTTTGTCACAGGTCACCATATTTTCATACATAGGTCACCACTTATTCCCTACCAGGTCACTAAGTCTGACATGACCCAAGTCCATATGTGATCGCACTTGTTCGCATCCATATATGTTGGCCCCTCCTCCCTCACTTGACACTCACATCATGGTCATGCACCATCCTTCCGAGAGAATGCACTTTTTAGTGTGGGTAATATTAGAAAAAGCTACTATGTGTGTAGAAACTTTGTCATAGGTCACCACATTTTCCTTCATAGGTCACCACTTATTCCTTACCAAGTTACGACCAAGTCTGACATGACCCAAATCCACTTTTCATTGCACTTCTTTACATGCATATAGGTGGGGCCCTCCTCACTCACTTCACATGAACATGATGCTCACGCACCGCCCTTCCCAGAGAATGCACTTTTCTTTGTTGGTCAAATTAGGAAAATGTGCTCCGTGTGTAGAAACATTGTCACTGGTCACCATATTTTCCTTCATGGGTCACCACTTATTCTCTACCAGGCCACCACCATGTCTGACATGACCCAAGTCCATCTGTGATTGCACTTCTTCACATGCATATAGGTGGGGGCCTCCTCACTCACTTCACACGAACATGATGGTCATGCACCTCCCTTCCCAAAGAATGAACTTTTCTCTATGGGTCAAATTAGGAGAATGTAATCTGTGTGCAGAAACAGTGTCGCAACTCACCATATTTTCCTTCATGGGTCACCACTTATTTTCTACTAGGTCACCACCACGTCTGACATGACCCAAGTCCAGTTGTGATTGCACTTCTTCGCATGCATAAGGTGGGCCCTTCCTCACTCACTTCACACGAACATGATGCTCATCCACGGCCCTTTCCAGAGAATGCACTTTTCTCTGTGGGTCAAATTAGGAAACTGTACTCCATGTGCAGAAACTTTGTCACAGGTCACCATATTTTCCTTCATAGGTCACCACTTATTCCCTACCTCTTCACTGCAATTTTGTATTGTTTGCTATTTTAAAATTGTATAGATGATCAATTTTTAGAAACATTGAGTACAACTTTTTGATCGAATGTTGCTTATGCATAGTATCATGAACTTTTGTCTTCCTCACTTGGATCCTAGTTGTATATCTCTTACCCAAAGACTTGGTAAAAAAGTTGCCAAATTTTGTACTTTAAATTAATATTCTTCACTTTACACACATTTTAGTGCAACAAAATGGGGAAATGTAAATATTTATAACTTTTTTTTAACTGAGTCCAAGCAACTAAGAACGAAGTCATCTTTCACCAGGGACGACCATTAAATTTACCTTCCACAGTATGTGACATCTGCTAATGGATCCTTTGGGTTTCATTGCCAATAAAAACATTTCTAGAAAAAGGTTGTCATCATAATTAGAAATCATGGAAAATAATATTAAGTCTAATTAGAAGCTTTGATGCATCATATGGTACAACAATATTGGTCTTCAATTCTTGCATTAAAAAATTGGAACATTGTTCAACTCAATGGAAGTTTATGTAAGCCATTATGTTTCTACATTTATGAATGCTCCTAGGACATTACTAGGTCTTTTAATACGTACTTCATACATCATTATTCATTCCACAACTACACACACATTTGATTACAAAGCACATGTAACAAATTATTTTGATCCAATAAGACATCTAATGAAAAGTAGACAATTGCACGACATGAAACTTCAGATCCAGTGCACTCTGAACCACCATCGTTCTGAACTACCACGAAAGTTGAAGTTCGTCAACACACTTTCTCGTTCTGCATTACGTGCATCTAGGACCCAATTACAATCCATATATTTCCTGACAAAATGCTTGAAGTTCGTCCTGAAAAAAAATCAATTTTCAGTGAACAATAAAACTTAGAACTTTTAGTCTAATAGTGAAGGGAACAAATACGTACAGTGTTGTATTCAGGCGTCGTCTTCTCCTCATAGTCAACCCTACCATTCCACACCTCAATATATTTCAAAACCAAAACTCCACAATCATAACTACATAAATGAAAGCATATCAAAACAAATTACATATTCATATGCATGAAAATAAGAAAACTTTTCATTTCAATAATAACCTGTTTGACTGTATAAGAAGTTTTTGTTTGACTACTTTTATGGGGGGAGTATTCATTCCACCAAACTTCTGCAAAATTTTGTACAAATGGTCAAGTTGCACAGCCTGCATCATACAGTACAAGAACATCACAAACGAAATACCAAATTCACGGGTTCATTCTTTACTAAACATCATCTTCTACTCTTTACCATGACCTGTAAAGAACTCATTTAACCCACTTTCTCCCCACCTCATGTCCCTTCCCAACTAAGATGAACACTCACTTCCCATTTCTATAAAAACTTTCCCTGGGTTTGTGCACAAAGTCTAATGTGGGTCACAACATATTTCTACTAGGGTCACCACATACTACCACCCTTTAAGTTCAATGAATTTTGTGCTTACTTAACATTGTCCTACACTCTTGGCCTCTAAAAACCTTATTTAAGGTACTTTTTTCCTATATCATGTCCCACCCCAACAAGTATAGCTTCAAAAATGTCTTTTTTGAAGAAAAAAAAATACTAAAAAAACATACATAGTTACACAAACTAAGTAAACGCAAATATATAATTTTGACAATATATTACAACAAAAAATCATGCTCCATAATAAAACCAAATAGTAAACCCAAAAAATTATGACCATATCAAATTTAAACACAGATTTTGGCTCATACAAGGGTCAACACATGACAAATAACACGGATCACCTAATACAAAACACACAACATGAATGTTTCACTTAATAAAGATCTGAATAGAAAATGTATTACTTTGGTCACCAATCCCTAAACCCATAGTGGAAGAGAAGCTAGAGGAGAAACCTTGAGAAGAAAGTGGAAGATGACGACACTTCAAATTTAAAATAATTTATTTATGTTCAATTTAAATAAACTTAATTTTCTATATAAATTTAAAAAACACAAATAATCATAAGTTTAATGAATAGTCTAAAAACAAAAATAACTTAATAATAAAGTTTATTTAATACTAAAATGAAAAAACAACTTCTCAACAATTATTTTTTAAATAAAATATCATATTAAAATAATAATATTTTTAATAACTATTTAACTATTATTTTTTAAATAAAATATTAAATTATAATAAAAGAATAATATTTTTGAATATATAGTTAAGGGAACTAGTTTCAAGATGGAACTCATTTCGAGATGAAACTGGTGGTTTCGAGATATCATAAGTAGAAGCGAGCAACATTCAACTCTGTCATCAACTTTGGTTTTCCGTGTTTAATTTTTTCCACCAAACCAAACATTGCGAGGGAGAAATGGAAGCAGCGATTTTGATTTTGATTCTGCTACTGGTTGTGATATGGGCATGGAGGATGGTGAACTGGTTATGGTTGACTCCAAAGAGGCTTGAAAGGCTTCTTAGAGAGCAAGGCCTCGAAGGCAAACCATATAAGTTTTTCGTTGGAGACACGAAGGAGATTGAGAAGATGAAAAAGGAAGGGTTATCTAAACCCATGGATCTCTTCTCTCACGACATAGTGCCGCGTGTGTTTTCCTTTTTCCATCACAGTATCAACACACATGGTAAGCTTATGGTTCATTCTAGTATTGTCTTTTTGCAAGTCTTGTTATGCATTTCCCAATATTTGTTCATGAGTTACATTCGGATAGCATTGCATGCGGGTAGAGCAGATGTTTGTTGTCGCAGATTCATATCTCAGGGATAGCTTTGCATGCAGGTAGAGCAGATGGTTTTTTATTCTTACTTGCAGATTCATATCTCAGGGATTAGATTTGGATAGCTTTGCATGCAGGTAGAGCAGATGTTTTTTTGTTCATACTCGCAGATTAGCATCTCAGGGATTAGCTTTGCATGCAGGTAGAGCAGGATTTTTCTTTTTATAACTCGAGAGATCATAGTGTTTTTTTCCTATAGATATACATTAGAGTTCATTAACATTTATTGAACCACTTAATTCAAAGTTTTCCTGATTGGTCCGGGTGTTTCTGTAAGTAAGGAGCTGGTCCTTCTCAGAATTGGGTCTTAATTTCTTTTGTTTTCTGCAGTCCTTCTATCGCACTGTACAGAGGAGTTTTTTTTTATCATGATTTCCAATTAATGTGAAACTGAAATAGCTACCACAAACAAAGTTGCCTATTCTCTTCAATTCTTGAATTATTTTTTCAATTGAATCCTTATTCGTATTGTTGGTTGATGATATGTAGGGAAAATTTGTTTTACTTGGTTTGGACCAATACCAAGGGTAATCCTGACTGATCCTGATCTAATAAAGGATGTATTGAACAAGATGAATGAGTTTGGAAGGATTAATATGCATCCACAACTGAAGTTCCTAGTTCCTGGTCTTGTAAGCCATGAGGGAGAAAGGTGGAGCAAGCACAGGAAGATAATCAATCCGGCTTTCAATTTAGAGAAGTTGAAGGTTAATTTGTTATTACTAGATATAGATTTTACATATTGACTTTACATGGAAAGTTTTAATACTTTGTTAATTCCACCTCAGAATATGTTCCCACCATTCATCAAATGTTGTGATGATCTGATTAGCAAATGGGAGGAAATGTTGGGTTCAGATGGATCTAGTGAAATAGATGTTTGGCCTTTTCTTCATAATATGGCTAGTGACGCCATTTCTCGAACAGCATTTGGAAGTAGTTTTGAAGAAGGACGAAGAATATTTCAACTTCTGAAAGAGCAAATTGAATTAACAGTGGAAATTATATCCAAAGTTTACATCCCTGGATGGAGGTAAGAATAATTAGTAAAGGATATTGAGATTGGAAAACAATAGTTATGATTAAGAATCAAAGAAGCATCATTATTAATATGAATTGGTTATATATGTTGAGTTGTTGTAGGTTTGTACCTACTACTAAGCAGAGAAGGATGAAGGCAATTGACAAGGAAATAAAATGTTCACTTACGGATATTATTAACAACAGAGTGAAAGCACTAGAGACGGGTGAAGCCACTAAAATGGACTTGTTAGGTATACTTCTGGAGTCAAATCAGAAGGAAATTGAAGAACAGGGAAACAATAAGAATATTGGAATGAATAATGAAGATGTTATTGCGGAATGCAAGCTATTCTACTTTGCAGGGCATGAGACTGTTTCATCCTTGCTTGTTTGGACAATGATATTATTGAGTATGTACCCTGATTGGCAAACACGCGCAAGGAAGGAAATCTTACAAGTTTTTGGCAATCGAAAACCAGATTTTGATGGGCTGAGCCACCTTAAGATTGTAAGTTTGTATTGTATTGTATTGTATTGTATTATCATATTCATATTGAATACCATGATGATCTGAAAGAATGTTTTTGCAACAGGTTACCATGATTTTGAATGAGGTTTTAAGGCTATACCCACCAGTACTTAGTCTTGCTCGAAAGGTTCGTAAAGATGTGAAACTTGGAAACCTATCATTACCTTCTGAAGTGCAAGTTTTCTTGCCAATACTTTTGGTTCACCATGATTGTGAGGTCTGGGGTGATGATGCTAAGGAGTTCAAACCTGAGAGATTTTCCGAAGGTGTTTTAAAGGCCACAAATGGTAGAGTTTCACTATTTCCCTTTGGAGGGGGTCCTAGGATATGCATTGGACAAAACTTCGCCCTTTTGGAAGTCAAGATTGCTTTGTCAATCATTTTACAACGTTTCTCATTTCAACTCTCTCCCACCTATACTCATGCTCCAACTGCATGGCTTACTCTTCAACCCCAATATGGTGCTCATCTCATTCTACATAAGCTGGAGACATAAATCACATATTCATTTGCTGCTACTTTTGCTTCCTATTATTTCAACAATGTATTCGTATTTCAACAAACCTTTTCATTTCATATCACTGCTATTACTTTATTTTCTAGTATTAATGTGAGACTGATGCCTATCATTTCTTCGAAGCACATCAATTTATCAATCTATGTATTCCTCAAGCTTTTAAATAACAATCACAAGGCATTCTAGTTGTTTGACATTGTCATAATTTACAAACAATTGCAGCTAAGACACAATATGCATGAATAAAATAATATTGATTTTGAATTAGGATTAAACTCAATGAATTGTTGGTTCTATTGTTTCAATTGTTTTAAACCATTACCGACCCACTTATATTTCGTTCCACGTTCGAGATGTATATGTCTCGATCTAAGGAATGGTGTTGTTGATCTCACACCCACTTCACATTATATACTCATTTCTTAAAATGATATCAAAGTCTATCATTATGATGTTTGTTGGGTTTATTATTTCACTTTGCAATAAATCATGGCTTGAGAGGTTTACAAAAGTCATGAGGAGTCTTCAATATAGATAGTTAAGGAGACCACACTTTTTTTATTAAGCATTTTGATTCAAGGGAAGTAACAATTTTGTTAGTATATGTTGATGATATTATTCTAATTGCTAATGATGGACAAGAATAACAAAAATTAAGTCAAATTTTTAGAGAATTTGAAATCGCGTTGGTCAAATTAAAATATTTCATAGGAATTGAAGTTGCTCACTCCAAGAAAGGGATTTTTATATCTCAACAAAAGTATATTACTATTTTGTTTCAATAAACATGTAAAATGGTTTGCAAATCAAAAATCAACTAATTGATCCAAGTACGAAGTTGGGAAATGATGAGGATAGTGTGGTTGTTGATAAAGAAATGTATCAAAGGCTAGGCTTTTTGATAAAGAAATGTATCAAAAGCTAGACCTAAATTTTTTTTTAGACTTTAGTAAATGCATCAACCAAAGAAGTGCATTTATAAGTTGCTATTAGGATTGTCAAGTATTTGAAAAGGAAATCAGGAAGAGGAATTTTGTTTAGAAGAAATAGGAATGTCAATCTTGAAGCATATATTGATGGTTATTATGCAAGTTAATTTGTTGATAGAAGATCAACTACTAAATATTGCACTTTCCTTGGTGAAAGCTTGGTAACTTGGAAAATTAAAAGCAAAGTGTGGTAGCCAAGTCCAGTGCTAAAGTAGAATTTCGAGTAATGGTTATAAAAATTATATTGGAATACTTGAAGAAAAAATGAGATTTTGAAGTTTATTTTACTATTTTTAATTCTGTCCTACTATGTTTAATTTGGTATTTATTTGGACCTCAATTATGTATATATTATCTTTATTTCAAATTTCAAATCCCATTATTTTGAGGATATTGGTTTATTAAGATTAAGGGTGGTGGAATTTTGAGACTATTTTGACATTTATTTATTTATTTATATATATATATATATATATATAAATAATAAGTCACGATCATTACTTTATTCTTGAAAAGCACATTGTAGCAATTATTTTTCCCAGATAGCACACTTTCTTCTAGGTTAGAATTTGGTCTTCAGGGAGTTGAATTATGATATGTGATTGGTTGCAATTTCCTTAGAATACGCGAGAATTCGAATCACATGAAACTGAATTCGGAGTTGGACTTTCTATTTTTCTTGTTTTTTAATTTTAAAATATTTGGGGAGAAAAATTATGAAAAAGATAAATAAAATACTAATGGTTTCAAATTAATTAATTTGAGGAAGTTTTTAATAAAAGTGTATAAAAATAAAAAAATAAATGAAATTCAGAAAGTTAATTAAATATAGTAATATTCTTTCAGGGAAAATATGTAAGTAATAGAAATTCATAAAAGTAGATGAAGCAGGTAAAATTTGTTTACAAATTAGGTGAAAAATAATAATTTTGAAAAATAATTAAGTTAAGAAGTAGTTAATTGGAAGAATAAATGATGAAGATTTCTTTTAAGATATATTTACAAGTAATTATGTAGTATTATTTTAAATGTAAAATTATAATATGAGTTGGTATTTGTTTATAAATTCACACATGACATAATATTTGATTCAAGAAATTGGGAATCCAACCAAATCATGTTTTCCACATCTTCATCGCTTGCAACAAGAATGAATTAGTAAATTTTCCATAAGGCAGTAATGGCATATGATAAAATGCATTTGTAACTTCTTCACCCTAAGTGTATATTAGTTAAGTCCTAGTAATCCTCATCATGACTAAATGTAATGTTATTTGGGAACCTACACAATGTAGACATCTCCCCTCATAATTAATTGAGGTACAAAAGGAATTGTACGCATTCATTTGTAACTACAACGAATTTCAAATTACACATCCTCTCATTCATCCAACTACACTCTTTTATATTAGAAGCACTGAAGGTGGGATAGGATGTAAACCTGATATGCATGGGTGGTTAGGGTGGCTCAAGACATGTGTGATCAGGTAAACATGCACTCAACCATGTAGACAACAATTGTCAACTTTAATGGAACGCATACCCAACAAAGATGACCTTGTATGACATGTTACCATGACATGCATTGGGTGGTTGGGGTGACTCAAGACACATGTGATAAGATAAACATGCACTCTGACACGCAAACAATGCTTGTCAACTTTAATGAAAATGCATACCCGATAGAGGTGACCTTGGATGGCACATTACCCTAACATACATTGGAAGGTTGGGGTGGCTTAAGACACTTTTCATAAGATAAACATGCACTCTAACATGCAGACAAGACTTGTCAACTTTAATAAAAACATATACCCAATTGAGGTGACCTAGATGACACATTAACATGCATTGGGTGGTTGGGGTGATTCAAGACATGTATCATTAGATAAATACGCACTCTAACAAGCAAACAAAACTTGTCAACTTTTACAGGAGCGTGTACTCAATAGAGGTGACCATGGATGACATATTACTCTTACATGCATTGGGTGGTAGTGGCGACTCAAGACACATGTCATCAGATAAACACGCACTTTGACACGTACACAAGACTTCTCTACTTTAATGGGAAATTTATTTTTTAAAAATTAGAATGTTTATGAAATTAAATAATTTTGACATTTGTACTATAAGTACATTGAAAATTAGCTTGGAATATATAATTATTGTAGCATTTAGTTTATATATATGTATATATATATTAATAATTTAATGTAATAAAATTTGAAAATAAATAAAGTAAGAGTACATAATTGTAGCATCAAAAGAAAAAAATGAACATTTATTTAAAGAGGAAATGAAAATTGACATAAATAGTTGTAAAATAAATGGTAGTTAATTTGAGTGACTTGTTTGCGGTCTCCATATTGTATAAGTTGGATTATTTTGTGTAACAATTGATGAAAAGACTAATTGTGTTGAATTGACATTGTTTTTGGGTTGTTGCATGTATAGTTAAGATTGTAACCATTTGAGTTTTCCATATGGTGGATCTTTTTATAGGTCATTCAATGTAAATTATTGCTTGCATGGAAGTGATGTGGTTAGGGTTTATGGAAAAGGTTGTAAGTGGGTTTAAAATACTTAGAATTTGTTTTGTAGATCTTCTAAACTCAACATACAATTCAATGGTTATATTAAAAGGGAATTGAGACTTACCAATTATCATTTGATAGGCATGGACATCAGTTGATATTTCAGCAACATTGTACGTAATTAGATCATGCTCATTGAGTTGAGGTTGTTGAAAGTACAAATTCTTGAATGTTGTATTCTTTAAAATGTCCAAAGTTGTGCACATTTTGTCTTTATGGAGGTTGAAGGTGCAGTTGTATGGTATCTAAAATAGTTTACAAGAGGCACATTGGAACTGCACATCGTCTCATAATGGAATAGTTCTCAATCTTAGTAATTTAAAAGTGTTCCATTTGAAGATGATAAAGTAGAATATTGATTCTTTAGAGAAATGACATTTGATTGGTTTGTTTGGGGAGGAATTCTTTTGGTTTAGGGCTTAGGTGTAATATATGATGGATTTTATAGGGTTATAAGTGTGCTATGTGAGGTTGACAAGTGCATGTTCATGTGCAGGGTAAATGTTAATGTGCATGTGAGGGTAACATGTCATCCAAGGTCACCTTTATCTAGCACGTCTTCCCATTAAAGTTTATAAGTCTTGTATATGTGACAGAGTGCATGTTGATTTGATGACATGTGTCATGAGCCACCTCATTCACTGAATCCATATCAGGGTAACATGTCATCAAAGGCTCAATATCGTGTTTGAGCCCATAGTTCAAGGTCAAAAAGAGAGGCACGTGATAAAGTTTTGGTCTTCTTAGCCATGATTTATTGTGCTTTTGACCCATTAGTTGAATGTGTAATATTATTTTTTCATTCTAAGAGTAGTGTGTCACTATATTCATTGTCATTTTTACCATGTGGAATAGTCTTTTTGAAGTCCCAATACCTTGTTCAAGCTTATAGTTTGGGGTCCGCAAGAGAGGCACATGATAATGTTTCACCCTTATTAATCATGATTTATTGCACTTTTTACCCATTAGTTGAGCATGTAAGTTCTTTTTTTTCTTCTAAAAATAGTGACATGGTGTTCATTAGCCTTTTTACTATGTAAAATAGTCTTTTTTTAATGATTCATATTGTGTTTGAGCTTATAGTTCAGAGTTAGAAAGAGAGGTACATGATAAGGTTTCGACATTATTGGCTATGATTTACTGTGTTTACCTATTAGTTGAACATGTAACATCATTTTTTTTTTCTTATAAGAACATGATCAATGTATTCAATGACATTTTTACTATGTAGAATAGTTTTCTTGAAGGTCCAATACCTTGTTTAAGCTTATAGTTCGAGGTCAGTTGGTCATGATTTGTTGCACTTTTGACCCATTAGTTGAACGTATAACATCATATTTTTCTTCCAAGAATAGTGTAAGTGTATTTATTTTCATTTTTACTATGTACAATAGTCTTCTTGAAGGCCCAATATTGTGTTTAAACCCATAGTTTAAGGTCACAAAGGGTTTTGGCCTTATTCGTCATCATAAGGTTCGGAAACCATCTTTATATGGTCTTTTTAACCATTGTTAAAGCATTGTTTACCGAGTTGGTCCGACCTTAGGGTTCGTCCAAGTAGATTTGTAGAAAACAAGATTACTTAGTTGGGCTGACCTCAGGGCTCAGCCAAGTCGATTTGTGGAAAACGAGATTATCGATTTGATCCAACTTTACGGTTTGATCAAGTCAGTCCGTTTGTAAAAACTATGATAGCGGAGTTGGTCCGATCATAGGATTTGGCCCTGATACAACCCAATTAGCAAGGAAAATGACCAAGGATACAAAAGACACTTCACACTTTGATCAGTCATCTCAACATACAAGACAAGGCCCACCAAATATCAGAAGGGCCTCAGCAAAAGAAGAACTGGGCATAAACCAGAACATCAAATGTTCTTTCTTTTGGTCTTCTTACAAGACAAAAATGTTTGTAAATAACTTGGGCTCACTTTGGGGGTCCAAATAGAAGAATAAACTAGAGTAGGGTGTGCTTAGTAATTTGAGTAGGGTGTGCTTAGTAATTTGGTGAGTTTTGTTCTCCTAAAGTTCTTGGGTCTTATCTTGGGTGTTTGTGCACTTCAACTGGGGACTCTTCACCACTCATCTTGGATTCTCCTCCACCTCCAAGTGGCGTGATTCCTTACTCCATAAGCATCTCTTATCTTTTCATCTTTTCTTTTCCATTTGGTCATCTTTTCCATTTCTTGTTTCATTTTATGTTCTTAATTCCACACTTGATCATCATCACATCATATAATTGTGTTTTTCTCTTTTCCCACTAGAAGTGAACCTTCACACTTATTTAACCACTTGGTTAAGTTCGTGTCCAGTGGGAATCTTCTTTGGGTTTTTCACCATATTTTGCTTAAAACAAAAACTCATAAACAAAAGTGAAAGCCATAAAAACGTGCAATCCTAAAATCAACTCACATCATGTGGTATCAAAACATAGTTTTAATTGTGCTTATCTTTTTAGAGTTGATTTTCTGCTTTAAATTTTCAGCACATTTCAATTCTTGGTTTTATCTTCAAGAAATTTCAATTCCGCTTTTAAATTCTTGTCATTTACAATTTCGTCTTTTTTTTCAATAAGCACTTTTAAATTCTGCTTTTGAATTTTTTTGTGTCATTTTTTTTCCTTACATCTTTTGCTTGAGTCTTATGTTCTTAGTGTTCTAGGAGTCTTAAATCCATTCTGCTTACTTTGATTTTAATTTTGAAGAACTAAAAAAAAATTAGAAGTTGTTTAAGTAGTGGTTGATTTAATTCCAAACATAGAATGCAATTGTTCATATGCAAGTGTTCAAAGATTAATCGAGTGGCTAACAACCCTCTCTAGATTTGTGCCAAGACTGATAGAGAAAACTAAGCCCATCGTACCTTTGTTATGCAAGGCAACAAAGTCCAATTGGACGGATGAATGCGAGGAGATATTTCTTCAGCTAAAAGCTTTCTTGGCATCACCCCCAGTCATTCAAAAGTCAAACAGTACAGAGCCTATAATAATTTATCTCGTGGTTTTAGAATATATCGTCAGGTCAACGTTGGTACAAGAGGTTGAAAAGGAAGAGCGACCAATTTATTTTGTCAATCGGGTACTGCACGACATTGAGTTGCGTTACCAAATGATTGAAAAGATATCCTTTGTTAGAATTTATGGCCTTAAACAAGAGGGGGGTGAATTGTTTATAAACGATTTTCGCAAACTTTGAAGGTATAATGAAATCCAATGATGAATAACAGAGAAAGAAATCAAGGAAGCCAAAGAACAAAATTGATTAAGTTTATTTCCAGAAAATCAACCGGTTGTTTTTATTAACAGTGAGTAAAAACAACTTAAAACAAATATTAAAGAGGGTGAATTGTTTATAAACGATTTTCGCAAACTTTGAAGGTATAATGAAATCCAATGATGAATAACAGAGAAAGAAATCAAGGAAGCCAAAGAACAAAACTGATTAAGTTTATTTCCAGAAAATCAACCGATTGTTTTTATTAACAGTGAGTAAAAACAACTTAAAACAAATATTAAAGAGTTCAGGGAAAGAGATAAGCACACAAACAGATTTATACTGGTTCACTCTTATCCCAAGAGCTACATCCAGTTCCCAGAAACCACTGGGTATCCACTATGCAGTCAATAACCAGATTACAAACACACAACCACCAAAGAAGTGATTTTGATCCCCTCAAGAACACACACTTCCTTTGGCACACCACAAATCAGAACATCCTCTGACTCTGTGAACACCAGTACTTACAGAATTACAAATGAAGAAATAAATAGGATTGATCACACCTGGTACAAATCAAATCAAAGTATACAACAAGTCCTACTTCACTCTTAGAAAAATATCCAAAGCCTTAAGCAATCTTGGAGAAAACTTGATTTCACAAACTAATCTTGTAAGAGTTAATGCTAGGAGCGTAAAACAGAACACTTATACTCCAATTAGCAAATGAAAACATTTATTATAAAACCCAAATCAGTTTCAAATCATTTAAAATAGATTTAACTAACTTAACAGAATTTTGTTAAGACAATTAAAAATATAGTCGATTGTTTTCTCGAAATAATCGATTGAATTGGTTTGACAGCAAAGTCAACCAAATTCAAATCTTCTAAAACCAGTTTCAAAAACCTTAAGTATGAAACAACCGATTGAAGCGATAAAACAACTAGTTGTTTTTCTGTTTCTTCATAAAACACTCTTTTCGAAAAGATTTGAATTAAACCAGCTTTGGATTCAAACTAAGAGTGAATTAAAAAATTCAAACTACCCCAAAACAAACACAACTAAGCTACAATCAACCTTCAAGCAATCCATGGAGATTTGGAGTCATCAAAGCTCTTCTTCAACATCCTTGGCATTACTATTGACTGCACGAAGAATGTGCATGTATTTTCTGATTCATCGCATAATAGTCAAGACTGACTATCCAATAATGAAGATACTAGCAAAGTCGTATCGCCTGGTCGGATGATTGGATGGGTCATATAGCTATCCAAATTTTAGATTCAGTATCAGCCAAAGGGGGCAATTAAATCTAAGGCCTTGGCTAATTTTATAGCTAAGCTCAGCCCTCATCCGACCAAGGATGAGGAATCTTGGTGGATCTTACATGTTGATGGATCCTCTAACCGTAGATCATGTGGTGCTGGAGTAGTGCTCGAAGTTCGGGTGACATCCTCTTGGAGCAAGCCTTAAAGTTTGATTTTAAAACATCAAATAATCAAGCTGAATACGAGGCTATCATAGTTGGCCTCAATCTAGAACTGGATATGGAGGCCAAACAACTTACTTGCAGAAGGGACTCCCAACTCATTGTCGAGAAATTCAAAGGAGAATTTGAAGTGAAAGAGTCTTTGCTCCAAAGATATTATCATTTCATCCAGAATTTGATTACCAAATTCATTAATGTAAGAATTGAGCATATCATTCGAGAACACAACACCGAAGCCAATATGCTTTCATGGTTAGAAACTGTCAAAAAGAAGGGGCTTCAACGGTCAATCAACTATATTAACCTCAAGAATCCCAATGTTGGCTCAAATAAGTGCATGGCGACCGAGGTACAAACAAACTCGATGACACCTATCAAACAATTTCTAGACAATGGAGATTGTGAAACACAACCAGAAAGGACAATGAGGCAGCAAGTTGCTCGGTTTGTGCTCAGTGGTCACGATCTTTATCGACGAGAATATACTTGGCCACTGTTAAAGTGCATTTCTCCCGGCCAAGCCGACTATGTCATGTGATAAATATATGAGGGGGTATGTGGAACTCACTCGGGGGCAAGAACGATGGTTACTAATGTACTAAGGGCAGGTTACTATTGGCCGACTATGCAGAGCGATTGCAGATAATTTGTCCGAAAATGTCTGAAGTGTCAAGAATATGGCACCCTATCACACCAAAACCCTGAGAATCTACATTATATTCTCCCTTCGTGGCCATTTGCAAAATGGGGAATGAACATCATCGGACCTTTCAGCCAGGGTAACAGATAGTGCAAGTTTCTACTGGTTGGGATAGATTACTTTACCAAGTGGGTAAAGGTCGAACCTTTGGCAGTAATGACAACATGGAATGTTCAAAATTTTGTATGGAAATATATTCTATGCAACTTTGGGATACCCGACATCGTCATCACTAACAACGACCAACAGTTCATCGACCGAGGACTCACTCAATTCTATGAGAAACTTGACATTAAGCACATCACGAGTTCAGTGGAGCACCCCGAAACCAAGGGTCGAAGCTGCCAAAAAAGTAATTCTCAATAAATTAAAGAAGAGACTCGGCCCAGCCAAAGGCAAGTGGACAGAGGATCTCCTTAAATTCTTATGGGCTTATCGATGTACATCATAATCCCCCACTCAAGAGACATCGTACAGTTTAACGTACAAAACAAAGGCAATGATTCCTGTTGAAGTCGGAGAACCCTCTCTATGACGATAAACATTTGATTTAAACCTTAATAAAGAAAGCTTATTGGTGGTTCTCAACTGATTAAAGAATTCAAAGATAAAAGCATAATAAGAGAGGAAGCTTGCAAGATTCAGGCGGTAAGACGATACAATTCAAAAGTAATGCCATAGAGTTTTCGAAAGGGAGACTTAGTTTGGAGGATGCGCAATGACACTCAGAAGAATGAAGGTATATTCTCAAGTAATTAGGAAGGACCTTTTCGCGTCGTAGAAACAGCGGCCGACAGAGCTTATTACTTAGAATTCTTATCAGGAAAATCTGTACCGAGAACGTGGAATGTCACGCTTCTCAAATTTTATTATAGTTGACATCTAATAAACAATTTACTCTTTCCGCTCAGTTGTTTTATCCCTAAGGAGGATTTTCAACCGAGAAGGTTTTAACGAGATACTTTAAATTTTATACATTTTGTTTCAGTTTGTTTATGATTATCACAAATTCGCATCAACTATTTGATTAAGGCAGCTGCTGAACTACTAGCAACACTACAAGAAAATCATGAAATAGAAACCAATTTTTAGAGACCAAAATAATTAGTTACAATGGGAACTAAAATAGAGACCATTTTAGAAATTAAAAAAAAATTAGTTTCTATTATTTTCTATTATTGTTAAATAGTTTCTAAGTTGGTATCTAATTAGCAACTAAGGTTTTAACTACCAATTATTTAGTTTCTAAATTTGGTAGCAAAAACCTTGGTTGCTAATTAGATACAAATTTAGAAACTATTTAACAATAATAGAAAATAATAGAAACTAATTTAGAAACCAAATTTCGTTTTAGTTTCTAAAATGGTCTCTAATTTAGTCACTATTGCAACTAATTATTTTGGTTTCTACAAATTGGTTTTTATTTCATGATTTTCCTGTAGTGCAACCCTTACCAAACAACACCTACGTGATTAAGTCAACCACTTAACAACTAGTGACACTTAACACTCAACTATACGGTTAAGGCAGTTGCTTAACTACTAACAACCAAACAACACCTATGTGATTAAGTCAACCGCTTAACAACTAGCGACACTTAACACTTATTCAGTTAAGGCACTTGCTTAACTACTATCAATCCTTGGCGGCCTACAATGACACAATGTGAACCAGTAAACTCTCATCACGTATATATGCCTTCAATTAAGGTCATCACTTTTACCGGTTCACGGTCCCTAATGGGTAATCACATAAAACCATAAAGCCTACTCAAGTAATTCACCATACGGTCGGCCAGCACGTTAAGTCGTATTCATGACTAACAATGCAATTGATTGATAATATTCGTGCGGTGCTACTTATAAAATGAGGAGCCTTTACCTTCATCAATTTATTAAGCTCAATTCATCGGTCAGATGAAACTATTACATTGATTACGACATTAGTCAAGTTTAAACAAATTATTCATGCTCGACAAGCATTATCAACGTTGATAGTTACTTACGTCATTACTACGACTTTGGTCAAGTTTAAATGCTCGACAAGCACTATCAATGTAGAAAGGAGTGATAATTTAAAGACATCGGATGATCAGAAACAATTAAACTAATATAGCACGAAGTGATAATTGTTTACTGCCCATATCCCGGGCGCAAGAAAATTTAAAACAATAAAAATTTCAGAAGATCAAACAACTCTTCGACAGAGCGTTCAACCTCGTCTTCTTGACCACCAAGATTTTCACCTTGACCTTCCTCATCATCTTTCGCCCTGACCGATACGACCTGCCATCAATCACATCCTTATCAACATCGTATCGGTCATCATCCAAGGGCACCTCATGATAGAAGGTTGCCTAGCGTATCCCCTAGAAGAAGCAATTATTGTTGATACGAAGGAGGAAGGCCCCGTACTCCTCTAGCTTCGCAGTCAAAGCTTCCTTTTCTTTTCAGATTGCAACTCTATTTCCAGCGTTGCCACCTTACCCTTGGTCGCCTCAGCTTCAGCATTTGCCTGGCGACATTTCTCATCCAGTGATCCCATGGCTTCAAGAGT
Source organism: Phaseolus vulgaris (assembly GCF_000499845.2). Taxonomy (NCBI): domain Eukaryota; kingdom Viridiplantae; phylum Streptophyta; class Magnoliopsida; order Fabales; family Fabaceae; genus Phaseolus; species Phaseolus vulgaris. Next base: position 9,627,252 of record NC_023755.2, on the reverse strand, counting down.
TGATTTCAAGGAACTAGAGGATTCATTCAGTTCCGCCTTCAATTTGGCCACCACAAAGGTTGAGTTCCTTTTCATTTAATCACCCAGCATGCGGGTCACACTAGGGACCGACTCAGCATCTTTGCCATCCCCTCCACCAAATCATCTGTCGGAATAGCGGAGATGATACTTTCCTCTTCAGGGGTCATCCCCACGCCTTCGGCTAGCTATAGACGCTTGCCCAAAATTGATGGAGAAAGGGACGACCTCGTCCCTTTTCAGGTTGGGATGCCTTAGTCGGTTGGCTCCTCTTCCTTGGGTTGGTAGGTTGCAAGGCGGTCGCGGGGCACACCTGTGAAGTTCGGATACGGTTAAAATGGTGTCGTCGGTGTTTCCGATACACCGCGGACACGGACACACAGCGGAAGTGTGCCCGACACGGTGTCAGACGCTTTTTATTGGGCCGGAAACGACCCTCTTTCTAGATACGCCGGATGAGACACGTTTCCCTCCTTGGACACGCCAGAAAAGTTAGAAAAAAAAAACGCAGTTCAGTGTTTTAAAGACCTCTTCTCTTCCACACTAAATCTCAGATAAAATCTGATAAAATCTAAACAAAATCTCAAACAAAATATTAAAATTTCCAAAAAGTAAAAGTTAAACATTATGTTTTATTTTTTATTTTTTTTCATATAACAAAATATATTACGACATTTTAATTTATATATAGTCGTGTCCCGTGTCCTATAATTTTCAGTTTAGTCGTATCTCCATGTCCGTGTCCGTGTCTACAACCAGGGTCAATGTTCCTGCCCTAATAACCTCCAAGGACCCTTTCTGGCACATGGACACTTGCCGCTACGGTTGCTTCAAGAAATTTACCGACTTTGGGTCAATTTGAGATATGATTTCTGCAAAAACACAAATCAATTTAGCATCTAGTCAATGAACGAAAAGAAGCACTACGAATGTTAAAATATAACATACTGGTAAGGTCGGTCCACTTCTTTGACAATTCAAACAAAGCTACAAGTTTCCGAGTAGGAAGTCGGTTAGGGAGTTGATAGAAGACATGAAATATTTCCTTGTCATGGGGAGTCATGGAGGACCTCGACCAAGAGACATATCGCGTGGGATTGCGCGTCCAATGGAAAGGAGACTTCGGTCTCCCTTCTGAGTCATAAAAAAATGTTGTCGATTCAATAAAAACTTTGAAGTACCTTTCTTGAAAGTGTTTATAAGACAAGGTATAAGGTGCAAAAGGGATACTGTCCGGACGACTAGTTAAGGATAACCAACTCACAAGGGTAGTCGGTCAAGAGTTATAGTAAAAAAGAAAACATCGAGGAATCGGTCTCAACCTAAAAACGTCACAAATTGCCCTAAAGGCTTGGAGAGTTGCCCACGAATTTGGGTGCAATTGAGTAGGGGCGACATTGAGGATCTGAAGAACCCCATCATAAAGTCATAAAAAAGAAGGGTAACATGCAGGTCGTTAAAAAATGTTAAGATATACAAAGAAAAAAAATCTTGGGAAGCGTTTTCCCAACCGTGACAAACCTGGTCGGAGTGGCTACAATTATCAGCTACAACCATGTCCGAGGAGGCGTCAAGTTTTAAGATGGAAGCGTTAGCCAAAAAATCGTCTAAAGTTGTTGGAGTCCTAAAACAAGTAGGGACGTCCAGGACACATGGATCAACCCACTCGTAATCCACACAACCAGATGTAGAGTGACTGTGCTTAGAAGACTCAAGATTCAAAATAATTCTAGATGAATCAACAAGGAAAGATATTACTAACCTTTTGAGTGAAAGATGCGAAAGAAAGAAAGTTGCTTGATACTCGACACTCATATCACGCTTGATGAACTCTATAGCACAGCAGTTCAGCAACAACCTTTGCAACGTTCACAAGCACCTCTATTTATAAAATGGTAAGGAAGAGAGAGAATAAGGCATTCGCCTCTCGAATCGTTAGATCGTTTTGCATCCAAGAGCACACAACTTTTGGTATATTAACCGGCAAGAGTTCATAAACACTAGATCACTTTAATCGCATAGTAGATACGAAACGACATTTTGAAAAATTTCAAGTCATGTCTCTCACAATATTAAATGGATCCAAGTCACATCTTACCTCGGGACACGCAACAGTCACATCTCGACTCTTCAAAAACTAATGTTCATCGAGTCTGGGGGACAAGTGTCCCGGTCAGTACCAGATGAGCCAGTCACTCGGCATTGGTTACTGACCGATCGACCGACTTAATAAATGATATCAACGATAGTTATGAGAATCCTTTGTGAGTCACAATCATGTCCATTTAATGTGGTCACATCTCCGAGAAATCAACTAAACAACTGATTAACTTAAGATATTGAAGATATTATCAAAATATGAAATATACAGATATACCAATATATCTTCTTATAAATCAAGGATCACGCTACACATCAGTTAACAACTGGTATTTGACCCATCACAACAAGGGCCCATAACTGAACATTATAAATAAACCCTTAACAAAGGTGTAAGGTACGCTTTAATCAGTTTTACAAATATACACTCTTTAACCAGAGTTTTTTTTTTTATCGGCAATAAAAAATAAATAAATTGGAACCACTTCAGGGGTAATTCAACCCTTATACACAGTGCCCAAACACCGATTACAGCCTAAAACCTCTAAAACTAGCTAAAACTAACAAAAACAAACCTTGCCCTTAAAACTTCAAGTGACTAACCTCATACACACCAAAGGTTCTAAACACCAATCAGAAAATGAAAACGACACTAACCAAAAATTTGTAGAGACCCAAGCCCACACCTTTACCTGCACCAGAGCAAAAACTTCAGACACATCAGCCACTCCACTTTTGAAAATTATGTTATTCCTGTATTTCCATATCTCGCTAACCACCCCGACCCAGATTGTGTTCCAAACAATATTAATCGTCTCTGAGGAAAAACTCATCCTAAACTGATCAAAGTTAATCTTCGGTTCATTGTGAGACACAAACAAAACCCCAAGCCATCTACAACATAAACACCACACACGTCGAGCAAAGCTACAGTCAAAGAACAAATGTCTACAAGATTCTTCCTCCTTCCCGCACAAACAACACATCAGGCTATCCACCAAAACCCCTCTTCTGCTCAGATTTACCCTCGTAGCAAGTTTGTCTTCCATCACCCTCCAAGTTGTAAGCACTGCAGAGGGTACTGCCTTGCACCTCCACAATTTACTAAAAATCGGCGAAGAATCCACCTCTTTGTCCTTCGTAACAAGATTGTAGGCAGAATTAACTGAAAAAGTTTGGAGACCCCCCTCCTTCCAAATCCAACTATCAACATCTCCCAGAGCAATCCTAGTCTCAAGCAGAAGCTGACTCAACTGTCCCGCCATCGACTTCTCCCACTCAAAAAACGGTCTTCTCCAATCAAGCTGCCAAACCCAAACGTCGTTAGACCAAAAACCAAGCTTCGTCAGCTTCAACGTCTCGCCATTCACCCAGCTCTCCTTCCAGAAAAAAAATCTCCTTCCCGTCACCAACTTTCCACTTGAAACCGTCTTCAAAGCTTCTCTCCCAACCCTCCGAGGACCAAACCTCTTTCAGATCTTTCCACCAAAGAGAGCAACTCCTACCTTTTCCTTTCTCTCCCAAGCTTCTCCACCCACCGTATTTAGAAATGAGAACCTCCTTCCAAAGACCGCCCTCGGCCGAACCTAACCTCCAGATCCATTTCCCTAATAAAGCCAAGTTGAACAACTTTAGGTCAATAATCCTAAGCCCCCCAAACTCGCGAGGCTTACAGACCAATCTTCAAGAAACCCAAGCAATCTTCCTTTCTTCTGCACCCCAACCCCAGAGAAAATCTCTTTGTATCCTAATCAGCTTTCCTGCCACCCCAGAAGGCAGTTTGAACAAAGACATAAAGAATAGCGGAATAGCAGAAAGCACAGACTTAATCAAGCAAATCCTTCCATCCATCGTCAAACATCTTCCCTTCCATCTGCTTAGTCTAGTCTGAACTTTCTCAATCACCCCATTCCAAAAAGCGTCGCGCTTATGACTCCCACCAACTGGCATACCCAAGTAAATAAAAGGAGAAACCATCGTATCACAATTAAGAATAGCTGCGAACCTCTGAAGCACGATCTGATCCATCCCCGTCCCACCAATCCCACTCTTCCCAAAATTAACCCTTAACCCAGAAGAGAGCTAATATTGCAGAATCGCCTTTATGTTAAATACACTTTTGGTATTTGCTTTGTAGAAGAACAATGTATCGTCCGCATATTGTAACATATTTACATTTACCTTATCCTTTCCGACCTCCAAGCTGTCAATCAACTTCTTTTCTTCTGCTACCCTTGCCACCCCAGCTAACCCTTCTGCCACAATGAGGAATAGAAAAGGAGCAAGCGGATCGCCCTGGCGGAGACCCTTTCTAGGGAAGAACTCTCTAGTTGGGCTCCCATTTACAAGGTGTTCCTGCCGGTTGACCTAGCGCAAGAACGTTGCCTCGTCACGATCTTCCTCACCAGCTTGACACCACGTGCCCTTCAAGTCCACACCACGGGCAGCCTCTCTGAGAACCTGAAAAACACAAGGTGGCGCCTCTGCGGCCGGTGGCGCTCCAACACTCAATTCAGTGACAAGAACACCCAAAAACTGAGAGAAAACTATACTCTGTAGAACCGTACTAAAGTGCATTCAACCAAAAACAATGAGCCGTAATGAAAACGTACCTCTGCAAATTTTGTTAAGTTTACCTTTATAGCTAGGTTTTTTCTCTCTCCAGGCAGTTACGCTTTGGATGCGTGGCTCGCATCCAACCCTGCACGTGTCACCATCTGGGCTGGGGTAGCAGGTAGCACCCAGCCCTACACGTGTCATCATCTGAGCTAGGATAACTCGAGCGTCATTTCCATATTGCATCCAACCCTACACGTGTCGTCATCTGGGTTGGGGTAACTTGAGCGTTATTTATGTGTAATAACCAGTCGCGCGGCTAAGTCTCCTACTCAGGGAGTAATCTAGCACGTAATATGCTCTGGAACACCACCTGACAAGGCGAGTATCGGATGCAGCAAAGTGCACCATCTCTGTGATATCGCTTGTCGTAAGTGGCACCTTCCTTATTGTTACGCCATGCATGTTCTAGCTGAGGAACCCTCGCCACCAACGAATGTCCACTCTGGGAATCCTGTCGTTGATGGGCAAGTTGTTCCCTTCAACCCACACGACCTTCACGCCCTATGCTGGCGCAACAATCATCTTACTGAACTTATACGCTTGAACTTACTCTTCTGAGCCTCCAGCAGCTTCAACCAGGCTTACTGGGAGATTCAGCGATGTGCTCCTTGTGGCGATGTCAGACCACCTGATCTTCCATTACGTACTACGTCGATCACACACAAATTCGGCGACAACCGACCATGTTCACTATAGAACGCCAGTTCCACGAATCGGCGACTATGCTCACTTCTGAACTATTCATCTTCCTCTTGTCCACGTGTTCTGCTGAACACGCCCCACATAGGCACGTGCTAGACACGTCATCATACCCGATGACCTGGTCGGTACACAAGGACAGAGACCAAAGCTGACTCTAAGCAACCCTTTATCCACCGAATTCGGCGGTCACATAATCCCAACCTCCTTAACATATAATATATAAAATCCCAACTCACCGAGTCATAAGCCTTCTCATAATCGACTTTGAAGAAAACACAACTCTCCCTTTTTCTCTTGTATTCTTCCAGAACCTCATTCGCAACTAGCACGCTGTCCAATAAGCCCCTTCCTTCAAGAAACGCCGACTGCCTAACATCAATAATTTTTCCAATCACCTTTTTCAAAGGCAAGGAAAGCGCCTTAGAGATGATCTTGTACAAGCAACCTTTTTCGGCGACCTACGTGGCCGTGCGCGTTGGCGCTCATACTGTTCACTGATTTGACACTTCACCAACCCCTTCGATCGCTCGACACGTGGTCTTATCAACGACCATTATTCATTGCCGTTTGCGCTTCTTGCAACGTTCGAAACTCTTCGAAACTCTTAAACACTTCCCGCCACTTCACTGTTTCATTATCTTCTTCCTCACTCCAAGCTTTCGAAACGCTCCAGCGAACGCTTCAACTCCTTCAAACATCCTTCACTGAACGCTCTTTTGATCATCAAAAGGTAACCTTTTTCTCACCCCCACTGATATTCGCTGCATTCTAATCGGTTTGCATCATCCATTAACTGTCTGGAGCATACGTTGTGGGATGTTTTTCTTTGCTTCGCTTTTTTCTGCGCTTAGGGTTTCTAACCCTCTCTCTGCGAGCCCCCTTATTCTTTTGTCTCCTTCTTTTCTGTTGAGTCGCTCTATTTACAAACTCTCATCTTTTCCCCTTTTCGTCTTCTTGCAGCTTTTCTGATGGCTCGCTCCAAAGTTACACCAAACCCTCCTCTATCTCCCCGCAACCCTCCGACGAAAACTCGTAGGGCCAACCCTTCCTCCTCCCGCGACCCCCCAAGGGATCCTAACGTCCCTTTGAGCCAGGTCGTGAGACCTGCGTCTTCTCGACCCAGCCAATCGCAGCCAAACCCACCTCACACCAGCACAGTTGTGAGGTCCCTCCCGGACTACAAGCAACTAAACCCTTGGGCCTCTTCAGCTTTGCTGGGCGAGACTTCCTCCATCAACACCGACCGCGACATCCTCCGCCTTCGGAAAGGTGACCAAGATCACCTCTCTTTCAGCAAAGAACACGATGACAAGGTATCTGTGCGTCCTTGTCCTCCAGGAGAGCCTATTTGCACTGATAATCGAGGGAGCGACGGCACCCCCTTTTTCTTCGTTTACACCACGACGTTCAAGAAGGTCAAGCTCCGATTTCCTTTCACCCGCTTTGAGAGGGAGCTTCTGACCGAGCTTGACATATCCCCCGCACAGCTTCATCCCAACGGCTGGGCGTTCGTCCGGGCTTACCAGATCATCTGTGCGCACTTGGGACATCCAGCTTCGGTGGACGTGTTCCTCTACCTGGTCGAGGCTAAGAACCCAGGCGATCGTCTATGGGTTAGCCTCAATGGGGTCGCTGGGAGGTCCATACTCTCCATCTTCCAACAATCCTATAAGGACTGGAAAGGGAAGTTCATGCGCGTCTGCTGCAACGACCGAGACCCTACCCTCCTCGACGGATTTCCCTTGTATTGGGTGAACAAAGGAAAGAAAGAGTCTAGCTTCAGGAGGGCTAGGGGGCCAGAAAAGATGGGGGAGCTCGACAGGGACTTATGTAACTTCTGGAAAGGAGTTGCCTCCTCCAACGTGACCTTGCCCACCTCCTCCATCATCACCTATGAGTTCTTCGAAGGCCAACTGGATGTCCACATAGGTTTGTCTTTAAGTCTTATCCCTGGCTTGAATTCGCCTAACCTTGTTTTTCTGCTCTGGTCAGCGCATAGTTTTAACTTATTCCATGCATTGATTTACACTGCTTATTTTCCTATGCCTCATCGATTGTTGAATCTCTGTACTGGTTTGTAATTGTTGGCCTCTTTATGCAGATATGATGCTGGGGAAAGATAGGATGGCTGAGTTGCGCTTCATAGCCAAACACCACAATCTTGCGGCGGGCTCTCAAACCGTCCCCAACTCCATCGCAGAGATCGCCGCTGCCCAAGGCCAGTCCTCACCAGTTGGTCTGTCCAACGCTGCTGCTCTTCCTGCCCCTGAACGGAAGAAGATACCACCCCAAAGGGCTAAGAGGAAAGCCCCCAGGGTTGTGTCGGACGATGAGGCGGATGAGAGCACCGAGGACGGGCTGATCTGCAAACGGAAAAGGGGAGTTGCAACAGAACCACCAGCAGCCGAGGCCGCCCTTCCTGACTTCGTCGAGAATCCCCCCAGCGCCTCCACACCCTTTGAGTCCGCTAGGGACGTTCTCGCCTCAAACGCCTCGGCCGCTGAAGTTGCGCCTGAGCAGCTTGCTGATACGCAAGCTTCCTCCCAAGCTGCCACAGAACACCCCACCTCACCGCCACGCCTCGAGGCTCCCCTCGCCATCCAACCTTGCGAGGGTGGTGGTGAGCACCAACCCTCAGCTCCTCCCTCGGCCCCAAACCTTCCAACTCCTCTCCAAGAGGCCTTGAAGTCTTTCGTCGTGCATCTGAACGCCATGGTCGACGGGTGTCTTCCCCAAATCGTCGGTGAAGGGCTAAAAGACTCCTTGGACAAATTCGAGCTTGACAACCGTGTCCATCAGGAGGTGGCGAGCACCGCGAGAGCCGAAGCTGAAAAAGTCAAGTGCGACATGATGATGCAAGGCTTAGAGTTCTCGCGGGTCGAACACGCTCTCAACGAAGAGCTCCGAAGCTTGCGTAAGGACAAAAAGGAAATGCGCCGGAAACTGCACGACAAGCTTCAAGATGCCATCGAGTTGGAGAGTAAGCTCGTCCCTCTGAGGGAGAAAATTGCAACGCTGGAGGAGGCCCAAAAAGTCGACGCCAAAAAGATGGCCAATCTGGAGAAGAGGTCGACTGAGAGGGAGACCCTTCTGGGGAAATTTGAACAAGATCGGGACAAGGCCACCAAAGAACTGAGTGAAATTGTTGTCGAGCTCGCCCAAGTTCGCGAGGAGAACAGTGGGTTCAAGACAAAAATCGACGAGCTTCAGCTTGAAGCTGCCCAAGTTCTTACCTCCGGCTTTGGAGCAGTTCGCTTGCAAATATCCCGACCTCGACCTCTCCGAGTTCTCGGTGTACAACGAAGTTGTGGATGGCAAGATCATGCCTCCAACTTAACTGCTACTCCCACCTGCCACTTCAACTTTACCGCCTTTGAAACTCTTGTATTTAATTTTGACTTGTATGTAATAACTTTCATTCTGCTCAAACTGTTTGATATTCATGTGGACATATATATATATGGTCTTCTAATTTATCTGTTGTGCGATCGCTTGGTATGATCGGCTGGTTTTTATTCGACCCAATGCACTTCACACAAATTGGTACTTAATTCTCTAGAAATCACTTTAATTTAAACGAGCGGTTAGTCTGTAACAATAACGTTTAACGCGAAATCACTTACTTGGCAGTAAGGGCATAAGTCGATCTTAGCATCTGAAATCGCCCGCCCGATCTGCCAAAGGACAAGCGTACTTCTACGTTATCGCCCAAAACTTCGCTAATCTGGCTCTCGCCGTGTGATCCCTTTTCTATTTCGATCTCGAAGCCGTGGGCCTTTGGCGACGCCGTTTTCCTTTAACTGAAAATGTCCCCTGCGGGGTCATCTAGTGACTTCATCTTTGCTCATCTGGAAGGAGAGCTGCCTTTCGGATCTCCCTCTACCTTCCCCGAGTCTTTAACCTGAAATAGCTTAAATCGTTGTCCCCTCATCTGGGGGTAGAGCCGCCTTTCGGATCATTCTCTACCTCCCTGAGTTTTAGAACAATGATTTAGGTGGTGAGGTGTCCTCTGCGAACCTCCCCCCAACCAGCTTTAACTTTTTTTTTTTTTTTTTTTTATAACTGGTCTTACTAGGTCGATATTGATGTTTCACTCAAGGGGAAAGCGTCTTCTATCGACCTTTCTTTCCTATTCTTAAGATCATTAACAACCCTGACTTTTCAGTTTCCTCTTGCCTAAACTCACTCGAGGGTGAGAAGGACTTTCTCTGGTGCCTCAACTTGCCCAGGGGTTACATCTCCTCCTTCCCCGGATGCACTGAGGGCTTTCAACTTGCCTCAATTTGCTTACGCAAAGAGGTCTTATGATCTGCTCTTGCCTGTACTCGCTCAGGGCGAGGAGGACTTTTAACCTTTTCTCGCCTGCACTCGCTCGAGGCGAGGAGGTCTTTTAATCTCTTTCTCGCCAGATGGCGGTCAGAAAGTTTTATACTTGTGCCTCCGATCACCGGGTGGCTGTGAGGACTTAAAAAACTTTATTCATGTGCCTCCGATCGCCATGTGGCGATGAGGACTTAAAACTTTAACTTGCACCTCTGATAGCCAGGTGGCGATGAGGGTTCAAAACTTCATACTTTGAAAACTTTGTACTGGATGCATGCGATTTGGATTCACCATTGTTTAAAACTACACAAGGGGGATAAAATCTCTATCCAAAAACTTAGAAAACGGTGAGCATGCAAACTTAATAACTAGGAAACTTCGATAAACTTCAAAACCTTCTTTATTGGGTGGCCTCGTAAAAAACCCTCCTTAGGGAAAAAAGAGTGCCCCCTTGAAAAATTGTTTAAACTGATACATCTTAAACTGTTCGAGTTAATTGCTACTTACAATGCATTAACTGTAGTAAAACTTGAGATGAGTGGCGTTCCAAGTGCGAGGAATCGCCCCTCCTTCCAGCGTCTCCAAGCGGTAGGCGCCGTTCCCGAGTGCTTCGGTTATTCTGAACGGTCCTGTCCACTTGGGCGACAATTTGTTCTCCATCTCATACTGGTGGGCCTTCCTCATCACCAGGTCGCCATCTCTGAACTGCCTTGGTTTTATTCTAGAGTTGTACTTGCGTTCAACTCTTCTCTTTACTGCTTCAGCCTTCACCCGTGCTTCCTCCCTGACCTCATCCAGCAAATCCAAGTTCATTCTCCTTTCTTCGTTCGAGTCTTCCGCCACGAAGTTCTGGAATCTCAGCGACCTTTCCTGGATTTCGACTGGAATCATCGCATCGCATCCATACACTAAGCTAAACGGGGTTTCATGGGTTCCCGATTGCTCAGTGGTATGATATGCCCACACTATGCGGGGAACTTCTTCAGCCCAAGACCCCTTGGCCTTCTCCAACCTCCTCTTCAAGCCTCTCAGCAGAACCCGATTAGCTGACTCCACTTGCCCATTCGTTTGCGGGTGCTCCACAGAAGCAAACACCTGTTGTGTTCTAATGTCCTCGCATAGCTTGTTCAACAGGTGACTTGCAAACTGAGTCCCATTATCTGACACCAAACGCTTGGGCACACCAAAACGACACACAATATTCTTCCACACGAAACTCTGGATTTTATGCGCGGTGATCTGGGCTACTGGTTCTGCTTCAATCCACTTCGTGAAGTACTCGATCGCCACAACCAAATACTTCATTTGTCTGATCACCAACGGGAAGGGTCCCAGAATATTGATTCCCCACGTGTGGAACGGCCAGGGGCTGTAGATTGACTTTAACTCTTCTGGGGCGCCTTGTGCCAATCGGCGTGCTGCTGGCATTGCTTGCAACGCTGGGCATATCTCTTGCAATCTTCCCTCATTGTGGGCCAGTAATAACCTGCACGGATAGTCCTTGTTGCCAGAGCTCGACCCCCGATGTGGCTCCCATAAATCCCTTCATGGAGCTCGACCATAATTCTCGTGCACTTCTCTCCGTGTACACATACAAGAAGAGGGTGTCTAAACCCGAACCTGTACAACTCGCCATCGATGAGGGTAAACTTGCTGGAGTTCTTCTTTATCTTTCTGGCCTCTGTCGAGTCCATTGGGAGCACGCCATCCGCCTTGTAGTGCTGGTATGGCGTTATCCATGTATCTGGCTCGTGGATGGCACAAACTTGCATCGTTTTTACCTCTTCCGCTGGGTGCGCTCTGACCCTCGGCATCCTCAAAGTTTCCTGCGTTAGAGATCTATGGCTCCTCGTCGTCCTTTCCATCGACTTGCAAATGTGAAGGACATGGTGATCTGCGACAAAAGCCCGAGGTGTCTTCAAAGTTTCTTGTATGACGGTCCTCTGCCTGCCCCCCTTGCCCGAACTGGCGAGCTTGGCCAGCAAGTCATCTCGGGCGTTCTGCTCTCTTGGAACGTGTATCACTTCAAACAGAACAAAGGACCTCCTTAACTCTTGCACGTACTCCAAGTAGGCTGCCATCTGCGGATCCTTGGCTTGAAACTCGCCGGTTACCTGCCTAGTGACAAACAACGAGTCACTCTTGGCCATCAGTACCTTTGCTCCCATCTCCTTTGCTAAAAGAATTCCGGCGATCAGGGCCTCATACTCCGCTTGATTGTTGTTTGCTTTAAAGGCGAACCTCAGAGATTGCTCTATCAACACACCGTTGGGTCCCTCCAAAATAACTCCAGCCCCGCTACCCAGCTGCTTAGACGACCCATCCACTGAGAGTACCCAACGAAAATCATCCCCGTCGTTCTGCACTGTTTCGGAGGATAGCTCGACAAAAAAGTCAGCAAAGACTTGGCCCTTGATTGGTCCCCGGGGCTCGTACTTGATGTCGAATTCCGACAACTCCACCGTCCATTTCACCATCCTCCTAGCTACATCCGGTTTCTTCAAAACCTTCTGGATGGGTAAGTCAGTCATCACCAACACTGTAAAGCTCTGGAAGTAATGGCGCAGCCTCCTCGCTGAGAACACAACCGCCAGCGCTGCTTTCTCTAAAGCCTGATATCTCACTTCTGGGCCCTGCAACACCTTGCTAACAAAATAGATGGGTTTCTGGACTTGACCTTGATCCTGGACAAGTACCACACTTGTCGCCTTCTCAGTTATGGCAAAATATAACCTGAGGGGCGTTGCCACTTGAGGTTTACACAGAACCGACGAGCTCGCCAAGTACTCTTTAAGCTTGACAAAAGCTTCTTCGCACTCCTTCATCCAGACGAACCTGTTATTCCGCTTCAAGCATTGGAAGTACGGGTGGCCCTTCTCTCCGGATACGAATCGAGACAGGGCGGCCATCCGACCCGTGAGCTGCTACACCTCCTTTACAGTGGCAGGACTCCTCATTGCCAGAATGGCGGCACACTTGTCGGGGTTTGCCTCGATTCCCCTCTCCGACAAGAGGAAACCCAGAAATTTTCCTGCCTCCACGCCGAAAATACACTTATCAGGATTTAGTTTCAACTTGTACCTGGCTATTGTGGTGAACAACTCTTCTAGGTCCGTGACGTGCCTGCTCTTTTCCGGGGATGTTACGACCATGTTGTCAACGTAAGCTTGCACATTCCTTCCGAGCATAGGGGTGAGTACCTTGTCCATTAGCCTCTGGTACGTGGTCCCCGCATTCTTCAGCCCGAAGGGCATCACCTTGTAGCAGTCGCACAACCTTTCTGTCATGAAAGCAGTCTTTTCCTCATCCATGGGATGCATCTTAATCTGGTTGTATCCTGAGAAGGCATCCAAGAAGCTGAGCAACTTACACCCTGACGCACTGTCTACCAGGGCATCTATACTTGGCAAAGGATAAGAATCCTTTGGGCAGGCTTTATTCAGATCCGTGAAGTCAAGACACATCCACATTTTCCCGCTGCTCTTCTTGACCAGAACGACGTTAGCGAGCCATTCTGGATATTGGATCTCCCTGATATGGCCTGCTGCTAGGAGTTTCTGCGTCTCGTCCTTGATCGCCTGCCTCTTCTCTTCATTGAACTTTCTCCTTCTCTAGCGGATTGGCCTGACTTGGGGATCCATAGCTAAACGATGGCACAAGAAATTGGGGTCAATCCCCGGCATGTCAGAAGCAGACCATGCAAATGCATCCAGATGTCTACTTATAACCCGGGCGATTTGGTCTTGTGTCTCGCTGTCTAAGGTTTTCCCCAGTTTAAACGTCTTGCCGTTGATCTTCTTCTCAAGCCATTCCTCCACCGGCTGAGGCCTCTTCTCGCTGGCGATTAGCGCCCTCGTGGTACCTGACTCCCTGGCGGTCTCCGGGCAACTCCTCTCTTCCTCCACCCGAGCGGCACTCTCGGACCTCGCCTCAATATCCTCCATTGGCACATCGGGCACATCGCCCTCGACGGCCACCTCCAACGCCATATCCATATCTCGCCGGCTTTCTCGCTCAAGTTCCACGCCAGGGGGCGGCGTTGTGGATACGTGGCATACAAATCTCTTGTTCTTGAGGCTATTTTCATAGCACTTCTTCGCCTCCTTTTGGTCAAAACGGATGGTGATGATCATCCCTTCCATTGATGGTAGCTTGACCTTCATGTGCCTTGTTGAAGGCACAGCTTCTGTTCTGTTGAGTGTTGGCCTACCCAACATGATGTTGTATGCCGACGGAGCGTTTACGCGAGATACCTTATCTTCTCTGTGCACGAGACCAGACTGTCTGTGAACGTCGTCCTTAACTCAATATACCCCCTAACCTCCACCTGGTCCCCGGCGAAACCGTATAGGCAGCCCCTGTATGGCCTCAGCTGGTCGGGGGGAAAATTGTAACTTCTCAAAAGTCGGCCAAAACATCACATCTGCCGAACTTCCTTGATCGACCAGCACTCGATGAACAGTCCTTCCTGCCGTGATGAGGGAGATTACGATAGGGTCATTGTCGTGGGGCGCGACATCCCTAAGGTCGTCCTTGGTGAACATGATGTCCACGTCGGGCGAGTGGTCTTCAAAAACCTCCACTGACATCACAGACCTTGCGTACTTCTTTCGCTGTGATGCGGTGCACTCGCCACCCGAGAATCCACCAGCAATGGTGTGGATCTCGCCGTGAATGGGTACCTCGTGCTGCTGTCCCTCGCCACCCGCCGGGTGGGAGCCCGATGACTGGCCCGCTTGCTTCTCCAGCAAGTAATCCTTCAAGAACCCACATTTGACCAACTCGGCGAGTTGGTACCCCAAAGCCAAACACGAGTTGAGAGAGTGGCCAAAGCTCTTGTGGAACTCGCACCATGCGTCTGGCTTTGGTCCCAACACCTTGTCTGTTGTTTTCTCAGGCACTTTGAGCCTGGCAGCGATATTTGGGATGGCGATCAGGTCCGCCAACCCCATCACGAATTCTTACCTTGGCGGGCGATTAGCCTCTCTGGGCTTCCCTGGCCCCTTCCCCTTACCTTTCTTTGGGTCATAAGGATGGCGCATCCTCTGATCCCTCTTCCCCGCCGCCGCCTCCATCACCCTATGCGGCTGGATCCTTGTCTGAGTGCGTGGCTTAGCTGGGGCCACATTTCCCTTCTTCTCGGAGACTTCTCTCTCAGCGGCGATGTGGGCCACGGCACGTCGCCAGATTTCAGCAAATGTGGCGGGGTGACACCTGATAAGCGACTCGCTAAAGGGCCCAGGCAAAACGCCCTTTTTGAAGGCATGTACAAACATCTCTTCATCTTTACCTGGCAAGCAGACTATTTGAGCTCCGAATCTGTTCAAGAAATCCTTCAGGGACTCCCCCTGGTACTGCCTCACGTCGAACAAATCATAAGACACCAACGGCGGTGCCTTGTTCACTATGTACTGCTCAACGAACATCTTGGAAAACTGCTGAAACGTGGTAATGTGGCCAGTAGGCAAAATGACGAACCAGTCCAGCGCTGTTCCACTGAGTGTGCTCATGAACACCTTACAGTAGACCGCGTTCGACCCCCCCGAGAACATCATCTGAGTGTGAAACGCCGTGAGATGGGCCTCAGGGTCCTCCACTCCGGTGAAAGACGCCTTCACCGCCACCGTATTTGCAGGGACCACCGAGTCCATGATCTCCTGAGAAAATGGCATGGGAAAGCTACGCGGTGGGGATGGGGGTGCAGCTCTGTCCCCAACCGCGCGCTCCTCCCGTTCTTGAAGAGCTTTACGCAGCTCTTCGTTGATCCTGTTGAGCTCTTCATTCCTAGGTTGTGAGGCCACCAGTGCCTCGTGCATTCTTTCTTGCTCAGAACGTGATGCAGCTACGTTCTCCTGCAGCATCCTCATCATACCCATCACCTGTGTCATAGACACAACATCCTTATCTGTTGACGGCGCGACTGAACTGGACCGCGTTGTCCTCATCCTTTCTCAGCAAGTTCAGCAACTCAAAGAAACTTTGAACGAACAGTAAAACTTCGAAAACCGATTGCGACAACAAGTAGCCGAACAAAAAACACCAAAACTTCAACAAACTAGAACTGTGGTTGCGAATCACCTTTTATACGGCCCCACGGTGGGCGCCAGATGTTCCTGCCAGTTGACCTAGCGCAAGAACGTTGCCTCGTCACGATCTTCCTCACCAGCTTGACACCACGTGCCCTTCAAGTTCACACCACGGACAACCTCTCTGAGAACCTGGAAAACACAAGGTGGCGCCTCTGCGGCCGGTGGCGCTCCGACGCTCAAGTCAGTGACAAGAACACCCAAAAACTGAGAGAAAACTATACTCTGTAGAACCGTACTAAAGTGCAATCAACCGAAAACAATGAGCCGTAATGAAAACGTACCTCTGCAAATTCTGTTAAGTTTACCTTTATAGCTACGTTCTCCTGCAGCGTCCTCATCATATCCATCACCTGTGTCATAGACACAGCATCCTCATCTGTTGACGGCGCGACTGAACTGGACCGCGTTGTCCTCATCCTTTCTCAGCAAGCTCAGCAACTCAAAGAAACTCTGAACGAACAGTAAAACTTCGAAAACCGACTGCGACAACAAGCAGCCGAACAAAAAACACCAAAACTTCAACAAAGTCGAACTGTGGTTGGGAATCACCTTTTATACGGCCCCACGGTGGGCGCCAGATGTTCCTGCCGGTTGACCTAACGCAAGAACGTTGCGTCGTCACGATCTTCCTCACCAGCTTGACACCACGTGCCCTTCAAGTCCACACCACGGACAGCCTCTCTGAGAACCTGAAAAACACAAGGTGGCACCTCTGCGGCCGGTGGCGCTCCGACGCTCAAGTCAGTGACAAGAACACCCAAAAACTGAGAGAAAACTATACTCTGTAGAACCGTACTAAAGTGCAATCAACCGAAAACAATGAGCCGTAATGAAAACGTACCTTTGCAAATTTTGTTAAGTTTACCTTTATAGTTAGGTTTTTTCTCTCTCCAGGCAGTTACGCTTTGGACGCGTGGCTCGCATCCAACCATGCACGTGTCACCATCTGGGCTGGGGTAGCAGGTAGCACCCAGCCCTACACGTGTCATCATCTGTGCTAGGATAACTCGAGCGTCATTTCCATATTGCATCCAACCCTACACGTGTCATCATCTGGGTTGGGGTAACTTGAGCGTTATTTCTATGTAGGAACCAATCGCGCGGCTAAGTCTCCTACTCATGGAGTAATCTAGCACGTAATATGCTCTGGAACACCACCTGACAAGGCGAGTATCGGATGCAGCAAAGTGCACCATCTCTGTGATATCGCTTGTCGCAAGTGGCACTTTCCTTATTGTTACGCCATGCATGTTCTAGCTGAGGAAACCTCGCCACCAACGAATGTCCACTCTGGGAATCCTGTCGCTGATGGGCAAGCTGTTCCCTTCAACCCACACGACCTTCAAACCCTATGCTGGCGCAACAATCATCTTACTGAACTTATACGCTTGAACTTACTCTTCTGAGCCTCCAGCAGCTTCAACGAAGCTTACTGGGAGATTCGGCGATGTGCTCCTTGTGGCGATGTCAGACCACCTGATCTTCCATTACGTACTACGTCGATCACACACAAATTCGGCGACAACCGACCATGTTACCTATAGAACGCCAGTTCCACGAATCGGCGACTATGCTCACTTCTGAACTATTCATCTTCCTCTTGTCCACGTGTTCTGCTGAACACGCCCCACATAGGCACGTGCTAGACACGTCATCATACCCGATGACCTGGTCGGTACACAAGGACAGAGACCAAAGCTGACTCTAAGCAACCCTTTATCCACCGAATTTAGCGGTCACAGAATCTCAACCTCCTTAACATATAATATATAAAATCCCAACTCACCGAGTCATAAGCCTTCTCATAATCGACTTTGAAGAAAACACAACTCTTCCTTTTTCTCTTGTATTCTTCCAGAACCTCATTCGCAACTAGCACGCTGTCCAATAAGCCCCTTCCTTCAAGAAACGCCGACTGCCTAACATCAATAATTTTTCCAATCACCTTTTTCAAACGCAAGGAAAACACCTTAGAGATGATCTTGTACAAGCAACCTACTAATGAAATAGGTATAAACTCCCCTAACTGTTGAGGATTTTCTACTTTTGGTATAAAACAAAGAAACGACGCATTCAATCCTCTTGGCCAGCTGTCGAATCCTGCAAAATCCTGCATTGTCGACACCACGTCCTTCTTCAGGATGTCCCAACAAGATTTTATAAAACCAAAGTTAAAACCATCAGGGCCGAGACTCTTTGAGCTATCACACCCCCAGATCGCGGCTCTGACCTCTTCTTCTGAAAAGTCACCAATTAGCATCTCATTGTTGTCTTTTGAAATGGAGTTGAATTCAACCTTTTCCAGTCTGACCTGGCAAGAGTCATTCCTAGCAAACCTTTCTCCAAAGAACTCACAAACCTTATCCTTTACCTCCTCCTTACTATCACACCATTTGTTATTAACAAAAACCCCATGCAACTGATTCCTTGCCCTCCTCCATTTTACCGATGAATGAAAGAACTTTGTATTGAGATCCCTCTGCTTTATCCAACTTTGTCATGCTTTCTGAAATAAAATCGCCTCTTGTTTAGACTTGGAGACAGAAAGTTTAGCAAAGAGAGATTTTCTTTCTTCCTTTTCAGACTCAACTAACCTTACCTCGTCATCACGAATGTCTAATTCTTCTATCCTCTGTTGGAATTCCTTACTAGCCTGATTCACATCACCGAAGACTTCCTTGTTCCACACCTTTATATCGGCTTTTAACTTTTTCAGCTTTTCTTTAAACACAAAAATTCCTCCACCCTCCACCTTGTAAGAAGACCAATTCAATCTCACAAACTCTTTAAACCTGCTATCTTTCTGCCATAAATCCAAACACCTAAAAGGCTTCTGACCCCAATCCTCTGAGACTTCCTTCAGGATAACTGCGCAATGATCCGATATTGATCTACTTAAAACAAATTGTTGGTTGTTTGGCCAAAACTCCAGCCATTCCTTAGAGACTAACACCCTGTCTATTCTGCTTTTTACCAAACCATTGGGTTTGAACCATGTAAACTTCCTGCCCACCAGTGGCATATCTACCAATTCTGCTCTTTCGATGAAATCATTGAACCCCTTTATTTCTCTAGAATAATCAGTATTCGAAATCACACTCTTCCTTTCCTCCTGCCGTCTAATGGAATTAAAATCCCCAATAACACACCAAGCCTTTGAGATTTGACCCTATCTGAAACTACAAACCTCGTTCCAAAGTTCTTTCTTTTCCCTTAAAGAACCAGAACAATAGATATTCACAATAGTTAAGTGTGCTCCATTGCCTCTCATCCAAAACCCCTCTAACACCGTATAATTTCTCCCATTTACAGATCGGGATAACTGGAACGACTTTTTACTCCACATTGTAAGCACGCCCCCTGCACTGTTTATAGCTTTGTTTTCCACCCATCCTATTTCGTTTGTTCCCCAAAGTAGACATACCTTCTCCCTACTGAAATCTGAACACTTTGTCTCTTGTAAACACACCATGTCCACCTGTTCCCTACTGATCAAATCCCTTACATAATTCCTTTTTACCATACCACCTACCCCTCTGATATTCAAACTAATTATCTTCATTGACAACCTTTCTCCTCTCCTTCCACATCTTTCTCGTGGTTACCCCACCCTGATTAGACAACGAACAAATACTGTTTAAAACTATTTCTTCTCGACCTGGGAACGAAAACCCTGCTTCTTTCCCTACTCCCCAAACACTAGAAGCCACGTTCTTATCGGTCTTTACCCAGAAAATTCTATTACAGTTCTCTATTGCACTGTCAGTAGTGAAAATAGAATTCGACGCACTGCCTGTTTGATGGACCAAAAAAACTTGGTCCACTGTAAGTTGCTTTCCAGTTTTGTCACCTACTAAATCCGTCATCCTTCCTTTCGGAGACTCACCTTCCCCTCCAACTACCTCGCAACAATCCAAGTCCGCTCCCAATCCCGACTCCTCCCTTCCCAGAGTCAACGATCCCCCACTCACCCTCAAAGGTGACACCTCAAACCTCCTCGCTCCCTCCTCTTCTTCTGGCTTATCTCCATCTGAAGACCCACTACCGATCGCTCCAAGGATAATTAAATCCTTTGAAAATTCATTCATTAAAGTTGTTTCTGGTATCTGACGCGCACCATCTCCCTCTTTGTCCACCCTAACCCCAGCTTGTTCCAATTCCTCCAATGGAGATCCAGGCCTTAGAGAATCTCCCACGCAACTCAAACTTCCCGCATGGTCCAAAATAATCTCATCTGAAGAAGCCTCGTAAACCGTGTTCCTCTGGTGACATGTTAACTTTGCCTTCCCGCTTACCTCTTTAAATTCATTCTGTTGTGAAAAGTGTTCCTTATTAACTACCCAACTCACTTCTTTCCCACTCACTGCACTTCTTTCCACGCAACCAATAAAAGGATAGCCATCCTTAATATCCTTAACACACGAAGCGGGCCCACGTCCATCATGCTCCATAAAGTGAGCCCCTTCCACATAAAACCCCTTTCCAACACCTTTGGAAAAATGCTTTTTTGAATTAACACCATTGCACCTAACCTCACGCTCATCAATGCTTTCATTCACAGCACCGAAACCCCTTCCTCTCCTTTCATCCGCTGGCATGCTCTTATTGGGAAAAGCCAATTCTGCATTTCATGTTGACTCCACATTCTCAACCTTTGAGTATCCAAAAGATCCGTTAGAGTCGTTCACATTCAAGGAACCATTTAATTGTTCTTGAGAGAACAACTTATCGTGTAGCTAGCACGCCTTCCTGAGGGGAGTTGAATCCATCTTGCCCTGGACCGGCCCTCCATTCCCTGCTCTTCCTCCTCCGGTAGCTTCCACTCTTCCTCCTCCATCGACGGTTACTCTTCCTCCTTCGGCCACGTCGAACTCTGAACCCACTGAATCACAAAGACTTGCTCCTAAGCTTCCTTCTTCTGAGCTTGCTTCAGTATCTACATCTGAACCACCGCCATCCCACTTGCCAAACAATTTTTTGAAAGAAATGTTCGGCGTGCTTCCCTCTTCTTCGAACGACACCTTACACAATATGTCGTTGATACAAAAATCCTTCACCATGCTGACTACATAGTTAACCGGTATTTTCACCCGAAGTCGTGCAAACTTCAGCGTGTCTCTCTTCTCGGTTATTTCGTCAATCTCCACCACCTCCCCCACCGAAGCAGGGAATAACTGACGAGAACACTTCATCAAACCAAGCTTTGTTATCAGCAATGATCTTACTTAAACCTTCTCTTTCGTCGCATGAAAGTAGAACAAACCTTTCCCCCAGATATCTTATTCTGACTAGGCTAAAACCTCCCATGACGAAGCTCTCCTTAATCGACTGCATGCATGGAACCACCTTAAGGAAACCAACGTAACTTCCTTCTAACCAGGAGTACTGCTCTAAGTCCACTATGAGTTGAGTAACCTCAACCCCCTGTGAACCATTTACGTTCCCCTCTAGCCCACTCTGGACCGCTCCTCCCAACACCACTTGAGCAAACGAGAGCTGCTCCATCTGATCCCCCCTCTGATTCCAGTCTTCCCTAGTCTGCGTCACACTCTTCTTAGGATTCCAGCCGAACCTTAGACCCCCATTTCTCTGCGTCCTTGGGTCCTCCTTCCTCTGATACTTGGGAAGACTCACCTGTAGCTTCCAAGTACCAATCCAAATTGCATCCAACTCCCTTTCCAAAGAGAAAACGTCTTTCACTCCCTGGAACCTTACAAAACCAAACTTTTGGTTCCTTGCGTTGAGCTTTCTCGAGACGAAAACGTCCAAAACTCTTCCCCACCTTTGAAAAACCTTCCATAAATCTTGTACCGTCCTGGTAGTCGGAAGTGATGACGTGGCATCGAGCTATTATGTAGGCGTGTTAACTAGGGCCGTAAACGACAGCTAAAGATGACCGTTGATGAAGCCACGTGTCGAGTGATTGGAAAGGTGTTTGGTGGAGCGTCAAGAAAGCAGAAAAGTACGAACGTTTGGAATTCTGCGCCAGCGCCACGTAGATCGGTAGTGACGTGACTTCTTTAGTCTTTTCGCTGGACAAGTCTTCGCTTAAGACTGGGGGGCTTGTGTACCGTCCTGGTAGTCGGAAGTGATGACGTGGCATCAAGCTATTATGTAGGCGTGTTGAGTAGGGCCCATGGCTGGCAGAAGGGAAGGAGGTCGGGGGGCTCGTGTGGTCGCCAGTTATTAAGTTGGCGTGCCCGGTCTCTAGCATACCTAAACCGGCGGTCACCGGGTTTGAGATGAAGTCGCCAGATGCGAACCCGTGACCACATGGTGGTCAGAGATCGCCGAAACAAGGACATCGCCGAAGATGAAGTCAGATAGTCATATCCTAGCTAGCCAGAGGATGAGGTCGGGAGACAGCTTACCTGAACATACACGGTGAAGCAAGTAAAGTAGATCATGAAGGCGGCTGGTGAGACCACAGGGAAGGTGTGAACAAAGGCACCCGAACTCGCCATTCAGAAGAGATCACGCTCCAAGGCAGCTATGCACTGAGTTGCGTCATGCATAAGTAACTTAGCCAAAAGCTTGAAGAGTAAGAAGTGGCGCCCAAGTCAAGGATGCTCCAGATGGTGACACGTGTACAGCTGGATGCGAGCCACGTGTCCAGAGGTGTAACTGTCAGGAGAGAGAAAGTGCACATGTATATAAGAGATTCTAACGAACTTCTGAGGTACGCACGTTTAGATTGTTTCTTTACGCTTGCGAGTCTTGAGTACGCTGAGAGAGAATTTTTGCACGGTTCCTTAGAGTTCTTGAGTTTTCTCTTAGTATTTGGTGGTTCAGTCGCTGACTTGGGCGTCGAAGCGAGATCGGCCGCAACGGCGCCGTTCTGTCTTTTGCAGGTTCTTGAGGTGAATCACGGTGAAGGAAAGAGGCTAACACGGCGCAGAAGTCGATCCAGGTTTGACGAGGCAAGGTTCTTGCGTCCCGGTCAACAGGCGGGATCATCAGGCGCCCACCGTGGGGCCGTGTAAAACCTGTTCCCATCCACAACGTGAGTTCTTGGAAGTTTCTGCAATTTCTGTGTGGTTGTGTGCTGGTGCAACCATTTCCCGCCGTTCATCTAAGCTTTGTTCATTAGTTTCGTGTTTTCCACCGTTCGTTTGAGTTCTTATTCGGTGAGGAGAGGTTTTTCGCTGCTTACGCAAGTTTTAATCGGTGAGATCTAAGTTTCGCCGCTCGTTTGGATTTTCGTGGAAGAAGCGTTGGTTTGTGGTGGAGTCGTGAGTTTCTGTGAAGGTTTGCTGCTGAGGTTGTGTTCTTGAAGTTCCTTGGAGTTTTGCGAAGCTCTGACCAATTGATCGCTGAATCGATCGCCGCTGAAGAAGGTGTTGTTCATCGCTCTTTGTAATCTGTCAAGTTTTCATGAGAAAGATGAGAAGCAACCGTTCAAGTCCGGTTGCGCCAGTTGCTGCTGAAGGCGCCATGACTATGGCGCAGATGGTGGAAATCATGCGTGCGTTGCAGGCGAATGTGGAAGCCTCGCGCATAGAACAGGCGAGTTCCAGGCCAAGGATCCACAAATGGCGGCTTACCTGGAGTATGTGCGGGAGTTGAAGAGTTCCTTTGTCTACTTTGAAGTGGTCCATGTGCCCAGAGAGCAGAATGCCCGAGCTGACTTGCTAGCTAAGCTCGCCAGTTCAGGCAAGAGGGGTAGGCAGAGGACGGTGATCCAAGAAACTCTGAAGACGCCTAGAGCATTTGTGGCAGATCACCTGGTTCTTCAGATAAGCAAGTCGACGGAGAAAGCGGCGAGGAGCCACAGGTCTTTAACTTAGGAGACCTTGAGATCGCCGAGAATAAGAGTGTGTCGGGAGGAGAAGGTAAACGTGGCGCAGTTCTGCACTACCCATGAGCCAGACACCTGGGTAACACAGTACAAGCGATGCCTGGCGGATGGCCTTCTCCCGCTGGACCCGACGGAAGCTAGGAAGATAAAGAAGAACTCCAACAAGTTCACGATGATTGATGGTGAGTTGTATAGGTTTGGGTTCACACACCCACTCCTAGAATGTGTGCACGGAGAGAAATGCACAAGAATCATGGCCGAGCTCCATGAAGGGATTTGCGGAAGTCACGTCGGGGGTCGAGCTCTGGCCGCAAGAACCCTCCGTGCAGGTTACTACTGGCCAACAATGAGGGAGGACTGCAAGAAGTACGCACAGTGTTGCAAGCAATGCCAGCAGCACGCCGATTGGCACAAAGCGCCTCCCGAGGAATTGAAGTCGATTTACAGCCCTTGGCCGTTTCATACGTGGGGGATCGACATTCTGGGACCTTTCCCATTGGCGATCAGACAGATGAAGTACTTGGTGGTGGCAATTGAATATTTCACCAAGTGGATTGAAGCGGAACCAGTGGCCCAAATCACCGCACACAAGATCGAAAGCTTTGTGTGGAAGAACATCGTGTGCCGGTTTGGTGTGCCCAAGCGCCTGGTGTCAGATAACGGAACTCAGTTTGCAAGTCACCTGTTGAAGAAGCTGTGCGAAGGGGTGGGAATTCAACAAGTATTTGCATCCGTCGAGCACCCTCAGACGAATGGCCAAGTAGAGTCAGCCAATCGGGTACTGCTGAGAGGTTTGAAGAGAAGGCTAGAGAAAGCCAAGGGATCGTGGGCTGAGGAGGTACCCCGTATAGTCTGGGCGTACCACACCACCGAGCAGTCAGGAACCCATGAGACCCCGTTTAGCCTGGTCTATGGATGCGACGCAATGATTCCAGTGGAAATCCAGGAGAGCTCGCCGAGATTCCAGAACTTTGTAGCAGAAGACTCGAATGAGGAAAGAAGGCTGAATCTGGATTTGCTGGATGAGGTCAGGGAGGAGGCGAGAGTGAAGGCTGAGGCGGTGAAAAGAAGGATTGAACGAAGGTATAACTCGAAGGTGATGCCAACGCAGTTTAAAGAAGGCGACCTGGTGATGAGGAAGGCCCACCAGTACGAGATGGAGAACAAGCTGTCGCCTAAGTGGACGGGACCGTTCAGGATAACTGAGGCGCTCGGGAACGGCGCCTACCGCTTAGAGACGTTGGAAGGAGGGGCGATTCCTCGCACTTGGAACGCCACGCACCTCAAGTTATATTACAGTTAAAAGCTTTGTAAGTAAAAACAAACACGAAGAGTTTGCAAGCTTTCTGTTAAAACAGTTTGAAGGGGGCACTCTTTTTTCCCTAAAGAGGGTTTTTAATGAGGCCACACAATAAAGAAGAGTTTTCGAAGTTTAAAGTTGTTTTAGATTGCATGCTTGTCGTTATTGCGAAAGTTTTGAAGAAAAAACCTTGTCACTCGAACGTGATTTAAGGCAAGTTTTGAAGTTATGTTGCATGCTTTCTAAAAAGTTTCTAAGTCCCCATCGTTTTTCGGCGATTGGCGGCGTCAGTTGAAGTTAAAAGTCCTCATCGTCTTTCGGCGATCGGAGGCACCGACAATGTTTAAAAGACCACAACGCCCTCGCGCGTCCCGAGGCGAGAAAGAGATAAAGACCTCCTCGCCGTCGAGCGAGTGCAGGCGAGAAAGAGTAAAAAGTCCTCAGTGCTTCCAGAGGAGAGAAGATGTAGCCTCTGGGGCAATGTAGAGGCACCAGCAAAAAGTCCTCAGTGCTTCCAGGGGAGAGAAGATGTAGCCTCTGGGGCAATGTAGAGGCACCAGTGAAAAGTCCTCTGTGTTTCCAGGGGAGAGAAGATGTAGCCCCTGGGGCAATGTAGAGGCACGAGTTAAAGACCTTCTCGCCGTCGAGCGAGTTCAGGCAAGATAAAATCCTTCTCGTCTCGAGCGAGTTCAGGTACGGTGTGGAGGGTGGAAGAAGTTTAAAGGATAGCTAAGGTAGGTTCGAAGAGAACACTTAGCTATCCGGCTTGCTGTTCTGAAAGTCAGGGAAGGTAGAGAAGGATCCGAAAGGCGTCTCTATCCCCAGATGAGGGAACAATGGCCAAGTTATGAAGGCAAAAGGAAGCTGGTATCGCCAAGACTCTTTGGCGATCAGAAGAAATTCAAGCGATGGCAAGAGTTAAGGCCCGTTTTGATAAGGCAGATCAGGTGAGCTATGTCTTAAACTATTAGTTGGGTTGAAACTCGTTGTTTGGAAAGTGGTTTCGCGCTGAGGTTCATTACTTTAAAGCTCACAAGTTATTAGAATGATATCGTTTAAAAGTCGATAGTTTGAAGCAGTTAGTAAACAGTTGTGCTCGCAGAGTCGCTAAGTCAATTTCGTTTAAGCGATTTATACAAGAAGAAATAAAGCTAACAGGGAAATTATATGAAGAAGCAGAAAACTTCATAACAAGTGGTATCAGTTCAAAGTACATGTATCAAAAAGGGAAAAAAAATTTACAAGTAAGTGTGTGTAAGAGAGAAAACAGAGGAATAAGTGATGGAGGGAAGCAGCTAGTCTTCAGAGGGAACGATCTTCCCATCCACCACTTCGTTGTTTAGCGACACCATGGAGAGGTCCAGATTAGGGTACTGGCAGGCAAATTGCTCCAGGGCAGCGTCAAACCCAGCAGCGAGGATTTGGGCGGAGCTCAGCTCGAGCTCTTCAGTTTGCTTCTTGAGCCCCTCGGTCTGCTGCTCTAACTCATCAGCTCGTTTCTTTAGATTTTCAGTTGTCTCACGAGCTTGAAGGAGGTCTTCAGTAACCTTCTTGTTTTCCGCCTGCGCCTGGGCCAGCTCTGCGGCGATCTTCTCATTTTCCTCTTTGGCCTCGGCGAGCTTAGCCATGGTGTCATCTCTCTCTTTTTCAACTTTCCCCAAGAGGACCTCCCGATCTACTGACCTCTTCTCAAGGCTTTCTACCTTGGCTGCATCTGCTTTGATCGACGCTTCCAGGTCAGCCACCTTGAGACGGTAGGGGACCAGTTTGCTCTCCAGCTCAATTTTCTCTTGAGCTAGGAGGTGCACCTTATGGCGCAGATCGGTGGCCTCCTTACGCGCCACCCTCAGTTCAGTGCTCATGGCGTCCTCCACTCTCGAATGGTCGATCTCTGCCAGCATAAGGTTGCAAGACAACTTCTCCGCCTCGATCCTTATTAGGCGATTCTCCTCTTGGAGCACGGAGATGTTGTCCTGAAGTTTCTTGCTAGAGCTCTCCACAGCTTTTGATATGATGGAGGGGAGGTCCTCTGCCATCATTCTGAGTTTGGCAGTGAAGGGTTCCCACATCCCTTTAACCGCAAGGGGAAGGTTGGCAACCGCTGTTGGTGGAGGCGCTGAAGGAGCCTGGTGCTGGCTCACACCACCGCCCTCTTGGATTGGTTGTTGAATTGGAGCTTCTTGGCGCGGTGGTGACGTGGGGGACTCAGTGATGATGATGGGCGAGTTGTGAGCGCCTTCATCCCCACCTGGCGCGGCTTCGGCGTTTGAGGCAGTTGAAGGAGGACCCTCTCCAGCGGATATGAATGGCGTGGAGGCGCTCGGAGGGTTCTCCATGAAGTTGGGTTCAGTAGCCTCAACCGCGGGAAATGCAGCCGCCAAAGGTACTGCTTGGACTGGCGGTGTTGGAGCTGGGGGAGAAGGCGGTGTTGGAGTTGGAGCTGGCGGGGAAGGCGGTGTTGGTGTTGGAAGAGGAGGTGGAGCAGGTGGTGAAGAGGGTGCCACCCTTCTCCTTTTTGTGATGAGGCCCTCCTCAGTTGCCTCATCGTCCTCTTCTTCATCCTCATGGACCACCTGAGGAGCTTTCCTCTTTGGCTTCCTTAGGACGAGTTTCTTGCGTTGTTGGGCGGGCAAGGCTTCTGAAGGAGCTGGGCCTTGTGGGGGCGATCTGCCCTGAGCAGCGGCGATCTCCACCACTGAGTTGGGCACAGTCTGGGAGCCCGACGCCAACCCATGGGCTCGGGCGAGCGCCCTCAATTCGGCTAGCTTGCCTTTACCCAGCATGAGATCTGCATAAGTACAAGGTATACAGGTCAGCTCAAAGACAAAGATAAACACATGAGTAAGTATGCGAATGAGACAAACAAGTGGTGCAGGAAATAAAGACCAAGTCTAGTGCGCAACAGACAAGACGCCCAGTAACAGATAACAGAGGTGCAGCACAGGGCAATAACTTAGATGTTAAGGTAAGCACTAACCTATGCGAGCCTCGAGTTGGCCCTCGATGAACTCGAAGGAGATGATCGCAGAAGTGAGAAAGGTGATGTTAGCGGCCGCCACGCTCTTCCAGAAGAGGCACAGGTCCTTGTCCAAAGCGCCCATGTTGTCGGGGCTTCTTGGCTTTCTAAAGCTTCCCTTGGAGTCTTTATTTCCCTTGTTTACCCAGTACAAGGGAAAGCCGTCGAGCAGCAAAGCGTCCTGGTCATTTTGGCGCACTTGGACGAATTTACCTTTCCAACCCTTGTAAGATTGCTGGAAGATAGAGAGGATCGACCTCCCAGCAATTCCATTCAGGCTCACCCAGAGGCGATCTCCAGGGTTCTTGGCCTCAAACAGGAAGAGGAACACGTCTACCGAGGCCGGTAGTCCCAAATGTGCGCACACAATTTGAAACGCCCGCACGAATGCCCAGCTGTTGGGATGGAGCTGGGCGGCGGCGATGTCGAGCTCGGTTAGTAATTCCCGTTCGAAACGGGTAAGGGGGAACCTAAGTTTCACCTTCTTGAAGAGGGTGGTATACACAAAGCAGAACAACTCGTCGTTGTTCCCTTTGTCGTCTGCGCAGACTGGCACGTCGAGGGGGCAAGGTAGCACCGTCAGCTTGTCATCGTGCTCCTTGTGGAACGAAAGGTTGGGCTCGTCCCCTTTCTTCAATCGAAGCACCGCCAGGGCGGAGTTCACTGAAAAGGTCTCCTTCAGTAAAGTCGAGGTGGCCCATGGGTATAGCTTCTTGTAGTCTGGAGAGGCGATGGAGGCGCCTCCGGCGATGGGTGGAGTTGCCTGAGCAAGGTTGGGGTGAGAGTTTGCAGGCCTCTCAGCCTGGGAAGAGGAAGCACCAGGTGCTCGCGATGGGTTAGGCACTTGGGATGAAGGGTGACGAAGGAGGAGGATTCGCGGTGATCTTTGAACGAGCCATCGCGGAAACTGCAAAGGAAAAAGAAAGGGAAAGGTGAGCGAAGGTTGCAGAGGCTGACTCGATTGTGAAAGAAGGATGAAAAACGAACGAACGAAAGTTCGTTGTGATGGGAGACGAAGCCCTAAGTTACGAGAAGGGAGAAGCAGAAGAAACAACCCACAACGTATGCACCAAGCAGTTAATGGATGATGCGAATCGGTTAAAATGCAGCAAATATCAACAGAAGAAGTAAAGGGAGTACCTTTCGATGATCAGACGAACGCTGAAGGAAGTTGGGGATTGAGAGAGTTGAAGAGCGTCGTGGGTTTTGCAGAGGAAACTCAGAGCGTTTGAGAAGGCAAAGAGATGATGGAACAATAGAAATGAAATGGGTTTAAGGGTTTTTCAAACGATTTTTGGAAGCGTAAACGACAGCTAAAGATGACCGTTGATGAAGCCACGTGTCGAGTGATTGGAAAGGTGTTTGGTGGAGCGTCAAGAAAGCAGAAAAGTACGAACGTTTGGAATTCTGCGCCAGCGCCACGTAGATCGGTAGTGACGTGACTTCTTTAGTCTTTTCGCTGGACAAGTCTTCGCTTAAGACTGGGGGGCTTGTGTACCGTCCTGGTAGTCGGAAGTGATGACGTGGCATCAAGCTATTATGTAGGCGTGTTGAGTAGGGCCCATGGCTGGCAGAAGGGAAGGAGGTCGGGGGGCTCGTGTGGTCGCCAGTTATTAAGTTGGCGTGCCCGGTCTCTAGCATACCTAAACCGGCGGTCACCGGGTTTGAGATGAAGTCGCCAGATGCGAACCCGTGACCACATGGTGGTCAGAGATCGCCGAAACAAGGACATCGCCGAAGATGAAGTCAGATAGTCATATCCTAGCTAGCCAGAGGATGAGGTCGGGAGACAGCTTACCTGAACATACACGGTGAAGCAAGTAAAGTAGATCATGAAGGCGGCTGGTGAGACCACAGGGAAGGTGTGAACAAAGGCACCCGAACTCGCCATTCAGAAGAGATCACGCTCCAAGGCAGCTATGCACTGAGTTGCGTCATGCATAAGTAACTTAGCCAAAAGCTTGAAGAGTAAGAAGTGGCGCCCAAGTCAAGGATGCTCCAGATGGTGACACGTGTACAGCTGGATGCGAGCCACGTGTCCAGAGGTGTAACTGTCAGGAGAGAGAAAGTGCACATGTATATAAGAGATTCTAACGAACTTCTGAGGTACGCACGTTTAGATTGTTTCTTTACGCTTGCGAGTCTTGAGTACGCTGAGAGAGAATTTTTGCACGGTTCCTTAGAGTTCTTGAGTTTTCTCTTAGTATTTGGTGGTTCAGTCGCTGACTTGGGCGTCGGAGCGAGATCGGCCGCAACGGCGCCGTTCTGTCTTTTGCAGGTTCTTGAGGTGAATCACGGTGAAGGACAGAGGCTAACACGGCGTAGAAGTCGATCCAGGTTTGACGAGGCAAGGTTCTTGCGTCCCGGTCAACAGGCGGGATCAAATCTCTCTTCCGAAAATGTTCAGGAAAGTTAGTAAAGAAAAAAGAAATATCATCCATATCCAGGTTTCGCACCCCTCCCTCGCCGGAGACCCCTCACCTACTGTTTTCTTAACATAGTGTAGCAAGAGGAAGTACAAAACTATTATCTAAACCCCTTGCCATCTTTTTTTGTAACAATCAGAGGGATGATGCAGAGTACTTACTTAAGTGTTGGAGTACCTTTTTCAGGTCAGGCCCAACCGAGCACCGGAAATCAAAGGATGAGAGTTGAAGAAAGGAACGAGAAGACAACCAGTATGTCAACAATTATACAACCAGTTTCAAATACTATCTAGGTCCACTTTGCCTATATAAGTACATTAATAATCTTATAGATTGACTAAAACTCATTAACATATTCAATTTTTTAATTCAAATTGAATAAACATGATATTTTATAACTATAACTACAAAAATAAAATAAATTTTCATTTATTATTTAAGAGTAAAAATCTTGGAATGATAAAGTTGTAGTTGTATATTAAATCAATTTTAGTGTTTGAGATGCTTTCATGTTATTAAAATAAGTTTTTAAATGTTTTCTTAAAAAATTATAAGAAAGAAGGAATTGTAGAAGTGAATAAGTACGGAAGATTTTGGGAAAAACGAGGAAATGATAAAGTTTTTAAAAACATCAAAGTTAAAAAACTTTAATAAATCCTTAAACAAATTAAATAGGAAAAGAGAAATTAAATCATTATAAAATTAAATGGTAAGAAAGATGGATGACAAGGAATATAAATGGTAGAAAAAGAACAAACAATAAGAAGAAATTACCATAGGAAAAATAAATATTACAAAGGAAACCATCAATTTTGGTAATTAATAATATCATTCTTCATTTACTAGTTATAAATATTATAATAATTGTAAATTTTGATCATCTTTAATTTGAATTACTAGATTCTAAATATAGAGAATATGTTGACTGATGATTAAGATTGATAAATTTGAACGCAATCAATGAATGGGCTGATAAAAGTTTCAAAAAATTGTTTCAAATGTCGAATGAGGTACTTTTAAAAGGAAATACACTACCCAACCAAATTATGAGTCAAAGAAAATACTTTATCTCACGGGTATCAAGTATAAAAGGATACATGTCTACCATACCATAATGTTTGTATTTATACAAAAATAGTTAAAAGAGTTAAAAAGATGTCCCAAGTTTTATTATCATATAACAAGGTTAAGGTGGTGATCAAGATAAAAATGAGGAGATGAGAAAAGATGATTTTACTGTGAAGATATTGTTTGGTATTGCTAAGAGTTTTTTGTGAATCCAAATGACATTAAAAATATTAGATAACACACAAATAAGAACAAATATGATGGACTACTCTCACAACTAACTACTTGTTGGACCAATTGAATTTAGAAGGGGTATAATAAAGTCATAGAGTCTTCTTGTAACAAACTACACTCTAACAAACAATAAGAACAAAACCAATACAGAGCATTTTTACACAGTTCCACCTCAACACACATACTACCTCTAGTTCTCTTATTTGAGTGTGTGTGGATAATTATTCGTTTTTCTAAATTTTTCATAATAGATAATGAGGGAATATATATAATGTTGTTATAATATTTGTTATTTTCATATTTGAATGATAAAAGTCATTTGAAAAAATCTGGTAAAGGAGCTACTTGATTGAGGTTTCTATCAATGAGGAGAGTTAGTATGAGAACCATTGTTGACCACTAACATCATATAGTGTTAAGTATGTATGTGAACCCATCTAATGTTAGCCTTATACAGGGGTATTTAGGGTATTCATCAGCTATAGTTAGTTTTCTGAATATACTGTATTGTTGTATTCTATAAATATACCCTTAGTGGTATATTTTCATATAATACAGAATTACTGTTTTTTGCTTCTTAAAACTCCGTTTCTTCTTCTCTGTTTTCCTTACATGGTATCCAGAGCTGATTTTTTTTTCTTCAGCCATGTCTTCCGCTACTACGTCTTCTTCTTCTACATCTTCCACCATCAATTCTTCATCTTCCTCTTTTCCCATGGGGTCTCTTCTACCACATCAGTTCACTATTCCCATCACCCTAAAACTGGATAATGACAATTTTCTTCTTTGGAAGCAGCAAGTTCTGGCTACAATTAGGGGTCTTAATCTTGAACATTTTCTTGACGGTAGTGGTGTCCCTGATCGGTACCTACCGTCCACCGTTGGTCAACCTCACAAACCTAACGATGCCTATCTTCATTATACCCAACAAGATCACTTGATTGTTGCCTGGCTCCTTGCGTCAATGACGTCCACTGTTCTTACGAAGATGGTTGGTCTCGAGAAATCCACTAACATTTGGAAACGCCTCTGCACTTCATACGCATCTCGTACCAGGGCCACAATCAAGAAACTGAAGCTTCTTCTCAAAACCCCCAAAAATGATAAGTCTGTATCCACTTATCTTCTGGATATAAAGAAAACGGTAGATAATTTGGCAGCGGTGGGTGCTGATATCTCCACTGAGGAACACATCGAAGCGATTCTTGATGGGCTCTCCGATGAGTATGATGGTTTCATTACATCAATTTTATCACGCACAGATCCATATAGTGTTGATGATCTTGAAGCCTTGCTACTTGCTCAAGAAGAGCGTTTTGAAAAGCACAAAACGCAATCGTCTCTTCTCCAGGCCAATACTGTTTCGGGAAATATCAATGTTACAAACCCTACAAATTCTCGTTCTCGGTTTAACCCTAATTCTTCTCGTGGTGGCCGTATGCCTTCAAGAAACCATGGTTCTTCTCGCTCCAATCGCTTTACCAATACTCGTATTCCCAACAACAATGCTTCAAATTTCAATATGCCTTGGCACACCGTTAAACATCCGTGCCAGATTTGTGGCAAAATTGGTCATACAGCGCTTCGTTGTTGGCACAGGTATGATCCGTCTGAACAACATTCCTTCACTGCTAACATGTCTCAATTTCCTTTTCACCCAGATGAACAATCCTCAATTCTTGGAGCACCATCCACTGTATCTGATCCTCTGTGGTACCCTGATAGTGGGGCATCTCATCATATCACAAATGATTCAGAAGTCTTTCTAAATAAATCCTCTTATCAAGGTGCTGATCAAGTTCGAATTGGTAATGGTACAGGTATGCGTATTGCACATATTGGTACTGCGAAATATACTTCATCACACACTAATACGGCTTTTATCTTACGAAATCTTCTTCATGTTCCTCACATCACAAAGAACTTACTTAGTGTTTCTCAGTTTGCCAAAGATAATAATGTCTACTTTGAATTTTTTCCTAACGATTGTTATGTGAAACATCAGGTAACCAAACAGACTCTGCTTCACGGAACTGTTAAAGATGGCATCTATGTGTTTCCTGAGCCTCTTCTTTCTGTTTCATCTAATGCAAACAACACTGTTCTTAAATCTGTAAATTCTGATATACAGCTTTGGCATGCTAGACTAGGCCATTGTAACTACAGTACTGTTAAAACAGTTTTACAAAACTGTAATATTCAATTTGATGGTTGCAAACAGTTTTGTGATGCATGTGTATTTGGCAAAGCTACTCAAATGCCTTTTAAAGCCTCAACTACTGTTTATAATTCTCCTTTGCAATTGATCTATATTGATATTTGGGGTCCTGCACCCATTCTTTCTTCCACTGGAGCATGCTATTATATCTCTTTTCTTGATGCTTTTTCTAAGTATACATGGTTGTATGTCTTACATAGTAAATCTCAGGCTTTCCCTATTTTTAAACAGTTTAAGTCTTTAGTTGAAAATCAAACTGGTAAGCGTCTTCAGGCTATACAAACTGATAATGCTAAAGAATTTTTATGTTTTAAATCTTTCCTGCATGAGCATGGTATTCACCATAGATTAACATGTGCTTACACTCATGAACAAAATGGTGCCATAGAACGTAAACATAGGCATGTGGTTGATACTGGTTTAACCATTCTTGCTGCTGCTGTTTTACCTTTAAAATTCTGGGCTGAAGCGTTTCATGCTGCTGTTCATATTATTAATATTTTACCTACCTCTGTGCTTAACAATAAAAATCCATATGAAACTTTATTTGGTATTAAACCTGATTATGCTCACTTAAAACCTTTTGGTTGTGCATGTTATCCTCTTCTACGTCCATATCATAAGAATAAATTCAATTTTCGCTCTACATGTTGTGTTTTTCTTGGGTATAGTTTACAAAACAAAGGCTATATGTGTTTATCTAATACTGGAAAATTATATGTATCTCGCCATGTTGTTTTTAATGAAAAATTATTTCCTTACTCTCTCCCTAAGTACAATTTTAACATCTCTTCTGATTCTGTGGATTTTTCTTCTCATACTCCTTCTATGCTTATGCTTTTACCTGCTCCTTCTCATAACACTTTACCTGTTCCAGCACCAGTTTCACACACTACACCACCTATATCTCCAGAACCTGTTTTTCCTTCTTCTATTATTAATGAGGTTTCCCCTGATTCTCCTATAATGGAAAATGCTCATCCTATGATAACTCGGTCCAAAGCTGGAGTGTTTAAACCTAAGACTTATACAACTACTGTCTCTTATGCTCATGAACCAGTCTCTCTTAAAGCTGCCTTATCATCCTCATCTTGGTTACCAGCTATGCAAGATGAATATCGAGCTCTTCTTCAAAATAGAACATGGAGTCTCACTTCTCTGCCCTCTGGTGCTAAAGTTGTGGGTTGCAAATGGATTTTCAAAAACAAGTTCAATGCGGATGGCACTTTTCAACGACATAAAGCACGGTTAGTGGCAAAAGGCTTCACTCAATCTCCAGGTTTGGACTATAATGAAACTTTTAGTCCTGTTGTCAAACCTATTACCATTAGAGTTGTGTTATCTCATGCTGTTTCGAACAATTGGCCTGTACATCAAATTGATGTAAATAATGCCTTTTTGAATGGAGATCTCACAGAAGATGTCTACATGAATCAACCACCAGGTTTTGAATCCTCTGATCCTACTCTTGTTTGTAAGTTACATAAAGCTATATATGGTTTAAAACAGGCACCACGATCCTGGTTTACTAAGCTAAGTTGTACTCTTGAAGATCTTGGTTTCCATTCTACAAAAAGTGATACTTCTCTGTTTATTCAGTTTACTAATACTTCTACGATATTTGTGCTCATTTATGTGGATGATATAATCATCACTGGATCATCTATGCATGCCATTAAATCTATTATTTCTCATTTAGGTTCCAGATTTGCTCTTAAGGATCTCGGTCCGCTGCATTATTTTCTTGGCATTGAAGTTTCAAAGGTTGCTGATGGAAGTCTTCACCTTTCTCAGACTAAATATATTAATGATCTTTTGCGACGTACTGATATGACCACTGCAAAAGCTCAACCAACCCCTATGTTGTCTACTCTTCGCCTTCAACAGGATGGCTCCACTGCTGTTTCCGATGCTACTCTATATCGATCTGTGGTAGGAGCTTTACAATATATTCTCATCACTCGACCCGATTTATCTTATGCAGTGAACAAAGCATGTCAGTTCATGCATAACCCACAAGATCATCATTGGAAAGCAGTCAAAAGAATTCTACGCTACCTTGCTGGTACCACCAATCACGGCCTCCTTATCAAACGCAATTCTCATTTCTCCATCCTTGGTTTTGCTGATGCAGATTGGGGCACAGATCTGGATGATAGAAAATCAACAACAGGATATGCGGTTTTCCTTGGTTCAAACATTATCTCATGGAGTTCTCATAAACAAAAAGTTGTGTCACGGAGCAGTACAGAAGCTGAGTATAGAAGCATTGCGGCAGTCTTAGCAGATATTATATGGCTTCTGGCCTTACTCAATGAGCTACACATTCCCCCTTCATTGCCTAAGATTTTTTCTGATAATTTGGGAGCTGTTCTCTTAAGTGCTAACCCAATTATGCACTCCAGGACCAAACACTTTCAACTAGATATGCATTTTGTTCGAGACTATGTTCAAAAGAAGAAAATGTCTTTGGTTCACCTTCCTGCACGATATCAAGTAGCTGATGTGCTTACCAAACCCCTCTCTAAGTCAGCTTTTACCCATTTCAGAGATAAACTTATGGTAGTCATTAATCCCACCATAAGTTTAAGGAGGGATGTTAAGTATGTATGTGAACCCATCTAATGTTAGCCTTATACAGGGGTATTTAGGGTATTCATCAGCTATAGTTAGTTTTCTGAATATACTGTATTGTTGTATTCTATAAATATACCCTTAGTGGTATATTTTCATATAATACAGAATTACTGTTTTTTGCTTCTTAAAACTCTGTTTCTTCTTCTCTGTTTTCCTTACATATAGTGTGGCATTTGGGCCAAATGTTGAGTATTTCACAGTAATCTTAAAGTACTAGCTTGCAAGAAGATTTTTATCTTGACTACATCTCATATTTTGGTTACT
Source organism: Phaseolus vulgaris (assembly GCF_000499845.2). Classification (NCBI taxonomy): domain Eukaryota; kingdom Viridiplantae; phylum Streptophyta; class Magnoliopsida; order Fabales; family Fabaceae; genus Phaseolus; species Phaseolus vulgaris. The sequence goes on along the minus strand of NC_023755.2, from coordinate 9,590,440 downwards.
GAGCAAAAAGGAACATGATCTGTCATGATAATTTGATAAAATACTTACGCATGTTTATGTTTTTTAAATCTTATCATTTATTTTGTATGAACTAGTTGAGCTTAAACTCATAGTTCAAGGCCTTATTCATGATTTATACACTTTGACCCATTAGTTGAACGTGTAACTTAATTAATTTGCTTTGGACTATATTAAGATTACTTTGAATGCCATGTTTAGCATGTAGAATTGTGTTTCTTAAACCCATTACCATTTTAAGTGGTTCCAAAATAAATTTTTAATAATTAACTTTAAACAAGAACAAATGAAGTTATTTTTGAATGAAGCATAATATTATAAATACTTGTGATGAAATTACATTATTAATAAACATTATAAACTTGATAATGCACTTCATTAAGGAGATGTTGAATCTTTGTAGTAGTGTTTGGTCCCACAACGAGGTCGACGTCTTTTCCATATTGGATTTCTTCGTTGTCATTGTGGTTCTTCTTCTGATGGTGGAGGTTGTTCTGATTGTAGAGATTGAAGAGGGATTGTGGATTGAAATGGCTTGTACGAGTGTACATCAAAAAGTGCAATTGAGGGTGATCCTTGTTCAATATGGAATTGCTAAGGGTAACTGGATGGCATGAAACCATATGCTGGCACATGTGTTGTTCTATACGTATCAACATGTTTGCCATAACTTGGCCAAAATGTGATGAAAATTAATGTCTTCCTGCATCTGTTGTTGGTTCATACTACGGTGTCTGAAAGTCTTTAAAACTATGACGGTGATGTTTTGCATCACTAAAAGATCACGATGTGAACATAGCAGGTGTTATAGAAGGTTACTAAAGACAAATTTTTCTATTACAGGTATATCAAAATCTGGAAAGAATATATTAGTTCAAGGAAAAATAAAATGGAGGTTTACACCTAACAAAATAAAAAATATGCAAGCCCTCAAAATAAGGAAAACAAAGAAGAAGATGATCAAGAAGCATTTTAACAAGGATTGGATAGAATGTTGAAGCTAGTTCAAGACCAATTGCTCATTTTCTCTTAATGAAGCCTTGTCATGCAAACGACCAGTTACAATCCATAACATAAGTTTTCAAATTAGTATGTTCTAAAAAAAAAATTAGATTATCCTAGGTTATACTAATTACTTATTTGTGTGTTTGCATGATAACTAGGTTGGCCATACATTACTTTCTAAAATCTTTTCTAAGGATTAGACAATTTTGTTCTATGAGACGATCACCTTTGTATATTTTTATTTTATTTTGGATTTATCACTCTTTCTAAATTAAAATTGAATGTGAACCCTTTTGCTATATACACTTGATGAATATTTGTTTGGGTTATTGGGTAGACAAATCCTAGAGTAGATAAGAAAACCCTTAAGATAACCTAGTTTTCTCGTCCTAACATAAAAAAATTAAAGCAAAAATCTTAGGTTCTCATCTCTAAATCCTAGCTCTTCCCAAAAGAAACCTTAGAAATTTATTTTCCCGACCCTAAGATCAAATAAGGAGAGAGGAATGAAAAAAAAGACATATCAACTTTAAAATCTAAATAATTGATAGTTAAAACTTAGGTAACTAGCTAATTAGATACCAATTTAGAAACTATTTATCAATAATAGAAAATAATTTAGATATCAATAATTTTTTAAGTCTCTAATATAGTATTTAATGTAGTCATAATAGCAACTAATTATTTTGTCTCTAAAATTAGTTTTTATTTAATGATTTTCTAGTAGTTGATGAAATTCACTTCAGAAGACCAACAATTAGAAATCAAGAAAAACTAAAAAAAAAATTGTTAAACTCAAATGGAATTATTATGATAACTGCAAAGAGTATTTTATTTCACAAAGCAACAGTTAAAGTTAAGAAAAACAGTGAACACTCGGTTAACTCATTTTCTGTCATGAAACTGAAGAAAGATATATCAGAAAAGAAGAAGAAGAAGAAGAAGATGGGGTGTGCATGCGGGAAAGAGGCGAAGAGATCAGCGGAGGCTGAGAGGGAAGAAGAGAGTGGCACTGTGCAGGCCGAGACGGGACAAGAGAGTCCTCACGTCGATACATTCCAAATTCAATTCGGAAATGACTCTCCCAGGCTCTTCGGGGAAAACCCCAATTATGCCATGTTCAACGACGAGAATACAAATTCTTGCGTTATCATGTGAACCATGCATGCATTTCATCTTCCTACCATATAAACATTTCTCTACTGTTTTACATTTATTTTTCTTTTATATTTTTCTTTTCTCAAACTTGTTATTTATTGTTATTTTTTACTAGGAGATCGTTATTAAACTCAAGGAAATTATTTTTGTTAAAAAAAAAAAAAACAACACTCAAATAGGAAACCTAAGAATAGTACTAGAATAAACAAAAAATTCTAGAATGAATTTTTTTTATGCACTTGTCTGTTTTATAACTTTTTTTCATAATTGATTTGACCTTTAATTTTTTTTACAAAAACTTCCATTCATTTAGAACACTGCAAAAAAAAAACAGAACAATTTGTTTTTTACACGAAAAAGACAAATTCAACATTAATGTTGCTCGTTGGGCACTGTGAACTTTGCTCAGCCCTTTGAATTCGAGTTCTTGTCGTTTCTAGATTTATATCTTTTTTTTACTTCGAATTTTTTTATGAAATTTTAGGAAAATTTTCCTCACACATACATGAACTTAGCATAAAATTTTCAAATCAAAACTTGTAGTATATGAATTAATATAATTTTTATCCAATCAGCTCGGAATTTCGAAAAAGAAGTGGAGATTTGAACCTAAGAAATTGAATGAAATAAACTGAATTGAAATTTCCAGAAATTATGGAAGCCTAACTCTAATGAACTTGTTAATGATCTACTACCAAGATAAGAGACTCAAAATTTCAAAAAAGGAAAAGCCCACAAAAGAAACAATAAGACAAACATCTTGTTGTCTAAAAAAAAACAAGAAACTAAAATTGAATCAAAGTACTACTTTAATCTTATGACATAAATGGAAATAACATGACTTATGACAACGTGTAATGGATTAAAAACTAAAAATAAAACATCTTAAATTGAATGTACTGAATAAAATTGAAAGAAGACTCAAAATATTGAAAAGAACACAAGAAAACACAAATAGAAGTCCTACTACACAAGAATGAACAATTCAAGTAGGATTAAGCATTTGAACCAATTAAACCAAACAAAACAAAAATTAAATGATGGAAACAAATGAAAACAGATTCAAAACATCAAAAGCAGTGAGTGAACAAGACGGAAAAAGAAAAGCACAAGCTAGAACAACTTATCTCTTGAAGACAATCAAGGCTCTAAAAACCAATTGATGCAATTCTAGCTTGATTTGTATTGGTCTTTTAGGTTTAATTCTTTGTTGCAAAAGGTGGTGCAGATTTGTGGTTTCAATGGCTGTGGTTGAACCGTGGATGAAGGTGAAATGAAGTAGGTAAAAGATGCTTAGAAGATGTGAGACAAACTTCTAAGAGGATCCTTGCTAAAACACTCACAAAAGTGCTAACTAGGAGGGAGCTAAGAGATAAAGTGAGGCTGAAATTGTGTAACAATTCATTAGTCAAACAAATATGGAAAATACATTAGTTGGGCACCTCTATTTATAGCCTAAATGGTGCCAAAAATCTGAAAATACTCTCCACTCATGGCTTGACAAAGGGCACTTTATAATTGGAGCAAATCCTCTCCATTCATGAAGTGACAAGTGGTGGCTTGTGAGTGGAGAGGATTTCTCTCCATTGAGGTGCAGCCATGTGGCAGTCACACTTCCAATGTTAGATGTCCAGGTGACCCTTCACACTTCTCTTGCTATGTAGGTGTTGTCCATGCCTCCTTAGAATGCTCTCCAAAAACCCTATACGGTCCTAAGGTTGCAAATGGGCTCAAAGAGACCCAATTATAACCCTAGCTAGACTTTGTACCTCTTATTCTAATAGGCCCAATACATGGTCCAAAAATAAGCTCAAATAAGGCTCAAATATAAGCCCAAGTAAAATCCTACACTATTCTTTACAATTTTATAAGACAAGGAAAATTGAAAGAAAAGTTAAAAATCAATTCTCCATAAAAATAGAGTTTTATGAACTCCTTCTTCTTCCGTTCTTTTAAAGGTCCAATATGAGTCCTTCCGGATGGTCCTCCATCACTTTTTCTAAGAAAAATAACTTTCAAAATTGTGTCAATTGGAAGCCAAAAATGTACAATCCATAAGTTTTTCCAGATTGTGCAATCCACAAAACACTTTTGAATTGCACAATCCAAAAAGGAAAAAATGAGAATTTTTCATATTTTTGGAGGTGCGAAATAAATATATGGAGATGGAGAAAGAAATGCTCCCATTGAGATTGCTTGTACTGTCTCGTTGGCCTGATTGAATCAGGTCGCGTTGTATCATTAACTTTTTGAAAGAAATTGACTGATATCATTAACTCTTTGAAAGAAAGTTTAGGGTGTTTCTTCTTACACCCTATAAAAATTCTTCCTGCAACCCATCAATTTTCAAAAATACTGTTTTACCATTTTTTTTAATGACTTCTGGATTATTTTTTTCGTAACATACATTTCAAAATTCATTTTCATGAATTTTGGAAAACGTTTTTCAAAACAAAGTTTATGGAATAAACTTTCAAAAACTTATATAATACATTATAGAATGTATTTTTTTTTGGAAGGAATGAGGCTAATTAAATGAGACATTTTATCATTTTACCTATTTTGATACCTATTTGATGGAGGGTAACACCCTATAGTTTATGATTGTAGGAATATTCATATGGATGTAAAATAGTGGACAATGATATTGCCCTTTTTAATGGGCTACCATACCATTTTTATCATCTAACACAATTTGTGGTGACCCAAAAAATATTACTATATCTATGGAGAGAAAGGTATAATGTCATCCTAGTAAAACCATCAAATTCTTTTCGATATTGTAATACAACATAGGTTTTGTAAAATCTTCCACTTCATCTCTATGTTCTAATATCTTGTATCTCTAATGAGGAAAAACCTTTTCTAGAAGGTCAATCTTAAATCATAGCACTATTATGTTATGTCAAAAGATGTTAAGTGTCTTGATGACATACCATAATAATAATGTAATTTTAAGCTTTGGTTCAAGAAGAGGTTTACCCTCTTTAACTACAAGATTGTTACATAAAATTGAATGGTGATTATTTTTCCGTGAAGTCCACAAAAAGGATGACACTAGAGCTTTTGTAAGATGATATGAGCCCCATGTTTTGGATGAAGAGTGAACACAGTGACTGGAGCATGTGCATAGGCTGGAGAAATCTGAAAGGAGAAACGTTGCAAAAGTAAAGACAAAACCAGCTTTGCTTCTAATAGAGCAAAATTTTGGCCAAGGCACACTCTAGGACCCCATCCAAATGGGAAAAATGAAACTTGGCCTTTTGTTGCCTTTGCCACCCCTTCAGCAAATCTTTCTGGTTTGAACTCAGTAGCATCATCACCCCAAATATCAGGATCCTGGTGAATCAACAATATTGGTATGGAAACTTGCAGTCCTGCAGGTAGAGAAAGGTCTCCAAGTTTGACATCATTCTTGGTACTACGACTGAAATAAACTAGAGGTGGATATAACCTGAGAACCTCGTACAAAATCATGCTCACCTGTGGCATAGAAAGATAAATTCATCAAGAGTCAACAACACCAAAAGCAGCAGCATCATTAGAGTGAAATACCAAGTGATACTTACAACTTTGAGGTGACTTAACCCATTATAGTCTGGCTTTTGGTTACCAAAAGCATGCAACACTTCCTCTCTAGCACGTGCTTGCCACTCAGGATGCCTACTCAACAACACCATTGTCCAAACCAGCAGAACCGCTGTAGTTTCTTGCCCAGCTATGTAGAATGCATTGCACTCCTCCATTACTTCTTGACTACTCATTGCAAGGCCCTTCTTGTTTCTATTTTCAAGCATTTCTGCATGATTGGATTCCAATAGTATCCCCAACAAGTCATTCTTCACAACGTCACCACCCTTCATTGCTTTCTCTCGATTGTTAATGATACCTTTAAGTAATCCTCGTATATTGCTATCAATTGCTTTCATCCTCCTATTTCTGGCTGTTGGTAACAACCTGCAAATACATCATATGATTACATTTTCAAATCAATTAGCAAAGGTTTTGACAAGAACGGGAAACAAAGAATTCAATTTTAGCAATGTATAGTTGTTACATACAAAAGAGCCAAAGAATAGATCTGCTTAAATTTGATTCCCTTTATAGTAGAGGTCTTACCAGGACCCTGGAATATAAACTTTCTGTGATCTCATAATAAGTCCTTCTTGCTCTTGCAGAAGTTCAAATATTTCTTTGCCTTCTTCATAACTGCTTCCAAATGCTGTTTTAGAAATAATATCACAGGTCAAATTTTGAAGGAAAGGCCATACGTCAACTTCACATTTCTCCTCTGAAGACAGCATCACTTCCCATTTCGAAATCATATCATCGCAACATTCAAAAAATATTGGTAACATAACCTGCATGATACGTAATGAAAACATGTTTTCAGTACAAAACTTGCATATGGAGTAAACATTGTAGCAAAAAGTGACTGTCTAACAAAACATACGGTTATATTAGACATCATAAAACTATGTACTATATGTATAACCTTCAGTTTTTCTAAATGGAAAGCAGGGTTGATAATCTTTCGATGCATCTTCCATTTCTCCCCTTCTAAATTTGCAAGTCCAGTACCTAACAATTTGAAAATGGGGCTCAATGATATGAACACTCAACTTAGGCTTCTCAAAGTCTTGGAACTTGTTGAAGACTTCTTTGATTTGCTCTGGATCCATGATAATCACTTTCGGTGTGGGACCTTCCCATAAAAACGAATTTTTGCCTGCACATGATTTTCAATTTTTAAAATATCTAAGAAGTAAAATCAATAAAACTATATACGATATTAAAACAAAGTTCACAACGGTTATAAGCATGTGAAGTCACACAAAGTGTTATCTCCATGTTAAAACTTTTTTTAATTACAAAATCATTTATTTTATTATATTTTTAAATTTATATAAAAATAATTAAACTAAATTTCATTTTATTATTTTCTAATTTTTTAAATAAATTTAACAAATTCTCGGCAGAATATGTTCTAATAGTAGTTCTTCACAAGATTCACTCTTATATTTTGTGAAATATTTTTTTCTCTATTAGTATCTTCAATCAAAATTTATTTTTCTTTTTACCAACTTAGTATGCTAGTTTGAAAATTTTTGTTTATATCTATTAAATTATATCTTTTGAACTTTATAAATAAAAGTGGCCTGAAAGATAGATCTGACCAGGAATTTCACAGAAATTAATCATCATGTGACAAGAACCAATTCAAATATATTTGGAAGACAAGAACCACTGATTTCAACTAGTTATAATACCCCATGTGACAGATTTGATTTGTAGGTGTATTGGAAAGAAAGTTAATTACAAAATCCATATACATGATGAACTTACAGGAAAAACCAAAAACTAAACGCATGTGCGAATGTTTCACCGCAAGAAAAGTTTGGAATCTACTTTGGAAACAAAAGATACATCCAACAACTTTTTACAGGAGTACATTAAGGTTTACCATTCAGAAGGCCTGAAAGCACTTTTACAAAAGAATACTATGTGTACCTTTTGCTTCAAAAGTACATCCAAGGTTGTATGGTGATAAGATAATGAATATTGCAGGAGGAAATAAGAGATAACACAGATAGATCTAATTAAGCAGTGGGAAAAAGAAGCAGGAACGTACCAAATTTTTGGACAATGTGATGGTTAAAGGTTGTGATATGCGGTGTCATGTCCTTGTCATCAGAGAGAAAAGTCATGGATTGTTGAGATTTTGCAGCTTGCACAAGCACTGTATACATTTCCCTTGTGTCTCCAATCAAGAGCTTGTAGGGGTTTCCCTGAAGGCCCTGTGCTCTCAGAAGCTTCTCCATTCTCTTTGGCCTCAGCCACACCCAGTTCACTAGCTTCCACAACCATAGCACCACCACAGCCACCAATATGAGGAACCATGTGGCAGTTGTGGAAGATACCACCATGTTTGAAACTGGAGATAGGGTAGCAGATGGAATATTATTGGACTAACTATGAGTGTTTGGTGAATGATGTCTTCAGTAGTACACTTAATTGGTTTTTATAACTTCCAAAGCTAATTTACTTCCACTCCTTTTTATTCAAGGGCCTTTTCTTACATATAAAAATACAGAATCCTTCTTTCTTGAATATCTTTTTGATTTTTTAAAATATATTTTTGAATTTTTTTTAAACGAATTTTTTTATTTGAATGAGATTTTTATTTTTATTTTCAGATTTTCTTTCCACAACACAATAATCTTTTTCAAATGTATTATTTTTAATTTCAGATTCTCATTTCTAAAATAAAGAATATTTTCAGAAATTTAAAATTATGTAGAGTACTCTGAAATCGGTGTTGGTTTTTTTTAGTTACTTATAAGAGAGGTACATTAAGTGAGTGTTGAGTTTTTAAATTTTTCATAGAGGTATTCAAAATGGGTGTTGAGAATTTCTGACCATCAGCTTCTTTTTTTCGGTTTTATTATAGAAAAAAAAATTGTTGACACACTGCTATTCAACAACTTTTTATAATAATATTATCATATTTTAAATTAAAAATAAAATGAAAATAATTAATATATTAATTTATTTATTTGTTAAGAGAATGTTTGTACTATATGAAGTGTCATGGTATCAGGTCGTTTATTTCACTTGCTTTTGATCTTTCATGTATCAGTTTTTAATTTTTACTTTTTCATTTATTATATTCTTTTGTCGTCAATTGGAAGGAAGGTACGTTCATTATTGGCGTCTTTTGATGAAGCGAGCTCGTTCCTCAAAACCGACGCTAATTTGTTTAGAAAACGACCGATTGTGGAACCCACGTTGTTGCTTTTCCGGACACTACTTTATTCTAAACGTAGTAGTAAAGTCATGAATTATTTTAGGAGCATAATCACTGATCGATATAAATAAAATATAAAATTATTCTGAATAAATAGTTAATTTAATCTAACAACTATTCATATATATCATATATTTCATTATCAATATATATACAAAATAATTTTATTTAAACTATGTTAATAATTAAAATAATTGAGTATGTATTTGATCGATCTTAATAATTATCAGATTATTTGTTGAAAATATTATTAATATGAATTTTTTTACTCTTGCTTTTTAAAATTTAAAATATTTTAAAAAAAAATTAAGAATTTGGATATCAATAATAAAAAAATTCTTAATAAATATATATAATAATTATTAAAAACCAAATGCATACACACTCAGCTAGTTTAATCATCAACGAAATTTAAACAAAATTAGTGAAATTAAAATTTTATATTAAGATTATTATCTTTATTATTATATTAAAAATGAAATATATCACCGTTTATTATACTAAAATAAACATTTATCTGAGTATTTTTATAAATTTCATCAAAATCGATTTGTTGAAATCTATGACAACAAATATTCAAACAATTAAGAAAGAGTTTGAGAAAAAAAAAGAGTATATAATAATATTGTATTTGCGTGTTTGCTTGCTTTAAGTTTAATTCTCAATTATTGCTGAAATTAAAGTCTCTTACACTATCCGTTACTACTTTGAGTGGATTTTTAAAAGATTACTGCTTTTATTTATTTGTTTTTCTTTGTTTTCCATCGACTCTGATTATATTGATTTGAGGTTATTTTAGATGAAAAAATGGTATATCAATTAAGCAAATTTTCAAACATTAAAGAAAACATTATAAGTTTTTTTTTTTAATTTAGGTTAGCAATAGTATAATTTTTAATTTCAATGTGTTAATAATCTTATACATGGACTAAAATTCATTAACATATTCATTTTTTAAAATCAAATTGAATAGACATGATATTTTATAGCTATAAAAATATAAATTTCATTTATTATGTTTATAAGAGTAAAAATCTGGGAATAATAAAGTTGTAGTTGTATATAAAATTAATTTTGATATTTGAGATGGTTTGATGTGATTAAAATAAGAATTTGAGGTTTAGGGTTAAAGGGTTAAGGGTTAAGCTAAAAAAAAGTTTTTAAATGTTTTTAAAAAAATTATAAGAAAGAAGGAACTGTAGAAGAGAATAATTACGTAGATGTTTAGAAAAAAAAAGGAAATGATAAAGTTTTTAAAAACATCAAAGTTAAAAAAAACTTTATTAAATCACTAGACAAATTAAATAGGAAAGAGAAATTAAATCATTAGAAAATAGGAAAGAGAAAAGCAAATAATAATATAGAAAAAACAAATTAAATCATTAAAAAATTAAATGGTAAGAAAGATAGATGACATGACAAGGAATATAAATGGTAGAAAAAGAACAAACAATAAGAAGAAATTACCATAGGAAGATAATAAATATTACAAAGGAAACCATCAGTTATAATTATTATAATAATTGTACAATTTGATCATCTTTAATTTGAATTAGTAGATTCTAAATATAGAGAATATGTTGACAGTTATATTTCTTTATTCAACCTGTTTGTAGGCCCACCCTTTTTTTTATAATAACGTAGTACCAATCTTGTAATATTTTATGCATAGTGTCTTTATATAATGATTCTATCGATCAACATTTGCATACTTCTTTTTCCAACACATTTTATACTTCTTTTTTTTAACTTTCGACAAACATTCCTTCAAGACTTCTTTGAATATTAAGATTTTTTTCATGTGAAGAATTTTTCTATTAATACTTTATTCATTATCTTCATACTTTTTCACTTGTTTTGTCCGCCAACATACTTTCTTACAAAAGAGTTTATTGGTTTTTAAAATTTGCACATTATTCAATAAGTTTAGACTTTTCTCATTTATACATTGTTTCATTAAATTGGTTCTGAATTAAGCTCAATTATTTAATTCTAACACTTCACATGATCGAAACCATCCAACTTTACACAACCATATAATAAGGAGGAGGAAAACGCAAATCGGATGAAGGCATACTCCATCAAGTGGTATCATGAGCCTAGGTTCTTCAAGAGCTAAGTGTGCCTTCTTCTTTTCATTTTAATTCTGTTTTTGTCTTAATTCCGTGTTGTTCATCTTGTTTCCTTAATGTCTATTTTTGAATTTTAATTTTGATTTGGTTGCTGTTTGGACAAATCCAATCGGTGCAATGTATTCAAATTGTTCTTGAGCTTCTAATTTCAATTTTGTGTAGGATTCCTTTGAGTTTTGGTGTTGTTGTTCTAATTTTGCTAGATTTGAGTCTTTCTTGCAAATTTAATCGGTTCATATTGATTGTGTTTGAGTCATTTTGATTTTTGAATTCATATATGTTTTGTCAAGTCATGTTTCTGCTAAATTGTCATCAATTCTATGTAGTACTTTTCTTGATAATTTTGGTTCATTGATTTTAATTTTGAGTGCAGTTTCTAATCTGTTTCTGAGCCTTTGGTGCATTTTAATTTTTAGATTTGAGTTCATACTTGTGTGCTAGATCCATACAAGTTCCTATACATCCATTCTATTGTGTCTTTGAAGTTTATTCATACTTTTTTTTTAATTGCAGATTAGGTTTCTTGAAATTGTACTGGCTGAGTTTCTTTATGAAAATTAAATTTGTTGAAGAAAAATTGTGAAACTCTGGATCTGAATAGATTGAAGTGTTAGAAGAAAAGAGAAAAAAATAAGTGAAAAAAAAATTCAAAATACATAAAAAATGATAAATAAAAAACAAACAATGTGCAATCTGGCACGAACAAAAAACGGTGAAGTGGCAACATATTTGAAAAATTTATCACAATTAATTGGCGCATTGTTTTCGTGTGATTCCAGAGCCAAAATTGAGCTAAGATCTTGAACTGTCTCTGATTTAAATTTGAAATTCAAATTTAAATTTTCCAACTCAGCATAAATTGTTTAAGTCACGCATTTTATACCTCAAAATTCTAGTACTACTATTTTGGTTTTATTAATCCAATTCTAGTGTCATTCTTTAGGTTCAATTTGTGTGCCACCTTTTGTTGAGTGCCTTATTTTTTTAGTTTTTCATATTCATTCAATTACTCTTTCAAGTTGTGTGATATACCTATTCCCTTCGTTGTAGTCCAATTATAAATTGAATTTTTGTTGCCTTAAATTTTGTTGACCTCTTTCTTGGTTGGAGAATTTTAAAGGTGCCTTGATAAGTTTGGAGCTAACATCTTTGGTGAGAGCTTTATCACTCAAATAGGTGCAAATTTGAACTCCAAGTTGAATATCCTTAAGAGGTATAGCAAGAGGACAACAACAATCTTTACAAAGTCTACACAAAGAGGGAGTGCAAATAGAAAGAGTACTAAAAAGAAAAGAAAAAAGTGCATAGAATAGGATTTACTAAAAGTTGTGATCCAAATTTTCATTGTATTTACTTTGAGTTGTAATTGTGTTAAATCTTGAACAATTAGCGGATTAATTGCACATTAGACGGTGAATGTGTCTTCAATGGTTCTAAGTGCCTAGAAGCCTCACCTTAGGATACGTCTAGTTTAAAGTTTTTTAGTTAGCAATCTTCAATTGTGTTTTTGCTTATTGCTTTGCATTTTATTTTCTTGCATAAAATAGTGTTTTCATTCTTGATTGTGCTCTAAGTGAATTACTTAGAGAAAGGTTTGTGAAAGTTTTGAGGGATAGAATCTGGCTAGGAAAGGCTTGATACTTAAGCGATCCAAGTGATCCACCTCCCTTTCCTAGGAATCTACCTACATTACTCAACCTATCTTTCTTATAGTAATTACTTTTAACACATAACTTTAGCATGTCTTCTCATTCTTCAAGTCCAAATGAAAGTGATCGAAAGACTACCAAAACTCTTTTAAAACAATTAGCCAAAGACTTTCAAGCACTTTCATATAGACAAATGCAACATGAGACCCAACTAAAAGAAAGGGATGCTCACTTTGCTAAAATAAAAGAAGAGTTACAACTTGTTAGAGAAAAGGGTGAATACACCACAAAATCAAAAAGATCTTCAAAAGCATATAGCTCTAGGTTGAGTGTTTTATATGATGAAAAAAGTCTTAGAATGCATGAGTATTATTAACCTCAACCTAGGAGAGCTAGAAAGGAAAGAAAAGAAAGTCCAAGGGAGGTTAGGGTAAAGTTACCTCATTTCTATGGAAAAGAAAATGTAGAAACATATATAGATTGGGAAATGAAGGTAGAACAATTGTTTGCTTGCAACCATGTGTGAGTGAAGAGAGAAAAGTACCCTTAGCCACCCTAAGTTTTCAAGGTAATGCTATGTATTGGTGGACTGCCCTAGAGCAAGATAGGTGTCTTCATAAGGACCCTCCCATAGAGTATTGGAATGATCTTAGAGGAGCCTTAAGACGCCGTCATATTCCCTCCTATTATAATAGGGAGTTAATGGATAAGCTCCAAAGACTCCAACAAAAGAGTATGAGTGTAGAGGAATATAGGCAGAAAATGGAATTATATATGATGAGAGCCTCAATTAGGGAATCTGAACCCACCACCATAGCAAGATTTTTAAGTGGGCTTAACCTTGAGATTAGAGATAGAGTTGAACTTTTGCCCTATCGTAGGGAGCATATCCATGTGAAAGCTCATGTTGAACAACAAAATTTGAGAAAAGGATCAAGTCGTAGGGAAAGCTCATACTCTAACTCTTATCCCAAAGAGGAGTATAAAAAGGAGGAAAGCCTATCAAAGGAAAAACCAAAGGAACTCCCAAGAATATAGAAAAAGATGTGCTAACCCCACAAACCCGCAGTAGAGATGTCTAGTGTTTTAAGTGTTATGGTAGAGGCCATGTACAAGCTCAATGGCCAAATAGGAGAACTATGATGCTAAGAGGGAGGTATGAATATAGCAGCCAAGAAGATGAGCCTAGCGGGTTAAATGAAAAAGAAAATAGTGAGGGAGCATATCCATGTGAGGAGGATTTAATGATGATCCGCAAAACCCTAAACAACCAATCTAGCGAGAACCAAGAGACATAAAAGAGAACATTTCCCATACAAGATGTCAAGTTTTAGAAAATGTTTGTTCTCTCATTGTGGACAGTGCCTCTTGTTGCAACTGTTGTAGCGATAGAATGGTTGAGAAGCTGAATCTACAATTAATACCTCATCCTAAACCTTATAAACTACAATGGATAAATGAAGATGGGGAATTAACTATAGATAAGCAAGTGAAAGTCGAGTTCTTTGTGGGAAACTATAAAGATAAAGTTTTATGTGATGTAGTTCCCATAGAAGCTTGTCATATTTTGTTGGGTAGACCTTGACAATTTGATAAAAAAACTATGCATAATGGTCTTACCAATGAGATTACTTTCACTCATAAGAAAACAAAGTTTGTACTCTATCCCTTATCACATTCCCAAGTGGTAAAGGATCAAGTACAAATGAAGCAAAAGATAGAGGAAGAAAAAAAATAGAAAACCAAGAAAAAGCCCTTAGGGAAAAAGAGGCGTGGGAAAAGAGTGTTCCTTCCCACAAGGTTATCCAGAAAGAAGAAAAATTTGAAAACAAAATTAAAAAGATACTTCTTTCTGAACAACCTTCAGGCCTCCTGCTTTATAAAGGAACACATAGAAAACTTGTAAAAGAATCACAGGAAGGAGGACTCATAAGTCATCTTAGAGTTGATAAAACTCTTGAGATTTTGAAAAAAAAAATTATGTACTATTCCTTAAAGAAATCTTGTGAAAATTTACCAAAAACAATAGAAAAATAAGAGGAATGGCAACTTAATAAAACTGATTTTTAACAACTGTTGAAACTAACTCATTTGATTTGTTTGATGACTCCAATAAATGGACATTTGATCCTGAAGGATGAGCATAGTTGTCAAAGCAGGAATAAGGTTGTTGTTCGAGATCAACATTGTAGATTTGAGGACAAATCCTTTCAAGAAGGAGGGGATGATTAAAATCGTCTAGCCTCACACAACCATATAATAAGGAAGAGGAAGACCTAGAGGTTGTTTATTGATTTAATTGCAGATATGAGTCTAATTGGGATTTTGTTTATTTTTGTAGGCTCAATCAAAAGGACAACTCTAGGTTAAAGGAATGTACAAACATATACAAGAAGACCTCCAACTCATCAAAACATAAACAACTACTAGAATAGGCCCAAGCACAAGCCCAAGTGCAAGCCCAACAACCAGAAGATTAGGGCCCACAACTAGGTCTATGGTAAAGGAGATACAAGAGGACTGGGATGCTGCTACTGATGGCAGAGAAACATTTCTCTACATGTTTGAAGAAGCCTAGATCCTAGTTTAAATAGTGTAGAGTAGAATTTATTTTCTTGTTAAAATTAGATTAGGAACTTTATTTGTAATGTTTTTACATTGAAGTTTGGTACCTAAACACCAACCTAAATCCCATGGCTTCAAGAGTTGATTTCAAGGAATTAGAGGATTCATCTAGTTTCGCCTTCAATTTGGCCATCACAAAGGCTGAGTTCCTTTTCAATTCATCACCCAGCGTGCGGGTCACCATCAGGGACCAACTCAGCATCTTTGCCATCCCCTCCACCAAATCATTCGTTGAAATGGCGGAGATGATACTTTCCTCTTCAAGGGTCATCCCCACTTGAATGCCTTGGGCTAGCTGCAGATGCTTGCCCAAAATTGATGGAGAAAGGGATGACCCCGTCTCCTTTTTAGGTTGGGATGCCTTAGTCGGTCGGTTCCTCTTCCTCAGGTTGGCAGGTTGCAGGGCGGTCGCGGGGGCACCACGTCTACAACTAGAGTCGATGTTCATGCCCTAAGAACCTCCAAAGACCCGTTCTAGTGCATGGACGTCTGATGCTTCAGTTGCTTCAAGAAATTTACCGATTCTGGGTCAATTTGAGACATGATTTATGCAAAACACAAATGAATTTAGCATCTAGGTCAATATACGAAAAGAAACATTACGAATGTTAAAATATAACATACTGGTCAGGTCGGTTCACCTCTTTGACAACTCAAACAAAGCTACAAGCTTCTGAGTAGGAAGCCAGTTAGGGAGTTGATCGAAGACATGAAAGATTTCTTAATCCTGGGGAGTCATGGAGGACCTCAGCCAAGGGACATATCGCGTGGGATTACGCGTCCAATGGAAAGGAAACTTCGGTCTCCCTTCTGAGTCATAAAAGAATGGTTTGTTGTCTGATTCAATAAAAACTTTGAAGTGTTTATGGGACGAGGTATAAGGTCCAAAACGGATACTGCTCGGACGACTAGTTGAGGATAACCAACTCACAAGGGTAGTCGGTCGAGATTTAGAGTAAAAAAGAAAACATTGAGGAGTCGGTCTCAACCTAAAAACGTCATAGATTACCCTAAAGGCTTGGAGAGTTGCCCACGAATTTGGGTGCAATTGAGTAGGGGCGACGTTGAGGATCTGAAGGACCCCATCATAAACTCATCAAAAGGAAGGGTAACGTTCAGGTCGTTAAAAAATGTAAGATATACAAAGAAAGAAACCTTGGGAAGCATTTTCCCGACCGTGATAAACTTGGTCGGAGTGGCTACAACTATCAACTACAACCGTGTCTGAGGAGGCGTTAGGTTTTAAGATGGAAGCTTTAGCAAAAAAACTGTCTAAAGTTGTTGGACCCCTAAAACAAGATGGGACGTCCAGGACGCATGGATCAACCCACTCGTAATCCACACCACCAAATGTAGAGTGAGTGTGCTTAGAAGACTCAAGATTCAAAATAATTATAGATGGCAGCAGGGAAATGCATTACTAACTTTTTTAGTGAAAGATGCGAAAGAAAGAAATTTGCTTGATACTCGACATTTGGATCACACTTGATGAACTCTATAGCATAGCATTTAAGCAAACCCCTTTGCAATGTTCACAAACACCTTTATTTATAGAAGAGATAGAATAAGGAATTCTCCTCTCGGACAATTAGATTGTTTCGCATCCAAGGGCACACAAATTTTGGTATATGAATGTGTAAGAGTTCGTAACCACTAGATCACTTTTTGATCGCATAGTACATACGAAATGACATTTTGAAAATTTTCAAGTCACATATCCGACAATATTAAATGGATCCAAGTCACATCTCACTTCGGGCACCCAACAGTCACATCTCGATTCTTCATAAACTAACATTCATCGAGTCTGAGGGGCAAGTGTCCCAATTGGTACTGGATGAGCCAGTCACTCGGCATCTGTTACTGGTCGATCGACTGACTTAATAAATGATATCAACAATAGTTATGAGAATCCTTTGCGAGTCACAATCATGTCCATTTAATGCGGTGACATCTCCAAGAAATCAACTAAACAACTGAATAACTGAAGATATTGAAGATATTAGCAAAATATCAAATATACATATGTACCAATATATCTGCCTATAAATCAAGGATCACGCTACACATCAGTTAACAATTGATATTTGGCCCACCACAACAAGGGCCCATAACTGAACATTATAAATAAACCTTTAACAAAGGTGTAAGGTACGATTTAATCAGTTTTACAAATATACACTCTTTACATAGAGTACTTACTTAAGTGTTGGAATACCTTTTTCAGGTCAGTCCCGACTGAGCATCAATAATCAAAGGAGGAGAGTTGAAGGAAGGAACTGTAGACCATGGGAGTTTTAATGTTTCAAATCCATGAAGAAGCTTGAAGCCTTGCTGCTTTTGGTTAGGGTTTAGATTAGAGTGTTTAGAATCTATGTAAATATCAGTTCTTAATCCTTGCACAAAGCTTGCCCAATCTGTTTTAAAAAGAAAAGTGTTTTTCTAAGTAATGAGAAAAACAACCGGTTGAATTATCGATATAATCGGTTGTTTGTCACTTGTCTTGTTCAAAGGTTTTGAAACTGTTTTTGACTTGGTTATGTAACTGCCTAACCAATTCAACAGGTTAAAACGATTTTTCAACCGATTGATTGTAACATTTCCTGACAATTTTTTGAAAACATGTTAATCTGTTTTGGGTGGGATCAAAACTGCTTTGGCTCATTAATGCTGCCTTAAACGACTAGTTTTTGAATACTATATGATCCGGTCGGTCATCGGTGGTTGATGACGTCAGCAGAAGACAATCACGTGGACCACTCGTAGGGTGACACGTGGACCAGTTGGCAGAGAGATCAGGGAGCAGATCATCCAAAGAGGTGATCGGTGGTCAGTAGTCAAGTGGCCACCGACAGACCAGTTGGCAGAGAAGTCAGGGGATAGATCACCCAGAACGGTGATCGGTGGCTAGTAACCAAGCGGTCATCGACAGATCGGTTCCCAGATGAACACTTGGGGGCAGAACGCGAGAAGCAGTGGAGCACCGATCAGTCATCGGATGCATGGTCATCGGGGGCTCGTGTTACACGCAGTTAAGCTGGGACTGAGGTTCCCAGCAAGAGCGTTACGCACGGACCTCGCATGAACATGTCTCAGAGAATCGTGCATGAGAGTGGCCTGAGGGGGGCTTGTAAACCGGTCAGTGATTGGTGACTCCCTCAACCCATTACGTGCATGACATCGCGAAGGGGGAATCGTTCGCACAGAGAGCAATGCCTGGTGAGTGTGCTTAGACCAGCCACACCTGGCGTTCTCCTGAGAGTATGCGATTGACCCAGATGAAGGGAATGCGCTAAGTTACTCCGCCAGGGGATAACTTAGACACGCAGTGAGAAGCGCTAGAGCCTTCAAGTAATGACACGTGTGTGGTTAGTTGCATGCCTCCACGTGTCATCATCTAAGAGGGACGCGGTCCAGACAAAGGTGCACTCCGTGCCGCCGAAGGTACAGACAATCGCAGACACGCGCAGATACTCATGTTCTACTGATTCTGGAGGTACGTTGCCACAGAAAAGCACAACAGGGTCCTGACACATGCCAGAGAGGCATAACAGAATTCTGTTAGGCGCAGGTACAGAGGGAGGCATAAAAGAGAATCAGAGTGAGATTCAGAAGGGAGTTCTTTACACACTGTTTTTACACACATTGTTTTTCTAGTGATTCTGTGATCTGACTTGAGCGTCGGAGCGCCACCGGCCGCAGAGGCGCCACTGTGTGTTTTTCAGGTTCTCAGAGAGGCTATCTGTGGAGCGGACTTGGAAGGCACGTGGTGTCAAGCTGGTGAGGAAGATCGTGACGAGGCAACACTCTTGCGCTAAGTCAACCGGCAGGATCATTTGGCGCCCACCGTGGGGCACGTATAAAACGTGATTCCCAACCATAGTTTGTGTTGGTGGTGCTTCGAGTGTTTTTTGTTCAGCTGCTCGCTATCTCAGTCGACTCCTGGAGTTTTCACCGTTTGTTTGGGGTTCTTTGAGCTGCTGAGTTTGCTGCGGAAGGATGAGGACAACGCGCTCCAGTTCAGTTGCGCCATCAACCGACGAAGATGCTGTGTCCATGACGCAGGTGATGGACATGATGAGGACGCTGCAGGAGAACGTGGCTGCATCGCGTTCTGAGCAGGAAAGGATGCACGAGGCGCTGGTGGCCTCGCAAGCGAGGAACGAAGAGCTCAACAGGATCAACGAAGAGCTGCGCAAAGCCCTTCAGGAGCGGGAGGAGCGTGCGACAGGGGACAGATCCGCACCCCCATCCCCACCACGCAGTTTCCCTATGCCATTCTCCCAAGAGATCATGAACTCAGTAGTCCCGGCTAGCACTGTGGCAGTGAAAGCATCTTTCACTGGGGTGGAGGACCCTGAAGCCCATCTCACGGCGTTTCATACTCAGATGATGCTCTCAGGGGGCTCAGACGCGGTGTATTGTAAGGTGTTCATGAGCACCTTGAGCGGAACGGCGTTGGACTGGTTCGTTAGTATACCCACTGGCCATATCACCACGTTCCAACAATTTTCCAAGATGTTTGTTGAGCAGTACATAGTGAACAAGGCGCCACCTCTGGTGTCTTACGACTTGTTTGATATAAGGCAGTACCAAGGGGAGTCCTTGAAGGATTTCCTGAACAGATTCGGGGCTCGGATAGTCCGATTGCCAGGAAAGGACGAGGAAATGTTCGTGCACGCCTTCAAAAAGGGTGTATTGCCTGGGCCCTTTAGTGAGTCGCTCATCAGGAACCACCCCGCCACGTTCACCGAAATCCGGCGACGTGCTGTGGCTCACATCACTGCTGAGAGCGAGGTCACAGAGAAGAGAGGAAATGTGGCCCCAGCTAAACCGCGCACCCAAACGAGGGTACAACCTCAGAGGGTAATGGAGGCGGCGGCGGGAAAGAGGGATCAAAGGACGCGTCACCCTTACGACCCTAAGAAAAATAAGAGCAAGGGGCCAGGGCGCCCCAGGGAGAGTAATCGCCCAAGGGAGGGTAATCGCCCCCCGAGGTATGAGTTTGTGATGGGTTTGGCTGATTTGATTGCCATCCCAGACATAGCTGCCAGGCTCAAAGTGCCTGAGAAAACGACGGAGAAGATTTTGGGGCCAAAGCCAGACGCCTGGTGCGAGTTCCACAAGAGCTTTGGCCACTCTATCAATTCGTGTTTGGCCCTGGGGCACCAGCTCACCGAGCTGGTCAAATGTGGTTTCCTGAAGGATTACTTGCTAGAGAAGCAAGCAGACCAGGCATCAGGGTCTCAACCGGCGAGTAGCGGAGGGCAACAGCACGAGGTGCCTATCCACGGCGAGATCCACACCATAGCTGGCGGATTCTCCGGCGGGGGGTGCACAGCGTCGCAACGAAAGAGGTATGCGAGGTCGATAATGTCAGTTGAAGCCTTCGAGGATCAATCGCCCGACGTGGACATCACGTTCACCAAGGAGGACCGCAGGGATGTGGTGCCTCATGACAACGACCCTATTGTGATCTCGCTGGTCACGGCGGGAAGGACCGTCCACCGGGTGCTGGTCGACCAAGGAAGCTCGGCAGACGTGATGTTTTGGCCAACCTTTGAGAAGTTATAGTTGTCCCCTGATCAGCTAAGACCATATGGGGGCTGCTTGTACGGTTTTGCCGGCGACCAAGTGGAGGTGAGGGGGTATATCGAGCTGAGGACGACCTTCACCGACGGCTTGGCCTCACGAACGGAGAAGGTCAGGTACCTTGTTGTAAACGCCCCATCAGCATACAACATACTGCTGGGAGGCCAACGCTCAACAGAACAGGAGCTGTGCCTTTGACAAGGCACATGAAGGTCAAGCTGCCGTCTATGGAGGGTATGATCATCACTATTTGCTCCGACAAGAAGGAGGCAAAGAAGTGTTACGAAAACAGCCTCAAGAACAAGAGGTCTGTGTGCCATGTAACCACCACGCCTCCCCCTGGCGTGGAACCGGAACCCCGACGAGCTTCGGATGCGGCGTTAGAAGTGGTCGCCGAGGGCAATGTGCCAATGGAGGATATGGAGGCGAGATCCGAGAGAAACTGCTCGGAGATCGCTAGAGAAATCGGTATCGCGAGGGCGCTGATCGCCAGCGAGAAGAAACCTCATCCAGTAGAGGAGTGGCTCGAGAAGGAGATCAGCGGTAAAGTGTTTAAGTTGGGAAGAACCCTGGATAGCAAGACGCAAGACCAGATCGCTGAGGTAATAAGTAGACACATAAATGCTTTTGCGTGGGCTGCTTCAGATATGTCGGGGATCGACCCCGATTTCTTGTGCCATCGTTTGGCGATGGACCCCCAAGTCAGGCCCACCCGTCAAAGAAGAAGAAAATTCAACGAGGAGAAGAGACAGGCGATCAAAGAAGAGACTCGGCAACTACTGGCAGCGGGCCACATCAGGGAAATCCAATATCCAGAATGGCTTGCTAACGTCGTCCTGGTCAAGAAGAGCAGCGGAAAGTGGCGGATGTGCGTTGATTTTACAGACTTGAACAAGGCCTGCCCGAAGGACTCTTACCCCTTGCCTAGCATTGACGCCCTAGTAGACAGTGCATCAGGGTGCAAGCTGCTCAGTTTTCTGGATGCCTTCTCGGGGTACAACCAAATCAAAATGCACCCCATGGACGAAGAGAAGACCGCCTTCATGACGGAAAGGTCATGTTATTGTTACAGGGTGATGCCCTTCGGGTTGAAGAATGCAGGAGCCACGTACCAAAGGCTGATGGACAAGGTGCTCGCGCCCATGCTCGGAAGGAATGTGCAGGCATACGTCGACGACATGGTCGTGACGTCCCTGGAGAAAGACGAGCACGTCGCAGACTTGGAAGAGTTGTTCACCACGATAGCGAGGTACAACCTAAAACTGAATCCTGAAAAGTGCGTTTTTGGTGTAGAAGCAGGGAAATTTCTGGGGTTTCTTCTGTCAGAAAGGGGAATTGAGGCTAACCCCGAGAAGTGCGCCGCCATTTTGGCAATGAGGAGCCCCGCCAATGTGAAGGAGGTACAGCAACTCACGGGGCGGATGGCCGCCTTGTCTCGGTTCGTATCGGCAAGCGGAGAGAAGGGCCACCCATACTTCCAATGTTTGAAGAGAAACAACAGATTTGTTTGGACAAAGGAGTGTGAGAAGGCCTTCGTAAAGCTCAAGGAATATTTGGCGAGCCCTCCAGTTCTGTGCAAGCCCCAAAACATAACACCCCTCAGGCTGTACTTTGCCATAACTGAGAGGGCGATCAGCGCAGTGCTAGTGCAGGATCAGGACCAGACCCAAAGGCCTATATATTTCGTTAGCAAGGTGCTGCAAGGCCCGGAGGTAAGGTACCAAGCCCTAGAAAAGGCAGCATTAGCGGTTGTATTCTCGGCGAGGAGATTGCGCCATTACTTCCAGAGCTTCACGGTACTGGTGATGACTGATTTGCCGATCCAGAAGGTTCTGAAGAAGCCCGATGTGGCTGGAAGGATGGTAAAGTGGGCGGTCGAGCTTTCCAAGTTCGACATCAAGTATGAACCCCGGGGATCGATCAAAGGGCAAGTCTTTGCCGATTTCGTGGTCGAGTTGTCCTCCGAGGTGGCACAGAACGCCGAGGGTGACTTTCGCTGGGTACTCTCTGTTGATGGGTCGTCCAACCAGCTGGGCAGCGGGGCTGGGGTCATCTTGGAGGGGCCCAACGGAGTGTTGTTAGAGCAATCATTGAGGTTCGCTTTCAAAGCAAGCAACAACCAGGCAGAGTATGAGGCTTTGATCGCTGGAATCTTGCTGGCTAAGGAAATGGGGGCGAGAGTGCTGATGGCCAAGAGCGACTCGCTGTTGGTCACGGGACAAGTAACTGGCGAGTTCCAAGCCAAGGACCCGCAGATGGCAGCCTACTTGGAGTACGTGCAGGAGCTGAGAAGATCTTTCGCTTCATTTGAAGTGGTGCACGTGCCAAGAGAACAGAATGCCCGAGCTGACTTGCTAGCCAAGCTCGCCAGTTCGGGCAAGGGGGGTAGGCAGAGGACTGTCATTCAAGAAACTTTGAAAGCGCCTCGAGCATTCCTGGCAGACCACCAAGTTCTCCATGTCTGCAGATCAATAGGAAGACCGACGAGAAGTCATAGATCCCTAACGCAGGAAACTCTGAGGGCGCCGAGGGTCAGAGCGCGCCCAGCAGAAGAAGGGGCAAGATCGATGCAGATTTGCGCTGTCCACGAGCCAGACACGTGGATAACGCCTTACCAACATTATTTAGCAGATGGTGTGCTTCCAGCTGACTCAATTGAGGCCAGGAAGATAAAGAAGAGCTCCAGCAAGTTTACCCTTATTGACGATGAGCTGTACAGGTTTGGATTCACGCACCCCCTTCTTGTATGCATACACGGAGAGAAGTGCACGAGGATTGTGGCTGAGCTCCATGAGGGAATTTGCGGGAGCCACATTGGAGGTCGATCGCTGGCGACAAGGACTATCCGTGCAGGCTATTACTGGCCCACGATGAGAGAAGATTGCAAGAGATACGCCCAGCGTTGCAAGCAATGCCAGCAGCACGCTGATTGGCACAAGGCACCCCCAGAAGAGCTAAAGTCGATTTACAGCCCTTGGCCGTTCCATACTTGGGGAATTGACATTCTGGGACCCTTCCCATTGGCAATCAGGCAGATGAAGTACTTGGTGGTGGCGATCGAATACTTCACCAAGTGGATCGAAGCGGAGCCAGTGGCCCAGATCACCGCACACAAGATCGAGAGCTTTGTATGGAAGAACATATTGTGCCGGTTTGGTGTGCCTAAACGCTTGGTGTCAGACAATGGGACGCAGTTTGCAAGTCACCTCTTGAAAAAGCTGTGCGAAGAGGTGGGGATACAACAGGTGTTTGCATCTGTCGAACACCCATAGACGAATGGCCAAGTGGAGTCTGCCAATCGGGTGTTGCTGAGAGGTTTAAAGAAAAGATTGGAGAAAGCTAAGGGATCATGGGCTGAAGAGGTACCCCGCATAGTTTGGGCATACCATACAACTGAGCAGTCAGGAACCCACGAGACCCCCTTTAGTTTGGTTTATGGATGTGATGCGATGATTCCAGTCGAAATCCAGGAAAGCTCGCCGAGATTCCAGAACTTCGTGGCGGAAGACTCGAACGAAGAAAGAAGAATGAATCTGGATTTGCTGGATGAGGTCAGGGAGGAGGCGAGAGTTAAAGCCGAAGCGGTAAAGAGAAGAGTTGAGCGAAGGTACAACTCTAAGGTAACGTCAAGGCAGTTTAGAAGCGGCGATCTGGTGATGAGGAAGGCCCATCAGTATGAGATGCAGAACAAGTTATCGCCCAAGTGGACGGGACCGTTCAGAATAACCGAGGAGCTCGGGAATGGCGCCTACCGCTTGGAGACATTAGAAGGAGGGGCAATTCCCCGCACTTGGAACGCAACACATCTCAAGTCGTATTACAGTTAAAGCCTTGTAAGTAAAGACGAATAGGATGAGATTCGAATAGTTTCTGTTAAAACAATTTCAAGGGGGCACTCTTTTTTCCCTGAGGAGGGTTTTTAATGAGGCCACCTAATAAAGAAGAGTTTTTCAAAGTTTAAAGCTTCTATGTTTGCATGCTTATGGCTTCGAAAGTTTTAAGAAAAAGGCCTTATTACTCGTATGTGATCTAGGGAACAGTAAAATCGTATTGCATGCTTTCAGTTAAAAGTTTTAAAGTCCCCATCGCTTTTCGGCGATCGGTGGCACAGTTAAAGTTTTAAAGTCCTCATCGTCTTTCGGCGATCGGAGGCACCAACAATGATGAAAAGACCTCTCTGCACCAGCAGACAGAGGCAAGATTAAAAGTCCTCAGTGCGTCCAGGGAAGAGGAGATGTAACCCCTGGGGCAAAGTAGAGGCACCAGATAAAGTCCTTCTCGCCGTTGAGCGAGTTCAGGCAAAATGAGCGGAAAGGTCAGGGGTGTTTGTGACCTTAAATGGTGGGAAGGGAAGGAAAATGCCTTTCCCCCTTTAAGTGAAACAGCAACGATTGACCCAGTAAGACCAGATCATTGTTCTGAAACTCAGGGAGGTAGAGAAGGATCCGAAAGGCGCCTCTATCCCCAGATGAGGGAACGATGATCAGGTCAAGGAAAAGAAGAAAGGTAACATCGCCAGAACCTTATGGCGTGAAAGATGAGACAGTAAAAAGGTTGGGCGGCGAGTACCAGATCAGAAAAGTTCCAGGCGATGACAGAAGTAGGGAGGATTTCACTTGGCAGATCAGGAAAATTGTATTTTAATACTAGTTTGAGTAAAAACCTGCTGCCTAGTAAGTGATTTTATGTTAGGGTTTGTTGCCTTAAATTCACAAGTTTTATTGAACGTCATCGCCGAAGAATTGGTAGTTGCTCAAGTTTACTTTGAGTTAACAGTTTGCCAAGTTTGTTATAAGGTTAAACAACTTGCTCGAGTTAAAAGCGGTGCACGGAGGGTCAAGTTCAAGTATTGCTGAGTTCACGTGGTTGAGCAAGTTTCGCCAAACAAGGTGCCACCTCTGACGATCGGTGCCCTCTATGCTCTTAGCACTAGAGCGACAGACAAGCAAAGTGAAGTACAAAGAACGATGACTGATCAGTTTTGCCTTGTCAGAGGAAACTTTTCCAAACAAGTTCCTACACAACAAGCTAGCAGACAGACTACGCCTTGTCAGTCATCCAGTACAAAGCAGTGCACAAGAGCTATTAAGGACGAAGCTAAGGGAGTTGTTAGTCGCGATCAAAGTAGAGGCTAAGATCAAAGAGGGCAGATCGCGCTAAGCCTAGGTTGGTTAACATTTAGTCGTGTGCAAAGAGAAAGAGAAAGTTTAAGAAAATGCGGAGAAAAAGGTATGCGTATGAAACTAGTATATATTAAGCGACAAAGTTTATACAAGTTCAAGTACAACAAATTGTGCAGAAGTGTAAAATTACAAAGAAAAAGAGAGAAAGAGCTCAAGGAGGAGGGGTGAGCTTTCCATCTACCACTTCGTGATAAATGATGAACTGTGAGAGGTCCAAATCTGGGAGAACGCATCGGATCTGCTCGAGCGCCAGCTCGAATCCGTCAGTAAGGGCGTCAACACCCACATTCATAAGATCGGCGTTCTCAACCTCTAATTTTTGCTTTGAGGCCTCCGCAGCATTTTTCTCGGTGGTAAGGGCAGCAAGGGAAGAGGCAGCTTCTTCCAATTGGCCCTTTGCTTCAGACAGCTGGCCCACCACCTCCTCAAGTTTCTTCTCCCCAGTAGCGGCCGCTTCCCTGGTGGACTCGAGCTCCCCCACTAGTTGTGAGTTTAGTTGGCGTAGGGAGGAGGTCTCGACCCGCAGTTGCGCCACCTCGCAGTCCAGGGAGTTGACAGCTTGCCCCATCAAGATCTCAGTCTTGATGGTCTCTTGGACTTGCGCGAAGTTCTCTCCCCTGGACTTTTCCACCATACCCCTCATCATGGCAATGGACCCTTGGGCAGCTTCGAAGTCACTTTGCAGTGACTCCTTGTCATGCTCAAGCTCCTTTACCCTCTTCTCCAGGGCTATTTGCTTGCGGTGCTGGGTGGAAAACTCCAAGGAAAGCACAATCTGCTTCGCCAGGTGCATGTCCACCTCCTCCCCGGTCCACTCGATAAGCTCCCGGCTGCGAATGAGCTGTCGAACCAGAGCAATGACTCGGCTAAAGTTCTCATTACTTGTTCCAAAGCCGCTTGGTCGAGAGCTGGCCCCACCACCTTCAGCGTTAGCAGCGGAGGTTGGCAGTGGTGGTGGCGACACGAGAGGTCCCGAGAGATCCCTCGAGCGAGCAGAATCACCCCCAGCAGGTGGGGTGGATTGACCAAGTGGTTGGCCTGCTGGGGGAGGAGATGGCGATCGAGGAGTTGGGGATGGCAGTTGTTTGGGGGAGGGAGAGCGTGTTGGCACTAGGGCAGGTTGAATGGAGAGGGGCGAGGGTGAACCTTCCTCTATCTCCACTACCTCAATCTCCCCAGGCTGAAGAGATGAAGCCCCCTCAACCGCTAGAAGTGTCTTCTTACGGTGTATGAGAGGAGAGCCAGAGCTCTCCTCTTCGGTTGAGGGAGCAGGAGCAGCAACAGCAGCAGCAGATGAAGGAAAGGCCTTCACCAACTTCCTTCTTTTCCTTCCTGGCTCGGGGCCTTCAGCTGGCGCGACCGAGAGAGGAGGGGCTGCAATAGGATCGGTGGTGGAAGAAGAGGAGCCAGTCCCTTTGGCCCCCCGGAGTTTGGCGAGCTCCAGCAAAGCTTTCCTCCTATCCTTCCCTGACATCGTATCTACATCGAAGGGAAAAAGAAGAGTTAGATGGCCTAATTATGCAAGTAAGTCAAAATGTATGCAAGCATGCATGAGAATGTGCAAGTATCCTAAGAGGTGAAAGAAGAAGAGCTACCTATATATTTTTTCAGAGCCAACACATCAAACTCATGTTTGATGAGGAGTGTAGAGTTGTACTTGGCCCCCAGGAACAACCCACATAGCTCGCGCTCGTAGGGGGCCATGGCTTCGAGATCCCGGGGTTTCTTGAACTCAACCACAGGAACCCAGTAGAGGGGGTACCCCTCGAGCAATGTTGGACTTTGTGGGGTGGTAGATATCATGTAGAACCTGCCTTTCCAATCTTTGAAGGATTGCTGATACAGGCCCAAGAGCACCCGTCCAGCAACCCCATTCAGACTCACCCAGGACCTGTCCCTAGGGTTCTTCGCCTCGAAGAACTAGAGGAACACGTCCACGGAGGCGTTATGCCCGAAGTAATTGCAGAGAATTTCAAATGCCCGGATGAAAGCCCAGGCATTTGGATGGAGTTGGCAGGGTGCGACGTTCAGCTCCATCATCAACTCCTTCTCGAAAAAGGTGAAGGGCAGGCGTAGTTTCAACCTTTTGAAGATGGCAGAGTAGACGAAGACGAAGGGCACCCCATTGGTGGCCCTATCGTCCGCGCAGATGGGCATCCCTCGAGGAGGAATGCAGACGCGGATGTTGAAGTCGTTCTCCCGATCGATGGCGCAAGATGGCTCATCCGAGTCGCTGCTCAGGAGGGATTTTAGGTGCCCTAGCGGTAGCAAGGTAGAGGTTTCAGCGAGCAACGCCAGGGGAGCCCAGTTATAGACCCTGGCGTTGTCGTGGTAGGAGGTTGCAACGGGTGGAGCTGGAGCTGGAGCACTTGCGGAAGGCTGTGCACCAGAAGACGAGGCGATGGTTCGAGCGGTCTGTTTCAAGCGAGCCATTGATAGATAGTTGCAGTGGGGGAAAAGCGAAAAGTCAGAATGAATGGAAGGAGAGGGAATGATGAATAGTTCGGTGAAAAACAGAGGAAGGAAAGGAGAGAAAGGTCCAGGTGGAAAGAGGAAGAGGGAGAAGCAGAGAGCAGAGAGCAGAGTGAAGAGCGCGAAAACCCTAGCCTGGGTCGAAAAGAGGAAAAACGGAGAAGATGGATGCATGGTGATGAAAGGGACGAATGCAATCGGTGAAAAGAACCTAAATGGACCAAGAAAGAAGAAAAACCATACCTTTGAATGATCGCGAAGGTTCTGAAGATAGAAAGCTGGAAGAAAGATGGAAGCACAAGAGGGGATTCGTAGAGAGTCTGGGGGTTGATTGAAGAAGATGAAGAAACAGTAAAGGCGCGCGTCTATTTGAAAAGAAGGGAAGCGCTAGCGACACTCCACGCTGACCGTTGATGCGCCCACGTGTCGCGAGATTAAGGGAGGTAGTCGTAACGTTAAAGGGCAGCACGTGAGGTAGCACGTGACGTGGGCCCACTTGCCACGTGGACCAAGGTCGTGACCACTTAGTCTCTTCGCTGAGAACGAGTTCACAGCTCGAGACTGAGGGGCTTGTGATCCGGTCGGTCATCGGTGGTTGATGACGTCAGCAGAAGATAATCACGTGGACCACTCGTAGGGTGAGACGTGGACCAGTTGGCAAAGAGATCAGGGAGCAGATCATCCAAAGAGGTGATCGGTGGTCAGTAGTCAAGTGGCCACCGACAGACCAGTTGGCAGAGAAGTCAGGGGACAGATCACCCAGCACGGTGATCGGTGGCCAGTAACCAAGCGGTCGTCGACTGATCGGTTCCCAGATGAACACCTGGGGGCAGAACGCGAGAAGCAGTAGAGCACCGATCAGTCATCGGATGCATGGTTATCGGGGGTCGTGTTACACGCAGTTAAGCTGGGACTGAGGTTCCCAGCAAGAGCGTTACGCACGGACCTCGCATGAACATGTCTCAGAGAATCGTGCATGAGAGTGGCCTGAGGGGGGCTTGTAAACCGGTCAGTGATTGGTGACTCCCTCAACCCATTACGTGCATGACATCGCGAAGGGGGAATCGTTCGCACAGAGAGCAATGCCTGGTGAGTGTGCTTAGACCAGCCACACCTGGCGTTCTCCTGAGAGTATGCGATTGACCCAGATGAAGGGAATGCGCTAAGTTACTCCGCCAGGGGATAACTTAGACACGCAGTGAGAAGCGCTAGAGCCTTCAAGTAATGACACGTGTGTGGTTAGTTGCATGCCTCCACGTGTCATCATCTGAGAGGGACGCGGTCCAGACAAAGGTGCACTCCGTGCCGCCGAAGGTACAGACAATCGCAGACACGCGCAGATACTCACGTTCTACTGATTCTGGAGGTACGTTGCCACAGAAAAGCACAACAGGGTCCTGACACATGCCAGAGAGGAATAACAGAATTCTGTTAGGCGCAGGTACAGAGGGAGGCATAAAAGAGAATCAGAGTGAGATTCAGAAGGGAGTTCTTTACACACTGTTTTTACACACATTGTTTTTCTAGTGATTCTGTGATCTGACTTGAGCGTCGGAGCGCCACCGGCCGCAGAGGCGCCACTGTGTGTTTTTCAGGTTCTCAGAGAGACTATCTGTGGAGCGGACTTGGAAGGCACGTGGTGTCAAGCTGGTGAGGAAGATCGTGACGAGGCAACACTCTTGCGCTAAGTCAACCGGCAAGATCATTTGGCGCCCACCGTGGGGCACGTATAAAACGTGATTCCCAACCATAGTTTGTGTTGGTGGTGCTTCGAGTGTTTTTTGTTCAGCTGCTCGCTATCTCAGTCGACTCCTGGAGTTTTCACCGTTTGTTTGGGGTTCTTTGAGCTGCTGAGTTTGCTGCGGAAGGATGAGGACAACGCGCTCCAGTTCAGTTGCGCCATCAACCGACGAAGATGCTGTGTCCATGACGCAGGTGATGGACATGATGAGGACGCTGCAGGAGAACGTGGCTGCATCGCGTTCTGAGCAGGAAAGGATGCACGAGGCGCTGGTGGCCTCGCAAGCGAGGAACGAAGAGCTCAACAGGATCAACGAAGAGCTGCGCAAAGCCCTTCAGGAGCGGGAGGAGCGTGCGACAGGGGACAGATCCGCACCCCCATCCCCACCACGCAGTTTCCCTATGCCATTCTCCCAAGAGATCATGGACTCAGTAGTCCCGGCTAGCACTGTGGCAGTGAAAGCATCTTTCACTGGGGTGGAGGACCCTGAAGCCCATCTCACGGCGTTTCATACTCAGATGATGCTCTCAGGGGGCTCAGACGCGGTGTATTGTAAGGTGTTCATGAGCACATTGAGCGGAACGGCGTTGGACTGGTTCGTTAGTATACCCACTGGCCATATCACCACGTTCCAACAATTTTCCAAGATGTTTGTTGAGCAGTACATAGTGAACAAGGCGCCACCTCTGGTGTCTTACGACTTGTTTGATATAAGGTTGATATAAGGCAGTACCAAGGGGAATCCTTGAAGGATTTCCTGAACAGATTCGGGGCTCGGATAGTCCGATTGCCAGGAAAGGACGAGGAAATGTTCGTGCACGCCTTCAAAAAGGGTGTATTGCCTAGGCCCTTTAGTGAGTCGCTCATCAGGAACCACCCCGCCACGTTCGCCGAAATCCGGCGACGTGTTGTGGCTCACATCACTGCTGAGAGCGAGGTCACAGAGAAGAGAGGAAACATAATGGGCTAAATGATAAAACATAAAAAAGGCACAATCTTTCTCGCCATCTTTTTCCATTTTGGGACCTTCCAACTTTCTCTTTTTAGCTCAAATTATTCTCCTTTACTCCAAATCTTCAATCCTCCCTAAAAATCTGCAATTAACACCAAATTTGGGAATAAAATGCTCTTATTCAAATAAAGCTCATAAAAAATGTAAAAAGGTATAAATTCATAAATTAGGAATTATTTTATATGTAAATTAGCAATAAGTCCTCATAAGTATATTTTAATATGAAATATTACTGAAATTAGATATTTATCACTCTCCCCAAGTTAGAATCTTGCTTGTCCTCAAGCAAAGTAAATAAATATATTTGAATTTAAATATCAAACAACTTAATTCACTAAACAACAAATCAAATTAAAAACTTATGATGCTTCCAAATTCAAATATAGAAAAATATATACACAATCAAGTTTTAGGATCAAATCAAAAAAAATAAATGACAATTCATCAAGGAATATCTTCTTATATGCTCATGGGTAAGTGTTTCTCTCTATTTTCACTGAATCATAACAAATCACAGTTGTTTTTCATTTCATCTTCAAATCACAAACATATTAGAAACATGAATCTTGAGGTCTTTTCCAGGTTTGTAATGAGGTTGGGCTTCCAAAAAATATTGGTTTTTCTTAGATAACAAAATGCACATCTTAAGGAAGAAGAACATACCTGAAATTCAATTATAGAGAACATATATGTTATCTAATTACCACTTTCTTTCAATGTCACCTTTTTCCTCATTTTCTTTATGACTTTTCATGATGAATTTTTTTTCTCTTTCTTTTCTATTTCTTTTTCTTCTTTTGTTTCTCTTTCTTTTTTTTTTCTTTTTTTTCAATAGTAGGAAAAGATTCTTCCTGTTTTCAACTTTTTGAGCTTTCACAATCAGAACGAACCATTCCCTTTTCTATATGTATTCATGTTCTCCTTCCTTAGACATGCTAAAGGGTAAGAAATTATATCATTAAAGGTTAAGGTGCAATATTAACAAAAAAAATTCTTGGCCCAAAGGGGATATATAAAAAAATGGAATTATAACAATATACAATTTGGCTATTTGGCCCTGGGCTCCTAATTAACACAACAAATGCCTCAATCATCTTCATGCTCTTTTATGATGTAGCAAAAATAAAAATTAAGCAATCTCAACTGTCAATTCATTAGTAAAACTCTCAAAATTATTTAAGGTTCACACACTCACTTGGTTTAATTGGTCTCATTCCTTTTTTGTCTTGTCATTCTCTGTCCTAATCAATCATCCTGTTAAATTTTCATGTATCATAATTTCAACTACATTTGAATAGGGATTCAATCATATTTTCTTTTCTAACATGTGTCTAACTCATCTCACTATCTAATATTTAAACACAAATTGTTTTTTCCACAATTCAGAATTAATATTCTAGTTCTTTTTTATTTGAGAAAAATAAAACTAGAAAACAAAAATTAAATTGAAATTTATTCAAATGACCAAATAAGCAAATAAACAACTAAGCAAATAAGAAAATAAGCAGAAAACAAAATAACCTAAAAACTAAACAGAAAAATAAAACAAAATTCAAATAACTGAAAAGAAAAGAGAATTAGAAAGATAAAACCATATTTTTGCTCAATCCTCTCTTCTTAAGAAGTCATCCAACTTTTCATTAAAATCTTTATCTATAGTCTTGCTTCATTTGCTGGATCTGCCCCTTAAATAATAGAACTTGTCCCTAGGTCAAAATACATAACCTGCAAAATGATTAGGAAGCATATATAATTTTTTTTTTTTTAAAATAAAATCAACAAAGGTAACAAAACAACATAAAATTAAAATGTGGATTGTGTTGCCTCCCATTAAGCACTCGTTTAACGTCATCTAGCTTGACGCCTGTTTATTTCAAGGTGAAAAACTCCCTTTGTTGCATCCTTTTGTACGCATTTCCCCCTGCATTAAAATTTTTTAGACCATAAAAAAGATTAAAAGTTACCTCTTCCTCTTGAACTCTAAGTTGAAGTTCTCCTTTGTCAACATCAACTATGATTCTAGCCGTCTTCATAAAGGGTCTGCCAAGTATCAAAGGAACCTCCTCATCTTCTTTCATGTCCACTATAACAAAATCCACAGGGAATATGAACTTATCCACCTTCACCAGAACGTCTCCAACCATACCATATGGATATTTGATGGATCTGTCTACCAAGTGTAACTGCATCTTGGTGGGTTGAACCTCTAAATCGCTTATCTTCCTTAGCATTGCCAAAGGCATTATATTGATACTTGCCCCTAAATCTAGTAAAGCATTGTCCACCGATAAAGTACCTATAGACACAGGAAGATTAAAACTCCCTAGGTCCTTGGATTTTTTAGGCAAGCCTTTCTGAGTAATTGCTTTGTATCTAGCCTCCAACTCTGTATTGATTTCTTCAATATAGCTCCTATTCTTCCTAAATCTCTCAAGTGTTGAATCTTGCTTTAGATTTCCTGCAAAATAATTTTTAGGGAGCAAACTGTCAAAAAAAAAATGTGTGCTTCTCTTTTTTTGAAGGAGCATGAGGATATGATAAATCTTTTTCAAGAACACCTCTCTCCTTATTTCTAATTTTTTTCTTCCTCACTTCTCTTCTTTTCTCTCTCTTTTTCATCTTTTTCCCTCACAGTTTCGTCTTTTTCTTTCTCAGCCCCTACAATCGTACCATCCCTTTCTCCTATTATTTTACCACGCTCGGTGGCAATTTCATTGCAGTGCTCTCTTAGGTTGGGTTGGTTGTTGATTGGAAACTGGCCACTTTGTCCCTCCGTAATTTGTGCAATTTGTTTGGCTAGTTGTCCCGTCTCGATCTCTATACTCCTAATCATGGCCATGCTATTGTCCTGCTCTCTCATAATATTGTCCTGAGCGCTCACAATCTTTGTTAGGGCGTTTTCAACTTTACTCATTCTTTCAAGCATTGATGGATCCTCAGCTTCATGTGAATTGTTCTGATAAGAAAAGTGACCATTAGAAAGATCACCTCCACAAAAATCACACCTGATTGATTGACTCTGGCTTTGAGTTGAATGAACAACATATAATTGTTGGGGCAATTTAGCCATTTGTCCGGTTAGTTGCTCAATCTGCTATGTCAGAATTTTATATTTAGCCAAGAGTGCATCTTCTAACAACCCTTTATTCTGAAGACCTTGTTCATCATGTTGGGCTTGATAATCAGTTGATGCCAATGCATCAACAATTCTTGTCGCTTATTCTACCTTAAGAACCATCATTGTGCCACCAGCTGCGGCATCTAGGAGCATCTTTGTGTGAGATCTGAGACCAATGAGAAATATGCTCAGTTGAGAAATATATTCAAACCCGTGATTTGGGCATTTTCTCAATATCATCTTGAATCTTTCCCATGTCTCACAGAATGATTCATCTGCTCCTTGTCTGAACATAGAAATTTCGAACTTTGCTTTGATGTAGCGAGAGATTGAAAAAATCTTTGCAGAAATTTTTCCTCTACATCCTTCCAGGTAGTGAGGCTCTGGTTTGGAAGTGATTTGAGTCATTCCTTGGCCTTTCCTGCCAATGAAAAAGAAAACAATCGCATATAAACATTTTCAATATCACCTGATTGAAAGCCCATTGTTCCTATTAATTCATAAAATCTATCCAAATGTGAACACGGATCCTCATGTTCCATTGCTGTAAATTGATAGGCACGAATGAGAGTGAGAAAATCGGGATTTATTTCCAAAGCCTTGGCAGAAGCAGGTATTGCAATACTAGAAAAATACATTGGTCCTTGGTACATGACATAATCTCCAAGTGTCCTCCTAAGAGGTTGTGCTTGTTCTTCTGCCATGTTACTTTCTTCCTAAAACATATTAGTGGAGAGAGAGAAAAAGTATTTTTTTCTTTTTTTAAAAAATTAAAAAAAATTAAATTAAATAAATTCAAAATAAATTTGAAGATAAAAATAAAAACAAATTAAAACAAATCTACAAAATAAAATAAAAATCAAACAAAAACAAAATAAAACAAAATAAAACACTAAAATGACGTAAGAGAAAAATAAAATAAAAAATATTCAGAAAAAAGAAATATAAATAAAATAAAAACTTACGTAGAATAAAAACTAAAAAAAGATAAAAAAAAATGAATAAATATAAAACAAAAATAAATAAAAACTTAAAAATACAATAAAATAACTAACTTAAAATAACAAATAAATACTATAAGTAAAATAAAAAAAATTAAATTAAATTAAAACAAACCAAAACAGAAAATTATAATTACAATAACTAAATAAAATCATTTAAAGATAATTCAAACTTACGTAAAAAAACAGAAACTAGTAATAATAAATAACTAATTAATACAAATAAATAAAACCTACGCAAACTAAAACTACTTAAACTAAACGTAAAAAAAAACTGAAATAAAATATAACAAAACAAAAACAAAATAAAAATAAAAACAAAATAAAATAAATAACGGAAAGAAAAAAAAATAATAAAAACAACAACTTTCTTTTTAAAACAGCAAATATACAAATTAAAATCAAATCAAATCTGTAATAAAATAAAATAAAATAAATCAAAACAACTAAAATATTTACAATATTTAGAAAATTATAGTCAACAACTCAAACCTGTTCCCCTAACAGGGGCGCCAAAAACTTGATGACTTTTTACGGTAAGTGCATCGTGTAATTGTCCTTAAGGATGAATATCGATCCCACAATGAATAGTGAATTATCAAGTACAATATTCTCTAAATATAACAACATAACAATGAAAAGAGTGTTGAATTGAGTGTGTTGGCTATGATCAATAAGAAAACAAACAAATAATTAGTTGCTTCAGTTGGAAAAATAGGGATTATGTTTTGTCTCTCTCACTCTCATGTATTTTGGTTAGCCTGTCAATATTAAGTTTTTTCATTGAAGTTGATATCACTAGAAAATTCATTTATATCGATCTCTCGCATATAAAATTTTTAAGAATGTTTCCTAAATATCGATATCTCGCATACTTATAAAAACAACTTAGAAATCACAATCAGACGTTAATGGCAATTAACAATTCAAGTCTATATCTAGCACTCCAATATGTTAAGTATTGATGTTTAGGTCTGAACCCTAAAAATACCTCTTGGTCAGATTTAAGATTATTAATTTGTCACGGAAAGTTAAAAGTAAAACAGCAATACCTAATCAATCAAGAACTGAATATTAATATATAAGATATCACCTCAATACATAAGAGTTTGAGCAGATTACTCCCAATCCCAAATGGTAGAAATAGCCATTATACTTCTAGCAGCTTCCATTCTTCCAATTGGGTTACAATTCACTCTATGGTGTTTTTCTCTCAATCTGGCACCCTAGGGTTGAACATCTAGCCCCCTATTTATCCTAATTTTCTAGGGTTAGGTGGCTTCCTGTGTCGCGCTAATGGGCTAAGTGATAAAACATAAAAAATGACCCAATCTTTCTCTGCATCTTTTTCCATTCTGGGACCTTCCACATTTCTCTTTTTAGCTCAAATTATTCTCCTTTACTCCAAATCTTCAATCTTCCCTAAAAACTGCAATTAACACAAAGGAATAAAATTCTCTTATTCAAATAAAGCTCATAAAAAATGTAAAAAAGTATAAATTCATAAATTAGGGATTATTTTAAATTAAAAATAAATTCTCATAAATATATTTTAATATGAAATATTACTTAAATTAGACATTTATCAACCACTAACATCATATAGTGTGGCATTTGGGCCAAATGTTGAATATTCCACAATTATCTTAAAGTACTG
This sequence comes from Phaseolus vulgaris, assembly GCF_000499845.2. Lineage (NCBI taxonomy): Eukaryota > Viridiplantae > Streptophyta > Magnoliopsida > Fabales > Fabaceae > Phaseolus > Phaseolus vulgaris. The sequence continues at coordinate 9,553,269 of NC_023755.2, read as the reverse complement.
GCTTGGAAGAAGATTTTTATCTTGACCACATCTCAGATATTTATTATTGAGCAAAAGAGGAACATGATTTGTCAGGATATTTTGATAAAATACTTACGCATGTTTATGTTTTTAAAACTTATCATTTATTTTGTATGAACTAGTTGAGTTTAAGCCCATAGTTCAAGGTCACAAAGGGCGGGACATGATAAGGTTTTGGCCTTATTCGCCATAATCTATTACACTTTTGACCCATTAGTTGAACGTGTAACTTAATTAATTTGGTTTGGACCAAAGTGAGATTACTTTGAATGCCATGTTTAGCATGTAGAACTGTGTTTCTTAAGACCCATTACCATTTTAAGTGGTTCCATAATAAATTTTTAATACTTAACTTTCACTAGAAGAAAAATATAATATTTCGTGGCCAAAAACGGACGCAACAGGCCAAAAACGGATGCATAAGTGTTAGATTTTCGTTGGCCAGCAGTCCCACAAAAAAACCTTGGAAGCAAATGGAAATTAGTGTGGGCCAGCGAGTTCGACGCATGTTGCGTGGGCTAAGTCCACACAAAACGGACGCAAATTGCCTCAACTAAGTGGACGTTCAAGCGACGCATATGCAACGTTTTATGCGTGGGCCAAACCGACGCAAAATTTAAATATCGCCTATGGGTCGGTTTGGTCGACGACATGAAAAAATAAATAATAAAAATAATATATATATATATATATATATATATATATATATATATATACACATATGAGGCATTGCGTGGGCCTAGCCCACGCAAAAGCCGACGCATAAAGGAATGAAAAAAAACAATTTATTTTGTTTTCTAGCCAATTTACCCTATAAAGAATAAATACCAACCAAATCACATTTAGACAAATTACTATCATTCACAATACATCCACAAACACATCCAGAGTACAAAAATAATACAAATAGTTAAACAAAGTCTTTGATCAATTCAAATATTCAAAATGGATATGAATACTTAAAAACATATTAAAATTAAAATTGTACTTTACAATTTTAACTAAAAGCACTAAAATGAATCCCATAGTGATGTGATCTATGAAAACCTGTAAAAAATACAAACAATATAAATAAATAAATGAAATAATTAAAATACTTAGTATATAATAAAAATGTCAAATAGTTAAACTTACAGTATAGGATGCACTTTAAGGAACAGGTTGATCATCCTGCTTTGGATCATACTCATGATCGAATTGAGTTGTGCTATTGGAAGCATTTTTGTCACGTTCCATTGAGATAAGTTTTTCTTTTATAACCTACATCTCATCCTCTAAGTGTGCATACTTCTAACTCCACATACTAAGTTCAGCACGAAGCATTTGATTTTCAATCACATGCTCAGATTGTGAAGTGTCGAAAGCAGAGGCTTGAGTGAGGGAAGAGACTCCTTGGCAGAAGTTAGCAGCCAAGTCTGTCGTACCATACACCCGACCTCTACTCTTTCCTCTGACAGCTTCCTTCCATGTTTGAAGCTTAGTTGCAGGATCAAGTTGGTGGACATCAGTGTTAGAGTCCTGAGAACTATTTGCTTGAAAGGCCTTCAAACGCTCATGATAGTTTCCTACATAGATCATTACGAAATGAAAATGTTAGGAAATTAAAATATAAATATAAAAAAATTTAAAAGAATAACTTACATAAGTTTCACGAGCACGAGTATCAACCCATTCACCCTTCTTGTTTGTGTGGGTGGCCATAAATAGTTCATCAGGTTCTGTAGGACCACCATATTGACGTTCCTAATAATGTTGTACAATTAAAAGCATTATAGGTTGCAAATGTAAAATGATTTTCATGTAAGGCAGTGATAAGTACTTACCAAGGTCACTGCAATATCTGAATGTGATTTTTGAATTGTGGAGTGTAGTGCTCCACCACGAGCTGAACCCCTATTGGATTTATTTTGAGTTGATTTATCTTTGAATTGTTGTGAATCCCAATAGTTTAGAAGTTCATCCCATGCTTGCTCACCTATCCAAATAGGTCGGACACCCTTTGCCCTATCTTTGGTCAACATGTCACAAAGTCTTTTTCTAACTTTAGACTCGTAGACCTTTTTAATTTGACATTCATCCTGAGGTGCCCAAGTGACTCTAGTATGTTAAAAACAAGAAAATAGTTTGTTTCAGTCCACAAGAAAAACAAGAAAACAAGTGACTCTAGTTTGTCAAAAATTAAAATTTCCCTGAAAGTCAGTCCACCATTTCAGATTGTTCTCCTCAGGAATGACATCATAATCATGATATGGACCTCTAAATTGAGACCGAATGCAATGACCAATGGCCTCACTAGCAAAATGATTTGGCGTCCAACTACAATACAAACAAATAAAATTATAAACATAGTAATATAAAGATAAAACTAAATATACATTTAGGATGACTTACCCTCTACCAAGAAGTCGGATGATGACCCTACCAATAGGGTCACGCTAGACCTCCTCAGAGGGGAGGTCGTGCTTTGAAGCAGCAGTGACACCATGGTCAACATGGTCAGAGAGGCATTGCACAGAGCCAGCAGTAGTCAGGAAAAATGGAGAAGATGTGGTGTGGACAATGGGATAAGGAGTAGTCTACACAAATGTACCAGGGGTGGCCTGCACAAAAGTATCAGGGGTGGGCTGCACAAATGTACCAGGAGTAAGCTGGAATGGAAAACTCTAAGTCTGGTGGAGTGGTGTAGGGACACTCTGATGGTAAGTCGGAACAAAGAATGATGGCCTTGGTGATACTGGAATACTAAGAAGGTGTGAAGATGATGAAATATGTGTGTGATGAGGTGATATAGTGGGGTGTGGATATGCATGCCGAAATTCTCCATGCCCAGAGGACGAGGGGATAGAGGAAGACGGGCTAGAAGATGGTGTCGAGGAATGGAATGAAATATATGGACTACCGAGATCAGACGGTGGTAAAATACCAGAATAAGGGATGTTTCCCAGGTCTATACCATGTTTTGTTTATAATTTATTACAATTAATATACATTAGTCTTCATTGTTATCAAAATCTGAATCGTCATTGTGTATGTGATGTTCCGAATAATCTTCATTTAAGAGGTCAACATCTTCATCATCATCATTATTACGTGCTTCATTATCATCATCGTCATCAACTACTTCAACATTAGATGTGTTAGCTAAACATTGTAAATGTTCAATTCTTGTAACTAGTAACACATTAGATGTCTCCTCAGCTTGATATGGCAATTCATCGTTGATGTTGTCAACTTGCACATATCCTCGAGGTTTTGTTTTAATTGGAACACACCACCCACGAAGGTTTTTACATATGTTTGGATAAGTGAGATAATAAACTTGTTTGACCTTCTGGGGAAGAATGAATGGATCACAGGGTCCGTATCTTCCACTTAACTTGATTTCAACTAAATTATATTGTGAATGAAATCTAGTCCCAACATTAATTGTAGGATCAAACCATTCACAATAGAAAAGCGGGATCTTCTTATTGAGAGCAACATACTCCAATTCATATATATGATCAATTGTACCATAAAAGTCATCTTCTCCTCCGCTAGTGACACCTTTAACATACAACCCACTATTTGTTGTTTTCTTACCATTAGCCCATGCCTTTGTATGAAATTAATATCCATTAACGAAGTAGATGTTCCATGATGTTGTCTTTGAATTAGGTCCCCAAGAAAGTCCCTTCAAGTTTGGGTTGATTACATTCCTTTCATCGTGAACCTATGTTTTAGTGATAAGAAAACATTACATTTATTTATGAAACTATGATTTAATAAGAAGCACATATGGGTTTAGGTTACACTTATGTAGCTCTTGAACCATTCGGGAAAATTAGCATGTATGACTATCGAAGCATCTTCGTCATTGATTGAGTACACTTGTAAGAACAATCTTTAAATATTTATCAGAATTAGTTAGCGAATTACACAACCTACAATAATTTAATTCAAATTATGTACAATTAAACTTACTCAAGAAATGGTTTGACCTCATTGCAATTGATGAGGACATGAACATGGGCAGAACGATGTTCTTTATCACTTAACCAATAGTCCTTGCTAGAACCACTAGGGCGTCCACATTTATTCAAAACTGACAATGTGTACGGGTCTTCCTCATTTATAAATGTTCGAGGATCATTTCTCAAACTTCTATTTGACAAGCTGACATGTTTGAAATAATGAGAGCAAAAATATGTTATCTCACGATGTAGGTAGAATGCACATATTGATCCTTCTACTCGTGCCAAATTACCCACCGATTTCTTTGCATCTCCCATCATCCTAAAGCAAAGTAGTAATTATTATAAGTTGCACATGTTCTTAAACATTAAAATAATTAACATAATGTTTACCTTTCAAAGGGATACATCCAACGATACTGAACAGAACCACCAAATATTTCCATAGGAAGATGAACGACAAGGTGTTCCATTGAATCAAAGAAAGCTGGTGGAAATATTTGTTCTAACTTACATAAGATGATTGGTATGCTTTCTTTCATTTTGACAAGATCATTCATTCTCAATGTATTAGAACATAAATCTTTAAAGAATCGACTTAATTCAGCAAGGGCACTCCACACAAACTCTGGAAATGACCGAAAACATATTGGGAGTAAACACTCCATGAAAACGTGACAGTCATGTCTTTTCATGCCATGCATACTTCCCTTGTCTTCGTTTGCACACCTTGCAATGTTGGAGGCATAACCATCTGGCATCTTCAACTCCGAGATCCATTTGTAAATTGACTTAGCATCTTTATTTGAGAATGTGTAGTTGGCCTTTGGCTTTGCTAACTTTCCATTTTCTAATTGAACCAACTCCAAGTCTCCACGAACACACAATTCAACAACATCCATTCTCGCCTTGTGATTGTCTCTTGTTTTGTTCTTAACGTCCAATACAGTGTTGAAGACATTATCAAAAAAGTTTTTTTCTATGTGCATAACATCAAGGTTGTGTCTTAACAAATTGTCCTTCCAATATGGAAGATCCCAAAATATTGCCCTTTTGTTCAAATTATGATATTGTCCATACCTAGACAAATATTCAAATGGACCATCTGTCGCTTTTGGAAAATCACAAAGAATCTCCCATAATTCATTTTTGTTTAAGGCATAAGGTGGGCCATCCATTTCAACTCAGTTTTTAAGAAATCTTCTTTGAATTCTCCTGAAAGGATGATTGTTTGGCAAAAACCGTCGATGACAATCAAACCAAGAACTTTTACCACCATGCTTAAGGGTGAAGGCTTTTGTGTCCTCCATACAATAAGGACAAGCTAATTTCCCTTTAGTCCCCCACGCAGACAACATCACATATGCTGAAAAATCATTAATTGTCCACATTAGACAAGCTCGCATGACAAAATTTTCTTTTGATGATATATCATAAGTGAAAACACCCTCACTCCATAATTTTTGGAGGTCATCAATAAGTGGTTGCAAGTATACATCTATTTTTTTTGTTGGGTTAGTAGGACCAAGTATCAAACAACTTAGAAACATGTACGACTTCGTCATACACATTTGAGGAGGTAGGTTATAAGGAGTGACAACCACTGGCCAACAAGAATATGGTGATGTTGAAGCTTGGATATAAGGAGTGAATCCATCATAACACAGTCCCAACCTTACATTATGGGGTTTAGCTGCAAATTCGGGATATACACTATCAAAGTGTTTCCACGCTTTCCCATCAGATGGATGTCGTAAAACATCATCATTAGTGTTGTTTTCATAATGCCACCGTATTTGCCTTCCTAACTCCATTGATGTATATAGTCTTTGTAATCGCGGTATGATAGGCAAATAAAACATTCTTTTTATTGCCACCCTTTTATATGTTTTGTTCTGACCCTTTCGAGGCAAGTACCTGGGAAGACCACAAAATTTGCACTCATTCAATTCGATGTCGTCCTTATAATATACAACATGCATTCAGCCTCACAACAAACAATCTTGACAGCCTTCAAACCGAGAGTAAAGACAACTTTTTTTGCTTCATAATAAGTCTTAGGTATGAAATTCTCTAATGGAGCAACATCAAGTAACATTTCAATGAAATAATCTAAACATTTTTCAGTTGTGTGCCAATTGGTTCTAGCGCCCAAAAGCCTTATAGCTATTGAAAATTTAGACTGAGTTGATCCATCATAAATGGGTTCATGAGCTTATGCTAACATATCATAAAACTTTTGTGCTTCAGCATTAGGTTGTTCTTCTACATCCTCGATAACATTGACATAACGAGTTCTTATATCACTTTCCTGCATGTATGCATTGTTCACCATTTCGACTAATGACCCAAAGTCGTCATCATGCCTAATGTTATCATAACTGGTGGATGCAATGTTCAAGTTAACCTCATTTGTTCTTGGTTCTCCGTGATAAATCCATACCCTATAGTTTGGTTGAAAGCCATGTTGAAGCAAGTCTGACATGAGAAGGTCTGAGAATTTTCTCACAAGATCATTTCACACACGGACACCTTACCCCCTCCATCTGGTATGTATGAAACTTGATTGATTGCCTTAGAAACAAAATCATGAACGCCATCAATGAAGGGTTGTCTCAATCTTCTTGAAGAATAAAGCATTTCATACATCCAATTTCGATCCATTATTCTGCATGTTGATGATGAAATTATCAACACTTAATTGACGCTACAAACGATCTAATACATGAATATTAGTGTCCAATACACTGCATATGTCACATGTGAATTTTTTTGTTTAAACTTAGTATGTTAAATATTTAAAACATACTAATTTATGTAATTAATTATCGTGCTAGTGTAAGAATCTAGTATTTATAAATCCTATACGAATAGGACGTATAAACATACATCATAATACATACATCGTGATTTCATTTAACGTGACCATATAAAGATCGTAACTCATATATCTTAATTTCATTTAATGCATACATATACAAATTAAATAAATTTAGTATGTTAATTCACTTTTTATGTATCACAATTTAGTTATTTGAAAAAAAGTTAGTCCATATTTTTTACTCTTTGCAGCCTTTATTTAATTTATACACCACCATGTAACTATTTGTAATTTTCTGGTCCAATCTGCTGCCCATATTTTTACTCTCAGCAACCTCTATTTAATTTCTACACTCCACTCGACTACTTCTAATTTTCTAGCCCATTCTGCTGCACATATTTTTTACTCTCTGCAGCCCTCAATTAGTTTATACACTCCGATGTAACTATTTGTAATGTTCTGGCCCAATTTGCTGCCCATATTTTTACTCTCAGCAACCTCTATTTAATTTCTACACGCCACGTGACTATTTATAATTTTCTGGCCCAATCTGCTGCCCATATATTTTACTCTCTGCAGCCCTTATTTAATTTATACATCCCCATGTAACTATTTGTAATTTTCTGGGCCAATCTGCTGCCCAGATATTTTACTCTTTGCAGCCCTTATTTTATTTATACACCCCATGTAACTATTTGTAATTTTCTGGTCCAATCTACTGTCCATATTTTTTACTCTCAGCAACCTCTATTTAATTTGTACACCCCCATGTAACTATTTGTAATTTTCTGGCCCAATCTACTGCCCATACTTTTTACTATCAGCAGCCTCTATTTATTTTCTACACCCCCGTCTAACTATTTGTAATTTTCTGGGCCAATCTGCTGCCCGGATATTTTACTCTTTGCAGCCCGGATTTAATTTATACACCCCCATGTAACTATTTTTAATTTTCTGGTCCAATCTACTGTCAATACTTTTTACTCTCAGCAACCTCTATTTAATTTCTACACCCCACATGACTATCTGTAATTTTCTGGCCCAATCTGCAGCCCAGATAATTTACTCTCTGCAGCCCTTATTTAATTTATACACCCCATCTAACTATTTGTAATTTTCATGCCCATATTTTTTACTCTCAGCAACCTCTATTTAAGTTAGGTAGTATGAATTTACGTGTTGTTGTGTGATGAGGGACGTGCATTTTGTAGGGATGAGTAATGCCATAAAGGAAAGAATAGATGGTATGTGATGACATGCCACATAAAAGAGGATCTACCAATGTGTCATTTATAGGCACTAGTATGGACTTCACAAGCGGTGGAGTTTAAAAGAATGTGTGATAGATATCAACACCAAATTATTCTGCTCTATCTATCTTAATAAAAAAAAATCTAAAAATTAGTACAGGTATTACCATATAAAATTGCACATGGTCCAGAATGTGTTTTCCAAACAAATTAGTCGTTGATAAATATTTTAAAACGTTACCTGTGAATTTGTAAAGCAGAAAGTGGAGCTCAACAAATGAGGGACTGCAAATGGAGAACAAGAGAAGATCTGAAATGAAAGTTAAAAAAAAAAATATTGAGGGAACCACAAATGGAGAAGAGGCAGAAAAGGAAGACGAGAACAAAAAACAACCGGCGGTGGAGCAGCGCTGGAGTTGCGGTGGACCAGCGGCGGTGGAGGGTGGAGGGCAGTTGAAGGCACAGAATTAGGTTTTCTTATTTAAGTTTTCTAATTAGGGAGATTGGGGAAAACGTGAGTGGGGCAAGTTTGGGGGCAAATGTGGGACACGGTGAAATTTTTTTAGTATGTAGCTTAAATATAATTGAACAAAAATTATATTAAACTTTTAAAATTTTAATTCATTTTATTTTAAATTTATACAATAAAATAAATAAATTTAATGTATAAAAGAAATGTGTATAATTTATTGTTCCCGTCGGTTGATCTGGGTTGTCTTTGTGCGGGGCTCGTCCTCACGAGCTAGGGCACCTTCGTTCTGCTCCGTCTGTGAATACCTGAAAAGAAGTGAACAAAGGGGCGCCCTCGCGGCCGTTTGCACTCTGACGATCAAGTCAGCTAGCGAGAAACATCAAAGGTGACGCACCTCCGTACCGGAACACCGTAAAGAATGCTCTGGAGGTGGTTGAAAGATAACTGAATCACTGAAACGGTGTTGCCCTAATCGTCTTGTGCACACAGTGGGTGCGCCGCGAAAATACCTAGGGTTTGTGCTCTGTGTAATGCTGCAAGAATTAGGTCAAAACTCAGATCCCCTTCAAACGTCCCCAGCTCCCTTTTTATACACCTTTCGCATTTAAAACGCGTTAAAGCGCATTGAAAGCGTATAAAAATATTCCCTGGAACGTTCGAATCTTAACCGAATTAATACGTACCTTAGCGAACTTTTAGGAAAACCTTGATGTTTTCAGTGTTTATTGCCACGTGTTCTTCTGACTTGATTGCGACTCTTCGTGGAGGGCCCTACAGCGCTGTAACCCAACTTAGGGTTAATCCATCGTGCAAACCCTCCTTTCTCGAAGTGCATTTGGCGCAAGGGGGTGACTTTCTGGGTGCCAACTCATGCGCCCCCAACTTCTAGTCACTCACCTTGGGAGTGTATCTACATTTCTCTCGTACCATGCACGTGTTCTCCCCTGGGCGTGGCCCCCTCATGGGTCGTATCTGTCCCAGGGTTTCCCAGCGGTGGCATGGGTACTTCACGAGTTAGGTTGCTCCCTACTGGTACTAGGACTGTGGCCTTGAAGCCACCTTTTTCTTTCTCTTTGTCGCCATTCTAAACTGTCAAGGAGGCCTGAGCCCTCCTTGTGATGTCTTGACTCGGCTATGTCTTATCTTGGTGATGCCTTTACCTGGCGACGCCTTTCTCAAGCGATGCCTTTACCTCGCGACGCCTTTCTTGGGCGACGCCTTTGCGAGGCGACACCTTTCTTAGGTGACGCTTTTGCGAGGCGACACCTTAACCTGGCGATGCCCCAAGCGGTCAACCTGTTGACTTTCTTTCCCTTCTCTGGGGCCCTCGGGCGGTCCCACAATGTGTTGACTTTGACTTTGACTTTGGTCAACGCCCTGGGACGGTACACAAGCCCCCAGTCTTGAGCTGATAACTTGTGTTCAGCGAAAAGACTAAGGCCTCGCCCTATTGTCCACGTGGCATTCTGATGACGTGTCATTCTCTGATCAGCTGACGTGACATTTTCCGTACCGCTAATGTGACGTACCTTCGAGTGCTCTGACGATGTGACATTCTCTGAGCGAGAAAGGTGACGCTTTGGGTCATGCTCTAATCTCGTCACACGTGGCTCAATCGCACGGTCAACGCTCGGTGCCCTTTGCGCTTCAAGTTAGCGCTTAATCCTTCGACACGTGGCGCGATCCAACGGCTGAGGGTGCGCGTCGTTAGCGCTTCTTGAGTTAACATTATAACTTTTGAAAACGCGTGCTCGAGTCACTGTTTCATTCATCTCTTTGCACTCTCTTCTACTGTTCATCCCTTCTCTGAAGCCCTTGCGATTCTCTGCAACTCTCGTGTTCTTTCTCCTTGTGAAAGCTCTCGCCTTTCTACACACCAACCTCAAAGGTATGGTTTTTCTTTCTTGTTTGCTCTTGCTCGTTACTGCATTAACCTCATAACTGCCTCGGTTTGCTTTCATTTCCGCGTCTCTGTGTTTTTCTTATTTCTTCGTTTTTCTCCGTTCTTCTCTTTTCCGCGTGGGTAGGATTTTCTAGGGTTTTCTCCCCCCTTGCCTCTTCGAGCCCTCTTTGCTGAACCTTTACCTTTTCTTCTTTCTTCAGCTCTTCATCCATCCATGAAGCGAACAAAAATAACACCCAATCCCCCTCCCCCAAGGGTTCACTACAAGGCCCTTTATTCGTGGGCTTCCGATGAGCTCTTGAACGAATGCACAGTTTAACTACCGTTGAAGACGTAGAGAATCATCTGGGTGACTTGCGGTTGTATAACTTCAACGCCTTCTGCAAAACCCATGATTCGCATATCTCCATTCGTCATGGCACCCCTAGGGATCCAGTTTGCGTGGACGACAGGTCCAACGGGGGAAAACCCTTCTTCTTCCTTTACCAAGCGGTATTCAAGCGCAACGGCCTGCGCCTTCCATTCACGACCTTTGAGAGGGAGTTGCTCACAGAGGTCAATGTGGCCCCTGCCCAACTACATCCCAATGGCTGGGCCTTCGTCCAGGCTTTCCAGATCTTATGTGGGTACCTGGGCATCCCTCCATCAGTGGATGTTTTCCTTCACTTCTTTGAAGTGAAAAAGCAAGGGAAAAGTCTCTGGGTGAGCTTTTCTGGGGTCGCTAGCAGGATCCTCTTTACCCTTTTCCAAAATTCCTTCAAAGGTTGGAAGGGTAACTTCTTCAGGGTGTGTTGCGCCAAGTACGACCCTACAGCCCTGGATGGCTTCCCCCTATACTGGACGGAGAAGCCCAACCCGATCAAACCTAAATCTTTGGACGAGTTGGCCTCTGTTGATAGGGAGGTGTGTGTGGCGTTAGCTGGCCTGAAAGTCGTCTTCCACACCCCAACATTGATATCTCGCAAATTTAAGGCCAACGCTCTCTTTGCATATTTCGGTAGGGGGTTTCGTCCTTTACTTGTTTTCTTCATATCTGATTTTTGGTCGTGCTCTAATTATTGCAAGCAATGTTTATCTGTTCTAACCCCCACGTGTGCTATTGCTTTGTGAATTTACCTTCGTAGCAGAGCGGAATCCTGTACTTGTCCCTGAGTTCGAATTTTGATTCTGTGTTTCCATGCCTCGCCCTCCGCATTTGACATTTCTTTCTAATTAATCTTTTGTTGCTTGGTTTGCTCTGGTGCAGCATCAGTGATGGATTCTGCAACACGAGCTGACTTGGCCAGATCTCTGAAGGCTCGTCTTAGCGCGAAGTCTGCAAAGGGCGGCACCTCCAACCCTTCCCCCCTTAAGTCCAATTCATCACCACCATCACATTCTACCGAAACGCCTAATTCCCCCCATTCCCACCAAACACCAAACTCTTCTCTTACATCGCAAACACCTTCCACAGCCCAAACACCCCACTCTCCTCCAACACTTCAAACACCTAGCTCACCTCTTCCCATTGCTACAGTCCCACTGGCTGCAGCTAGTGCTCCCTCCGTAGCCCCTCCCGACAAAGGCAAGAGGGTTCTTGTCGTTTCTTCCGAGAATGACGACTCGAATGTGGGGCCTGCTTACAAGAGAAGGAGGACCAATCGAGTCGTCCACTCGCGCTCTTCTTCGTTAATCCAATAGCAAAGAAGAGATGATTCTTTGACATTCTATGGACTCAACTTGAGTTGGAGATAACTTAGGCACTTATAATAGAATTGGATCAAGGTTTTATGTTTCAAGAACTCACCAAGACTTGCACCAAACACCAAACTCATATGGAGGAGCCATCTATTGTCAATTGAACTGAACAAATTGTGTAAAAATGCAATTGCACCGATTGAAACTCTTAAGAAAGCATAAGAACCAAACAGAATATGAAATGAAGCTATAGAACCGAATCAAAACAGAAACAAATGAAAACTGCCGAACATTAGTGCAAGAGAAGGAAGATGAACCGAACAAAAGAAGCTAAGACATGTTTATGCTTTGTATGATAATGGAGATGAAAGAAAGAAGAACTTATGGAGATGGATGCTTTGGTTTGATGATCACGCCACTTAGAGGATGAAGACTCCAAGATGAGTGAGCTAGTGCCGCCACTTGAGAGAACCAAATGCACTCAAGATAAGACAAGGTGAAGGAGAAGCAAGCTCTCACAAATTCTCTCTCAAATTGAGTAGAGTTTCTCTATTACAATTTTCCAATCTACATTTTACAAGGTAAGCACCTTTATTTATAGCCTAAGAGGTGCTGAAATGAAGAGCTAATTAAATTCAAAATTCCCCCCAAATGACATAAAAGTGGCGCCAATCCTAGAGCATGAGGAAGGTGTGACTTCCTCTCTTGGTTTGGCACCTCCCTATTACGCCTACACCCCTGTACTAAGCTCACACCCCCCAAGCTTCCTACTATTTTCCTAAACTAAAGACCTAAAGATGCTTTTACAAAAGAGGTTTCTTCTGTTTCCCTCTAAGCACCTTCAAACAAAGATATTACAAAAAGAGAGAACAACCTCCCATTATTTCCTAATGCTTTGAATTGACTTCTTGTAAGCCTTTGAGGTGGGCTATCAACTCCATGAGCGTCTAGTACTTGAGCCTCTTCCTCCTCTTGTCTTTGAGTATTGGCCTCCATTTGGTCTTGAACTTGGTCTCCATCAACAAGCCCCCTAGCGCCACATCTCCCCCATGCCAAACAGTCCAAGATGAAGGGGTGGTGGAGTCTATGCCTTCATCAGCACCAATACCAGCACCAATCCCAACATCAACAACAACACCAACGCCGACCGCCCCAACAACCACCCCAGAACTCATAACAATTCCCCCTCCCATCATGCGGTTGAGCTTTAATGATAAGCTGTCGCCAGGTGAACCTTCCGGGGTGCCACGGTCAGAGAGCATGCCTTGTACCTGGGTGCCTTCTTGGTCGTTGCCCTTGAGTGGCATGCCCAAGCAAAGTCCAAAGCTGTCGAGGCGTGTGCGCTTCAAACCCTCCGACAGGAAGTGGCCGCCCTGAAGGAAGAGAAGGAGAACTTGTGCCACAGCTGGGCGTGCCAGGAGGAGGTCTACAAAGCCTCCTTGAGAGATGCCCGACAGTCCAACGCGGAAGCCTGCAAACGGCTCACTGAGCTCCTTGAACAGGTAGCGTCTCTTCAGTCCAAGATCGTCGCCCTTGAAGCGGTGATGAGAACCTCCGAGGCACAATAGAAACTACTTGCTGATCAATGTGCTGCTCGGGGACAATCGCTGAAGAAGACCGAGGGGGAGCTAGCTGAAAAGATGGAAAAACTCAACCTTCTCCAAACCGAGCATAATCAGTTTCAGACTGAACTGAACAGGCTTCAAGTGGAGAAGGAAGCTCTTGAAAAGCAGCTAGCCTCTGGTGACTCCACAATTGAAGAGCTGGAGAGGGCAAAGGGGGAGCTCATTGCAGAGAGGGAAGCCCGAGACTCCACCATTGCAGAATTGGAGAAGGCAAAGGGGAAGCTCATTGACAATATGGCCGACACCTTTGCAGAGGGATTCAAGGAGGCTCTAGCTCAAGCTTCTTGCGAAAACCTGGGAATTGACATTTTCAACTGCAACCCCTTCAACCATATTGTCGATGGGAAGGTCGTCCCCCTCGACCTTGGGGAGTGAATCGATGCACATCTTGAGCCCCTTCCCTGTAATTTTGCATGTACATTTACTTGTAACACTGACAATTGGCTCTTGTTTAAATATTTATTCGCCCTCTGTCTTTATATCCTTGCTGCTTTATCTTCTCTGGTATCTTGCAACTTTTATTACTCTTTATCTATCTCTGTTTTCTTTATCCCGTCAAAGGAGTAATTGGTAGCTTCTTCCGACGCGTGATTCATCGTTTTACCCCTTTAGGTAGCACGTAACTTCCTTTTACTCTCCCTTCCTAAGTCGTGACGCGTACCTTTCCCTTGATCTCTTCACTAGGAAACTTATTCGGTCTTTGTATCTGCGAGGAATCTTACTCACGAAAGCATCGCCTTTTCCGTCGTTGCCCACGGGTAAAGGAGGATTTAGCTTCGCATATTTCTCCTACCTTTGGTAACCCTACGCTTCCCTCCTTCATTTCCTCCTTACTTGTTCTTGATCCCCCAATCGCTTACTACCAAGGGTATCGCTGGCTTTACCATTGCTTAGGGTGAAAGGGGTCTCACCTTTTTCTTTTGGGCCTCGACATCGCTCGAGAGCGAGGAGGGCTTATCTCAACTGTATTGGGTGCCCATGCTCGAGGAGGGACCTGCTCTGGGTGTCCTCAGCATATCTAGACACTTGGAGAAAAAGTCGCGCTCTTGTGCCCACGCCCATGGAGAGGCCCATATAATCAGCACCGTATCGTCCATGGAGTGTCTAAAACACCGAGGCAATTTAGCCTTTATCTCTTTGCGTTTGGTGCCCACACCTGAGGAGAGGCTTACTAAAGCAACGCTGTATCGTCCTCAGGGTGTCTAAAACACCAGACACCGGGGCTAGCTATTCATACCTGAGAAGGGGGCGTCCAGAAGGAATCCCCTCACCCCTGCTCAAGGACTAGACACCTGGATTTTTAACTTTCTCTGGTATCTGGTACCGGGGCTAGCTATTCATACTTGAGGAGGGGGCGTCCCGAAGGAATCCCTTAACCCCTGCTCAAGGACTAGGCTCTCGGATTTTACCTTATACTGACATCTGTTACTGGGGCTAGTTATTCATACTTGAGGAGGAGGCGTCCCGAAGGAATCTCTTAACCCCTTCTCAAGGACTAGGCTCTCAGATTTTAACTTATACTGACATACCTGTTATCTTGCTCTGTGTCTGACCTCCGCTCCTTTTTTTTTTGGCGATACCTACCCTTGGAGACGCCTTATCTTGGCGACGCCTTGAATCTTTGTTTTTGTTTCTTTAATCTTTGATCTTATATGAAAGAGAAAAGTAAGGCAAGAAAATCTTAAACTTATTTTTTCTTTATTTGGGTGACCTCATTAAAAATCCCCCGGGAGGGAAAAAGAGTGTCTCCTTTACAAAATTTCAACTGAAATAAAACTTTAAATTCGCCGCATTCCAACTACGTGGGATGGGGCCCCCTTCTAGGGTCTCTAGCTTATACGAACCGTTCCCTTTGGCTTTGGTCACTCTGAATGGTCCAGTCCACTTAGGAGACAACTTGTTTTCCAACTCGTAAGGGTGAGCCTTCCTCATGACCAAATCACCAACTTGAAACTGTCGTAGCTTCACCTTAGAGCTGTACTGACGCTCTACTCTTCTCTTCACAGCCTCAGCCTTAATTTTTGCCTCTTCTCTGGCTTCATCTATTAGGTCCAGGTTCACCCTCCTTTCTTCGTTGGACTCTTCTGCCACGAAACCTAGGAAACGAGGCGAGCTCTCGTGGATCTCCACTGGAATCATGGCGTCCGATCCATACACTAGGCTGAAAGGCGTCTCCATGGTGGAGGATTGAGGCATGGTGTGGTAGGCCCATACAATCCTTGGTACTTCTTCTGCCCACGCCCCTTTAGCCTTCTCTAATATGCATTTCAAACCCCTCAGCAAAACTCTGTTTGCTGACTCGACCTGCCCATTTGTTTGGGGGTGTACGACTGATGCAAACACCTGCTTGATTCCTACTTCTGTGCATAGCCCCAATTGTTGGCTCGCGAACTGGGTGCCATTGTCCGAAATGAGACGCCTTGGCACCCCAAAACGACATACAATGTTTTTCCAAACAAAGTGTTATACCTTGTGCGCAGTGATCTGTGCCACTAGTTCGGCCTCTATCCACTTGGTGAAGTATTCGATGGCCACGATCGAGTATTTCATCTACCTTATCGCCAATGGGAACAGGCCTAAGATATCAATTCCCCAAGTATGGAAAGGCCATGGGCTGTATATGGATCTCAGTTCCTCTGGCGGCGCCTTGTGCCAGTCAGCGTGCATCTGACACTGCTTGCAATGCTGGGCGTATCGCACGCAATCCTCTCTTATTGTTGGCCAGAAAAACCCTGCACGTATTACCTTGGATGCCAAGGACCTTCCTCCCACGTGGCTCCCGCAAATACCTTCGTGGAGCTCAGCCATTATCCTGGTGCACTCGTTGCCACTCACGCACGTCAAGATGGGGTGCGTAAACCCGTGCCTGAATAATATCCCATCTACTAATGTGTACCTTACGGCGTTCCTCTTAATCTTCTTGCCTTCTTCCGGCTCTGCTGGGAGGATTCCGTCCGCTAGGTATCTTCTTTAAGGGGTCATCCATGTGTCGCCTTCCTCTAAAGCACACACTTGTACACCGTTTTCTTCTTCTGGCGAGGTCGCATAAGTACTAATGCTGGGTGCCCTCGCGGTATCTTGACTCAAAGAGCGATGACTCCTTGGTTTTCCTCTTGTTGTACTAACGTGAAGAACGTCCACCCTGTTGTCTGCAACAAACTTTTGCGACGTTTTGAGGGTCTCTTGTATTACAGTCCTCTGCCTTCCCCCCTTGCCTGAGCTGGCCAGCTTGGCGAGTAGGTCAGTTCTGGCATTCTTCTTCCTAGGGACATGTACCAGCTCAAACGCAACGAAAGCTCTTTTCAACACCTCGACGTACCTTAGGTAGGCAGCCATCTGTGGGTCCTTTTCCTGATACTCCCCTGTCACTTGCCCTGTGACCAACTGTGAGTCACTCTTCGCCAGGAGGCTCTGAGCACCCATTTCTTTAGCCAACAGCATCCCAGCAATCAGCGCCTCGTACTCCGCCTGGTTGTTGCTCGCTTTGAAAGCGAAGCATAAGGCTTGCTCGATTAACACTCCATTAGGCCCCTCCAAGATTATTCCAGCGCCACCCCCTTGCTGGTTGGAAGATCCATCCAGTAAGAGCATCCACTGTGACCTTAACTCCACTTCTTGGGGGTCCCCTCCTGGTGAGAGCTCTGCTACGAAATCGGCATAGACTTGCCCTTTAATGGACCCCCTGGGTTCATACTGGATATCGAACTCCGACAGCTCCACCGCCCAGCGAACCATCCTCCCTGCTACATCTGGCTTTTGAAGTACCTTTTGGATAGGGAGGTTTGTCATCACCACCACCGTGAAGCTGTGGAAATAGTGGCGGAGCCTTCGTGCTGAGAATACTACTACTAGCACCGCCTTTCTCTAGTGACTGGTATCTCAATTCTGGGCCTTGCAAAGCCTTGCTCACAAAGTAAATGGGCTTCTGCACCTGTTTTGTTCCTGGACCAGCATAGAGCTAATCGCCCACTCAGTTACCGCAAAGTATAAGCGGAGGGCAACGCCCACCTGCGACTTGCAAAGCACCGGTGGCGTCGCCAAGTATTCCTTCAACTTGAGAAACGCTGCTTCACACTCATCTGTCCATGCGAAGCGGCTATTTCTTTTGAGGCATTGAAAGTAAGGATGACCCTTCTCCCCTCCAGCAGATACGAATCACGATAATGCTGCCATTCTCCCCGTCAGTTGTTGAACTTCTTTCACTGAGGTTGGGCTCCTCATGGTGATGATGGTTGCGCACTTGTCAGGGTTTGCCTCTATCCCCCTCTATGTGAGCATGAAACCTAAGAACTTTCCCGCCTCCACGCCAAAAACGCACTTTTCTGGGTTTAGCTTGAGGTGATACTTCGATATGGTAGCAAACAGCTCTTCCAGATCAGCTGCGTTTTGCCCTCTCTCGTGTGAAGTTACCACCATGTCATCTACGTAGGCCTACACGTTCCTTCTCAGCATGGGTGCAAGGACTTTGTCCATCAGCCTCTGGTAGGTGGCACCTGCATTTTTCAACCCAAACGGCATCACCTTATAACAGTAGTTGGACGTCTCTGTCATGAACGTCGTTTTACTCTCATCCCTTGGGTGCATCTTGATCTTATTATAACCTGAGAATGCATCCAAGAAACTCAGCATCTTACAGCCCGAGGCGCTATCCACTAACGCGTCGATGTTGGGTAGCGAATACGAATCCTTCGGGCACGCCTTGTTCAGATATGTGAAGTCAACGCACATCCTCCACTTCCCATTCGCCTTCTTCACTAGAACTACGTTGGCTAACCACTCAGGGTATTGTATCTCCCTGATGTGCCCAGTGCTGAGCAGCTTTTGTGTTACTTCCTTCACGACGAGGCATCACTCTTCGTTGAACTTCCTCCTTCTTTGTCTCACAGGGCGAACCTTGGCGTCCATGGTAAGATGGTGGCAGAAAAAGTCTGGGTCGATACCTGGCATGTCCGCCGCAATCCACGCGAAAGCATCTAGGTGCACGAGATTACTGCGGCTACCTCTTCTCGTTCTCCTTGGCTTAGCAAGCGTCCTAATTTGAACACCTTACCCCCTATCGGCCTTTCTACTATGTTATCTTCTGGTCGGGGTCGCTCATTCTGCACATTCTCTGGAAGAGACTCATTCGTGGAGTTCTCTTCCATAGGCGTCGCCCCAACGGATGCATCGGGCATTGCCTCCTCTAGCTCTTGTTCTGCGGGTGAGGTCCCTCCGTGTACTCCTTCCATTGGCGAGGAATCGCCGTTTCTTCCTTCTGTATGTGCATCTTCTATGGGCGTCGCCCCCAAGGTGGCTTCGACCGGCGTGGACTTCGCGAGCGTCGCCTCTTTCAACAACTCTAACTCCATTTGCGAATCTGAAACGAGTGGTCGCTCGATCACCATGACCACGCCTCTCTTTGTCTTTAGGCTATTTTCATAGCACTTACGGGCCTCTTCTTGATCTGACTTAATCACGATCACCTTGCCACTAAGATCTGGTAGCTTCATCTTCATGTGGCGCGTGGAGGACACGACCCTTAATCTGTTCAAGGTAGGTCTGCCTAACAAAATATTGTAAGCTGAATTGGCGTTAACCACCAAGTACCGGATGCTCTCAATGCGTGATGCCACTCCATCAGTGAATGTCGTCCTCAGCTCCAAGTAGCCACGTACCTCTACTGGGTTATCTGCAAACCCATACAAGCATCCAGTATAGGGTCTCAAAAGGTCGAGGGACAACTGTAGCTTATTAAAGGTCGACCAAAACATGACGTCTGCAGAACTGCCTTGGTCGACGAGGACCCTATGTACCTTCCTTCCCGCTGTGACTATTGAAATGACCACTGGGTCATTATCGTGTGGGACGACATCCCGCAGGTCAACCCTTGTGAAAACGAGGTCTGACTCCCATGGGTCGTCTGGAAATTCCTCTGCAACTGAACTTACTGACCTCACATATTTCTTACGTTGAGAGGCAGTGGGTCCTCCTCCGGAAAAGCCGCCAGAGATGGTGTGCACTTCTCCGTGAGTTGGGATTTCATGTGCTTGACCTTCCTCTGGTGTCGCTGTGGCTGTGGTTGCAGTGGACCCAGCGAGATAATCTTTTAAGAAACCATTCTTCACAAGCTCATCCAACTGATAGCCCAGCGCTAAACATTTGTTAATATGGTGTCCGAATGCTTCGTGAAATTCGCACCATGATTCCTTGTGAGGTCTCAGTACCTTGTCAGACTTCACTGGTGGCCTCAACCTGTCAGCTATGTTGGGCACAACGATGAGGTCTTTAAGTTCCACCACAAAGTTATGCCTTAGAGGTCTATTGCCCTCTCTCCTTCCTTCTGATCGACCCCTAGGTTGGGTTCTCCTTGTCTCATAGGTACGCCTCCTATCTTGATTCTTTCTTTCTGTAGTGGCTTCGTGGACTCTAGCAAGATGTGCGCGCATCTGCGCTCTTGGGCGTGCGGGCGCAGCAGTCGTGCACTTCTCGTATGCCTCGCCTTCAAAGGCAATGTGTTCTACCGCCCGACGCCTTACTTCAACAAAAGTTTTGGGGCGGCTACGATTGAGCGACTTGTTGAAAGATTCAGGACACACCCCCTTCCTGAATGCGTACACGATCATAGGTTCGTCTGTGGTACCCACCTTCACCACCTGCGCCCCGAAGCGGCTTATGTACTCTTTCAGGGTCTCCCCTTGATACTGCTTCACGTCGAATAGGTCGTATGAGACTGGGGCTGGGGCCCTGTTGGCTAAATACTGCTCTCTGAATAGCCGCGAAAGCTGTGCGAAAGACGTGATGTGACCCTCTGGGAGGCTGATGAACCAGTCCATGGCCATCCCAATCAAGGTGCTCATAAAGAGCTTGCATCTTACGACATTAGAACCGCCTACCAGCATCATCTGGGTGTGGAACGCAGTGAGGTGTGCCTCAGAATCCTCCATCCCTGTGAAGATTACTTTGGGCCCCGTGAATGTGTTGGGGATTGCTATCTCTAGGATTGCCTGTGAGAATGGTGTTGAGAATTCTATGGGTGGGGTGGCAGTCTCAGGTTCATCTGCGTCGCGCCATCCACGGCGTAACTCCTCGTTGGCGCGGTGGAGCTCATCGTTTCTCGCCTGAGATGCTGTGAGATCCGTCTGCATGCACTCTTGCTTCGCTTTCGATGCTGCCATTGCTTCTTGCAGCCCTTGCATCATGCCCATGAGTTGTTGCATGGTCATCTCTTCACTCATAGCGCGTGCGATTTGGGAACTGAAACTGGGTTGGAAACTGCAACTACAACTAAAAAACTGTGTGATGGGACTGACGTTTTATATCGGCCCCACGGTGGGCGCCAAATGTTCTCGCCGGTTGACCTGGGTTGTCTCTGTGCGGGGCTCGTCCTCACGAGCTAGGGCACCTTCGTTCTGCTCCGTCTGTGAATACCTGAAAAGAAGTGAACAAAGGGGCGCCCTCGCGGCCGTTTGCACTCCGACGATCAAGTCAGCTAGCGAGAAACATAAAAAATGACGCACCTCCGTACCGAAACACCGTAAAGAATGCTCTGGAGGTGGTCGAAAGATAACTGAATCACTGAAACGGTGTTGCCCTAATCGTCTTGTGCACACAGTGGGTGCGTCGCGAAAACAACTAGGGTTTGTGCTCTGTGTAATGTTGCGAGAATTAGGTCAAAACTCGGATCCCCTTCAAACGTCCCCGGCTCCCTTTTTATACACCTTTCGCATTTAAAACGCGTTAAAGCGCATTGAAAGCGTATAAAAATATTCCCTGGAACGTTCGAATCTTAACCGAATTAACGCGTACCTTTGCGAACTTTTAGGAAAACCTTGATGTTTTCAGTGCTTATTGCCACGTGTTCTTCTGACTTGATCGCGACTCTTCGTGGAGGGCCCTACAGCGCCGTAACCCAACTTAGGGTTAATCCATCGTGCAAACCCTCCTTTCTCAAAGTGCATTTGGCGCAAGGGGGTGACTTTCTGGGTGCCAACTCATGCACCCCCAACTTCTAGTCACTCACCTTGGGAGTGTATCTACCTTTCTCTCGTACCATGCACGTGGTTCTCCCCTGGGCGTGGCCCCCTCATGGGTCGTATCTGTCCCAGGGTTTCCCAGCGGTGGCGTGGGTACTTCACGAGTTAGGTTGCTCCCTACTGGTACTAGGACTGTGGCCTTGAAGCCACCTTTTTCTTTCTCTTTGTCGCCATTCTGAACTGTCAAGGAGGCCCGAGCCCTCCTTGTGATGTCTTGACTCGGCTATGTCTTATCTTGGTGATGCCTTTACCTGGCGACGCCTTTCTCAGGCGATGCCTTTACCTGGCGACGCATTTCTTGGGCGACGCCTTTCTTAGGCGATGCCTTAACCTGGCGATGCCCCAAGCGGTCAACCTGTTGACTTTCTTTCCCTTCTCTGGGGCCCTCGGGCGGTCCCACCATGTGTTGACTTTGACTTTGACTTTGGTCAACGCCCCGGGACGGTAAATTTATAAAAAAACTTTCTTTAATTTGTACAAAACAATTAAATTCAATTTATTCAACAAAAATAATTCATTTCATTTATACAACAAAAAGTTATTTTAATTTATACAACAAAAAGTTATTTTAATTTATACAACAATAACTTAATTTCATTTCTAGAACAAAAAATATATTTAATTTATACAACAAAAAATATATTTAATTTATACAACAAAAAATATATTTAATTTATACAAAAAAATAAATACATAATTAAATTTGCTATCACGAATATAATGAATTCTATTATTGAAATTGCTTATGAAACTCTCCTTTAGTCTTTATAATCGAGTTTTTAGTTCAACTCTTACCTTATTAACTGCAATAAAAAAACATTAGTACATATACCCTAAATCCAAAATGTCAATGGGCTTATAAACTTATAATCCAAAATCTAATGATCAACTTTATTCCATGATTCTAAATTCATTACATCCTAGACTCAATTGACATTGAGGTATACATGTTACATTTATTAAGAACTAAGTCTACTAAAATTACTATGTCAAAGACCTATTATTCATGCAATGACAATTGTTTTACATGATACAACATTTATGATCTTTAATACGAGGTTAATGACATACAATAAAATAACCTAAATCTATAAATATGTTATTTAATGCATTGGGAAACTCTATTAACACACTTATATGAAATATTACACATGAATCATCTCGTGACTCAAAACTTACTATATTATTATGTGTTTCAATTGGAAAACACAAATGTCTTTTTGGAGATTATATTTAATAACTATAACAATTACATTATAAAACATGTGATCAAGTTTAGGGTAATTTAAGAATTAAGCATAAGTTACTTACTCACACACTTAGACTTAATATATATATGTTTCTATCATAAATATTCTCTATAAATCTTTAAAATGATCTTATGTTTTATTTATGACAAATAACATTCTTTAAATCACAATGGATATCAAAGTAAAATCAACCGTTCATTTAACCATTACACAAATATGACATTCAAATTTATTGAAGTTATCAATAAAAAGTTTTATCTCACTTTTTATTTTCTTAACTTTACTTTCAGATTTTAAGATAAAATTACTCTCTATTTTAAATACCTCCATTACATTATACATTCATTAATTACTTCATGTTAAATTCATATTCCTAAATTTATGTATATTTTACATAATATTTTTAAAATTTAAATATGTATTTTTTTTACCCAATTATTATTTTTCTACATCTTTCAATTCTTTATAAACTTTATAAGATAATTTCTTTAAATAATTTTAAATTAAACACTTAATCAATTTAATAAATTTAATTTAACTAATTTATATCAAAATCTAAATACTTATTATAATATTATAAATGAAATAAAATTAAAATAATTTTTTTTAAAAAAATTAAGTATTTAATATAACATTTATAAATTTAAATACATTTTTTTCTTTTACTCAATTATTATTTTTTAACATTTTTCAATTCTTTTTAAAAAAATTTAAGATATTTTTTTAAAATAATTTAAAAACAAACACGTAATCAATTTAATTTAACTAACATATACAAAAATTATTAAAATTAAAAAAATTATTATAATATTAAAAAAAATTAAAATAAATACAATAAACAAGTAAAAGTTATAATATTTAGCTCAATCTTTGCGTCGGTCATAGCCCACACACACTGAAATTTTTTATTTATTTATTTAAATCTCTACCTGCGTCCGTTATGCGTCAGATTGCCAAAAAAAATTACTTTGCGTCGGTTTTGCGTGGATTTGGCCCACGAAAACCGCATTTACACTTAGTTCACGCATACATATGAAAGATAATTCACCGTTTTCTTGCAGTGAATTTAAACACGAACAAAGTTATTTTTGAATGAAGCATAATATTATAAATACTTGTGATGAAATTACATTATTAATAAACATTGTAAACTTGATAATGCAGTTCATTAAGGAGATATTGAATCTTTATAGTAGTGTTTGGTCCCACAACGAGGTCGACGTCTTTTCCATAATGGATTTCTTCGTTGTCATTGTGGTTCTTCTTTTGATGGTGGAGGTTGTTCTGATTGTAGAGATTGAAGAGGGATTGAAATGGCTTGTACGAGTGTACATCACAATTGGGAAGTGCAGTTGAGGGTGATCCTAGTTCAATATGGAATTGCTGAGGATGGTATGAAACCATACGCTGACACATGTGTTGTTCTATACGTATCAACATGTTTGCCATAACTTGGCCAGAATGTGATGAAAATTAATGTCTTCCTGCTTCTGTTGTTGGTTCATGTTAGGGTGTCTGAAAGTCTTCAAAACTATGACGATGATGTTTTGCATCACTAAAAGATCGCGATGTGGACATAGCAGGTGTTATAGAAGGTTACCAAAGACAATTTTTTCTATCACATGTATATCAAAATCTGGAAAGAATATATTAGTTCAATAAAAAGAAAATGGAGGTTTACACCTAACAAATGTAAAATATATATATATGCAATCCCTCAAAATAAGGAAAACAAAGAAGAGGATGATCAAGAAGCATTTTAACAAGGATTGGAAAGAATGTTGGAGCTACTTCAAGACCAATTACTCATTTTCTCTTAATGAAGCCTTGTCATGGGACAACCTCTTAAAACATCCATAACATAAGTTTTCAAATTAGTATGTTCTCAAAAATTTGTTAGATGATCCTAGGTTATATTAATTACTTATTTGTGTTTGCATGATAACTATGTTAAAATTAATGGTTTAAACAAGAGGGGGTGAATTGTTTGTCAAAAGATTTTCGCAAAGATTGAATACGAATGAAGCTTTATCAACAATCATAGATTAAGCAATCAAGGAAGTCAATCAAACAATGTAAAAGAAACTGTTTGCAGAAATTCAATCGGTTGAAACTTCATTTTAACCGGTTGTTTATGGCAGCAGCAAAAACAGAATTAAATCAAACAGTTTATGAGGAGTGAGAAAGAGATATTACTCAGCCAATTTATATTGGTTCACTCAACCTTGAGCTACATCCAGTTCCCAGAATAATCACTAGGTTCCACTAGTAACCAATCACACATTACAATACACACAATCACAAAGAGGTGATATTGATACCACAAGAACCACTCACCCTCTTTGCTGCACACACACTAACACCCTCTGACTTTACAGGTTTTCACACACTTCACAAGTTTATAAAAAAACAAATACAAGAATCATGAAAGGAACAAATTACACCTGAATTTACAGGAATCACAGAGCTCCTAAGATCATACCTTGAACCAGTGCACAACTATTTAGCAATCTTGCAAAACTTGATTTGAATCTCTTCTAAAAAACAATTTCAATCTCACTGTAAATGTGTTTACTTGCTGTTTTTGAAATCAAAAGAGAAGCCATACTTATAGCTCTTAAAACTAGCCGTTCTAGGCAGTCAATCATGAGCCAAAACAGTTTTGATCCAACTGAAAACAGATCCAACAGGTTTGAAAAAGTTGTTATGAAATGTGACAATCAACCAGTTGAAAATTCATTTTAACCGATTGAATTGATTAAACAGTTTTTAACCAAGTCAAAAAAAGTTTTAAAACCTTCAAACAAGCTAAGTGACAAACAACCGATTATTTTGTGGTTTCAACCGGTTGTTTTTCTCTTTTCTTAGAAAAAAAACTTTTCTCTTTTAAAATAGATTGAGCTAGCTTGTGCAAGGGACTAGGGATGATCTTTACAAGAATTCTAAACAACCTAGACTAAGCTCAAACCAAAGGCAGCACAACTTCAACCTTCATCATGGATTTGAAACATCAAAGCTCCCATGTTCTTCAAATTAGGCTGACCATACATTACTTTCTAAAATCTTTTCTAAGGATTAGACAATCTTGTTCTATTCTTTACAATACATGACCCAAAAATAAGCCCAAATAAGGCTCAAATACAAGCTCAAATAAAATCCTACACTATTCTTTACAATTTTATAAGACTAGGAAAATTGAAAGAAAAGTTAAAAATCAATTCTCCATAAAAATAGAGTTTTATGAACTCCTTCTTCTTCCATTCTTCTAGCTATGACCCTAGTTAAAGGTCCAATATGTGTCCTTCTGGATGGTCCTCCATCATTTTTTGTAAGAAAAAATAACTTTCAAAATTGTGTCATTTGGAAGCCAAAAATGTACAATCCATAATTTTTTCCATGTTGTGCAATCCACAAAACACTTTTGACTTTTGAATTGCACAATCCAAAAAGGGAAAAATGAGAATTTTTCATATTTATGGAGGTGCAAAAAAAATATATGGAGATGGAGGAAGAAATGCTCTCATTGAGATTGCTTGTACCGTCTTGTCTGCCTGTTGGTTGATTTGGGTCGCATTGTATCATTAACTCTTTGAAAGAAATTTACTAATATCCAAGAATATAGTTTAGGATGTTTCTTCCTGCACCCTATAAAAAAATTTCCTACAATCCATCAATTTTCAAAAATAATGTTTTACCATTTTTTTTAATGACTTCTGGATTATTTTTTTCGGAAGGTTTTTCATAACATACTTTTCGAAATTCATGAAATGTATTTTGGAAAACGTTTTTCAAAAAAATGTTTCTGGAATAAACTTTCAAAAACATATATAATACATTATAGAATGTATTTGTTTGGAAGGAATGAGGGCGAATGAAATGAGACATTTGTTAGGATTGATGGCTAAAACAAGAAGGGGGGTGAATTGTTTATAAAAGATTTTCACAAATACTTTATTTAGAATGAATCTTTAACAATCAATTTATATAAGCAATTTAGAAAGTCAATCAAATAGTCAAATAGAACCTCATATCAGAATTTCAATCGGTTAAAAGCACGATTTAACCGGTTGTTTATGATAGCGGAAATATCAAACAAATATGGAGAAGAGAGATAGAGAGATTTACACACAAGGTTTATACTGGTTCACTCAATCCCTGAGCTACATCCAGTCCTCAGTCAAACCACTGAGTATTTCACTATGTAACCAATCACAGATTACAAACATACACCACAAAGAGGTGACTTTGAAACCCTCAAAGCCTACTCACCCTCTTTGCACACAACAAACACCTCAAACCAGAATCACACTGACTTTACAGGATTTTACAAACAGTTTTACAGAGTGTAATTTGAACAATTACAAGAAACTAAGGCAGGGTAGAAAACACTTGGAATTACAGTACACCAGAAACCCAATTGATCAGTTCTTGAATCACAGCAAAGCCCAAAAGCAATCTTGCTAAACTTGGAAAAATACCTTTTCACAAACTGTTGATAATCTTTATTTTTTATCTCAAATCAGAATGTAAAACTTCTCTTTTTCATTCTCTTGTTAAACATTTGAAACAAGGCTATATTTACAACCTTTGAAAAACTACCGTTTAAGGCAAATTTAAACAAATGAAACAGTTAAAACAGGTTTTCAAAAAGCCGTTATGAAAACTCACATTTAATCGATTGAAACTGTGGTTTAACCGCTTGAATGGTTTCAGCAGTTATACAACTGTTGATATTTTTCTCGGCAAGTGTACCGAATCATCTGTAATATAGTACTCTTTAAAGTACGAATGTCAAACCCATAGAGAACAATTCTAATTAAGATGTTCTATTATAAAACTCATTGAGTATAGAAAATAATGTTGAGATATTTGTTCATAACCAAATTAAAGATTTCACAAGTAACTCAAAGATTTAGGGTTTAATTCAACCAAAAACAAAACTAACTTATCAAAAATAGAGAAAGATACTTGGGAATGAATTGCGTCTATCTCAATCATCTGTATTTTGGAATAATACAATATATAATACTCAAAACTACTTATTCTTGATGCTTAATTTAAAGTCATTCACCTTGATTCCTCACAGATGAAATTCATAAGATAATTTCTCAAACACTGATTCCTCAGATATTTAACAAATCATCCAGCTTTAGGAATAGAATTATAATGCAATCAATAAACTGGAATCTATTCCTAGCATTACAAGTTATCAAGTATTTTCGTCTATTTCAGATCCTTAAAGGTACTTTCCAGTTAAATTTAAGGATCAAAATCAAGACTCCATTGATCAGATAGAATCAAACAATAAGCATGAAATGAAAATACCAAGAACAAGTAGAAAAGAGAATATTATATATATATATATATATATATATATATATCACCAAGAATACATTTGATCAAAGTAGATTACATTCATCCCAAGTTAGAAAGCACTTAGCCACTCATGACAGCTCCTCCAATCTTCATTCTTGATTTGGATTGCATAAGAAAGGCTTATCTGAGCAAGTTCTTCTCCTAAGAACAGAGGTTTCTTCTTCTGCTCTCACTAATCTCTCTCTATAAAAATTCAATCTTTCTCCACCGCCTCCTTTTCAGTTGTGTTTCAAAATTTATATAATAAACTTTAGCTCAAGCTAGCCAATTTAGCTTAAGCTAGATCTTTCGGTGCATTTTTAGCTTGAGCTAGCAAATCTAGTCTGGGCTAGATCAGTACTGCACCTTTAATCAACTCTGGACAGTTTTAGCTTGAGCTAGCAATTCTAGCCCGGGCTAGATCAGTACTGCACCTTTAAATAACTCTGGACAGTTTTAGCTTCAGCTAAATCCTCTAGCTTGAGCTAAATCTTCTAGTGATCCAATTAAGTTTTTGCTTTCTTTCTTTCCATGCTTCATATTCATCTACAATTTACACAAAAATTAAGATTAAATTTCTTCATTTGTTTCTTGCTTCAAAATATATAATCAGATTCAATAATTCTCAGATTAGGGTAATTTTCTTACATTAAGCAACAATTAAGTTCCAAAGTGTTCAATTTTCTCAATCATAAAAACTACACATTGGCACTTATCAACAACTGATTCAAAAAACAGTTTCAAAACTCATTTTCCAGCTAAGTGACAAACAACCGATTGTCTCGAAACTTTAATCAGTTATTTTTCCCTTTGCATGGAAAAACACTTAGTTCTTTAAACCATATTGAAACAAGCTTTTTGTGAGAATCAAGACTAATCTTACAAAGATTCTAAACCCCATAACTAAACCTAAACCTAAAACACAACACAGCTTCAAGTTCCATGAGGATTTGATACATCAAAGCTTCCCATCTTTAACAATCTCCCCATATTTGATAGAGACAAATGTTCTTTGTTTAGAATCTGTTGAATCTTGCATTCATTGAGCAAACATAAGGTAATCTAATCCAAAACATATATACTCCATACACTAATTCTCATTAGGTGATTTCCAGAAGGAACATCAGCCATAATTAGATGAGAAACCAACAAGTATACAAGAACAGTCGATTATTTCGCAAAGATAACCGGTTAAAATTCTTTAAACCAGAAATAACAGCTGTTTTAAAACTCCAAATTTAAAGCAGTTAACACAGTCAATAATAGCAATGTTCAAAAGCAGTAAAATACAATTAAGAACATTACAACTCCCAACAATACTTCTCCCCCTATTTGTCTCATCAAAAAGAACAAATGGTAGGATTAAAAACAGTTTAAAATAAAACCAAATGTTTTAAGATAATAAACCAGAAAATTTAGAATGAAGGATTGTCCTCCCTTTCAAACTGTAGTTCCAAAATTTGTCTTTAGACTTCTTCAATTTGTTCATCCAGAGTAGAGAACCGAGTGTCCATGTTGTTGAACTTTGACTCACACATTTCATATAGGTTCCTCTGATTGTCAGCAAATGTGTCCATTCTATTGATCATTAGCCTTTCAAAAGATGACATGTTTGTCATCCTTTCATCCATATTGATGTCATGATGTTCACCTTCTTGAGTTTCAGCAGCAGGTTCATCTTGCATTGCTGCCTCTTCAGCTTCATCACCTTCATTAGTTCCACTTGGGCCAGCTTGATCACCATCCTTGTTTACCCATCTTCCACCAATCTTAGTAAATCCCATCTTACTTAGGGATCCACTATTAATCTCACTGGAGGGCTTGATTACTTTTGCTAGCCCTCCTTCTATATCCACTTCAAAATAATGCAGAAACTTAGAAAATCAAAATGGCATAGGGATAATGAAAGTCCCATAACCTCATAGCTTTTTGCATGTGCTCTTTGATTGTGTGAATCCAGTTGATCTTCACTTTGTTCATGATACAGTAGATCAAGAGAAGATCTTCTTCAGATAGAGTTGAATGGTTGCTCCCCTTAGGTGTGAGAATCCATGAACCTATGAAAGCCACAAGCCTTTCATCAAACTTTAATCCACCAACAGAAAAATTCCTCACTTTGGAGTGGGGATTCTTGAGACAACCTTTGTAAAATTGGATTTTGTTGAAATCTTCCTCTACTCCAAGGTTTCCCCTATTAATTCTTAGTCCAGAAGACTTCAGCCCGGTCACAGCAGACCATACCTCACTTGTGATGACCATATCTACACCCTTGACATGTGAAATAAGTTAGTCATTGCTGAATTGAAGATTAGTGTAAAATACCTTTACAAGATCAAGATAGATATTTCCTGTAAGTTCTAGGAATCTCTTCAACTTTTGTTCTTTGAGAAAGCTCCTCACAGAATCCAGCTTCTGCTGTTTCATCCATGTGAAGAAAACAACTTTTGGTGTATTCACATTCTTTCTACTTGTCTCAATTAGATACTTGTTGATGAGATTGGTATCACCTGCAAACCATCCTTCAAGCTTTCCAGAGCTTTTGACACCCCTTGATTTCATCCTTTATGCATAGGGAGGAGTGTCAGCCATTGCTTAATTCAGAACAGAGACTTCAACTTACTGCAAAGAAAGCTCAAGACAGAAAAGATAGGAAAGACAACTTGTATGTGTGAGAGATAACACCAAATTGCATTGTCTTATATAGCTAATTTTATGGTCAAAGATAGCACAGATAGATATGATTTCAAAACGAAAAACGAATCAAATCTGAACAATAAAGCTGACATAGTCAGTCAAATCAGAAAGGTACAGATTCACATGTGATATTTAACCAAACATTAAAGACATTTTTTATTTTCAAGATATGAAGGGATATGATCTATTAAAAGCGGATGCAACAGGGTTAAACTATATTCAAACATCCAATTAATACAATTTTAACCATACACGTCACTGGGTTCAACAAAATCGCAAACCAGAATTTAAATTTCAAAAACACATGTTGCATATAATCATTACGTTTTAACATATTTGCAAGCTATTAAATGTATGAAGAATAGATGGAGCACGCAGGAATTACATATTGAAACATAGAGTAACACATTGAATTGAATTTAAGCACCAATAGTTCTCAACAAAGAATGAAAATTTTATTCTCAGATTACAGATTTTCTAATTACAGAAAGTTCAAGAAACCAGCACTAGACTTTGATATGTTGGCATGTATAGAATATTCAGTCCTTGCTGAACCTTTCAAGAGAAATCAGAAATCTGCAAAACAGAACTTTGTCAAATCTCCAGATTTGATCCCTTGAAGAATTTGGGACCTTCAGTGTTAGATTTATCTTTTGAATTAGCAATACATTTAGGAATCCACTTATAGATGCCTTTAGGTATAAGAGATTTACGAAACCTGCAATACCTGACAGAATGTCCTTTCTTTGTGCAATAGAAGCATGTAACAACCGGTTGAAACGATATTTTAACCGATTATTTTTCTGGAAAATTTGAAAAAGGTTTTGTAATTTTATTTTCTTTGCTTTGAAGGTAAAAACTGCATGAAGATTTTTTATTTTCACAAGCTTTTATCTCACAACTGCAAGAAGATTTTTTGTAAATTAAATCAAGATTTTCAAAATCTTTTGTCTTGCTTAACTCTTCCTCTAGAGCCTTAACTCTTTTTTTCAACCAGTTGAGAGAACGTGCCAATCAGTTGGCTTCATCACGAGTTTCATAAAAAGCATTAAACAATTGATCATAGGTGGTACCTTTACTTGATGAAGTAGAATCCATGCTACTTGTTACTGATGCTAGAAGGCAAAGATTAGCTTCCTCATCATCTGAAGAACTTGAGGATGAAAAATCTTTGTCATCCCATGCTATATATGCTTTCTTAGCTTTTCCCTTTTTCTCCCTTTTGAAGTCTCCATTTTCTTTAACTTCATTGTTTGGACATTCAGCCTTGATATGACCCTGTTCACCACAACCATAGCAAGTATACTTATTAGAATTGAATTCACTAGGTTTCTTTGACTCATACCTTTTAGAAGCTTGTCTTTTTCTCAAGAATTTGCTTAATTTTCTTGATAAAAAACTTACGTTCTCTTCTTCACTTTCACTGGAATTTGGTTTTTGTTTGCTAGCTTTAAGTGTTATGCTCTTGTTATGCTTGTCTTCACTTTCTTGGACAACAAGCCTTTGAATCTCAATTTCATGCTCTCTTAGTTTACCGAAAAGAGATGCCACAGTCATTGAGGTAAGAACCTTTGATTCAGAGATGGCAGTAACCTTTGGCTGCCATGTTCTATCAAGACACTTCAGTACCTTGATGTTAAGCTCTTCTTCATCAAACTTCTTACCAAGACTCATAAGATGATTCACAATGTGAGAAAACTTCTTTTGCACATCACATATGGATTCTCCCTTTTGCATTATGAAGAGTTCATACTCTTGAATCAGAGTATGCTTCCTAGCTCTCTTCACATCAGTTGTGCCTTCATGTGTGACCTCCAAGATGTCCCACATTTCTTTAGCAGTGTTGCATTGTGAAACCCTGAAAAACTCATCACAGCTTAGAGCAGATGTTATAATATTTTTGGCTATCCAATCAAATTTAACTTTCTTACTTTCTGCCTCAGTCCACTTGGATGAAGTTTTATCAACTAAAACATCATCTTTCTTAACTTGAGGTACAAAAGGACCACTTTCAATTAACTCCCAAATGCCTTTATCAGTTGAGTGTATAAAAAATTTTATTCTCACTTTCCAAAATTGGTAATTAACCCCACAAAACAGTGGTGACCTGTTTATAGAAGCACCTTCCCCAAAAGGCCTTTTATTAGCCATCAAAAAGATTTTCAGAGAACAAAAAACAAACTTGAGTAACTTTCAAGAACCTAGCTCTTTATGCCAATTGTTAGGATTGATGGCTAAAACAAGAGGGGGGTGAATTGTTTATAAAAGATTTTCACAAATACTTTCTTTAGAATGAATCTTTAACAATCAATTTAGATAAGCAATTCAGAAAGCCAATCAAATAGTCAAACAGAACCTGATATCAAAATTTCAATCGGTTAAAAACACAATTTAACCGGTTGTTTATGACAACGGAAATATCAAACAAATATGGAGAAGAAAGATAAAGAGATTTACACACAAGGTTTATACTGGTTCACTCAATCCCTGAGCTACATCCAGTCCTCAGTCAAACCACTGAGTATTCCAGTATGTAACCAATCACAAATTACAATCATACACCACAAATAGGTGACTTTGAAACCCATAAAGCCTACTCACCCTCTTTGCACACAACAAACACCTCAAGTCAGAATCACACTGACTTTACAGGATTTTACAAACAGTTTTACATAGTGTAATTTGAACAATTACAAGAAACTAAGATAGGGTAGAAAACACCTGGAATTACAGTACACCAGAAACCCTATTGATCAGTTCTTGAATCATAGCAAAGCCCAAAAGCAATCTTGCTAAACTTGGAAAAACACCTTTTCACAAACTGTTGATAATCTTTCCTTTTTATCTCAAATCAGAATGTAAAACTTCTCCCTTTCATTCGCTCGATAAACATTTGAAAGAAGACTATATTTATAACCTTTGAAAAACTACCGTTTAAGGCAGATTTAAACAACTGAAACAGTTAAAACAGGTTATCAAAAAGCTGTTATAAAAACTCACATTTAATCGGTTGAAATTGCGGTTTAACCAGTTGAATGGTTTCAGCAGTTATACAACTGATTCAAAAAAACAGTTTCAAAACTCCTTTGGCAGCTAAGTGACAAACAACTGATTGTCTCAAAACTTTAATCCTTTTTCCCTTTGCATGGAAAAACACTTAGTTCTTTAAAACAGATTGAAACAAGTTTTACAAAATATTATAACATAGAGATGAAGTGAAAGATTTTACAAAACCTATGTTGTATTACAATATCGAAATGAATTTGATGGTTTTACTAGGATGACATTATACCATTCTCTCCATAGATATAGTAATATTTTTGGGTCACCACAAAATGTGTTAGATGATAAAAATGGTATCGTAGCCCATTAAAAAGGACAATATCATTGTCCACTATTTTAATCGGTTGTTTTTCTCTTTGCATGGAAAAAGACTTAGTTCTTTAAAACAGATTGAAACAAGTTTTGTGTGAGAATCAAGACTGATCTTACAAAGATTATAAACCCCATAACTAAACCTAAACCTAAAACACAACACAACTTCAGGTTCCATGAGAATTTGATACATCAAAGTTTTCCATCTTCAACAACATTTTATCATTTACCTATTTTGATACCTATTTGATGGATCCTATAGTTTATGGTTGTAGGAATATTCATATGGATGTAAAATAGTGGACAATGATATTGCCCTTTTTAATGGGCTACGATACAATTTTTATCATATCTAACACATTTTGTGGTGACCCAAAAATATTACTATATCTATAGAGAGAAAGGTATAATGTCATCCTAGTAAAACCATCGAATTCATTTCGATATTGTAATACAACATAGGTTTTGTAAAATCTTCCACTTCATCTCTATGTTCTAATATCTTGTATCTAATGAGGAAAAACCTTTTCTAGGAGGTCAATCTTAAATCATAGCACTATT
This sequence comes from Phaseolus vulgaris, assembly GCF_000499845.2. Classification (NCBI taxonomy): domain Eukaryota; kingdom Viridiplantae; phylum Streptophyta; class Magnoliopsida; order Fabales; family Fabaceae; genus Phaseolus; species Phaseolus vulgaris. Next base: position 9,518,300 of record NC_023755.2, on the reverse strand, counting down.
ATGTTATGTCAAAAGATGTTAAGTGTCTTGATGAGATACCATAATAATGTAATTTTAAGCTTTGGTTCAAGAAGAGGTTTACCCTCTTTAACTACAAGATTGTTACATAAAATTGAATGGTGATTATTTTTACGTGAAGTCCACAAAAAGGATGACACTAGAGCTTTTGTAAGATGATATGAGCCCCATGTTTTGGATGAAGAGTGAACACAGTGACTGGAGCATGTGCATAGGCTGGAGAAATCTGAAAGGAGAAACGTTGCAAAAGTAAAGACAAAACCAACTTTGCTTCTAATAGAGCAAAATTTTGGCCAATGCACACTCTAGGACCCCATCCAAATGGGAAAAATGAAACTTGGCCTTTTGTTGCCTTTGCCACCCCTTCAGCAAATCTTTCTGGTTTGAACTCAGTAGCATCATCACCCCAAATATCAGGATCCTGGTGAATCAACAATATTGGTATGGAAACTTGCAGTCCTGCAGGTAGAGAAAGGTCTCCAAGTTTGACATCATTCTTGGTACCTCGACTGAAATAAACTACAGGTGGATATAACCTGAGAACCTCGTACAAAATCATGCTCACCTGTGGCATAGAAAGATAAATTCATCAAGAGTCAACAACACCAAAAGCAGCAGCATCATTAGAGTGAAAAACCTAGTGATACTTACAACTTTGAGGTGACTTAACCCATTATTGTCTGGCTTTTGGTTACCAAAAGCATGCAACACTTCCTCTCTAGCACGTGCTTGCCACTCAGGATGCCTACTCAACAACACCATTGTCCAAACCAGCAAAACCGCTGTAGTTTCTTGCCCAGCTAGGTAGAATGCATTGCACTCCTCAATTACTTCTTGACTACTCATTGCAAGGCTCTTCTTGTTTCTATTTTCAAGCATTTCTGCATGATTTGATTCCAATAGTATCCCCAACAAGTCATTCTTCACAACGTCACCACCCTTCATTGCTTTCTCTCGATTGTTAATGATACCTTTAAGCAATCCTCGTATATTGCTATCAATTGCTTTCATCCTCCTATTTCTAGCTGTTGGTAACAACCTGCAAATACATCATATGATTACATTTTCAAATCAATTAGCAAAGGTTTTGACAAGAAAGGAAACAAAGAATTCAATTTTAGCAATGTATAGTTGTTTCATACAAAAGAGCCAAAGAATAGATCAGCTTAAATTTGGTTCCCTTTATAGTAGAGGTCTTACCAGGACCCTGGAATATAAACTTTCTGTGATCTCATAATAAGTCCTTCTTGCTCTTTCAGAAGTTCAAATATTTCTTTGCCTTCTTCATAACTGCTTCCAAATGCTGTTTTAGAAATAATATCACAGGTCAAATTTTTAAGGAAAGGCCATACGTCAACTTCACATTTCTCCTCTGAAGACAGCATCACTTCCCATTTCGAAATCATATCATCGCAACATTCAAAAAATATTGGTAACATAACCTGCATGATACGTAATGAAAACATGTTTTCAGTACAAAACTTGCATATGGAGTAAACATTGTAGCAAAAAGTGACTGTCTAACAAAACATACGGTTTTATCAGACATCATAAAACTATGTACTATATGTATAACCTTCAGTTTTTCTAAATGGAAAGCAGGGTTGATAATCTTTCTATGCATCTTCCATTTCTCCCCTTCTAAATTTGCAAGTCCAGTACCTAACAATTTGAAAATGGGGCTCAACTTAGGCTTCCCAAAGTCTTGGAACTTGTTGAAGACTTCTTTGATTTGCTCTGGATCCATGATAATCACCTTCGGTTTGGGACCTTCCCAGAAAAATGAATTTTTGCCTGCACATGATTTTCAATTTTTAAAATATCTAAGAAGTAAAATCAATAAAACTACATACGATAATAAAACAAAGTTCACAATGGTTATAAGCATGTGAAGTCACACAAAGTGTTATCTCTATGTTAAACCTTTTTTTAATTACAAAATCATTTATTTTATTTTATTTTTAAATTTATATAAAAATAATTAAACTAAATTTTATTTTATTATTTTCTAATTTTTAAATAAATCTAACAAATTCTCATGTTCTAATACCACCACACAAAGTGGGTATGCATACACTCATATAGCTGAAATCACCAATATCAATAGAGATAATTATTTAAGGAATGCGGCATAGTGATGAAGTTTCTGCTAGTAGCTATGCCAATACACAAATCGCCACGTAATTGGTAGGTTCCAGCTGGTGCGTGACATATCATATTATGAGTGGTTCGATAATGGTCCGAATGATCTGATAAATCCAACAAACACTCGCTAGAATAGGTTCGAAATGACTTTTATACCATATTACAAAGTGAACTTTAAGCCTAATTCAATCCCATAAAACCGGTTCATGAGGTAAGGTTTGCACCTATTTATATACAATGAAATGTCTTAATCTCTAGTTGATGTGGGATCTGCAACAACTCAACTTAATGCTGTAGTTTTTACAGATTCAGCAGAGTTTCATTCCTTAAATTATATCTAATTGTTTTTTGGAAGGGATAGGTTTGTTCTCTGTGGTGCAGGTATATGTAAGCTGTATGCTTTATGAAGGATCTAAGAAAGCTGGGGAAGTATTGGAGGAAGAAGATCTGACCAGGAATTTCACACAAATTAATCATAATGTGACAAAGAACCAATTCAAATATATTTGGAAAACAAAAGCCCCTGTTTTCAACTAGTTATAATACCCCATGTGACAGATTGATTTGTATTGGAAAGAAAGTTACAAATCAATATACATGGTAGAAGGAAAAACCAAAAACTAAACGCATATTATGTTTCACCGCAAGAAAAGTTTGGAATCTACTTAGGAAACAAAAGATACATCCAACAACATTTTACAGAAGTACATTTGGGTTTACCGAAGGCCTGAAAGCACTTTTACAAAAGAATACTATGTGTAACTTTTGCTTCAAAAGTACATCCAAGGTTGTATGGTGATAAGATAATGAATATTGCAGGAGGAAATAAGAGATAACACAGATAGATCTAATTAAGCAGTGGGAAAAAGAAGCAGGCACGTACCAAATTTTTGGACAATGTGATGGTTAAAGGTTGTGATATGCGGTGTCATGTCCTTGTCATCAGAGAGAAAAGTCATGGATTGTTGAGATTTTGCAGCTTGCACAAGCACTGTATACATTTCCCTTGTGTCTCCAATCAAGAGCTTGTAGGGGTTTCCCTGAAGGCCCTGTGCTCTCAGAAACTTCTCCATTCTCTTTGGCCTCAGCCACACCCAGTTCACTAGCTTCCACAACCATAGCACCACCACAGCCACCAATATGAGGAACCATGTGGCAGTTATGGAAGATACCACCATGTTTCAAACTGGAGATAAGGTACTACCTTAGTGTTTGAGTGTTTGGTGAATGATGTCTTCAGTAGTACACTTAATTGGTTTTTATAACTTCCAAAGGTAATTTACTTCCACTCTTTTCGTACATATAAAAATACACAATCCTTCTTCCTTTAATATTTTTTTATTCTCTTTTTCAAATATATTTTTGGATTTTTTTTAAACGAATTTTTTGTATTGTGGATTTTTTATTTGAATGAGATTTTGATTTTGATTTTCAAATTTTATTTCCAAAACACAATAATCTCTTCCAAATTAATTTTCTCATAATGTATTATTTTTAATTTCAGATTTTTATTTCTGAAATAAAAATATTTTAAAAAATTTGAAATTATATAGAATGTAAATTAAAAAAAATTTGGGCGTAGGAAGAATTTGTCACTTCCAAAAAAAATACCAATTGCTTATGGGAAAAAATTGTAGACTCAGATGTTATAATTTTTTCTTTATTAAAAAACATTTCAATATTTGTTTATGTATCACTAAAAAATTAATTAATCATTATATTGGGTCTCTAAATTAGTTGTTATTAAATAATTTTTTTCTAACTTAATTATAATAGAGTACTCTGAAATCGGTGTTGGTTTCTTTTTTAGTTACTTACAAGAGAGGTACATTACGTGAGTGTTGAGTTTTTAAATTTTTCATAGAGGTATTCAAAATGGGTGTTGAGAATTTCTCACCATCAGCTTCTTTTTTTCGGTTTTATTATAGAAAAAAAGTTTTGTTGACACTGCTATTCAACGACCTTTTATAATAATATTATCATTTTTTAAATTAAAAATAAAAATGAAAATAATTAATATATTAATTTATTTATTTTTTAAGAGATTGTTTGTACTATATGCAGTGTCATGGTATGAGGTCGTTTATTATATTATTCACTTGCTCTAGATCTTTCTTGTATCAGTTTTTAGTTTTTACTTTTTCATTTATTATATTCTTTTGTCTTCATTAGGAAGGAAGGTGCGTTCATATTGGCGTCTTTTGATGAAGCGAGCTCGTTCCCCAAAAACGACGCTAATTTGTTTAGAAAACGACCGATTGTGGAACCCACGTTGTTGCTTTTCCGGATACTTCTTTATTCTAAGCGTATTAGTAAAGTCATGAATTATTTTAGGAGCATAATCACTAATCGATATAAATAAAATATAAAATTATTCTGAATAAATAGTTAATTTAATCTAACAACTATTCATATATATCATATATTTCATTATCAATATATACAAAATAATTTTATTTAAACTATGTTAATAATTAAAATAATTGAGTATGTATTTGATCTTAATAATTATCAGATTATTTATTGAAAATAATATTAATATGAAGTTATTTACTCTTGCTTTTTAAAATTTAAAATATTTTTAAAAAATTAAGAATTTGGATATCAATAATAAAAAAATTCTTAATAAATATATATAATAATTATTAAAAACCAAATGCATATATACTCAGCTAGTTTAATCATCAACGAAATTTAAACAAAATTAGTGAAATTAAAATTTTATTTTAAGATTATTATTTTTATTATTATATTAAAAATGAAATATATCACCGTGTATTATACTAAAATAAACATTTATCTGAGTATTTTTATAAATTTCATCAAAATCGATTTGTTGAAATCTATGACAACAGATATTCAAACAATTAAGAAAGAGTTTGAGAAAAGAAAAGTAAATAATAATATTGTATTTGCGTGTTGCCTTTGCTTGCTTTACGTTTAATTCTCAATTATTGCTGAAATTAAAGTCTCTTACACTATCCGTTACTTCTTTTAATGAGTGGATTTTTAAAGATTACTGCTTTTATTTATTTCTTTTTATTTTTATTTTTTTCATCGACTATGTTTATATTGATTTGAGGTTATTTTAGATGAAAAAATGTTATATCAATTAAGAAAATTTTCAAACATTAAAGAAAACATTATAAGATTTTTTTTTTAATTTAAGTTAACAATAGTATAATTTTTAATTTCAATATGTTAATAATCTTATACATGGACTAAAATTCATTAACATATTCATTTTTTAAAATCAAATGAATAGACATGATATTTTATAGCTATAAAAATATAAATTTCATTTATTATTTTTATAAGAGTAAAAGTCTGGGAATAATAAAGTTGTAGTTGTATATAAAATTAATTTTGATATTTGAGATGGTTTGATGTGATTAAAGTAAGGATTTGAAAAATTTTAGAGTTTAGGATTAAGGATTAAGAGTTAAGGATTAAGGGTTAAGGGTTAAGGATTAAGGGTTAAGGGTTAAGCTGAGAAAAAAAAAAGTGTTTTAAAAAGATTATAAGAAAGAAGGAAATGTAGAAGAGAATAAGTACGGTAGATGTTGAGAAAAAACAAGGAAATGATAAAGTTTTTAAAAACATCAAAGTTAAAAAAAAAAAAATCATTAGACAAATTAAATAGGAAAGAGAAATTAAATCATTAGAAAATAGGAAAGAGAAAGCAAATAATAATATAGAAAAGACAAATTAAATCATTAGAAAATTAAATGGTAAGAAAGATAGATGACATGACAAGGAATATAAATGGTAGAAAAAAAACAAACGATAAGAAGAAATTACCATAGGAAAAAAATAAATATTACAAAGGAAATCATCAGTTATAAATATTATAATAATTGTACAATTTGATCATCTTTAATTTGAATTAGTAGATTCTAAATATAGAGAATATGTTGAGAGTTATATTTCTTTATTCAACCTGTTTGTAGACCCACCCTCTTTTTTTATAATAACGTAGTACCAATCTTGTAATATTTTATGCTTAGTGTCTTTATATAATGATTTTATCGATCAACATTTGCATACTTCTTTTTCCAACACATTTTATTTGATAATTTTTCTATTAAGATATTTTTTTTTTCTTTTTTTAACTTTCGATTCAAGACTTTTTGTATAGTTTTAATTTGTATAAATGGTTTGTTTCTCTTCTTAAACAAGTTGAGCAGTGGTGTCGAAATTTTATCTGGACTGGTGATATTTTGAAAAAAAGGTATAGCTACTGTTAATTGGGCTACGATTTGTTCTCCCCTTGAGAATGAAGGTTTGAAGACATTAGTGCAAAAAGAAGAAAAGGATACTCTTTATTTAGTGCAGCTTTTGCGCTACCCGCTTTCGTAAAAAACGCGGTGGCATTTTTGAAATTATTTTGATTTACGAATGCGGCTATTTATATAGCCGCACTTGTAAATCAAAGCGCTTGATTTACGAATGCGACTATTTGTATAGCCGCACTTGTAAATCAAAACATTTTGATTTACGAATGCGGTTTTACCTTTAGCCGCATTCGTAAATCCTTTTTTACCCTAAATTTTGAAGCGCGCCACACACAATTTCATACTTTCTTTCTCGTCTTTGCCTTCGTTTCGCGTTCGCACTCTGAGTTCGTCTCCTTCTGCTGCATCTGCATTCCAATTGTGTCAATGTAAGTTTTTTGAGCTCTCTTTCTTCCTCTTCATCTTCACAAATATATGTATAGATGTTTTCGTTTTTCTTATATATGTTTTTTTTCCATGCATTGGTGGTCTCGAAGCACTGTTTCGTTGGCTGACATTCGTTTTTCTTACATTGTTTGGTTTCTTGCATTGCTCAGTATTCTTTCATTGTCTTCGTGGGTTCTTGTGGGATTTTTGGTTTGCTACGTCGCTGCTTCCCTGTCCGTCGCCGCTTCTGCTGTCGCCGTTGTTGTTGGCGCTCCCGTGACTCTTCATCAACGTTGCCTTCACACAAGATTGACGATGTTTTAAAATTTTTAATTTTTTTTAATAATTTGACATATACAAGTGCGGCTAAAACAAATAACCGCCCTTGTAAATGGTATTTATAAATGCGGCTATATAGCCGCATTTATATTTCTTGATTTACAAGTGCGTGTTGATCAAATGCGGCTATAAAGCCGCATTTATAAATTCGAAATAGCCGCACTTGTTTTATGTTTCTGCCCCAGTGAGATTATTAACCTTCACCATGAAAATAATGCATATCTTTTTAAGCATGCTTGGAACTTTACTTATAGCAACAGGCCTTGGTTTTTGCTCTTGAAAGTTAGGGTTCTTAAATCAAAATACGAGTTTTGAATGGTTTATAGATCCTCATCTCTTTACCCTGGAATTAAGCAGTTTTATTCTACTATACTTGATTATACTTCTTGGACTGTTGGTACTGGTTCTTTTATTAATTTCTTGAATGATAAAAGGTGTGGTACTACTTCTTTAGCGAATATTGTAGGATTATCTGATGGTGCCAGTATTCCGGATACAGTCTCTTAGTTTTGGACAGGTGGTGATTGGAATATTCCATTGTCTTTACAGCAGATGCCTCACCTTTTTAGTCACATCATGGTTAGGACGGAACAAGATATCCTCAATTGGATTCTAGATGAGTCTGGTCATTTCACTCTTAAATCGACTTGGACTTTTTTCTTGGATCCTGGAGTTCCCTGTGGTTGGGATAAATTTATTTGGTCTTCATATCTTTCGCCTTCCAAAACTCTTGTCCTTTGGAAAAATTTTCATGGACGGCTTCCTACAGATCAGCATATTCTAAATAAAGGTTTGCATATTTGTTCTATGTGTACGCTTTGTGAAAAGCACGAGGAATCTATTCAACATTTATTTTTTGAATGTTCTAATGCTTTGCGTATTTGGAGTTGGGTTCGACAAATTTTTTCTACTTCTCATTTCTCTAATAAGGATGATTTTCTCTCTTTTATTAAGAGTGATGGTAGTCCTTTGGTTAAATTGATTAAGCTTGTTGTGATAACTTTTTCTATTTGGATGATATGGCATATGAGGAATTATGCTCATTTTCAGGATAAGATTGAGGTTTCTAGGGGGCTATTTCGGTTATTAAAGATTTAACTTGTCTAGTGGGAAATTTGTCTAAAGCTTCAATGAAGAATGATATGTTGGATTTCAACATGATCAAATTTTTTTATATTAATACTCGTACTGGTAAAGTTCTTCGTCCTCTTCTTGTTAGATGGGAGTTTGCTTCACCATGTTAGGTTAAAATTAACACTGATGGGGCTGCTAGGGGATATCCTAGTCTTGCTACTTGTGGAGGTATTTTTCGTGGGAGTATGGAGGAGTTTATTGGATCTTTCTCTGCGCTTCTTGAAGTTCAGACTGCTCTGGTTGTTGAGTTTTATGGGGTTATACATGCTATGGAGGAAGCTCAAAAGATGGGGCTTACTAATGTCTGACTAGAATGTGATTTTGCTTTGGTTTATGATGCGTTTACTACTAGGACTAATGTTCCTTGTATGCTTTGTAATCGGTGGAATATTTGTCTTAATTACTGTGGGAAAATCAGGTTTAGGGTTACTCATATTTTTCGTGAAGGAATTGCATATGCTGATAAGTTGGCTAATTTAGGATTTATTCATAGAGAATCTTTTCATTGGTATAATAGGCTACCATCCATCTAGTCTGTTCTTAGAATTCTTTATGAATAAATATAGTCTACCTATGTATCATTTTTGTTAACATATGGGATTTGGTCTAGTCCCCCCATATTTTTGTATTCTTTCTTTTTTCTTTTTTTTAATAATATTTTTTTTCATGTGATGGCAAATGATTGTTGTTACTTGAGGTGTCAACATAACTAAGATGTCAAGTTGCATAGTAATGCCTAACATGAAAGCTTTGATTAAAGAAAAAAATTTACAAATTTTGATTAAATCCATTATTAATTAGTAAATAAGTATTGTTTAAATGTTTAAGGTGATGTTAGGAAGAATGCCTATACTATCCAAGCCCATAACAAGACCCTCACTAATTTAAAGTGCAATAAGAGTCCAAATTAGAAGGAGTTGTGTTGTTGTTCTTGATCTAAGGAGAAGGTCAATGCAAGTTATACGTTTTCTTCTCACCTTGAGAAGATCTTAGAAAGAAATGATTATATTACATAATGTATTATCACATAAATATATAACTAAAACAATTACATAAAAGAAGCAATACACTAGTAGATGCGTGGGAGCAACGGATATCTTGGAGAAGATCATGAATCTAAGCAACCCAACGTCATTAATGTTATCTCCTTTTTTTGTGGGTGGGGTGGACCCACATGTTGAGTCTAATTATAAAACAAGTTTTTTTATAATTTATTATTTTAGATTTTTTTTTAATTTATATTTTCATTAAATTTAGAGGTACAATGTGTGAGAGAAAGTAAAGTAGACTTGACTGTATTAACGTAGAATTTAGGGTTAATTGATAGACTTCATGTTTTTATAGTTGTTCTATTGATGTAAAACTTGAAAGCATATAATAAACGTAAAATTATTTTAAATGAACTGTAATTAATTATTATAACGTGGAACTATATTTAAAATAGTTTTAAATTATTTTATTAAATTATATATATATATATGGTATAATTTCAAAATATTTTAAAGTTTGTCCTGTTAGCCAAACAATTTAATCGATACTTTATTTTCATTACACTTTTGATTTTTATATTTATACCAAATTGGATTTTGTTAAATAAAAAATAAATTAAGAATATTGGATTTCGATGGAATTTGAATAAATAAAGAAATTCTGCGAAATCTTTTTATTTAGGCAACTACGAAAAGTTTTTAATTTCAATGAGTTAAAGAACGCACAAAATACTTCATTAAACTTATTAGAAAAACATTAAAAACAAGAAATATCAACAAAATTATTCAACTCTAATAAAAAAATTATATTTTCTTTGATGAAAGATGTTTGATTTTTTAAAGTAAACATGAACGTAAAATTCATGTATTGTATGACTTAGTTCTAGTACAGAAAATTGATATAAAAGAGGATCAGTACCAAGAAAATATAATGAAGAAAAAGAATACTAAAATTAAAACAGAAAAACAATTTGCGTAAAAATAAATAAGAAAGTTTAAAATGTGAATCAAAACGTAAAAAAGGTGAAACGTAAATTATAAATTACAATGGAGAATTTAAATGGAACATTTAACTTGGATATACTAAAACATATTTTAAAAAATTCTTTAATATAGAAAATATTCCTCTTCCCTTTTTTCGAAAACCTTACGTTGAAACACTATTTATATAAGATTTTTTTAATACAATATTAAACTTGATTTTAATTGCACAATGGTATTAAAAATATTTAAATTCAATATGAATAACATTTTCTATTCACAAAACATTTAAACACAAATCATTTGAGATTTTCATGTTTTACGTTCTTAAATAAAAATTATTTAATCATTAATTTTATTTAAAAATAATATTTTATATAAATTAATAACAATGTCAAATAAGATTTGAAATCAAAACATTCTCATAATGAAAAGATTAAGTATGAACATTTTCTCATTTTCTTGACGCAGTAGTTCCTTTGACGAGTAATTCTTATACATTTTCTCATTTTCTTGACGTAGTAGTTCCTTTGACGAGTACAAGATTGTATCGTTTGATATGTGTAATTTTTGGTGTTAGTCTGATGGCTTGAAAACAAGTGTTTTGATATCGTTTGCATTTATGATATTCAAAGACATAGTCTGACAATATCTTCTAATAAGTCTATGAGCACTATGATCATCTGATGAGTTCGTCTCGTGCAGTTCCTCAATATTGTATGACGCGAACTTCTTAAGTATCACTACAAGAAATAATGATGGTAGAGTCCTCAAAAGAGCGACGCAAAGAGCAAAAGAGAGATGTTACATGGGCTTAGTGTGGGCTTAGCGTTCCAATAGAAATGGAAACTAATCTTTTGGTGGCTATGCATTAGAGATGACCTCCAATGGGACACAAATTTACAAGGTAGTGTTGGCTAAGCCTACATAAAAAAAATATATTATTTAACTATAACGTAGGTTTGGGGGGACACTAAAACGGATATAAAATTAAATAATCATTAAGAAGTGGACTTTAAGCCTAACTTTAATCTCATAAACATAAATAATCATTAAATAAAATTAAATAATCATTAAGAAGTGGACTTATATACTATGAAATGTCCTATTCTCTAGTGGGACTATATATTATAGGTGGTTTGATTACGACCTGATAGCGGGTGACCTGATAAGACTAACAAACAATCGCTAGGATAGGCTAGAAATAGCTATGATACCATATTAAGAAGTTGACTTTAAGCTTAACTCAACCTCATAAAACCAGCTTATAAGGTGAGGTTTGCACTCACTTATATACTATGAAATGTCCTAATCTCTAGTCGATGTGGGATCTCCAACAATAATTAACTTAATATGGGCTAAGGTGACAATAAACGTCCACGTCTCCTTAATGTCGTCTAGACCTACGCTAAATGTAATAAAATATTAACTTGTATCTACTTTGTGTCCCCATTCTAGACGCTAACTTATTATTATTATTTTAATAATTTTTAGTGTGATTTAATGATCTCTATTGTGGACACAATATTTGACATTTATTTTTGTGTCCAACTTAAATAGACTTCACCCATGCTAGTGACTTCTTTTTAATAGCCTTCGCTTTTTGTTGGCAGCTAAAATAAATTTTTCTTGTAGTGTATATTGTCTGATCTATTCTAGTTGAATCATTTGACACATCTTTCTTTGAACTATTTGTTTGGACAATATTTCTTTTTTATAAGCTCTTGGAGATTTGTCCAACATTAAGGCCAATATTAGATCGTCTGATCACAGTGAGCATGTTTCATAGGATCATTTGATCGAACTCTTGCTCATCTTTTATTAAGATCACCTAATTGAGGCTTTCCACTATTGACCTGTTTAAGCAGTCTTGACCAACCATCTGATGTATCTCGTTTAACAGTATCGTCTAGCACTTGTCACAAAGTTTTGTCGTTTGATAAGCTTAAGAAAATTAGAATCATCTGATGTGTATTCTGTTGGGTTTAATAGTGTCAAAGTTCAAGAGGGGGGGGGGGTGAATTGACCTTTTAAAACTTTCTCGCAGAACCAGTGTTTAACACAGTTTTACAGAAAATAAATCGATTTGTGTGAAAATGAACAGATTTATTTCAGCACTGTTTTTGTTTGAAAAGCTTTTAATTCAACAAGGTTAATCACAAGATTATGCAGATAGAATTTCCAGATGCACACACACAGATATCAGATTGAAAAACAGTGTAACACAAAAACGGCAAACCTTAATTCCAATTCGTGTGATTTAGGTTCAGTTAAGGGCTTGACAATTAGTGAGACAATCTATTACACACAACCTGTTTTATTAGCCTTTAACAGATTATCAGAGTTCTTATTGAAACCAGACAATTTTCCAGAAATCAAGAACAATGAATCACAGAACAACAAGCTTCAACTTTAAGCAATTGTTTAAGGTCCAATTAATAGCTTTAACAATTTCTTGAGCAACCTATCACAGCCAATCTGTTCCAGTGGATTTTAGCATATTTTATATGTTCTTATCAGATTCAAACAACTTTTTCAGAAATTAAGAACAGTATGCACAGTGCCCAGAAAGAACAGATTTATTTTCAATTGAACAGATTTATTTCTTTGCTGTTTTATCAATTATGCAGAAACGAAATTGCAGAGAGTGAGAGAGAATGAACACAAGCAGTTATACTGGTTCACTCAACTGAGCTACATCCAGTCTTCACCAAACCAGGTGGAAATCACTAAACCACAGTACAACCAAGTACAATTCCCACTGTTCTTGAAACCTACAAGAACTTAGGTACTCTTGCTGAAAAAACCTATTTCAGCTCACACACACACACACTCTCCAAGAAAACCTATCAAGAAGAGTGTTCAACCAAACTATTACAAGAAATGAGAAGTGAAACGACTACACCTGATTGAGGTTACAAAGATCTGCCTTAAACCAGTAGGCAAGATTGCTAGAACAGTAGCTGCACCTCACACCAAGCTTTTGGAACCAAACCAAGAACAAGCACTTTGTGATTTTCGAAATCTTTGAAGAACAAATGCTAATCCTTTGTAAACACTTAACTCTCTGCTGTCAAAACTTGTTTTTGCAAATGTATGAATCAATATTAAACTCAGAAACAAGTTTGCATTTTATAGAAAGCCAACTTATAACAGATTTTTGAAAAACAGTTAAAGTTGTTATAAAATGAACAGATTGAAAATAAAATGAACAGATTTATTTTCAAAAGCAGTTAGAGAATTTGTTAAGTGAGGAGACTTAGTCAACCATTCTGGTGCTGAGATAAAACTGAAAATCGTTTAAGCTTGACATGGCACCAGAGACAAAAAGAATCTGTTCATTTATAGATGAACAGATTTATTTTTCAAAACGAAAACAGAGAAAGTTTAACTATTTAAAACTCAGTCGTTTTGAAAAGAAGAAGACTTAGTCAAAATACCTGATGCACAAAATCTAATTTTTACAAGACTTAGCCAAGGCATCAGTGTAAAAATGAATCTGTTTATTTAGAAGAGAACATATTTATTTTTTTGCAGTAAACGTGTTTTTTGTAAAACATGTGAAAAACAGTTTAAGAAACCTTATGCTTGTTCTTATCACATGGCCAGTGGTTATGAGGTGAGTTACTCAGCAAAAATCCCACTCTTAGACAACCTCTAAGCACTACCTAAGACACACTTAAAGCAAAGCAAAATACAAATGAAATGTACATATAAGTCTTCATCAAACACAATCTTGAAGGGGCAGCAACCATCTTCAACAATCTCCCCCTGTTTGATGGAGACAAATCCCCATACCTAACCTCGTAGCTTTGTTGCTTTAAGCACCTGCACTGCACCAGATTTTAAACCAGAAAAAAAACAGCAACATTGCATAGCATAAGACATGGTTTTAAGGTGCAGAATTAACTCCCTGTTTCAGTTTTCAGCAGCTATTTTTCTCCCCCTTTGGATTCATCAAACATCATATAAGCATAGGGAATAAAGGGATATAAAGCAGAAACCATAATCATAATAGTTCAGAAAAAGAAAACCAAATTGTTCAGCATTACTGAAACTTGAAAACTGATAAAGAAAGCATTAAAAGCAGAAAACTACTGATCCTTGTAGTAAAGCTCTGCAAGTTGTGCCTGAACCCCTTCAATCTGATCATCAAGGTGTTGAAACCTTGCATGAGTAGTCTTAAAGTGTGCCCTTTGTTCTGCAGACATTACATTAAGACGATACAACACTTGCCTCTCAAACATAGACATTGGTTCTCCACGGTATTCTGGACCTTGATAGGCAACTATGGCATTTGCAACAACTTCCTCATGTTCAGATTGGGTAGCAGGTGAGTCATCATCCATAGGAACAACTTCATCCTCATCCTCATCCTCATGTTCTGCTTGAGGGTCCTTCTCCTTGAGAACCACCCACTTGTCTTCAATTTTGTGAAAACTCATTTTGGTGAGAGTTGAAGTATCAATCTCACTTACAGCTTTAATAGGGTCGTTTCTCTCATTTGTAACATCAACACCAAAGTAATCAATTAATTTGGAAACAAGAATAGCATAGGAAAATCGGTAATCAGCCAACCTTTTTGACTTGAGCATGTGTTCATTGACAATGAACAACCAGTTTACCTTAATCTGGTTCATGATGCAATATAGGAGAATGAGATCCTCTTCATGTAAGACAACATGGTTTGTCCCTCTTGGAATCAGTTGCCATGCTATGATGTATGCAACTAGACGTGGAGTGAGGTTCAAATGCCCTGCATGGAACCTGTTTATCCTCTCTGTAGGATTCCTCATGCAACTCTTATAATATTGCAGCTTGTTGAATTTTGAAATTCCACTGGTATTTCCCTTTCCTACTTTCAATCCAGCATATTTTATTCCAGCCACAGAGTTCCACACCTCACTTGTGATCTTCATCTTAATTCCTTTCACATAAGAGACAACATTCTTCCCATCCAATGTGAGGCTAGTATAAAACACCTTAACCAAGTCAGGATAAACATTACCCGTTAATTCCAGCAGCTTTTTCAGTTTCTGGTGCTTCAACACAGCCCTTGTTTCTACCAGTTTTTCAGATTTCAGCCAGTTGAAATCCAGCACCTTGGGTATGTTGATCTGCTTCCTGCTTGTCTCATGAATGTAGGCATTGATGCCCTCTTCATTTCCAGCGAACCATCCTTCTAACACACCTTGAAAGGTGGTTTGCTTCCCCTTATTTTTCTGTTTCTTGGAAGAAGAAGCCATGGTTGAACCTGAATTCTTTTCTTGGTTTCAAATGGTGAGAACAGAAAGAGAATGGCCAATGTGGGTAGCAAGTATTCACACAGATTTATAGCAGAATAAATGGATTGATATGGCAGTTATGAGTGGATATGCATGAAGATTTTATGCTCTGAATTTGTGCAGAGAATCTTTGAAAATATGCACCAAATATTTAGGGTCACGATGCATACACTCAAACTCTTATTGAGCACCCAAACCATCAAATCGGTTACATAACCATGACCAAAACCGTCAAAGGTACAGAGGTTAATGCCCACTAAGTCAGTCAAGCAGTCAAAGATAAAAAATTCTCTTTCCTAGTCATCAATGCATATCAGTGCAGAAAATAAACACATTCAATTACGAATAAACAGATTTAATTTTTTACTGCTAGGCACAATTGACATTTATAATACCCAATTCATTTAGCAGAAAATTAAACCTATCTTTGGCTAATGGTTTTGTGAACAAATCAGCAAGTTGTAAATCAATACCAATGAACTTAATATCACATGTTCCATTAGATATGTGTTCCCTTAGAAAATGATGCCTTATTTCAATGTGTTTGGTTCTTGAATGCATGACAAGATTTTTGGTTAAGTTGATTGCACTTGTATTATCACACAACAGAGGTATATGGTTAAGTAAGATACCAAAATCATTCAATTGTTGTCTTAGCCATATAGTTTGAGCACAGCAACTCCCTGCTGCAATGTGTTCTGCTTCAGCAGTGGAAAGAGCTACACAAGCCTGCTTTTTGCATTGCCATGAGATCAAGCTTGATCCAAGCAAATGACAGGTTCCACTTGTGCTCTTCCTATCAATTTTGCAACCTGCAAAATCTGAATCAGAATATCCAGTTAAGCTTAATGAAATATTACCTGGATACCACAAGCCAACTTCTGTAGTTCCTTGTAAATACTTCAAAATCCTTTTGACAACATTGTAGTGTGATTCTTTAGGAGCAGATTGAAATCTTGCACACATGCACACTGCAAACATTATATCTGGCCTGCTGGCAGTGAGATACAGTAGTGATCCTATGAGTCCTCTGTATTTGGTTTCATCAACAGAAATTCCAGCTTCATCATGATCCAAATGACAGCTTGTTGAGAAGGGTGTGCTGATTGATTTACACTTGTCCATTTCAAATTTCTTCAGCAGATCCTTGCAATACTTAGCTTGACTTAAGAAAATGCCATCCTTGAGTTGTTTGACCTGCAAGCCTAGAAAATAGTTCAACTCACCCATCATTGACATTTCAAACTCACTCTTCATGACTTTCACGAAAGCTTCACACAATTCTCCATTGTTTGATCCAAAAATGATGTCATCCACATATACTTGGACTAGAATTGAGTCATCTCCTTTCTTCTTAATGAACAAGGTCTTATCTGATGTGCCTCTGTCATAGCCTTGTGAGGTGAGAAAATCACTTAGCCTCTCATACCATTGCCTAGGAGCTTGCTTGAGTCCATAGAGAGCCTTTTGGAGTTTGAACACATATTCTGGATGTTGATGGTCTTCAAAACCTGGTGGTTGTGAGACAAATACCTCTTCATTTATATAGCCATTTAGAAAGGCACTTTTCACATCCATTTGAAATAGCTTGAATCCTTTGATGCAGGAGAAGGCAAGCAGCAGTCTAACAGCTTCTAACCGAGCCACTGGTGCATATGTCTCATCATAGTCTATTCCTTCTTCTTGATTGTACCCTTTAGCTACAAGCCTAGCCTTGTTTCTGGTGATCACTCCATGCTCATCCATCTTGTTTCTAAATACCCATTTTGTTCCAATTACATTCATCTCAGGTATTCTAGGAACAAGAGTCCAGACCTCATTAAGAGCAAATTGATTCAGTTCCTCTTGCATAGCTAAAATCCAGTTGCTGCCCTTGAGAGCTTCATTCAAATTCTTGGGTTCAACTTGAGATACAAAGGCCATTGCTTCACAGAAATTGTTCAAGGATTTTCTAGTTGACACTCCTTTCTCAATGTTCCCAATGACATTATCAAGGGTTAAGTCTCTTGGGGTTTTCCACTCTTTTGGCAAACCTGCAGCTGTAGTAGATTCTTGTACAGTATGTGTATCAGCAGTATCAAAATGAATCGATTCATTTTGATTTAAAACAGATTTAAATTCATTACTGTCAGGGTCATCAGCAACAGTTTTAGATATGCTATGATCAGTTTCATCAAAAACAACATGCATTGATTCTTCTACTATAAGCAACCTTTTATTGAAGACTCTATATGCATGACCATTCAAAGCATAACCAATGTGCACACCTTCATCAGATTTAGCATCAAACTTACCAAGATTTTCTTTGCCATTATTCAATACAAAGCATTTACACCCAAATACTCTAAGGTGGCTTACATTAGGTTTTCTGCCCTTATACAATTCATATGGGGTTTTCTTAAGAATTGGTCTTATTAAGGTCCTATTTAAGACATAACCTGCAGTATAAACAGCATCAGCCCAAAAATACTTAGGTAGCTTAGATTCATTTAACATAGTTCTAGCTAGTTCCTCTAGTGATCTATTTTTCCTTTCAACTACACCATTTTGTTGAGGTGTCCTAGGGGCTGAAAAGGTATGAGCTATCCCATGCTTCTCACAGAACCTCTCAAACTTAGCATTTTGAAACTCTCCCCCATGATCACTTCGAATTGATTTAATGCAGCAACCATTTTCATTTTGCAGAATTTTTGCTAATTTCTTAAAGGCGGTGTAAGCATCATGTTTATGTGCAAGAAATAAAGTCCATGTAAATCTAGAGTAATCATCCACAACAACTAAAGCATACAAATTTCCAGCCAAGCTAGCAACTCTAGATGGACCAAATAAGTCCATATGTAACACATCCAATGGATTTTTTGTAGAGACAATATCCTTTAACTTGAAAGAGGATTTGATTTGTTTACCTTTCACACAAGCATCACAAAGCCTGTTGTCCTGAAATTTAATGTTAGGTAAACCAGAAACTAAATCTTTAGATTTCAATTTATTCAAGTGATTTGTGTGTATGTGAGCCAACCTCCTGTGTCACAACCAAGACTCATCACTTCTGGACAGCAAACACTCATTTGAAGAGTTAGTTTCCATGATATTCAGCAGATATATGTTATTCACTCTCTTACCAGTAAACAGTACCTTACTAGATGAATTACTTGATATTGTGCATCCTTTTGACTCAAAATTCACTTTGTATCCTTTGTCACAAAGCTGACTTATGCTGAGAAGACTATGCTTAAGTCCTTCTACATACAGCACATTCTCAATGGTTGTTGAGTTCCCTATTCCAACAGTTCCTCTGCCCAAAATCCTCCCTCGGTTATTATCACCATAGGTTACATGTCCTTCTGCTTTGAGTTTTAAGCTGGTAAACTTTGTAAGATCTCCAGTCATATGCTTGGAACAGCCACTGTCCAAGTACCACTGGTTTTTCTTGCTGCCAATCTGCAAAACAGAATAAAAATGATACAAATGGTACCCTTTTCAGTATAGGGTCCAGCACAGATTAAAACCTTCTCTTTGGTAGCCATTTTGCTAAGTTCTTAGGAACAAGATGCTTTCTAGCAATGCAAGACCTAGATGTATGACCAGATTTCATGCAGTAAAAACAGGTTACATGAGATGCCTTTTTGCCACTGTTAAAAGCTGAAAAAAACTGATTTTGCTGGAACAAAAAAACTTGAAAGCTTTTTGACATTGGTTGTATTTCCAGGGGTATAACCAAGTCCATTCTTATTGAAAACAGCATTATGTGATCCAAGGAGAGACTCAAGGTTTTCTCTTCCCTTGGTGAAATTGGAAAGGGTTTTCAGCAAATATTCCACTTGTTTTTCCAATCTTTTGCAGTTTTCACAGTTTTTAATAGAGGCATGCAAGCAAGTTAGTTCAAGGCTTACCAAATCTGTTTTGGCCTTATGCAATTCTTCCTTGTGTTTTTACTTTAGGTGCCAACACATTATTTACCTTTTGCAGCTTATTACATATTACAGCTAGCCTATTGGCTTCATCATGTGTTTCCTTGAAGGCAGCAAGCAAATCATCATAGTTATCAGAATCAGCAGAAAAATTACTTACTGAATCAGAGCTTGACTCGTCATCCTTCATCATGAAGCACAAATTGTTCTCCTCATCTTCTGTTGAAGAACTGCTGGTTGAGGATGCTTCATTTTCCTCCCATGAGATGTAGGCTCTTCTTCCCTTGTTCCTTTCAAATTTCTTGCTGGCAGATTTGTCTCTTGTTTGATTGTCTGGACAATCTGTTTTGATATGCCCTGTTTTGCCACATCCAAAGCAAGTATATTTAGAGGAATTTGAATAATTGGGTTTAGGATACCTTCTTTTCTGCTGGTTCCTATTTTTGTTTTTCTTCCTCAGGAATTTGCTGAATCTTTTTGTAAGAAGGCTGATTGTATCATCATCTTCAGCATCTTCTTTTTCTTCCTTGATCTCATTTAGTTCAGTTGCTTTCAGTGCAAGACCTTTGAGTTTTCTCTCTGTTGTTTCCTGCTCTTTAAGTCTTTTAAGCTCTAGCTCATGCTCCATCAGCTTTCCAAACAGTGCAGCAGTTCCCAACTTTGACAGATCACGGCTTTCAGAGATAGCTGTCACCTTTGGTTGCCAGCTTCTGTCGAGGCACTTCAATATCTTTATGTTGAGTTCCTCTCTGTCAAATTCTTTTCCCAAGCCAGTGAGGTGATTCACAATATGGGTGAATCTTTTCTGCACATCAGCAATGCTCTCCTCGGGTTGCATTCTGAACAGTTCATATTCTTGGATGAGCGCATGTTTCCTTGACCTTTTCACATCTTCAGTCCCCTCATGAGTCACTTCTAAGACTTCCCACATCTCCTTAGCTGACTTACATTGGGATATCCTGAAGAACTCATCCATTGTCAATGCAGAGGTTATGATGTTCTTGGCCACAAGATCATGTTGAGCCTTCCTCCTTTCGGTCTCATTCCATTCTGATCTTGGCTTTACCACTTGTTCATCCTTGACAACCTGCATTGGCACATAAGGTCCATTGACCACAACTTCCCAAATTAATGCATCAATGGATTCCATGAAAATTCTCATTCTAACTTTCCAAAATGCATAATTCATTCCATTGAACATAGGTGGTCTATTAACAGCAGAACCCTCAGCAAAAAGCACATTAAACTCAGACATTATTACAAACAAACTTGATTAAAATACAAGTCCTAGCTCTTGATACCAATTGTTGGGTTTAATAGTGTCAAAGTTCAAGAGGGGGGGGGGTGAATTGACCTTTTAAAACTTTCTCGCAGAACCAGTGTTTAACACAGTTTTACAGAAAATAAATCGATTTGTGTGAAAATGAACAGATTTATTTCAGCACTGTTTTTGTTTGAAAAGCTTTTAATTCAGCAAGGTTAATCACAAGATTATGCAGATAGAATTTCCAGATGCACACACACAGATATCAGATTGAAAAACAGTGTAACACAAAAACGGCAAACCTTAATTCCAATTCGTGTGATTTAGGTTCAGTTAAGGGCTTGACAATTAGTGAGACAATCTATTACACACAACCTGTTTTATTAGCCTTTAACAGATTATCAGAGTTCTTATTGAAACCAGACAATTTTCCAGAAATCAAGAACAATGAATCACAGAACAGCAAGCTTCAACTTTAAGCAATTGTTTAAGGTCCAATTAATAGCTTTAACAATTTCTTGAGCAACCTATCACAGCCAATCTGTTCCAGTGGCTTTTTGCAGATTTTATATGTTCTTATCAGATTCAAACAACTTTTTCATAAATTAAGAACAGTATGCACAGTGCCCAGAAAGAACAGATTTATTTCTTTGCTGTTTTATCAATTATGCAGAAACGAAATTGCAGAGAGTGAGAGAGAATGAACACAAGCAGTTATACTGGTTCACTCAACTGAGCTACATCCAGTCTTCACCAAACCAGGTGGAAATCACTAAACCACAGTACAACCAAGTACAATTCCCACTGTTCTTGAAACCTACAAGAACTTAGGTACTCTTGCTGAAAAAACCTATTTCAGCTCACACACACACACTCTCCAAGAAAACCTATCAAGAAGAGTGTTCAACCAAACTATTACAAGAAATGAGAAGTGAAACGACTACACCTGATTGAGGTTACAAAGATCTGCCTTAAACCAGTAGGCAAGATTGCTAGAACAGTAGCTGCACCTCACACCAAGCTTTTGGAACCAAACCAAGAACAAGCACTTTGTGATTTTCGAAATCTTTGAAGAACAAATGCTAATCCTTTGTAAACACTTAACTCTCTGCTGTCAAAACTTGTTTTTGCAAATGTATGAATCAATATTAAACTCAGAAACAAGTTTGCATTTTATAGAAAGCCAACTTATAACAGATTTTTGAAAAACAGTTAAAGCTGGTATAAAATGAACAAATTGAAAATAAAATGAACAGATTTATTTTCAAAAGCAGTTAGAGAATTTGTTAAGTGAGGAGACTTAGTCAACCATTCTGGTGCTGAGATAAAACTGAAAATCGTTTAAGCTTGACATGGCACCAGAGACAAAAAGAATCTGTTCATTTACAGATGAACAAATTTATTTTTCAAAACGAAAATAGAGAAAGTTTAACTATTTAAAACTCAGTCGTTTTGAAAAGAAGAAGACTTAGTCAAAATACCTGATGCACAAAATCTAATTTTTACAAGACTTAGCCAAGGCATCAGTGTAAAAATGAATCTGTTTATTTAGAAGAGAACAGATTTATTTTTATGCAGTAAACGTGTTTTTTGTAAAACATGTGAAAAACAATTTAAGAAACCTTATGCTTGTTCTTATCACATGGCCAGTGGTTATGAGGTGAGTTACTCAGCAAAAATCCCACTCTTAGACAACCTCTAAGCACTACCTAAGACACACTTAAAGCAAAGCAAAATACAAATGAAATGTACATATAAGTCTTCATCAAACACAATCTTGAAGGGGCAGCAACCATCTTCAACATATTCAACTAAATCTTTAACACTTAGTAGCTTCGTTAGACATCTTATAGTTTTTTTTATCATCAAAATCTATAGACTCTCGTGTCACGAGACCACCTGATGGGTTTTGTCTAGCATCTTAACATGTTGGAGGCCTTGGGAAGTTCCTTATGTGATCATATGTGGATCTTTTCATTGTTGTTGGATTTTTTCATCTAACATTTGTAACACAATAAACCCTTTACAAGTTGATCTCTGATACCAACTATGAAAAATAGGTCAAAACACAATAAGTGTGGGTTGGATTGTGTTTTAATACTTTTTGTGGATTTTCACAAATATTGTTTAGTGATACACAGTCAAACAATAGTTTTATACTTGACAAAATATTTGTCAAAAACCTTCAAAAACTTAGTTTAACAAATCTCCTTAAGTTAGCACAAATGAATTAACATGAAATTTTAACAAGATAAGGAAAGAAGAATTTACGTAGAGAGTTTTATATGGGTTTGTCTGATAGAGCAAACTACATTTGGTTCTTAAGCAACTAATTAAGATCCATTATGCAAACTAATGACGCAAGTTACAACACGAGTATTCTTTCAAAACATAGCCACTCTTGGCTAACGCGTCAAGTATTGTTTAAACAATTAGGCACTCCTGGCTAAAATTTGAGTATTTTTTTGGATCGTACTCTTTCCTTGTTAACCCATTGAGTATTATTTTACAAACAATCATTCCTAGATAAGACGAGGTTTGTCTAAAGAGTGATCTAAAAGATCACAAAGGTTGCTCACTAAAGTGGGTATCATCTTTCAACATATAAAAGGTTTAAACTCTTTATTCTAGTTTGCTAATGAACATAATAATGTTCTTACAAATCTTTTAGGTAAGAGAAAATTTTAACAACATTTTGGCACTTTACAAATCAAACTTGTTGCTTTTCTTCTGGAAGGATGACTTTATATAGGTGTAGAAGAAAAAAGTCGTTGGAAATCTCTTTTTGGTCATTGAGTAGTTTTAGCTTATATGATAGTCTTCCTTGCGTCTGAGCAGTTTGAATGTAGATGATGCATTAAATGAACTCCATGCATGGATTGAATGCTTTTATCTTCTTAAAGCAACATCCTAATAGCTAATAATAATTATCAGTCTTTACTTCATAATATGTAAAGCATTGAACCGTATAGGTCAGATAGTCTTTACCACAGTTGACAAAGCGCACACCAGGAAGTTGTTAAAGCATACAAACTTTAGGTTACTTTTCAAGAGATCATTGATTTAACATAGGCTTATACGAATCATCATGGAAAATGAAGGAAGCAAACATTCACTACAACATAGAATAAGCATAAAGCGATTTTCATAAAATACAACATTAGCTTTAGTCTATGTGCATATCGTCTGAGCAGAACAATGCTTATCAAAAGGAAAGAGATTGCACAATGTTGTATCGCCTATTAAACAAAATGTTTGCGTCTTACATGATTTGTTTTAAAGGAAATCCTTTCGTCTTAAAGATGAAGTAAGATCATATTTCATACTTTGTTTTTTAACATCAACTAATCAAATAAATGGATTGTTGAATTTTTTCTCTAACACCTCCCAATATTTGATATTTAACCTTTGATTTATAACAAGTCAAACTAGTTGGTACATATCTACCCACATGTTCTTTCATACCCTACCACTAAGATTTTCCTATTTCTAAATATTTTGGTCAGGGTGAATACTCAACTTACTTTTATGAACCTCTTTCGAAATCATTTTTATCAATTCATCATTAATAAGCACATATATTCGCATATCATCTTTCTGCAATTTACTTTCAACGCTCTTATTTCCTTTCTCTCTTTCACTTTCGCTAAGTAGAACTAGTAGACGATCTAATAAATGATTGTTGACTACACTATCTAACAATTGTACTTAGCTGTTTTTCAATGTTCAATTCGCGTTTTTAGTTTATGTTCATGTTTTACTTTAAGTCTTTTACATTAGGTCATTTACTTTTCATTTCTTTACATTTCATGTGTTGATAGACATTCTATTAAACGATTTTCTATAAACGGTTTATTTTTCACTTTATTTTACATTCAAGATCGTTTTTCATTTCACTTTTAATTCTTGTCTTTCCCCACAATTTTAATATCTTAAAGTAGAATAAGAAGCAATGGAAATATGATACACAAGATGCATTTTTGGGGATTCGACCTAGGTTCCCTACACCACATTAGGGAAAACTTAGTTTTATTTTGAAAATTGGGCGCAACTAAACCAATACATCAAAATGCATGATCTCTTGAAATTGGAAAACAACAAAGAACTTCTGAAAAAAAAACCTTAAAGACAAAAGTTGATACCTAAACAAGATAAAAGATCAAATTATGGGACAATTCACAACAAATTTCACATTTTAGATGCATGAACTCACCCATCAGTTGACTACATGACTTGAATTGTTTGTGAAGCATCTTTGAGTGAATTCTTCTATTTTTCTTTCCATTTTTAACTACATTTGTAACTTTCCTCTTGTTCATAATTCAACATGCTTAAATTTTTGTTTCAAATCATCCTAATTTAGACCTATTTTATAGGTTTATTTTGAGTGCTTTGTTTGAAATTTTGCCGTAATTTTTGCTTGTCTAATTTAGGAATTATTCGAGTTTTCTCATTTATAATCTTTAAATTGAATTTTTCCTCTTCAAATTGTGCTTTTCTTGATTTTTTCTTCTCACTCTATTTGAAAACATATTTGAACTCTTCCTTTAAAACTTGAAAGAAACTCATGGCCCCTTCTAAAGGTAAATTTCTAGATGTTTGTTAAAGAAATTTTGGAGACTTCTTTTTTAAGAGATTTTTAGAGGAATAGAAGAGAATTTTGAGGATTGAAAACACTTGAGAGAAAGCACCATTGGCTGCTGGATCGAAAATATAAAAATAAAAGCCAACGAAGCATAAAGCCAACTTAGTGACGGAATTCTCCATCACAAACACAAAAATTCGTGATTAAAATCTATGGCTATCTTGTTTTACAGACTATAACTTGTTCTTGTCACCAATTTTGTGTATTTTTTTGTGAAAAATTGTACTTTGTAATTTTTTCTATTTTGGTGGGTGTCTTGGAAAAATGTTTTTGATAATATCATCTCTAAATTTAAACATTGTAATAATTTTCTTTTAGACTTGTAAAAATGTTTCAAGAGGCTCACAAGTGTCATTTGGCCTATCACATTAGGACACATTTAGTTTACTTTGTTTTTGCTTTCCTTTATTTGAAGTTCTTTTCACCATGTAGTACTTTACATTCATGACAAGACTAGAAAATTCTCTTAAACATTTAGTGACCTTATTATAGTCCTTAGGAGTCCTTGTATACAGGCACACACTTGGAAAACCTTTTTATGTTTTTTATTAAGAAAGTTTGAGAAAGTAGTCTAAAAAAAACTTTCGCTAGAAAAACTTGATACTTACACATGTCTACTTGTGAGCCACCTCTCTATCCTGACAGTGTAGTTAGTAAACTTTCAACATCTTTTATTTTTAGAAAAATTCTCTGAACAAAATCATTTGTGAAAATCTTTACTACTCATTTTTGTGAGATATTTTGAAAACTTTGGGAAAATCATTTTTGATAAAAAAAAAAGAGTAATCATACTCATCAATCAAGTGTACATGGTAGTATGACGGACCAACAAGAAAAGGTAAGCATTAGACATTTACTTAGTAAGATGATTGAAAAAAAAATCAGATATTGAAATGAATTTAGGATTGCCTTAGAAAAAGATATGTACTCTCCTACTATGAAAGAGGATTGATGGATAAATTCTAGAGACTCCAACAAAGGAACATGGAAGAGTATAAACAAGGTATGGAGTTACTCATGTTGAGGAATAAAATTAGAGAAGAATCAATAATTAACATAGTAAGGTTCCAAAGTAATCTTAATCTAAAGATTAAGGATAGAATTGAACTATTATCCTATAATGAACTAGTTTAACTTTATGTAATGGTAGAACAAATTAAAAAAATATCCATATAAAAAATACACCATCCCTTCACGACCTAATCATCAAATATAATAATATGACATTAAAAGAAAAATATTGACAAGTTGTTAATACTTAAAAGTATACAAATCTCAAGAAGTTGTTAATACAATCATTAAAAGTATACTAATTAAAAGATATAAATGAATTAAAAGAGAAATTGTCAATTTATTAATCGAGGACATTATACAAATACATGGAACAATTAGACTTGCATGTTAGACGTATCTCTCCATTAAAGGTGATAAGTGGACCATTGATGCAACATAGTACAGGTTCCGTGCAAAGATAGGATAACATATAACTACTAGAAAGTGTATCTATATATAAAATGTTTTACTTATCATTATAGGTGAAAAAAAAAACATTTGTATAGATATTCTTGAAATGCTTAATGGGAAGTGACAATAAAAAAGACAATAATTATAATTTTCTAAATAAACTCTTATTCTATCGTTAGTAATTATTTCCTTTACCTTTATATTTATTGTGATTTACTTCTTTTTCTTGCTTGTACATTTCATGTATGTTAGGCAAGTAATTATGTAATTGCATTACTACTTTTTACATGGATATATTTATATATATTTTTCTTTTTTGTACACACAGTAGTTTTAATACATAAATAATATTTATTTTGTTATGACTACATGTGATTCATGATATGGTATCAGAGTTTTCCTTTTTCACTATCGCTTATGCCATCTAACATGTCTACTACAAGTGCCTCTTTTGTCACTATGACAACAACCACTGCTTCCTTACATCAGCTCTCCACTCCCATATTCTTAAAGCTTGCATAGGACAATTTTCTACAATGGAAACAATAGGTTCTTGGTACTATTGATAGCCTTATGCTGTCAAAATTTACGGATGATTGGTTTTACCCCGTTTCATCCCAACAACCGATGACATCTCTACTCAAACCAACCCAGAATTTCTTCTCTACTAGCAACAAGATAATCTGATAGTTGCTTGGATGTTGGCATCCATGACCAATCCATTCTTGACCAAAATGGTTGGCCTCCAATCATCGTCTCAAATATGACAAACCCTTCATACACATTTTGTTTGTAACACTCATGCTCAGATCAAGAAATTTTGTTTGCGCCTCAAGACTTCCAAACAAGATTACTATGTCATCACCTATCTTCTAGAGATAAGGAAGACCGTTGATTCTCTTGCAACAACTGGTGCACTTATGTCCATCAACGACCAGGTTGAAGCCATTCTCGATGGTCGTTCAGGGGACTGCAATCCTTTTGTCGCCATTATTATGTCAAGATAGGAACCTTACACCATAAATGAAATAGGGGCACCGTTGCTAGCTCAAGAAGAACAACTAGCAAAGCATTGCCATGTGGATTCGCTTACCTATTCCCCTATTGTTGTTGTTGCTACTTGACACCCATCGTATACAAGAAATGGAAGATTGAATCACCAATTCGTTTCCTCTTGTGGTGGTCGTGGTCATTCTCGATCTTACTCCACAGGTTCGTGTTCTTCTCCTTCTTTTCAATCTACTCACATTCAAACCCAACCCTGGAATGCTTGGACCACTGCTCGTCCTACTTGTCAAATCTGCAAAAGTCCAGGTCACTCTATCGAACGTTGCTGGCACAGGTACGATCAAATTGCTTCTCAAACTCCTCATGCCAATTTCTCTCAACTGTCCATTCATGAAAATGAGTCCAACATTGCCTCTCTTTTGGGCTTCCTTCATCCATTGATGACCCTCTATGGTATCTGGACAGTGGTACTACACACCACATAACCAACAATTCATCTATTTATTATGAAAAGCAACCCTATGACAACACTGATCTTGTAAAAATGGGTAATAGCAAAGGTTTTTTTAATATCTCACATTGATTCTATGAATTTTCATTCTTCTACTTCAAATAAATCTCTATTTTTAACTAATCTTCTTCATGTTCTAGTAATCACGAAGAATCTTCTTAGCGTTTCAAAGTTTTGTCGTGATAACAATGTTATTTTTGAACAATTGTTATGTTTTGATCAGGAAACGAAATGTATTCTTCTACAAGGTTACCTTAAAGATGACTTGTATATCTTTCCTGATCTTCATTCACTGTCTCCTTGTTTTGTTCATTCAATGACGTTTACTGTTGAACATGTTAATGTAAATCAGTGGCACGAACGATTTGGACATTGTAGTTTTAAAGTTCTCAAAAAAGATTGTTGTGTTGTGATATACATGTTTCAAATAATATTGTGTTTTGCTTTACCTGTGTATATGGTAAGTGCTATCAACTTCCCTTTTATAGTCCTGAGCATACTTAATCTCAACCTTAGAATTAATTTACACTGATGTGTGGGGACCTGATTCTGTTTTACTTTCAATGGAACTTGATATTATGTCTCGTTTGTTGATGCTTATACCAAATTTACTTGGATATATCTTATACATCAATAGTCACAAATTAAAAATGTTTTTAAAGTTTTTAAAAATCATGTTGAAAATCAAACTAGATATAAGATTCATGCTTTACAATCTCACAATGTTAAAGAATATCTCTTTAACCTCCTATCTTCAAGAGTCAATGTAAAAGAATTTTATTTTTTCTATTTAGTTTCCTTTTTTCCTTAGTTTTTTTCTGGCAATGTCTTAGTTTTTAAACTTTACATTACTTTCTTAACCTACTAAATCACTGCTTTGGTTTAAGTTTATTCCAAGAAAGACTTCAAACTTCTATTATTTTGTTCATGTTGAAAACACAATTATTATGCTAAAATGCTTCAAAGATTAAGTTCTTATTGAAAATATAAATGAATTTATATTAATCAAACTTTTATAAATATACTAATAGAAATATTATGAGTAGAATAATTTTTCAATATAATTATTTTCAACTGGTAAAGTTACTTTAATATATTTAAATTTAAATAGAAAATTAATAGTTGTAGTTAATTTAAATAAATAAATAAAACTATAAAAATAATTTTATTTAAAGTAGGTTTAATTACCTTTTTCGTCCCTATATTTATAGCCAATAGTCAATTTGGTACAGTGGTTTTTAAAAAATTCAATTTGGTCCCTAAGTTTTTTAAAATGTATTCAAAATGGTCCTTTCTGTTAAATATCACCAAACGGCGTTAAGTGGTGCATGTGGCAGACACGTGTAAGTTACGTGGATTGTGCTTACATTACTTTGGTGAATACTGAATTAGGGTTTAGGTTATTCAAATTGGGGATTTCGAATTTCTGATTTAGGGTTTCTGATACGAGGATTGCTCCTCTGGTTGGATTCTGTGGTGCGCTTCCCTGCTTCGATTCCATTCGGAGGTGTGCTCCCTTCATTTGATTCTGTGGTGCGATCGTGAGTTACGATGGTGAGTTGCGTTCCCATGGTCGATTTGGAGGAGCGATTATGTGGTGCGGTTCAGAGGTGGTGAAGGGGCAGTCATTGCGATCCAGACCGTGGTGTCGTTTTGTGGTTGCTCCTTTATAAGGTTAGTAATTTTTGACTTAGTTTCAGAGTAGTTCTGTTTTTTATTTACTTTTAGAGAACATATACAGAGTTGTTTATGATGTAGGGTCCACCATGTGCAACATTTTTTTATGTGTGGTCCAACATTTGGTCTCTGACATAATTTTGTGATGTGTGGTCCAACATTTAAGTGAAGGTTTGGTTTGTAAGTGAAGGGTTGATTACAATACTTCTCCACCTCAAGGGTCCATCATTCAACTGCTTACTTAGATTATAGTAGCTGCTAATGTGTGAAACATAACTTGTTCTATTCCTGCAGCTCTTTATCCATGTGCAGATGATTTTGTGATGTTGGGATTCAAAATTATGCAGATTCAATTTGGAAGGGGGCTTCAGATACATATGTGGTGTGCAGTTTCTGCATTGGCTCAGCCTTTAAAGTGATGTAGGCAGTTTTGTGGAGGTTATCTAATTTCATTGCAACACAATTCCTCTTGGCTGGCAGAATGTTAGGTGCTTGTATCTGAAAGAGTCGTCCACAGAGCTGCTTCCATGCTTCTTTATCAATCCCTTCCTATAATCATTTCGTTTATCTAGAATTAATGTCCCTGGTTTTGCTTGCAATATTTCAGAAACTGAGTTAAAGCTGGAAACTAAAATCTTTGTCCAAAGCAAGCATTATTTAAATTGAGATAGATTGTATTCTTTGTTCTAGATATATGCAGAAGGTTATTATTATATAAAATACATTAGCGTACAGTTTGAATACCATGTAGACAGAATAGTGTAAAACAATTTGCGTACAGTTTGAATACCAGGATCATCTCAGGCAGCTCGAAGGACAACAAGATCAACTGCAATATTTCAGAAACTGAGTTAAAGCTGGAAACTAAAATCTTTGTCCAAAGCAAGCATTATTTAAATTGAGATTGTATTCTTTGTTCTAGATATATGCAGAAGGTTATTATTATATAAAATACATTAGCGTACAGTTTGAATATCATGTAGGCAGAAGGGTGTAAAACAATTTGCGTACAGTTTGAATACCAGGGTCATCTCAGGCAGCTCGAAGGACAACAAGATCAGCTTAAGTTACAGTCCATCAGAGGCCGCTTTTGGAAGCCATGCTTTTGGAAGCCATGCTTTTGGAACTCACTCATTTCTAAACATATGTATTTTGAAAAACAATTATTATAGGACCAAACTGTGGTAGCTCTTATGGATTCATTAGTGAAAAAAATCTGTTTGTGCTTTATCTTCTAATGTATTACATATCTTTTGTATTACTTTTACATACTTTACCTTTATATTATTATAACATCACAATTTTCCTTTCTTTATTTAGTCTTTGATGAGATTGGCCTCTGCTTGCTCTGAATTTTCTTGTTGTGTTGTCCAAATCAGAGTTCTTAATTGTTCATGATACTAATCTGTTTGATTCTTAATTTCAATTGTATAATACCTTTCAATCTCAAGTCCTTGGAGAAAAAACTTATATAGGGATTGCACATTTTTAAATGTTGTTTAAATTTTTCTGAGAATATCATTGCTTATCTTTTCTATAAATATCTTCTAAACAACCAACGTATTTGATGTACCCTCACATCACTTTTGTGAAATCTTCAACCAGGTTTCATTTACATATAATAAACTTAAGTTTACAATGTAGCCTTGGCCTTGGGAATTGCAAATCAGTTAACCAACATAGTTTCAATTATGAAGTTTACTTCGCTCACTGCAACCATTGTGGAATTGTCCATTAGACCATTATGAGATGCATATCACCTTATTCAGACACAGGATAGCTGAACTTTATTGTCTCATAAAAAAGTAAAAGCTTAAGATGTATACTAGATGCAATATTTAACATTAATGTTCAAGCTAAGCAAGTCTAACCCATGTTAGTTTATTCTGATACTGATTTCAAGAATGAATCTGCATCTTAATTTGGTTACACCATTCTTATTTTCCACAATGCCAACTTATTCAACCCCAAAATTATGCAGCACCACAAAACAACAAAATAGTACATAACTTCTATGCCAACCACTTGCTAAAATTCATTTTTCATTGATACAGATCTCAGGATACATATTACAACATAATCAACTCAACAAACTAATACATATTACATTAATTCTTTCAATCATAATCTCAACCAAAACATACATTCAGACGTCACTCAAGGGAATTTTAAGAAAATAATCAACATAGCAAGGTTTATTACAACAACAACACACAACCCTACTAACAACATCTTTATCCACTTTCTTGACATCTTCAAACGCTTCCAAGCTACAAATCTTTTTTATTTGTCTAGCAATAGTTCCATCTTTGTCATCCTCAATGTCTTCAATGCACTTGCACCATCTAAAAAAATTGCATCCCATGCTTACGCCACTCTTACTCTGTATTAGACAAAACCATAAGCAAAAAATCAATACCAATGCATTTTTTTTTCATAAGCCATAGTTTAATACATCTCACCTTATACTTTAGACACCCCCAAAATTGCCTCCCACAATTTTTGACCGTTGTTGCGGTTCTCAAAACCGTAAATTCCCCACAATCGCAAATGGGAGCAACAAAAGTCGTCCTACTCCCACCACCATGGCTAGAATTCGATAGTTGTTGTTGCACTTCCATTCGGTTACAGCTACATGATGATACAGATGCAGATCTATATGCACACATTTCCACCACAAACGGAACTACACCCACGAACGAATCACAAACCACAAGATCGCACCTCCGAATTCACTCGCACCACAAAATCGAATGAGGGGAGCACACCTCCGAATGGAATCGAAGCAGGGAAGCGCACCACAGAATCCAACTAGGGGAGCAATCCTCGTATCAAAAACCCTAAATCAGAAATTCGAAATCCCCAATTTGAATAACCTAAACCCTAATTCAGTATTCACTGAAGTAATGTAAGCACCATCCACGTAACTTACACGTGTCTGCCACATAAGCACCACTTAACACCGTTTGGTGATATTTAACAGAAATGACCATTTTAAATACATTTTAAAAAACTTAGGGACCAAATTGAATTTTTTAAAAACCAATGTACCAAATTGACTATTGGCTATAAATATAGGGACGAAAAGGTAATTAAACCTTTAAAGTATTGTTAGTGGATAATATTTTCATCGAAAATAGTTACATAGTAAGTACAAAGTGATAGAAAAAATTTAATGGGAAATTTATATTATACAATCATATACAAATAATTATAATTAATTAAAAAAAACCGTAGTAATCACTTAAATAAGTTTTTTAAACCCCAATCTTTCATAACTAAACAAATCTCACTCATTTTACTTTTCATGATAAAATGTTCTGGCTTTCTTTCGGTGCAAAAAAAATGTTTCTTTACTTCATAATTGGTTGACTATTAAAAATATATTCTTAACAACAACAAAAAATATAATATTTCTAGCGGTGTTAATTAAAACATTCACCACTTAACGAATACGCATGTTACTACTACGACATTTGTTATTTCATTTGAGTCTTTCAAATTTAGTATTTAAGAATTTAAAATTATATCGATTTTTTAATTTTAAGGAATTGGAAAAACAATTATTTGAGGAACTAAAAGCAAAATTATTCCAAATATAAAATGCCAAAAACATAATGAAATAAATAAATAATAATCTTTTAGTCAAGGAGAAAAAAAAACTTTTGAAATTACTTTATTTACAATAAATTTTATTTTAAATTAATAATCTCACTATGCATGTATTACATTCATTTTTTAGTTGAATATTCTAGAACTCATTTATTAATTAGTTCAATGGTTTTCAATCCTTCTTTGTAATATTGTGTTATATAGCACGAATCATTTTCAGGAAAAAAAATTATGGAGAGGTCTCCCCCAAATATATCTGATTGATAAAAGTGTTGTTTGTTAACTTTTCTACTATCTTAAACATATTTAAAAGCTTTGGAAGTACACATTCTAAATAATAAATTAAAGGATGAAGTGTTCTAAAATACTGAAACAGTATTTAACAGATTAAGAATTATGTATTTTAAAATAAGATGAAATATTTTTAAAATGATCAATTGAAATGGTAAAAGACATTTTAAAAATATTTATAGCATTATTGGCATTTGGAGAAGATATTCTGAAAAGAAAATTTCGGAAGTTGTAATTTAGAATACTACTTCCATGATTATAAATATGTTAAAAAAAATAACATTAGAATTTTTTTGAAAATACATGTAGGTGAAAGACGAAAAAGCAAGGAGTGGGAAAAGAGAAAACTTATATAAATAAATCTTCAATAAGATCAAGACTTCGGAGAAGCCCAAGTTGAGCTCGATTGTCAAGTTCTTGGATACTGAACACGAAATTTTAGAAGGCAAGAAATGACAATGCAAGTAAAGTTAGGTTCCAGCACCATACCAATTTGAACTTGCACCTGTTACCTTCTAAATTTTTCAAAATTATTTTTTATTCTAGATTTGAAAATCTAGAATTCAAAATACAATTAGAAAATCAAAATCTCATTTCAGAAAAGTATATTCAAAATGCAAAAAATATATTTTAAAAAAAAATCCGTCTGAAAATGCATTCGGAAAAAATAATTTCCAAAATTCAGAAATGTGTTGTATTCTAAAAAAGGAATTCTGAAAGTATTCTTTTATCTACACTCTCATTTTTCATGAACATTTTACTTATAAATTGAGTAAGTTCAAATTGATATGGTGCGCAAATAATTTATCATAAAGTTATAGGGGAATTATTTCCTTTACATGCCTATTTTTAACCTGTATCCAACAGTTGGGTAAAATGATAAGATTAGCCGTCCTCTTCTCTCAAAGTGGAATCTACTATTTCTTTTATCAATAATAAAAAATAAATAAATAATAATCATTTCAAGGATGATTCAACCCTTATACAAAATTACACAATAACTAACTTCTAATTAGAACCATCAATCTAACTAATAAAAGCACTAACCGTACTAAAAACCTAAAATACTTAAAAAAAAAAATCATCATCATACACACTAAATATTTCAAACATCAATTAAAATAAGAAAACAAAACAAAAGGACCATTAATGTCACCATTTGTTGTCTTGGCCACCATCATAGTAGCTCACACTGTAGTTAGAAGAAAAAAAAAAAATCATTCTGGAACAAGCTTTTCATATGAAATATATTCTGAAAAGTTGTTTCCGAAACATATGAAATGTATTTTGAAAAACTCTTTCCAAAACACATAAAATCGCATGAAATGTGTGGTGGGAAACTCATTCTGAAAAATACATTCTGAAAAGTATTATATATGTTCCAAAAAAATTATTTTAAAATTAATTTCTAAAAGTGTTTTTAGGATGTATTTCATGAATTCTGAAAATAATTATTCTAGAAAGATGTTCAGAACAAATAATCCAGAAATCACTTTTAAAAAGATAAAATAATCTTTCCGAAAGCTATGGTGCAGGTTCAAATTGAGGTGGTGCAGAAAGCAATTTACAAATTATAGATGGCAGCGTTCCTTCGATGGTTTATTTCGAGTTAATTATAAAATAAACTTAGATCAAATTAAACTAATTTTTTTACTATATTTAAATCCATTTATATTTTTTATGTATTTTTTCATTAATATATGTACTCAAGTTTATAAATTTTAATATAAAAATGTAATGTTATATAATAATAAATAAATTCATCTCTTATTTCATTATAATTAAAAATTTATTTTGTTTAATATTGTGGACAATATTAAATAATTTATTTATGAATATGAGTAATTCTTTTCTTTTTATAATATGCAAAGGAATTAAAATAAATGCAGAAGGGTATCTATCCTTTTATAATTAAAAAAAAAACAAGTGATTTATATTGTATTTATATACTACAACATAAATACTATATCACCTCTAGAATATATAACAAGAATTTTCAAAAAAAAAAATCAAAATCAATATCTCTTTATTGCTTGAATAATAATTGATCTTGCTTTATCAC
Source organism: Phaseolus vulgaris (assembly GCF_000499845.2). Classification (NCBI taxonomy): domain Eukaryota; kingdom Viridiplantae; phylum Streptophyta; class Magnoliopsida; order Fabales; family Fabaceae; genus Phaseolus; species Phaseolus vulgaris. The sequence goes on along the minus strand of NC_023755.2, from coordinate 9,482,303 downwards.
TTTTGTAATGTTTATATCGCCATAATAACTTTTCTTCTACTTTATTCATATGTTAAATGTACTAAGATACTCTTCTATGATAATTTTTTTTTTTTAAAAAATTTAAAGTAAGTGAAGGTTATTCTTTTCTAAAGTCTTTACACAAAATTAATATCCTTCCGTGATGTACCACTTTCTTCCTTCGTATTTTAAGTTACAAATTACGTGATTCTTTCAAGTTTTCTATATTATATACTTAATTCACTCTATAGAGAATTTTCAAAATGGTGGTTAAGAAATTTAATAACTATGTGTGTTTTATGTTACTTAATTTGAAGAACCTTTGATCTTACTTCTATCAATTTCTTGATCAAATATATTTTTGGAAGGTGTTATGGCTCAAGAGTTTTTCTATGCGATCACTTGAACACGATGAACTTCACTATCCTCCTAAACCAATTATAAATTAAATCCCTTTTTCGTTCTCTCTTTTTCGTACTTATTATTTAGAACCGACAACCAAACCAGAACCACATAATTTAGTCACCTATAAGGAAATAACCTAAAAAAATAGTAGAAAGGATTGAAGTAATAAATCCATTCAGCTTGGTCTATATGATTGTTACATAAATATATGTATTTTATATGTTATTATTATGTGTCTTTTAATGCGTCAGTCTGCCATTTTCTTTTTCTTTTCATGTAGCCATCTTGGCGGGTGCAAGAGTCTACACTCTTGCTATCACATCATAGTGTATCTTTTTGACCTTTGTTACACACAAATGCATATATATAAAACTATGCGCCGACAGATGAATACTACAATTCGGTTTTTCTGATCGAGCTGACTGAAACTCTACGGACGGTTAGGCTGACCGACACATTTAACCATTAACGCTCAAACCAAGGTCAGTGAAGTTAAATTACCATTAAGAATTAGGTAATGCAATCATAAGTGTGATCTATTCCACTAATCAGGCCCAATAAGGTAAGTCCATTAAAATAATATAAATAGTGCACATTCCAAGAAGAAAGGTACGTCATTATTACTGTACACACCCAAGTGTTGAATACCCTCTTTACTGCCTTAAGCGTCAGACTGTCTTTTGCAGGTACCTCCCCCATTTGGCATTCACCCGAGACTGAGAGACTGAGAGCCGAAAGACTAACGCGAAGGCCAGAAAGATCACAACGAAGCTTTAGCAACCTGCTCGAAGGAAGGAAGAAGACAAAGCCTTCAATAGTTCTCTAGGTCCCATCAACCTAACAGTAGGGCTGGGCAAAAAATCCACTTTTGTCAAATTACTCCATTTCTGCACTGCACTAATCCATTAAAAATCCATTTATTTAAATTCAGTTTTTAGTTTGATCCATATTTTATTATATTTTCAGAGCAGATATCCATTTTGTTTATAAGGATCTTCAAAATTAGAAAATCGAGATTTCCAATCCAAATTCTCTATTTTATCTAAACCATCTTTCTATACTTTCTCTCATTTGTGGTTTTCTCTCTCTCTCTCTCTCTCTCTCTCTCTCTCTCTCTCTCTCCCTCTCTCTCTCTAAACCCTAAACCCTAAACCCTAAAATCCAATCCAAATACTCTCTCTCTCTCTCTAAACCCTAAAACCTAAAATCCAATCCAAATATGTGGATTTAGATATCCAAATTGTTTTTATTAAAAATATGAATTTGGATTATAAATCTGATCCAAATATTTGGATTTGGAATGGATTACCCAAAATCCAATCCATGACCACCCTTACCTAGCAGGAATATATATATATATATATATATATATATATATATATATATATATATATATATTAAAGCTGAGTGAAAAACTCAAGCTTTTCTCACTAAAACCTTCAAACTTAGGTATTACCAATCCCCAATTCCAAGTTCGGAAGCAATCATCAAATGAATTAAACAGTTCATTTATTATGCCACCACTCAACATCCTTCGTTCTTCCTTGGAGAATTTGAGGGTGAAGTTACCAGTGCCCAATCCGATTCAGAACTTCCCAACTTGATCAATTAATTGATCTATTCATCAGGATTTTTGAATACAATTGTGAACTCTGTTTTCGAAATCTAGGGTATGCCTTCACTCCCAAACTTATAATGCACCACGAGAATAATAATAATTCATCACTTCGAAACATAATCCAGGAGTGCAATAATGATTTTTTTAAAATAAAAGTTTTTATGTTAGGCGTCATTATGCAACTTGACATCTCAACTATGTTGACATCACATAAAAAAATATTATTAAAAAAGGAAAAAAAGAAAGAAAATACAAAAATATGTGGGGACTAGACCAAAACTCATATGCTAACAAAAACGATACATAGTAGACTATACCTATTCATAAAGAATTCTAAGAACAAACTAAGTGGTAGCCTATTATAACAATGAAAAGATTCTCTATGAATAAATCCTAAATTAGCAAACTTATCAGCACACGCTTCCTTCCCGAAAAATATGAGTAACCTAAACTTGATTTTCCCACAGTAATTAAGACAAGTATCCATCAATTACGAAGCATCCAAGGAACATTAGTCCTAGCAGTAAACGCAAAATCACATTCCAGCCAGACATTAGTAAGCCCCATCTTTCTCACATGTTGCATGAGCAGTGATAAAAAGGAGAATAGGTCTCCAGAAAAAGGTATGTTGTTTTTCGCACATCTTTCTAAACTGGGTTTTATTGTTGCTTTTCGGTAGCAAGATAGAGATGTTTCATAGACATGATATGGAATCAACTTGAGTTGGAATATGAATAGACACTTTTCTAGAATTGGATCAATGTTCTTTCATTCAAGAACTCACCAAAACTTGAGCCACCAAACCAAAACTCATGAAGAAACTCTTTTCTTGCCAAATCAACCGATTGAAATGCACAAGAAAGCAAAGGAACCGATTAAAACTATCTAGGAATCAAATGAACCGAACAAAAGCAAGAAAGAAAGCTATTGAACCGATTAAAATGGCTAACAAATGAAATGAACCAAACAAAATAAGAATTGGAACAAATGAACCGAACAAAAGTGCAAGAAAAGCTTAAGACACGTTTCTAGAGTTTAAATGGACATGGAAATGGATGAATAAGATGGAAAAGAGAAGAGAGCTTATGTGGTTGGAGTCCTTGGAAAGGAACACGCCACTTGGAGGAAGTAAAGCTCCAAGATGAGTGTAGATGCCGCCACTTGAGGCTCCAAGATTGCTCTCAAGATAAGACTAGGTAAGAGAAGACACAAGTCTCTCAAGCACTCACCAATTTGGGAGAATTTCGGTAGTCAAAATATCAATTATGTATTTAGAAGGACCCAAGCCCTCCTTATATAGGAGAAGGACCGGTCATGAAGTACAAGAAGCTTACACAAGAAGCTATCCAAAGGTCCCTTGCACATCTCCCACTTCTAGAGCCTATAGTGAGGTATGAAGGGTCAACTACTAGAATATTCTAAAACTAATATCTAAAGATGCTTTACATAAGAGGTATCTTTAGGTTTCCATCTTAGCACCCTCTAAAAACTATATATTTAAACATTTTACAATTTATACAAAAGAAACTACAAAAAGAGAAAACATTTGACCATTACTTCCTAATTCTTTAAATTTGCTCCTTGTAATCCTTTGAGGTAAAAAGGATGATGAGCTAATATCCTCTTGAGCATCTTCATCTTCGGCTTCTTTCTCTTCTTGATCTTGATCTCCATCACTAGCTGACTTGATCGTCGGAGTGTAATCAACAGGTAGGGCGCCCTCTGTCCCAACGGAGTCTTATTCTAAGCTGCAACCAGGAGACATGATTCTAGTTCTAGAGGAAATAGACCTAGGAGGTCGCGTTCAACCTAAAGTCAACTAGCAGTGCAGTCAACCGGTAGGAACAATACTTGATAATTCATTATTCCTTATGGGGTCGATATCCGTCCTTAAGGACCATTATTACTTCTGACAAACGTAGTTCACTTACCATAGAAAGTCATCAGTACTCCTTCAGGAACCCTTCCTTTACCAAGCTCGCCAGTTAGTGATCCAGAGTTATGCACCGCTGGACGTTGTGCCCAAACCCCTTGTGGAACTCGCACTAGACGTCCTTTTGTGGCTCCAAATTCTTGTCAGTCTTTTGGGGAAACTTCAGCTTGTCCGCTACCCCTGGCATGCCTAGCAATTCCTTGTAGGATACTCGAAACTTGGGTCAAAATGCCGACTCCTTCCTGGCCTTTGACTTGGGCTCGTTTTTCTTGGTTGTGTATGATGCATACCTCGAGTCTGCTCTCTTCCCCGTTGAAGTTTCGTTAACCCTCAAAGTTCGGGCTCGGTTGCTCTCCTTAGGCTTACGCTGCCTTGAAAACGAGCTATCATGCTTCGTGGCCACAACCTACTCCAAATTGATATGGGCAACAACCCGTTGTCGTATCTCGAAGAATGTCTCCGCCGGATTTCTAATCAACGAATCACTGAATGGTTCTGCCGCGATCCCTTGTTCCAAAAGTGGTGACCATCACATCTTTATCATGGGTATGGAGTCTTACTGTAAGTGCCCGGAATCTATTCAAGTAATCCTTCGACGACTCCCCCTCCCTCTGTCTCACGTTGAAGAGGTCATACAACATTGGAGGCTTGATCTGGTTGACAGAGAATTGTTCTCTAAACAGCTTGGAGAACTGCGCAAAAGAGGTGATGTGGCCATCGAGAAGCCCACTGAACCACTGTAGGGTTGTACCTGTGAATGTGCTCATGAACATCTGCACTTAATAGCTTTCGTTCCTCCAAAAACAATCATATGGGCATTGAATGTCGTGAGATGATTTTCAAGGTCTTCCACCCCTGTGAAAACAATCTTGGGTGTGATGTAGTGCAGTGGCACAAGCTCATCCATGATCGCTTGCGAAAATGGCCTAGGGTCTCTCAAGGGAAAATTCAAACCTCGCTCCCTTGTAGAGCGCCGATGACGCTAATGTAGATTATTGCACAAGTCCTCGTTGGTCTTGCGCAATTCCTCGTTGGTCTCTGCCATCAACTGATCCTGCAAAAGCACTTGCTCAGCTCGGGCTTCTGCTTGTATCCTCTCTTGTTCGGCTTTAGCTTCTTGTTGAATTCGTTCATGCTCTTGTTTGTACTGCTCATTGGCTTCCTGGAGAGTCCTCATGGTCTCCATGAGTTGTTGTAAGGTGGGGGTATCACTTCCTTCGGATCCCAGTGGTCCTTGCCTAGTGTTTCTCATCATGTGGGAAGGTTTTAAACATGAATGTGGGTGAGATCAGGTTTTATTAGGCCACACGGTGGGCGCCAAATGCTCTCACCAGTTGACTTTCTCACCGGTTGAGTTTAGTGGAAAGCTCTGCTTCTAACCTATCTCCTATAGATTTTGTTATGCGTTTTCTCGAAGTGCTAGAATGTGGCTCTGTTGGGACAGAGAGGGATCTACCTGTTGATCACACTCCGATGATCAAGTTAGTGAGAACATACAAAATAAGATAAGTATTCAGTTTTAGTCTAGTATTAAAAAACAACGTACCTTTACCTGGGGTCTCAAACCCTTTTTATAGCTACTCTTGTAACAACTTTCACTCACGAGAATATAATCTCAACCGAAAGCAACGTAACAGAAAAACATTTTGTTCATGGGCACCTTCACTCATGGTGCTACAATAGAAGAGAATCTTATGTACCTTTATTCTAGGGTGCTCTCTACTTATTAACAACTTTATATTTTCAATTAACAACTTTATATTTTCAATTAACAACTTTATGCATATGTTTATTCAGTTAACAACTACAAATATATTGACGCATACAATTATTTATTAACATATATATATATATATATATATATAACAACCTCTTATTAATATATGACAAAACTTATTATTTTAATTATTCTCCATCGACCTTACTAACAAAATTGGGCCAAACTCATGACCCACCCTTTGGGCCAACAACTGAGCTGACCTATCCACATGCTCAAACCGAGGTCTCGAGATCCCGAGCACTCCTTCCCGGTACAAGTGGCTTGAGAAAGAATATTCAAGAAGATCAAACACGAGTGGTTGGGAGCTGAAAGAATACTCTTTAAGCCAGAAGAGGCGTGTGGAAAGAATACTTAAGGAATTAACTACGAGTGACTACGAACCCAAACAATACTCAAGAGGTTAACCAAAAGTTGTCCTGAGTCCAAAATACTCAAAATGTACTTCACAACATTAGCCTACTTAGTGAAATTCGGTCCGCTAATTGAGGACTAGATATAGTATGTTATGAAAGACAAACTAATATAAACCATTGTATGTAGTTTTTCTCCTATTTCCATTAAAATACATGTTATCATCATTTGTACAAATTGAGGATGAATGAATCCTTTTGAAAGTACATGTTTAAATTGAATTAGTTTATAAAATCAGTTAGGTTGTAAAGTTAAGTTTGTTGTACTCTATTAAAGGAAAAAAATCTTTATATGATTGATTGGCAAAGAAAACGTGAAATCAATGGGCAAATAAAAGAGTTAAATATGTTTTTTTGTTACTGTGCTATAATGTGAAATTAATTTTTGTCGTTAGTCCAAACTTTATACCTTATGGATACTTGTAGTAAAAAAACAATTGGGATGAATCCTTATCAATATCTTTTTTTACATGATAAACGAATTTCAAGCGTGTATTATAATATTATAAGCATTCATGTCAATGATGATTCAACCTGAAATATTTTAACATCCTAGTCAATTGTAAAAAAAAGAAATGACAAAAGCTATTAGTTTTCTTACAATAATAGTTTTCTTACTACAAGTAGAAGTATAAAATTTGGACTAAAACGAAAACAATTTTACATAAAAAATTTAAAAATATATTTAATCTATAATAAAAATAAGAAATTACAAGATTGGAAGGTTTAACCGTATATTTTATGAATTGTTGGTTTCTGATAAAAAAAAATAAAAATAGGTTGAGAAGACATAAATAAGTAAGAAATAAAATTAAATATTTAATTCTTTAATAAAGTAGAAATATATGAGAAATAAGAAAAGATTTTAAAAGTTTTTATTTATTAATTTGAAAAAAAATAAAAAAAATCTATTATTTTTTAAAAATTAATTGTCCTCCAATAATTCATTATCTCTCTCTTCAGCACTGAAAACAGAAAAATCTTTATTCATGTTGTTTGTCCTTATCATCATTTAAATTAATGGACGTATGCAAACAATGAAAGATAGAGGATAGTTTTCATTTTCAAATGTACTTATTTCCAATTGTCAGATTTCCTGTGACACAAATTATCCCTTTAGTTGAAAATACACGTATGGATCTGATATTTTTTCATTAAGATTTTATACTATTAATCAATTAAAAATATTTTAAATACATTTATTGAAAATATTATAAAATGTTAAATATATTATCATAATATTTTATCATTATCAGTACGAAAATGAATAAACTCATGAAAATTATTTTAATTTATTTAATAATTTTTAGGGTAAATTTTGAATCTATAATATTATTAAATAAATATTTTTTTTAAATAATTACTTATAATAAAAAAAGTGATTAGAATAAAAAGGTTAATAGACAATTTTCCTCTCTAATAAGTAAAAATTTATTTATTTATTTATTTCATAAAATAAATAATTAATAAATTTAATTTATTTTAAAATAAGTAATAGTTATATAATTTTTAATGTTATTTTTATAAATTATATTTATATATATAAACTGTATTATTTTTCGTTAATTATTTATAAAAATATTAAAATTATAAAAATAATAAAATTATATATGTTTTAATATAATAAGCACATGTGCTTTTGTTAATATATAATAAAACAAAATAATAATTTATAATTAAATAAAAATATAAAATACTTTATACTCTTCTGGATAAATTCACACCAATATAACTCCTCTCAACAAAAACTATAACAAATTTTGAATTTCTTAGTATTTATGAATCTTAAAATAAAATTTAAACTTAATTCCCTTTTTATCTCTATATCAACAATTAGTCTTAAAGTTTTTAAAAAGTTCAAGATCTCAAATATTTTAAAAATGGTTTCTTTTATTAAATAATCCTATTAAAAAAAATGTTTTAAAAAAGTTCAACATGATCTTAAATTTTTTAATAAAACAATACGTAGTTTCTTCTATTAAAATGTCCTATTGAATTCTCTAAAAAAAGTTGAGACTGCATTGAATTTTCTAAAAAATACTGATATCAAATTAAATTTACAAGAAAAAAAAATTAAAATCACATTAAATATTTTAAATTTTAGAAGATGAAATTGATTTTTTACATTTAATGCAATAATTAAACCTAAAGATTACAATGGAAACATAAGAAACATCGTACCCTCGTGTTTGAATAAATAGAAAAATACAAAAGCAAAGAGAAGTTGAAGTTGATAACTTAGAGAGTAGTGTAGGACAGCACATTTTTTGCCTCTTGACCTTTGTGAAAAATCCTGGTTTTTCTTCTTCATCTCTTATCATCTTTCTCTGTTCTCATTGCCTTACCCAAAAAGCAAGACAGAAATGGAAGCAGCATGGACCACAACTCTGACTCTCATAGTGATACTTCTTCTGACATGGGCATGGAAGATTCTGAACTGGTTATGGTTCAATCCAAAGAGACTTGAAAAGCTCCTAAGAGAGCAAGGCTTTCAAGGCAATCCATACAAGCTTTTGGTTGGAGACAGCAAGGAGTTTCTCAAGATGAGAAAGGAAGCCTTATCCAAACCTATGGATCTCTCTGATGACATAGTTCCACGTGTCTCTTCCTATATCAATCATAGTGTCAAGTCACATGGTATGTTTGTTATTTATGATTCTATTCTTTTTTGCAGTTTTCATCTTTTACTTTCTTCAAATACTTTTCTATTTTGATAATTCGTGCTCATGCACCCCTTTTCTTTTTCAGTGTTCTACATATAGTGACTGTGTTTTATGGTCCCTTATACACTGTGTTGTGTTTGTTTGGTTATGTTATACAGGAGTTGCATATGGTGTGTTCATTAGTTCACTTCATTGAAGTGACACCTTTAAATTTTGTTACAGATCTTAAAATATATTAACTTTTGTTACATATCTTAAAATATATTAAAATATATTAAAAATAGATATTAAGAAAGTTTAACTTAATTTTATAAGTTGGTACTTTCGGATGTGTAAAAAATTTCATATCAACTAGTGCAAATTTATTTTACACTGATTTGGACTTAACATACACTATAACTATCCTTTACAACTTCCAATTAATCTGAGAAAGTAAAAATGAGGTCATTTTTTTTAAAAATATTGTCCAACAACTTGAGAAAATTCTCACAAAACAGGGGAAAGTTCAGAAAAACAAGGTCAAGTCTCTATTTGATGGTGGGTATGGATAAGTTCTTTCCTTATGCCACTAATTGCATTCTCAATGAAAACTTCAATATATGAATGATCAAATTACAGAAGCAGTGAAAAACATGCCTAAAACAAATCAAGGGAAGAGAAGAAGTTAAAGGTTCAAGCCATCACAAATTTGAAGAAGAATATATTGTTTCCATTATGTCCTAGCCCCAAATCAGAGAACATAAGAGACACTCCTCCTGATTGCTGCTCAAAAAGGGACAAAACTTTTCCAAATTCTGTTAAGACATCTCTTTACAAGCACCAAACATGTACATCAGAAGAACTGAGCATGTGCTCACTTAAGGTGAATGTGTACAGAACACTGGCTGATGTAGCTGAATCAAAATCCACTAGAAGCAACTCCAGTATGGGCATAACATAACAGATTTTGGTGAAATTGGGACGATAAATGATTAAATCTTAACTAATATATATGGTGATAGATATTATGCTATGAGATAATATTTCCTATAAAATTTAACAAAATGTATGGGTAAAATATATGATGTTATTAAGCTTATTTTCCCTCTTAATCCACTTAAGGAGTGCATTCATTGTGTATCAAAAGGTTCCCATGGTTTGTGATTCATCTCAAATTAGAACAGTCCACATACAAAGTTGCATGTTCTCTTTAATTCCTGTTTTTTTTTTCCTTTTATTTTTTATCCTTAGTGTAACTGTTTGAACCTTATAAATTGCCGATGGTATGCAGGTAAGAATTCTTTTATCTGGTTAGGACCAACGCCAAGGGTGACTATCTTAGATCCAGAGCAAATCAAAGATATATTTAACAAGATCTATGACTTCCCAAAGCCTGATATAAATCCACTTTTCAAGTTACTAGCAACTGGCCTTGCAGGCTATGAAGGAGAAAAGTGGAGCAAGCACAGAAGGTTAATCAACCCTGCTTTCAATTTAGAAAAATTAAAGGTCAGTTGCTTGCATTTGCTAGATATGGATTTGTGTTATGCTTTAAAACATATCAGAAAAAAACTAAGGAATTGCGTTTGTACGTGTATGTGTTTGTTTTCTTCTCCTTTAACAAGGAAAAATGTACTCTCCCTAGAAATGCAGCATAGATTTGGCAAGCAACATATTTTGTAAGCATAAACAAAATATTGATACAAAAGGGTACCTGAATTTATATACACAATTCATAGAAAGAAAAAGAAAAGTCCTTTTCTTTGACGGTTATTTTTATACACAAGTAGATTCTGCCTGCTATTTTTATGCAACTATATTGCATGCAAGCAGCATATACTTTTCTTAACAGCACAAGTTCGGTTTATAAGGAACATGCATATTGAAGCCTGGATGTTTTTATGGTTAGTTTGAGTTAAGTGATTCTAACTCCGAGTGATTTCCTTATTACACCACAGGCCATGTTACCGTTATTCTTCGAAAGTTGCAATGATCTGGTTAACAAATGGGAAAGAATGTTGTCTTCCGACGGATCATGTGAAATAGATGCATGGCCTTTCCTTCAGAATATGACTAGTGATGTTATCGCTCGATCAGCATTTGGAAGTAGCTTTGAAGAAGGAAGAAGAATATTTCAACTTCAAAGAGAGCAAACTAAACTTGCATTGCAAGTTATCTTAAAAGTTCAAATCCCTGGATGGAGGTAACTTACTGGTTTGATTTGATGACTAAAGCAGTTCAAGCCTATTAAACGAGTTTTTTTTTCACTAAATTACCCTTACTATATGGAATGCAGGAAACAATGATTAGCAATAATAAAATATAATAGGAATCACAGAAATTTAATTTATAGAACAACAAATTTACAGAATATTTAGAAGGGAAATATTTGGTTTCTCTTAAATGCAAATTCAATAGGGAAAAGGTTCATTCAATGTTAAACTGAAACTACTAGCAAGTAACATCTACCAAATGTGTGGCAAAGATATGTTCTACCTCAATTTACAGCTTGCAATAGCAAAATTCTATCTGTTAGGGAAAACCATCCTCTTCATGTACAAACTTAATGGGATGGAACAATGTATATTTGTAGGTTTTTACCTACTAAAAGCCATAGGAGAATGAAGGAAATTGACAGAGATATAAAAGCTTCGTTGAAGGATATGATTTACAAGAGGGAGAAAGCACTAAAGAAGGGTGAAGCCATTAATGATGACCTATTAGGTATACTTTTGGAGTCAAATCACAAGGAAATTCAAGAACATGCAAAGGGAGACAATAAGAATGTTGGAATGAGTCTTGAAGATGTAATCGAGGAATGCAAGCTATTCTACTTTGCAGGGCAGGAAACCACTTCAGTTTTGCTGGTTTGGACAATGGTGTTACTGAGTAGGTACCCTGATTGGCAAGAACGTGCAAGGGAGGAAGTCTTGCAAGTCTTTGGCAATCAAAAGCCAAGTTTTGATGGTTTAAATCGCCTAAAGATTGTAAGTACTGTATTATATATCGTATGCTAAATTATATGTCCTCTATATTCACTACAAATCTTTTTTGTATCAGGTCACTATGATTTTGAATGAGGTTCTTAGATTATACCCACCAGCACTTGGGATGAATCGACTTGCTAAAAGAGATTTGAAACTTGGAAACATAACATTACCTGCTGGAGTGCAGATTTTCCTCCCAACTGTTTTGGTTCACCATGACTGTGAATTCTGGGGTGAAGATGCTAAGCAGTTCAATCCTGAGAGATTTTCTGAAGGAGTTCTAAAAGCAACAAAGGGTAGAGTTTCATTTTTCCCTTTTGGATGGGGTCCTAGAATATGCATTGGACAAAACTTCTCCTTATTGGAAGCAAAGATGGCTTTGTCAATGATTTTACAGCATTTCTCATTTGAACTTTCTCCAGCATATGCTCATGCTCCAGCTATGTTAATCACTCTTCAACCTCAGTATGGTGCTCATATCATTCTCCATAAAGTGAAAATGTGAAAATAAAACACACTAAAAGCTTGTAATGTAATAAGAAAATCACTTCTTAGATACTGTCCTGTGTTTACTTATTACTCTCATTTACATGTTTACACTACTACAGTAAAGCTTATAATGTAATAACAAAATCACTTCTGGGATATTATCATATATTTAATTACTTTCCTTTACATGTTTGTTTGTGTGTGAGAATTCTTTTTTTTAAGTGGTTGCTTTGTAATTGAACAGACAAAAGACAAAAAACGATTCCATTCTAAAATACATCCAAATATTGACAGTTTAAATGCTCGAATCTTTGTTTAATTTTGTTAAGCAATGTTGTTTAACAGTCGTTTAAAGGGTTGATTCAAGAAATTCCTTTACCTTGTGTTTAGTTAAAAAAATTCACAATTTCTAAATCATTCTCAAATAAGAATTTCAAGTGAGTTTATTTGTTTTATCTTTTAAATGTTATGTTTAAATAAGGAGATTTTACTAGTGCAGAAAAATCCATCCATTTACGACAGTCTATATATACTGGTTTTAAGTGTCAAACACTATGGCCAAACGAAAGTATATATGGCAGTTCTTCTTAAAATTGTTGTATATTCCATTTACTGGAGATATTGATGGGGGTTTTACCTAAGAATCGTAGTCTATTAGTGTAACATACTGATAAGTGCCAATGTGTAGTTGTGTAGTTGTTATGATTGATAAAATTGAATACTTTGGAACTTAATTGTTTCTTAATGTAAGAAAGTTACCCTAATATGAGAATTATTGAATCTGATTATATATTTTGAACCAAGAAACAAATGAAGAAATTTAATCTCAATTTTTGTGTAAATTGCAGATGAATATGAAGCATTGAAAGAATTATTCAAGCTGGCATTGAAAGAAAGAAAGTAAAAACTTAATTGGATCACAAGAAGATTTAGCTCAAGCTAGAGGATTTAGCTCAAGCTAAAACTGTCCAGAGTTGATTAAAGGTGCAGTACAATTCTAGCCCAGGCTAGAATTGCTAGCTCAAGCTAAAACTGTCCAGAGTTGATTAAAGGTGCAATACAATTCTAGCACAGGCTAGAATCGCTAGCTCAAGCTAAAAATGCACCGAAAGATCTAGCTTAAGCTAAAACGGGCTAACTTGAGCTAAATTTGATTATATAAATTTTGAAACACAACTCAAAACCAGCGATGAAAAAAAATTGGGTTTTTATAGAGAGAGAGACTAGTGAGAGAAAGAGAAGAAACCTCTGTTCTTAGGAGAAGAAATTGTTAGAATATATGGCCTTAAACGAGAGGGGGGGTGAATTGTTTAAGAAAGATTTTTTGAAAACTTTTAAGCTTAGAATGGAAATACTTCAGAAGAACCTTGATTGAGAATTCAGTTTCTCCAAAACAAACAGCAAAAGCACAAAGCTGGAAAAACAATCGGTTGTTTATACCAGTTCCAAAATATCAAACAGAATTAAAGAGATAGGGATAGAGAAATTGTACACAGTTGTTTATACTGGTTCACTCCAATCCAGAGCTACATCCAGTCTTCTCAGAAACCCTGAGGAAATCCACTAAGCAACCACACCTTGATCACTTACAACAACAACCAAGAGAATGACCTTGAACACCTCAAGAAACACACTCTCCTTGGCCAACACTAAGATTGCTGATCTTGAACACCTCAAGAACACACAGCCAATCTCAGCAACACACACAAACATAATTGTTCAGCAGTTTACACAGATTACACTTGTTACAGATGGAAATCTGAAATCAATACAAGAGAATCCTATTCAGCACCTTGATCAATCTCTCAACTCTTTTGCAATCTCAGAATACTTTGAAAAACTCTTCTTAGATCAAAACTATGTTTCAAGATTCTTAATATATCAAAACTGTTTTTCAGAATATATCTAAGAATATAGTTTGTTATCAAATCTTAACAAACTCTTAATTGCATTTAAAATAGATTGGTCAAAGCATTTAATGACTGGAGCGTATTCTGTTAAAGCATTTAAAGCTCAGTCAAAGAAAACAGTTTTTCTGTTATGGTTTTAAAACAAACAATCGATTGTTTCCTCAAATCAATCGGTTGTTTTGTTACTTAACAAAAACACCATTCAAAAACAGTTTTCAAACTTTCTAAAAAACACCTAAGTGTAAACAATCGGTTGTTTCGACAAAACAATCGGTTGTTTCAACTTAGTTTGAAAAACATTTTGCTTTGATAAACTTGATATGCTAATTGCTTTGAGATTTAATCTAGGTGTTGATTACAACATAGAACTACCCCAGAACAAGACTAAAACAGCACAGCAGCATCAAGCAAAGCAGAGGCTTCATCATCCTTCAAAGGGTTTGGATTCTTCAAAACATTGAACACCAATTGGTTCAACAATCTCCCCCTATTTGATGAAGACAAATCCCTGGTGCTTGTGTTCCTGCAGAGAAAGTATTCATACTATCCAAAGCTTCTTACAGCAGCAAGTTGGATTTCACTCATTAAGCATAATAAACAATCGGTTGTTTACATGAAACAATCGGTTGTTTCTATCAGCAGCAGCAGAAAGCAATTTTATATTCAAAGATTTAAACATTTTATGCATATAAGACATAGATATACAAGAACCAATAATTCTCCCCCTATTTGTCTTCACAAATAGACTTTAACATGTATTAAAAACAAATTTAAGAGAGATTATTAAGATCAAGAATACCTAACTCATTTCTCAAGAAGAAAAACCTCTCTTTTGGCAAAGGCTTTTTGAAGATGTCAGCTAGCTGCAGTTTGGTCTCCACAAACTTCACTTCACAGTTCCCATTTTGCACATGATCTCTAATGAAATGATGTCTTATCTCAATATGTTTTGTCCTTGAGTGCTGAATTTGATTTTTGGTAAGATTGATTGCACTTGTGTTATCACACATCAAGGGAACTTTGCTTATTTGTAAACCAAAATCTGCAAGTTGTTGCTTGAGCCATAGGATCCGTGCACAGCAGCTACCTACAGCTATATATTCTGCCTCAGCAGTAGAAAGAGAAACACATGCTTGCTTCTTGCTATGCCATGAGATTAGGCTTGAGCCAAGAAGGTGACAAGTGCCACTTGTGTTTTTTCTATCTAGCTTGCAACCTGCAAAATCAGAATCTGAATAGTCAATTAAGTGTATTGGAGAATGAGAAGGATACCATAGTCCTACAGAAGATGTTCCTTTGAGATATTTCAGAATCCTTTTTGCTGCTTTGAAGTGTGACTCCTTAGAATTTGCTTGATATCTTGCACATAGACACACCGCACACATGATGTCCGGTCTACTTGCTGTGAGATAAAGCAATGATCCAATCAAACCTCTGTATTTTGTTTGATCTATACTCTTTCCAGCTGCATCTGCATCCATATAGCAGCTTGATGGCATTGGAGTGCTTGCCTCTTTGCAATTCTCCATGTCAAACTTTTTGAGAATTTCCTTGCAATACTTTGATTGACTTTGGAAGATCCCATTCTTTGTTTGTTTAACCTGCAAACCAAGAAAGAAAGATAGTTCTCCCAACATAGACATTTCAAACTCACCTTTCATTGCAGCCACAAATTCTTTACACAATCTATCTTGTGTAGCACCAAAGATGATGTCATCAACATAGATTTGCACAAGAATAATTTCTGCATTAGACTTCTTGATGAAGAGAGTCTTGTCTACCATTCCACTTTCATAACCATGAGATAGCAGAAAGTTGCAAAGCCTCTCATACCACTGCCTTGGAGCTTGTTTCAGACCATACAAAGCTTTCTTCAACTTGAAGACATGATTAGGAAACTTGTGATCTTCAAAACCCGGTGGTTGATCTACATAGACTTCCTCATTGATGTAGCCATTCAAGAAGGCACTCTTTACATCCATTTGGAAGAGTTTGAAGCCACTAATACTTGCAAAAGCCAGCAGCAGCCTTACAGCCTCCAATCTAGCCATAGGAGCAAAGGTTTCACCATAGTATATGCCTTCCTCTTGATTGTAGCCTTTGGCAACTAGCCTTGCTTTGTTTCTAGTGATCACTCCATCCTCATCTAGCTTGTTCCTGTAAACCCATTTTGAACCAATAATATTCATTTCATTAGTTTTAGGGACAAGAAACCATACCTCATTTCTTTCAAATTGGTTTAGCTCTTCATGCATAGCCTCAACCCATTTCTCATCCTTGAGAGCTTCTTCAATTTACTTTGGTTCAATTTGAGAGACAAAAGTTGTGTGCCTGCAGTAGTTTGAGATAGAGCTATGTGTGGAGACACCTTCCTTTATCTGCCCTATGATGTTATCCACTGACAGATCTCTAGGAATCCTCCACTCTTTGGGCAGCTCACTCTGTTGCAGAATTTCAATCGGTTGTTTCTGCGAATCAACCGGTTGTTTTTCTGCACAGATATCTAGCTTCTCCAAACTGATGCTCTGTTCGTCTTCCTCAGCACTGATCTTTGGGTTCTCACTGATTCTGCGATCTACCTCATCAAAGACTACATGTACTGATTCTTCTACAGTCATCAATCTTTTGTTCTAGACTCTATATGCATGGCTTGTGAGAGAATAACCAATGAAAATACCAAGGTCAGCTTTTTCATCAAACTTTCCCAAGCTTTCCTTTCCATTGTTGAGAACAAAACAGCTACAACCAAATACTTTGAGGTGATTGATGTTAGGTTTCCTTCCATTGGACAGCTCATATGGGGTTTTCTTCAAGATGGGCCTTATAAGCACCCTATTCATCACATAGCAAGAGGTGCTCACTGCATCTGCCCAAAAATACTTAGGAAGTGATGATTCACTAAGCATTGTCCTTGCAAGCTCTTCAAGAGATCTGTTCTTCCTCTCTACAACTCCATTCTGCTGTGGTGTTCTTGGAGCAGAGAAATTGTGTAGGATTCCCAACTTCTCACAAAACTTTGCAAACTTCTCATTTTGAAATTCTCCTCCATGGTCACTTCTTATGGAGCCAATGTTGTTGTTCTTTGTGTTTTGAAGCCTTCTTGCTAGCTTTTTGAATGCAGCAAAGACATCACTCTTTGATTCCAAGAACAAAGTCCAAGTGTACCTAAAGAAATCATCAACAATAACAAGAGCATAATAATTTCCACCAAGACTCATAGTTCTAGAGGGTCCAAAGAGATCCATGTGAAGGAGTTCAAGAGGTCTCAATGAAGAGACAAGATTTTTGGTTTTAAAAGAACTCTTCACTTGTTTCCCCTTTTGGCAAGCTTCACAAATGTGATCCCTTTCAAACTTGAGTTTTGGAAGCCCAATCACAAGATCTTTTGATACTAGCTTGTTCAAATGATTCATGTGAATATGAGCAATTCTTCTATGCCCAAACCAAGATTCATCTTGCTTGGAGAGAAGACATCCAATTGAACATGGTGTAGAGATATCTAGAAGATACACATTATTAACTCTCTTACCTACCAACATTACCTCTTTGGTGTTGGGTAGACAGATTTCACATATGTTTGTCTTGAACATTACTTGATATCCCTTGTCACATAGTTGGCTAATACTCAGAAGATTATGCTTTAGGCCTTCAACAAAGAGCACATCATGAATCACCAAGATGCTTTCATCTCCTATGGATCCTCTTCCAAGTATTCTTCCTTTGTTGTTGTCTCCATAGGTGACATAACCCTCTTGCTTGAAGGATATTCTCAGGAACTTTGATTTGTCCCCTGTCATATGCTTGGAGCATCCACTGTCCAAGTACCAAAGATGTTTTCTTTCCTCCAATATGTCCTACAAAAAGATTATCAAGTACATAGGTTTGGTCCCCTTATGAATGTGGGTCCATTTGGTTTATACTCATCAATACAAGCTTTATTTTTCTTGGGAATCCACTTCATAAGCCCTTTAGGAACAACATGTTTTATGATTTTACAGAATCACACAGAATGACCTCTTTTCATGCAATAGAAGCATGTAACAATCGGTTGTTTCGATGGTCCAATCGATTGTTTTTCTGGCATTTTCGAAAATGATTTTGAAAATCTATCTTGCTTGTTTTGTGGATTAAAACCCAATCCAGATTTTCCAAAAACACAATTTTGAGATGCTAGCACACTCTCAAAGTTAGATTGGCCTTTAGAAAGCTTATCCACTGTTTTAACAAGATAGTGGACCTTCTTTTCAAGATTTTCGCAATTTTCACAAACTAGAGTATCACACCTGCAAGAGGAGTTTTTGTAAATGATTTCCAGATTTTCAAAATCCATTTTTTGAGTTTTCTAAATCCTCTTCCAGTGCCTTTACTCTGTTTTCAAGCCAACTATTCTTTTCTTTCAACCGATTGTTCAAGAGAGCCAATCGGTTGGCTTCTTCACGAGTTTCTTGAAAGGCTTGAAGCAATTGACCATCATTTTCAGAGTTTGAATAGTTTGATGAACTTACACTACATGAGTCATCTTCCCTTCTGGCCATTAAGCAAAGATTGAGGCTTTTCTTGTTTTGCCTTTTCTTTCTTCTTGCTTGACTCTTTGTCATTGCTTCCTTTGGTTCATGAGCAGCCTTGAGTGTCTCCCACATTTCCTTAGCAGTTTTGCACTTTGATATTCTGAAAAAATTCATTAGTTTCTAGTGCGGATGCTATAATGTTTTGAGCAGACTTATCAAGCTGAGCCATCTTACATTCATCATCTGTCCATTTGGACAAAGGTTTTGTAAAGAAAGCATTTTCCTTTTTGAATTTTGGAATGTAAGGACCATTCTCAATTGAGTCCCAAATTCTTTGATCAATAGATTCAATAAAGATTTTCATTGTTGCTTCCCAAAACTTGTAATTCAATCCACAGAATAAAGGTGGTTTGTAGATTGAAGCACCCTCCTCAAAAGATAGTTTTCCAGCCATTGAAAAAAGATTTTTGGATCAACTTGAATAACTTTCAAGAACCAAGCTCTTGATGCCAATTGTTAGAATATATGGCCTTAAACGAGAGGGGGGGGGGGGTGAATTGTTTAAGAAGGATTTTTTGAAAACTTTTAAGCTTAGAATGGAAATACTTCAGAAGAACCTTGATTGAGAATTCAGTTTCTCCAAAACAAACAGCAAAAGCACAAAGCTAGAAAAACAATCGGCTGTTTTAACGAAACAATCGGTTGTTTATACCAGTTCCAAAATATCAAACAGAATTAAAGAGATAGGGATAGAGAAATTGTACACAGTTGTTTATACTGGTTCACTCCAATCCAGAGCTACATCCAGTCTTCTCAGAAACCCTGAGGAAATCCACTAAGCAACCACACCTTGATCACTTACAACAACAACCAAGAGAATGACCTTGAACACCTCAAGAAACACACTCTCCTTGGCCAACACTAAGATTGCTGATCTTGAACACCTCAAGAACACACAGCCAATCTCAGCAACACACACAAACATAATTGTTCAGCAGTTTACACAGATTACACTTGTTACAGATGGAAATCTGAAATCAATACAAGAGAATCCTATTCAGCACCTTGATCAATCTCTCAACTCTTTTGCAATCTCAGAATACTTTGAAAAACTCTTCTTAGATCAAAACTATGTTTCAAGATTCTTAATATATCAAAACTGTTTTTCAGAATATATCTAAGAATATAGTTTGTTATCAAATCTTAACAAACTCTTAATTGCATTTAAAATAGATTGGTCAAAGCATTTAATGACTGGAGCGTATTCTGTTAAAGCATTTAAAGCTCAGTCAAAGAAAACAGTTTTTCTGTTATGGTTTTAAAACAAACAATCGATTGTTTCCTCAAATCAATCGGTTGTTTTGTTACTTAACAAAAACACCATTCAAAAACAGTTTTCAAACTTTCTAAAAAACACCTAAGTGTAAACAATCGGTTGTTTCGACAAAACAATCGGTTGTTTCAACTTAGTTTGAAAAACATTTTGCTTTGATAAACTTGATATGCTAATTGCTTTGAGATTTAATCTAGGTGTTGATTACAACATAGAACTACCCCAGAACAAGACTAAAACAGCACAGCAGCATCAAGCAAAGCAGAGGCTTCATCATCCTTCAAAGGGTTTGGATTCTTCAAAACATTGAACACCACTTGGTTCAACAAAACTTGCTCAGATCAGCCCTTCTTATGCAATCCAGATCAAGAATGAAGATTGGAGGAGTTGTCATGAGTGGCTAAGTTCTTTCTAACTTGGGATTGAATGTAATTTACCTTGATCAAATGTATTCTTGGTGATATATATATATATATATATATATATATATATATATATAATTCTTTTTTGTACTTGTTCTTGGTATTTTTGTTTTATGCTTATTGCTTGATTCTGTCTTATCAATAGAGTCTTGATTTTGATCCTTAAATTTAACTGGAAAGTACCTTTAAGGATATGAAATAAATGAAAATACTTGATAACTTGTAATGCTAGGAATAGATTCTAGGTTATTAATTGCATTATAATTTTGTTCCTAAAGCTGGATGATTTGTTAAATATCTGAGGAATCAGTGTTTGAGAAATTATCTTATGAATTTCATTTGTGAGGAATCAAGATGAATGACTTTAAATTAAGCATCAAGAATAAGTAGTTTTGAGTATTATATATTGTATTATTTCAAAATACAGATGATTGAGATAGACGCAATTCAATCCCAAGTATCTTTCTCTATAATTGATAAGTTAGTTTTGTATTTGGTTGAATCAAACCCTATATCTCTTAGTTACTAGTGAAATCTTTAATTTGTTAATGAACAAGTTCTCAACAATCAAAATTATTTTCTATACTTGATGAGTTTTAAAACAGAACATCTTAATTAGAATTGTTCTCTGTGGGTTCGACATTTGTACTTTAAAAAGTACTATATTACAGTTGATTCGGTACACTTGCCGAGAAATATTGATCCTGCCTGTTGACCGGAGCGCTGGAGAATGCCTCGTCAAAGGATCGACGTGCGCGCCGCCTCTCACCTCCGTTCCTCCTCTGGATCTATCTCAAGAACCTGCAAAGAAACGATACGGCGCCGCTGCGGCCGATCGCACTCCGACGCTCAAGTCAGTGGCGGTATCACCAAATACTAAGAATTGGAATCGTGCAAATCTCTCTCACAAACAGCTCTGTCACTCGCAAGCGTAAAGTGTATGAACTGAACGTGCGTACCTTTAGAAAATCTGTTAGGAACTCTTATATACCTGGTGGTTTTCTCTCTCCTGGCAGTTACAGACTTGGACACGTGGCTCGTATCCAACTGTACACGTGCCATCATCTGGGGCTCTCTGACTTGGCGCTGCTTCTACTCTCATTTTGGCTAAGTTACCTATGCATGGTACTGCCCAGTGCATAGCTAACTCAGGAGTGCGATCTCTACTGAAACTGGCGAGGTAGGGCCTTCATACACCTTCCCTGTGGTCTCGCCGGCCGCCTTCATAATCTGCTTCTCCTTCATCTTCGGCGATGTGCTTGTTCTGGCGATCTCCGACTGCCTGGTCGCCTGAGTCTGCATCTGGCGACTTCATCCACAACCTGGCGATCGCCTATTCTGGTAAGCTGGAGATCGGAACACGCCAACTTAACTATCGGCGACTACACGTGCCTCCCGACTTCCTTCCCAACTGTCAACCTGGCGCCTTGTCAACACGCCTATACTGTAGCAGGATGCCACGTCATCGCACCCGACCACCAGGGCGGTACAAATATCAACAAGTTTTTGGTGCCGTTGCCGGGGAACAATTTCTTTTAAGAATTTCTGAAGTATAACTCACTGAGTATTGTGAATATTCTGTTTTCTTTGTGAACATACACTTGTTTATATTTTATTCTTTTATCCTGTGTTAATCCTTGCTTGAGTTGTCTTAGATACATGTTATTGAGAGGACAGGTTCCTGAAGATTAATTGGAATTTGATCCAGAAATCGAGAAGATAGCTAGAGAAAATCAGAGCAAGAAGAGAGAAGAAAAGAAGAAGCAAGGACAAACAAAAGGAGAATCTTCCAACACTCTCAACTCACACAATCAAACAGAGTTCCAAATGGCTGAAAATAGACAAAATCCACCTAGAAGGACATTGGGAGACTATGCTATGCAACAAGGACCGAGGCATTTCTCCAGCATAGCCATACCTCCTGCCACCAAATCATTAGAAATGAAGCCAGCTTTTCTTAGCTTAATCAGCACTCATCAATTCACTGGAATGGATCATGAGGACCCTTATACTCATCTATCCACATTCTATGAGTTGGTTGGGACCATGGGCTTCGAGGAAAATGATATTGAATCTGTTTATTTGTGTCTATTTCCTTTCTCACTTGCAGGCAAAGCAAAAGAATGGTTAAAGTCGCATCCAAACCAGAGTCTAAGTAGCTGGAATGATGTAGAAGAGAAATTCCTACATAGATTTTTCCCTCTCTCTCGATATATCAAGGCTAAGTCTGATATCTCCACATTCAGGCAAGGGCCAGAAGAACCTTTTTGTGAAGCTTGGGAACGCTTTAAAGTGATGTTAAGAAGATGTCCTAATCATGGCTTTGAGGATATTGCTCAGTTGAACATATTCCACAATGGTTTGAGGCCTGATACTAAAATGATCTTGGATGCTGCAGCAAGAGGTACAATGATGAGTGTTGATGCAGAACAAGCTACAAGAATCATTGATGCCTTAGCCTCAATAGATTACCAAGCTCAACATGATAGATATACAGTGCAAAAGAAAGGGGTGTTGGATCTTAGTACTTCAGATGCAATTTTAGCACAAAACAAGATTTTGACTCGGGAAATTGAGGCATTAACCAAGCAAATGTGAAAATTGCCTCAACAATTACATGCAGTAAATTCTCATTCAATTCAGAATCAAGCTTTGAAGTATGATTTTTGTGGGGGAGAACATCTTAATGGTCAATGCTCTTACCAAAATCCATCAGAGGAAGAGGTTCAGTATATGAATAATCAAGGAAGGCAAGGTGGCTTTGCATATAATTTTCCAAATAACATGACTCAAGGATGGAGGAATAATCCAAATCAAGGATTTGGGTGGAAGCAAGAGGCTGGATCATCTAACAAACAAGCTCCTTATCAGCAGCAACCACATTATCCTTCCGTTCATGAGAGAACATCCAAATTGGAGGATACTTTTGAGAAACTCATGCAAGCCTCTCTATCTAATCAGAAAAATACTGAAGCATCAATAAGAAATTTAGAAACGCAGGTGGGGCAGCTGGCTAAACAGTTAGCTGATAATCAAGGAAGTCAATTTTCAGCAAATACACAAACCAATCCCAAAGAGCATTGCAAGTCTATCACCACTAGAAGTGGGAAAGTTATAGGAAAAGGAATTGGAGATAATTTATTTGTTGAGGAAGAGGTTTTAAGTGAGAGAGAAAATGAAAAAGAACAAATTGAGTGTAAGGGGGGAGAAGGAAGGAATAAGGAAGATGTTGTAGATATTGGAGAGAAAATAGAAAAAAATCAAAAAAGTGAAAAACAAGAGAGGAGTGTTCCTATAAAAGATGTACCTTATCCACATGCTCCTACAAAGAAAGACAATTTGCAAGATTCATGGATATTCTCAAAAGACTGCAAATTAACATTCCTTTTACTAAAGATTTAGAGCAGATGCCTACATATGCTAAATTCATGAAGGAATTATTGACAAAGAAAAGAAAGTTCAATGACCAGGAAATAGTTGAATTGGAAGCTGGATGCAGTGCTATAATTCAAAAATCATTACCACAGAAATCCAGAGATCTTGGGAGTTTCGCTTTGCCAGTTACCATAGGAAATCTCACTGTTGGAAAGGAATTATTGGATCTTGGAGCTAGTATTAGTTTGATGCCTCTATCAATGCTGAAGAAAATTGGAGATGTAGAAGTGAGACCAACAAGAATGACTTTGCAGTTGGCTGATAGATCAATCAAATATCCACATGGAATAGTTGAAGATTTGTTGGTAAAGGTGGATAAATTTCTCTTCCCAGTAGATTTTGTTGTTATGGATATTGAAGAAGATGTTGAAGTACCTTTGATATTGGGAAGACCATTTATGAAAACTGCCAAAGTTATAATTGATGTAGACAAAGGAAAATTAAAGGTTTGTGTTCAAGATGAAGAAGTAAGCTTCAATATTTTTGAAGCAATGAAGTATTCAAATGATCAAAAAGAGTGTTTCAGAGTGGATGTGATTGATGATATTTGTTTTGAAACTCAAAAAAATTGTTTAACAGTTGAACCTTTAATGAAAGTTATCATGGATAGTATTGAAGACATAGATGAAGGGGAAAGAAAAGAAATACAGGACTGTGTTGAAGAGTTAGATAAGGCTAAAGAGATTTTTTATGATGCTAGTCAAAAGCAAGATCTAATCAAAGAAGAAATTTCTCAACCTCAAAAGATAGAATTGAAACAGCTACCAACTCATTTGAAATATGTTTTTTTGGCAGAAAATGGGGAGAAACCAGTCATTCTCAGCAATTCTCTAACAGCAGAAGAAGAAGAGGAAGTAGTGAAAGTGTTAAAGTCAAATAAAGGAGCAATAGGATGGACTCTATCTGATTTGAAAGGCATAAGTCCTTCTTATTGTATGCACAAAATTCACATGGAACAAGACTTCAAACCTGTAGCTCAACCTCAACGACGCCTAAATCCTACTATGAAGGAAGTAGTAAAGAAAGAAGTTCAGAAGCTATTGGAAGCAGGGATGTTTATCCTATATCAAATAGTGCCTGGGTCAGTCCTGTGCAAGTAGTTCCAAAGAAAGGTGGCATGACAGTAATTCATAATGACAAAAATGAGTTAATTCCAACAAGAACAGTCACAGGTTGGAGGATGTGTATTGATTATAGAAAACTCAATCAAACCACAAGAAAAGATCATTTTCCATTACCCTTCATGGATCAAATCCTGGAGAGATTGGCAGGCAAAGCTTATTACTGCTTTTTGGATGGTTATTCAGGTTATAATCAAATTGTTGTAAATCCAGAAGATCAAGAAAAGACTGCTTTCACTTGTCCTTTTGGTATTTTTGCATATAGAAAGATGCCATTTGGATTGTGTAATGCTCCAACAACTTTTCAAAGATGCATGTTTGCTATTTTTACAGATCTCTTAGAAAAGGGAATTGAAGTTTTCATGGATGATTTTTCTGTTTATGGAGCTACTTTTAGTTCTTGTTTGAAGAATTTAGATACCATACTAAAACGGTGTGTGGAGACCAATCTTGTTCTCAATTGGGAAAAATGTCACTTTATGGTGAGAGAAGATATAGTTTTAGGACACAAAATCTCTAGCAAAGGGATTGAGGTAGATAGAGCCAAAGTTGAAGTTATTGAAAAGCTACCTCCACCAGTCAACATCAAAGGAATCAGAAGTTTTCTGGGTCATGCTAGTTTTTACAGGAGATTCATCAAGGATTTTTCAAAGAAACCTCTCTGTTAGAATATATGGCCTTAAACGAGAGGGGGGGGGGGGGTGAATTGTTTAAGAAAGATTTTCGCAGACTTTTAACCTTAGAATGAAAATACTTTGAAAGAACCTTGATTAGGAATTCAGTTTTTCCAAAACAAACAGCAAAAGCACAAAGCTGGAAAACAATCGGTTGTTTTAGCGAAACAATCGGTTGTTTATACCAGTTCCAAAAATAACAAAACTGAATTAAAGAGATAGGGATAGAGAAATTATACACAATTGTTTATACTGGTTCACTCCAATCCAGAGCTACATCCAGTCTTCTCAGAAACCCTGAGGAAATCCACTAAGCAATCACCACTTCATCACTTACACCACAACCAAGAGAATGACCTTGAACACCTCAAGACACACACTCTCCTTGGCCAACACTAAGATTGATGATCTTGAACACCTCAAGAACACACAACCAATCTCAGCAACACACACAAACAAATCTTTCAGCAGTTTACAAAGATTACACTTGTTACAAATGAATATTTGAAATCAATACAAGTAAAATCCTATTCAGCACCTTGATCAATCTCTCAACTCTTTAGCAATCTCAGAACTCTTTGAAAAACTCTTAGATTAAAAAACTATGTTTCAAGATTCTTAAAACATTAAAACAGTTTTTCAGAATATATCTAAGAATATAGTTTGTTATCAAATCTTAACAAACTCTTAATTGCATTTAAAGTTGATTGGTCAAAGCATTTAATGACTGGAGCGTATTCAGTTAAAGCATTTAAAGCTCAGTCAAAGAAAACAGTTTTTCTGTTATGGTTTTAAAACAAACAATCGATTGTTTCCTCGAACCAATCGGTTGTTTTGTTACTTAACAAAATACACCATTCAAAAACAGTTTTCAAACTTTCTCAAAACATCTAAGTGTAAACAATCGGTTGTTTCGACAAAACAATCGGTTGTTTCAAATTAGTTTGAAAAAATTTTGCTTTGATAAAAATGAGATGCTAATTGCTTTGAGATTTAATCTAAGGGTTTATTACAACATTGAACTACCCCAGAACAAAGCTAAAACCAGCACAGCAGCATCAAGCAAAGCAGAGGCTTCATCATCCTTCAAAAGATTTGGATTCTTCAAAACATTGAACACCACTTGGTTCAACAATCTCCCCCTATTTGATGAAGATAAATCACTGGTGCTTGTGTTGTACTGATTAAATCTGAAGCAGTTCCTGCAGAGAAAGCATTCATACTATCCAAGGCTTCTTACAGCAGCAAGTTAGATTACAACTTTTTAAACATGATAAACAATCGGTTGTTTACACGAAACAATCGGTTGTTTCTATTAGCAGTAGCAGAAAGCAATTTTATATTCAAAGATTTAAAGATTTTATGCAAAACAGACATAGATATACAAGAACCAATAATTCTCCCCTTATTTGTCTTCACAAATAGACTTTAACATGTATCAAAAATAGATTTAAGCGAGATTATTAAGATCAAGAATACCTAACTCATTTCTCTAGAAGAAAAACCTCTCTTTTGGCAAAGGCTTTGTGAAGATGTCAGCTAGTTGTAGTTTGGTTTCCACAAACTTCACTTCACAGTTCCCATTTTGCACATGATCTCTGATGAAATGATGTCTTATTTCAATATGTTTGGTCCTTGAGTGCTGAATTTGATTTTTGGTAAGGTTTATTGCACTTGTGTTATCACACATCAAGGGAACCTTGCTGATTTGTAAACCAAAATCTGCAAGTTGTTGTTTGAACCATAGGATTTGTGCACAGCAGCGAACAGCAGCTATATATTCTGCTTCAGCAGTAGATAGAGCAACACATGCTTGCTTCTTGCTATGCCATGAGATTAGACTTGAGCCAAGAAGATGACAAGTGCCACTTGTGCTCTTTCTATCTAGCTTGCAACCTGCAAAGTCAGAATCTGAATAACCAATCAAGTGTGTTGGAGAATGAGAAGGATACCATAGACCTACATATGATGTTCCTTTAAGATATTTCAGAATCCTTTTTGCAGCTTTGAAGTGTGACTCTTTAGGATTTGCTTGATATCTTGCACATAGACACACCGCAAACATGATGTCCGGTCTACTTGCTGTGAGATAAAGCAATGATCCAATCAAACCTCTGTATTTTGTTTGATCTATACTCTTTCCAGCTGCATCTGCATCCATATAGCAGCTTGATGGCATTGGAGTGCTTGCCTCTTTGCAATTCTCCATTTCAAACTTTTTGAGAATTTCCTTGCAATACTTTGATTGACTTAGGAAGATCCCATCCTTTGATTGTATAACCTGCAATCCAAGAAAGAAAGATAGTTCTCCCATCATAGACATTTCAAACTCACCTTTCATTGCAGCCACAAACTCTTCACACAACCTATCTTGAGTAGCAACAAAAATGATGTCATCAACATAGATTTGCACAAGAATTATTTCTGCATTTGACTTCTTGATGAAGAGAGTCTTGTCTACCATTCCTCTTTCATAACCATGTGATAGCAGAAAGTTGCTAAGCCTCTCATACCACTGCCTTGGTGCTTGTTTCAGACCATACAAAGCTTTCTTCAACTTGAAGACGTGATTGGGATACTTGTGATCTTCAAAACCCGGTGGTTGATCTACAAACACTACCTCATTGATGTAGCCATTCAATAAGGCACTCTTTACATCCATTTGGAAGAGTTTAAAACCACTCATACATGCAAAAGCGAGCAGCAGCCTCACAGCCTCCAATCTAGCCACAGCAGCAAAGGTTTCACCATAGTCTATGCCCTCTTCTTGATTCTAGCCTTTGGAAACTAGCCTTGCCTTGTTTCTAGTGATCACTCCATCCTCATCTAGCTTGTTCCTGAAAACCCATTTTGAACCAATAACATTCATTTCATTAGTTTTAGGGACAACAAACCATTTCTTTTAAATTGGTTTAGCTCTTCATGCATAGCTTCAACCCACTTCTCATCCTTGAGAGCTTCTTCAATTTACTTTGGTTAAATTTGAGAGACAAAAGTTGTGTGCCTGCAGTAGTTTTAGATAGAGCTACGTGTGCAGACACCTTCCTTTATTTGCCCTATGATGTTATCCACTGACAGATCTCTAGGAATCCTCCACTCTTTGGGCAGCTCACTCTGTTGCAGAATTTCAATCGGTTGTTTCTGTGAATCAACCGGTTGTTTTTCTGCACAGATGTCTAGCTTCTCCAAACTGATGCTCTGTTCGTCTTCCTCAGCACTGATCTTTGGGTTCTCACTGGTTCTGCAATCTACCTCATCAAAGACTACATGAACTGATTCTTCTACAATCATCAACCTTTTGTTGTAGACTCTATAAGCATGCCTTGTGAGAGAATAGCCAATGAAAATGCCAAGGTCAGCTTTTTAATCAAACTTTCCCAAGCTTTCCTTTCCATTGTTGAGAACAAAGCAGCTACAGCCAAAGACTTTGAGGTGACTGATGTTGGGCTTCCTTCCATTGAACAGCTCATATGGAGTTTTCTTCAAGATGGGCCTTATAAGCACCCTATTCATCACATAACAAGAGGTGCTCACTGCATCTGCCCAAAAATACTTATGAAGTGATGATTCACTAAGCATTGTCCTTGCAAGCTCTTCAAGAGATCTGTTCTTGCTCTCTACAACTCCATTTTGCTGTGGTGTTCTTGGAGCAGAGAAATTGTGTAGGATCCCCAACTTCTCACAGAACTTTGCAAACTTCTCATTTTGGAATTCTCCTCCATGGTCACTTCTTATGGAACCTATGTTGCTGTTCTTTGTGTTTTGAAGCCTTCTTGCTAGCTTTTTGAATGCAGCAAAGGCACCACTCTTTGATTCCAAGAACAAAGTCCAAGTGTACCTAGAGAAATCATCAACAATAACAAGAGCATAATAATTTCCACCAAGACTCATAGTTCTAGAGGGTCCAAAGAGAACCATGTGAAGGAGTTCAAGAGGTCTCAATGAAGAGACAAGATTTTTGGTTTTAAAAGAACTCTTCACTTGTTTCCCTTTTTGGCAAGCTTCACAAATGTGATCCCTTTCAAACTTGAGTTTTGGCAGCCCAATCACAAGATCATTTGATATTAGCTTGTTCAAATGATTCATGTGAATATGAGCAATTCTTCTATGCCAAAGCCAAGATTCATCTTGCTTGGATAGAAGACATCCAATTGAACATGGTGAAGAGATATCAAGAAGATACACATTATTAACTCTCTTACCTACAAACATTACCTCTTTGGTGTTGGGTAGACAGATTTCACATGTGTTTGTCTTGAACATCACTTGATACCCCTTGTCACAAAGTTGGCTAATACTCAGAAGATTGTGCTTTAGGCCTTCAACAAAGAGCACATCATGAATAACCAAGATGCTTTCATCTCCTATGGATCCTCTCCCAAGGATTCTTCCTTTGTTGTTGTCTCCATAGGTGACATGACCCTTTTGCTTGAAGGATATTCTCAGGAACTTTGATTTGTCCCCTGTCATATGCTTGGAGTGTCCACTGTCCAAGTACCAAAGTTGTTTTCTTTCCTCCAAGAAATCCTAGAAAAAAGATTTTCAAGTACATAGGTTTGGTCCCCTTATGAATATGGGTCCATCTGGTTTATACTCATCAATACAAGCTTTGTTTTTCTTGGGAATCCACTTCATAAGCCCTTTAGGAACAGCATGTTTTCTGATTTTACAGAATCGCACAAAATGACCTCTTTTCATGCAATAGAAGCATGTAACAGTCGATTGTTTCGATGGTCCAATCGATTGTTTTTCGGGCATTTTCGAAAAAGATTTTGAAAATCTATCTTGCTTGTTTTGTGGATTAAAACCCAATCCAGATTTTCCAAAAACACAATTTTGAGATGCTAGCACACTCTCAAAGTTAGATTGGCCTTTAGAAAACTTATCCACTGTTTTCACAAGATAGTGGACCTTCTTTTCAAGATTTTCACAATTTTCACAAACTAGAGTATCACACTTGCAAGAGGAGTTTTTGTAAATGATTTCCAGGTTTTCAAAATCCATTTTTGAATTTTCTAAATCCTCTTCCAGTGCCTTTACTATGTTTTCAAGCCAGCTATTCTTTTCTTTCAATCGATTGTTCAAGAGAGCCAATCGGTTGGCTTCTTCATGAGTTTCTTGAAAGGCTTGAAGCAATTGACCATAATTTTCAGAGTTTGAAGAGTTTGATGAACTTACACTACATGAGTCATCCTCCGTTCTGGCCATTAAGCAAAGATTGAGGCTTTTCTTGTTTTGCCTTTTCTTTCTTCTTGCTTGACTCTTTGTCATTGCTTCCTTTGGTTCATGAGCAGCCTTGAGTGTCTCCCACATTTCCTTAGCAGTTTTGCAGTTTGATATTCTGAAAATATTCATTAGTTTCTAGTGCGGATGCTATAATGTTTTGAGCAGACTTATCAAGCTGAGCCATCTTACATTCATCATCTGTCCATTTGGACAAAGGTTTTGTAAAGAAAGCATTTTCCTTTTTTAATTTTGGAATGTAAGGACCATTCTCAATTGAGTCCCAAATTCTTTGATCAATAGATTCAATAAAGATTTTCATTCTTGCTTCCCAAAATTTGTAATTCTATCCACAGAATAAAGGTGGTTTGTAGATTGAAGCACCCTCCTCAAAAGATTGTTTTCCAGCCATAGAAAAAAAAATTTAGATCAACTTGAATAACTTTCAAGAACCAAGCTCTTGATGCCAATTGTTAGAATATATGGCCTTAAACAAGATGGGGGTGAATTGTTTAAGAAAGATTTTCGCAGACTTTTAACCTTAGAATGAAAATACTTTGAAAGAACCTTGATTAGGAATTCAGTTTTTCCAAAACAAACAGCAAAAGCACAAAGCTGGAAAAACAATCGGTTGTTTTAGCGAAACAATCGGTTGTTTATACCAGTTCCAAAAATAACAAAACTGAATTAAAGAGATAGGGATAGAGAAATTGTACACAGTTGTTTATACTGGTTCACTCCAATCCAGAGCTACATCCAGTCTTCTCAGAAACCCTGAGGATATCCACTAAGCAATCACCACTTGATCACTTACACCACAACCAAGAGAATGACCTTGAAAACCTCAAGACACACACTCTCCTTAGTCAACACTAAGATTGCTGATCTTGAACACCTCAAGAAAACACAACCAATCTCAGCAACACACACAAACAAATTGTTCAGCAGTTTACAAAGATTACACTTGTTACAGATGAATATTTGAAATCAATACAAGTAAAATCCTATTCAGCACCTTGATCAATCTCTCAACTCTTAGCAATCTCAGAACTTTTTGAAAAACTCTTAGATTAAAAACTATGTTTCAAGATTCTTAAAACATTAAAACAGTTTTTCAGAATATATCTAAGAATATAGTTTGTTATCAAATCTTAACAAACTCTTAATTGCATTTAAAGTTGATTGGTCAAAGCATTTAATGACTGGAGCGTATTCAGTTAAAGCATTTAAAGCTCAGTCAAAGAAAACAGTTTTTCTGTTATGGTTTTAAAACAAACAATCGATTGTTTCCTCGAATCAATCGGTTTTTTTGTTACTTAACAAAATACACCATTCAAAAACAGTTTTCAAACTTTCTCAAAACATCTAAGTGTAAACAATCGGTTGTTTCGACAAAACAATCGGTTGTTTCAACTTAGTTTGAAAAACATTTTGCTTTCATAAAAATGAGATGTTAATTGCTTTGAGATTTAATCTAAGGGTTGATTACAACATTGTACTACCCCAGAACAAAGCTAAAACCAGCACAACAGCATCAAGCAAAACAGAGGCTTCATCATCCTTCAAAGGATTTGGATTCTTCAAAACATTGAACACCATTTGGTTCAACACTCTCTGCAATTTACTGAATAAGGATACTCCATTTAATTTTGATGAAAACTGTTTAATTGTTTTTAAGAATTTAAAAGAAAAACTCATTTTTGGACCCATAATCACTTCACCTAATTGGCTTTATCATTTTGAACTGATGTGTGATGCTAGTGATTATGCAGTAGGAGCATTATTAGGGCAAAGAAAAGAGAAAATTTTTCATGTGATACACTATGCAAGTAAAGTCTTAAATGATGCTCAAAATAATTATACAACTACTGAAAAATAATTGCTTGCTATAGTGTATGCACTTGAAAAATTTAGATCTTACCTTATTGGTTCTAAAGTGATTGTTTTTACTGACCATGCTGCAATTAGGTACTTGTTGACAAAATCAGATTCCAAGCCAAGACTAATAAGATGGATTCTTCTGCTGCATGAATTTGATTTAAAAATAAAGGATAAAAAGGGCAGTGAAAACAATGTGGCAGATCACTTATCAAGACTTGCAAATGAGGAAGTAACTGCACTTGAATCAGAAGTGATAGATGAGTTTCCTGATGAAAAACTCCTTGCAATTCAAGAAAGGCCATGGTTTGCAGGTTTGGCAAATTTTAAAGCTGCAGGGGTAGTTCCTGAAGATTTTGGATGACACCAAAAGAAAAAGTTTTTCAAAGATGCTAATCACTATGTATGGGATGATCCTTATCTATTCAAAATTGGTGCAAATAATTTGATAAGGCGATGTGTTACAAGAAATGAAGCTAAAAATATTCTATGGCATTGTCACAATTCACCATATGGAGGTCATTTCAATGGACAAAGGGCAGCAGCTAAAGTGTTACAATCTGGATTTTATTGGCCAACTCTGTTCAAAGATGCACATGAACATGTTCATAAGTGTGATAGTTGTCAAAGAACTGAAGCTATTACAAGAAGGCATGAAATGCCATTGCAGAACATTCAAGAAATTGAAATATTTGATTGTTGGGGAATTGATTTAATAGGACCACTGCCATCATCATTCTCAAATGAATGTATCTTACTAGCAGTTGAGTATGTCTCTAGATGGGTGGAAGCAGCTGCAACTCAGAAAGCTGATGCCAAAACTGTAATCAAAATTCTCAAGAGAAATATTTTCACCAGGTTTGGTACTCCTAGAGTTTTGATAAGTGATGGAGGTTCACATTTTTGTAATGCTCAACTTCAAAAGGTTTTAGAACATTATGGAGTTAGACATAAAGTAGCAACAACCTACCATCCTCAAACTAATGGTCAGGCAGAGGTTTCTAACAGGGAAATTAAGAAGATTTTGGAAAAAACAGTATCTTCTTCCAGAAAGGATTGGTCTAACAAGCTTGAGGAAGCTCTCTGAGCTTATAGAACAGCATTTAAGACACCTACATCTCTGTCTCCATTCCAATTGATTTATGGTAAAGCATGTCATCTTCCGGTAGAACTGGAACACAAAGCATACTGGGCAATCAAGTTTCTAAACTTTGATCCTAAAGTTGCTGGAGTGAAGAGAAAAGTGCAACTTCATGAACTTGAAGAAATGAGATTCAATGCTTACCAATCTTCAAAACTTTATAAAGATCGAGTCAAATTTTATCATGACAGAAAAATTTTGAAAAGAACTTTTGAACCAGGTCAATTGGTGTTGTTATTTAATTCCAGGTTGAGGCTTTTCCCTGGAAAACTCAAATCAAAATGGTCAGGACCATTCCAAGTCAAACAAGTAAAACCATATGGAGCAGTGGAATTGGAAGATCCTGTCTCAAAAAGAAGTTGGGTGGTTAATGGACAAAGATTGAAGCATTATTTTGGTGGTGAAGTTGAAAGGCACACCACTATGATCCACTTCAATGATCCTTAAGTAAATCAGGCGTCAAGCTATATGACGTTAAACGAGCGCTTGCTGGGAGGCAACCCAGTGTTTTGTTTTGAAATGTGTCTTTAGTTTTGTTTTGATTTAGTAGTATGTTTTAACATTTGATGTTTTTAAAACCAATTTGATATGTGAAATGGTCATGTAGGTTTGAAATGTTTGGTGAAATGAATGGATGGAAGAAAGCTTAGAAAGGTTTGAAACTTTTGGCAAAGACAAAATGAAAATTTTCAAGAAAATTTCATTGCAGACTAATTTTAGCTTAAGTTAGAACTTTGAGCCTAAGCTAGATATGCAGAAAAAGAAGAAAAAATTTTGTTCTGCAACTTTCGCCTGAGCTAAAAAGAGCTAGCTTGAGCTAGAAAACTCTGTTGCTCTCTGCCAAAATTTAGCTTAAGCTAAAACGAGCTAGCTTGAGCTAGAAAACTCTGTTGCTTTCTGTCAAAATTTAGCTTAAGCTAAAAAGAGCTAGCTTGAGCTAGAAAACTTTGTTGCTCTCTGCCAAATTTTAGCTTAAGCTAAAACGAGCTAGCTTGAGCTAGAAAACTTTGTTGCTCTCTGCCAAATTTTAGCCTGAGCTAAGAAAATCTAGCCTAAGCTAGTGGGTTTTATAAAAAAAAAAAAAAAATCTGCAGCATTTTATAAAAATCGCATTTTAAAAAACCTGCACCCTAATACAGTTTCAGAAGCGCCCTCTGTTCTAAAAAAAATCCCAAAGCTTCCATCTACATAACCATTCTCAAACAAACATTTCATCTACATTCCAATTGTCAAGGTAAGTAATTACTCTTCTCCTTAATCATTTTCATTCAATCTGGCTGTTGGGATTTCTGCTGGTTCCATTTCACAGTCCAGACATGCATGTTTCTGCTGGTTCCATTTTATAGTTTCGATGTTTTTTAAAGATTCAATCTTTTTGAAATTTCAATGTCTTGATGTTGAATAGGATTGTGGAATAGGATAATCAAAGTTAAGTATGGTTTCCATGGATAAAATACCAAAACAAAAAGTACTCATTCAATTTTATTTTATCCATTGCATATCAAGTGTTTGTTGAAATGCCAATCAAATAAAATGCTTTGATTTTGAGAAATGTTATTTTTATATGTGCAGGAAGATGGGTTGTACCAAAACTTCACCAACTATTAACCCAACACGGTCTAACAAAGCCAAAAGAGCTAGAGTTGAGTCACCTAGCCCACCAAGAAATATTGAGCCAACAGAAGACAGGAAACAAAGATATGAAGAGCTGAAAAGTTGGACCTTCATTTCAGAAAGGAAGGCACAATTTTTCAGGGGAAGCAGGTGATGGCATTTCCTATGAGCTCTTCTTGGATGTTTGGTGAAGATGGTGCGGAAGCTTAATGTAGGAGATGGACAAGGTCCTCCTAGGAGGTGTGGTGACCTTGAAGGTGCATGAAGAGTGTGGAAATGGGGAGGTTTGGTCAGCCCCTATGAAGGTTGTGAAATGAAGATCAAAACCTAGAAGCTAGGCAAGGAATAATGTATGGCACTAAATGGGCAGCATAACAATACTCTATTCAATCTTACAAATACATGAGCCAAGCCCTCTTATTTATAGTGTTTAGAGGGCTGGAAATTCAAAAGAAAGTGGAGGGAGATTCAAATGAGAAGCATTTGAATTTGGAGCCAATTTCTAGTCACAAGGGAAGTGTGACTTGGTATCTTTTTTTGCCACCTCCTAAATCTACACCTACACCTTCTTTTTATGTCACATGGAAGGTGTGACTTAGCTTTATACATTTGCACCTCTTATATCTATATCTACACCTCCCTTTATGTTCTACTAAAAATACTCAAAAGTAATTACAAAAATAGACATCCAATGATGCTTAGTTGGCCCATATCTTCTATTTGTTGGGCTTGAGCTTAAGCTTGAACTTGTATTTGGGCTTGGGCTTGGGCTTTTTCTATCATGGGCTTGGCCCTCTTCCATCATCCCCTCCCTCTTGAAAAGGATTTGTCCTCAAATCCAATGCTTCTTCTTCATCATCATTATGTGGATGTATGTGGCTGGATGGTTTCCATCATCCCCTCCTTCTTGAGAGGATCTGTCCTCAGATCTACAAGTTTGATCTCGAACAACAGCCTTATTCTTATTTTGAAAACTAGGCTCGTCCTCCAGGATCAAATGTCCATCTATGGGAATCTTGAAACAAAGCAAAAGAGTTAGTGTGAGCAATTGGAGAAAACTTGATTGTATGAAGTTACCATTTTTGTTTTTCTTTTGTTTTTGGCAACTTTTCACAATATTTCCCTTTTGATGGTTGTATGTGTCCTCTAATCCTCTTATGTTTTGTAAAATTTCGAATAACAGTTACTTTTTCCTTAGGCATAGTTCCTTTAGGAAATGGTAACAACTTAAAAGGAGAAAGAGAATTAAGTCCACATACAATTTCAAATGTAGAAATATTAGTAGTCTTGTGGACTACTCCATTGTATGCATGCTCATCTCTAGAGTTGTGTGTGCACTTCATGATTACTCTAGGGATAGTAGAAAGAGCTATGTTTTTAATTTCAGTTTGACCATTCTTTTGAGGATGATAAGAATTTGAAGAGTACAACTTAGTTCCAAGTTTTTCTAAAAGTATCCTCAAAAAATGGTTTTCAAAGTTTTGAGCTCTT
This sequence comes from Phaseolus vulgaris, assembly GCF_000499845.2. NCBI lineage: Eukaryota > Viridiplantae > Streptophyta > Magnoliopsida > Fabales > Fabaceae > Phaseolus > Phaseolus vulgaris. The sequence goes on along the minus strand of NC_023755.2, from coordinate 9,445,289 downwards.
TTCAATACTATGCTTAGAGGTAAACTATGAAGTCTCATTACTTCTCTAGAGAAGCGCTTATCCACAAAAATGGAATCAATACCTTTTGTGGTCCAAGGAAGCTCTAATATGAAATTTAGGCTTGTGTCTTCCCAAGGATCATTTGCAAAAGGTGAAGGAGTATAGAGCTCTTGAGACATTGCCTTAGGTGTAGTTTTAAAACAACAATTGTACCTAAGGTAATGTCTTTGAACCTCTTTTCTCTTGGGTGACAAAAGTTTTCCTTTTAAAAGCTCTAGAGTTTTATCAACTCTAGTTTGACCCATGAGTTCTCCTTCATGAAGACTTTTTCTCTTATGTGTAAAGGTAGTCTCGTTGTTACAACCATGTTTATGAGAATTTGTACACTTTGCAATGGTTGGCTCAATAAGACATGACAAGTTTCTTTAGGCACTACTTCACATAAAAAAATTGTTTTTGTAGATGCTTATAGATAACTTGACATTCACTTGGTGATATCCTAAGACATATGAGAAATAATCCACTTCATCTTTATCTATGCAAGCTTCTTTTAAAGACTCTTCTTTTTTTATTATGCTTGCAAGTGTTCCTTTACAAAAGGAAAGGCTAGGTTGTTCAACAAGACACATATTTTCAAAGTTATTTTTAAATCTTTTGTCTTGTTGAATGACCTTGTGGGAAGGAACACTCTTCTCCCACACCTTTTGTTTCTCAAGGGTTTGTTCATGCTTTTCTATTTTGACTATGCTTGTAAGGGGTGTTATAAGATATTCCTCATTCTTAGATTCACACAACCCCTCACTTGGCTTTCCTATTTCTTTTTCTTTAGCTTTCCCTTCGTCTTCCTCTCTTTTCTTTTGTATCTTTCTTTCTTTTCTTACTTTATGGGAAGCAAACAATTTTTCTACCCTCATTTCCCAATCTAGGCAAGCGTCTATATTTTCTTTTCCATGGAAATGGGGTTGGTCTACCCTATCCTCTCTTGGGTTTTCTTGTTCTCTTCTATCTCGTCTATGTCTTCTAGGGGGTGCTTGATCATTCATTCTAAGGCTTCCCTCCCCAAGAGAATCATGATCTTTAGAGATAGATGCATGAGAAGGTAATTGTTTTGAAATGTGAGACTTCTCATCCTTTGCTTTAGCCAATTCGTTAATTTTGGCCTCATTATCCAATTGTCTATTTGAAATTAATTGAACGTCCTTGGAAATTTGTTTTAAAAGAGATTTTAAGGACTTCATATCACTTCCAATAGATTTAGAGGAGTGGGAAGACATGACTAAAGCTTTGTGTATAGAAATGTTTTACTTTAAGAAAGATGAGGAAAGTTAATGAAGGTAGTTTTCCAGGTAAGAGATGTGAGTCACAATGGACTACTTAAATACCAAGTCTTTGCCTTAGCCAAAAACTATCCCTCAATATCTTCACACAAATATTTCTTTAGGTAAATCACTTAAAACACAATAAGGATGTAGAAATCAAATTTTTAATGCAAGAAACAATGCAAGCTTTCTAACAACCCAAGCAAAAATTAACAAAGCTTAAACAAGACAAAAACAATTAATAAGCGTAGCCAATTAAAGACAAAAAGATGCAATTAAAGCAATTAGCAAAACTAAGCTAGATAGTTCTAAACTAGTCGCCCTAGGTGAGGCTTCTTGGACACTTGGAGCCCTTGAAGACACACTCACCATCTAATTGCGTAATTAAACAAGTAATTAACAAGAGTTAAGTTGCAAATAAAATTAGATTAAACTCCCTTTTGTAGATTTTTCTATTTGCACTTCTTTTGTTGTCTCTTCTTTGTTGGGCCTTCCAATGGATGTGGTGTGTTTAAGAAGTGTTTGTTTCTGCCCTTGCCTTTGTCCCTCTTGGAATTAGGTAATTGAAATCTTCAATCCAGCACCTGTCAAGCAAAGCTAGACTCCTCTCAAGTCAATTTCCACTCAACAAGCACCAATTGATAATTAATCCAACACCAAACTTAGAGGTCAAAGAATTAAAGCAAGAAACAAATTAATTTGAAAAACAGTACCACACAAATGGAATTAAATGTGACAACTAGAATGAGTTCCAAAGAAATTAGACAAGCAAATAAAAAGGTACTCAAAGAAAGGATGACACACAAAATGGAACTTATAGAATAGCACTAGATTTGATTTAAAAATCAAAAACAGCACCACTGAAATAATTGTTGTGGTCCAGAGAGCGTGATTTTCACTGATTTATGCTGAGCTGGCCTTTTAATATTTGCTTCTGAAAATTTATATGCAAACAGATTAAGATCTTAAAAAAATTATGGCGTTGGTTTCACTCCAAAAACATGCACCTTTTTTTTGAATAAATTTTCTAAAATCAGTGCTCAGTTACGCTAGTTGTAACGTCAGGATTGCACACTGTTTTTATAATATTTATCATTTTTTTCTATTTGTTTTTTTGAACTGATTCTTTTTTTTTTGTCTTTTCTATAACACCTCAATCTTGCAAAATCCAGAGGCTCAGAATTTTCTCATGTGGGAAAATAATTTTCTTAAGCAAAACAGCCAGCACAGAGTTATGCAAAACAGGGGATTCTGTAAATCTGGAAAAAAAACAGCAAGATATACTAAAAGAAAAACACAATGGAAATGGTGAAATGGAATTTGTGTAGATCTAAACACAAATATGAACTCATGGTAAAAATAAAAAGCACCAAAGGATCAAAAACATAGTAGATTCAGATCAAGCATTTATACCAAAAACAAGAAACAATTAAGCCAAACAAAGTACTACTATGATTTGATGACATTTTTGGAAGAACATGACTTAGACAAAACACATATAGATTCATAAATTAAAAGACTCAAATGAACACAAAATGAACCAAATAAAATTGAAATAAGGACTCAAATACCTAAAATAAAACAGCAACACAAACTATATGGAATCCTACCAAAAATTGCACAAAGATTGCTCAAGAACAATTGAACAAGATGCACCGATTGGAATTTCCAAACAGCACACCAAATCAAAACAAAAATTAAAAAACAGCAAGACAATATGGAAGATGAAGAACAACACGGATTTAAGAAGAAGTCAAAAAGAAAATTGCAAAGAGATACTCATCTTTGAAGAACCATAGCTCATGATACCAAATGATGGCATTTCCTATGAGCTCTTCTTAGATGTTTGGTGAAGATGGTGCGGAAGCTTAATGTAGGAGATGGACAAAGTCCTCCTAGGAGGTGTGGTGACCTTGAAGGTGCATGAAGAGTGTGGAAATGGGGAGGTTCGGCCAGCCCCTTTGAAGGTGGTGAAATGAAGATCAAAACCTAGAAGCTAGGCAAGGAGTAATGTATGGCACTAAATGGGCAGCATAACAATACTCTATTCAATCTTACAAATACATGAGCCAAGCCCTCTTATTTATAGTGTTTAGAGGGCTGGAAATTCAAAAGAAAGTGGAGGGAGATTCAAATGAGAAGCATTTGAATTTGGAGCCAATTTCTAGTCACAAGGGAAGTGTGACTTGGTATCTTTTTTTGCCACCTCCTAAATCTACACCTACACCTTCTTTTTATGTCACATGGAAGGTGTGACTTAGCTTTATACATTTGCACCTCTTATATCTATATCTACACCTCCCTTTATGTTCTACTAAAAATACTCAAAAGTAATTACAAAAATAGACATCCAATGATGCTTAGTTGGCCCATATCTTCTATTTGTTGGGCTTGAGCTGAAGCTTGAACTTGTATTTGGGCTTGGGCTTGGGCCTCTTCCATCATCCCCTCCCTCTTGAAAAGGATTTGTCCTCAAATCCAATGCTTCTTCTTCATCATCATTATGTGGATGTATGTGGCTGGATGGTTTCCATCAGCAGGAGCGTTTGGAGGTGAATCTGAAATGAGAGCTGGACCATCTGGAGCAACAAAAGATGAAGATCCAAACCAAGTTCAGAATGATGATGTTGGCACAAAACGGAACAAAGTCATAAGAGGAGATTGATACTTCTCATGCTGAATGATTATAAAACTGGTTTTATCTTCTTCTTTTTTTTTAACTTTAATTTCAGTATTAATTTAGTTTAAGTAGTTTAATTTAGTAAGTTGATTTAGCAGTTTGGTTTAATATTTCTTACTTTAAATTTTGTTGATGACAAGCTTAAGTTAGTATAATGGTTGATGTTTGCATATTTTGTGAAGTGAAATCTTGTATATAGATAGATGATGGTATGATTTTTTTGGAAAAAAGAAAGCAAAAAATAGTTTTAAATTAGAACAACTAAATGGATTGATCGGGGACTTAATTTGAAAAAGAATTTGTGGCTGGAACCATCACTCAAATTGAGAAAGGATATTAATGTGTAAAAGTTGGAACAAGGTAAATAGTTGAAAGCAATGTCTGAGAACAAATGAGGAATTGAAATTAGCCAACCAAGTGAGAGTGCGAAACCTTTAAACAGTTTGAGAGACTTTCACTAGTGAAGAGTTAATTGAGGTTGCCTAATTTTCTAGTCAATTTACATCACAAAATCAAATATGGAGATGATTGAGGCATGTTTAATAAAGTTGGAGGTGAGAAAATTCAAAGCCAAACAGCTAACCTTTGCAATATATGATGAAATGTGCAGAAAAATAACCCTATTTTGAGCCAAAATTATTTTATTGCACCCTAGCTTCTGATATACATATATTGTCCTACCTTGTGGTATGCTAACAAAAGGAGAGCATAGGTGCAATTCAAATTTCTATAATTAAAAGAATTGGGTTTGGTGTGGCTGTTGGGATTTTGAGAATGAAAGAAAAAGAAAAAGAAAAAAAAAATCATTCTCTTTTCTAAAAAAAAGAAAAAAAAAAGAAAAAGAAAAGCAAAGGGGATTACAAAAATAGAAAAAGAAGCAATATGGGTGAATCTTATGGAAGGGATAATGGATAACACAATTAGAAGTTGAATTGCAAATATGTTAATCTTTTGTTAAGTGTGCATTTTGTTATCCTGGAAAAACCAAATTTTCTTTGTAACCCAGCCTCATTACAACCTGAAAAAGACCTCAAGATCTATGTTTGTGAAAGTGTTTGTAATCAACTGGAAATGAAGGGCAACCTTAAATTAGCTTGAAAATCAGTGAAAAGAGAGGGAAAACACTCACCAGTGAGAAATGAAGAGAGAAATTCCTTAGTTTGATTCTCAGTGAAGAGTAACAATTGTTTACCTTGAAAATTGAATACATTCTTATCCTGTCTTGGTTTGAATTGATAGGAAACATCATAATTTTTTGTTGAATTATCTTGTGCTCTTTCCATGAAGTTGTTCTGATATTAAACTATAGATTTGATTTCTAAGAATTCTGGGGAGGAATGAACTCTTATATTTTTTGGAATTCAATTACTTTGTTTGTGAAGAAGATTCTAGGTTGGGGGGATTTGTTTGTCCTTATTCATTAATTTAAATGGACGTATGCAAACAATGAAAGATAGATGATAGTTTTCATTTTCAAATGTACTTATTTCTACATTGTCAGATTTCCTGTGACACAAATTATTTCTTTAGTTGAAAATACACGTATGGTCCTGATCTTTTTTCATTAAGATTTTATACTATTAATCAATTAAAAATATTTTAAATTTATTTTTTGAAAATATTATAAAATGTTAAGTATCTTATCATAATATCTTATCATTATCAGTAAGAAAATGAATAAACTCATGAAAATTTATTTTAATTTATTTAATAATTTTTAGGGTAAATTTTGAATCTATAATATTATTAAAAAAATAATTTTTTAAAAAATAATTACTTATAATAAATAAAGTGATTAGAATAAAAAGGTTAATAATTTTCCTCTCTAATAAGTAAAAATTTATTTATTTATTTATTTCATAAAATAAATAATTAATAATTTAATTTATTTTAAAATAAGTAATAGTTATATAATTTTGAATGTTATTTTTATAAAATTATATATATATATATATATATATATATAAACTGTATTATTTTTCCTTAATTATTTATAAAAATATTAAAATTATAAAAATAATAAAATTATATATGTTTTAATATAATAAGCACATGTGCTTTTGTTAATATATAATAAAACAAAATAATAATTTATAATTAAATAAAAATATAAAATACTTTATACTCTTCTAGATAAATTCACACCAACATAACTCCTCTCAACAAAAACTACAACAAATTTTGAATTTCTTAGTATTTTTTAATCTTAAAATAAAGTTAAACTTAATTACCTTTTTATCTCTATATCAACAATTAGTCTTAAAGTTTTTAAAAAGTTCAAGATCTCAAATATTTTAAAAATGGTTTCTTTTATTAAATTATCCTATTAAAAAAAATGTTTTAAAAAAGTTCAACATGATCTTAAATCTTTTTAATAAAACAATACGTAGTTTCTTCTATTAAAATGTCCTATTGAATTGTCTCAAAAAAGTTGAGACTGCATTGAATTTTCTAAAAAATACTGATATCAAATTAAATTTACAAAAAAAAAAAATTAAAATCACATTAAATACTTTAAATTTTAGAAGATGAAATTGATTTTGTACATTTAATGCAATAATTAAAGCTAAAGATTACAATGGAAACATAAGAAACATCGTTACTCTCGTGTTTGAATAAATAGAAAAATACAAAAGCAAAGAGAAGTTGAAGTTGATAACTTAGAGAGTAGTGTAGGACAGCACATTTTTTGCCTCTTGACCTTTGTGAAAAATCCTGGTTTTTCTTCTTCATCTCTTATCATCTTTCTCTGTTCTCATTGCCTTACCCAGAAAGCAAGACAGAAATGGAAGCGGCATGGACCACAACTCTGACTCTCATAGTGATACTTCTTCTGATATGGGCATGGAAGATTCTGAACTGGTTATGGTTCAATCCAAAGAGACTTGAGAAGCTTCTAAGAGAGCAAGGCTTTCAAGGCAATCCATACAAGCTTTTGGTTGGAGACAGCAAGGAGTTTCTCAAGATGAGAAAGGAAGCCTTGTCCAAACCTATGGATCTCTCTGATGACATAGTTCCACGTGTCTCTTCCTATATCAATCATAGTGTCAAGTCACATGGTATGTTTGTTATTTATGATTCTATTCTTTTTTGCAATTTTCATCTTTTTACTTTCTTCAAATACTTTTCTATTTTGATAATTCGTGCTCATGCACCCCTTTTCTTTTTCAATGTTCTACATATAGTGACTGTGTTTTATGGTCCCTTATACACTGTGTTGTGTTTCTTTGGTTTATGTTATAACATCGTTGAGGAGTTGCATATGGTGTGTTCATTAGTTCACTTCATTGAAGTGACACCTTTAAATTTTGTTAGAGATCTTAAAATATATTAACTTTTGTTACATATTTTAAAATATGTTAAAAAGTTAAAATATATTAAGAGTAGATATTAAGAAGTTAACTTTAAATTTAACTTAATTTTATAAAAATAATTTATTAGGTGAGAAGTGACTTATTCATCCATTATGGTCCACAAAGTGTGTTGTCTCATATCCACTTTATATAAAGATATTTCACAGTAGGTGCAAACTTTCTTTATAAATTTGTTTTACACTGATTTGGACTTAGTTTACACTCACTATCCTTTACAACTTCCAATTAATCTGAGAAAGTAAAAATGAGGTCATTTTTTTGAAAAATATTGTCCAACAACTTGAGAAAATTCTCACAAAACAGGGGAAAGTTCAGAAAAACAAGGTCAAATCTCTATTTGATGGTGGGTATGGATAAGTTCATTCCTTATGCCACTAATTGCATTCTCAATGAAAACTTCAATATATGAATGATCAAATTACAGAAGCAGTGAAAAACATGCCTAAAACAAATCAAGGGAAGAGAAGAAGTTAAAGGTCCATGCCATCACAAATTTGAAGAAGAAATATATTGTTTCCATTATGTCCTAGCCCCAAATCAGAGAACATAAGAGACACTCCTGATTGCTGCTCAAAAAGGGACAAAACTTTTCCAAATTCGGTTAAGACATCTCTTTACAAGCACCAAACATGTACATCAGAAGAACTGAGCATGTGCTCACTTAAGGTGAATGTGTACAGAACACTGGCTGATGTAGCTGAATCAAAATCCACTAGAAGCAACTCCAGTATGGGCATAACATAACAGATTTTGGTGAAATTGGGACGATAAATGATTAAATCTTAACTAATATATATGGTGATAGATATTATGCTATGAGATAATATTTCCTATAAAATTTAATGAAATGTATGGGTAAATATATGATGTTATTAAGCTTATTTTCCCTCTTAATCCACTTAAGGAGTGCATTCATTGTGTATCAAAAGGTTCCCATGGTTTGTGATTCATCTCAAATTAGAACTGTCCACATATAAAGTTGCATGTCCTCTTTAATTCCTGATTTTTTTTCCTTTTATTTTTTATCCTTAGTGTAACTGTTTGAACCTTATAAATTGCCGATGGTATGCAGGTAAGAATTCTTTTATCTGGTTAGGACCAACGCCAAGGGTGACTATCTTAGATCCAGAGCAAATCAAAGATATATTTAACAAGATCTATGACTTCCCAAAGCCTGATATAAATCCACTTCTCAAGTTACTAGCAACTGGCCTTGCAGACTATGAAGGAGAAAAGTGGAGCAAGCACAGAAGGTTAATCAACCCTGCTTTCAATTTAGAAAAATTAAAGGTCAGTTGCTTGCATTTGCTAGATATGGATTTGTGTTATGCTTTAAAACATATCAGAAAAAAACTAAGGAATTGCGTTTGTACGTGTATGTGTTTGTTTTCTTCTCCTTTAACAAGGAAAAATGTACTCTCCCTAGAAATGCAGCATAGATTTGGCAAGCAACATATTTTGTAAGCATAAACAAAATATTGATACAAAAGGGTACCTGAATTTATATACACAATTCATAGAAAGAAAAAGAAAAGTCCTTTTCTTTGACGGTTATTTTTATACACAAGTAGATTCTGCATGCTATTTTTATGCAACTATATTGCATGCAAGCAGCATATACTTTTCTTAACAACACAAATTTGGTTTATAAGCAACATGCATATTGAAGCCTGGATGTTTTTATGGTTAGTTTGAGTTAAGTGATTCTAACTCCGAGTGATTTCCTTATTACACCACAGGCCATGTTACCGTTATTCTTCGAAAGTTGCAATGATCTGGTTAACAAATGGGAAAGAATGTTGTCTTCCGACGGATCATGTGAAATAGATGCATGGCCTTTCCTTCAGAATATGACTAGTGATGTTATCGCTCGATCAGCATTTGGAAGTAGCTTTGAAGAAGGAAGAAGAATATTTCAACTTCAAAGAGAGCAAGCTAAACTTGCATTGCAAGTTATCTTAAAAATTCAAATCCCTGGATGGAGGTAACTTGCTGGTTTCATTTGATGAGTAAAGCAAGTTCAAGCCTATTAAACGAGTTTTTTTCACTAAATTACCCTTACTATATATATGGAATGCATGAAACAATGATTAGCAATAATAAAATATAATAGGAATCAGAGAAATTTAATTTATAGAACAACAAATTTACCGAATATTTAGAAGGGAAATATTTGGTTTCTCTTAAATGCAAATTCAATAGGGAAAAGGTTCATTCAATGTTAAACTGAAACTACTAGCAAGTAACATCTACCAAATGTGTGGCAAAGATATGTTCTACCTCAATTTACAGCTTGCAATAGCAAAATTCTATCTGTTAGGGAAAACCATCCTCTTCATGTACAAACTTAATGGGATGGAACAATGTATATTTGTAGGTTTTTACCTACTAAAAGCCATAGGAGAATGAAGGAAATTGACAGAGATATAAAAGCTTCGTTGAAGGATATGATTTACAAGAGGGAGAAAGCACTAAAGAAGGGTGAAGCCATTAATGATGACCTATTAGGCATACTTTTGGAGTCAAATCACAAGGAAATTCAAGAACATGCAAAGGGAGACAATAAGAATGTTGGAATGAGTCTTGAAGATGTAATCGAGGAATGCAAGCTATTCTACTTTGCAGGGCAGGAAACCACTTCAGTTTTGCTGGTTTGGACAATGGTGTTACTGAGTAGGTACCCTGATTGGCAAGAACGTGCAAGGGAGGAAGTCTTGCAAGTCTTTGGCAATCAAAAGCCAAGTTTTGATGGTTTAAATCGCCTAAAGATTGTAAGTACTGTATTATATATCGTATGCTAAATTATATGTCCTCTATATTCACTACAAATCTTTTTTGTATCAGGTCACTATGATTTTGAATGAGGTTCTTAGATTATACCCACCAGCACTTGGGATGAATCGACTTGCTAAAAGAGATTTGAAACTTGGAAACATAATATTACCTGCTGGAGTGCAGATTTTCCTCCCAACTGTTTTGGTTCACCATAACTGTGAATTCTGGGGTGAAGATGCTAAGCAGTTCAATCCTGAGAGATTTTCTGAAGGAGTTCTAAAAGCAACAAAGGGTAGAGTTTCATTTTTCCCTTTTGGATGGGGTCCTAGAATATGCATTGGACAAAACTTCTCCTTATTGGAAGCAAAGATGGCTTTGTCAATGATTTTACAGCATTTCTCATTTGAACTTTCTCCAGCATATGCTCATGCTCCAGCTATGTTAATCACTCTTCAACCACAGTATGGTGCTCATATCATTCTCCATAAAGTGAAAATGTGAAAATAAAACATACTAAAAGCTTGTAATGTAATAAGAAAATCACTTCTTAGATACTGTCCTATGTTTACTTATTACTCTCATTTATATGTTTACACTACTACAGCTTATAATGTAATAACAAAATCACTTCTGGGATATTATCATATATTTAATTACTTTCCTTTACATGTTTGTTTGTGTGTGAGAATGCTTTTTTTTAAGTGGTTACTTTGTAATTGAACAGACAAAAGACAAAAAACGATTCCATTCTAAAATACATCCAAATATTGACAGTTTAAAGCTCGAATCTTTGTTTAATTTTGTTAAGCATTGTTGTTTAACAGTCGTTTAAAGGGTTGATTCAAGAAATTCCTTTACCTTGTGTTTAGTTAAAAAAATTCACAATTTCTAAATCATTCTCAAATAAGAATTTCAAGTGAGTTTATTTGTAAATGTTATGTTTAAATAAGGAGATTTTACTAGTGCAGAAAAATCTATTTACGACAGTCTATATTCACTGGTTTTAAGTGTCAAATATTGTCCATCAAAACGTGGTGGTCTTTTTTAAATTAAAACGAAAGTATATATGGCAGTTCTTTTTAAAATTGTCGTATATTCCATTTACTGGAGATATAGACGGTGATTTTACCTAAGTATCGTAGTCTATCAGTGTAACATACACAACCATTTTAGAAAAACCATTGTATATTGCAACTAGTGGAGATATAGATGGCGATTTTACCTAAAAATTGTTGTTTATGCTCACCACTTACACTTTCGTTCTCTGCAGTTTTGTTTGGTCTTCTTCACAGTTGATGAAGATGAAGTTGGTGAATATTCATATAATATTAATAATATTAACAATATTGACAATGTTAATAATATTAATTACATTATTAATAAGAATATAAATATATTAATAATATTAATGATATTAACTATATATCATTATTAATATATTAATGATATTAATAATATTATTAATTTTAGAAAGAAATTACACTAACATCCCATTAAGTCATGCTTAATTACATTGATCACACTTCCTCTAATTTTAAGGGTTGGATATTGTAATAAATTTATTTTTACGACAGGGTCTTCTAGTCTTAGACGACATTTAATAGCTTATTCTGTTAAGTTAGTTTGGATGTCTTGAAGTACTTCTAACCGTAACTAACTTTGTAATATCTTGTTGTAGTCTTGTAAGGGTGGTTGATCCTTGTTGAACATAAAGTACAACAATGATACTTATACGAACTCTATTATTAATATATGTGACAATAAGTATTAATTCACTGCTTCTTTAATTGTTTTTGGACTTAATTTGGCACTACAACAAAATGGTATCAAAGCCAATTTTGATCTATATCTACAGTTAATAATCAGTTCTTGAAAGAAAGATGAATGTTAATTTTAAAATTTAAGATTGAGAAATTTAATGGAAAGAACAATTTTAATAATTAGAGAATCAAATTTAGAGATTTGCTCAAATAGCAAGGGGTGTACGCAAGACGTGCTCTAAAGTAGTTAGGAAAAGAAACTTTTGATGATTCTTTTATATTTGTTAGAGAATATGCTTTATGAGGTTGTGAAGAGAATATTTTAATGCCATTGTGGCCGAAGCTAAAAAAGTTGTTCATGACAAAGTTCATTTCAAACAAATTCTAGTGCAAAATAAGAAAAAATAAGAAAAGAATGTTATTTATTTAGTGTGGTTTATCTATTGAAAAAGAGGTTGTTTTGCTTGTGTATGAAGAAGGTATGTCATTAAAAATTCATCTTCATAAACTTATGTAAATTTTAATGGAGCTTCAGAACACGTAGATGATGAAGATGAAGTGATAATTCTACTAGCCTCTCTCCTTTCATCTTACGAGAAATCAGTGACACTAGTGCACAATAAGCTATTAACGACTGAGAATGATGACGATTTTTCGACAACCATAGTCAATCAATGCCCATATTAACAAACTTCTTTAATAAACTTGTTAATTCTTCATTACACAAGATATTAAAATAAAGTTAAAATAAAGTTGGAAGTTGGAAGTTTTCATAATTGATTCTTTAAAACAAAGAGAAAATAAGTATCTTAAAAACATATTAACAACTAAAACTAAAACTTATCCACTCTTCCTAACTTACACTACAAGAAAAATTATTTTTAGCAAAAATTATATTTAACGTTTTTTGCGATTTTAACGTTCTTGAAACTCCCTGAAAAGTCCAAAAAATTATACAAACTTTTCATATATTCAAGTATATTTCTTGATATGTATATCCAAAATTTATCCATTGTAATAAGATCCGTTCAAACTAAGACGATTGATACATCATTTAAAAAAATAATATCATATATAACAAGTGTAAAGAAGGGTCTTGCTTGCTGTTCAAGATGCTATGGTGACTTGAGTCCAGAAGGTGTTAGATCTGCTTAGTAATTTTATACTTTAGTCTCAAGTCTTTTGAGCAGCATTTATGAAGGAAGTAGTTCTAATTAGTTGTTCAAAGACCACAGTAAAGGATGGTTTATGTGTGGAGGTTTCAGAGATTTGCAAAGCTTATAGCCAATATGGTTATTAGTCTTATAATCTGTTTGGTTTTAGCTGTTGTTTATGCAGTCCTATAGGCTTTAGATGGTATTTGATTGTTCTTTGGTTAGTATTTTGTACAAGGGAGTTGGAACACCCCATAAGTGTCTCTTTTATTAATTTTATTCATTGTTGATAAAAAAAAAAATATATATATATATATATAACAATAATGTATATAAGTTTTCTACCAAGTGAATAATGAATGTAATAACTATTTAAACAAAATGTTACCTGAATTCTTTATTAATTGTTTCAATAAAATATATTCAATGATTTTATTTGTCTTTAGAATATAATGCTTAGTTAATATCACGGTCAATTTATGTGGGGATTTAAGATGGGATGAAGTATATATTCCAAATGTAAAGATTTGTTATTTTTATTTATGAAAAATGACAAAACATTACTATCCTAAATGTTAAAGTTTAGTAATCACTAGCGCAGAAATGTTAATCAAATGCGGCTATTTTACATTTACAAATGCGGCTATAGAGCCGCATTTAATCAGCACGCAGTTGTAAATCAGAGAAATACAAATTCGATTTACGAATGCGGTTATTTGAAATAGCCGCATTTGTATATTCTTCTGAATGAGCTGGGATTTTAGGGGCACGGTGTTGGTGAAGAGTGGAAGGGGAGAAGAGGAAACACGGTAGCAGCGGCGAGTGCGGCGGCGGAAGCAGTGGCGGAAGCAGTGGCGGAGCGGCGAGAGCGAAATGCGACTGCGGCGGAAGCAATGGAACCTTCAAAATGCAGAGCGAAACCCATTAAAAACGAAAGCAATATGAAAAGCGAAAGCCATTGGAGTTCAATGCAGTTGTTAGGGGCAATGGAAATAAGAGAATGAGGGGCAATGCAGTTACGTACCTTCGAAAATGCAGAACTTCGCAACCAGAGAAAACGAAGAACAGATATGAGCGCAAACAGAGAATGAACGAAACTGTTGAGCGCGTAAAATTTTTAGGGTAAAAACCATTTATAAATGCGGCTAAATGTAAAAAACGCATTTGTAAATCAAGCTTTTTGATTTACAAATGCGGTTATTCAAATAACCGCATTTGTAAATCAAGCGCTTCGATTTACAAATGCAGCTATTACTTTTAGCCGCATTTGTAAATGGAAGCTCTTGATTTACAAATGCGATTATTTAAATAACCGCATTTGTAAATAAAAATAATTTCAAAAATACCACCGCGTTTTTTACAAATGCGTTTAAGCACTGAACCGCATTAAATAAGGAGCGCTCTTTTCTTATTTTTGTACTAGTGAATTTTGGAAAGTAATTTTCAAAATGTTAAAAAGTTTAATATATTTAAAAAAATATTAATTAGTAAAACTTAAAGGATATATAAAAGTTTTTTTACACTATTGATTACTTAAGTTAGTTTAGTCATTACTATGCGTGTATCTTTGCCTATATATTTCACACCTCTATATTAGTTAATTGATTTTTGTATATATGAGTATTTTCCTCCTTTGTCTCTCTATGCCTTCCATTCATTCTCTCTCCTATTAACATACACAAAAACCCTTATTCAGCACCTCTCATTTCTATCCTTAATGTGTGGTAAATTGAAAGACCACATATTTTTTATATAGAAATCGTAATTTATGAAATTAGGTAAACTGATCCATCGTTTTGAAGAAATATTATCATATAAGCTAAAATTGACAAGTTTATGAGCATATGTATTTCTTTCATGGTAGGACACATATAGAACTAACACAATGCAAATATCCCAATTATCTCATAAAGTACCATGTATTGCATTAACATAATTAGCTATGGGAAGGTGTCAATTAACTTAAATAATTTTTGAGACTTTGGGTAGTGTAATGTGGATAAGATCAAAATTTGAGAATTCTACAAGATAAAATGTCATTTAGTGTGATTTCTATTCAGAAAAATTAAACGTCTCTAAATAATTAACTTAAATTAGACAAGAAATCAAAGCCAGCCATTCTTGGCTTATCTTCAAAGCCAGCCACCTTTAATTATCCACACCTTTTTCCCCAACTTAAAGAAACCCTTCAAAATTATTTTGTACCTTTAATTCATGCTAAAAGTATATTTCATTTTCCGATTTAACCACATTTAATTTAAACAAAAGAACTAGACATGGAAAACATGACTCCACATGACATTTTTTTATTGGAGAGTTTTATTTTGAATTTTCAAATTTGAGCTCCAAAATGTTCAACCCTCTCTCTTATAAATTGAGGTGTTTGGCTCATGAATTACTAAGATCAATATATGAGTGAATTGGTGCCCAAGTTTGCAAGCCTTTTTACTCCCTTGTCTAGACTCTCTAGGATAGACACCTTGATCTTCTTCTTCACCTCTCCAAGTGATATGGCCCAACCAATCACTCTCCCTACCTCTCATCCACCTTCAAGGAACCCATTGCTCAATTGGAGCCCTCCTTGTCCATTTCATCCATCAAGCTTCTGCACAAGTCCATAAAAAATCCAAGAAACCAATTGGTCATGAAGGCAACACCATCATTTGGTATCATGAGCTTTGGTTCTTCAAGAGAAAAAGTGCCTTTTCTTCATTTATTTTTTGTGTTTGCTTCATTTCCATGTTGTTCATCATTTTCTTAATTGTCTTGCTATTTTAATTTCAATTTTATGATCATAATGCTCTTTGGAAAATTTTGTTCAGTTTATATTTGTGTTCAATTGTTCTTGAACATTCCGATTGCAATTTTATAGGTTTCTATTGAGAATGCTGTTTTGTTTTAGTTTTATTAGAGTCTTATTGAGATTTCAATCGGTGCAAATCAATTTGGTAGAGTCATTTTAATTTTTGAATCCATTCAAGTATTGTCAATGTCATGTTCATCCAAATTTGTCATCAATTTTATGTAGTACTTTTGTTGTTAATTTTGGTTGCTTGTTTTTAATTTGAGTACAAGTTATATTCTGAATTTGAGTTCACACTTGTTATTAGTTCCATACAAGTTCAATTTCCATTCAATTCCATTATGTTTTTGAAGTTTCCAATGTTGTTTTTAATTCCAGTTTAGGATTTTCCTCGTTTCACAGTTTCTGTGCTGACTGAAAACATTTATCAAAATTAATTATGTCGGTGAAAAGTTATGAATTTGATCAGTTTGATGTGTTAAGAAAAAGTACATCAAAATTCAAAATAGAAAAAATGGCAAATGAAATACGGACAGAGTGTAAAAAAATCTAACTCTGGAAAATTTAAATCGGCAGTGAATTTGAAAACCTTATTGCAATTATTTGGTGCACTATCTTTATGAAATTCTAGCGCCCATTTAGAGCTTACACATTGAAGTTTTTGTGGTTAAAATTGAAAAGTCAAATTTGAAGTAATTTGTCCAACATAAATTCAACAAGTTCATAAAATTTTACACAAAAATATTGTAGTGCTATTTTGGTTTTGTTCATCTATTTTAGTTCCACTCTCTAGGATTCAATTTGTGTGTTACCTTTTCTTGTGAACTTTAATTTTTTTCTTGTCAATTTCTTGATCACTCTTTCAAGTCATGTCAATTACGAACTCCATTTGCAGTAGTCCTCAATTTTAAATTTGATTTTTGTTGCTTTGAAATTGTTTGACCTCTTTTGGTGGAAGTGACCTAATTTGCTTTGGTGAGTTGTGGAGCTGAAAACTTTTGGTGCAAGCTACATCACTAAAGAGGTAAAAACAGAATATCTTAGGTTCAATATTCTAAAGAGGCAAAGCAAGAGACAACAACAACCTCACACAAAAATATACACAAAATACAAAAGGAGCTACAAGTTGTGGAGTGCATAGAATAGGCAATTTAGTTTTAGTGCATAAACTTGTTGTCCTAATTTTTCTTTGTATTTCTTTGAGTTGTAATTTGCAAGACTTTGATTAATTAGTGGATTAAATTCGTTTTATTCGTGAATGTGTCTTTAAGGTTCAAAAGTGCCAAGAAGCCTTACCTTAGGAAATGCCTAGTTTAAAAGCTTTCTAAATAGCAATTTTCAATTGTGTTTTTTATTGCTTTGCATATTTCTTGCATCAAAAATTCTGTTTTCATCTTTTATTGTGCTCTAAGTAAATTGTTTAGGGAAAGGTTTGTAAAAGTGGTGTGGGATAGTATCAAGAAAGGAAAGGCTTGGTACTTAAGAGATCCCAGTGATCCACCTCCCTTTCTGAGGAAATTACCTACTTCACTCCATCTATCTTTCTCTTTGGAAATTACTTTTATCACATAACTCTAAACATGTCTACTTATTCTTCAAGTCATAGTGAAAGTGATAGGAAATCTTCAAAATCTCATTTTGAAACAATTGGCTAGAGATTTTCAAACACTATCACTTAGACAATTGCAACATGAAACTCAAATTTTGGAAGAAAAGAAAGAAAGAGATGCCCATATTGCAATCTTAGAAGAAGAGCTGAAAATTGTTAGAGAAAAAGATTAATACATTAGGAAATTAAAAAAATCACATGCATATAGTTCTAGGTCTAGTGACTCCCACGCTAAGAAAGAGAGCCTTAGAATCAATGACTATTATCAACCTACACCTAGAAGAACTAGGAGAGAAAGCCAACCAATAGAGACTAGGGTTGACCTTGTTGGGTTTATTAATGTCTAAGTTCAAAAGGGAGGTGAATTGGACTTATAAATTTTTGGCCAAGAAAACTGTTTAATAAATCGTGACAGAAAAGAACAGATTGATTTGAGGAACAACAAATTTATTTTCTAATCTCAATAAGCAATTTCAGAAATATAACAAATTGGTTTTAGATTCAACAGATTTTTATTTCATAGTTATTAGATTCAGACTTTCTGTACAGATAAGTAGTGGTGACAATATCTTACCTTTAACACAAAAGATTGATAAGAAAAATGCTTTGATGATTAAAACCAAGAGATACAATATTATTTGATTATCAAATCAGAAATTCAATTAAACAAGTAGCTTTCAAAAAAGAACTTACAAATAACAGTTTCAAAAACAAAAGAATTTTGAACAAGATTACTTAATTGAATTTTAACACTGGTATTATTCAGTCAATGATTACAGATACAGTGAATATTAAGCAACATACAGGCCTTATCAAAATCTTGAAGAACAGTATATGATTTAACCTAGCAACATTTAAAACAACATATTCAATTTTAAAACAACAGATTCATTTTATTACAGATTATCAGATTTTAGATTTAAAGAAGTGATCAAGGAAGGAGAAAGGCACACACAGTTTTATACTGGTTCACTCAACAAGAGCTACATCCAGTCATATCTTATACCAAGATGAATTTTACTAATTCAAAGCAATCTTTACAAACACTTCTTAGTTCTTGAACCCTTCAAGAACTAAGATCACAAGCTAAAACACTCTATTTCAGCAACACACTTACTTCTAGAAACCCTATCAAGAAGTACAATTACAAACACCTTTACAAAAGAAAAGTATAAGAAGGAAAACACCTAGATTGCAGTATACAACAGTTCAAAAAATAGGACCCTTACAGCTGCAACACTTTGACAGAACCTTGAATCTTTAACCAAAAGGCACCAGCACAAGAGCACTTGAAACATTGAAACTCAATTCAAAATCTAAATTAAAGCACTAGAAAACTGTATGCAAAACATGATTGCAAGGGATGATTTGACCTAAAACCAACCTTCCTTTTTATAGGTTTCAAATCCAAACTGATTTTCCAAAAACAGTTAAGCACTGTTATAAAAATAACATATTGAAGTTCAAAAGAACATATTGCTTTTTGAAAATACTCTTGGTGGTAACATAACCACTTTCAGATAAGTTCATAACGGTAACTGTGAACAAAACTGACTTTTTAGTTAAAACAGAATTTTGAAAAAGCTTAATAAATTTGCACAAGTACAAAAAGAATCAATTGTTTTGTCAAACAACAAATTAAAATTTTGTGCAGTAAATTAGTTTTAAAAAAAAACTTGAAACAAATTTTTTAAAACACTTTTAAGTAACCCTTGTGCTTGAGCTCATCACTATGGTTATGAGATATAAGATAGATTCATAGTGCAAAAGACTATTTAACAATTTCTAACCTAACAAGGACCATGAATTACAATGTACATAAACCTTCAAGCAAATTTTCTTCATCAAACACTTCCTTATCTAAGTTGAGTAGAGTCTTCATCTATCTTCAACAATTTCTCTTTGTTTGATGGAGACAAATCCCCATTGCATTGAAGGAAGACTTATGGCCAAATCTATAGCTTCTGCACTTGGACAAAAAATATACCAGGGCTTTCACAGAAAAATGTACCTACATAAAAAAAATATAACAAAACAGAACATGTAGAACATGCATAATACCTGCACCTGCACCTAAACTTCGTCTTCCCCTTTGTTTTCATCAAACAGGGTTGGGGCATAAAGAAAAAGACAAGCAAGCAATAATCATACACGCATAATTGTTCAGAGAAAGTTTTAAAGTGTCTAAGCACGTTACAGTCCAAAATAAAAACCAGTGCATAAAAGTAAAACCATAGTTCAGAAGAAAAAAAATAGTTTATGAAGCACATAGAAGAAAAATCACTTGTCCCTATAATAGAGCTCTGGAAGCTGCTCTTGAATGCCTTCAATTTGATGATCTAGGTTCTGAAATCTAGTTTGTGTCATCTCAAAATAAGCCCTCTGGTCAGCAGAAAGAATATCCATGCGATGAAGAACTTGCCTTTCAAACCTGGATAAGGGTTCCCCATGATACTCAGGTTCATGGTAAGCAACAAGAGCATTCATGTCTTTTGCAACAAACTCCTCTTGAATAGATGAGGCTAGTGAATGCATTTTGTGAGGCGATGAGTTATGCATCTCATAACAAGATGCCTTAGCAGCTTCCACTGTCTAATCTTCTACATGTGGAGCATCATCATCTTCATCTGCATGGCCTCGGTTTTATGCTTCATGTTCCATTCTTGGAGCAACATTCCTTCTGTACACCCATGCGTTTTCCTCCTTCTGAAAACCCATCTTGGCGAGAGTAGCATTGTCTATCTCACTAACAGCCTTGATAGTTTCATTTCTCTCATCAGTGGTGTCAATCTCAAAATAGTCAATGAGTTTGGAAACAAAAATGGCATATGGAAACCTATAATCTGTGAGCCTTTTGGATTTAACCATGTGTTCCATCATAATGCAGACCCATTTGATTTTAATTCTATTCATTATACAATACACCAAAATTAAATCTTCCTCATGAAGGACAACATGATTACTACCTTTGGGTGTGAGTTGCCATGCAATGACATAAGCTAAAAAGCGAGGGGTTAAGTTCAAATTACCTGCATGGAACCGATTCTCAAGCTGAGCTGGATTCCTTACACAGCTTCTGCAGAACTGGATTTTATTGAACTCCTAAATGCCAGTTGTGTTCCCTCTGCTTACCTTCAGTCAAGAATATTTTATCCCAACTATGTTGTTCAAAACTTCATTTGTAATGGTCAGCTTGACCCCCTTCACGTATGAGACCAAATTCTTTCCATCAAGAGTGAGATTTAAGTAAAAGATTTTTATTAAATTTGGATATATGTTTCCAGTCATTTCTAGAAAATGTTTCAGCCTTTGATGTGTAAGGACAGCTCTTGGTTCTTCCAAATTTTCACTTTTCACCCAAGAAGATTCCAGCACTTTTGGAATGTTGATATGCTTTCTGCTCATCTCGTGCATGAAGGTTGTGATGGCTTTTGTATCACAAGCAAACTAATTCTCAAGCACTTCATGGTTACTGCTAGGTTGCTCTCAGGTTCTTCTCTTTTTTGGTGTGGAGGATGCCATTTTAGTATTGCTTTAACTGCACAAAATGAAAAGAAAAGGAAAATAGCTAGAGACTATGTTAGATAAGGAACTAGTAATCAGAATAATATTAGTGCATTGGTGATAGAAAAACACAAAGTGAAGGTAACTTGGACAAATTTTACAGAAATGTTGTTAACTGTAGGTCGTACTTAATTCAAACACAAGTTTATATAGAAGAAAATAAGGTCAGAAGAAGGAGTGTAAGATCAGACAAAATATTATGAAAACTGATTTTGTACAGATTTTCTTTCACAATGTGCAACATAATTCAGTTTACATTAGAGCAAGAATATTTTGGAAATCAATTTTTCAGATTGAATTTTCATGACTCAATCAATAAATCTTTTCAGTTATGATTTCCTGGATGGTGGAGTCATCAATTTGTTGGTCAAAAACCGCATGTCAGTCAATGGTCAAAAGACAAGAATATGTTTCTCTTTCCTAGTCATACATGTGATCTTGAATCAGAAAAACAACACGTTAAGCAAAGAAACAACAGGTTATAATTTTACTGAAAAAGAACAATTCATGCTTATTGATCCTGCCGGTTGACTTAGCGCTAGAGCGTTGCCTCGTCACGAACCTCCTCACCAGCTTGACTCCACGTGCCCTTCAAGTCCACACCACAGAAAGCCTCTCTGAGAACCTGAAAACACAAGGTGGCGCCTCTGCGGCCGGTGGCGCTCCGACGCTCAAGTCAGTAACAATCGCTTGTCGTTAGTGGTACCTTCCTTATTGCTACACCATGCATGTTCTAGCTGGGGGAACCTTGCCACCAGCGAATGTCCACTCTGGGAATCCTATCACTGATGGGCAAGTTGTTCCCTTCCACCTGCTCGACCTCCATGCCCCATGCCAGTGCAACAATCATAGCGTTGTACTTACTCCCAAATCCAATAAAGCATTGGCTACTAATAAAGCACCTATAGACACGGGAAGGTTAAAACTCCCTGGGTCCTTCAATTTTTTAGGCAAGCCTTTTTGAATAATGACACTGTATCTATCCTCCAGCTCTATATTTTTTTCTTCAATATAGCTCCTATTCTTTCGAAATCTTTCAAATGTTGAATCTTGCTTCAAATTTCCTGCAAAATAATTTTTAGGGAGCAATTTATCAAAGAATTTTCTTTCCTTCTCGCTTTTTGAAGGAGAATGAGGATATGATAAATCTTTTTCAAAAACTCCTCTCTCCTTATTTTCACTTTTCTTCTTTATTTTTTCCTCCTCACTTCTCTCTTTCTCATCTCTCTTCCCCTCTATCTCATCTTTTTCTTCTTTTTCAGCCACTACATTATCGCAATTTGTTTGGTCAGCTGTCTCATCTGGATCTCTATACTCCTAATCATGGCCATGCTATTGTCCTACGCTCTCACAATATTGTCCTGCGCGCTCACAATCTTTGTCAGAGCGTCTTGAACTTTATTCATTCTTTCAAGCATGGATGGATCCTCAACTTCAGGTGAATTGTTCTGATAAAAACAGTGACCATTAGGATGAACACCTCCACAAAAATCACACCTGATTGACTGACTTTGGCTTTGAGATGAATGAACAACATATAATTGTTGGGGCAATTTAGCCATTTGTGCAGTTAGTTGCTCAATCTGCTGTGTCAGAATCTTATTTTTAGCCAAGAGTGCATTTTCTAACAACCCTTTATTCTGAAGATCTTGTCCATCATGTTGGGCTTTATAATCAGTTGATGCCAATGCATCAATAATTATTGTCGCTTGTTCTACACCAAGGGCCATCATTGTGCCACCAGCTGCAGCTTCTAGGAGCATCTTTATGTCAGATCTGAGACCATTCAGGAATATGCTCAGTTGAGAAATATCTTCAAACCCATGATTTGGGCATTTTCTCAATATCATCTTAAATCTTTCCCATGTATCACAAAAGACTTCATTTGCTCCTTGTCTGAACATAGAGATTTCAGACTTTGCTTTGATGTAGCGAGAAATTGGAAAAAATCTTTGCAAAAATTTTCCTCTACATCCTTCCAGCTAGTGAGGCTCTGATTTGGAAGTGATTTGAGCCATTCCTTAGCCTTTCCTGCCAATGAAAAAGAAAACAAGCGCATATAAACATTTTCAAGATCACCTGATTGAAAACCCATTGTTCCTACCAATTCATAAAATGTATCCAAATGTGAATATGGATCCTCATGTTCTATTGCTG
Organism: Phaseolus vulgaris; assembly: GCF_000499845.2. Classification (NCBI taxonomy): domain Eukaryota; kingdom Viridiplantae; phylum Streptophyta; class Magnoliopsida; order Fabales; family Fabaceae; genus Phaseolus; species Phaseolus vulgaris. The sequence goes on along the minus strand of NC_023755.2, from coordinate 9,422,094 downwards.
TAAATTGATAGGCACGGATGAGAGTGAGAAAATCGGGATTTATTTCCAAGGCCTTGGTAGTAGTAGGTATTGCAATACTAGAAAAATGTCTTGGTCCTTGGTACATGACATAATCTCCAAGTGTCTTCCTAGTAGGTGGTGCTTGCTGTTCTGTCATATTGCTTTCTTCCTAAAACATATTAGTGGAGAGAAAAAAACAGAGAACTTTTTTTTTCTTTAAAAAGAATAAAATAAAATAAATTGGAAGATAAAAATAAAAAAAAATATAGATAAAATAAAAACTAAAAACAGAATAAAAGAAAACTCTAAAAACAAAAAATAACGTACTAAAAAAATAAAAAATAAAATAAATACTAGAAATAAAATAAAGTTAAAAAAAAAATTGAAAACTATAATTGTAAACAACTAATATTCTAACTAACTAGCTTACTAGCTTACGTAGAAATAAAAACTAAAACTAATAATAAAATATAATTAAAATAAATAAATAACAGTTACGTAAACATAAATAAAACTACCTAAACTAATCCTAAAAAAACTAAAATAAAATATAATAAAACAAAATCAAATTCAAAACAAAATAAAATAAAATAAACTAAATTAAATAACGTAAAGAAAAGAAAAGAAAATAATATAAAATCAACAACTTTCTTTTATTTTTAAACAGCATATCTATACTAAAATCAAATCAAATCTAATTTTAATAAAATAAACAAAATCAAAACAAATAAAAAAATAAAATATTTACAATATTTAGGAAATTATACTCAACAAATCAAATTTGTTCCCTGGCAACGGCGCCAAAAACTTGATGACTTTTTACGGCAAGTGCACCGCGTTTGTCAAAAGTAATAATTGTCCCTAAGGACGGATATCGATCTCACAAGGAACAGTGAATTATCGAGTACAATAATCGCTAAATATAAAAACAGAACAATTAAAAGAGTTTTGAATTAATTGTGTTGGCACTGATCAATAAGAAAACAAACAAAGAATTAGTTGTTTCAATTGGAAAAATAAGGATTAGTTTCATCTCTCTCACTCTCAAGTATTTTGATTAGCATGTCAATATTAAGTTCTTTGATTGAAATTGATGCCCGTATAAAAATCATTTATATCGATTCCTCGCATATAAAATCCTTAAGAATGTCCCCTAACTATCGATCTCTGGCATAATTATAAGAACAACTTAGAACGAAGCTCAGACGTTTAATAGCAATTAACATTTCAAGTCTATTCCTAGCACTCAAATATGTTAAGTATTGTTGTTTAGGTCCGAACCCTAAAAATACCTCCCGGTCAGATTTAAGATTCTCAATTTGTCACGGAAAATTAAAAGTAAAACAACAATACCAATAATCAATCAAGAACTGAATATTAATATATAAAATATCACCTCAATACATAAGAGTTTGAGCAGATTACTCCCAATCCCAAAGGGTAGAATTAGCCACGCATACTTCTATCACCTTCCATTCTCCCAATTGGGTTACAATTCACTCTATGGTGTTTTCCTCTCAATCTGGCACCCTAGGGTTGAGTCTCTAGCCCTCTATTTATCATAGTTTTCTAGGGTTAGGTTGCTTCCTGTGTCGCGCTAATGGGCTAAATAATAAAACATAAAAAAGGCCCAATCTTTCTTTGCATCTTTTTCCATTCTGTGACCTTCTATCTTTATCTTTTTAGCTCAAATCATTCATTTTTAATCCAAATCTCCAATCTTCCTTAGAAATCTGCAATTAACACCAAATTTAGGAATAAAATACTCTTATTCAAATAAAGATCGTAAAAAATGTAAAAAGGTATAAATTCATAAATTAGGGATTATTTTATATGTAAATTAGCAATAAATCCTCATAAGTGTCTATATTTTAATATGAAATATTACTGAAATTTGACACTTATCACGATGTCAAGCTACCTGGTCGCGAATCGCCTAACAAGTCAACGTTATACAATCTTGGTGAGAACCGATCATGCACGTTGTAACACGTCGCTTCCACGAACGGCGACTACACTAGCTTCTGAACCACTCGCCCTTCTCTAGCCACGGGCTCTGCTAAACACGCCTCACGTAGTCACGTGCTAGACACGTCATCACACCCGATGACCTGGTCGGTACATCTATCAACACACCGTTGGGTCCCTCCAAAATAACCCTAGCCCCGTTGCCCAGCTGGTTGGACGACCCATCCACCGAGAGTACCCAACGAAAGTCATCCTTGGCGTTTTGCGCTGTTTCGGAAGACAGCTCGACCACGAAATCAGCGAAAATTTGCCCCTTGAGCGATCCCCGGGGCTCGTATTTGATGTTGAATTCCGACAGCTCCACCGCCCACTTCACCATTCTTCGAGCTACATCTAGTTTCTTCAAAACCTTCTGGATGGGCAAGTCAGTCATTACCAACGAAAGTCATCCTTGGCGTTTTGCGCTGTTTCGGAAGACAGCTCGACCACGAAATCAGCGAAAATTTGCCCCTTGATCGATCCCCGGGGCTCGTATTTGGTGTTGAATTCCGACAGCTCCACCGCCCACTTCACCATTCTTCCTGCTACATCTGGTTTCTTCAAAACCTTCTGGATGGGCAAGTCAGTCATTACCAACACCGTAAAGCTCTGGAAGTAATGGCGCACCCTCCTCGCCAAAAATACAACCGCTAACGCTGCCTTTTCTAAGGCTTGATACCTCACCTCTGGGCCTTGCAGCACCTTGCTAACAAAATAGATGGGTGTTTGGACCTGATCTTGATCCTGGACGAGCACTGCGCTTATTGCCCTCTCGGTTATGGCAAAATACAGCCTGAGTGGCGTTGTGGCTTGGGGTTTGCATAGAACTGGTGGGCTCGCCAAATATTCTTTGAGCTTTATGAAGGCCTCCTCACACTCCTTCGTCCAGACAAACCTGTTGTTCCTCTTCAAACACTGGAAGTATGGGTGGCCCTTCTCTCCACTTGCCGATACGAATCGGGATAGGGCGGTCATCCACCCCGTGAGCTGTTGCACCTCCTTCACAGTGGCGGGGCTCCTCATCGCCAAAATGGCGGCACATTTCTCGGGGTTGGCCTCGATTCCCCTCTCCGACAGGAGAAATCCCAGAAATTTCCCTACTTCCACGCCAAAAACACACTTCTCAGGATTCAGTTTCAGCTTGTACCTGGCTATTGTGATGAACAACTCTTCCAAATCGGCGACGTGCTTGTTTTTCTCCAGGGACGTTACGACCATGTCGTCAATGTATGCCTGCACATTCCTTCCGAGCATAGGTGCGAGCACCTTGTCCATTAGCCTTTGGTACGTGGCTCCCGCATTCTTCATCCCGAAGGGCAGCACCTTGTAGCAGTAGCATGACCTTTCCGTCATGAAGGCAGTCTTCTCTTCATCCATGGGGTGCATTTTGATTTAATTGTACCCTGAGAAGGCATCCAGAAAACTGAGTAACTTGCACCCTGATGCACTGTCTACCAGGGCGTCTATACTCGGCAAAGGATAAGAATCCTTTGGACAGGCCTTGTTCAGGTCTGTGATGTCAACACACATCCGCCATTTTCCGCTACTCTTCTTGACCAGAACGACATTGGCGAGCCATTCTGGATATTGGATCTCCCTGATGTGGCCTGTTGCAAGGAGATTTTGTGTTTCGTCTTTGATCGCCTGTCTTTTCTCCTCGTTGAACTTTCTCCTTCTTTGGCGGATAGGCCTGACTTGGGGATCCATTGCTAAGCAATGGCACAAGAAATCGGGGTCGATTCCCGGCATGTCTGAAGCAGCCCACGCAAATGCATCCAGGTGTCTACTTATCACCTTGGCGATTTGGTCTTACGTCTCGCTATCTAAGGTTCTCCCCAGCTTAAACGTCTTGCCGTTGATCTCCTTCTCGAGCCATTCCTCCACTGGCTGAGGCTTCTTTTCGCTGGCGATCAGCGCCCTCGCGATACCTGTTTCCCTAGCGGTCTCCGAGCAGTTTCTCTCTCCCTCCATCCTAGCGGCGTTTTCGGACCTCGCCTCGACATCTTCCATTGGAACATCGCCCTCGGCGGCCACCTCCAACATCATATCCGAAACTCGCCAGTCTTCCCGCACAGGCTCCGCGCCAGGGAGTGGCGTTGTGGTTACGTGGCATATGGATCTTTTGTTCTTGAGGCTGTTTTCGTAGCACTTTTTCGCCTCCTTTTGGTCGGAACAGATGGTGATGATCAAACCTTCCATGGATGGTAGTTTGACCTTCATGTGCCGTGTCGAAGGCACAGCTCCTGTTCTGTTGAGCGTTGGCCTTCCCAACAGTATGTTGTATGCTGATGGAGCGTTTACTACAAGATACCTGATCTTCTCTGTTCGTGAAGCCAAACCATCTGTGAACGTCGTTCTTAACTCAACATACCCCCTTACCTCCACTTGATCACCGGCGAAACCGTACAAGCAGCCCCCATATGGCCTCAGTTGATCGGGGGACAGTTGTAACTTTTCAAAAGTCGGCCAAAACATTACATCTGCCGAACTTCCTTGGTCGACCAACACCCGGTGGACGGTCCTTCCCGCCGTGACTAGAGAGATCACAATAGGGTCGTTGTCGTGAGGCACAACGTCCCTAAGATCCCCTTTGGTGAACGTGATGTCCACGTCGGGTGAGTGATCCTAAAAAACTTCCACTGACATCACTGACCTCGCGTACTTCTTGCGTTGCGATGCAGTGCACCCCCGGCCGGAGAATCCGCCAGCTATGGTGTGGATCTCACCGTGAATGGGTACCTCGTGCTGTTGTCCTTCACTGCCCGTCGGTTGGGATCCTGACGCTTGGCCCGCTTGCTTCTCCAGCAAGTAATCTTTCAAAAAACCACATTTGACCAACTCGGGGAGTTGGTGTCCCAAAGCCAAACACGAGTTGATAGAGTGGCCAAAGCTCTTGTGGAACTCGCACCACGCGTCTGGTTTTGGTCCCAGAACCTTTTCCGTCGTCTTCTCAGGCACCTTGAGCCTGGCAGCAATGTTTGGGATGGCGATCAGATCGGCAACCCCATTACGAACTCGATTAGTCTCTCTAGGCCGCCTCGGCCCCTTGTTCTTATTCTTCTTAGGGTCGTAAGGATGGCACATCCTTTGGTCCCTCTTCCCCGCAGCCGCTCCATCACCCTCTACGGCTGGACCCTTGCTTGGGCGCGCGATTTAGCTGCGGCCACATTTCCCCTTTTCTCGGAGACTTCGCTCTCGGCGGCGATGTGAGCCACAGCACGTCGCCGGATTTCAGCAAACGTGGCGGGGTAAATCCTGATAAGTGACTCACTAAAGGGCCCAGGTAACACACCCTTTTTGAAGGCGTGTACAAACATTTCTTCATCTTTACCTGGCAAGCGGACTATCTGAGCTCCGAATCTGTTCAGGAAATCCTTCAAGGACTCCCCTTGGTACTGCCTTATGTCAAACAGGTCGTAAGACACCAATGGTGGTGCCTTGTTCACTATATACTGCTCAACAAACATCTTGGAAAACTGTTGAAACGTGGTAATGTGGCCAGTAGGTATACTGACGAACCAGTCCAACACTGTTCCACTAAGAGTGCTCATGAACACCTTACAATAAACCGCGTCCGATCCCCCCGAGAGCATCATCTGAGTATGAAACGCCGTGAGATGGGCCTCAAGGTCCTCCACCCCGGTGAAAGACGCTTTCACCGCCACAGTATTGGCCAGGACCACCGAGTCCATTATCTCCTGAGAAAATGGCATGGGAAAGCTGCGCGGTGGGGATGGGGGAGCAAATCTGTCCCCGACTGCACGCTCCTCCCGCTCTTGAAGGGTTTTACGCAGCTCTTCGTTAACCCTGTTGAGCTCTTCATTCCTAGCTTGCGAGGCCACCAGTGCCTCGTGCATCCTTTCCTGTTCAGAACGTGATGCAGCCACGTTCTCCTGCAGCGCCCTCATCATGTCCATGACCTGCGTCATAGACACAGCATCCTCGTCTGTTGACGGCGCGACTGAACTAGACCGCGTTGTCCTCATCCTTTCTCGTCAAACTCAGCGACTCAAAGAAACTCCAAACAAACGGTGAAAACTCCAGGAATCGACTGCGATAATGAGCAGTCGAACAGAAAGCACCAAAACCTCAACAAACACGAACTATGGTTGGGAATCACCTTTTATACGGCCCCACGGTGGGCGCCAGATGATCCTGCCGGTTGACTTAGCGCTAGAGCGTTGCCTCGTCACGAACCTCCTCACCCGCTTGACTCCACGTGCCCTTCAAGTCCAGACCACAGAAAGCCTCTCTGAGAACCTGAAAACACAAGGTGGCGCCTCTGCGGCCGGTGGCGCTCCGACGCTCAAGTCAGTAACAAGAACACCCAAAAAACTGAGAGAAAATATGCTCTGTAGAACCATACTAAAGGCACACAACCCTAGCAATGAGTCGTAATGAAAAATGTACCTCTGCAAATTCTGTTAAGTTTACCTTTATAGCTAGGTTTCTTCTCTCTCCAGGCCGTTATGCTTTTGGACGCGTGGCTCGCATCCAGCCCTACACATGTCGCCATCTGGGCTGGGATAGCAGGTAGCGCCCAGCCCTACAAGTGTCATCATCTGAGCTAGGATAACTCGAGCGTCATTTCTCTATTGCACCCAGCCCTACACGTGTCATCACCTGGGTTGGAGTAACTGGTAGCATCCAACCCTACACGTGTCGTTATCTAGGTTGGGGCAACTTGAACGTTATTTCTGTGTAGTAACCAGTCGCGCAGCTAAGTCCTCTACTCAAGGAGCAAGCTAGCACACAATATGCTCTAGAACGCCACCTGACAAGGCGAGTATCGGGAGCAGCAAAATGCACCATCTCTATGACATCGCTTGTCGTTAGTGGTACCTTCCTTATTGCTACACCATGCATGTTCTAGCTGGGGGAACCTTGCCACCAGCAAATGTCCACTCTGGGAATCCTGTCGCTGATGGGCAAGTTGTTCCCTTCCACCTGCTCGACCTCCATGCCCCATGCCAGCGCAACAATCATAGCGTTGGACTTACTCTTCTGGGTTCCCAGCAGCCTTAACTGAGTCTGTTGGGAAATCCGACGACGTGCTTTTTGCGGCGATGTCAAGCTACCTGGTCGCGAATCGCCTAACAAGTCAACGTTATACAATCTTGGCGAGAACCGATCATGCACGTTGTAACACGCCGCTTCCACGAACGGCGACTACACTAGCTTCTGAACCACTCGCCCTTCTCTAGCCACGGGCTCTGCTAAACACGCCTCACGTAGTCACGTGCTAGACACGTCATCACACCCGATGACCTGGTCGATACACTTATTATGCCTAATTTGTTTCGCAAAAAATTAAACTTATCTTTAGCAAAAGGTTTTGTGAAAAGATCAGCTAGTTGCATTTCAGTTCCAATGAATTTAATTTCATAATTCCCATTAGCAATATGTTCACGTATAAAATGATGTCTTATCTCAATATGTTTAGTTCTAGAATGCATAACAGGATTTTTAGTCAAGTTAGTGGCACTAGTGTTATCACATAAGAGAAGTATTCTACTTAACACAATTCCAAAGTCACTTAGCTGTTATTTTAACCATAGAATTTGAGCACAACAACTTTCTGCTGCAATGTATTCTGCCTCTGATGTGGAAAGAGCAACACACGCTTGTTTTTTACAATGCTAAGAGATTAAGCTTGACCCAAGCATATGACAAATTCCACTTGTGTTTTTCCTGTCTATTTTACAACCTGCAAAATTTGAATCAGAAAAGCCAGTTAAATTTAAGGATACATTACATGGATACCATAGGCCAACTTCTTTTGTTCCTTGTAAGTATTTCAGAATCCTTTTAGCAGCATTGAAATGTGATTCCTTCATAGCAGATTGGAACCTGGCACACATACACACAACAAACATGATATCATGAAGTTTCTGTTTTAGAATTTTAATTGAGTATTCTTGCTGTTTTTCTTTTGCTCCAAGTGTTTGAGGAAAGGTTTATGGCACTCATAATTCTTATGAGTATGGTTGCTCTTTTGGAATGGCATTATCCTTCCTAGAGTTTACCTTAAGCTTCCTTTCACTTGTTACAATTTGTGTTGTGTCTTTTAATTTTTGAATCATGTCAAGTTTTGTCTTAGTCATGTTATTCCATATATGTCATTACTTCTAGTAGTACTTTTATTGTTTTGATTGTTTCTTGCTTTGGTGTCATACAATATTCTGAATTGATGTTGATCCTTTGTGCATTTTCTTTTTAGAATTGAGTTCATACTTGTATTCTAGACCTATACAAGTTCCAATACATCATTTTCTATTATGTCTTTGCTAGTTCATCATTCTGTTTTTTATTCCTATTAGGATTCCTCTGTTTCTGAAAAGAGTGCTTACTGTTTTTCCTTATTGCAACTGATTTACGTACTGTAAAATTCTGAAATTCTGGATTTGAGATATTCAAAGTGTTAGAAAAGAACAGAAAAAAGAATCATTCAAAAATATGAAGTACACAAAAAATATTAAATAAAATAAAAAAAGTGTACATTCCTGCCGAAAAAAATACGGTAATCTGGCAGTGATTTTAAAAAATTTATTTCTCTCAATTGGCTTACTTTTTTTAATTGATTCCAGTGCCATTTTTGAGTTAACATCTTGAAGTTTCTGTGGTATAAATTTCATAATCCAGTTCGCTCTACAACGTTCCAGTTAAATCAGTGAATATCAAATACAGTTTGCATAAAAAAAAAAAAAATTCCAGTAGCTAAATTTTTTTTTGTTTTCTTCATCTACTCTAGTGCTTTTCCTTAGGTATTCTTTTGTGTGCCTACTTTTCTCATTGAGTTCTTTATTTTCTTGATTGTCTTTCATTCTTACTCTTTGAGTTTGTCTTACATATAGTATTCCTTTTGCAATTACCTTTCCTTGCTTCTACCTTTTTCTTGTTTGTCTTTATTGTTTCTTTGGTTTTGTGGTGGTTTGCTCTTAAGATTGGTGTGCTTGCTTTGACATATTTCATTTGAGGATTCCAAGGCCTCAAGATCAGATTGGAGCAAGAACATTATTTCTTTGAGAGTGATATCTTTTTCAGCCTTAATTTCACTTCGGCAGTTTCAATTGCAAAGCTCACTGTTTTTGCTAATTTTTAACTTGTTTGCTGTTTTTGTGTGTTTGCTGTTTTTAATTACAAATGGCTGGATTTTCAAGTGATGCATCCTACAAGCAGAATTCTCCTTCAAAAGCTTCAATTATTGGTGAATTACATGAAGCTCAAAGAACAATTAGACGGTTGGAGGAGAAATTGCAAAAGATGGAGGTCCAACAAACTAGACCATCTCCTTCTATCCATGATGGACATCATTCTCATAGACCATCTTCAAGAGCTTCTTCAAATGATGTTGGCCGTGAAGATGAGCATAGGAGAAGGAGACCTCCACCCCAAGTCCATGGGCAAAGACATCATCACCAAGGGGAAAGAATTCACTACGGCAATGGCTTCTACCATGATGCAAAGTCCAAGCTTCCTTCGGTCAAACTACCTTGTTTTAATGGTTCTAGTGATCCAAATGTGTATTTAGATTGGGAGGCTAAGTGTGAACAAATTTTTGAGATCCATGAGATCCAAGATGAGCATAAGCTCAAGCTAGCCACCCTAGAGTTTAGTGATTATGCCATGAAATGGTGGCATGGAATTGTAAAGGACATTATCTATCACAAGGGTCCTCCCGTGGACTCTTGGAACTCTTTAAAGGATCATATGCGCGCTAGGTTTGTGCCCCCACATTTTAGGAAAGACCTCATGTTGAGACTCCAACGGTTTCAACAAGGCACGCTAAATGTGGATGAATATTATAAGGAGCTTGAGACGCTTGTGCTTAAAATTGAATTAGAAGAAAGTGAAGAAGCCATGGTTGCTAGGTTTGTGAGTGGTCTTAGGAAGGATATCCAAGACATTGTTGAGTTACAAGAGTATTCATCATTGGGTTCTTTAGTTCATCTTGCAATGAAGGTGGAAGCCCAACTTGCTAAGAAAAATTCTTTTAAAAATGCTTCCAATGATGGATACTACTCCAAGTCTTGGAGAAACAAAACTTCTTTTTCTAAACATCCTTCCAAAGATTCTTCTTTCAAACCCAAGGAATCTAAGCCATCAACTTCTAGACCTAAGTCTCCCACTAGAACATCTAACACTAAATGCTTTAAATGTATGGGTTATGGTCATATTGCTGCAAATTGTCCTTCCAAACGTAGTATGTACATGCATGAGGGCATTGTAGTTAGTGAGCATGATTCGGATTCTCCAAAGCATTCATTGCATTCTCATGCATCTAGTGAGGAAGAGAGCGAATGTCCACTTGAAGGGGACTTGTTAGTTGTGAGAAGACTTCTTGGACAAGTTTCACAACCTTTTGATGAAAGTCAAAGGGAAAATATTTTCCATACAAGATGTCTTATTCAAAACAACATTTGTTCCTTAATAGTGGATGGGGGTAGTTGTGCAAATGTGGCTAGTACAAGAGTAGTAGATAAGCTTGGATTGCCTACTATCTCTCATACAAAGCCCTACAAGTTACAATGGCTTAGTGAAGTAGGAGAAATAATTGTTAATAAACAAGTCCTCATCCATTTCTCCATTGGAAAATACAAAGATGAGGTATTATGTGATGTTGTGCCCATGGAAGCCACTCATGTTCTTTTGGGAAGGCCTTGGCAATTTGATAGAAAAGTTTTACATGATGGCTTTACCAACAAATTATCTTTTGAATTCCATGGTCACAAGGTTACTTTAAAATCTCTCTCTCCAAGAGAAGTCCATGAGGACCAAGTTATCATGAAGAAAAAGAGGGAGAGTGAAAAAGATAAAAAAGATAAAAAAGATAAGAGTTCTAAGCCTACACTCCTTGTGTCTAGGCGTGACATTGAAAGGGAAATAGTGGCTCATCATCCTCTTTTTTTAGCCATCCCTAGAACTCTTAGCATAGAATCACTTGTTGATAGTCCTCATTGCTTGGAAAATTTGGTAGAAGAGTTCAAAGATGTGTTTCAAGATCCTCCAAATGGACTTCCACCTTTGAGAGGGATTGAGCACCAAATTGATTTGATACCGGGCTCTTCTTTACCAAATCGTCCCGCATATAGGACCAATCCAAGTGAAACCAAGGAAATTCGCCAACAAGTTGAGGCTTTGATTGAGAAAGGGTGGGTGCAAGATAGCATGAGTCCTTGTGCTATGCCTATCATCTTAGTGCCAAAAAAGGATGGCACATGGCGAATGTGTTCGGATTGTAGGGCCATAAATAACATAACCATTAAGTATAGGCATCCCATACCTAGACTAGATGATTTGTTGGATGAATTACATGGTTCTAAAATCTTTTCAAAGATTGATCTTAAAAGCGGCTACAATCAAATCCGTATCAAACCGGGTGATGAATGGAAGACGGCTTTTAAGACCAACTTTGGTTTATATGAGTGGTTAGTTATGCCTTTTGGTTTAACTAATGCACCAAGTACCTTCATGCACCTCATGCATCATGTTCTTAGACCTTTCATTGGTAAGTTTGTTGTGGTTTACTTTGATGACATTCTCATTTATAGCTTATCTTTGAATGATCATAGGTTGCATGTTAGGCAAGTTTTGGAAACCCTTAGGAAGGAACATTTGTATGCTAACCTTGCTAAATGTATGTTTGCTCTTGATCATATAGAATTCCTAGGGTTTGTTGTGAGTTGTAAAGGGGTCCATGTGGACAAAACAAAGGTGGTGGCCATTCAAAATTGGCCTACACCGAAATCTTTGAATGAGGTCCGAAGTTTTCATGGGCTTGCTTCTTTCTATAGAAGATTTGTCCCAAACATTGGTACCATTGCCGCACCACTCAATGACATAGTGAAAAAGGATGTGGTCTTTCATTGGGGAGAAGCACAACAAAATGCTTTTGATACTTTGAAAGAAAAATTGACTAATGCTCCCATCTTGGCCCTTCCTAATTTCACTAAGACATTTGAGATTGAGTGTGATGCTTCAAGCATAGGTATTGGGGCTGTTCTCCTTCAAGAGGGCCACCCCATAGCCTATTTTAGTGAGAAATTGAAGGGAAGTCATCTCAACTATTCCACCTATGATAAGGAATTATATGCACTTGTTAGGGCTTTGTTTACTTGGCAACACTATCTTTTTCCCAAAGAGTTTGTGATACATAGTGATCATGAATCTCTTAAATATTTGAAAAGCCAAAACAAACTTAACAAGAGGCATGCTAAGTGGGTGGAATTCATTGAGCAATTTCCTTATGTGATCAAACACAAGCAAGGCAAAATAAATATTGTGGCGGATGCTCTTTCTAGAAGATACACCTTGCTAAATCTTTTAACCTCTCAATATCTTGGTTTTGATCACATTAAGGAACTTTATCATGATGACCTTGATTTTTCTCTCCTCTATCAAGAGTGTCTTAAGGGAGGACACAAAGACTTTTTTATTCAAGATGGCTTTCTTTTTAAGGGAAAACGTCTTTGTGTTCCCCAATGCTTTATTAGATTATCTCTTGTTAGAGAAGCTCATGAGAGGGGCTTAATGGGACATTTTGGGGTTGCTAAAACTTTGGATGTGTTGCATGAACATTTCTTTTGGCCTCATATGCATAAACATGTTCATAGTTTGTGTGATAAATGCATAGCTTGCCGCAAAGCTAAGTCTAAAATGCATCCCCATGGTCTTTATACTCCTATTCCTATCCCTTCAATGCCTTGGGTAGATATATCTATGGATTTCATCTTAGGCTTACCCAAGACATCAAAGGGAAAGGACTCCATTTTTGTGGTAGTGGATCGTTTTTCAAAGATGGCTCACTTTATTCCTTGCCACAAAGTGGATGATGCATGCCACATTGCAAACCTCTTCTTCCAAGAAGTGGTTCGCTTGCATGGGATTCCTAGGTCTATAGTGTCCGATAGAGATCCTAAGTTCTTGAGTCACTTTTGGAAGACCTTGTGGGGCAAGCTTGGAACTAAGCTTTTATTTTCTACCACTTGCCACCCACAAACTGATGGTCAAACCGAGGTGGTGAATAGAACTTTGGGACAACTATTGAGATGCTTTATTTCGGGGAATCCTAGAGTGTGGGAGAATTTACTACCCCATGTTGAGTTTGCATATAACCGAGTAGTAAATTCTACCACCTCCCATTCTCCTTTTGAGGTGGTCTATGGGTTTAATCCCCTAACACCTCTTGATCTTCTTCCTATTCCCCTTCTTGAAGATGTCTTGTGCAAAGATGGGGATGAAAAGGCTTCTTTTGTGAAAACTTTGCATAAAGACATCAAGAAGAGAATTGAGAAGAAGGTTGGCAAGTATGCTGAACTTGCCAATAAAAGGAGAAAAGTATTGTTGTTTGATGAGGGCGATTGGGTTTGGCTTCACTTGAGGAAGGATCGTTTTCCTACTCAAAGGAAGTCCAAACTAATGCCTCGAGGGGATGGACCTTTCCAAGTCCTCAAGAGGATTAATGACAATGCTTATGAGTTAGATATGCCTGATACATTCTTAGGTAGTCATACTTTTAATGTCAGCGATCTAACTCCTTTTTCTGTAGGTCTCCAGAATTCGTGGTCGAATTCTCTCCAACTCGGGGAGTATGATGGAGATCAAGCCCAAGAGAACATGGAGGCCACTCATCAAGCTCAAGAAGAGGTGGAGGCACAAATGGAGGACGCCCATGGAGGTCAAAGTCCACCTCAAAGGATTACAAGAAGCATGTTCAAAGCCTTGGGAGCTAGAGGACATTTATTTTCCCTTTTTGTAGTGTCTTTAGTTGAAGGTGCTTAGAGGGAAACCTTAGAAACCTCTTTTGTTATAGCATCTTTTAGGTTTTAGTTAGGAGCTTTAGGGGGGTGTATTAGTAGATAGGTGTAGGAGTAGAATAGGGGGTGCCAAAGTGAAGGAAAGGATCACACCTTCCTTGCTTTGCAAATTAGCGCCGGTTCTAGATGGTTTTGGGAGGGAATTTTGAATTGTTTAGCTTTCATTTTTCAGCACCTTAGGCTATAAATAGAGGTGCCTTCCTTGTAAAATTCAGATTGGAATTCATCTAAAGAAACTATACTCAAAATTGGAGTGAGCATTTGGAGAGCTTTTGAGCTTCTACTCTAGTCTTATCTTGAAGGACCATGGTTTCCTCAAGTGGCGGCTTGCACACTCATCTAGGAGCATCCATACTTCTAGTGGCGTGATCATCCAACCTATCTTCCATCTTCATGAGCATCCTCTTCTCCTTCCTTTCTTCTTCTTCAATTTGTTCATGTTGCCTTGTGTTTTTGAGTTGTTGTTGTTTCGGTTCTTCTAATTTTCCAGCACCTATATTCTGTTTGTTTCTTAATTCTGTTCGGTACATTTGATTTTGATTCAAATTCTATTCGGTCTCTTCTTTTTAAATTCCTTTGTTGATTCAATTTGACAATATTTGGTTCATCCAAATGAGTTTGGGAATTGGTACTTGTTATTGGTGAGTTCTTGACTTAGAACCATGATCCAACTTCTAAGAAAGTGCCTCTATATTTTCCAGCTCAAGGTGATTCCTCAAAGTGTCAAGAATCTTGTTCTATGTGGCTATTGGAATCACATCAGGTCTACTAGTTGTTAGATACAATAAAGAACAGATTAAACCTTTGTATTTGGTTTGATCAACAGGTTTTCCACGCAGAGTCTTGATCAAGGTGACAACTTGTAGAATGGGTGTGTTGATTGCCTTGCATTGATCCATCTCAAACTTTCTCAGCAGATCTTTGCAATATTTAGCTTGATTTATAAAGATCCCATCTTTTAGTTGTTTGACTTGTAGACCAAGGAAATAATTCAACTCCCCCATATAGATATCTCAAATTCACTATTCATAACCTCTACAAATGCTTCACATAAGCCTTCATTTATAAAACCGAAAATGATATCATCCACATATACCTGCACAAGTATAATGTCTTCACCTTTTTTCTTAATGAACAATGTCTTGTCGGATGTACCACGGTTATAGCCTTGAGACATTAGAAAATCACTCAATCTTTCATACCATTGCCTAGGAGCTTGTTTGAGTCCATAGAGAGCTTTTTTGAACTTGAATACATGATTAGAAAATTTATGATTCTCAAAACCCGGGGGTTGTGAAACAAAGACCTCTTCGTTTATGTAACCATTCAGGAAGGCACTCTTGACATCCATTTGAAATAGTTTGAATCCTTTTATGCAGGAGAAAGCTAAGAGAAGTCTGACAGCTTCAAGTCTTGCCATTGATGCATATGTTTCATCATAATCGATTCCCTCTTCCTGGTTGTAACCCTTGGCCACCAGTCTTGTTGTTTCTTATAACAATTCCATGTTCATCCATTTTGTTTTTGTATACCCACTTAGTTCCTATGACATTCATCTTGGATGTTCTTTGAACTAGAGACCATACCTCATTCCTTGTAAACTGATTCAATTCTTCTTGCATACCCAATATCCAGTTGTTGTCTTATAGAGCTTCATTCAGATTTTTGTGCTCCAGTGAAACAAATGCCATTATTTTACAGAAATTATTCATAGACTTCCTGGTTGAGATCCCCTTTTCAATGTTGCCAATCACATTGTGTTAAGTCTCTAGGAGTTTTCCACTCTTTGGGCAAATCTGCAGTATCAACAGGTTCTTTGACAACACGTGAATTAGTTATATCTAAATCAATTAATTGATTCTTTTGAAGTACAGTTCTTAAATGATCTACTTCAAGTTCATCTACAATAGGTTTATGTAGGTAATCATCAAATTCATCAAACACCACATGCATAAATTCTTCCAAAGTAAGCAATCTTTTGTTATACACCTTGTACGCATGCCCATTAATAGCGTAGCCAATATGTATGCCCTCATCAAATTTAGGATCAAATTTACCCAGATTATCTTTCCTATTATTCAGAATAAAACCTTTGCACCCAAAAACTCTAAGATGACTTATACTAGGCTTTCTACCTTTATAGAGTTCATAAGGAGTTTTCTTAAGAATTGACCTAATTAAGGTTCTGTTTAGCACATATGAAGCAGTGTATACAACATTTGCCCAAAAATATTTGGGAAGATTGGATTCGTTTAACATGGTCCTAACAAGCTCCTTAAGTGATCTATTTTTCCTTTCTACTACACCGCTTTGTTGGGGAGTTGTAGGGGCTGAATAGCTATGGTTAATCCCATGTTTTTCACAAAATCTATCAAATCTAGCATTTTGAAATTCTCCCTCATGATCATTCTGAATTGATTTTATGCTGCAACAATTTTCATTTTGCAATATTTTAGCCAATTTCTTGAAAGCATCATAAGCATCATTTTTAGAAACAAGAAAGAGTCCAAGTATATCTTGAGAAATCATCCACAATCACCAAAGCTTAATAGTTTCCAACTAAGCTAGCATTTCTGGAAGGCCCAAACAGATCCATATGTAAAACATCCAATGGTTCATTTGAAGAATTTATATCCTTTGATTTAAAGGAGACTCTTGTTAGCCCTTCACACATGCATCACACAACCTGTTATCTTGGAATTTTATATTTGGTAAGCCAGAAACAAGCTCTTTAGATTTTAATTTGTTTAGATGATTTGTATGGATGTGGGCTAACCTTCTATGCCATAGCCATGACTCATCATCCTTTGACAAAAGACATTCATTTACAGGGCAATTGTGCATTATATCTAAGAGATAAATATTATTTACCCTTTTACTCGTGAACAACACCTTACCAGAAGTTTCATTTGAAATTGTGCACCTGTTGGATTCAAAGTTAACTTTGTATCCCTTACATAATTGGTTGATGCATATAAGGCTATGTTTTAGTCCTTCCACATATAACACATTCTCTATTAATGTTGATCCTTTGGTTCCAACATTTCCTCTTCTAAGGATTCTTCCACGATTGTTGTCCCCATAGGTCACATGCCCTTCAACTTTGAACTTCAAATTTGTGAATTGAGTAATATCACTAGTCATGTGTTTTGAACAGCCACTGTCCAAATACCACTGGTTTGATTTTCTGCTGTTTTTCTACACAATAAACATCAATATATATGGTACCCTTTACTGTTGGGTCAAGTCAAATTATCACCTTTCCTTAGGAAGCCATTTGACTAGTCCTTTTGGAACAAGATAATTTCTTAAACTTACATGTTTTTTATGTGTGACCAAATTTCATACAATAGAAATAGGAAGGAGTAAACTTTGGTTTAAAACTGTAGAAAGAAGAAAAACTTGTTCTTGCTGGAACAAAAAACCTTGACAGCTTTTTAACATTGTTCTTTCTTCCTGGATTGTATCAAATCCCATTTTTATTAAAGACAACATTCTGTTATCCTAAGAGAGTTAAAGATTCTCCCTCCCCTTAGTGAAATTGGACAGAGTTTTTAACAACTATTGAACCTTCTTTTCCAGATTCTTACAATTTTCACAGGTTTTTATAGATGCATGCAAACATGTTAATTCAAGACTAATCAACTTAGTTTTAGCTTTAAACAATTCTTTTTCAAGTGATTTAACCTTAGGTTTAAGTATGTTATTTGCACTTCTTAGTTTATTGCATATAACAACTAACCTATTTGCTTCATCACGGGTTTCTTTGAAAACAATTAATAGTTGATCATAGCTTTCTGAATCAGTGGAGTAGTTACTAACTGAATCAGAGATTGAATCTTCATTGTTCACCATGAAACACATGTTTGCTTCTTCACTCTTAGTTGATGAATCACTTGATGAAGATACTACATTATCCTCCCAGGAGATATACATCATTTTTCCTCTGCTTCTTTCAACCTTCTTACTAGCTTGTTTGTCTTTATTTTGATTGTTTGGACAATCAACTTTTATGTGACCTGGTTAACGCAACCAAAGCAAGTGTAATTAGATGAATTTGATTAATTAGGTTTAGAGTACGTTTTCTTTAGTTGAGTTCTTTCCCAACTTTTCTTCTTCAGGAATCTGCTAAATTTCCTAATGAGAAGACTCAAAGTTTCATCTTGTCCAGAGTTCTCTTCTTCTTCACTTGTATCATTCTGCACACTGGACTTTAATGCAATACCTTTGGTTTTCCTTTCCATTGATTCTTGTTCTTTTAATCTGTTGAGTTCTAATTCATGTTCTCTAATTTTCCCGAACAATTCAACAGTGGAGAGCTTGGATAAATCTTTGGATTCAAAGATTGTTGTTACCTTAGGCTGCCAACTTCAAGACATTTCAGAATCTTGATTTTCAGCTCTTCTCTATCAAAAACTTTTCCAAGTGCAGTGAGATGATTTATAATGTGATGGAGATCAAGATCAAGAAGAAATAGAGGCCGAAGATCAAGGTCAAGAGGAGGTAGAGGCCGAAGTTGAAGAAGCTCAAGGAGACATTAGCTTACCTCAAAGGCTTACAAGAAGCAAGTTTAAAGAATTAGGAAGTAGTGGTAGATTGTTTTCTCTTTTTATAGTGTCTTTTGTATAAAAAGTAGAATGTTTAAATATATAGTTTTTAGGAAGGTGCTTAGAGGGAAACATTAGATACCTCTTTTGTAAAGCATCTTTAGGCTTTAGTTTAGAATTTTCTAGAAGGTGACTCTTCATGACTCACTATAGGCATTAGCTTAGGGGACTTTTGGTTAGCTTGTGGTGCAAGCTTTGTAAGCTTCATGACCGACCCTTGCTCCTATAAAAGGAGGGCTTAGGTCCTTCAAATAATAGAATTGATTTTTGAAGTAACAAAACTCTCCCAAATTGGTGATTGAGTGAGTGAGAATTGTCTTCTCCTCTTCCTAGTCTCATCTTGAGTGCCTTGGTTCCTCAAGTGGCGGCAATTCACACTTATCTTGGAGCATTCACACTTCAAGTGGCGTGTTCATCAACCAAGAACTACAACCACATAAGTCTTCTTTCTTCTCCATCTATTTCTTCCATTTCCATGTCCATATGAACTCCTTAAACTTGTCTTAGGCCTTTTCTTGCAATTCTATTCGGTGTTTTAGCTTCATTTGTTGTTTTGTTTGGTTCATCTTCTTCTTTGCTGAATATAATCGGTTCTTCTTCCTTTTCTAAGACTTTGTTCGGTTCATTTCACTTTTAAGGCAATTTAATCGGTTCATTTCAATACTTATACATTTTAATCGGTTCAATTGACAAGAAATGGGCTTCCATATGAGTTTTGGTGTATTGGTGCAAGTTTTGGTGAGTTCTTGAAACATAGAACATTGATCCATTTCTATAAAAGTGCCTATTCAATCTCCAACTCAAGTTGATTCCATAAAATGTCAAAGAATCATCTATATCTTGCTATTGGAATCATATCATGTGGTATATAGAGTTTAGGTTTATTCTTGTTTGTGTTTTGAGTTGTTTGTAGGCTCTTTAATTCAATAACTCTATATTTTTGTTGTTTCCTTTCTGTTTTTAGGTTATTTTTGAGTTTTCTTGTTGTTTTCTTTTTTATATTACATTGTGCTTGTGTCATTTTAATTTTTGAATCCTTATAAGTTTTGTCATAGTCATGTTTTTCCAAGAATGTCATCAATTCTTTGTAGTCCTTTTGTTGTAATTTTTGTTTCTTGATTTTGTGTTAAGAACAGTTTTATGTGTTTATTTCTTGATCCTTTGGTGCATTTTCTTTTTAGTATTGAGTTCATACTTGTATTTTAGACCTATACAAGTTCTTACACATCATTTCCATTATGTCTTTGCTAGTTCTTAATTTTGTTTTTCATACTTCAAGACATTTCAGTTCTTGATTTTCAGCTCTTCTCTATCAAAAACTTTTCCAAGTGCAGTGAGATGATTTATAATGTGTGTAAATCGTTTTAACACATCTGCAATAGTCTCTTCTGGCTGCATTCTGAAGAGCTCATATTCCTGGATGAGGGCATGCCTTCTTGCCCTTTTCACATCGTTCGTGCCCTCATGGATTATCCATATTCAGGGCAGAGGAGATGATGTTTTTGGCTAGAGAATCATATCTTTTTCTTTTCATTGTCTCTCCATTCAGATCAAGGCTTTTTCACGGTTTCATCTTTGACAACCTACACAGGCACAAAAGGTCCATTTACCACTGCATTCAAATCCCATGTCAATAGATTCTATAAAAAATTTCATCCTAATTTTCCATAATGCATATTTCAATCCACCCAACATAGGGGGTCTATTGATAGATGCACCCTCAGCAAAAGGCGATTTAAACTCAGACATATTGAACAAAAAACTTGAGTAAGCTACAAGTCTTAGGTCTTGATACCAATTGTTGGGTTTATTAATGTCTAAGTTCAAGAGGGGGTGAATTGAACTTATAATTTTTTTGCAAAGAAAACTGTTTAATAAAACCTGACAGAAAAGAACCAATTGATTTGAGGAACAACAAATTTATTTTTCGATCTCAAGAAGCAGTTTAAGAAATATAACAGATTGGTTTTAGATTCAACAAATTTTTGTTTCACAGTTATTAGATTCAGACTTTCTGTATAGATAAGTAGTAGTGACAATATCTTACCTTTAACACAAAAGATTGACAGGAAAAATGCTTTGATGATTAAAACCAAGAGATACAATATTATTTGATTATCAAATCAAAAATTCAATTAAACAAACAACTTTCAAAAAAGAACTTTACAAATAATAGTTTCAAAAACAAAAGAATTATGAACAAGATTGATTTTGGACAATAATGCAAGGAAGAACAATAAAATTGAACCAAAGTAGGTTTAATGCATAATATAATAAAGTAAATATCAACAATACTTTAATGAATCAAATAATGTATAAAAAAGTTAATAGATAAAGTTCTATATAAAATATTGACCACCACCGATCTTAATTAAAAAAAATCATGAGATTTTTCTTCAAAAGTGTCTAAAATAAAGATCTGTTTAGCCTAGCTATGGTCTATCGGGTTAGCAGTTTATGTGGGACGGATCAATACGGACTGACGAGTTCAGAAGGTTGACCTGCCTCATCTAAATGAGGAAGTGTTGGCGGACCCAACCCACATTACCATCCTAGGTCAAATCTTGCATAGTGTATGTATATACACATATTTCATATAAATTTTAAAAATATCTAAAAATATATGAAAAAACCTGATAATATAAAATTATAGATAAAAATTTAAGACAATATTATTTATTATCCTAGTAAAATTGTTGATTTTATTTTTAAAGTAAGAAATATTTTAGAAATTTATTTTTAATTTTGGAAAAATAGTGTTAGAAAATTAGTCTCTAATACAAATACATTTTTTTATACTTCCTAATTCCTAATACAAATAAATTTCAACCATTTCTCTTCAAATATTCCGATAAATTACTGGTTGGTTGCAGACTCGGTGATTTTTTTTTTTCTTTTTTGAGCCAAGAAAATGGTGTAATAACAAGCTTCGAAAAGAAGAGAGAGAGAAAGATGAGGTTTTTGGGTTACATAGCTCAATGGAGAAGCGCAGCGAAGGAAGCGTTGGATCGCACAGCCATCACTGTGAATTTCCTGTGCTGGCTTCACTTCACCAGCAACTACCTCTGTTCCCCGTGTCACGTATTGCCTTCAAAGATTCAAGCTTTTCTGCTCCTCTTGGTGCTTTTCGGATACCCTTTTGATTCAATTGCGTGATTCGCTGCTTGCAGGCGTATGGGGTTAGCATGCTCCCCACCCTCAACGTAACCGGCGACGTCCTCCTCGCCGACCACCTCTCCCCGCTGCTCGGGAACGTCGGGCACGGCGACTTGGTTCTCGTTCGGTCCCCTCTCAACCCTAAGATCAGGTTGACGAAGCGCGTCGTGGCCGTGGAAGGGGACACCGTCACTTACTTCGACCCTATGCACTCTGAGGCTTCTCAAGTTGCAGTGGTGTGTGTGCTTAATGGTTTGTTCTTCATTTGCTCTAAAATTAATCTGTGTTTTATTCTTTTCTTTTGCTTTTGTAGTAAGTGAATGTGAAAAGAGTTTAATGGGTATAATTGTTTTTACATTGTCATCCAATTATCAAAGTCAACAAAGCAGAAGGTTCCTCACAATACGAAAGTACGATCAGGGTCATTGTACATTGTCTTGTTCTTGCACATGCACTTGCATCTGCAAAGAGACTGGCTCGGATTCAAATCCATGTCAGGGACTTTACATAATGGAATGCATTTCTGTTTCACTCATTGGTCACCAAAATGGAACTTTACCACCATGTCAGGGATTGCCCTTATGGATTGTGATTAGTTGACGGTATAAACTGACTTTACATTGGTAGATAACAAAAGTCTTTGAAATGTAACTTGTTGATGGTTTTGTTATGTTAGATAGCAAGTATGAGATTCAACCTATTGCAAAGTTAGGGGTCGATTGACTTATGAAAACATTTTTTTTTTTGTTTTCACTTTGTTTCCGTTTCAAAAAGAAAACATTTTTTTTGTTTTCACTTTGTTTTCCGTTTCAAAAAGTTTTTGTAAGAAATGCTGAAACTATTTTTCTTTTTCCGTTTTCACTTTTTCCTGGATAGACTTCAGAAACATCAACCTAAATGCCCCCTTTCTTTTCCTGTTATGAATTTAGATGAATATTTGCAGTATAGAGTATATATACATATAATTGTAATAATGTAGTAGCTTAATTGTATATCATGTAAGATCATAGTGAGTAGAGGCAGGTGTGAAAGTTTCTTTAGTCATGAGATTGAAAGCCATTGGTTGATGCTTTTAATTTGTGATTTATCATAAGTTGTTTGTATGTTGTATCGCAGTTAGATGAGTCTTTTTGACTGCTCATTCAACTGACTCAGATGTTTAGGTGACATTTTCATTAAAGAATATGTGGAACTAAGAAAATGGTTAGAGTA
Organism: Phaseolus vulgaris; assembly: GCF_000499845.2. Lineage (NCBI taxonomy): Eukaryota > Viridiplantae > Streptophyta > Magnoliopsida > Fabales > Fabaceae > Phaseolus > Phaseolus vulgaris. The sequence continues at coordinate 9,399,296 of NC_023755.2, read as the reverse complement.
ATTTGCTACTTCTTCTCAGTATATAGAATGGAAAAGTACAGTTGCATTTCATGACCAGGCAATAATCTAGCTGGTGCCACACAGCAGCTCTGTCCCATGTATAACATTAGCAGAAGAGTCTTAAACATAATGGAATGCATTTCTGTTTCACTCATTGGTCACTTGAAAATATGAGTTATTTGTTTATGATGAATAGTAATGTCACTCAAAATTTCACTTTGCTTTAGGCTGAAAACAAGTATTTTTTTAAGAAAAATATTCTAAGTGTTTTTTTTATGATGCAATATACTCATTTATTTTAAACCCTACACCCTAATTTTCATGTGCATGCAATTTTGATTAGGCTATCATGCCAATCCAAATACTTTTGTTTGCTGAAATTAAGATGCAATAAGTAGTTATTAACTTTCTTTTTGTTAAGAAGGTAATAACTTATTACACAATAATTTATTTATTTCCCAAGCTCTTCTTTCCCTCTGCTTGGAATTTATCTTTTGCTGGTTGCTTTGATCTCTCTGTCCATTATTTGATTTTATGTTTTAATTACTGTTATAATCTGTTTTATCAATCTTTTCTCTACAGGTGCCTAAGGGGCATGTTTGGATTCAGGGGGATAACATTTATGCTTCCCGTGACTCACGCCATTTCGGTCCTGTTCCATATGGTCTCATAGAAGGGAAAGTGTTTTTCCGGGTAAGTGTTGTACCTTGACATACTACATTCTTGTATAATTTATCACTTTAGGTTTCTCTCCTTTATCTTAAGATTGTTTGAACTTCATGATGCACTTTTCTCTTATCTCCATGTGGTCTAAATAGTTTTTATTTCCCATAACATTGCAGAGTGAGATAGAGTTGTATTGATACTGTTATGTTAATGCAGTGCTAAGTTTGACTATTTTTCTCGCTAGTGTACTTGGATAAATCAGTGATTTTGTAGTTGAACCAATGTTTTTAAAAGCAGACTGGTCATTGAACTGGTCAAGACTCAAGTTCAAGGTTCAACAGTCTAACCGTGATTGAACTATGGTTGAACTTGTTTTAATAAATACTGCCTGCCTCTAGTCCTTACTATGAGATTTGGTTCTTTTAATAAGACATTTTATAATTTTTATACAACATCAGATTTGTTTTACTTGTTTATCCCAATTAAATATTATGAGTATTTGTGGGAGAAATAATTAAATATTCCCTACGGCCCTTAATATAAGACATGGTTTAAAAGAATTTGTTGGTAAGGTATTTTATAGATTCTATGAAACATTAAATTTCTTTTCTTTCTTTCTCATTATTAATATTATGGATATGTGTGTTTTTTATTAATAAAAAATGAGAAAATAATTTTAGAAGTCATTAATGATGAGGGTAAATTGGTACATTGCTAACATTGTTTTATAAATTCAACAAAATCAACCGAATTAATTACTTTTATTGGTTTATGTGATTATGTTAGCAATGTCTTTTGCTGATCTTAGAAATCATAACCTTGAATAATTTGATCTATCATTGTAGTCAGAATCATACTTGAAAATGCATAAGGCAACTGCTGATATTTGTTGATCTTAGATATCATAACCTTAAATAATTTGATCTATCATTGTACTTAGAACCATAGTTGAAACTGTAATGCATAAGGCAACTGCTGATATTTGTAGCTATTGTAAGATATCATAACCTCGAATAATTTGATCTATCATTGTAGTGGAAAGTGAAAACATCATTTGCTGTGTGGAAACTAGGTCATTCTGATTAATCAGTCGAACCATTTTATGCTTTACTACAAATATTTTACATGATAGCAAAAAGGTGGATGTTAACACTTGTTGGCAAGTACAATTGTGTTCTATTTACTGATTTTAAATCTCCCGTTAAAGATATTTCAAATTCTGTATGTTACTAGGTATGGCCACCTAGCAGCTTTGGACTACTAGATCAATGAAGTAATTTTAATGAAGGTACTGTCCTTTCAGTTGTGTTTAAGATGTCTGCATTCATCTTTTGTTTAAAGTATTTATTGAACACTGTGTCCCGGACTACAGAGAAAGTGAAATCTTTAACATGAATCTCAGCTTATTATTATAGTGTTAATTACCAGGTTTTATGCCTATTGATGCAGGTGTTGAGATGTTTAAATTCTACCTCAATTCTCAATGTACAAGTCAATCATTTATTTCAAATAAATAGGCTTTAAATTGGTATGGTTTAGGAAGGTTACTACCGTTTTTTCCTCTTGCTATCTTGGCGAGAGATGGTTGACTTTACAACCTAGATCCAACTGTGTACTGTCTAATTAACTGAAATATGGAAATATCTTTATCTAGAGAGGAATAATATTTATGAATTGTAGTGGATTTGCATGGATTAATAGGGCAGAATATTGGCTGCCCTCAAGCTAATCGCAGTCAGAAAAACAAAATTAGTATTATTATTTTTTGCTAGTTTTCACATTGTGAAAAATAATTGGTAAAGAAAGTGTTTTGTAGAGATCAAGAGGAAGAAACTTTGTGAACTTCCACTAGGTTGAGACTAGACTTAATATGGCCTCACCTTAAAGAGGATGAGTGGGTTTGCACTCTGACATGATGCTCTACCAAAGATATAGAGATAAGAGAAGGAAAGTTGATGAATAATCAAGTATTAGTTTATTTTATTAAAAAGTTTCACATGTTAAACATCACTATGAACATTAGCATCCCAAGTTGACATCCCAATATTCAACAATCATATGCTATTACATGGAGAGTTGCATAAAAGGAAGAAAAATTATACAAGAACATGGGGAACCGACCCAAACCCATGCTCAGAAACAGACAACCACACTCACACAAAGGACATGACTAAGCAAAACGACAATCTGAGAGTTGATACCTAGTACAAAAAAATCTAAACTAAGATTAGAATGAAGATCATTAAACCACATAGAGCCAAGTTTATTATTGTCAATCTCAATGTTAGCAAGCCTGACATCACAACAATTGCCTTCACAATAAATGTGAGAAACCTTAAAGTCCAAAATATCATAACTTTTAAGACACTTCATCCATCTTCCACCCGAGGAATAGGCTGAGGAGAAGAAAAAGCTTGATAAACCAAGGCATAACTCACATTCTAACCACAAACATCTATAACAACGATCCACACAAATCTCTATCGCCAAAATAATAGCCAATAGTTTCGTTATAAAAGGATTTGTTAATACCAAAGAGAAATTGCCCATGTAGACCCCATGACTCCCTTTAAAAATGCCTCCACAAACATGATTAGGGTACCCTCTAGAAGCTCCTCTAGAAGCTACATCAGTGTTGATTTTAAGCTAACCAACATCAAACATCTTCGAGATGACTCACAGAGACCTAGTTTCTTTTTGGGGCCTTTGGATATCAAAGGACTTCAACATGCCAAAGTCAGTAATATCACTATTCGTACTTTTTTTAGAAGAATTACCTAACATCTTGATATGCCATTAGATTGTGTATATCCGTCAAATCCAAATTTAGACTCTATTGAAACCTAACATGATTTTGCAGTCTCCACATCATCCAAAGAACATTAGTAATAACCACTACATGAATTTCTTTCACAAGAGGACTACTTGCAAATTTGAGAAATTGCAAAATATCATTAAGAGAGAGAAAATCAAATTTGGAAAAACTTGTTGAAGCCATGATCAGATTTTAAGAGAAATATTACACCCAAAAAAGAAATGCAAAGTACTCTAAGTTGAATCTCCTTACCAGAGAGAATTTTATTATATAAAAGTTTCCAAATAACAAGTCTTGGTAAGAGGAATGAAATTCTCCCAAATTAGACTTCCCCACTTAGAGGGATTATGAGAAGTGCGAAAGAAATTTCTAGCCAATTTTTGACTTAGGATACCAGAGTCATCCAAGGTCCAATTAGGAACATTAGGTAAATTTGTGAGAACCAAATTTTGAATATTGTCCAAACCCGAAATGTTTTGCAAAGAGAATGGCAGGCATACACCAAGCATGAGCAGCAGCTTTAGAAGCAAGATGACACTTTTCAGTACTAGGAAATACAAGCTTTAGAACGTCAAGAGTCATTCCAGAAGTTAATTTGCTCATCATTTCCAACAATCCAATGAGTATTTCCAAGAATAATATCATACAATTCAACAATACCTCGCCAAATCGAAAAAGATTTATAAATGACAGGCTTATTATATTTGGTCTCCAAAAATCTAGTTCTCATCAACTCAACCCAAGGCATGTGACTATAAGAAAAATCCCTAGTAAAACGAAGCAAATAGGCTTTATTTTCTTCAAAAATATTCATAACGTGCAATTCACCATCATGTTTGATTGCTAGTATATTAAATTCATTTGCATATTCCTATTTCATCAAACATATATTTAAATTTCATTTCTAAATCTAATTTTAAATATTACAATTTTTTTAATACAGTTTTATGTTTTTATATTCGTGCGGGGAATAAAAATTCAACCCCTTTTCCAATTTATTATATATATTAAAAAATTTAAATTCATGTTTCTAAATATTTTTCCATTACATAAAGTAATTTCTTTATAGTTATCTATTATTCAAATATAATTTATATTCATTTTTAATAAAATGCACCCAGAGGTATATCAGTAATTATTTATATAATATGATTATCACTTTTTTTAGTCACATCTTCTGAAGAAATTTTTGACTCAATTTTTTTTTCAATCTAAAGAATCTTTATCTTCCTCTCCTCTCTTTCCCTCATATCCGAATCCAAACAAAGTGGTTTAGAAATAGTTGGTCTAAAATGATCACACCTACTTTAGGGCTACCTCAAGTCAGTTAAATACGCGTCGGACTTTACGAATTTAAAATATGCGTTGGACTAAATATAATTTAAAAGACGGGTACCGATCCAACCATGTCCTAGAGCTACAATCCTCATTAAAGTAGTGTAAGCAATAATGAACTGAGACATTCTATTTTATCTTCCTAACAATATTGTTATAATTATTATTATTATTCTATTGAAGATTAAGAATTTGTTTGGATGAAAGTGAGTAGAAAGGGAAGGAAAGTAGGAGAAACATGTTATTTGGATGTAAAGTTAACAGAACTGAATGTAAAGTTTGTAGTTGATGTGATTTATGTAACTGAAAAATAAATATGATTTAATTATATAATTTATTAATTTATCAAAATACTTTTGTCTTAGATTTGTTAAGGTTAATATATTTTTTATTTAAAATAAACATGAATATTTATATTTAAAGGTTTATATATATATATATATATATGTTATTTGTGTCTCAATTTTTAATTAAGGAAAAAAGTTCACAATTATTTTGATTGAACCAATATTATGATGTAAAGGAATAATTTTGGTAACTAAAATTGTGTGTGTTCATGAAAACAAATGCAAATGGTTCTAATAGGCATGCATTAAAATTCATAATTACGACAAAATAATTAAGTTCGAGTACATGGAAATAAAAGAGAAAGGAAGATATACAATAATAAATGTAAATGAAGTTAAAGATTGTTCTAAACTATCGGCAAGTTCCATGATCCTATTTTCAACGATATTAATCTTGTCATGGACATGGTCGAGACCATGAGAAGGTTGCGTGATAGGGTATTGAAATCTAATTGTAGCCCTTGCATACTTTGTTGTAGTCTTCGTATACCTCCCTATATTTGGTTTAACATATTACATTATTGGAAAGCTGATCATCATGTCCTTGAATCTCAAAATTTTCATCTCCACTTTTTTGCTCTTGTTGTGGACCATGATTATACCATTTATAATGATCACATTCAAATTTTCAAAGATTTTTCATTCAAAAAAATATGACTAGAGTAATTTTGAGTTAGCCTCCAACCTTAAATAAAAAACGTACATGCCATAATATATGAGTTACAAAAAGAACATAAGGACATATATATATATAATGTAATAATCCACTGCAATAGTTAAACTTCATGCATTCTTGCAAGGACAATCACGGAGATGCAAAGCATGATCCTTGTCATAGTTTAGGTCACCGAGATGGGTTAAGTTAAACTTGTGATCTTAATATTTCAAGTTTGCACCATCCAATCATTTGGAGTGATTCAAATCTTCTTCTTCAATACCTTTGTGACTAAATCGTCAATGTCGAGGAATTTCAAATTTTTGTAAAAGATTTTTATGAGATTTTCGTAGTAGTATTGATCTTTTGATGACACTATTGAACAAGAGCTTTGATGTCTCCAAATCTATGAAGATTAGTTGAAGGTCTTGTTGTTGCTTGTGTGTGTGGATTCTGGGTAGTTTGAATTTGTAAATCCACTCTTAGTTAGGATCCAAAGTTGGTTTAAATCAAATTCTTTTGAAAAAGAGTGTTTTACAAAGAAGTGGAAAAACAACCAGTTGTTTTATCGTTTCAATCGGTTGGTTTACACTTAGTGTTTTTGAAAAAAAGGTTTTGACAAAGTTTGAAATTGGTTTGACAATTAAATCAGTTGTGTTGACATTTCAATCGATTGTTTTTTGAAAATCCTTAACAAAATTTGTTAAGTTTTTTAAATCTATTTTAATTTATTCAAAACTGATTTGGCTTTTGCTTTAAATGTTTTTAACAGCCATTTGGAGTTTAAATAATCTATTTTGCGCTCCTGGTAGTTAAGATATCATATTAACATCTCTTTCAAATCAGTTTTTCTCCAAGATTTGCCTCAAGATTTGAATTTTGCTAAGTGGAATAAGACTGCATTTTGTAACTTTTGAATTCAATCTGTATCAGGTGTGATCAATCCTTATTCTCTCTTGTATACTATAATTTTGTAAACATGTTGTGTGCAAATCTAGAGGGTGTTATGTGATATGTAGTGTGTTGTTTGTTAAAGGATGTGTGTGTTCTTGAAGGGTTCAAGATCACCTCTTTGGTGTGTGGTTTGTAATCAAGGTTGTTGATTGCTTAGTGGAATACCCAGTGTAGATCTGTTATGTGATTCTTTCTATCCTTAATCTCATTTAAATCTGTTTTGTCTTGTTTTTATTAACTGCTGATAAAAATAACCGGTTGAGTTTCTTGAAACATAATAAAACAAATTTGTTTCTTGGCTAACTTGATTCCTTTCTCTTTGATTCTTCATTGGCTTTCTCTATACCTTCAAAGTTTGTGAAAATATTTTAAAAACAATTCAACCCCCCCCCCCCACCCCCTATTGTTTAAGGCAAATCTCTGAAAAGAAAAAATGCGAGGAAATGTAAAATCAGCGATAAGAAAGAATGAAAAATCCATGACTTTTGGCTGCATAATGACTCTAGTCTTATAATTAACATACTATTTTTTTCATTTGTCTTTCATTTGAAAATTATCGTTTATGATCTAACAAATGGGGGAATGGAGGTAGGTTTGGTGGATGAGGGGTTGAATTATAAGCTTGCACGAGTTCCTTACCTTTCCTTTGGGAGTGATCCTTTTGTCTTTTTGGTTTAAAAGATGAGGAAGATATGATATTTGACCCGAAAAAAGCTAGTTTAAAGAAATTGAATTAATGTAAACATATTAATTCATTATTTAATAATTTAGAAATGAAAGTATGTAATCCTCCTTTGCTTGTAAATGAGTAGTATTTCAATTCAGTAATAAGGAATCATAATTATTCTGATTGAATATTTTTCACAATGCCTCGACTCCATAATCGATTATGGTGTAGGACACATAATTGATTATGTCCTACACCATAACTGCAAGGAAACATAATCGATTATGGGACTGAATCTACACATGGATAATTCATTTTGCTCTTGCAGCGACAATGACAAAGGATGCATGGGTTATGAATGAATTTACCAATTACAATATAATGTATATCTCATTGCTTAAAGAGAGAAATTATAGTTGGATGTTGTTAACATTGTATACAAATGATTTAAACTTATGCTAATTGATGGCAGGATTCCAAATTGAGGACCTACTACTGGGAGAATGGCTAGGAGAATCCAAGAAGAATGGGACTCAGCAGAGATTGACATATACTCTCTCTTACATGTGTTTAAAGTCATGACCTAATTGTACAAATTAGAATAGAATTTACTTTATTATAAAATAATTGGGCCTCAAATTAGGCTAAATAGCACAGGTTTTGAGCTTCAGGTAGATTAGGGTTAAAATAGGGTTTCTAAACCTACCCAGGGTTTAATTGGATCCAATTTGGTCCACATAAAACCCTAGGTCGGTCATAGTAAACTCTAACATCTAGAAACAAGTCATACAGATCATAATGGCATCACATATAATGTGTGACTAACTTGGTGCCACTTTTGAATTCCAAATTCTCCCTTTCTTTGCTTTGTAACTTGGCCTTGGCATCTATAAATAGAGGTGCAAGGCTAGGTTAAAATTAGATCAATGAACTTAGATTTATGTTATTGAATTTTCGAGCCATTACTTTTCTTAGTCTCCTCTATTTATGGTATACATCTCTCTTGATCCCTCCTTCATCTATTCAAGTGATTAAGTATAACTTATCACTCTCCATATACCTCACGGCTACTCTAAGGGTCCTAGAGCTCCTACAAGTTCTTCCTTGCTTCACTCCACCATTTGTTTATGCCAAACTCCATCCGATTAGGGTGGTAATATGGGTTGGCTCGCCTCGTATTGGCCTACTCCACATTTGGCCTACCCCACAAAATTGATTTGGGTTGAATTTGCTGGTTCGCCCCACATAAGAGTTGGCCCGTAGTCTTGCGAGCTAACCTGCATGAGGAAAAAGTGTATTTTTTTATTAGGATTTTTTTTTCGGCACCCCATCAAATTTCTTCATGCACCTCATCAATTTCAAAATTTAATTTTCATAATGTAAAAGTAAATTCCATAAATGAAAATTTAGAAGAGAAAAAAAATATTTGGAATAACCTTTCTGAAACAATTATTTTACCTTTGAAATTGGAAACAACTATTTTGATTTCCAAAATTTGATTTCGAGAATTGATGGGGTGCAAGAAGAAATTTGATGGGGAGCTAGGAAAAAAACCTTTTTATTTTTACACGGGCTAGCAGGCTGGCCCGCCCCTTCCTGCACATAGGTTGTGGATTATGCGGAGCGGACCTACGTGGGTTGACAAATCAAAATAGTGAGTCTGCCCTACGTTTTTTGTAGCGGGTTGTGAGTCAGTCCTCACGGCCCGTCCCGCATTGCCACTCATACATCCAATACATCAAGGAATCCAAATTGAGAAGAAGGAGCCACTATTATTTATGGAAAAAAATCAAAAAGTTTGAGAAGAAGAATATTTTTTTCATACTTGGATACCGTAAACTGATATGCAAACGATACCATAAACTGATATGCAAACAATGTTCTCCCAAACTTTGTAAGGCAACCCTAAAAAAGGTCCTTCACCACTATAACATATGTAGGTCGGATAATAAAAATTTATGTATATTATAATAAAATTATTAAATAATAAATATATTTAAAGACAAAAAATAATTAGTCAATGTATTAACTAAATTAGATATTATTTTAGAGACAAAAAATTATTGGTATATAAAGTGATTTCTATTATTAATAAAGATTTATAAAATAGTTTTTAAATTGATATTTAAATTAGATACCAATGTTTTAACTATTAATATTTTAAATTTTAAATTAGTCTCTATATAAAAATTAATAGAAATTAATTTAAAATATAAAATAATAAATAACTAAAATTTTAATGATTAAATATTAATTTAAAAATTATTTTATAATTTTTTATTAATAATAAAAGTTATATTAGATAGTAATATTTTTTTAGTTTATAAAATAATTTTTAACTTAATTAAATAATAATTAATTATTTTAATTTTAAAATTAATTTTTACTTAATGATTTTTTGTAATGATAATATATATTATATTTGTGGTAGGACGACATTATAAGTAATCACATGCATCCAAGGAAGGACCATATGGCTGCATGTCTTCCTACTGGCTTGTGTGATTAGATATGAGGCAAAACAATCAGCAACGTGGCTAATTTTTGAAGAACATTTCAGTGAATTTGGTTTTGGAAAATATTACCTATATAAATATAAAATGCATGTAACAATAACCATTAATTCTAAAAAGGAATTTTCAATAATAGTGGCTTATTACAGTAACAATGTAATTGCAAATATTTGCATGCAAATGGAAGGAACCTGCTCATTAAAATTAATAATTAAAATGAATTGTAGTTTCAATGATTAAATCAAAATAACTTTCTATAATACTTTATAATTAAAGTAACCTATTTTAACTTTACATTTTAAATTGAAAAAATTTAAATAGCTTTAATGTAATTAATGTCTTTATAAAATAGAAATATTTACAAATTCAATATTTCTAAAGTTTGATTCAGTATTGAAATTTCTTTTGTAAATAATTAATTAGGAATTTATGTGAATTAAAATATGAAGGTTTAGATAACTTGGTGTAAAGTTTTTGTACCTCTTATTTTTTTGAGGGATTCAATATTGATTTAGGTCAAATTAAAATCTATTTCAAATTTTATTAAAAGACAAACATTAACCATACGTACTTGTTATTACAAATATTTATCAGTCTATTACTGTTTATATTTTGACATTGGTATTTTAATATCAATATTTTTTATGTATTATTCTGGATATTTAATTTTTCATCACACAAAACCTCACTAGCTTATAAATACAAATTTTAAATAACTAACATTTTGTCCTTTACAAAATACTAGACTTCTATTTTATGGTTGATTATCTCTGAGTTATATTTTTCCTAGATTTTCTAGAGTATATTTTAATACGTATTTTTTTCTTCAAATCATAATATAAAAGTTTCTTAATAAAACTTTACATCACATGCACATAATATACTTTTACCAACATGTCATATTAACTTTCAAACGCTAGTCCAAAAACAAGAATCCAACATATAAGATAACTCATCATCACATCAATCGTTATTATCATCATCTGATATTGTGTAATCAACATTCTTTTTTGGATCCTCTTTAGGGCTATTAAGACCATTCTCTTCTAGATCCTCCTTAGGGTTGTCGTGCATCGTCTTCTACATCCTCTTTTAGATCTTCCTCGAGGCTATGATGAGCATTCTCTCTTCTGGATCCTCTCAAGGCCTTCTTTTGTGTCCTCTTCTGGGTCATCACTAGAAATAGAAGACATATCAAACAATTCGATGATATCCACGAGTGTTGCATGACGATAGGGTGGAGTTAGTTGTGTCCACCAAATGTAACACTCGTATGTCTAGGGTGGTGCAAAGGGATGCTCCTTAGATACAATATGAAAATGTATTGATCCGCATTCACCAAGGCATCGTGATTCCACATCTGTTGTAGGTTAATTATCGACACATGAGTCCGAGAGTGAGGGATCACCATGTAACTTGACAAACTGGGATGAACTGATAACTGATTTTAATTTAAGCACAACCAAACATTGAAATTTAAAAGTTACTATCATATTACAAACTAAGATGATGAAAACATTCCCACATACAAAATAAAGCAAATATATTGTAACATAAATAATTCATAAAACAAGAAACATAACCCAAATTATTAAACTCAAACAACTATATTAATCATTAACATTACTTAGACAATCCTCCTCTAGTCATAATTTTCAACAAGTGACAGAAGATGAAATTGTTGAGGCATTTCGAAGATTTTACTCATTTGTGCAAGGTTATTACATAGGAAATTGTAACATTGCATGATAAGTTGGTTGTCATTCAAAATAAGTTGGACAATCGTGCCCCAAATGCTAGTCTCATAATATTGGACTAGTGACCTGTGTCTCAAAATTGTAACCTGTTCACTGGTAAGATCGTTGCGCCTTTCTATGGCCTCATTGCACCTTTTAATTGCAACCACTTGTCACTCTACAACTTGTGATAATTTCTTAGTGGTTGTAGTGCTTGTTCCTTTTATTAACCATCTTATCAATTCTTGTATTCATCCTCTTGAAATGAGCCTAAATGTCTAAATCAAACACCAGGGCTTTTCTTTTAGATCCCCTTGATGACGAAGTTCCTCCAGAAGCTATCAAAGGTACAAATGCATATACACCTGAACTATATGAGTCCATATGTGGAGGACTAGGTTGCATATGATCAAATGTAGGAGTGTACTCTTCTTCCATGAAGTTGTCTTCAACAATGTTATTCCACACCTAAGTTTACAAACTTGTTGTGTTGTGCCTACCATATTACCTATGGTACAATTGGCTTCCCATAATTCTTCTAACAGGTCACAAAACTTTATGGGTGTCACTCGTCATTTTGTGGCAAACGATTTTGTCCACAAACATCATATTAACACAAGTGTTATTGTCTAAACTTATTCTCTAACTGTATTGTCTACTCTTCTTCATCTACCTCAATTTTTTTTTTGCGTTGACTAGTTCCAACTAGAGTCGCTTAACCCACTAAACAAGTTGTGAACCTTATGCCACCCATCTTTTAGGTTTTTTTTATACTATATTTAACATTATTCTTTGTAACGCCAATGTATCTTGCTTGACATAAAACCTCAACCATGCCCTCCAAATTACACTTCTCACACACTAACCGTGGAAATAAGAATTTAGGTTACGAAACAAAATCAATTAAAAATTAAAAATAGTAACAATGAAAACCTGGATAGAGGGAGGTGCCACAAACAAAGTTTGACAAGCCTAAGGATGATCACCATAAGAATTGATGGATTCTTGATAAGATCACAAGATGCAAGAAAAAACCCTAACAGAGAAATATTATCTCTTAAATTGCCAAAATAGTCATCATCATTCTGATTTCCAAAAATGTATAAATACAAATTTAGTTATAGGTCTTGTCTCGTTTGTAAGTAAATAAAATGAAAATACAATCTCTATATTTCAAGAAAGGATCATTTGTCCCAGTGGTTAAGTAGATAAAATATTTGTGTCATAGAAAGGTCAATACTATGATGATCTCATAAATGCATTCTACAAAAATTTGAAACTCCTTGACTCTAACGATTTAGTTACAAAGGTATCGAAGAAAGAATATCTGAATTACTCTATATTATTGGATTAATGTTGCAAACTTGAAATATGAGGATCACAAATTTGACCTAAACTACTACAAGAATCATGATTTTGAGGTGAGTCCATTCTTGCTTAAGCTAGATAATTTTCACTCAAGCTAGCTTAAAAAAACTGAAAACTGATTTCTTTTAAAAGGTTGATTTTCTTTTTTATGGTTTTTAATTATAATTTATGTAAAAAAAATATTATATATATATATTTAATTGAAAAATCCTTTGATTAGATATTTATGTGATTCTTAGATGAATTTTTGTGTGTGTTTTGAAACTCTAAGCTTTAATATGATTTAATTTTGTGATTTAGGATATTGTGAGATGTGGAATATGAATCTTAATCCAGACATAGTATTTCCAGGAAAGAAAATACTGTGTTGACACTATTTAAGAAAATACTGTGTTATTATATGTATCGTGATTCCTGATTTGTAGGAAGATATATTGATATATATGTATGTTGGTATATTTGAAGAATATACGTATCATCTTTCAATTAATCAGTATTTAACTGATTTGTCGAAGATATTTTTTTGCATAACTCAGGATATTTTTCTGACTCATAAAGAGCTCAAAATCACATGAAGGTAAAAAAACTATATAAAATCGTTGAGAATGTTCTAAATGGAGAGCATCGTTCACAGAAAGTGAAGAATGATAAAAATATAATATTTAGAAATGGTAAAAGACTTCAAATACAAAGGTCATAAGAAGAGAGTATAAATAAGAGATTATTGTTAGAAGAAAAATCAAGAAGTGGGGATAATATTTGTACCGGTACGGGGGAGAGATCGGGACCCACCCGACTGCCCGATGCCGTGTCAGCCTGATCGAGACCATGAGAACCTGGCCGAAACCTTTGAAGACTTGGCCGACTGGCCGGGGGCTGAAACCTTTGAAGACTTGTGCCGAGAGGCCGAAGCCTTTGAATACTTGTGCCGAGAGGCCGAAGCCTTTGAATACTTGTGCCGAGAGGCCGAAGCCTTTGAAGACATATGCCGACAGGCCGAGACCTTAGAAGGCTTGGCCGAAACCGCCAAAGACCACAGGGATCTGGCCGATGGCAGACCCGCACCGTGGGAATTTGGCCGATGGCCGAACCCCATTACAATTAACGCTCAGACCGAGATCAGTGAAGCTAATCCATCATCAAGAATTAGGTAATGCAACCCTAAGCGGTATCCACCTCGATAAACGGGCCCAACAAGGTAGGCCCACTAGAATAATATAAATAGCACGCATTTCAAGGAGTAAGGTATGTCATTACTACTGTTCACCTACCTGAGAGCTAACCACCCGCTTTACTGACTTGAGCGTCGGAGTGCCTTCGCAGGTACCCCCACCATCCGGTGTTCACCCGACGACCGAGTCCCGAGTGCCGAAAGATAAGCAGAAGGAAGAGAAGGATCCCAGTTCATCACTCAGCCACCTGCCCGACCGAAGGAAGGAGAAGAAGACTTCAACAGTTCCCTAGGTCCCATCTCCCTAGCAGGAACAATTGGCGCCCACCGTGGGGCCGAGGGAAACTAGCTGAAGGAAAAAAGTAGATGGTTTCGACAAGAAGCATGGAAAGGATTACTGAAGCCGACCAAACAATGCTGCTGCTGTCTCTCCAGAGGGAGATGGCCGAAATGCGAAGAAAGGCCGAGGAGGCCGCTCAGAAAAATGAGCAAGAGCTGCAAGTTCTCCGCAGGGAGAACGAAGATATGAGAAAGAAGCTGGGGGAGGGAGGACCCTCTGTCATACCGACGAACGTGGTCGGCAAGTCCTACACCTCTCCCCCCAACCCGGATGTGGCCGAGGGGACGAGAGGCCGACCCCCTCCCCGCGAGACTGAAATGGGCGACGATTCGTGCCTAATCAGATCCACCCGGATGACCCTGACGGCCGACCCGAACCGCCGTCACCCCTTTACGAACAACATCATCGAAGTCCCACTTCCTGAGAAGTGGAAGGGTTTCAACCGAGACCGATATGACGGGTCCACCGACCCGGACAAGCATATGGACGCCTACACCACCCATATGAGTCTCTACACCTCGGACGACGCCGTCTTGTGCCGAGTGTTCCCCACATCCTTGAAGGGTGCAGCCCTTAGCTGGTTCACCAAGCTCTCACCCAACTCCATCGACAGCTTTGCCACGCTCGTCGCAAAGTTCGAAACACAGTTCGCGACCAGCCGGCCGCATCATCTGACCTCAATCGCCCTGGTAGGCATCCGCTAGGAGAAGGGAGAGTCGTTGAGAGCCTTCGTGGATAGGTTCAGTAAAGTGGCGATGAGCATCCGAAATCTGAGTCCGGATGTCGCCATGCACCACATGCTGACGGCCCTGCGCCCGGGGCCCTTTGCCGACAACCTATGCATGCAACCGGCCGACAGCCTGGATGAGCTGAGAAAGAGAGCCGCTAAGTACATGCAGCTGGAGGAACTAAGAGAGTTCCGCAACCAGGCCCGTGCCGAGGCCGGCGGAGAAAGGAAGGAAGAAAAGGACCGCCAGGCGCGGCCGACACAGAGAACTGAGCGGCGACGGGAGAATCGAGACCGAACGATTCGATTCTCGAGATACACGCCGTTGACGGCTGAGAGAGGGAGGATCTTGGACGAGGCCCTCAACGCCGAGTTGATCCCTCCCCCAAGGAAGGTAGCCAGCCCAAATAATGCCGACCGGAGGAAGTAGTGTCGGTACCATCAAAACACCGGACACTCGACCGACGAGTGTCAGGCCCTCAAGGATAAGATCGAGGAACTTATCCAGGCTGGGCATCTCCGCCGTTTCGTCAGGAATGGCCGAGACCAACCCGGCCGGGCGGATCCACCCAGACGGACATGGTCACCCCAGCGCGGCCGAGAAAACCAAAATAACAGAGGCGACCGGCAACCCGCAAGGGCCGACCCCCCTCGAAGGGACGATCCCCCAAGGGAGGGCGATAGAAGAGGTAACCGAGAGGTTATCAACACCATAGTCGGCGGTTTCGCCGGGGGAGGAAGCACAAACAACGCCCGGAAGAAGCACCTCCGGGCGGTACACAGGTAAACGCCGTGGCGTTCCGACCAAGGATGCCACCCATCACGTTCACGGACGAAGACTTTAAAGGCGTGGACTACCGCCAGCAAGACGACCCGATGGTGATAGCGGTCAACATAGATCGATTCACCATAAGGAAGACCCTCGTGGACCAAGGAAGTTCGGTAGATATCCTCTACTGGAAAACTTTCAAGGCCATGAGAATGACCGAGGCCGAGATGATGCCATACGACGACCACGTGGTAGGGTTCTCGGGCGAGAGAGTGGGTACCAAGGGATATATCGACTTGTACACCACCTTCGGAGAGGGGAAGAGCACCAGGACCATCAAAATCCGGTACCTGGTCATCGACGCCAACACCTCCTACAACATCCTCCTCGGCCGACCATCCATCAACCGGCTGATGGCCATAGTATCAACCCCCCACCTCGCAATGAAATTCCCTTCAAAGACAGGAGACATTCTCACAGTCCACGTGGACCAGAAAGAGGCACGAGAGTGCTACGCCGAGAGCCTCCGGGAGGAGCCTCTAAAGGCAGACACCTCTCCCCTTCGGGCGAGAAAGTCCTCCCGAAAGGACCGCTCCCCCAGGAAGGACCGGCTGAGAGAGGCCCAGCCAACCGTGGCACTAGTAGACCTTGATCCCCGGGCAACCGAGGATAGGCTAGAGGCAAGAGAGGAGCTGAGGAGGGTCCCCCTCCTCGACGAAGAGCACAGCACGACTGTAGGGACAGCCTTGGTGGCGGCCGAGGCCGAGGTCATGCACGCCGCGCTAAAAAAGAATGTCGACATGTTCGCATGGACGCCGACCGACATGCCGGGAGTCAGCCCGGATGTCATCACCCATCGGCTGTCCATATTCAAGGAAGCCCGCCCGATCTCCCAAAAGAAGAGGGACTTGGGCGACGAAAAACGACTCGCGGCGAAGGAGGAGGCCGGAAAGCTCCTCTCGGCCGGATTCATAAGGGAGGCCCGATACACGACATGGCTGGCCAACGTCGTCATGGTTACCAAGCCTAACGGTAACTGGAGGATGTGCGTCGACTACAGAAACATCAACAGCGCATGCCCGAAGGACACCTACCCCCTCCCGAACATTGTCCGCCTGGTGGATGGGGCGGCCGACCACAAAATTATGAGCTTCCTGGATGCTTACTCTGGCTATAACCAGATAAGCATGCACCCGCGGGACAAGGAGAAGACGGCCTTCATGACGGCCGATGCCAACTACTACTACGAGGTAATGTCGTTCGGCCTCAAGAACGCCGGGGCGACCTACCAGCGCCTCATGGACAAAATTTTCAAGGGTCTGATAGGCCGGGCGGTAGAAGTCTATGTGGACGACATAGTCGTGAAGTCCGACTCGTTCGAGCAACATCTGAAGGATCTGGACGAGGTCTTCAAGGCCCTTAGGGGAGTCAACATGAAACTCAACCCCGAAAAATGTACCTTCGAGGTGGAGGGAGGAAAGTTCCTAGGCTTCATGCTCACCCACCGAGGGATAGAGGCCAACCCCGACAAATGTCAGGCCATACTCAGCATGAAAAGCCCGAACACCGTGAAGGAGGTACAGCAACTCCTAGGACGGCTGACTGCCCTCTCTCGGTTTGTCCCCCGCTTGGCCGAGAGGACGAGGCCGATCGTTCAGTTGCTCCGAAAAGGTAAAAAATTCGTCTGGGACGACCAATGCGAGGAAATCTTCAAAAAATTCAAAGAGTTCCTCGCGTCTCCGGCCGTCATCCAGAAGCCGAGACCCGACATCCCAATCCTGGTATATCTAGCAGTCTCGGAAGAAGCAGTCAGCGCCGCCCTAGTGCAGGAAGCCGAGGGCGAGGAGCGACCCATATACTTTGTCAGCCGAACCCTCCACTCGGCCGAGACCCGATATCAGATGATTGAGAAGGTGGCCCTCGCACTCGTCCTCACGGCAAGACGGATGCGCCCCTACTTCCAAAATCACTCCATAATTGTAAGAACCGACTACCCTATTTTTAAAATTTTATCTAAACCGGACCTTGCAGGGAGAATGATAGGATGGTCGGTCGAACTCTCCGAGTTCGACATACGTTATGAGCCGAGGGGCGCCATCAAGTCTCAATGCTTGGCCGACTTCTCGGCCGAGCTGACACCACTGCCCACCCTCTCGGCCGGTTGGACTCTCTACGTGGACGGCTCCTCAAATAAAACAGGGTGTGGAGCGGGAGTCGTCCTGGAGGGGCCGGGCGATCTCCTCTTGGAACAAGCCCTCCAGTTCGGATTTCGGGCGACCAACAACCAGGCCGAGTACGAGGCCTTGCTGGCCGGGCTGAACCTAGCCTACGACATGGGAGCGCGCGAGGTTGCATGCAAAAGCGACTCCCAGGTGATGGTCGGCCAAGTTAATGGAGATTTCGAGGTTAAAGAACCTTTGCTGCAGCGATACTACCACGCGGCCAAAAACAGCATCGCCCGCTTCAGCAAAGCACCCCTGCAACAGCATCGCCCGCTTCAACAGTGCCAGCCTACCGAACGCCCACTTGCTCGATTAACATCGCAAGTGCCGGCCTACCGAACGCCCACTTGCTCGAATAACATCGCAAGTGCCGGCCTACCGAACGCCCTCTTGCTCGATTAACATCGCAAGTGCCGGCCAACCGAACGCCCCCCTTGCTCGAATAACATCGCAAGTGCCGGCCTACCGAACGCCCACTTGTTCGATTAACATCGCAAGTGTCGGCCTACCGAACGCCCACTTGCTCGAATAACATCGCAAGTGCCGGCCTACCGAACGCCCACTTGTTCGATTAACATCGCAAGTGTCGGCCTACCGAACGCCCACTTGCTCGTATAACATCGCAAGTGCCGGCCTACCGAACGCCCACTTGCTCGAATAACATCGCAAGTGCCGGCCTACCGAACGCCCTCTTGTTCGATTCCAACGCTCGCAAATATTGGCCGATCGCCCACATTTTATTTGCTCAACTTACACGTTCACAATTAAAATGGCCGATCGCCCACATTTTACTCGCTCGAGTTTAACGCTCGCAAATATTGGCCGATCGCCCACATTTTATTTGCTCGAGTTACACGTTCGCAAATATTGGTCGATCGCCCACATTTTACTCGCTCGAGTTTAACGCTCGCAAATATTGGCCGATCGCCCACATTTTATTTGCTCAACTTACACGTTCACAATTAAAATGGCCGATCGCCCACATTTTACTCGCTCGAGTTTAACGCTCGCAAATATTGGCCGATCGCCCACATTTTATTTGCTCAACTTACACGTTCACAATTAAAATGGACGATCGCCCACATTTTACTCGCTCGAGTTTAACGCTCGCAAATATTGGCCGATCGCCCACATTTTATTTGCTCGACTTACACGTTCACAATTAAAATGGCCGATCGCCCACATTTTACTCGCTCGAGTTTAACGCTCGCAAATATTGGCCGATCGCCCATATTTCATTTGCTCGAGTTACACGTCCACAATCAAAATGGCCGATCGCCCACATTTTACTATTCGAACCTAACATTCGCAAAATACTGACAGATCGCCCAAGCTCGTATAAATTCGTAATCTTTGGCCGGTCGCCCGAATCAATGGGAGACCGA
Organism: Phaseolus vulgaris; assembly: GCF_000499845.2. Taxonomy (NCBI): domain Eukaryota; kingdom Viridiplantae; phylum Streptophyta; class Magnoliopsida; order Fabales; family Fabaceae; genus Phaseolus; species Phaseolus vulgaris. Next base: position 9,379,626 of record NC_023755.2, on the reverse strand, counting down.
CAGAGTAACGCAAATTTTTACGCAAAACAAAGATGAAAAGAAGATAGACCATACATTAAATGATAGAAACAGGGCGATACAACAAAAAGCAAAATAAAGAAGCCACACCCCGGCTTAGGAGGAAATTAAAAAACAAGAGCAGGCCACACCCCGGCCAAGGGAAAAACCTAGTCTTGGACTTCCAAGCACTCCCCCTCCTCAGCCTCGGCCTCCCCCTCAGGGATCCCGACCGCCCGAGCCTCCGATGCCTCCAAAGACCCCGCCTCGGCACTTGAAACCAACCGACCTTGGTGAACTTCATAGTCCATGTTAAATTCACCAGTGGCCGGGGGTCCCCCATAAAGAAAATGGGCTTGGCGCACGGCTCGGTCGAAGCACTGCTTAAGCAGCTCCTCCGACTCGTCGTAGTTCCGGTTGAGTTCATCCTCAACTTGGTCCTTGGCAGCTTGGAGGGCGGCCAATTCAGCGGCCGAGGACGAAAGCTTCTCCTCAGCCACCTTCTTCACCTCGACAGCTTCGGCTACCGCCCTCGAAGCCTCCTCTTTGGCCAAGGCCAAAAGCCGTCTCGCCTCGGCAGCATCTTTCTCAGCGAGCTCCCTCTTGGCAGCCTCCCGAGCGGCACTGGCCGAGAGGTCTTCATTGGCAGCCAAAGACCGCTTCAAGTTCTCGCGAGCCTCGGCCAGATTCTGCTCCAACCGAGAGGCATCCTCGGCATGTTGACCATGACCTTCGATCCCTTGCTCAACAAGGACAATGGACCGGCACATAAGCTCCAGCCCACTCTTCAGCAGGTCCATGGGGCCGACCGACCGGATCGACTCCCGGGTCCCCTCAGGGAGAGCCACGCGAACCCTACGCGTGAACTTGTGACTACCCCCTAGAAGATCTAGGGACGAGATCGGCGGTCGATGGCCACTAGCTGAAGCACCGGATGCTTGCTCCACGTGCCGAGGGGAGAGAGAGCCCACCTCGACTATCTCGCGGCGGGAAGGAGGCGGCGTCGGTAGAGAGCCGGGGGAGCGGTAGGTGGTGGCAATGTTACCACCATCCCTCGCCCTTTTCTTGGACTTGTGGGAAGGGCCGGCCTGTTCCCTCTCGGCAGCAGGGGCGGCAGGAGCGTTCGCAGGAAGAACGTCGATGCTTCGACGTCCCTTTCGGTCTGCCGCCCTCTTCCGGTACTCGTCGAGGGCGCTTACGCCGGCTGGTTTCTCGTTAACCATCGTAGCTACAAACCAAAAAACACAAGTTAGAACAGCGAAACTAAATATACCGACCGACACAACAAATGACGAGCCCATACCCCTAATGGCCGCCCAACGCGCCGTCTCGGTATATGCACCGATCAGCAATCGGCAGGGAAGCTTCCTTGGGAGTGCGTCGAAGAAGGAGAGAATTTCTACCTCCTCCTCACTCCCCATCGGCCTCGGCCAACTCTTAAAATCTTTGGGCTTGGAGGTCCAATATAGGGGGAACCGAGACCGACCAGCTCGGTCAAAGAAAAAGGTCGTCGCTTCAGGCCGAATGACGACCTTGACAAACCTCTCCTTAAACCGCTTATACGAAACCGCAAAAGGGTCAAACAATACATGCCCCGGCCGCCCGGCCAAAGAAAGCCAAGAGGAGAGACGGCCGAGGTGGGAACCATAATAACAAAGAAAGGAAGACGGGGTGGGGCGAAGCCGCATGGCGTCACACAGCAAGCGAAACGCTTGAAGGGACGCCCACGTGTTTGGGTGCACTTGGGTGGGTGCCACGTTGAGCGCCCGAAGGACGCCCATTGTGAACTTATCGAAGGGAAGGGACACGTGAAGATCAGAAAAGAAACGGGTGTACATGTAAAAGAAAGGAGGACCGGCACCAGCCCGATCCATACACACCCGCTCGACCGGCTCACAAGGCAAGATCCTAAAGTAGTCTGGATCGCTAGAACCGTCAGAGTCCTCGCCCGCTTTCAAAACCGGATACTTAGCCAAAAACTTGGCCACAGACTTTTCGGTAGCATAAGTGGACGAGAACTCCACAACCTTAGGATCCACCCAACTAAGATCCACTAGCGGGACGGCCGTCGGGATAGATTCCGGCCGGTCAATGACACCGGCCGGAGGAAAGACGGGTCGACCAACGATGACGGCGGGGGAAGAGTCCGACCGGTCAACAACGTTAACCGGGTCATCCCCCCTGACAACCTCTACCATGGGAGGCGCCTCAACCACACCAACCGATAAAGGGCCGGCGGTAGAAGATGAAGAGGACGAAGGAGACGACCCAAGGGTGGGAGAAGAACGACCGGGGGAAGGGGAAGAATGGCCAGACGAAGAGGAAGTAGGCCGAGACACGGTCGACATCACTAACCTTTGAAAAACGAGGTGAAGCTTTGCAAAAAGACCGAACGGTCACTCAGTTCTCAGAGCAGTGGGCGAGGGAAGGCTCGACTATCAGACAAACTCACTCAGAAAATGCAAGGTCTCGACACTGTTGGAGACCCCTATTTATAGGGCCCATGGGCCTCGGAATTCGAAGCGTCGAATCAATCTCAACCGTTAGATCTCTTAGATCCAACGGTTCACAATACTTCCCGCCCAAAAAACCCCTCATTAATGCCAATCATATCACGTCACCAAGGGTCATGTCACGCCGCCCAGATCACGTCACACCTCGAGAAACGAAACAACCGCACGCCCTAGGAAGACCGGCCGAGTCCCATTATTGAAGACTCATCGGACATAACTCACGCGTCTGCCCTTGAGCCTGGGGGGCAAGTGTACCGGTACGGGGGAGAGATCGGGACCCACCCGGCTGCTCGATGCCGTGTCAGCCTGATCGAGACCATGAGAACCTGGCCGAAACCTTTGAAGACTTGGCCGACTGGCCGGGGGCCGAAACCTTTGAAGACTTGTGCCGAGAGGCCGAAGCCTTTGAATACTTGTGCCGAGAGGCCGAAGCCTTTGAATACTTGTGCCGAGAGGCCGAAGCCTATGAAGACTTATGCCGACAGGCCGAGACCTTAGAAGGCTTGGCCGAAACCGCCAAAGACCACAGGGATCTGGCCGATGGCAGACCCGCACCGTGGGAATTTGGCCGATGGCCGAACCCCATTACAATTAACGCTCAGACCGAGATCAGTGAAGCTAATCCATCATCAAGAATTAGGTAATGCAACCCTAAGCGGTATCCACCTCGATAAACGGGCCCAACAAGGTAGGCCCACTAGAATAATATAAATAGCACGCATTTCAAGGAGTAAGGTATGTCATTACTACTGTTCACCTACCTGAGAGCTAACCACCCGCTTTACTGACTTGAGCGTCGGAGTGCCTTCGCAGGTACCCCCACCATCCGGTGTTCACCCGACGACCGAGTCCCGAGTGCCGAAAGATAAGCAGAAGGAAGAGAAGGATCCCAGTTCATCACTCAACCACCTGCCCGACCGAAGGAAGGAGAAGAAGACTTCAACAGTTCCCTAGGTCCCATCTCCCTAGCAGGAACAATATTGAATAAGAAAGTGCTTGTAGAATACATCAAACGGAAATTGTAGCAATTGTAAAAAAAAGTATAAATAAAAACGCAATTATAATGATAATGAAATCGAAAAAAATAAATAAGAATTAATTATACATATTATTTATAATTTTATACATTTTAATTTGAATTTATTCCTTTTATTTTTACTTCAATCAAAAAATATTTATAAAATATAAAATTAACTTGAAGGTATAATAGAACCATTCATTTAAGTTATCCACAACTTTATTATTTTTTCAACTTTATAACGAGTAAATTATTTTTAATTTATTTTATTTAAACATGCCTTTAATCTTCAAAAATAAAACGTCATTTTAATTTAAAACCTCAAATATCACGAAATTATATCATTTTAGTCTAAAATGCCAATCTTTTGTCATCTATAAATATAAAAAGTATTTTATAAAGTTAAAGAAAATTAAATTTTAAAGAACAACGCACACATTTAAAAGTAGTATTTTGCGCCGGTTAGTATGAAATAAAACAAGAAACCCTAAATTTGAGGGTAAAAGAGACATTTCCAGCACGACTCATTTTTTTGTATATAAATAGTGACGAACTCGCAATTAGGGATTCAAGTGCCTTTGAGAGAACCGAGCGCAGCAGCAATGCAGTGGCGTCCGAGTTCCGTTGCGGGCGCATAGAAAACCCTAATTTTTCTCATTTTGTTTCTGCGATTTGATTCTGATATTGCAGAAAGTATGTGGGAAGATTTGCACATAGCCTTTGATTCATTATCGTTCTCATTAGTTACTTTTATTAATTTGTTTACGGTTTTCAACAATTGTTTTAGGCCGCTCCAATGGGTTCTCAGCAAATGCTGTTTGAGATCTCAATTTCACCCGGCCAAGATCTGATCTCTTTTTTGGGGGGCAGCCTCAAAGATTGAACATGCTTACCCTCATGTTTAAAAGCAGGAAAACTGCCCTAAATTTCGTCTTTCATGATATGTTTGTTTTCATACAACCAAATCATCAATGTGCATTTCTTTTTGTCCAAAACAATTTTCCGGTGAAATGTTGTTTTACTATGGCAAATCAAGGTTTATCACTTTATTATGATTCTTCTTGCTGCGGAAACTCGTGATGTGGTTACTTATGATTGTAGAGAACTGAAACCTTGACATTGTGCTTATTTGTGGCTGAATAAGGCTAATTTTTAGATTTTGATCCTTGAGTTTAATTTTACCGTGATCGTGGCCATATATTCCTGTAATTATTGTTGTTAATAGTACTGTGACTGTAACTGCAATTTACAATATTCTTTTGGCCTATTTGAAACCTTGGTTCAAATTCTTTGACTACACTTCCATGCTTACATGTTAAGACTTTCCTTGTGGATTTTGGAAATGATATCTTCATTCAGATGTAGCAGAGATATTGTAGTTACTCTCAATTTTTATTGGCAGGCGTTGATTCTCAAAATGAAATAATACAAGTTGTTTTTCTCTTATAATGCTTAATGTTCTTTGACAGAGTAGAAGATGCTGGAAAATTTGAATGCATTAAAGGTATTGGGTTTACAAGAAAGAAATTGTCTGAGTATCTAGCTCAAGTTAGCATATGGATACAGTAGTTTTCCTGTGGGGTTGTTCCTTTGTCCTTTTAACTCTTTTGAGGTGATTTTAAATTATGAAAATGCATAATATTTAAAAGAATTAAGGTATTAATATGAAAACAGTGTCGTAGTTAAAAACACTAACGGGATTAATATGAAAATCTATTTTAAAATAGGACTTCCCTATAAATGAATAATGTATTTGAAGATACAAAAATTTTAGTTTAGCAATTATTTTTACAGAGTACAATATTGATTTTATAAAAAGCTTTCGATAAACATTTTATTAGTTATATATTATATTACTTAAGTTTAAATAATATTATTTTAATATAGGTATTCTTTTAAAAGTAATTTATCAATATTTTTTACTTATTATTTTTCAAAATAGTGATATCGTCAATTATGTGAAACTAAAAGTTCTTCAAAAATTGGAAATTGAAATGTAATGCTTTTAATATTGTGCTTGTTTTAAAAATAATATTATCAAGTAATAATTTTAACTAAGATTTTTAGTTAAGTTTGGGAGAGCAAATTTGTCAAATTAAAATATAAATTTTATTGAACTATATATCATTTTAAGTTATTTAATAAAAATAATATTTAACGAACAAGTTTTAAAATATTTTATACTTTGTTGTAATAATATATATTACTATGACTTTCATCAACACAAATTTAATTCTTTTGGTATTTTAGTTTGATTTAAGCTGATATTTTGAAGATGTTTTTGCAATGAAAACTTTTTGAGGTTGACTACAAGAATTACAATATATTTACTCTTAAAATTATGATTGAGAAAAATGATTTCAATTTGGTTAGAGATTGATCTTAGTATGAATAAGGTGAGTATTGAAAGAGATTGACTTTATTATAACTAAGGTTAGTATTAACTTTAGTTTGCCCATATTTAAAATGAGTAAGGTTAGTATTTACCTTGATTTAGTTAGAGGTTGACTTTAGCATGTCTAAGGTTAATATTGTTCTTGGTTTAGTTGGAGAGTCACTTTAGTGTGACTAAAGCTAGTATTGATCTTAGTCTGATTAAGACTAGTATCGATCATAGTTTGACTAGAGACTGATATAGGATGACTAAGGTTAGTACTGAACCTAGTTTGGTTGAAGATTGACTTAGGTTTACTAAGATCAATATTGACCTTAACATGGTCCAAGACATGACTAAGGTTAATTTTTGCCCTGACTTAGCCGAAGATTGACCTAAACGTGACTAAGGCAATATCAACCTCAATTTGGTCGAAAATTGATCTTATGATGACTAAATCTAGTATTGACCCTGACTCGATCAAAAATTGCTTTTGGCATGACTAAGGCTAGTGTCAACCTCATATTGGTCGGAGATTGACCTTAGACCAACTTTAGAAGAACTAAGAACGAGTAAAAGGACCCTAGCTCATTTGAAGACCGCATTTTGAAGGACTAAGGTATCCCATAAAATGGCCTCAACTAGGCTAGAGCCTTGCCAAAGTTAACAAGATGATAAGGAATAACCACAAATTTGTACAACGTACTTAAAAAGATGTGACAATTTGGGAGTTTTCCTCGTGAAATAGTGTATCTAATTTGAACTTGAATAGGTCTTGATTTGGAGAGTCTAAAACCTAATTGGAAGTTAACGTGTAACCCTCTCCATTAGGAAAGTCAAAAATAGTAATTGGAGAGGCAAAAAGGTAGTTGACAGGTTCACTTAAAAGGTCACCTGACCAAACATCAAGTGGAAGGGCATTGAAGCTTATAAAACACTTGAAATTTCAAAGAATTGAGCAACGTATTGCATGGAGGGGCAAAAACATAAGTGGGGTTGCACTTTCTACAATTAGTCCTATATTCCTTAGTGGATGAAGTGTTTTGAGTCTCTTTTCTTAGTCAACACACTTCATGCACTAGAGAAAGTGAGACTAATTGTGGAAAGTGTAGCTGTACTTGTATTTTTTTCACTCCATGAAAAGCAAGTCCTACATTGCTTGGTCATGTGGCCTTGTCGGTGAACATTTAGACTTTCTTCTTTCCTCTCCAATTAGGGTTTCTTGGACTTCTCTAATGGAGAAGGCTGAACATATTCTAGTTGGGTCTTAGACTCTCCAAATCAAGGCCTATTCAAGTCCAAATTAGGTCCACTTATGTATCTACTTTTTAAAAAACAAAAATATTAGTTCCTATACATTTTTACAAGAGTAAAAGAAGGATTTTTTTTTAATATTCTTATCTCAAATGTTTGTTCTTCCTTTTTTTAGGAGGCTTTTATCTTTTCCATTCTTCTTAGTCAACAATGTGATGGCTGAATGATTTTTCATCAGATCATTTGAGAAGGATCTATCCTCAAATCTAAGTGATGTTAAAGGACTACCATCTTTATTTATTCATTTCTTTTCATTTTCCTCCTGAATTAAAGATCCATTTGCAAAAAATACAAAACAATATTTGAGTAAGTTTCTTTATTAAAAGAAAACTAAGAAAATTGTTTTTAAAAGAGAATGTAACAAAACAACTTTTTAGAATAATCTTTTTCTTCACTTTACTTTTTTCTTTGCTTTGTGTCATGTAACAAAGACAAAGTGATGTTTTTGAAATTATCGGTAAAGAGAGTTAGTATAATCATTTAATTGAAAAGAAATATTCAGTATTGTAATCCCCCTTTACGGATTCTTTAACCATGTTTGTAATGGGTGTTGTAAGAAACTCTTTTTTTATCCCTATCATTTTCTTCTTTCTTCTTTTTCTCCTCTTTTTCTCTCTTTTCTTCCTTTTCTCTTTTCTTTGAATAAGAGCTTGTAGTTTTTTCTAAACTCCCTTTCTCTTATAAATTCTCTTTCTCCATTATAAATTTTTTTTTTCCCTACAAGTTCTTTCATTTCTTTATATTTTTCATTATGATAGTTTTTTTTTCTATTTGATCGCTCTCCATGTTTATTCTTAATTTTTTCTTGTTGATGTGTGTACTGAGAAAACATGATTTTAGCCATTCCATTGATATTTCTTTTTTTGTATTTTGGAATTCATCCCTTAAAATGTTCACTCTCTCGTTCCCCAAGACATGCACACTTAAATGGTGTGTATGATCACTCATTTTTTGGTTTTTTTAGAAGAGTTTTTTTTTTTGCAAAGGTTTTTCCCCAAAAATGAGTGATAAAGATTTTCATAAAAGGTTTTCAAAGTTGGAAGTTTCCTATAAGGTTAAAGTGTTAAAATGTCTCTAAGTTCACTCCCTAGAAAGAATCACTATGACAAACTTAATAACCATGTCTTTCCTAGTTAGAGATTCCTTAGATAGTTTTTACAAAAATTTTCTTTAAAAAAACTTCAAAATAATTTTCCTTTTTTGTGTGCAAAGTGTCCTATTAACAAGAGAAAGGACACAACCTAGTTGTCATGAAGACCTAAAAATGCAAAGAAACACAAAATTATTTGTCAGGTAATAAAGAAAGAAATAAACTAGACGAATTCACTAAGTGAATGTGCAAGTGACACTTAAAATCACTTGACACACTTTCACAACTAATACGTGATGACTATTACAAAGTTTCAATGGAATTGTGCTAAAGGCTTGTTCCCAAACATCAAAGTAAGAGAAAGATTACAAAGGAATCAAAGATAAAATTTTAAAATTCCATGTCAAGCACAAAATGAACACCAAGAAAATTGTCAAGCCTCCTCTCAAAAATGCTCCTTGTCCTCTAAAGTTTTGTATGCAATCAACCTTCTACTATCTCTCCCACCAACTCCTAAGATGCTACCTTAAAAGTGATGAGTTTCAAGCAAGAAGCTTAAAGAAAAGTTTCAAGTTCAAAATGACTTTAAAAAGAGTAGAAAGAAATTAAAAGTAGAAAAACTCAAAATAGAAAGATAAACATCAAGTGATAGAATAAAAATGACATTACTCAAAAGAAGTTAATTGAAAGACAAACAACAAAATAAGGCATAATTTGTAGGTTTTATGGTTTTTTTTTTCTTACGAACTAAAAGCAAAAGAACTTAAACAGTAAAGAAAAGCAACATAGGCAAATTAGGGAACATGTTTTTTTATTTTGAAGTAATTTTGTGTAAAGGAAAAAATAGGACAACTTCTATGAATTTATGATATGTAAAAGGACTAAACATTCCCCAGACAAAACATGGAGGATTAAAAAATTAAAACTAAGTAAACAAGGTTAAAAATCTAACATTAGAACATTTAGTATGAAATCCTAATCATTGATTCAAGAATGGAACAAGCAATTGGACCAATTAAGTGTGAAAAAACATGGATATAAAAATATCCTAAACTCAAGCAAAAAGGGACAAGACAAAAACTAATATAAGAAGAAAAAACGTATCTCTTAAAGACCTCTTTCAAGACTCAACTCTTAATGCGAAATGATGCAAACATGGTCTTAAATCCTTGCTTGTTTGGAGTTATAACTTTGAATGGTTTCTGTGGTGGTAATGCGAAAGCTAGATGAAGTTAGAATTCAAATTAGAAAGATGATTTTGAGGTGTGGAAGTAGAGTTTAGAAGAGGTAAGACCAATTTCTAAAGAGTTTTAGGCTAGACACACAATTTGGTGCTAAAATATATTGAACTTGAATTGACTACAAAATTTATGCCAAAATGTTGTGTCATTTGACTCAAGTTCACTCTATGTTAGCACCAATTTGTGTGTCTAGCCTAGGACTCTTTAGAAATTGGTCTCACCTCTTATAAATCTCTACTTCCACACCTCAAATTCATCTTTCTAATCTGAATTATACATTCATCCAAATTCCGCATTGTCTCCATAGAAATCATTCAAAATTATAAACTCCAAAACAAGTATGGATTCAAGTCCGGGTTTGCATCATTTAGTTAAGCCTTTTCACCTTATTTGACTCAAGGTTGGGAAGATGTGTACTATCATGATAAAATCGACAAGATAAAGTCCGATTAGGGTCATGCCTGATACCTAAGAATATGTCTCATCAGTAATCCAACCATTATCGTTCACAACTCGAGTCTTTCTGATAGATTTCAAATAAGAGAGGATTTTACTAATGGAGGAAGAGGTCATTCACCGAAACATTTGAAGTTCTTCCTTCCAGTCTTCTCAAAAATTAAAGAAGAATTAAAATAAAGAGAGGACCAAGCCTAAAGCCAAAAGAAGACTACAAGCTTTCAAGAATGAGCTTCAATTAATATCTCTCTTTATAGTTTCTTTTGTATAAATTTGTAAATAATATAGAATAGTGTTTAGGTAGGTGCTAAGAGGGAAACCTAAAGATACCTCTTGTGTAAAGTATCTTTAGATATTAGCTTTACAAGGGAACTTTAGTTAGCTTCTTTTGTAAGCCTCTTGTACTTACATGACCGATCCTTCTCCTATATAAGGAGGGCTTGAGTCCTTCTAAATACAGATTTGATATTTTGAGTAAAGAAATTCTCCCAAATTGGTGAGTGATTGAGAGACTTGTGTCTTCTCTTCTTCTAGTCTCATCTTGAGTGCATCTTGGAACCTCAAGTGGCTGCATCTACACTCATCTTGGAGCCTTACATCCTTCAAGTGGCGTGTTGATCTCCAAGAACTCCAACCACACAAGTTCCCTATTTCATTTCATCTTCTTCATCCATTTTCCCTTCATTCCAAATTACCCATTTTTGTTCTACTTGTTTGTTTTCACTTTCAATCGGTGCAATCTCTTCCTTATGATGTCCTCTTTCATTTTCTGTACTTATATTCAATTTTAATCGGTGCAAATTGGTTGTTCTTGCTTTTTTCTGTCACATCCTCCATGGGTATAATTGCTATATGTTGTGTTCTTGAGTTTCTATCCATGGGTTTGTTGTTCAAAATGGGTTTCTATGTGAGTTTGGCTTGGTTACTTGTGTTTTGGTGAGTTCTTGAATGTTAAGAACATTGATCCAATTCTTAAAAAGTGCCTAATCATATTCCAACTCTTGTTGAATCCATAACATGTTCATATCATATCTCCATTATGTTATTGGAATCATATCATGTGGTATCATGAGTCTTAGGTTTGTTCTTGTTTGTATTTGAGTTGTTTTGGCATTTTTAATTCAAGAACTTTACATTCTTGTCGTTACCTTTCTGTTTTAGGTTTATTTTTGGGTATTTCTTGCTGTTTTATTGTTGTTATTACATTGTCTTTTATGTCATTTTGATTTTTGAATCCTTATAAGTTTTGTCAAGTCATGTTTCTCCAAAAATGTTATCAATTCTATGTGGTCCTTTTGTTGTAATTTTTGTTTCTTGATTTTGTGTTAAGTACAATTTTATGTGTTTGTTTCTTGATCCTTTGGTGCATTTTCTTTTTAGTATTGAGTTCATACTTGTGTAATAGACCTATACAAGTTCTTAAACATCATTTCTATTATGTCTTTGCTAGTTCTTAATTTTGTTTTTCATTCCTGTTAGGGTTCTTCTGTTTCGATTTATTGCAATTTATTTGCTTACTGGAAATTTCTGAAATTCTGGATTTGAGTTCTTCAAAGTGTTATTAAAGAATAGAAAAAAGAAGTACATCAAAATTCCAAGTACAAAAAAAATGATAAATGAAATAGGATCAGTGTGTAATTCTGCCGAAAAAAATATGGTAATCTGGCAGTGATTTTACAAAATTTATCGCAATTAATTGGCTTACTGTTTTTGTGTAATTCCAGTGCCATTATTGAAATAAGATCTTGAACTTTCTGTGGTTACAATATCATAATCCAGTTCGCTTTATACAATTCCAGATAAATCTGTAAACATCACGCACAGTTTGCACAAAAATATTTTCCAGTAGTTCTGTTTTTTGTTTTCTTCATCTATTCTAGTGCTTTTCTCTAGGTTTCTTTTGTGTACCATCCTTTTCATTGAGTACCTTATTTTCTTGTTTGTCTTTTATTCACTATTCTTTGTGTTTGTCATATCTCTTGTATTCCTTTTGTTATAGCCTTTCTTGTTTACACCTTTTCTTGTTTGTCTTTTATTGTTCTTTAAGTTTTGTGGTGCTTTGGCTTTGAGATAGAGTGCTTTTGCTTTGACATCTTTCATTTGAGGTTACTAAGGCCTCAAGAGCAGATTGGTTAAGGGAAGTATTCTTTCTTGGAGTGATTTGAGTGTCTTTTAATTTTCGTTCCAGCACTATATTTGTTCCATTTTCTAACCTTGTTTTTCTTGCACTAGTTTGTTCTTTTTGTGTTTGCTGTTTTGATTTTGCAATGGATACCTTATCGAGTTCAGCACCTTCTAAACTTCATTCCCCTCCAAAAGCATACTTCATTGATGAATTACAAGAAGTTAAAACAATATCTGCACAACAAGATGAGGAATTGAGACAAATGGAGGCAAGGCTTCAAATTTTAGAAGTAAAACACATGGAGAAAAGATTAGCAAAACTTGAATTGAAGCATGAAAGATCCTCACATTCCATCCATGGAAGACATCATTCTCCTAGACTTTCTTCCAAGGATTCTTCCAATGCTCACGACCATGGAAAAGATTATAGAAGAAGGAGGCATCACCATCATTCTCATGGAGAGAGCTATAACCATGAACAAAGACATCACCAAGAAGCAATGCCTCAACTTTCTTTTGTAAAAGTACCTAACTTTAGTGGTGATAGTGATCCTAATGTGTATTTAGATTGGGAAGCTAAGGTTGACCATATTTTTAATGTGTATAAGGTCCAAGATGACCATAAACTTGGGATAGTTTCTTTATCCTTTTTGGACTATGCCAAAGAATGGTGGTATAACATTGTAATGGACATTATATATAGCAAGAGACCTCCCGTGGTTTCTTGGAATGATTTGAAAGAGTGTATGCGTGCGAGGTTTGTTCCTCCTTCTAGGAAGGAACACTTGTTGAAGTTCCAAAGGCTTCCTCAAGGACATAGGATGGTAGATGAATACTTTAAAGATTTTGAAACAACTTTGACTAAAATGAATATGCATGCTAATGAAGAGTAAAAGATAAAATGGTTTGTACGTGGTTTGAGAAGAGATATTAGAGAATTTGTAGAATTAAATGAGTACTCTTCTTTAAAGAAAGTGCTTCGCATAGCCATCAAGGTGGAATCATATCTTTTGAAAACAACTTTCAAAAATACTCATGATGATGGTTTCTACAACTCTTCTAGGAAGGATGCAAACAAAATTTCTACTCGAATTTCTCCTTCCAATTTTTCCAAACAAACCACTTCTCCAAAAAAAGTTTCTACTACAAATCCTTCTACTCCTAAGTCACCTACCAAAACTTCAAATATAAAATGTTTTAAATGTTTAGGTTTTGGGCACATAACTCTTCATTGTCCACAAAAGCAAACCTTAATTATAAACAAGGTAAAACAAGACCTAACTCACCCACCTACCACAAGTAAAAATGAAAAAGCCAAAGAAGGCCAAGTTGACATGGGTCTTATCCTTTCACATCCAAGGTGTTTTCCTTCCTTATCTTTTTCATTACCAAAGGCTCTTACTTCACCACCATCTTGGTTAAAAAATGTTAGGGTTGATTATTTCATACCTCCTAATGGTTTTCACCATTTAAGAGGACTTTTTCCAACAAAAATCATCATTCCCAAACAATTTTTTCCAACTTGGTCTGTCTATAGGACCTCCTTTTCTGAACTCCCACTGCTTACAAATTCTAAGTCATGTTTGCCTTTCTCTTATTCAACTGTTAATTTTGATAGTAAACTGACTTTGTAATCTGCAGGGAATCAGAATTCATGGTCGAATTCTCTCCAACTCGAGGAGTATGATAGAGATCAAATAAGAGAGGATTTTACTAATGGAGGAAGAGGTCATTCACCGAAACATTTGAAGTTCTTCCTTCTAGTCTTCTCAAAAATTAAAGAAAAATTAAAATAAAGAGAGAACCAAGTCTAAAGCCAAAAGAAGACTACAAGCTTTCAAGAATGGGCTTCAATTAATATCTCTCTTTATAGTTTCTTTTGTATAAATTTGTAAATAATATAGAATAGTGTTTAGGTAGGTGCTAAGAGGGAAACCTAAAGATACCTCTTGTGTAAAGCATCTTTAGATATTAGCTTTAGAAAATTCTAGAAGATATCCCTTCCTCCTTCACTTTAGGCGCTAGAAGTGGGAGAGTTACAAGGGAACTTTAGTTAGCTTCTTTTGTAAGCCTCTTGTATTTACATGACCGATCCTTCTCCTATATAAGGAGGGATTGAGTCCTTCTAAATACAGATTTGATATTTTGAGTAAAGAAATTCTCCCAAATTGGTGAGTGATTGAGAGACTTGTGTCTCCTCTTCTTCTAGTCTCATCTTGAGAGCATCTTGGAACCTCAAGTGGCGGCATCTACACTCATCTTAGAGCCTTACATCCTTCAAGTGGCGTGTTGATCTCCAAGAACTCCAACCACATAAGTTCCCTATTTCATTTCATCTTCTTCATCCATTTTCCCTTCATTCCAAATTACCCATTTTTGTTCTACTTGTTTGTTTTCACTTTCAATCGGTGCAATCTCTTCCTTATGATGTCCTCTTTCATTTTCTGTACTTATATTCAATTTTAATCGGTGCAAATTGGTTGTTCTTTCTTTTTTTGTCACGTCCTCCATGGGTATAATTGCTATATGTTGTGTTCTTGAGTTTCTATCAATGGGTTTGTTGTTCAAAATGGGTTTCTATGTGAGTTTGGCTTGGTTACTTGTGTTTTAGTGAGTTCTTGAATGTTAAGAACATTGATCCAATTCTTAAAAAGTGCCTAATCATATTCCAACTCTTGTTGAATCCATAACATGTTCATATCATATCTCCATCATGTTATTGGAATCATATCACTTTCAAAACAAGTGATTAAGCTACCCCAAAACAAATTTGTAGATCACCCCTAGGCCAACTTATATGGATCTAGAAATAGATTTACATCAATTTTGGAAAGATATTTGGTTATCAAAATATTAAGGGTTTAACACTATGAATTTGTTTTCCAGTACCTAGAATTTTACCCCATGAGAATCTCCCTATAAATATAAGAAAACTCTAACCTAAAAAGGAGACTTGAATGTTTTGGTTTAAAGCTACTTAAACTTTGTAAACCATGTATTTAAAAATTATAACAAACATTAAAAAAGTATTGCCAAAAGTAACTAATTTAACTATGTTTATTTATGTGAATGAATTAGTCACAATTTTTTTGTTTGTTTTTTTAATAAGAACCAAATTAAAAGTTTAGAGATATAATATTATTAAGAATCCATGTAGAATATTTCTCATAATAATTTTTTTTTCATAAATTACCTTTCATAGTGTTTTATTTATTTAAAATTTCAATTTAATAAACATCTATTTTGTGTTCCAATCTTTGATTTGGAAATCAAAGATAAAAAGGGATGTTTGAATAAAGTAGTTAATCATTTATCAAGACTCAAGTTTAACTATATTATGAAATTAGTTTGTTATGATTTAATTATATTATGAAATTTAATTTTGTATTGGACTTTAATTATAATATGAAATTAAATTATAAAACAGAATTGAATAAATTATTAAAAAGTATAGAAATTAAATTATATATTTAATATTCGAATTATGACAGTTGTAATGGTTATTATAAATGTCATATTATACCGTATTAAGTGGCGTTTAACACTGTCGTTATTTACATTGAAATTGGTTTACCCAGTTTCAAAATTATGACATTTATAAATGACATATATTACGTGCTTAAAACCGCCATTTTATACAATGTATTATATGACATCTGCTACAACGATTCTCAATTGACCGCCACATTAAACTTTGTGGCGGCAAGAATTCTGGCGGCACACGGTACCGCCACAAACGTATAATGTGGCAGTTATAAATGTCAGGTTATACGAAAATAACTGCCACCACATACATGATTTTTTGTAGTGACTAGGGAATGATGAGGTGACTACACTGAAACATGAGGTTCTTGATAAATTTCTATATGAGAAGCTGTTAGTAATTCAGGAGAGACCATGGTTTGCAAACATGGCTAATTTCAAAGCTTCTGGACCAATTCCCGAGGATTTTGATTGGCATCAAAGGAAAAAGTTTTTTTAAGGATGTTAGTCATTGCATGTGGGATGATCCTTATTTGTTCAAGATTGGTGCAGATAATTTGTTGAGAATATGTGTCACAAGAGAGAAAGCCAAGAACATTATATGACAATGTCATAATTCACCATATGGAGGACAATTTATTGAGGAAAAGACAAATGTGAAAATCCTCCAACCAGGCTTCTTTTTCCCTTCATTATTTAGACACACACATGAGTATGTGTAGATATGTGACATATGTCAAAGAACAGAAAGCATCTCCAAAAGACATGAGATGCCACTGCAAAACATTTAAGAAATTGAAGTATTTTATTGTTGGGAGATTGATTTTATAGGACCGTTGTCATCTTCTTTTCCAAATGAGTATATATTTTTGGTAGTTGAATATGCATCTATATGGATGGAAGCAATTCCATCACAGAAGGCAAATGTTAAGACACTAATTAAATTCCTTAAAAGGAATATTTTTTGCAGGTTTTGCACTCCAAGAGTCTTTATTAGTGATGTGACTCTCATTTTTGCAATACCCAGTTGAAGAAAGTTTTAAGACATTATGGGGTTAGTCATAAAGTAGTTTAAGCCTATAATTCACAAAGAAATGGGCAGACAAAGGTTTTTGATAGAGAAATCGTCCATAAAAGATTGGTCCATTAAGCTTGATAAGCTTTGTGGGCTTATAGAACTGCTTGTAAAACTCCTAGTGCTCTTTATCCATTTTAGTTGATTAATGGGAAAGCATTTCACCTTTTGTGGAGTTGCAACACAACGTATATTTGATTATAAAACTACTAGAGAGAAGAGAAAACTCCATTTTCAGGAACCTGGGGAGATGAGACTCAATGCATATAACTCCTTGAAGCTTTATAAGGAACGCACTAAAATCTATCATGACAAGATGATTTTGAAAATAAATTTTCATATTGGCCAATTTATGCTATTATTTAATTCTAGATGGAGATTTTTTCCTAGAAAGTTGAAATCTAAGTAGTTAAGCCCTTATCTTGTTATGGAAGTTAAATCTTATGGAGCAGTAGAGTTGGAGGACCCAGTGTCACACAAAACTTGGGTAGTACATCAGGTGAAGTTGTATCTAACCAAGCAAATATGACCTAATTTTTTTTAAAGTAAACATAATAACCAACATTTCTTTTGCAGCTGTAATGTAATTTAACTGAGCTACATCAAGATTCTAGAGGCATAAGGAATAACATGAGAACATTTACTTACTCTTTATAAAAGAACAACTCCTTATGTGTAGTCTGAGGTATCACATATAGTTTCACCAATTTGTGGTATTATTTAATTCCAGATTGAGACTTTTTCTTGAAAAGTTGAAATCTAAGTAGTTAGGCCTTATCTTGTTAAGGAACTTAAGTCTTATGGAGTAGTAGAGTTGGAGGACCTAGTGTCACACAGAAGTTGGGTAGTGCATCGGGTGAAGTTGTATCTGGGTGGTGACAATGAAAGGCTCACCATGATGATTCTTTTGGACGAGCCTTAAAGACACAAACATTGAGCTTAAAGATGTTAAACAAGCGCTTTCTAGGAGGTCACATGGTGTTTTTTTTATTCATTATGATTTGTTTTTATATTTTATTTTAGTTCTTTTTTTTTTTAGTGTTGGTGTTGTGAGATACATTCATGTTATTGAAAAGAAAGAGAATATTTTTTTTTTGAAGAAATTTGAAATTTTAGGTGTAGAGAAAGTCCCATGCGTGAGACATAGCTCACCTGAGCGTTTCTAAAAGGGTGCTCTTTGGAAAAGTCTCGTCTGAGCGAGACCAATGTCGCCTGGGTGAGATTTCACTTACGAGGGTGTCATGTCAGCCTCACTTAAGCGAGAATGACACGCTTAAGTGAACTTTCGTTGCCAGTTTTTTTAAAACAGGAAAGAGAGGTAGTTTTCAAATTCAAAATAGTTTTAAAACTTTCTCAAACCTCTGTCTTGCGATTTTCTCTTTTCCAAGTTCCCTAAGGTTTTATTCTTCCAAATCAAATTTGCTTGCTTAATCTTTGCCATGTAAGTGTTCTTACCTCTAATCTATGTTTTAGTTTCTATTTAGGATATTCTATCTTATTCTTTATTAATTTTCTAGTTTTGGTTGTTTTAGGATTTATCGTGATTGTGCAAAATTCTTGGCTAATTTTGATTATATATTGATTGGTGAGTGTTGATTGAGAGTGTTTGATGATTTTGGATGCTTAGTTTAGGTACCCTTTATTCATTAACCTCACTTTCATGGATGCATTCTAAGCCTTTGATAAAATGCTAACATGGAAAATTTCTTGCAAATTCTTTGATTTGGTTTAAAATTTTGGTGCGTATTAATATATTTGGCATGTTCATAATATCTAATGTTGAAAACGATTACAATCATATGATAATTGAATTTAAATTGTGATTTTTTTCTCATGGTGCTTATCTATGAAAAAAAATTGAATTGTTAAGAGGGTTTTATTATGACAATTGTAATTATGGTGTTTGTAGAAAAAATGGGTTGCACAAAGAGCATTGTAGCACAAACTTCCAAGGGAAAAAGAGTCAGGGTTGACTGCAATTCTCCTGAGCCTTCAACAAGGAATTTCTTTAGAGATAGTGAAAAGAAAAAGTGATATTACGAGATTCAAAATTGGACTTTTTTTACTGAAAGAAGAGTACAGTTGCAGCCAGAGGTGTTTGATTTACTTTTAAATGGGTTGCAAAGGAAAAATTGGATTAGACTTACATAGCCTTTGGCTAAGTACGATTCTGAAGTGGTATGTGAGTTCTATGCTAATGCCTGCACTAGAGCGCAAGAGATGAGGTCCAAGGTTAGAGGAAAATGGGGTGCCCTTTGATAGGGACTCCATGAGTGCCTTTTTGGGGAACCCATACAGTTGAGAGGTGACGATGAATGCACCTAGGCTAAAACCTTTGGGTTTAATGATGACAAGGTGGTCAGGCAGATTTGCATAGAAAATCGTTCTTATGAAGTGGGATCAACTGGTAGGCCATGAAGGATATTGAGAAAATATATGAAGACTCTGTCTCAAGTCTGGATGGTATTCATGCTGGCCAACATTGTGCCTATTGGTTATGTTTCAGAATTGAATATTCTCATGTGTCATCTCCTCTATTCTCTTTTTAAAGAGGACTATTCTTTTGATGTGGCTAAGATTATTTTTTATGAGATTTATAAGTTTGTCAGAATGGAGGTGAATCAGATCAATTAGAAGGCAAATGGTTCTTCGGGGTTCCCTAATTTAATAGTTGCTCATTGTGCAGGTCATGGGGTCGAGGTAAACCAAACAATGAAAATTTGACCATCCATAGATAGGAGGTTTGTTGCACAAAATTTCACCAATACAAATGAACAACCTCCTCATGTTGGTGATGTTCCCCTTCATTACTCACCATTTCACTGGGCTAGCCCATCATCATCTTCCATGGAGGCTCTGATTTTAGAGCAAATCTCAATTCTTCGAGCCACCATGTAGTAGATGCGACTGGAACAAAAAGCCACTTTGGAGCATGTGCAACTCTACAGTGTGTTACTCATCGTGGAATGATGCAGCTTCACCAGGTGGCCTATAACAGCTTTCCTCGAGGGCAACGAAACACATGCATGCCTCCGATTATTTTGGAGCTTATGTTGCATGGGGACAAGTATTATTTTTCTGAGGGACAGGTCTAGTAGATGGAGATGGAACAGGACCATCTACAGATGTAGATGATAATTTTAACATAGAGCTTGATGAGTTACTGAGAGGAGATAATTGAGCGAAAACAGAACAAACATAGTTTTATCATTATAGTTTTCTTTTTTAGATTATTTTTTATTTTCTTATTTTTCTAGTTTTATTTTGTCATGTTTTTTTTTTAGTTTTTCTTAATTTTAGGTGTTATTTTGAGGATTGGAATATTAATTTGAGTTTTGGGGAAATTATAAATTAACCTTGTGTGTTTAAGATTAGAACAGTGTTTTAGAATTATAAGGCTAAACAAGAGGGGGTGAATTGTTTATAAAAGCTTTTCGCAAATATTTGATTAAGAATGAATCTTTATCAATCAATCACAGATAAATGAGCTTGAATGAACAGGCTTGTTGTTCAAGAAAGTGAGGACAAGCACAACAAAGGAATAACTCTCAAAGCGTGCAAACAACAACAAGATTCAAGTGAAAGTGATGAAGACACCATGAGTCTCTTATCAAGAAAATTCAGCAAATTCTTGAAGAAGAAGAATCAAGCTTCAAAGAGGTATAGTTAAAAAAATTCCAATGATTTTAAGACTAACAAATACACTTGTTATGGCTGTGGTGAACAGGATCATACCAAGGCAGAATGTCCCAACAGTGAAATCAAAGAAAAAACAGATTTCAAGAATGAGAAAAGAGGAAAAGCAATAAAGGTCTATGTGGCATGGGATGATAATGATGTTTTATCCTCAAGTTCATCCTCAAGAAAAAAAAGGCCTATTCACTTCCAAATTTCTCCCGCTATTTGTCTCATCAAATAGACAAATGGTAGGATTTTAAAAACATTATAAAGAAAATGGAAAGCAAATAAGCTAGAATGAAGGACTATCCTCCCTTTCAAATTGTAGCTCCAAGATCTATCTCTGGACTTCCTCAATTTTCTCATCTTGTGTGGAAAAGCATGTGTCCATGTTGTTGAACCTTGACTCACACATATCGTAGAGGTTTCTTTGATTGTTAGCAAAGGTGTCCATATGATTGATCATCAGCCTCTCAAAAGGTGACATGGTAATTATTCTTTCACCCATATTGATGTCATTATGATCATCCTCTTGAGTTTCAACAGCAGGTTCATCTTGCATTGTTGCCTCCTCAGTTTCATCACCTTCACTTTTTCCACTTGGGCCAGCTTGGTCACCATCCTTGCTCACCCATCTTCCACCAATCTTAGTAAATCCCATCTTACTAAGGGATCCATTGTTGATTTCACTAGAGGGCTTGATTACCTCAACTAGCTCTCCTTCTATGTTCACTTCAAAATAATGAAGAAACTTAGAAATCAAAATGGCATAGGGATAATGAAAGTCACAACCTCATGGTTTTTTGCATGTGTTCTTTGATCGTGTGAATCCAGTTGATCTTCACTTTGTTCATGATACAGTAGATCAAAAGGAGATCTTCTTCAGAGAGTGTTGAATGATTGCTCCCCCTAGGTGTGAGAATCCATGAAACAATGAAAGCTACAAGCCTTTCATCAAGCTTTATTCCACCAACTGAAAAATTCCTCACTTTGAAGTGGGGATTCTTGAGACATCCTTTCTAGAACTGTATTTTGTTGAACTCTTCATCAACTCCAAGATTTCCTCTATTGATCCTTAGTCCAGAGGATTTTAGCCCAGTCACAGCAGACCATAGATCACTTGTGATGACCATATCTATACCTTTAACATGTGAAGTAAGTGAGTCACCACTAATTTGAAGGTTTGTGTAAAATACTTTCACCAAATTTGGATATATGTTCCCAGTGAGCTCTAGGAATCTTCTCATACTTTGCTCCTTGAGAATGTTTCTCACAGAATCCAGCTTTTACTGTTTCATCCAAGTGAAAGATACCATTTTTGGTGTGTTCACATTCTTTCTACTTGTTTCAAGTAGATACTTGTTGATGAGAGTAGCATCACCCGAAAACCATCCTTCAAGTTTTCCAGTGCTCTTAACACCCCTTGATTTCATTCTTTTTGCTGAGGGAGGAGTGCCAGCCATTGCTCAAATCAGAACAAATTTCTGCAAAGAAAAACTTTAGGAAGAAATAGGATTATAATAACAGATGTAATAACCGATTATTTGAGTGTGAAGCAGCAGTTAAATGCACTTGGTTTTATAGCTGTGAAAACCTGGTCAAAGCTGGTTGTTTTCAACACAGAAAGCGAATCAAGTCTGAACCAAAAAGCTGACATAGTCAGTCAAATCAGAAATGTACAGATTCACATGTGATCTTGACTAAGCATTAAAGGAAGTTTTGATTTTCAAGATTTGAAGGAATTTGATCCATTAATAGCAGATGCAACAGAGTTAAATTGTATTCAAACATGCAATATATATAATTTTGACCATACACGTCACTAGGTTGAACAGACTTACAAACCAGAATTCAAAAATTAAAAACAGTTTTGCCCAGTGTTTGTCAGAGAGAAAACAATCGGTTGTTTCGAGGAAACAATCAGTTGATTTTTTTGTTCTGATGAAAAACAAACAAATTTTTAATTTATCATGTTGTATTCAATCAGTATTTCTTACAGGATATCAATTAAAAAAAATTGGAATACACAGTAATTATGAATCAAACATAGAGTATAACTACTGAATTCAATTTAAGCAACAATTGTTCTTAATAAAGAAGAACTAAGAACTTCATTCTTAGATTCCATATTACACAAATGTATGTAGTTCATGAAATCAACATAAGACATTGGTATGTAAAGACATCCTTTTGAGGTCCTGTCCTTAATAAACCTTCAAGATAAGTCAGAAATATGCAAAACAAAACTTTGTCAAATTACGAGATTTGATCCCTTAAAGAATTTGGGACCTTTCGTGTTAGATTTGTCTTTTGAACCAACAATACATCTAGGAATCCACTTAAAGATACCTTTAGGTACAAGAAATTTATGAAACCTGCAGTACTGATGAATTTTTTTTACGGCAAGTGCATCGCATTTGTCAGAAGTAATAATTGTCCCTAAGGACGGATATCGATCCCACAAGGAACAGTGAATTATCGAGTACAATATTCGCTAAATATAACAATAAAAGAGTTTGAAGTGATAATGTTGGCACTGATCAATAAGAAAACAAACAAAGAATTAGTTGCTTCAATTGGAAAAATAGGATTAGGTTTCATCTCTTCCACTCTCATGTATTTTGATTAGCATGTTAATATTAAGTTCTTTTATTGAAATTGATGCCCGTAGAAAATTCATTTATATCGATCTCTCGCATATAAAATCCTTAAGAATGTTTCCTAAATATCGATCCCTCGCATATTTATAAAAATAACTTAGAATCACACTCAAACGTTAATGACAATTAACATTTCAAGTCTATCCCTAGCACTAAAATATGCTAAGTATTGATGTTTAGGTCCAAACCTTAAAAATACCTCTTGGTCAGATTTAAGATTCTCAATTTGTCACGGAAAGTTAAAAGTAAAACAACAATACCAATAATAAATCAAGAACTGAATATTAATATATAAGATATCACCTCAATACATAAGAGTTTGAGCAGATTACTCCCAATCCCAAAGGGTAGAATTAGCTACGCATACTTCTAGCACCTTTCATTCTCCCAATTGGTTACAATTCACTCTATGGTGTTTTTCTATCAATCTGGCACACTAAGGTTGAGCCTCTAGCCCTCTATTTATCCTAGTTTTCTAGGGTTAGGTTGTTTATTGTGTCGCGCTAATGGGCTAAATGATAAAACATAAAAAAGGCCCAATCTTTCTTTGCATCTTTTTCCATTCTGGGACCTTCTATCTTTATCTTTTTAGCTCAAATCATTCATCTTTAATCAAAATCTCCAATCTTCCTTAGAAATCTGCAATTAGCACCAAATTTGGGAATAAAATACTCTTATTCAAATAAAGATCATAAAAAATGTAAAAAGGTATAAATTCATAAATTAGGGATTATTTTATATGTAAATTAGCAATAAATCCTAATAAGTGCCTATATTTTAGTATGAAATATTACTGAAATTAGACACTTATCAAGTACCTGACAGACTGAACTTTCTTCATGCAATAGAAGCATGTAACAACCGGTTGAAACAACTTTTTAACCGATTGTTTTTCTGATACATTTGAAAAAGGTTTTGAAATTTTATTTTCTTTGCTTTGAGGATAAAAACTCAAACATGCTTTTCCAAAAACACAGTTCTGAGATGCTAGAACATCTTCAAAAATTGGACTTTCCAGTTGTAAGCTTGTCCAAGGTTTTCAAAAGGTAGTGGATCTTCTTTTCAAGAAGTTCACAATTATCACAAGCTTTTGTCTTACAACTGCAAGAAGAATTTTTGTAAACTAACTCCAGATTTTCAAAATCTTCTTTTGTCATGCTTAGCTCTTCATCTAGAGACTTAACTCTATTTTCCAACCAGTTATTCAGTCCTTTCAACCGATTGAGAGAAAGTGTCAATCGGTTGGCTTCATCATGGGTTTCATTAAAAGCATCAAGCAATTGATAATAATTGTTACCTTTGATCGAAGATGTTGAACTCACACTGCTGGATACAAATGCTCTAAGGCATAGGTTTGCTTCTTCATCATCCGGAGAACTTGAGGATGAAACATCATTATCATCCCATGCCACATAGACCTTTTTTGCTTTTCCTCTTTTCTCATTCTTGAAATTTGTTTTTTCTTTGATTTCACTGTTGGGACATTCTGCCTTGATATGACCCTGTTCACCACAACCATAACAAGTGTATTTGTTAGTCTTAAAATCATTGGAATTTTTTTAACTATACCTCTTTGAAGCTTGATTCTTCTTTTTCAAGAACTTGCTGAATTTTCTTGATAAGAGACTCATGGTGTCTTCATCAATTTCACTTGAATCTTGTTGTTGTTTGCACGCTTTGAGAGTTATTCCTTTGTTGTGCTTGTCCTCACTTTCTTGAACAACAAGCCTATTCATTTCAACCAAACAAAGATGCAGTAGTCATTGATGTTAGATCTTTTGATTCAGAAATGGCAGTGACCTTTGGTTGCCATGTTCTATCAAGACATTTCAATATCTTGATGTTCATCTCCTCTTTGTCAAAAGTCTTACCAAGACTCATCAAATGGTTTACAATATGAGAGACCCTCTTCTGCACATCACAAATGGTCTCACCCTTCTGTATTCTAAAGAGTTCATATTCTTGTATCAAAGCATGCTTCGTAGCCCGCTTGACATCATTTGTCCCTTCATGTGTGACTTCAAGAATATCCCACATTTCCTTTGTAGAGTTACATTGAGATACCCTAAAAAATTCATCACACCTTAAGGCAAAAGTTATTATATTCTTTGAAATCCAATCAAATTTGGCTTTTTTACTTTCAGCCTCAATCCATTTAGATGAAGGTTTATTAACCAAAGCATCATCTTTTTTAACTTGAGGTATAAAGGGACCATTTTCAATTGTTTCCCAAATACCTTTATCAGTTGAATGCATAAAGATCTTCATTCTTACCTTCCAAAATTGTTAATTGACCCCCCACAAAACAATGGTGGTCTGTTTATGGAAGCACCTTCCCCAAAAGACAACTTGTCAACCATGTAAAAGATTTTTTAGAAACAGAAAACAGAAACTTGAATAATTTTCAAGAACCTAACTCTGATACCAATTGTTAGAATTATAGGGCTAAACAAGAGGGGGGTGAATTGTTTATAAAAAAAATTTCACAAATATTTGATTAAGAATGAATCTTTATCAATCAATCACAGATAAACAACTAAGGAAGACAATTAAACAATGATTCAAAAAACTGTTTCAGAATTTTAATCGGTTAAAATACGTTTTAATCGGTTGTTTATAGCAGCAGCAGAAAAAGAATTTACACAAAAAATTATGAGAGTTAAGAGATATAGAAATTCACACAACAAAAATTATAATGGTTCACTCACACTTTGAGCTACATTCAGTCTCAGACAACCTCTGAGTTCCACTAGTAATAAAAAACTAGATTACAACACAAAGAGGTGACTTTGAAACACCACAAAGTCTACTCACCCTTTTTACACACACCTCAAGACATACACACTCTGTCTATACAGAATTTCACTCACTATTCAGATAACAGAGTACAATTACAATTCTTTAAACTAGGATAGAAAACACCTAGTTTACAGTGCAGGAATTCCTAGGATCAGATCTTGTTACCTCGACAATGCTTGAGAGCAATCTTGAAATTTCTTGGAAAGTTTCTTTCAAAATGAATCTCAATCTCCTTTTCAAAGTCTGTAAAAATTCACACTTTCGTTTTGAAAGAAAAGCTATATTTATAGAACTTGAAATCTAGCCATTTAAGGCAACATAAATGAGACAAAACATATTTGAATTAGTTAAAACAAGTATTCAAAAAGCTGTTATGAAAACATTCATTTAACCGGTTTAAACCACGATTTAACCGGTTGAATGAGTTAGGTAGGTACCTAACAGATTCAAAAAGCAATTTTAAAAACCTTAAGCAAGTTAAGCGACAAACAACCGATTATCTCAACATTTCAATCGATTGTTTTCTCTCTTGCTTGACAAACTCTTTGTTTCTTTTAAAACTGATTGATCAAGCTTATGCAGTGATTTAGGATCTGATTTACAAAGATACTAAACAACTTAATCTAAACCCAAACAAGTCTTCAAGCTCCATTGTGGATTTGGATCATCAAAGCACCCATGCTCAACACAGTGGAGTGATCTGGACAAGGTTGGAAAAAGAAATTGTGTTAAATACATATCTAAATTTAGTTGAGTTTGTGGTACATGAAAATTAAACAGGATGATTAGTTGGAACAAAGAATGGCAAGCAATAAGGAAATAGACTAATTAAGTCAAGTAAGTGTGCGAATCTTAAACAGTTTGAGAGTTTCACAAATGAATTGACATTTGTGGTTGCTTGAATTTTTTTATTATGTTGCATCAGAAAATAACATGAAAATGATTAAGGCATTTGTATTAATTAGAAACTCAGGGTCGAATAGTCAATCTTTGTTTAAATTGATAATATTTTTTGTGATAATCCCGTTTAGCCTATAATTTTATTACACCATGAACCTTACTTGATATTTTTTCTACCTGTTGGCATACATGGGGAATGATAACATAGATGCAATTTACATATACAAAAGGGGAATGTTGGTTTTGGTTGTTAAAGTTTAAATGATTCATTTTTGTTGGAAATAGAAATAATATATTTCTATTCAAAAAATATAAAAAATATTTTTAAAAAAAAGAGAAATGAAAAAATGAATGAAAATGAATCATAAATAAGAAAAGAAAATAGGGAAAGTGTTAAAGTCAAAGAAATTGGTAATTAGATATCACAAATGTTGTATTTGAATTGTATGTATGTTCTTTCTTCTTTTAAGTATGCATTTTTTTATCTGAAAAAATAATATTTTTTTGGAAGTCCAACCTCATTATAACCCTGCAAAAGATCTTAAGATTCATGTTTATGAAGAAAAAATGAAAGGCAACTGTGATTTGTTTAGATTCAGTGAAAATTGAGAGAAAAACACTTACCTGTGAGAATATGAGAAGAAAATTCTTGATATAATTGTCATTTCATTGTTTCAATTGTTTACTCTTTGAAATTGTTTGTATTTATATCTTGCTATCATGGAGTTGGAAGCACCATAATTTTGTAATTTGATCTATTTTTTAGTGAATTAAGTTAATTTGTTGAATTCATTTACTTTGTTTGAGGACAAGAAAGATTCTAGGTTGGGGGAGTTTATAAGTTTCATTATTTAGTGTAATTTCATGAAAAAGTTAGACATTTATTGATTTTAATTGTTGATTAAGTTATAACTCAACCCTAATTTGAGAATTTAGAATTCAATATGAGATCAATAAGAACTATTTATTCCCAATTTTTTCCTAATTTAAGGAATTTAAGGAAAGATGGAGAAAAAAGGGCTAGAGGATGAATAGAAAATTTAGAGACGAGTGAGAAAAGACAAGGCTGGGTGGGACACCCAAGACTCGCCTAGAGCTCGCCCAAGCCATGCAAACTCTTTGAAGGACTCGCTCAGGTGAACCAATTTTTCCCAAGCGAGATCACTCCAGAGGCAAACTTTTTTTCTGGACCAAACTCGCCCAGGACTCACCCAGACTCGCTTAGGCTTGCTTAAGCGAGTTTATTCCAGTGAAGTTAGCTTTTATATTCTCTAATCTTGCTTGAGCAAGATGTCACTTAACCTACTTTCAATTAGGTTAAATAAAGGCGTGAGGTAGAGGAAAAAAGGGATCGAAAGGAAAATCAAAGGTAGGAAACCCTAAATGAGGCATTCGTCAAGGAGAAATGCTCTAGATCTTCTTCTCTTACTTTCAATGCTTGTAATGGCCACCATGATTGGCTAATTCTTTCCTTTAGAATTGAAAGTAATTTGTTCAAATTCTTGTGTATTGAAGTGATATTTATATATAATATTTTGTTCTTAATTGATATTGGTATTATCATTTTATTCTTAAAGCTTGAATTTTTATTCATGAATTTGATTGGGAAGTAGTTTTGAGGATCTGACCTAAATGGATCCTTGATATATTTGAAGGCTAGAATATTTCGATATGTCAATTGCTTTATAACATTTGTTCTCAATTATAATAATGTTTTTCTAAATATGTGAGGAATCAATATTTAAGAGATAATCTAATAATTTTATGTGAGGAATCGATATAAAGGATTTTTATATGCGCATCAATGTCAATTAGGTTAGAATATTGTATGTTTTTATTCATCCAAAATACACATGTGTGAGAGGATTAACCCCAATTCCAATTTTCCCAATTGAATTATCTTAATCATTTACTTTGTTTTCATATTGTACCGGTCGGTACCGGACGAGTCATGTCACTCGGCCTCGGTGATCGGCCGATTGAAAACGCATTTAAAGCAATTACAATAGATAGTAGTCAAGGTAGTTGCAAGAACTCCCTAAGAATCTAGGACTCATCCCACCAAATTCGGGTAACACCCCGGGAAATCAGGGAACCTCCCTAAAAAAAAGCTAACACTGATATATGACATATTCGGTCCATTACAACAAATGGACTACACACTATAAATAAATTCTTTTACAGAGATGTAAGGTACGTTTTTAATCAATTCTTAATATACACTTCGTATATTGAGTACTTACTTATTTGTCGGAGTATCTTTTGCAGATCAACCCTAACCTAGCACTAGTAAACTAAAGAAGTATAATTAAAGTGATGAGCAAAGGAACGACCGAATGATCGACACGTCAAGAATTGTACAACGAGTTTTAGATACTATCTATGCCCACTTTATCGATACAAGTACACATAATTTTTCACATAAATTTATAACATCAATAACTTTTCAATCAAACTTTTACACTTTGATATACATTGAAATTTTAAAAGAATTATTTATTGTGAATTCATTCATCCTTAAAAAAAACAATTTATTACTGACTCCACGCTTTTCGAAATAAATCAACAATCAACATATATAATATAATATGAAACCCTCAAGACAAATGAAACCTCATTTTTCATTATAACATAATACAGAATCATTGTTGAATGATTTTGACACTAAAAAATAAATGTGTTTTATAAGATGAATAAAGTTCAACATTAAATACTTTTTAAATAAAGATGTCCAAATGAAATCAAGTTCAATACTTTTTAAATGGTATAAGCGTAATGAGAACAATTGAAGCATATAAAACAATAACAACTTGGACAACACTAATTTGGTAAATTATGTCTAATAAGTATAAGTTCAAACCATAGGTGGTTTTTAAGATAAGTTGTGTAACTAATTACCATAGCAACACAATGTACATTTTGTAGTATATAGCTTGACACTAACATCATATTTAAGCCTAAAATTATTTACAAATTTAACCTATTTTGATGTTCTACAAATTCTTCCATAGGATTATTTCCATTCAAGATTAAATTTATGGAAAGATTACCAGAAGCCATAGGTAATGACAACAATTTTTCAGCTGCTTCCTTTGAGTCACTACTACATATCAGGGTAATTCTCTTCATCATAGTGGCTTTTGTTATAAGGTATTTACCAAATTCTACTTCTTGTTCTTTCCCTCTAAATCCCCTAATGTACACACACTTCAGCTTCTGACCAATACAGTAGCATAATTCTCTTCTCTGCCAAAGCTTTGATATGGGATGTGAATAATCACCATATTTGGAGCTATTGCTACTTTGGTTTTTGTTCCTAAAAACCTGTCAAGCAGAACCATCTATTATAAACTCTTTTACACGCTAAAACATGGTTATACAAATATTAAATATTAAGAATTAAATATATTTTTTTTAAATTAACTTTTTTTCCTTCTCCAAACTTTAATTCTCTTATATATTTATAGTGAAATAATTATTGAAAGGAATTTTTATCAAATGTAACAACTAAATTTTCAGCATTGAATATATATTATAATATTCTAATATTTATATGAAATATTTTAAAAAAATTGTTTGTCACGTAAAAAAAACTTTAATAAAAATTCATTTTAATAATTTTTTTAATACAAATACTTAAAATATTAAAAATTTGGACAAAAACAAAAATAGTTTTTTGTGAAAGTATATTAACCAGTAATATGTGTTAACCAAATATCAATCAAATATAATGTCACATACCGGTAGAGAAATCTGAATAACTTGTATATTGGTACACAATTTCAAGAGATAAGAAAAAAGCCAAGCTTCTCTCATATGGTTCAAATCCAGATCGATGCACAAGTTTGATAAATTCTTAAATATATTTCTTCTCAAAGACCCCTGAAAATAAATAAAATATTTAACACCTCAGTATGTAATTATTTATTACTCAAAACCAATTTACATACATCCAACAATCTTGAATAAATTTTCCTTCAAAAAGGGATTTATTTGGAAGAAACACTATCAATTCTACTCAAGGAACAAATTTTGTGCTATATGGAATCATTTCAAAGTATATGCATGGTTTGCATGTCCAATTTGACATATAAGTAGTTCTAAATTGCAGACCTACAAGCTTAACAACTAGCAATTTGCAGCTTCAATTAAATCATATCAATTGTCGCAGCTCAACCAGATGAAGTAAAAGAACTACTTTGTAGCAAAACTTCATCATCCAGTTTATGTTTATATCAAACCCTTATTCTTCTAATTTTGGAATGATTCATAACTTTTTGGGTTTTCAAAAAGAGAAATTTTGTTGTTTCTTTAATAACCCAATATGTTGCATATTTAAACACCCAATCTAACCAGTATTTAAAGGACATTGAGGAAGATCTTGATATGTAAAAATGATGTATGGTAACACAAAAGGCAGGAGAAATGTTGAAGGGAACTCACCACAAGACCACTGCAATGTGCAAGAACCTCATGTGTTTTCATAATAGACTTCCCATTTTCAACAGAGAGCATTTTGGCATACATTGAGTTGCTGTAAGAATGAAAGGTCTTGAGGTATGGAGAAGAAATGCTCACATTTTTCACTGCACAAATTACACTTTCAAGCAACAGAACCTCAAGGTTGTTGCAACAAAGTTGAATCTCATCCACACATAGGGCTTGGAGCTGCAAAACTCTAAGTGTTGATTTCACAATTATCAGTCTCTCAAAACCAGTGGACTCAAGCAAATTGAAGTTTTCTAGCACCACACAATTTTTTAGAATCCCACTGAGGGTCCCATCATCCAAATATATCCTCTTCATGGTAAGCTTTTTGAGTTTATTGCATTCCTCAAAAGGGAGGCAAGAGTTAAGGGTGTAATTGATCAACTCAAGTGAACTCAAACATTCAAATACCCCATGCAGAAAACTAGGTAAAAAGGTATGTTCATCAGAAACAATTTTGTCTGTTAGTTCTTCGCAGTGAGGCATACTCTCTAGGCTCAGATCTTTCAACCCTTTCTTTGATTCAACCAGAATATGAACCCAACACTCTACATCCCCAAATGCAAGACTCTTCTCAAAATGCTTGATACGACAACTAGACATGGCACCTGAGTGTGTAGCAAGAATCATCATTATAACTAGAGAGTTACATCCAGAAACACTCTTGACCATTGGTGGAGCAATTGCACCAAAATCAGGGAATGTACGAGCCTTCCGAGACTGCAAAAGTTGTGTAAAGGGTTTCACCATGGTCTTCACATTTAACTCCATGTGTGAAATTTCTTTCCAAAGTCCTTCCCATCTCTTTGAAAGGACACTGCACCTCACAGCTTCATCAATGCTAAGCTTGGAGAGGATCATGATTTTGATCTCATTTGAAAGGTTTCCAATCAAATCTGGATTCTCCATCTTCACCTTTGTTATTCTTTGGCCTCCTGTGTTTGTTGTCACAGAAGAGGAGTTAGAGAAGGACATGATGATGGAGATGAGAGTGAGAGTGAAACCACAAAGTGACTCAGGTTTTAGTTTTATTGTAGATTTTGCTGGTTTTTCGTAAGAGGAATATATATTGAGAACCTGCTCTAATATATATAATCTATATAAAAAAAATATTTTAGTCATTTTATATAAAAGTTGAAATTTTAGAAAAAAAAATGGAACAAAATTGTCAATGTATTATTATTTTTTTCGAATCACTTGCAAGAATATGTAAATAAAAAAGTTACAAACTACAATTTTTTATACAACCATATTACAATTCATAATATTATTATTTTAATACTTTTTTATATTATTTAATTATAAATTTATTTTTTATTAAATCTATTATATCAACAATAAGAGAGTTATATATAATTCAAGAATCGTGAAATTATCATTTCCAGAATAAATCACTGTGTAGGCAATATATGCAATATAACACGATTTTTAATTTTTTATCTTTGGTTTAATTATTCATTTTCAATTTTCTGATTGTAGATATTGTTTTAATTTTTTTCTATTTCTATGATCAACATTAAAAGAATTTAAATAATATATAATAATTAAGAATAAGATATATGATTTAAATATAAGGACTATAATGAGAATGTTTTTAATGTTAAGTCCAAATAAACAATTCAATTAATCTTATCCTTTAACAGTTTTTGAAACAGCAATTTTGTCCAAATATTAAATTTAACACACCTAATATTATAGTGAAAATAGAGAAATTATAATTAATGATTAATTGAATTGCTTACGTTAATAACACTTATTATATAACTTTTTAATTAACAGTTTTTGAAACAGCAATTTTGTCCAAATATTAAATTTAACACACCTAATATTATAGTGAAAATAGAGAAATTATAATTAATGATTATTTGAATTGCTTACGTTAATAACACTTATTATATAACTTTTTAATTAAATATTAATTATTACATTTTCTATATTAATTAAATATTATTTATAGTCAAAATATTTTATTGAACTAGTTAATATAATATAATATATATCTCAGAAAACAATAATTACAATTTTTTTTTTCAAAATATGTAGTTGAATTCAAAAAAAACATTTAATTAATATTTATGGATATGAATTTAATAATAAAAGTTCATTTATGTTAGTAGTTTTTTTAAAAACTTAGTTATTAAAGTATATTTCATAAATAATAATAACTTCATTACTAATCATTTATAGTTACAAATATTTATAATATATTTTAAACTATAGTTAAGGATAAAAATTAAAAAAATACCAAACCGTTGATTTAGTAAATAATTTATTTTCCACATTAATTTTAAATTTTAATATATTATACTAAAACACAAATACACAAATTAATGTATATATATACATAAATATATAATATTTCAAATATACTATAATTATTATATATTTAAATTTTTTCTATTTTCAAATATTCTTTATAAAATTAATATCTAATTATAAGAAAAACTATATAAGTATCGTTTTCCTGTATTCATCGTTTCTTCTTTCTTTTATTAGTTTCTTTTTTTCTCTTCGCCTATACATCCTTTTTTTTTTCTTAAAACTTTGTTCTTGTTATCTCTACGTTTTTTATATATAACATTATATTCTACCATACAAGAGCTAACACAAGGACGAATTTCTCCTAATGAAATGTTAATTTAGAATACGTAAGTTTTTCTTCATTATTGATTAGATTTGATAAGAAAAGCCATCATCTCAAATAGTTCAGTTCCTAACTAAAATTTGTTTTTATTCAAATAATTACTTTGAAGGCAAGTAACTTTCACTAATCACTATAAGAAAATCATGAAATAGAAATCAATTTTGGAAACAAAAAATAATTAGTTGTTATAGTGAATAAATTAGAGACCATTTTATAAACTAAAAATAATTTTGGTTTCTATTAGTTTATATTATTGTTAAATAGTTTCTAATTAGTATCTAATTAGCTACCAAGGTTTTAACTACCAATTATTTAGATTCTAAATTTGGTAGTTGATTAGACACCAATTTAGAAATCATTTAACAATAATAGAAACTAATTTGGAAATCAAAAAATTTTTAGTTTCTAAAATGGTCTATAATTTAGTCACTATAGCAACTAATTATTTTTTGTTTCTAAAATTGGTTTCTATTTTATTATTTTCTTGTAGTGAATGGAAACTAGTATTTACATGTGTGTGAATTAATGTAAAAATACTTTTAGACAATAGTTTTTAAAGATCTTAGATGTCAATTTTAAAAGTGTACATATGAACAAGTCATTTATAGTTTTGACTTATAAACTAAGGTTTCATAGTTGTAGTTTATTATTAAGCCACTATAGGTGTCAGTTATTTTAGTAACAAACGCCTATTTCTTACATAATATAATATCTTAATATACTCAGAGAAGGGTATAAGCGACGGTTATTATAAGAACTGACGTCTATACCTTTTTCTGAGTCATACCCTTTTCTTGCATGGTCTCTCCCATAAACTTCGGTTGTAGTCAAAATCGCACTCTATGGACCACTATAGGTGACGATTTTGTCCATTGCATAACGTAGTACGCACATTCATATCTTCCCGATTTTTTATTACAGTACAATTCAATATTAATTAAAAGTTAATAATGATATTTTGACAAACAATGAAGAGAGTAAGACAGAAAATTCCCACTACAAGAAAATCGCTACTTACATACAGTTTTTTACATACGAATCTGAATCCGTATGTAAAATGGACATTACATACGAATTTTACATACGGATTCTGATCCGTATATAACTCCAACTTTACATACGAATTTTTACATACGGATTCTGATCCGTATGTAACTCCAACATTACATACGGATTTTTTACATTCATTCGTATGTAATGTTAGTATTACATACAAATTTTTACATACGGATAATAATCCATATGTAAGGGAAATTTAAAAAAAAAAAAAATTAAAATACGGACAGAATCCGTATGTAACGATTTTTTTTTTTAAAAAAAAAACTTACATACGGATAGAATCTGTATGTAACGATTCTTTTTTAAAAAAAATTTACATACGGATATAATTCGTGTAACTATTTTTTAATTTTTTTTTTAAAATTTACATATGGATTTTATCCGTATGTAAATTTCTTTTTTTAAAAAAATTACATACAAATATTATTCATATATACGTTATTTAAAATTTAATTGAAAATATATTACAAATTTAGTTAATTAAAAAAATAGAAATAAAGGGCTAACGTATTTTATGTTATTTTACTAAAATTAAAAAAACAATAAAATTGAAAAAGAAAAAACAATAAAAAATATTGAAAATAGAAATAAAAATATAAGTGATCTTAACGTGTGTTACATCATAAATTAATTTAATTTTCTATTTTATTTTGATTATTTAAAAGTTAATTAATTAATTACTTAAAGTAATTAAATATTTATTTAAATTATAATAATAAATTATATTCAATTAAAAATAATCAGATAAAGAATTTTAAAAATAAATAACATAAAAAATTAAATGTGATTTATGTTATTTCATTAAAATTAGAAAACAAAATAATTGAGAAAAAAAAAAAATAAAAAATTAAGAATAAGTTGAGTTCTCCACTCAGTCCACCTTCACTTCAACAAAATATTTTTTTTTTACTATTTAAAGTTAATATATTGAATTACTTAAAGTAATTGAATATTTATTTAAATTATATTAATAAATTATATTTAATTAAAAATAATCAGATAAAGAATTTTAAAAATACATAGCATAAAAAATTAAATGTGATTTATATTATTTCATTAAAATTAGAAAACAAAATAATAGAGAAAAAAAACAATAAAAAATTAAGAATATGTTGAATTTGAGTTTGAATCCCTGCCACTTCACTACAGTTCTCCACTCAGCCCACCTTCACTTCAATAAAATATTTTTTTTTTGACTATTTAAAGTTAATATATTGAATTACTTAAAGTAATTGAATATTTATTTAAATTATAATAATAAATTATATTCAATTAAAAATAATCAGATAAAGAATATTAAAAATAAATAACATAAAAAATTAAATGTGATTTATGTTATTTCATTAAAATTAGAAAACAAAATAATTGAGAAAAAAAACAATAAAAATTAAGAATATGTTGAATTTGAGTTTCAACCCCAGCCACTTCACTACAGTTCTCCACTCAGCCCACCTTCACTTCAATAAAATATTTTTTTTTACTATTTAAAGTTAATATATTGAATTACTTAAAGTAATTGAATATTTATTTAAATTATATTAATAAATTATATTCAATTAAAAATAATCAGATACAAAATTTTAAAAATAAATAACATAAAAAATTAAATATGATTTATGTTATTTCATTAAAATTAGAAAACAAAATAATTGAGAAAAAAAACAATAAAAAATTAAGAATATGTTGAATTTGAGTTTGAACCCCAGTCACTTCACTACAGTTCTTCACTCAGTCCACCTTCACTTCAATAATTTTTTTTTGACTATTTAAAGTTAATATATTGAATTATTAAAGTAATTAAATATTTATTTAAATTATATTAATAAATTATATTCAATTAAAAATAATCAGATAAAGAATTTTAAAAATAAATAACATAAAAAATTAAATGTGATTTATGTTATTTGATTAAAATTAGAAAACAAAATAATTGAGAAAAAAAAACAATAAAAATTAAGAATATGTTGAATTTGAGTTTCAACCCCAGCCACTTCATTACAGTTCTCCACTCAGCCCACCTTCACTTCAATAAAATATATTTTTTTACTATTTAAAGTTAATATATTGAATTACTTAAAGTAATTGAATATTTATTTAAATTATATTCAATTAAAAATAATCAGATACAGAATTTTAAAAATAAATAACATAAAAAATTAAATATGATTTATGTTTTTTCATTAAAATTAGAAAACAAAATAATTGAGAAAAAAAACAATAAAAAATTAAGAATATGTTGAATTTGAGTTTGAACCCCAACCACTTCACTACAGTTCTTCACTCAGTCCACCTTCACTTCAATAATTTTTTTTGACTATTTAAAGTTAATATATTGAATTACTTAAAGTAATTAAATATTTATTTAAATTATAATAATAAATTATATTCAATTAAAAATAATCAGATAAAGAATTTTAAAAATAAATAACATAAAAAATTAAATGTGATTTATGTTATTTCATTAAAATTAGAAAACAAAATAATTGAGAAAAAAAACAATAAAAATTAAGAATATGTTGAATTTGAGTTTCAACCCCAGTAACTTCACTACAGTTCTCCACTCAGACCACCTTCACTTCAATAAATTTTTTTTTTTACTATTTAAAGTTAATATATTGAATTACTTAAAGTAATTGAATATTTATTTAAATTATATTAATAAATTATATTCAATTAAAAATAATCAGATACAGAATTTTAAAAATAAATAACATAAAAAATTAAATATGATTTATGTTTTTTCATTAAAATTAGAAAACAAAATAATTGAGAAAAATCACAATAAAAAATTAAGAATATGTTGAATTTGAGTTTGAACTCCAGCCACTTCACTACAGTTCTTCACTCAGTCCACCTTCACTTCAATAATTTTTTTTTGACTATTTAAAGTTAATATATTGAATTACTTAAAGTAATTAAATATTTATTTAAATTATATTAATAAATTATATTCAATTAAAAATAATCAGATAAAGAATTTTAAAAATAAATAACATAAATTAAATGTGATTTATGTTATTTCATTAAAATTAGAAAACAAAATAATTGAGAAAAAAAACAATAAAATATTAAGAATATGTTGAATTTGAGTTTAAACCCCAGCCACTTCACTACAGTTCTCCACTCAGCCCACCTTCATTTCAATAAATTTTTTTTTTTACTATTTAAAGTTAATATATTGAATTACTTAAAGTAATTGAATATTTATTTAAATTATATTAATAAATTATATTCAATTAAAATAACTAAATAAAGAATTTTAAAAATAAATAACATAAAAAATTAAATGTGATTTATATTATTTCATTAAAATTAAAAAACAAAATAATTAAAAAAAAATGTTGAATTTGAATTGGAACCAGGCACCTTAACGTAATCTTCACTAAGCCCAGGTTCACTTTACTTAATGTATTCTTCACTAGCCCATGTATTCTTCAGTAGCCCACTTCACGTATCTTCATTCAGTAAAACCTAAATCACAGCAACCCCATTTCCACCCAAGGACACCAGCGAACGGCACCAGCGAACAGCAACCCCATCTGCCACACCGCATGCACGATCTCTTTCGGTTTAGCAGTGTCCAGCTTCCCCCTTTGCCATTGTACCATCCCGTGTGCTCGAGATTTTGCAAACACCGACCCGACCTGACGTAGTCTTCCCAATCACCACCACCGTGTGACCTCCGGCCACCACCGCTGCAATCGTTCAGGTTTTGTTTAGTATGTAACAAAAATTGTAGGAAAAAATAGAATCTACTTTTTTGTATGCTGCTCTCTTTGTTTGCAGGAAGTTGCTGGTTTTTTGTTTTATTTTGGCATACATGGTTTAAGGTTTATTTTCGGGTTATTGAGCTGGGAATGTGCAGGGCTTTAGTTTGTCTCGGTAAAGTGATACATTATACATTGTATGAGCTGGTGTATATTTTTATGTTTCTGTTATTGTGGTTTAATGAACTTTTGTATGAGTTTATTAGCTATAAAACTTGATAATTTTAAAATAATGATAGCAGTGAACTTTTTTTGATGGCTCGCTTCCTCATCT
Source organism: Phaseolus vulgaris (assembly GCF_000499845.2). Lineage (NCBI taxonomy): Eukaryota > Viridiplantae > Streptophyta > Magnoliopsida > Fabales > Fabaceae > Phaseolus > Phaseolus vulgaris. The sequence continues at coordinate 9,340,672 of NC_023755.2, read as the reverse complement.
GAGTCAATGTAGGCATAAGTGATAAATCCATAATTCAAAAAGTCAATACAATCCAATATCTTGCCATTGGGTAAATTCTCATTACGATTTCTGATGTATAAAATTCTGTAATTTAATGCATGAAAAATATTTTTTATTACTAATTATAATACCTAAAGACGATTTAGGTAGAGTTTACAAACTCTTACATGTTCGTTTCTAACACGAACTCTTATATGTTCGTTTATAGCACGATCTTTGAAAAAATCGTTGACTTTTTGTCAATTGCTTTATAAATAGAACATGGATCAGTTTCCATCAAATCGTGGATGGATGTATGATAGGTGTTATAGAGGAAGAGGTGCTTTGAAGAGTCTTTTATATTGGGAGTTGAAGAGTTTATAACCAAAGCTTGCCAACAAGAATGTTATCTGAATGATGGGGGAATACGATGTCCATGTACTAAGTGTGATTGTACAAGAATTTTGGAGGAAAGACTTGTGAAGGTTCATCTCTACAAACATGGTTTCAAATCTAATTATTGGATTTGGAGTGATCATGGTGAAGACATGGTAGAAGGTGACTTGGATAATAACGATAATTGCATGCCTTTGGAAATAATTGGAGGTGCACACCTTCAGTCACAAGATGACCAGGTTAGGTTGATCGTAGACATGGTGTATGATGCTCTTAGGCAACAAGAGTCATTCCGAGTACCAAATGTAGATAACATGGAAGAGCCTCCGAACGAAGAAACTCAAAGATTTTATGACCTTTTGTTGGATGCAAATGCGCCATTGTATAAAGGGTCATCTGACTCCAAATTATCAATGTGTGTCCGACTATTAGCTTGCAAATCCAATTGGAATATTCCTGACCAATGCTTAGAGTTTATTTCAAAAATGCTTTTAGATGCAACACCTACCAAAATAGGTTTGCCTAAAAGTTATTATGATGCAAAAAGGCTAGTGTCGAAATTGGGATTACAGGCTAAGAGAATTGATTGTTGTGTGGATGGTTGCATGCTCTTCTATGATAACGAATACGGTAAAAATGATGGAGCGTTGCTTCAATGCAAATTTTGTCACAAGTCAAGGTATCATCACCAGAACACCGGACCAAGTAACAAAAAACCAGTTCCTGTAAAGGCAATGTTCTATTTGCCAATAATTCCAAGGTTGCAAAGAATGTATGCTTCAACAAAGACTGCGGGACAAATGATATGGCACTATGATAACAGAAGCAGTAATGGTGTTTTGTGTCATCCATGTGATGGCGAGGCTTGGAAACACTTTGATACAATATATCCCGATTTTTCTGTGGAGGCACGCAATGTGCGATTAGGTTTATGCTCTGATGGTTTTAATCCATATGTGCAAGCATCAAATGCACCCTATTCATGTTGGCCAATAATTGTGACCCCGTATAATCTTCCTCCCGAAATGTGCATGTCTAAACCTTATATGTTTTTGAGTTGTCTCATACCAGGCCCATTCAATCCAAAGACTGGTATTGATGTATTTTTGGAGCCCTTGATAGACGACTTGAAGAAATTGTGGAGTGGTGTCCCAACATACGATATTTCAAGGAAAGAGAACTTCATAATGAGGGCAATGTTAATGTGGACGATTAATGACTTTCCTGCATACGGTATGTTGTCTGGTTGGGGAACTCATGGTAAATTAGCATGCCCACATTGCATGGAGCATTCAAAGGCATTTAGATTACATCATGGGGGGAAAAATTCTTGGTTTGACTCGCATCGTAGATTTTTACCGAGTAACAACTAAAAAAAAGGGAAAAGAAATTATGTGATAAAATTGTTATCACGATTTAACAACCAAAATCCATCATCAAGTCAACCCAATACACCTATTCCTTCTTCAGTTCACCGATCTACCCCACCAGTACTAGATGCTACCCAATCCACCCCACCAGTACCAGATGCTACCCAATCCACCCCACCAGTACAAGATGCTATTGCATCAACACCATCTCCACGTGTTGGTTCTAATGCATCAACCCCACCAGATATTACACCATCCCCATATACAAATCTTGGAGGGACGCACTCAGCTTCTGCAACGAATAACTTAAAGGACGAGGTCCTCTCAGCTGGTGATCGTCCTCTGATTCAGCCTATTGGGGGAGGGTAAGAATATAACAAAATTCAATTTATATAATTTATTATTATTGTCTTATAATTTTGACTAACTTTGTTTTGGTATTTAGGTTTTATCCATCAAAAATTGCATCAAAGGCCATCACTGCCACCATCAAGCAACAATTTGGTGAGCCATGACCAACATGGGGGGCAATCCCAAAGGGTGAACGAGATATATTTTTTCAACGTTTTAAGGTACTTGTTTTTTATTCCCTTTAAATATTTTATATTTTACAATTTGGATTGATGATTCTTGTTGTTTTGCAGAGGAAGGTCACATGGAGGGCTGAGGACGAGGAAAAAGTTAAGAAAAATTTCCATACAAAAGCTTCTCACACCCTTTCACAAATGTTTAAAGATGCTCGCCAAGAAGGTAAACGACCAGAATGGATTGGCAATAATGTTTGGAACAGCCTCTAAGAACACTGGAACATGGCTGTGTATCGATCCAAATGTGATACAGCTAAAAAGAATCGTTTGTCTGAAAAAGGTGGATGTCTGCACATTGGAGGATCTATTAGTGTTCATGAACACGCTATTCGTTTGGTATGATTTCCATATAATTTTTTTTTATATTAATCTATGATTAATTATTATCTTTTTAATTTATGAAGTGTTTCAACAAACACATATACGGAAGAGCACTGGAGATTTTGTTGATGATAGATCAAGGCGGACTCATGTTAGTTTTTTTAAACTTTTTTTTTCATATACATTAATTGGTATGATAACAAATATTTTTCATTTTAATAGGAAGATTTTGAAAGTAGATTGTCCCAAGCATTATCTGAGTCACAATCTACCTCAATATCTACTCCATTAGATCTTGCTGAGGAGGAAAGATTGAGAAGTCGTTGTTGGTTAGAAACTGTAGGTGGAAGGTACAAGGGACGAGTATATGGGGTTGGACGTGTTGATCTTCAGGACGACTGTGTTGGTCGCTACCTACAAGAAACACAACCATCTTCTAGTAATAAGAAGGCTAATTCAGAAGAAATTGTTGAACTTAGGCAGCATATTGAACGCATGGATGCAAGGTTTCAAAACTTTCAAAATTTCATGATGCAATATCTACCACCTGAGGCAGCAGCTGCAACACAACAGTTTCTTCAGCAACCAAATACCCCGCCACCAACTCAACCGAATCAGCAGTCAAATGAAGTCCAACAACATCATAATAATCATGATGAACAACAAAATTCACCCGGTGAAGATTATAATAATGATTAGCTTCTCTAGAACTTTGTTTTAATGAAATACATTTTAGATATTTAGATATTTGAAAATAGTAAGTATTGTATGTATGGATAACTTTGAATGTGATGAATATTTGTCTTCTAAAAACTGGAATGTACTGGAATGTTGATGGATGATATGCAGGTGTAGAATATGGGGTGCTTCCAAATACAAATAGTTGGTGGTGCTGTGTACAATGTTACATACGAATAAATCCGTATGTAAGTCTGCTTGTTAATTACATACGAATTTATCCGTATGTAATTACATACGGATTTTACATACGGATTGATCCGTATGTAATTATATACGGATTTTACATACGGATATATCCGTATGTAATTACACACGAATTTACATACGGATTGATCCGTATGTAATAACACACGAATTTACATACGGATTTTACATACGGATAAATCCGTATGTAATTATATACGGATTTTACATACGGATTTATCCATATGTAATTACATACGGATCCAAAATCCATATGTAACAGTTACCTACGACAGTTTTACATACGGATTTTTGTCCGTATGTAATCCGTATGTAAATGGGTTTTATATACGGATTTTGTGTGTTACATACGGATATTGACTGTATGTAATTTGAGTTTTTCTTGTAGTGTACAAACCTGTAAGTTTAACCATGTCAACTGTTGACAATTTGCATTGTGTCAACCTCTAAGTATGCTATATCTACATCATGACCTAATTAATAGAAAAAAAAGTTGTTAGTAGACATTTAAGTATTATACGCAAATAACTTGATAATCTAATTACCCGTATACTATTTGCTTGAGATATGTGGATGACTTCTTGTGCAATGAACAAAACAACACAATGGTACTATTAATTACGACTAGCACAAGTAACTGCTAGAGAGACCTGCATCATCCATGAAAACCGTTAGTAAAACTTTAAAAAATGAAATACTAGTAATTGACGACTTATATTAACCAAACTTACTTATTAATATAAGGGGCAAAATACATTTGTTTTCTCCCTAAAATCAAAGAGTTGGTGATGTATGACTGAGTTTGAACTTTCTAAGTTCCAGTAGGATTAAGTAATTGGGGATTCAAGATTTTATAGACATCTTATTTCCCCTCATTAATAGAAACTTCAGACAAATACCTATATCATAATCAATACTTTAATATAATAAAGTTGATTCTGCCGGCAACTCGAACGGGGAGGAATCGCTTCGTAGCACTCTCTGCCCTGTCTACGCGACTGTGTCTTCTGCAGAATCACCCTCAGGACCTTCTCTTGGTGTTCCAAGCGTGACCTGCAAAACACACAGACGGCGCCTCTAGCGGCCGTTTGCACTCCGACGATCAAGTTAGTCCAACAGAACCACCAGAAACTGGAAACTAGTAATGTGTGTGTGTAAAACTCTTGCACTCTGTTTTTCGTCTCTCTTTTTTCTCTTTCTTCCCCACTCTCCCCTGATTCTCTCTTTTATCTCTCTTTCCCTGCTTCTGGGCATAACAGAATTCTGTTATGCTTTTCTGGCATGTGCCAGAACCCTGTTATGCTTTTCAGAGAAAGCGTACCTTCAGAATCAGCAGTGGGGAGCGTGAGGGTCTGCGCATGTCTGCGCGTCTCTGCGCTTGGCTGCGCCTGTCTGTACCTTTAGTGGTACGGAGTGCTCTTTTGTCTGGACCGCACCCCTCTCAGATGATGACACGTGGAGGCCTGCAACTCACATCTAACCACACACGTGTCACTTACTGGAAGGGCTCTAGCGCTTCTCTTTGTGGGCCTAAGTTACGCCCTCGCGGAGTAACGTAGGATGTTTCTCTTATCTGGGCAGATCGCATACTCTTGGGAGAACGTCGGGTGTGGCTGGTCTAGGCACACTCACCAAGCGTTGCTCTCTGCGTATACAGCTTACCCTTCACGATGCCATGCACGTAATGGGTTGAGGGAATCACCAACCACTGGCTGGTTTACTAGTCCCCTCAGGCCACTCTCGTGCATGATTCCCTGAGGTGTGCACATGCGAGATCCATGCGTAACGCTCTCGCTGGGAACCTCATTCCCAGTTTAACTGCGTGTAGCACGAGACCCCGATGACAATACCCCGATGACTGATCAGTGTTTATCTGTTTCTCGCGTTCTGCCTTCAGGCGTTAGTCTGAGAACTGATCTGTTGGTGGCCACTTGGCTACTGACCACCGATCACCTTCCCGGATGATCTGTCCCCCGACCTCTCTACCGCCTGATCTGTTGGTGGTCACTTGATTACTGACCACCGATCACCTCTCTTGGCGATCGTCCCTCTGACCTCTCTGCCACCTGGTCCACGTGTCACCCTGCGAGCGGTCCACGTGGTTCTCTGATGCTGACGTCATCGACTACCGATGACCGATCGGATCAAAAGTAAATAGAGATATAGGTGGAAGAGACTTACATCATAAAAAGCATAATGATGGATATATTAAGCTCCTGTTTTCTATCTCAAACTCTAACACATCCATCATGTATATATATAGAGCAATGTCATTGTTTCTCCCAAAAATAGTGTCATCCCATGGAACCTCCACTAGGTTTGTACTTATAGCCAAAGCAATCTCTAATAAAGAGGCTATAGGATCGTCAATGGAAACCGCATGCTTCTTAATTTGCGGACTTGGCATCCGACGCGAACATTTGTATTAAATTAAATAAAATACATAAATAGAAATTAATAATTACAAATTAATTTCTTACCAGGGGTTTCAGAATCAGTCGAATGAGGTGTTTGGACCAGTCTATGAATATCTGAAATGTCTCGGCCACAGTCCTTCCTTCATCTGTAGGTAGAGGAACATGAGCTTTTCGTCAACTCGTTCTTTCTCCACCGTCACCTTGATCACATCAGGGGGTAGAGACACATTATGTATGGTAGTGGCCCCTTCAAAGAGTTTCCCTATGGTCACCACCTAAGGAGTGAAACCGCCATCTAGAAGTAGCTCGCAATGGCTTATCTAGCCAATGTCATCCACTAATGCTATAAGAGTTGCGCAACTCCCCTTTGTGCTCCTAAGAGTGGGAGCCACAAATGGTTAAGCAGGCTGAGATGGAACCTGTTGTGATAAACCTAAGGTCTAGAGGTACTCCTGAAACTCCTCCCGCAACTGCTTAATGTTAAGAAGTGTACCAATTAAACTATCACACATATTCTTGTCCACATGTATTATGTTAATACAATGTCTAACTTCTAACTTCGACCTAGCGAATCCTCTTTATAAGAGGTGTTGATATGTTTGTCACAGATGACTTCTTTTTCGACTTTCTGAATGTGTGGTCTATGTTATTTACCTTTTCATAAATTTCAACATTAGTCAATAGAGTTGGTACACTGTCAGTCTCTTGATGTCCATTAAAGGCTTTTTCAATCTCGGGTAAGGATGATGACTTCTAAGAAATCTCTTATGCTAAAGATATATTGTCTTCCTTTCATGTTTCAATTATTTAGAAGCAGTATCTTCTTCGCATATTGGACATACTTTATGACCCTTGCCATTATACTCTAATAAGTTCTTATATGTCGGAAAGTCATTGATGGTGCAAAATAACATGACATGCATCTTGAAAGTTTCATCAGCAAACCCGTTAAAGATTTCAACACCTACACAATCCAAGAGGTAAGTTGTAAATAACTAGTAAAACAAGTAATGAACTGTGCTTCGTACTCAAATTACCAAACAGATTCATTCGTTTGTAGCTAAACCAAGTCGGATATTTCTTGACTCTTTACAAAACTCGGGAAACTCGTCATCAAATTTCTTCCATTAAATAAAATTAGCTGGATGGTGGTACATGCCATCACATTTTTTCTCATCTTCATGCCATCTGAAATTTTTAGCATCATTTGGATTTGCAAACAAACGTTTCATCCTTGGAATGAAAAAAAGATACCACACAACCTTCAATGGGGGTCCATGCTTTTCCATATCTTAAATATTATCATTGTCTTTTTGTTTCAACTTGTAACGTGACAACCCACACCTAGGACAATTTTTCAAGAATTCAAATTCATTTCTATATAATATACAATCATTAGGACATGCATATATCTTTTTATGCTCTATACCCATCAGACAAAGAACTATTTTGGCCTCATAATTACAATTAGGTAGAGTATTTTTCCTCTTGAAGCATTTCCTTCAACAACTGAAGCAATTTCGTGAAGTTCTTATCAGCCCATTCATTTATTGCCTTCAAATTCATCTTAACATCGTCGACAACCGTGTGTCTGTATCGCTTGACATACTTCCATATACATGCGCTTCTGCAAAAAACTCAACCCCAACATCACGAATCATGTACTGCATCATCCATGGTGGACTGAAGATATTCTTGAGATACGGACACACTTGGTAAATATTATAATTCAGCATACCATGTCCAAGTTGTATAAGATCATAGAAACTCATCACATAGAAGGTGCTCCCTGATTTTGTTAACATCCTATCTTCTCTTGTTCAAATAATTAATGCACGGACACCGAGACTTTACTCCATCACTACTACGGTTGGCATTACATTCTACAAATTGTATAAATTCTTATACTCCTCTTTCGTACACATCACTTAAGCAGGATAAATTAATGCCATCTCGATCCATTTGCATGTTCTATAATGGTCTCATAATGAAAGTTTATTAAATTTGGATCTCTCAATCTAAAATCTAACAATTTGCCGAGGATCGAACACCCCTGGACTCAATATCAACACCTATTAAAGATTTATAAATATATGTGCAATTAAAAAAAATAAAAATTCTAATTATACATGCAATTCAATAAATAAAAAATTCTAATTATTCATCCTAAAATTATTTATAAATTTTATTACTGTAATTATAAATTTTAATAATAATTATTAAATTATAATAATCTTAATTATATAACTAAAAGTTATATTCATTATAAATCCTAAAACTACTTATAAAATTTTATTACTCTAACTATAAACCATAATATTAATTACTAAATTTTAATAATCTAAATTAATATTATCTAAAATAATATTTATTATAAGCTCTAATACTAATTATAAATTTTATTAATACTAATTCTATAACTAAATTAATATTAACTAAAATAATTCTAATTAGAAATCTAAAAACTATTTTACAAAATAAAAATAGATATGCAATACTAAAGTAATCATACATTATAAATAAAATTTAATTAAAATAAATTTAAAAACCTACCTGGTGGGTGTTGAAGACGAATGACAGTAGCGACAATTATGGCAGTGATGGCAAAAGCAAACAAAAAATAAACAACAACAATACACACTAATTAGAGCAACACACTATATCATTAGCAAGCAAAAATGGAAAACCAAATTCACTCCCAAGCTTAAATTCATTTAGTGGATAACAAGGCACTCAATGATTTTTTCCCAAATTTGCTTGATAGATTTAAATCCTCCCAGGAAATTTAAGCCCAATAACAATTAGATTAAATTCATAATTTAATTCACTCAGGGGATTCAATTCTAATAAGCAAATTTGCCCTGTTTCACAATTTTATATTTAATTTGAAAATATTAAATTCTTTTGTGAATGTGTATGATATATGAATATTAGAAACTCATATATTTTTGTTATTTAAAATATGTATGATATGTTGACTATTATTTGTGATTGTACAGATTAGGTACAAGCATGTATATTTGTATGTTTTGTATCTATTTCATTTTTGAAATATTTTACTTTTGTAAACCCTTTAATGGGTAAATAGCATTTTTTTTAATGGGTTAATAACATAGGTTTAATATTTATATGTAGTGCAGTTGCATGAACTTAATTAACATAATTAGTTATAGTGAAAATATGTTAAATACACAATAAGAAGAGAGAATTAAACTGTGTATTGAATTTTTTTTAAACTTTTGAATATAAAAATTGAAGGTGGAGTTGGTTCTAGAAGGCGCAAGTTGAATAAAACTCAAATATCGTTGAGAAAACAAACAAACACAAAGTCCAACAAAAGAGAGAGAAATTGACACCAGGTTTATACTATTTCACCTCTCGGCAAGGGCTACGTCCAGTCTCCTTAAGCAACCCACTCAAAATCCTTTCACTATCAAAGTATTCTCAACTTCTTCACGTACACTAGTATTCTACACCTCTACAAGTTCACACAATATTCTCAATCTTTGTGGGTTCTCCAAGTATTCTAACCTCTCTAGGTACATAGTTCTATTATTTTCCTGACACCAATGACCTCTTAATACAATTAGAAAACCCTCGTTCAGAAAGAAAAATGAAGGCATACTGGTATACTTCACAACAGTGAAGGATTTACAATGGTTTCTCTCAAACCAAAATTCTCACATATTCTCTCTTCACTAGCATATATGAAATATTATGCTCAATATTAAACACAACTTCACACAGTTTTTTTTTTTTTACTCTTCCGTATATCGTTTCTATGTGCTTTGTTGTAGTTTTCTCCACCCTTGAGAATTTTATATAGACTTTTGAAATGTGTACATTGTAATTTTAAGGTTTCTTCAAATCTTCATATAGTTGTTAAATGTTTGTTATAGAAACAATTGCTCTAATTGATCTTCGTGTCTAAGGCTCCTCAAAAACTTCTTTATCTTCCTCAAATATGAATGTTGACACTTCAATCTTTGTTACTTCAGTATCTTCTCAATCTGCCACATTGCTTTTCTTCTTTAATACGCTAGACGGTGAATATGAAAAATTGTGTTCTTGTGCATACTTTTCGAATCTTATGAAACATTTCAAAAAGTTTCTTTAATCGTATTTGATGTGAATATTGAGACTTGAATCACTTATGCCTTTGGATATTCTTTTTTTTTTAGTTTTGTTCATCATCTTTTTCATGTTAGACACTTGATATGGAAATGTTGACTTCTATATGATCTTCGCGTCTTTAAATTGTATTCGCCTTTTAAATAATTTTTTTATTTATATGAACTCTGTCTGTGGACTTTGATTGTTTCTAGACTTGGATATTTCCAATTCTGCATTGCTCGTCTTCTTTTTCATATTAGATTCTGAAATAAGAAACTTCAGGTATGTGTTTTTAATGCGATTTCTTCTCTTGAATATTCTTCATAGTACTTCGCGTATTGTATCCCTTTGTTCAAATCCTTTTGATGTTGCTTAACTCTTGATTGGTGCAAATCTCACTTTTCAGCTCCATCACTTTTCTATCATACGTTAAGAAAGAAAACTTTTGCTTTCGGCTATATGTGCATCTTTAATTTCCTTTAATAGTTTGTGGGAACAAAATAAGTATCAGTGAAAAATATAATTTACAATTTAAATCTTGGGTATCACTAAAACAATGTCTTTCAATATATGTGAATTATTAAAAGTTTTTATTCTCAGATATTTCACAGTTAGTCTTTGTTCAAAAACTTTCCAAGTTAAAATTGATTTAAAACATTGAAACATAATTAATTTTAACATGGATATTATCCCACTAATCATATTTTTAAAAACTCTTTGATTTAGAAAGAATTGAAAATCTATTTTTCGAATACTACTATTACAGTGTAATATTGTCTAGTCAAATTCTTTTTAAATCTTTTAAACTAATACTCTTATTTGAAAATAATGTTTTCTATAATTTAGAAATATCAAATAAGGTTTGGAAAACATAAACGCAGTGTCATAAAAAATACCAAGAATTTAAAGATCAAGCATGGACATTTCTCTGTTATACTATTTTGTCTGACGCTTTGATGATGCTTATATCGTTCGATATGTCTAAATTCCAGTGTGCATTTGATGCTTGTGAACTTGTGCATCTGTCTTGTGTTGCTCAAAGGGGCTTCGTATGATGTTAGCTTCTAATAAGTTTATCATTACTAGGATCGTCTAATGTGATCATTCTTAATTGTATCATTCGATCCTTCATCTGGTGTGTTCTTTCTACGAGCTTCATCTAATACATCATTTGTCTCATGAAAGCTTCGTCTGATGTGATGTTTTTACATCTGATGGTCTTATCTACTCAATGTTCTTTCTTTTCAATGTTATCCATTTAGAGAATGAACATGAAGACTGGATCATCTGATAAGCATGTGTCATTATTTCATCTAACAACTTTGCTCGTGATGTATCATCTAGTGAGTCTTGTTCGTTTACTCTTATTGTTTTTATCTAACTTGTATTGTACATAAGTGAGCTTTGTTATATCACAACAAACCGTATAATAATTGTTAGCATCAAAACATATAGACGCTCATATCATGAGTTGGTTTGATGGGTATTCGTTTGTCTACTAACTTGGCAAAAACTCCCTTACTACAACGAAGAAAAAGATGAAGAGTACAAATAAAGAAAGATTTGAGTCCAGAGATGGTCAAACCTCAACAAACAAAGTTTATTCAGATAAAGAAACTATTTAAGGAACAAATATTGACTAAAGACATGATGATGTGATTCCAATAGCATAGAAGAGAAAGATTCTTGATCTTCTTAGGAATCAACTTGAGTTGGACAATAGTTAGGCACTTTTCTTAGAATTGGATCAATGTTCTAAGTCAAGAACTCACGAAAACTAGCACCAAATCCAAAACTCATATGGAAGTTCCAATTTGATCAAATTGAACCGAAAAGAATGGAACAAAAGATAAGCAAACTGAATTAGAAGTGCTGGAAATTAAACACACTGAACCAAATCAAACAAAGGAAGAAAAGCTTGTTGGAAAATGGACATAGCCGAACCAAAAAAAAAGGCAAGAACAATCATACTAGACATGAAAATGAAGAAGACACAAAGCTAGAGAAAAGAACACTTATGGAGATGGAAGAGAAGGTGATTGATCACGCCACTTGGAGTATGGCTGCTCCAAGATTAGTGTGCTGTCGCCACTTGAGGACACCATGGATCCATCAAGATAAGACTAGAGAAGAAGGCTCAAAAGCTCTCCAATGCTCACTCAAAATTTGAGTATAGTTTCTTTACTCTAAATTCCAATCTGAAAAATACAAAGAGAGCACCTTTATTTATAGCCTAAGGTGCTTAAATGCAAGCTACACAAATTCAAAAACTCCCTCCTAGAAAGCTTCTAGAATCGGCGCCAAAAACAATGCATGAGGAAGGTGTGACCTCTTCCTTCATTTTGGCACCTCCTATTCTACTCCTACACCTATCTACTAACGCACCCCCCCTCCTAAAGCTCCTAACTAAAGCCTAAAAGATGCTATAACAATAGAGGTTTCTAATGTTTCCCTCTAAGCACCTTCAACCAAAGAAATTACAAAAAGAGAAAATAATTATCCTCTAGCTCCTAAAGCTTTGAACATGCTTCTTGTAAGCCTTTGAGGTGGGCTTTGACCTCCATGGGCGTCCTCCATTTGCGCCTCTACCTCTTCTTGATCTTGTTGATTGGCCTCCATGTCCACATGAGCTTGATCTCCATCATACTCCCCGAGTTGGAGAGAATTCGACCACGAATTCTGGAGACCTACAGAAAAAGGAGTTAGATCGCTGACATTAAAAGTATGACTACCTAAGAATGTATCAGGCATATCTAACTCATAAGCATTGTCATTAATCCTCTTGAGGATTTGGAAAGGTCCATCCCCTTGAGGCATTAGTTTGGACTTCCTTTGAGTAGGAAAGCAATCCTTCCTCAAGTGAAGCCAAACCCAATCGCCCTCATCAAACAACAATGCTTTTCTCCTTTAATTGGCAAGTTCAGCATACTTGCCAACCTTCTTCTCAATTCTCTTCTTGATGTCTTTATGCAAAGTTTTCATAAAAGAAGCCTTTTCATCCCCATCTTTGCACAAGACATCTCCAAGAAGGGAAATAGGAAGAAGATCAAGAGGTGTTAGGGGGTTAAACCCATAGACAACCTCAAAAGGAGAATGTGAGGTGGTAGAATTTACTACACGATTATATGCAAACTCAACATGGGGTAGTAAATTCTCCCACACTGATGTGATTCCAATAGCAAAGAAGAGAATGATTCTTGACATTCTTAGGAATCAACTTGAGTTGGACAATTGTTAGGCACTTTTTCTTAGAATTGGATCAATGTTCTAAGTCAAGAACTCACCAAAACTAGAACCAAATCCAAACTCACATGGAAGTTCCTCATATTGCCAAATTGAACCAACAAAAAGAGGTAAAACTCAAAAGCACCGAAGAGAATTGAATAAGAATCAAAATGAACCGAACAAAAATGAATTAAAAGGCAAAGAACTGAAAAGGATTGCTGGAAAATAAGAACAGCCGAACCATTAACTTAAGAACACAAGACAGAATTTCAAGGAAACAAGCTTAAACATGAACAATTGAAAGAGAAGGAAGGAAGGAGAAAAGAATGCTCATGAAGATGGATGTAAGGTTGGATGATCACGCCACTAGAAGGATGGTTGCTCCTAGATGAGTGTGCTGCCGCCACTTGAGGACACCATGGATCCTTCAAGATAAGACTAGAGAAGAAGGCTCAAAAGCTCTCCAATGCTCACTCAAAATTTGAGTATAGTTTCTTTACTCTAAATTCCAATCTGAAAAATACAAAGGGAGCACCTCTATTTATAGCCTAAGGTGCTGAAATGCAAGCTACACATATTCAAAAACTCCCTCCTAGAAAGCTTCTAGAATCGGCGCCAAAAACAATGCATGAGGAAGGTGTGACCTCTTCCTTCACTTTGGCACCTCCTATTCTACTCCTACACCTATCTACTAACGCACCCCCCCCTCCTAAAGCTCCTAACTAAAGCCTAAAAGATGCTATAACAATAGAGGTTTCTAATGTTTCCCTCTAAGCACCTTCAACCAAAGAAATTACAAAAAGAGAAAATAATTGTCCCCTAGCTCCTAAAGCTTTGAACATGCTTCTTGTAAGCCTTTGAGCTGGGCTTTGACCTCCATGGGCGTCTTCTATTTGCGCCTCTACCTCTTCTTGATCTTGTTGATTGGCCTCCATGTCCACTTGAGCTTGATCTCCATCACACACTCTAGGATTCCCCGAAATAAAACATCTCAATAGTTGTCCCAAAGTTCTATTCACCACCTCGGTTTGACCATCAGTTTGTGGGTGGCAAGTGGTAGAAAATAAAAGCTTAGTCCCAAGCTTGCCCCACAAGGTCTTCCAAAAGTGACTCAAGAACTTGGGATCTCTATCGGATACTATAGATCTAGGAATCCCATGCAAGCGAACCACTTCTTGGAAGAAGAGGTTTGCAATGTGGCATGCATCATCCACTTTGTGGCAAGGAATAAAGTGAGCCATCTTTGAAAAACGATCCACTACCATAAAAATGGAGTCCTTTCCCTTTGATGTCTTGGGTAAGCCTAAGATGAAATCCATAGATATATCTACCCAAGGCATTGAAGGGATAGGAAGAGGAGTATATAGACCATGGGGATGCATCTTAAACTTAGCTTTGCGGCAAGCTATGCATTTATCACACAAACTATGAACATGTTTATGCATATGAGGCCAAAAGAAATGTTCATGCAACACATCCAAAGTTTTAGCAACCCCAAAATGTCCCATTAAACCCCTCTCATGAGCTTCTCTAACAAGAGATAATCTAATAGAGCATTGAGGAACACAAAGACGTTTTCCTTTAAAAAGAAAGCCATCTTGTATAAAAAAGTCTTTGTGTCCTCCCTTAAGACACTCTTGAAAGATGAGAGAAAAATCAAGGTCATCATGATAAAGTTCCTTAATGTGATCAAAACCAAGATATTGAGAGCTTAAAAGATTTAGCAAAGTGTATCTTCTAGAAAGAGCATCCGCCACAATATTTACTTTGCCTTGCTTGTGTTTGAGCACATAAGGAAATTGCTCAATGAATTCCACCCACTTAGCATGCCTCTTGTTAAGTTTGTTTTGGCTTTTCAAATATTTAAGAGATTCATGATCACTATGTATCACAAACTCTTTGGGAAAAAGATAGTGTTGCCAAGTAAACAAAGCCCTAACAAGTGCATATAATTCCTTATCATAGGTGGAATAATTGAGATGACTTCCCTTCAATTTCTCACTAAAATAGGCTATAGGGTGGCCCTCTTGAAGGAGAACAGCCCCAATACCACTCAATCTCAAATGTCTTAGTGAAATTAGGAAGGGCCAAGATGGGAGCATTAGTCAATTTTTCTTTCAAAGTGTCAAAAGCATTTTGTTGTGCTTCTCCCCATTGAAAGACCACATCCTTTTTCACTATGTCATTGAGTGGTGCGACAATGGCACCAAAGTTTGGGACAAATCTTCTATAGAAAGAAGCAAGTCCATGAAAACTTCGGACCTCATTCAAAGATTTCGGTGTAGGCCAATTTTGAATGGCCATCACCTTTGTTTTGTCCACATGGACCCCTTTGCAACTCACAATAAACCCTAGGAATTCTATATGATCAAGAGCAAACATACATTTAGCAAGATTAGCATACAAATGTTCCTTCCTAAGGGTTTCTAAAACTTGCCTAACATGCAACCTATGGTCATTCAAAGATAAGCTATAAATGAGAATGTCATCAAAGTAAACAACAACAAACTTACCAATGAATGGTCTAAGAACATGATGCATGAGGCGCATGAAGGTTTGGTGCATTAGTTAGACCAAAAGGCATAACTAACCACTCATATAAACCAAAGTTGGTCTTAAAAGCCGTCTTCCATTCATCACCCGGTTTGATACAGATTTGATTGTAGCCGCTTTTAAGATCAATCTTTGAAAAGATTTTTGAACCATGTAATTCATCCAACAAATCATCTAGTCTAGGTATGGGATGCCTATACTTAATTGTTATGTTATTAATGGCCCTACAATCCGAACACATTCGCCATGTGCCATCCTTTTTTGGCACTAAGATGACAGGCATAGCACAAGGACTCATGCTATCTTTCACCCACCCTTTCTCAATCAAAGCCTCAACTTGTTGGCGAATTTCCTTGGTTTCACTTGGATTGGTCCTATATGCTGGACGATTTGGTAAAGAAGAGCCCGGTATCAAATCAATTTGGTGCTCAATCCCTCTCAAAGGTGGAAGTCCATTTGGAGGATCTTGAAACACATCTTGAAACTCTTCTACCAAATTTTCCAAGCAATGAGGACTATCAACAAGTGATTCTACTCTAAGAGTTCTAGGGATGGCTAAAAAAAGAGGATGATGAGCCACTATTTCCCTTTCAATGTCACGCCTAGACACAAGGAGTGTAGGCTTAGAACTCTTATCTTTTTTATCTTTTTTATCCTTTTCACTCTCCCTCTTTTTCTTCATGATAACTTGGTCCTCATGGACTTCTCTTGGAGAGAGAGATTTTAAAGTAACCTTGTGACCATGGAATTCAAAAGATAGTTTGTTGGTAAAGCCATCATGTAAAACTTTTCTATCAAATTGCCAAGGCCTTCCCAAAAGAACATGAGTGGCTTCCATGGGCACAACATCACATAATACCTCATCTTTGTATTTTCCAATGGAGAAATGGATGAGGACTTGTTTAGTTACAACTATTTCTCCTACCTCACTAACCATTGTAATTTGTAGGGCTTTGTATGTAAGATAGTAGGCAATCCAAGCTTATCTACTACTCTTGTACTAGCCACATTTGCACAACTACCCCCATCCACTATCAAAGAGCAAATGTTGTTTTGAATAAGACATCTTGTATGGAAAATATTTTCCCTTTGACTTTCATCAAAAGGTTGTGAAACTTGTCCAAGAAGTCTTCTCACAACTAACAAATCCCCTTCAAGTGGACATTCGCTCTCTTCCTCACTAGATGCATGAGAATGCAATGAATGCTTAGGAGAATCCGAATCATGCTCACTATCTACAATGCCCTCATGCATGTACATACTTCGTTTAGAAGGACAATTTGCAGCTATATGACCATAACCCATACATTTAAAGCATTTAGTATTAGACGTTCTAGTGGGAGATTTAGGCCTAGAAGTAGATGGCTTAGTTTCCTTGGCTTTGAAAGAAGAATCTTTGGAAGGATGTTTAGAAAAAGAATTTTTGTTTCTCCAAGACTTGGAGTAGTATCCATCATTGGAAGCATTTTTGAAAGAGTTTTTCTTAGCAAGTTGGGCTTCCACCTTCATTGCAAGATGAACTAAAAAGCCCAATGATGAATACTCTTGTAACTCAACAATGTCTTGAATATCCTTCCTAAGACCACTCACAAACCTAGCAATCATAGCTTCCTCACTTTCTTCTAATTCAATTTTAAGCACAAGCGTCTCTAGTTCCTTATAATATTCATCCACATTTAGCGTGCCTTGTTGAAACCGTTGGAGTCTCAACATGAGGTCTTTCCTAAAATGTGGGGGCACAAACCTAGCGCGCATATGATCCTTTAAAGAGTTCCAAGAGTCCACGGGAGGACCCTTGTGATAGATAATGTCCTTTACAATTCCATGCCACCATTTCATGGCATAATCACTAAACTCTAGGGTGGCTAGCTTAAGCTTATGATCATCTTGGATCTCATGGATCTCAAATATTTGTTCACACTTAGCCTCCCAATCTAAATATACATTAGGATCACTAGAGCCATTTAAACAAGAAAGCTTGACCGAAGGAAGCCTAGACTTTGCATCTTGATAGAAGCCATTGCCGTAGTGATGTCTTTCCCTTTGATGATGATGTCTTTGTCCATGGAATTGGGGTGGAGTTCTCCTTCTCCTATGCTCATCTTCACAGCCAAAATCATTTGAAGAGGCTCTTGTTGAAGGTCTATGATGCTCATCATGGATTGAAGGAGATGGTCTAGCTTGTTGCACCTCCATCTTTTGCAATTTCTCTTCCAAGCGTCTAATGGTTCTTTGTGCTTCATGTAATTCACCAAGGATTGAAGCTTTGGAAGGAGAATTCTGCTTGTAGGATGCATCACTTGAAAATCCATCCATTTGGAATTAAAAAACAGCAAACACACAAAAACAACAAACAAGTTAAGAAACAAAATGAGCAAAAAACAGTGAGTGTTTCAATCAAAATGCCGAAGTGAATTGAGGCAGAAAAAGAGGTCACTCTCAAAGAAATAATGTTCTTGCACCAATCTGATCTTGAGGTCTTGGAATCCTCAAATGAAAGATGTCAAAGCAAGCACACCAATCTCAAAGGCAACCACCACAAAACCAATGAAACAATAAAGACAAACAAGAAAAGGTATAAGCAAAGAAAGGTAATTGCAAAAGCAATACTATATGTAAGACAAACTCAAAGAGTAAGGAATGAAAGACAATCAAGAAAATAAAGAACTCAATGAGAAAGTAGGCACACAAAAGAATACTTAAGGAAAAGCACTAGAGTAGATGAAGAAAACAAAAACTGATTTTTTTTTATGCAAACTGTGCTTGATATTCACTGATTTAACTGGAATGATATAGAGCGAACTGGATTATGAAATTTAAACCACAGAAACTTAAAGATGTTAACTCAATAATGGCACTGGAATCACATAAAAAAAGTAAGCCAATTAATTGAGATAAATTTTTCAAAATCGCTGCCGGATTACCGTATTTTTTTTGGCAGTAATGTACACTTTTTGTATTTTATTTATCATTTTTTGTGTACTTTGAATTTTTGAATAATTATTTTTTTTACTCTTTTCTAACACTTTGAATATCACAAATCCAGAATTTCAGAATTTTCCAGTGAGTAAATCAATTGCAATAAGGAAAAACAGTAAGCACTTTTTTCAGAAACAGAGGAATCCAAATAGGAATGAAAAACAGAATGATGAACTAGCAAAGACATAATGGAAAATGATGTATAGGAACTTGTATAGGTCTAGAATACAAGCATGAACTCAAACTAAAACATAAAATGCACAAAGGATCAATATCAAACTCGGAAAATTATATGACACTAAAGCAAGAAACAATCAAAAGCAATAAAAGTACTACTAGATGTAATGACAATTATGGAATAACATGACTAAGACAAAACTTGACATGATTACAAAATTAAAAGACATATCACAAGATATAACAAGAAGTGAAAGACAGCTTAAGGTCAGATTATGGAAGGAGAATGCCGTTCCAAAAAGCAGCCAAACTCATATGGAGAATGAGTGCCATAAACCTTTTCATAAGCACTTGGTGTAACAAAAGAAAATAGCAAGGAAACTCAAAATAAAGCCTAAAACAGAACCTTAAATTGCAAGAAATTAAAAGACCTCTTGAAATAAAGTGCTACACAACTCAAAAATTAAACAAGAACACACCTAAACTCATGATACCACATGATGTGATTCCAATAGCATAGAAGAGAAAGATTCTTGATCTTCTTAGGAATCAACTTGAGTTGGACAATAGTTAGGCGCTTTTCTTAGAATTGGATCAATGTTCTAAGTCAAGAACTCACCAAAACTAGCACCAAATCCAAAACTCATATGGAAGTTCCAATTTGATAAAATTGAACCGAAAAGAATGGAACAAAAGATAAGCAAACTGAATTAGAAGTGCTGGAAATTAAACACACCGAACCAAATGAAACAAAGGAAGAAAAGCTTTCTGGAAAATGGAAATAGCCGAACCAAAAAAAAGGCAAGAACAATCATACTAGACATGAAAATGAAGAAGACACAAAGCTAGAGAAAAGAACACTTATGGAGATGGAAAAGAAGGTGATTGATCAGCCACTTGGAGTATGGCTGCTCCAAGATTAGTGTGCTGCTGCTACTTGAGGACACCATGGATCCATCAAGATAAGACTAGAGAAGAAGGCTCAAAAGCTCTCCAATGCTCACTCAAAATTTGAGTATAGTTTCTTTACTCTAAATTCCAATCTGAAAAATACAAAGAGAGCACCTCTATTTATAGCCTAAGGTGTTGAAATGCAAGCTACACAAATTCAAAAACTCCCTCATAGAAAGCTTCTAGAATTGGCGCCAAAAACAATGCATGAGGAAGGTGTGACCTCTTCCTTCACTTTGGCACCTCCTATTCTACTCCTACACCTATCTACTAACGCACCCCCCTCCTAAAGCTCCTAACTAAAGCCTAAAAGATGCTATAACAATAGAGGTTTCTAATGTTTCCCTCTAAGCACCTTCAACCAAAGAAATTACAAAAAGAGAAAATAATTGTCCCATAGCTCCTAAAGCGTTGAACATGCTTTTTGTAAGCCTTTGAGGTGGGCTTTGACCTCCATGGGCGTCCTCCATTTGCGCCTCTACCTCTTCTTGATCTTGTTGATTGGCCTCCATGTCCACTTGAGCTTGATCTCCATCACATGAGGATTATCAAAGGCAATATTTCCATATTAAGCATCTAATACGAGAAAGATGATGAACAATGTAGAAAAGGAAATATCTAAGCTTCAACGTTCAAAATAAATATAGTTAAAGAAGTATTTTGAAATGTTTATACTAACTTAAGAATGTGTAGATTGCATCAGAGCAAAAGTTTCAATTTCAAGCGTTTAGCACCTTCAAGGAGAAGAACAACGTGGAAGATTCAAGCAAATATTCAATTAAAAAATATGAAAACCTAACGTTCATATTTCAAGAATATAATGAAAGTATTTGAAATGCTTTACACGTTCAAGACACACAAAGATCAGTCAAAAGCAATTGTCTCTATATTGAGCCTCTAATGTCTATATGAAAAAGTGAAGAACGCAAAGCTTCAAAAGTCATATTCTGAATACTATATAAAGACCTTGAAGATAAAGGACACAACAACAAAGTGTCAAAGTGATATACAAACTTTCTAAGAATACTAGAACTCATTTTCATAGTTGTGTGATTAGAATAGTATTATACAATTACATCTACTTCTATATAGAGATAATGGAATATGTAACACAATGGAATATAGAGGTTCATTTCAAAACACAATGGAATATGTAACTTTATTGTCAAAAGAAGAAGAGGAAATTTTGTTAATAGATAACAGGTAGTAAGAATGGTATCACCCCAATCATAGACAAGTAGATTGGCACCAAACAATAGAATATGTAACTTTATTGTCAAAACAAGAAGAGAAAATTTTGTTAATAGATAACAGGTAGTAAGAATGGTATCACCCCAATCATAGACAAGTAGATTGGCACCCAACAATAAGCACTAGTGCAAAAAGATTAAAAGAATACTCCTTATTAAGTGCGGGTTTGCGATTAAACGCATTTGTAAAAAACGTGGTGGCATTGGCATTTTCGTTCCTTACTTCGTTGGCGCATTGGAATTTTAGGTTACTGTTCCATTGTATTTGCTGCTTCATATTTGGTCTTCGCTGGTCTGTCCCTGCTCCGCCACCGCCACCGCTTCCGCCGCCGCCTTTGTCGCGTGCCTCTACCACTCCGATCACCAGCAACCTTGGTTCACGGAAAGGTTGGTGTTCTATTTAAATTTTTTTGAATTTTTATTTATTATTTTGAATTTATATTTTTGTGTATTATAATTTATATATTATTATATATAAATTTGTATTATATAATTTGTATTTTCTTAAATTTATATTATATATTTAGTTAGTTGTTAATTACATTTTAATAAAAGTTTTATGTTATGTTAGTTGTTACTTTTAGAATAGAGTTATCGTGTTTGGATTGAGTCTGGGGGTGTTCGACCCTCGACAAATGTGTGAGATAGAATGCTAATTATTAGAAAATCCTAACTATTCCAGAATATATAATGGATCGAGGTTAGATTAATGTTGTTCGTATAAGTGATGAGTACGAAAGGGGAGTAGAGGAATTTATACAATTTGCGTAGCGTAACGCGATTATTAGTGCTCATGATGGAGCAAAGATTAGGTGTCTGTGCGTTAACTGTTTGAATGGAAGGATACTGGATGTGAATATCATGAGGGAACACCTGCTATGTGATGGGTTTCTTCGATCTTATACAACTTGGACATGGCATGGATATGTGGGTAACTGAAGAATATGTGGGTTCTACCATGGATGAAGCAGTACACGATGATGGAGATGATGATCGATTGGAGGACATGATTCGTGATGTGGGAGCTAAGTGTTTTGCAAAAGCGCATGGATATGGAAGTATGTCAAGAGATGCAGAGACTCCTTTGTATCCTGGATAAACTAACTTCACACGGTTGTCAGCGGTGTTAAGATTGATGAATTTGAAGGCAATAAACGGATGGACTGATAAAAGCTTCACGGAATTGCTCCAGCTATTGAAGGATATGCTTCCAGAGGGAAATACTCTACCTAATCTTAATTATGAGGCCAAAAAGATTCTTTGTCCAATGGGTATGGAGTACAAAAAGATACATGCATGTCCTAATGATTGTATATTATACCGGAAAGATTTTGAATTGTTGAAAAGTTGTCCGAGGTGTGGGTTATCACGTTATAAGTTGAAACAAAAAGATGATGATTTTATTGATGAGATGGAAAAGCATGGACCCCCAATGAAGGTTATGTGGTATCTTCCCATCATTCCAAGGATGAAGCGTTTGTTTGCAAACCCAGACGATGCTAAGAATCTTAGATGGCATGCATATGAGAGGAAATGCGATGGCATGTACTGACATCCAGCTGATTCTATTCAATGGAAAAAATTTGATGATGACTTTCCAGAGTTTGGTAAAGAATCAAGAAATATCCGACTTGGTTTAGCTACAGACGGAATGAATCCGTTTGGTAATATGAGTACAAATCACAGTTCATGGCCTGTTTTACTAGTTATTTACAACTTACCTCTTGGATTGTGCATGAAGCGAAAATACATGATGTTGTCTATGATGATATCCGGTCCGAAACAGCCAGGGAATGATATTGATGTTTATCTAAGTCCCCTAATTGAAGATTTGAAGTTAATGTGGGACCAGGGTGTTGAAATATTTGACGGATTTGCTAATGAAACTTTCAAGCTTCATGCCATGTTATTTTGCACCATCAATGACTTTTCGGCATATGGTAACTTATCAGGTTATAGTGTTAAGGGTCACAAAGCGTGTCCAATATGCGAAGAAGACACTGCTTCTCAACAATTGAAACATGGAAGGAAAACAATATATCTTCGGCATCGGAGGTTTCTTAGAAGTCATCATCCTTACCGGAGGTTGAAAAAAGCCTTTAATGGACACCAAGAGGGTAGTGGTCCACCAACTCCATTAACCGGTGTTGAGGTTTACGAAAAGGTAAATAACATAGACCACACCTTCGGTAAGTCAAAAAAAAAAAGTCATATGTGACAAATATTTGGAAGAAGAAATCAATCTTCCTTGATCTTCCGTATTGGTCGAGGTTAGAAGTCAGACATTGTATAGATGTAATGCATGTTGAGAAGAATGTGTGTGATAGCTTAATTGGTACACTTCTTAACATTAACGGGAAGACGAAGGATGGTCTAAATGCTCGTTTAGATTTGGTTGAGATGAACATACACGGCGAGTTGGCACCCATAGAAATGGGTAAGCGTACATATTTGCCCCCAGCTTGTTACACAATGTCAAAAGATGAAAAAATTAGTTTTTGTCAATGTCTAAAAGGTGTGAAAGTGCCACAAGGACATTCCTCAAATGTGAAGAGCCTAGTGTCAATGCAAGATTTGAAGTTAATTGGGTTGAAGTCTCATGATTTTCACATCTTGATGCAACAGTTGTTGCCGGTAGCTATCCGTGGGATCTTACCAAAAAATGTTAGACATACCATAACCCGTTTGTGCTCATTCTTCTCTTCCATCTGTTGTAAAGTCATTGATCCCTCAAAACTAGATGAACTTCAAAATGAAATTGTTGTTATCTTGTGTGAATTGGAGATGTTTTTTCCTCCGTCTTTTTTTGACATCATAGTTCATCTAGTGGTGCATTTGGTAAGAGAGGTTAGATTGTGTGGACCAGTGTACTTAAGATGGATGTATCCTGTTGAGCGGTATATGAAAATTTTGAAAGGTTATGTGAAAAATCATTATCGTCCAGAGGCTTCAATGATTGAAAGGTACATAGCTGAAGAAAGTATTGAATTTTGTTCAGAGTACATGACAAAAGCAAATCCAATAGGTGTTCCAACTAATTCATGGCACCACAGGCGTTCTACAAGTAAATTTTTACGTGGTGTGAATATTGTAAGCAAATCTCGATCAGAAGTCTTGCAAGCACATTTGTACATATTGAATAACACAGATGAAGTTGTACCTTACATAGAAGCTCATAAAGCCATTGTGAAGGCAAATAACCCAAGACAAGCAAAGAAATGGGTATTGATGGAACATAATAGAACTTTCATGCCTTGGTTTAAAGACGAGGTGTTCAAGGATTCAACGGCATCTGAGACCTTGACCTGGTTGGCTGCTGGATTGAAGTTTGATGTCATCTCATGTACAGCGTACGAAGTGAATAATTGTATATTTTACACGAAGTCCATGGATGAAAAGAGTACAGTTCAAAATTCTGGTGTTACTCTTGAAGCCGAGTCAATGCAGTTTTCGACTTCAAAAGATACAAATCCAGTACTTGGATCAATGGCATACTATGGGTTTATATAAGAGATATGGGAGATTGAGTACACTAAGTTTTCTGTTCCAGTTTTCAAGTGTAAATGGGTTGACAATAAAAGTGGGGTTAAAATTGATGATTCAGGATTCACACTAGTGAACTTTCAAAAGATAGGGTATCGAGATGAGCCATTTATAATGGTTCAACAAGCATATCAAGTTTTCTACGTGAAAGATCCTACGTCAGAACATTGGTATGTCGTTTTACACGGCAAAAAAACAAGGGGAGACCATAGATGATATTGAAAATGGTGACCCCTGTCCATTCACACCAAAGATAATTAATAAAGATGACGATGTAGTTGATGATGTACATGCAACTCGTAAAGACCACAGTGAAGGAATTTACATATGAACTTTCAACCCCCATGCAAGCTGTAAATAAGCATTTTAGATTTAGATTTTTATGTATTATTTTTATAAGATTTTAATTCGATGCAGATTAACTAATGTTTGTTACCTAATTTTTTTAACAGAGACATGGATGACAATCAGACCCCACTCAAACCTCTATCCAGACGAGGCAGCAGAGGACCTACTAGATTGAAGCGTCTCGCATTGAGACGTGCTGCTGGTGAGAAGACACGTGTTGACATTGACGTCAACACTAGAGTGGCTTTTGGTCCTAAGGCATATGAGTTTATGAGCTATTTTGGAGTTGTTTCTCGTGAGAGGCTCTCCATTCTGATTAATTCATGGGATGAGGTGTCAGAGGTCGACCGTAACATGATCTGGGAGGATGTTCTGGTAAGCTTTACATTTTGATATAATGCTTTTTAATATTCATTGATTAATTTTAATTTGCTGATGTTATTTTGTAGGCAAACTTTGAAATTCCTGATGTGGAACCGCTTCGATCAAAGATTATATCCAATATAGGACTCAAATTTCGTACCTTTAAGTCAAGACTGACTTCGAGATACATTTTTGGCAACCTTAAAGACGAAAATCCAAGTTTAAAGTACAAACATATTGATGAAGAGACATGACGTCTTTTTAAAGAAAGCCGTCAAAATGAGGCTTGGATGGTAAGTGAAGTAACTTTTTTGTTTATATAACATTAATAAGTTTATCTTATTTACTTCAGTTTGTTTATTTCAATTATGACAGGATCGTCGGAAGAAAGCTCAAAAGATAGCTTTGAAGAATCTTACCCCGCACGTTATGTCTCGTTCGGGGTATCGAAAACTTGAGCAAACACTGATGGTGGAAAAGGAGAAATCTAAACAGGGGACGTTGTCTGAGAATGTGGAAACAGGGGTCACTTCTCCTCCATCACCACCTTTTCGCCATGTAAAATGGAAGAGGGCCCGAATTAAAAAGTCGGGTGCACCAAGTTCTGAGCAATCCGGGGTTATCATCGAAAAAATTGTAAGTTATTTTTGTTATTTTCATTTATTTTAAAGTATTAATTATATTAATGCTTGAAAATATGATTTTTGTCTACTCTTGCAGGATTCCTTGGAATCCGACGGTAAATTTGTTGCTGAAGGTCATCACGATATCCTGGTTGAAGCAATTGGACGACCTGAGCACTCTGGTCGTGTTCGTGCAGTTGAACAAGGGGTCAGAATTAAACTATATTTTGGAGTTCAGAACGACAGTCATCCTCCTCCTCCAAAGAGAACGAAAATCAAATGAAGACTAAGATACGTGAAGAATTAATGGAGGAGATGAGAAAGGAGACTGATTTGATGTGGCTAGAGATGAAAAAGGAGAATGATCGAATGCGACAAGAGTTTCTATCGCAACAAGTTTGTGCTGAGCCGATTGAACCCCTTGTTAGTCCCACTCCCAAGAGCACAAAGGGGAGTTGTGCGGCTCCTCCAACATCAGGGGATGATATCAATGGGCAGACGGAGGATTGTGAGCTATTGGTAGTGGGCGGCAAACTTCCTCGGGTGGTGGCCCTTGGAAAAGTCTATCAAAACGCCACCACCTTACATAACGTTCCTCTCTCCCCTGATGTGGCGAAGGTAGCAGTTGAAAAAGTACGATTTTCTGATGCTCGTGTTCCACTACCTTCAGATGAGGTAACCACTGTGGCCGATGCATTTCAGACATTCATTGCCTGGCCCAGAGAGCTCATTCGATCTATGCCCAAACCTCATGTAATAATTTCATTTCATTATATTATTTTTTATTTATATTTATATATTACATATAATTTAATACAAATGTTGTTTATCTTGTAGAAACCTTTTCGGCCACAAAGTCCGGAAAAGAAGCGTGAGGTTCCAGTTGACGATCCTATAGCTTCCTTACGTCTCATTGCTAGTCAGATTGACAATGAACCTTTTCTAGTTCCGTGGGATGATACATTTTTTCAAATAAACATTGAACTACCACTGATGATTTACAACACAGATTTATCAGAATTTATATATGGGAAACAGGAGCTCAATATAAGTATAATTCAATTTTATATTATGTAAGTATCTTTACCTATTATTCAATTTACTTTATGTTAAATTATTATTGATTATGCTTTAACTAAAAACTTGTAGGTTTTTGCATAGAGTCTATATCACTGAGGGGAAGGAAAATATGTATGGATTCTTAGATCCTGCATATACTAATCTCGTTGGACCAAACTCATCTGAGACTCAAGCATACATCACTAACACCCTGGAAAAAGAGGGAAAACAAATTTATTTATGCCCTTATATTAATGAGTAAGTTTAATTATATGTCATCAATTATTATTATTTCATGTTTTAAATATTTACCAACTCTTTTCATTGATGATATAGGCATCATTGGCAGTTACTTGTCTTATCAATGGTTGATAAGACTGCTGTGTGGTTTTGTTCCCTACACAAGAAGATTCCCACAAAATTTAAGGATATCATTGATACGTAAGTACATTATAAACTGAACTTTGTATATGTTACTAATTAACCATCTACTAACGAGGTTTTTTGTATTAACCAGTTCATGGCGTGGATATAACATCCTAAAAGGTCGATCAAGTTAAAATAATTTGAACTGGATAAGAATAAAGGTTTGTAATTTTTTTCTTTCTCTATTATCATTGTTTATCAATATACTAACATATTACTTTTTATTGAATTATAGTGTAATAAACAACCAGGAAGCTATGAGTGTGGCTATTACATTATGCAATGGATGATTACCATTATAAGACTAGGTGTTAAAACTGGTTGGAAAGAGGTACTATATATGTTAAATCATTTTTATAATTCTTGAACATATATATATCTAAAAACTAATTTATGTCAACTTTGCAATGCAGTTATTCACAGAAGAAACACTAATGAATGAGGAAGGCATTTCATATGTTAGAGATTCTTGGTCCACATATTTCATAAATTTTTATAACTCTAGCATAGGTAAACAATAGTGGTTTTATTATATGTAATTTGATTACTTGTAAATGTACATTTTGATGATCTCAATTGATTACTATATTTCTGTATTTGTCTGGCTGGGTTTGAGATTATGCAGGTTATTAATTTATATGGTTTATGCACAATACAAATTGCACTTTAAAAAAAAACACTATTTACAAATACGGTCATTTTCCAAAACCGCATTTGTAAATGTGATTTACCTATTTACAAATGCGGTCATTTACTAAAACCGCATTTGTAAATCTAATTTATAAATGCGGTTCTATGACCGCATTTGTATATCTCCGATTTACGAATGCGTGCTGATCAAATGCGGTTCTATAACCGCATTTGTAAATGTAAAATAGCCGCATTTATTTTACATTTCTGTGCTAGTGAAGGTATGAGAAGTTTCAACTAACTGTCTATTCCTTCTATTTATTATACTATTTCGCTAAGATATACGAGGATAGGTGAACTTATATAAAATACCATGTGAATTGAATTGAAAAGGGTGGAAAAATCAGAAGAAAAGTATTCTTTGCCACCATCACTCCTTAAGATCTTATTATTTTGCCAAATTGATTTTTAATTTAATTAAGGAAAGATTCAAAGATATTCAAAATTTCAGACCTATCTTCATTAAGTAAACTAAGTACAACAAGAATATTAAAATAAAAAAACAGTGGCCAAATAACATAACCCAAAGGATGTGACTTAGATTTGACCCCGAATGTTAGGATGATATATAAAATAAACAATAGTTGAATCTTGTTTTAGTTATTAAATGATTTCCTAATTTACATGACTCACATTCTAAGACTTAGAGTTTGTTAATTTCAGGAATCTTTCTTTTTAATTTTGATAAATGTAAGTGGCTCAAGTATCATGCAAAAGCTTAGGAGTTGGGAATGCAAAACAAACATTGATGGTATAATACCAAGACAGTAGAATCATCTAGATTCATGTCCTTCATCAATGAGTCAACCTATACTACACTCTTATATAGCAAAAGAATTTGTATCAAAAGTTATGGAACAAATTAAAGATTTAGTTAATTGACTTAAAGAAATTAAGTTAAAAGGACAATTAGGGAAAAAAAGAACATATTTTAGGTATTTTAGGTTTAAAGAGGAAGATAGGGAGATTTGAGCAAACTCCCTGAAAAGTAACATTGGAATTGACTGAAATAATAACATGAGGATTTTCTAGGATGAGAAATGGAAAAAAAATAAGGAAGCATTATAAAAAATGAGATCAAAAGCATCTGAATCAATTATCCATGAACTTTGACACTCCAGGATTTGATAAATGCAAGCTTTTGACAAAATAGAATGGGTGAAAGATTGTGCTTGGCTGCAGAGTTTTAACTTTGAAATATTCATGATATTCCTCATTAATAAATTGTGGTTGAACCTTATTAGATTGAAAGATTTGTGTTGTCTTGGGTAAGGAGACAAACATTTATTTTGAGTAATGAGCAAAGGAGGGCTATTGGAAGATAAATCCACCAATAATCAGAATTACATTGTTCCTTAATTAGAACAAATTCAACTGGGGATTCTTTTGAGGTGTTTCTACGAGTTCCAAGTACGGTGTATTTATTACTATATTCGGGGGGTATTCAAGGATTTTGGGAGAATTCTTACTACTTCATTATGTTTAGTTATCCATGTTTTTGGTGATTTTCTTAATCGTAAAAATAATGGCTTTGCTATAATTCTTATATTGGAAATATAAATAATTTAAATATCCAAGAAATCTTTGTAATTGATTTTATTTTTAATTTCTGTGGGTTTTTTTTAGCAAATTCAATACTTCGAGTTATTAGGGTAATTTCCCGTAAAATATTTCATGTCCTAGGAATCTTGGTTTTGTGAGTGCTATGTTCATATTTTTACTTGATAATACCTGTTTTATATATTTTTCTAACAATTCTGAAAATATTAATACATCAAGATATACAACCGTGAATTCAAATAAAATAAAAGGAGATAAAATACTATTCATTATAATTTGGAATTCAGACGGAGCATTTTTTTAAAAAAAAATCCATTCATAATGCCCAAAAGGAACAACAATTTTTTTTTTACTTATCTTCTTTTCCTTTTATTTGATAATGTCCCGATTTCATATCGAACTTTGAGAAAATTATTATCTGACTTCTCTTATTATTAATTTTTATCATTTTAACATTTCTTCAACTTTCTTATGCTTTATTTCTTCTTTTATATATTTTATTCTCTTTTATTAATTTGGCTTAAGAAATTCTCTTCTTCATATTCCCAAATACCCTTTTCTCTTTATGTCTTGGGTGTTTTATAAATTCAAATAAATCTCCATTAGATTCTATCCCCTTTTGAGAAACCCTAAATGGATATATTTGGGTGAGGAATGGTGTTCCTAGAATTATTTATACTCTTATAAATATTCTAACTAAATAAAAGCAGTAGTAACTATAAAAAAAAAATATTAAACAAAATTAATTTTAAAGATAAAAAATTATTAATTATTATAATAATTAAATTAAATATGAAATAAAAAAATTATTGATATAGTATTTAATTTAATTAATATAGTAGTATAGTGATTAATTATTTTTTATCTCTAAAATTATTTTTTATTTAATATTTTTTTTTTGTAATAATAGTTTCAAATTAGAATAATTTGGGGTAAATAATTTTTTCATAATATTAAGTTAAAATTAATCCTTCTCTTAATAATATTTAAATCGGCTCCTGAATCTATAAAAAAAATTATGGAAAAAATTTCCATTCTTAAAGCTATTTGTACTTGTCATTTCTGCTAGTAGTTCTTAATTTGTTCTATTATGAAGTTTTCATTTTCATTAGTTTGTATCATACTTATTGTATCTGTATGGACAAAGTGGACCTAGATAGTATCTGAAACTGGTTGTATAATTGTTGACGTATCAATTGTTTTCTCGCTCCTCACTTCAAGTCTTCTCTTTTAATTGTTGGTGCTCGGTCGGGGTTGACCTGAAAAAGGTACTCCGATGATCAAGTAAGTACTCTGTGTTAAGAGTGTATAGTAAAAGCTGATTAAAGCGTCCCTTACACCTCTGTCGAGGGTTTATTTATAGTGTTTAGTTATGGGTCTTTGTTGTGATGGACCGAATCTATCAAATATCAATGTTAACTGATTTCTAGCATGATTCCTGATTTGTAGGGAGGTATATTGGTGTATGGTATATTTGGAGAATATCTTTAATAAATAAATATCTCCCACTAAATCAGTGTTAGCTTATTTCTCGGGGATATCACCCGGATTCGGTGGGACATGATCATGATCGGAGAGAGTTTCCATAATTGTCATTGTTGTCATTTATTGAGCGTCTTTAATGTATATTAATGTGTTCATTCGGTCACCGAGACTGAGTGACATGGCTTGTCTGGTACTAACCGGTACACTTATCTCCCAGGCTCGGTGAATCTTTATTTCATAAGAGTCTAGATGTGATTGTTGGGTGCTTCAAGGTATGAAGTGACTTTTTGTCCTTCTTTGATTGACGACCTTATTGTTTTTTATTTTTTCAGTAGTTGTTTAAATTCCTATATTGACACTTGTATAGTTTTAACGATGTATGTCGAACAATTGTAAGGACTAACATCCTTTAGACACGAATTTGGGCTTTTGAATTGCTTTAAAAGATTGAATGTTGAGCATATGCTTTAATAAATATAACTTAAATAAGTTGAGTCTTTAACAGATTGAACGTCGACGTAATACTTGAATCAAAATAATTTAAACAAGTTGTGTTGAGATTTAGATAGGTTGAACACCGACTGAGCGTTAAGGAAAAACTCTTTTAATCGTATTGACGCATTACACGTTCATTTGGGAAAGGTTGCTAATTGTTAAGCAAATTGCCTTGGCCGAAGAGTTCATTCGTGAAAGGCTGCTAATTGTTAAGCAAACCGCCTTGGCTGAAGAGTTGCATGTAGTGTCGCATTCGTTCGGAAACATTGTTAATTGTTAAGCAAGCTTCCTTGGTCGAAGAGTCTTTAGGCATCAATAGGGATTGCAATGTTAAGCAAAGGTTCCTTGACCGAATGATGTTTGGAATTTTGTCATGATTGAAAACTTCCTAGATGTGTGTTAGTAACAATGAGATGAGGGGATTCCACGTGGAACTAATACTCCAATGATCAAGTGGGTAAGAGCATAAAATAATACTTATCTTATTTTTGGGAGTCATCCTTTATTTATAGAGTTTTGTCTGATCCCCTCCCATTCATCTTTTTTTATGAGAATAATATCACAACATACTTAAATATTAACAATCATATTTTTTATCTTCAAAATAATATGATAACAAATTTAAATAATAATAATAATAATCATATATTTTATTTTCAGAATAATATCACAACATATTTAAATATTAACAATCATATTTGTTATCTTCATCTTCTTCTCGTTCTTTTAGCGCGTGATTCACATCTCTCTTTGTAAGGTCTGGAACATAGTCATTTGCTCGACCTCCGTCATTTTCTCGCTTGTCATCTGCCTTGTTGATACCATTTGTTGCTCTTCAAAGTGGGCCTAGATAGTACCTGAAACTGGTTGTATAATTGTTGATGTGTTGGTTGCCTCCTCGCTCCTTACTTCAAGTCTCCTCCTTTAATTTAATTGTTGGTGCTCGATCGGGGTTGACCTGAGAAAGGTACTTTGATGATCAAGTAAGTACTCTGTATTAAGATGTGTATAGTGAAAATTGATTAAAGCGTCTCTTACACCTCTGTGGAGAGTTTATTTATAGTGTTTAGTCATGGGCCTTTGTTGTGATCGACTGAGGTATCAATGTTAATTGATTTTGAACATGATCCCTGATTTATAGCGAGGTATATTGGTAAATTTGGAGAATATATTTAATAAATTAATATCTTCCACTAAATCAGTGTTAGCTGATTTCTCAGGGATGTCACAAATTTGGTGGGACATGATCATGATTCGTAGAGAGTTTCCATAATGTTCATTGTTGTCACTTATTTGAGGACCTTTATATATATTAATGTGGTCGATCGGTCGATCGCCGAGACCAAGTGACATGATTTGTCCAGTACCAACCGGTACACTTGTATTTTCATTTTTTTCTTTAATTATTTTTTTCTATTTTAATTGTTCTTATATCTTCTTTAAGGATCTTAATTTCTCTTTGAAAATCATTTATCGTTACCTTTTAATCCTTTAATTAAGTTTGATTTAAGATTTTGTAAAATATCCTTTAAAATTCTTGATAGGAGGGTTATTTGAAGTGCTAGGGGCATCTCTAAGAATCATTTCTTTTATTTTATTTAACCATTAGAATTTTTCATCATCATTTTTTATCTTATCTGCCATTTATCAAACTAGTTTTGCCTATGAACTTATCATGTTAATCTTATATACACAGCGCAATTTTCCCCTCAATTTTCATCATCATTGTGATTTTCCTCCTCTTATTCTGAACTTGTTCATTTTCGATTTTTATATCTTCATGATGGGAAATTCAACATAGTAAAATAATAACTCAACAAGAATAATAAGCAGCGGATAATAATTTCCCAACTTGCAAGAATCTGTGAGGAGCAATAACAAATAATGGCAGCAACAAAAACACACTAAAGGAAGACACAAATTTTAACGTGGAAAACCTTCTCAATGTAAGTAAAAACCACAGGCACAAGCCAGTCAATCAAGCTCCACTATGATTAAAATTAAGATTACAATAGAGTCTCAAATCACAACACAAATTGTACTCAAATAATCAGCAAAATAGCAAGACAACAAAGATGAAATAGAGAACAAGAAACCAGAAAATTCACCAAAACTGCAGTTATTGTACACGCGCTATAGGTCACTGTTCTGGTGACTTTTCAACAATCTGAACGGTCTAATTAAAGCACCACGAGTTATGAACCTGCTGACAAAATCTCAGCCCTATCCAATAGTGGACGAAGCAGCAGTGGCAATCCGAAAATTTCGTCCTCAAAACAATGCTGAAAATGTTGCTGCAGTGTGAGACGAATTTTTCACTGCTAAAAAAACTTCTTAAAGATCCAAACGGTTAGATTTAAGTACCACAAGTTATGAACCTGCTAAAAAACTTTCAGACCGATCCAACGGTGGAAGAAGTATAGGAAGCAGCCGGAAGTTGCTGTACGAAACTTCTCTCTTCACTCTTTTCTCTCTGAGTCTCTACTGACAACTCTCTCTCTGTCTCTACTGAGAGCTCTCACTCTGTCTCTACTGTCGACTTTCACTTTGTTCAAGAAAAAACCCTAAAGGTGATTAATATTGGATTGGGCCTCCACATAGGAAGTGAGCCCAACATCTCCCCCTCACAACTATGTGGAGATGATCGACAAACCGGCAATCTCACAACAAGTTTCAAACTTGCTTCTCAGTAGTGTCTTAGTCATCATATCAACACAATTATCATCTGTATGAACTTTTGCCAACTCCAGTAACCTAACTCTCAAAGCATCACGTATCCAATGATACATCACATCAATATGCTTGGATCTAGAATGGAAAGTTGAATTCTTACCAAGATGAATTGCACTTTGACTATCACAAAATAGCAAGTAGTTGTCTTGAACAAAACTGAGATCTTGCAGGAGTTTCTTCACCCAAAGCAACTCCTTGCATGCTTCTGTATTGACAATGAACTCTGCCTCAGTAGTGGACAACACAACACACTTCTGCAATCTAGATTTCCATGCCACAGCTCCCCCTGCAAAATTAATCATGTAGCCTGGGGTAGACCTTCTAGAATCTATGTCTCCACCCATATCAAAATCATTATAGCCCACAAGGGTAGGCACATCACCTCCAAAACAAAGCTTCAAACAAGTAGTACCACGAAGATACCTTAAAATCCATTTCACAAAATTCCAATGCTCTCTACCCGGATTAGACAAAAATCTACTAACAGTGCCAACAACATGTGCAATATCTGGTCTTGTACACGCCATTGCATACATCAAACTACCTACAACATATGCATAAGGAACCCGTTGCATATATGATTTTTCAGTTTCATTAGAAGGACTCTGTTTTTCACTCAATTTAAAATGAGTAGTAAGAGGAGTGCTTACCGCCTTAGTATTTTCCATCTGGAACCTCTGTAGCACTCTTTTAACACAGTTCTCCTGTGACAACCAAAGCTTCTTTTCTTGCCTATCACGCATGATTCTTATACCGAGAATTTTCTTAGCAGCTCCCATGTCTTTCATAGCAAATGACTCACTCAATTGCTTCTTCAACCTGTTGATCATGGAAATATCTTTCCCAACAATAAGCATGTCGTCAACATACAACAACATAATAATGAAATCATTATTAATAAACTTGTTAACTAAGACACAATGATCAGAAGTAGTCTTCTTGTAGCCATGCTCACACATAACAGACTAAAATTTCTTGTACCATTGTCGTGGGGCCTGCTTCAAGCCATATAGACTTTTTCTCAGCCTACACACATGATCTTCCTTGCCTTCAACAAGAAAATCATTAGGTTGCTTCATGTAAATCTTTTCCTCTAAATCACCATGAAGGAAAAAAGTTTTAACATCCATTTGCTCTACCTCTAAATCAAGAGTAGCAGTCATATTCAGCACAATTCTAATGGATGACATCTTCACCACAGGGGAAAAAATCATATTGAAATCAATGCCTTTCCTCTATCTAAAACCTTTCACCACCAATCTAGCTTTATACCTTGGATATGAGGAATTGCTTTCTTGCTTTACCCTGTAAATCCACATGTTTTCCAGAGCCTTCTTGCCTTTTGGCAATTTCACCAAGCCAAAAGTGTGATTATCATGCAAATACTTCATTTCATCTTGCATTGCATCCATTCACTTTTTCTATTCTTCACTCTCCATGGCCTCAAGATAACACTCAAGTTCTCCTTCATCTGTCAAGGTAACATACTCATTAGAAGGATACATGGTAGATGGTTCCCTTTGCCTATTAGACCTCCGAATTTGAACTTGAGAAGGTTTAGGAGCATCACCAAGATCCTCATCTTGTGACATCCCATGTTCCTCTTCAACGCCATCAATAGGAACATCAAAATCATCTCCAAGTTGTTGATAATCAATATCATCATGTTGCTCATCATTCTGAACATTATTCTCAATAGTATCCAGATCATGTAGAGGCATTCAAACTTGATCAACATTAGACAATCTATTATCCATCTCATATGTCGTCTTCTCTATCTTATCAATATCTTCAATGGTTTGATTTTCCATAAACTTCACATCACGGCTTCTAACTACCTTCTTCTCAATAGGATCAAAGAAATTGTAGTCAAATTCATCTTGACCATAACCAATAAAGATGCATTGCCTTGTCTTCGCATCCAACTTGGATCTCTCATCCTTAGGAACATGCACATATGCTTTACAACCAAAGACTCGCAAACAATCATAACTGACATTCTTGCTAAACCAAATCTTGTATTGCCCCTCACCATTCACCAATGTTAGGCAACTTTGCTTCAGAAAGCATACACCTAACTCTTTTGATCACAGTCATGTTCATCCTTTTTGCTAAACTATTCGCTAAGGAGTTTTAGGAGGAATCTTTTCATGTTTGATATTGTTTTGCTTGCAATAAACATCAAACTGTCCACAATACTCACCACCATTGTCAGTATGAATGCATTTCAATTTCTTGCCTAACTGTCTCTCAACCAAAACATGAAATTCTTTGAATTTTTTCTAGAACTTGGTCCTTTGTCTTCAAAACATAAATCCAAAGCTTCTTGGAACAATCATCAATAAAGGTAACAAAATAAAGTGCACCAGTAAATGACTTTACCTTCAATGGGCCAAAAACATCATAATGCACCAATTCAAGCAACTCTGACTTTTTTTAGAGATGATGCTTCTTGAAGGATACTCTGGTCTGCTTACTAGCCATGCAATGAGAACATTTCTCCAACTCTGCATCTTCAATCCCAAAAGCACATCCTTTTTAGCTAAATAATTCAGCCCCTTCTCACTAATATGACTAAGCCTTCAGTGCCGTAAAGAAGCATCCATATCCATGGCGTTCACACTGTCTTTAGAAACAAATGCTTTTGTCCAATACAATTTACTAATTCTCTCCTCTTTGACCATGATTAGAATACCTCTGGAGAGTTTCCACTTTCCTGAACCTAAATGATTTTCATAACCACTATCATCAAGCATCTGAACAGAGATAAAATTAAAGCAGATATCTGGAGCATGTTTCACTCCTCTAAGCAACAACTACATTCCCATATTGGTCTGCAAGCAAACATCACCAATACCAACTACCTTAGACACACCATCATTACCCATCTTCAACACTCCAAAATCACCAGAAGTGTAAGATGTGAAGAACTCCTTCCTTAGTGTAACATGCAGCGTAACACCACTATCAATTATCCACATGCTCTCATCTGATACAAGATTAACTGAATCATGGTCACGGAGAATAATAAGATCATCATCACAGGTAGCAATAGTAACACGATCATCATTGTCATGATGTTTCTCCTTTTGCTTCCCTTTCTTATCCTTGTTCTCATTTTTCCATAGAAAACAGTTTCTCTGAATGTCCCTTGTTTTGTGACAATAATGACACTCCGCATTTTATTATCTAGATTTGGACATACTTTTCTTGTTCTTTCTACTCCTTTTAGTTCATTTTTCAAACTTCTCCCCCTATTTTTAGTGACAAGTACCTCGAAATGAGATGAAATACCATGTGTCTTCCTTCTCATCTCCTCATTAAGAACACTACTCTTGACATTTTCCAAGGAGACAACACCATTAGGGGATGAGTTTGTAATTAAAACCCGAAATGTTTCCCAAGAATTTGGAATAGTATTCAGTATCCATAATCCCAACACTTCATCGTCAAACTTGATGCCTATTTCTGACAATTGATCTTGGAGCCCCTGAAAATCATTTAAGTGATCTGAAATAGAAATCCCGTCCTTGTACCTCAAATTCATCAAGGAATTCAACAATTATAATTTATTGTTTCCTGTACTAGAAGCATACAGAGTCTTAATCTTTTTCCACAAGGATTTTGCATCTTCCTCATTAGCAATGTGATTATAAACATTATCTTCAACATACTGATTAATAAAACCACAAACCTACTGATGCTTAAACTTCCATTCCTCATCAGTCTTGTCTTTTGGCTTTTCAGTAGCAAACACGGGGAGAAGCAATTTCTTCACAAATAACATATCCTTCATTTTTCCCTTCCATAAGTGATAGTTAGTGTCGTTCAAACAGACCATCTTATTTGTATCTGCCTCCATCATTCAAGCAGTCAAATAGCTCCAACCAAGTAGCTCTGATACCACTCTAATGGGAAATTCAGAGAGTAAAATAATAACTCAACAAGAGCAATAAGCTGCAGATAATAATTTCCCCAACTTTTAAGAATTTGTGAGGAGCAATAACAAATAATGGCAGCAACAAAAACATACTGAAGAAAGAAACAAATTTTAACGTGGAAAACCTTCTCAATGTGAAAAGTAAAAACCATGGACACAAGCCAGTCAATCAAGCTCCACTATGATAAAAATTAAGATTACAATAGAGTCTCAAATTACAACACAAATTGTGCTCAATAATCATCCAAATAGCAAGACAACATAGATGAAATAGAGAACAAGAAACCAAAAAATTCACCAAAAGTACAGCTACTGTACGCGGCCTATAGGTCACTTTTCTAGTGACTTTTCAACAATCCGAACGGTCAAATTGAAGAACCACGAGTTATGAACCTGCTGTCAAAATCTCAGCCCGATGCAACGGTGGACAAAGCAGCAGCGACGATCCAAAAATTTCTGTCCTAAAAAAATGCTGAAAACGTTGTTGTAGTGTAGACAAATTTCTCATGCTCAAAAAACTTCTCAAAGATCCAAACGGTCATATTTAAGTACCACAAGTTATGAACTTGCTGAAAAAATTTCAGCCCGATCCAATGATGGACAAAGTGTCAGTGGCGACCGAAAGTTGTTGGACGAAACTTCTCTCTTCACTCTTTTCTCTCTCTGTCTTTGTTAACAACTTTCTCTCTGTCTATTGACGGCTCTCACTCTGTCTCTACTGACAGCTCTCACCCTGTTCAAGAAAAAACCTTAATGCTCTATTTGGATTAGAGGGTGTGAGGGAGTGGAATGTTGAGGGTGTGGGGAAGTGGAAGTGTCAAGATTTGTGAAGAAAGTGTGAAGAAAGTTTAGGGTGTTTGGATTGAGGTATGTTAGAGTGGATGTGTGAGGAAAATTTATTGAAATATGTGAGTGATGTGATGGTTGTAAGGATATTTTGAATTATTTTTAATTGTGTAAATTGTAAGATTACAAATTTACCCTTGTATATAAAAAAAGAAATAAATGATAATTAATTTTGTGAACATTTTATTTAATTAAAATAAATTAAATTTTTAATTATAAATAAAAGAAAAAATAATATAAAATTCAAAGAAATAAATATATAAATTTTTATATTTAAATATAATTTTATTATTTTCCATTTTATTAATTTAAATTAATTTTGTTAGTTAAGTTAGTTTATTTAGATAATTTTAAATATTCAAAAAATATTTAAAATATTCAAAGGGTGTTTGAAAAAATATTCAAAAATAAAAGCTCAGAAAATAAAAAATTTGGAAAACTATGAACATAATCGATTATTAGTTGCCTTAAAAAAACCACATAATCAATTATCCAAAGAATTAAGAGGCATAATCGACTTTTCTTGTAGTTAAAAATCTAACATAATCGATTATGCTCACAGATAATCAATTATGTTCAAAATAACACCGCTCACATAATCAATTAGCTTGGCAAAAAATCTCAGATAACTGATTATGTCATGACCATAATCGATTATCAACTGTTTTTAACTACATAATCGATTATGTAGTGCGTTTTTTTCCAATGATAATCGGTTATGCATGAAAATAAAATGAAAAAAGCGTAACCTCAGGCCAAAGATGAACTACCAAATTCACTCTCCTACCTCTATGCTTACTGAAGACCCTCTCCAAGCACCCTATATCAATGCAACTCTCTGTGGGAAGGCTAAACAGATGTGGTGCCTGTGGTGCTGGTTGTTGTTGCTCCATGCAAAGGTGTAATGGTAGTATGCAACTCTGTAACGAGAATAAAATAAGGGACACCATGGTCTTTCACTATATCCTACGTGGCTTTCAACAAAATCTACTCTCCTTTCTCTTCATATTTGAGAGCACCCTCAATCCACTCTCCTTTCCATTCACTCTCACCCTCACTCTCCCCCTCTCACAGAAGCAAACAGGGTGACACTCTCTAATTCGTCTGCGTACAGTGTCATTCCCTAATCCAAACACTATGTAAAGGTGATTAATATTGGACTGAGCCTCCAGATAGAAAGTGAGTTCAACCCTGTTCTCTTAGCTCTTCATCTATATTTAAATTACTTAGTTTTTCTTGAAATTTACAATCTTTTTGTACAGGCAGTACCCTTCCGCACTTGAAGCATACTATTTTTGTCCTACTACTATTATTATTATTACTATTATTATTATTATTATTATTTTTATTGGTTTTTTCTTTTCTTCTCCTTTTAATTTATTTGTTTAGATGAATTATTTTGCCTAGTTAGCGGGTCTTTTTTCATCATCCTTCGTTTTTTAATTGTTGATTGGGTTCTTTTTCTCATATCATATTGTCTACAAAACTCTCATAATTCTCTAATTCTTTTTCTTTGACTCTTTTTAATTTTGTTTTCTATTTTTAGGTTATTAGAAAGGGTTATTCCTATATTTTTTACTACTAAGCTAATTCGACCACATGTTATATCCTTGATATGAATATTACGATATTATCTGAAGGTTTTCTCTTCTTCATTAGTAAAAATTACCGAGTCCTACAATAAATCTCTTTTCCAAAGTGATTCTCAATAATCTTTGCTTGTTAAAATCATGGACATGAAATTTTTTACATACTAAAAATTGTAGATTTCAAATTATGTAATAATATTAATGTCCGTTGATGGAAAGTTTTTGGAACTTCAATAAAATTATGTATTATTGTTATTAATAGAGTTTCTATCATTAAAGAATTTGTTGATTAATTAACGCACGTGGCCGTGTATATTTTTTTTCATGACTTAAATACCATCCTTTTAATATTCTGGTAAATTCTGCAATAATTAATTTAATCGTTTGTTCCTCTAAATACTTTATCCTATAAGTTGTTGCAGTCATTGCAATTTTATGTGTTTTTCTTAATATTTAATGATATGTGATTCCATCAATATTCTACTATATGTTATCCATTTGCCATCAAAAGAAGAAGAGTGTTCTAATTCCCATTCTTCAAATTGGATAATTGGAAGGGTTGGTCTTTTATAAAAAAAATTGACTTGTTGG
The DNA here is from genome assembly GCF_000499845.2 of Phaseolus vulgaris. Taxonomy (NCBI): domain Eukaryota; kingdom Viridiplantae; phylum Streptophyta; class Magnoliopsida; order Fabales; family Fabaceae; genus Phaseolus; species Phaseolus vulgaris. The sequence goes on along the minus strand of NC_023755.2, from coordinate 9,299,097 downwards.
AAATTGGGTATATTTTTCTTTAAATTTTATTTAATTATTTATTGTACTCTATTATATATTTTTACGCACACACTTTATCGATTAATTTCTCTTCAATATATTAAAATTGAATTGCATTTTCAATTTTCCATGAACATTTTTTACTTGATGCAATTAAAATTTTATTTTTAACGGAATGAAATAAACTTTTTGACAATCATATATATGTTCCAACAATTTTCCCATAGTTCATATTTTTTTCTGAATTCTGTACGAAAAGCCTTGTTTAAATTACAAACAACTATAATTCACAAATAAATTAATAAAAAAATTATGCTATTTTAAATATAAGGACAAATTTATAATCTTATTTTTTTATAATTAAAAAAAAATTCAATCACACTCGATACATTATTTACAATTATTTATAATTTTTTTCTTATTTTTTCATTCTATTACCTTAATTCAATTTACATTATTTTTTTCACATTTTTTTTAAATCATCTCAATCTCAAGATCACTTCCTCAAATTTATTATCTAATCCAAACAAAATGGTGGATTCATATTCTACTTGAATCGAAGAAAGGGTTAAAAAAGATTTTAGCATAAAGTGTGTGCCCCATTGAACTAACAGGGAAATTTGTTTTTGAAGAACATATCTTTGGCAATTTCTTCCTGCCCATATCAATTCTAACATGCATCGATTATTTTTCAAAATTTCTAAAATTACCCTGAAATAGTAAATATAATTCAAAAATAAAAAAATACATTCCGGATAAAAAAATCCGGAACACAAAATTAAAAATATATTTTGGACAAAAATTTCCAGAATTAAAAAATGTGTTCTGGATATTTAATATTTTCGGATAAAAGGTTTCATAAACAATTTTTATTTACACCCTTCTTTATCTGAGGTTATTTTCGTCATTTCGAAAGGGTATTTTTGTCATTTTCAATGCCAGGTTGGGTGTATGTTGGAATTGATATGGTGCAGGGAGTATTTGCCCATATCTTTTTACTTAGTTTTCAACATGGGGTTTTTGAATGGAGTGCTTCTTCCTGCACCTCCATCCCTTCTTCAGCCACCTCCACACACTTTTAAAATTCTAAAATTGTCCTTCAGTAAAAAAGATAAAAATAGAAAATTTGTTTTACCTTTCTTCGCATAGTGAAAACGAAGGTGTTTGGTCCTTGGTGCTTGGTGCTTGTTGTTGCTGTAGTCGTGGTGATAGTGGTGCTTGTGGTGGTAGTGCCAGTGGTAACCGTGGTGGTGGTCTTCACGGCTCGTATTCTCAGGTTGTCATTCTCAGGTCGTCATTGTAAGGTAAGTCTTCGGTGCTTTAAACACTTATTTCCTCGGATTGGGTTAATACGCTAGATCACCGGATTGTATAATCCATAACAATTTAAGTAATGAACTTCATGTTATCCACCCCTATAATCCGGAATGTTTTTACAATCCGTAAGACAACATTAAAGTGATCCGGATTAGTTAAACCGGAGGTATACCCGGATCCAGAACAAACATACTCACTTTTTCGAATTGTGTAATCCAGTACAAAATGAACTATGGATTACATAATCCGGAAGTCATTTTAGAACTTCAAATATGACTTATGGATTATGTAATTTGGAATGCAATTTACTGTTTTAATTTGACTTATGGATTACACAATCCGGAAGTCACTTTGAAGTTGTGAAATGCATTACAGATTATCTAATTTGGAAGGTACTATTTGACTTATGGATTACACAATCCGGAAGGGTAATTGACTATTGTTTTTATTTTGCATACTTTTGTGAATTTATGAAAATTAGAATAAAATAGAAATTTATGTTTTATGAATGAAGGTGTAAGTATGGACATGGAGGTTGGATTGATTACAAAAAGATCGGATGAAGTAGAAATGATATATATGGAAGAATTAATGAATTCTATGCATCAACATGAATTAGTTGAAGAGGATTATGGTACTCATTTTACAACAGATGAGGTGAATAAAATTTCATTCTATTTATGTTTATTGCTTTATAATTTGAAGAAGTGATTTTTTAATATTGTTGGAATAACTTTGTGTAGGTTTTTCCTTCGCGAGATGACTTACTTGAATGGGTCCATAGGGTTGCTTATAGACTTGGTTTTGTTATTGTCATTATTAGGTCTGACATAGCAAATGGAAAGCAAGGGAGAAAAACATATGTCTTGTTAGGCTGTGAAAGGGGGGTAGTTACAAAAAGTACAAGGATGGTTTGGAGGTTAGTGTAACTAGTACTCGAAAATGTCAATATCCCTTTAAATTGCGAGGTAAACCCGTTGGAAAGGGTCAAGGTTGGGTACTTAAGGTAATATGTGGTACTCATAATCATGATTTGTATGATACATTAGTTGGTCATCCATATGAGGGCAGATTAAAAGCGAATGAACATTCCATGCTTATTGATATGACTAAAAGCATGGTTAAACCGAGTAACATACTACGTACTTTGAAGGAGAATAATGAGGATAATATGACAACAATAAAGCAAGTATACAATGCAAGATACTCAAAAAAAAGATCAGTTAGAGGACCATGAACTGAATTACAACAGTTAATGATGTTGTTAGACCGTGACAACTATCTTCACTAGAGTACGTGTCATGAGTCTTCCAATATTGTTACTGATATTTTTTGGACTCATCCTGATGTTGTGAAACTTTTGAATGCATTTAACATTGTATTCTTGATGGATACGACTTACAAAATAAACAAATATTGACTGCCTTTGCTTGAGATTGTTGGTGTGACTTGTACAGGTTTGTCCTTTTCTGCTGGTTTTGCATTCTTATCTAGCGAGAAGGAAAAGAACTTCATATGGGCACTACAAAAATTTAGAGGGTCACTTTTGACATCGCATGTAGGGCCTGAAGTCATTGTTTGTGATAGAGATCTGGCTTTGATGAATGTCATCAATATTGTGTTTCCTAAAGCAAGAAATCTTCTTTGTCAGTTTCATATCAATAAGAATTTTAAAGCAAAGTGTAAAATGTTGGTTGATTCTGTCGAGGCTTGGAAAGTTGTGATGGATTCATGGAGGACTATCATTGACTGTACATATATTGCTAAATTTGATGAGTTTGTTAAAAGTTTTGAAACTATTTGTTCCCCGTGGCCATTACTTGTTGAATATGTGGAGAACACATGGATTATTCCGCACAAAGAAAAATTTGTAAAGTGTTGGACAGATTTGTTAATGCATTTGGGAAATACAACCTCAAACAGGTATATCAATGCCTTTACTTTGTTTAGAACATGTATAATATCTAATTGTTTTATGTTTTATACTTATACAGGGTTGAATCAGGACATTGGTCTTTGAAACGAATATTACAAAATAGCATGGGAGACTTGTGCTCATGTTGGGATGCTATCAAGCATGTTATTATACTTCAACATAACGAAATCAAGGCATCCTTTGAAATGAGTCTACATGTGATAGGACACACATTCAATGTTTAGTTGTATAAAATGTTGGTTGGCTTTGTATCTAAACATGCTTTGATTCTCATTGCTGAAGAGTTTTATCGAGTCAATGATGTGGGGTTTGATAGTGAATGTTGTGGATGTGTACTTAGACGAACTCACAGATTACCATGTGCTTGTTAATTAGCCAGATATGCTATGGGTGTCATTCCTCTTAATGAAGTTCATGATATGTGGACGAGACTAAGCTTTTCAGATTTATCTGAATGTGATTCATCATCTGAGTTGTCAATTCAACAAGAATGGGATGTCATTTTATCCCAGTTCAAACAAGTTGAATTGTGTGGCAAAGTGACAATTAAAAACAAGTTGCGTGAAATTTCCTACCCATACATGACAACATTATGTGCACCACTTAATGTAGTTAAGACAAAACGATCCCAAAAGAGTCAAGCAAAAAAATTTCAGAGGTCTACAAAATGCATCCCTTCATATTTTGAGCATGTAGATCGCATCTATATTGTAAACGATAGCTCATCATCTTTGAAGACTCATAAGGGAAAGGTTAAGGTGACGACCAACACCAATGCAATTCCCATGCTTAATCAATTTCATCCGAAATGTCACCCTTATATTTTGGATGTAATAAATGTTAAAGCGGATGGACATTGTGGATTTCGTGCTATTGCCTCCTTGCTGGGGATGGGTGAAGAGTCATGGCCACTTATCAGAATGGTTTTATTCAAAGAAATATCTCAGTGGCGTGAAGAATACGCAACATTGTTAGGTGGTCATCAACGGGTAGAACATATCAAGAGATCCCTACTAGTGGATGAGTTGTCAATGGTAAGTGTATATTCATAAGAGTCATGTGCATTGATTAATTGAACTTGTATGCTATCTAATTTCATTATTCTATTTTGCAGGCTAGTGTTGACAAATGGATGACAATACCGGATATGGGATACTTAATAGCAAGCAGATACAATATTATCTTAGTCTGTTTGTCTTTGAAACAAAATATTACTATTTTCCCATTGCGTACTGCACCCCCTACCAATGTTAGTCTACACCGATTACTTGTATTGGCCATGTATATGATTCACACTTTATGCAGGTAAAAATGGTTGATGATTGTCCCATACCTACCGCTGACATTTTATGGTGTACACATTGTTACCCAGAGGCAAGGTTATGGTATATTACGTTGGTCGGATGCAATCTTTTACCCAATTAATTAGTATTAGTCTGACATATGTGAACATTGGAGACGATTGATGTAGACATAATTTATTATGTGGGGTTCTTATTCATAATTTATTACTTAACTTCTGATTCATAATTTATTACTTCAGTTCCGATTCATAATGAATTCGTGTTTATGTCAGATAAAAATAAAATAGCAAACACTACAACATAAATTAATTAAACCATACTGTACACCTACAAAGTTACTATTATTACAATCATGTAATAAAAAAAATATCAACAACGTCCACGAACATTACGTGATCGTCTAGTGTACACCGCCTCGTCATCTGTCACGTTTCGGGCTAAATGCAGCGCTGCCTCTGTACTCTCATATGCGTCAGTGCCTTCAGTGACCTGACGACAATCTATCATGCATTGGAGAATACTAATAATGCGCCTAAATATACCTTGCACCAACTTTAAAATAAATTAAACTTCTCAAATATATTGTTTAATCACATAACAATAAAAAAAGAAAACTTACCGAATGTGCACGCTCATCTTGAGACGAGAGACTTGTCTGCTCAGCATTTGGACTATGAAGGCGACGACGTGGTACAACACTGGGTAGATCTCCAAGCTCACCTCTGCGAATGTATGGGTGTGACACTGTCCTGAACCAAGACATGTACTCAGGAACACATGCAGATGGACTAGAAGCAACTATCAAACCTATCACCAAGTGGTAATCAAATTTCAACCACCTTTGATCAATGACATGTGCACCAGGACTCTAGTCGGCATCGGTGATGGTGGAATGCTCTGCTCATAGCCAAATTGACGCAACACACGCTCGAGCATATGTCTCTGTGATAAGCTGCCCAATCGTAGGTGACCCGAGAATAAATAAATGGTCTCAAATGGCCTGCTCAATATGTGGTCCTCATACGGAGTCCAGATAACGTCATCGTGTGTGAGCCCATCCAACTGCACCTGCACATCACCAACCGCACAAATCTGATGGTCAACATATGAGGATGTACCTCGTCATATGAGGGATTAATATCCCTTCTTCCCATGCCCGAGAAGTGCTCATAAATCTATGCCCGCGTAATTCAATCATATTAATTATAAAATATTTAATACAAAAAATTATGGAATGTAACATGTGATTGCTAATTATTTGTATGGTTTCATACCTGAACAAGTGTCACACAACTGCCCAACTGCTTTGTGTTAAAGTAGGAGGCATCCCTCAACTGCTCATATAGATGTGTAAGTGCTGCTACTCCCCATGCGTATCCACCGCACATACGAAGATTGTTGAATAACAACAAGTATGAAAAAGATACAAATGTGGCACTTTTATCTGCAAAAATAGTGCATCCAACCACATGCAACAAGTAAGCTCTAGCAGCACACTCCCAAGCCTCTTGAGCGCAACATCCCGCATATATATCTCGAAGCCAACTCAATCGTACATGGACGCCTCGACACTACTGTTGAACCAAGTGGTGTTCATGCTTTGAAGAATCCAAACCCTTTGAAGGATGATGAAGCCTTTGTAGTGCTTGGTGTTGCTGTGCTGGTTTAGTATAATTCTGGGGTAGTTTGAATATTGTAATCCACCCCTTGATCGAATGTAAAGCATAAGCATCTCAATCTTTGTGAAAGTAAAATGTTTTCAAACTAAGTTAAAACAACCGATTGTTTTGTCGAAACAACCGATTGTTTATACTTAGATGTTTTTAGAAAAGATTGAAAACTGTTTTTAAAATGGTTGAACTGTTAAGAACCAAAACAACCGATTGATTCGAAGAAACAACCGATTGTTTGTTTTGGGACCATAACAGAAAAACTGTTTTATCTTTGACTGAGCATTAAATGATTTAACTGCTTACGCTCCAGTCATTAAATGCTTTGACTAATATTTTAATGCAATTTAAGAGTTTGTTAAGATTTGATAACAAACTACATCTTTGAATAAATTCAGAAAAACAGATTTGACAATTAATCTTTGACAAGTTTTTGCTAAGAGTTTTTGAGTTTTTCAAAGAAGCTGAGATTGCTGAAAGTTTGTGATTGATCAAAGTTGTGGAATAGGATTCTGCTTGTATTGATTTCAGATTTTCTTCTGTAACAAGTTTAATCCGTGTACTCTGTGAAACAAGTTTCGTTTCTGTGTTTGCTGAGATTGGCTGTGTGTTCTTGAGGGGATCAAGATCAGCAATCTTAGTGTTGGTGTGTTGGCCAAGGAGAGTGTGTGTCTTGAGGTGTTCAAGGTCATTCTCTTGGTTGTTGTGTAAGTGATCAAGTTGTGGTTGCTTAGTGGATTTCCTCAGGGTTTCTGAGAAGACTGGATGTAGCTCTGGATTTGGAGTGAACCAGTATAAACATCTGTGTACAATCTCTCTATCCCTATCTCTTTAAATTCAGTTTTGTTTGTTGTTTACTGGTATAAACAACCGATTGTTTCTGTGAAACAACCGATTGTTTTTCTGGTACTGCTGTTTTGTTTGTTGTTTTTGGTAAACTGAATTTCTTATCAATTGTTTCCTGAGATAAATTCATTCTTGTTTCCAAAGTTTGCGAAAATCTTCTTTAAACAATTCACCCCCCCCCCCTTTAGTTTAAAGCCATCCATTCTAACAATTGGCATCAAGAGCTTGGTTCTTGAAAGTTATTCAAGTAGATCCTAAAAAAATTTTATGGCTGATAGACTACCTTTTGCGGAAGGTGCTTCAATTAACAGACAACCTCTGTTTGGTGGTTTGAACTACCAATTTTGGAAAGTGAGAATGAAAATATTTATGGAATCACTTGACAAAGGAATTTGGGATGCAATTGAAAATGCTCCTTTTGTCCCAAAGTTTGAAAAAGATGGTTCTGTCATTGAGAAGCCATGGTCTCAATGGACTGATGCAGAAAGCAAAAAGGCCAAATTTGATTGCATTGCCAAAAATATTATAACCTCTGCTTTAAATTCTAATGAGTTTTTCAGGGTCTCGCAATGCAAATCATCAAAAGAAATGTGGGACACTTTGGAAGTCACTCATGAAGGAACAAATGAGGTGAAGAGGGCTAGAAAGCATGCTCTAATCCAAGAGTATGAGATGTTTAGAATGCTTAAAGGAGAAACAATTGCTGAGGTGCAGAAAAGATTCACGCACATCATCAATCACCTTATGAGCCTTGACAAGACCTTTGATAAAGAAGAGCTGAACATCAAGATCTTGAAATGTCTTGATAGAGCATGGCAACCCAAGGTAACTACCATTTTCGAATCTAAAGATCTAACATCATTAAGTGTTGCTTCTTTGTTTGGAAAGCTTAGGGAACATGAGTTAGAGATGAATAGACTCAATGTTCAAGAGAGTGAAGATAAGCACACAAGGAGCATAGCCTTAAAAGCATCCAAGCACAAAGGGAAACAAGATTCTAGTGATGAAAGTGATGAGGAAAACCTTAGCTTGCTGTCAAGAAAGTTCAGCAAATTCCTAAAGAGAAACCGCAACAAAGACAACAACAAAGATAGGTATGGAAACAAGAAATCAAATGATTTTAATTCCAATAACTATACTTGTTTTGGTTGTGGTGAGCAAGGTCATATAATGGCAGATTGTCCAAACAAGAGCAAGGAGAAAAAGTCTAGCTACAAGGAGAAGAAAGGCAAGACAAAAAGAGCCTACATAGCTTGGGATGAAAATGAGGTGTCATCATCAAGTTCTTCATCAAGTGAAGATGAAAAAGCAAACATATGCTTGGTAGCTGAAAATGATGATGAATCTTGCAGCTCAAGTGAGGTAAGTTCATGTGCTTCCTTAAATGAACAAAACTATAGTGAATTACTTGAAGCTTTTCAAGAAACACATGATGAAGCTAATAGATTGGTTCTTTCAAACAACCGATTGAAAGATCTTAACAGTTGGCTTGAAAAGAGAGTTAAATCACTTGAAAAAGATCTGGAAAAAGCAAAAAGTGATTTTGAAAAATTAGAAATACATTTCAAAAACTCTTCTTGCAAGTGTGATACTCTTATTTGTGAAAATTGTGAAAACCTTGAAAAGAAAGTGCACTATCTTGTAAGTACTGTGGATAAGCTTTCGAAAGGAAAATCTAACTTTGAGAATGTCTTGGCATCTCAAAACTGTGTTTTTGGAAGGGCTGGTTTAGGCTTTAATCCACAAAACAAACAAGATAAGTTTTCAAAAAGTTTTTCAAGAAAGCCAGAAAAACAACCAATTGTTAACACGAAACAACCAGTTGTTACATGCTTTTACTGCATGAAGAAAGGTCACTCTGTTAGGTTCTGCAAAATAAGGAAATATTCTGTTCCAAGAGGTTTTATGAAATGGATTCCTAAGGGATGTGAAGTTTCTAACTGCAAAGAAAAGTCAAAAGGACCCAAATTTGTAAGGGGACCAAATCTTGTTGCTTAAAATCTTCCTTTGTAGAAAAACTAAAAGAAAAAGGAGGGACTGAGTCATCTGATCAAGCTCATGAAGAAAAAGACAGTCTTTGAAGCTGAATCAATGCTATGCACAAGACCTCAACAGTGAAAAAAGGCTTCTTGATCATAAAGCAAATGGCTCAATGAAGAATTAACATAAGGATAAGACTTTCCTTTATTTGTTCTTAATTTTTTTTAAAGTTCTTTCTCATGGTTAAAAATCTTCTTGATATGCTTAATGTCATCTACCTTGATCTCTTTCTGCTCATGGTTAAAATTCAAATTCAGTTTTAACTGCTGCAGAAAAACAACTGATTGTTTCTTCGAAACAACCGATTGTTTTGGGTCTGACAGCACTGTGAAGAAATCCTTTTAATTGATATTTTGAATTTCTATCCGTTGCAGATCAATTCAAAGAGAGAATCTTGGTCAAATAATCTGTGTTGAAAGTTGATCACGTTCAGAGAGAAGTTACAACTGTCATAAAGGAAAATATTCCAAAATCTTGGAAATTCAAGAGCCTTAATGACTAGTCAAAAATCACATGTGAAGACCATGTGTTTTTCAGCTTTTTCTGACGTTTTCTGTGCAAGGCAGGGTCAAGTCTTCTCTTTCTGAAAAAAACAGGTACCCACTAATGAAATTGAATTCAAATTAATTCCTTCTTTTGCTATAAAATCTGGTGCAACTGATCTCTTCAAAAAGAACAACCAATTGCAACATCTCTTGAAAAAATCTGTGAAGAGAGCTCTTCTCTGTTTTTCTTTCTCTGCCATCATAGAATCAACTCCTCCCACCTCAAAGAGAGTCAAAACCAGGGTTGTAAGGTCTGGAGGAAGGCTAGAAGGCTGGTTTTCTGGAGACAATGATCTTATTGAGAGGTATAGGTTTGAAACAAGCACCAAAGTGATAAACAACCCCAAGGTTGTGTGCTTTGATTGGCTGAAAAGCCAAAAGCTTGATAATGTAAGGAGGCTGCTCAAAGATCAATCTCTCATAAAGTTCCTGGAGATGAAGGGAAACATCTACCCAGATTTGGTGAGGGTGTTCTACACAAACCTAAAGTTTGAGGGAAACAATCTAGTTTCTCATGTGAAAGGTGTAGAAATGGAGATAACTCATGAAGTATGGACTGTTGTTGCTGGTCTCAAGTTCTCTGGCCTTAGAATCAACAAAGGAAATCTTGGTGTAGTGGAGGATTTTAACAAAATCCAATATTACAGAAGTTGCTTGAAGAATCAACATGCTCAAGTGAGAACATGCTCGGTTGGAGGTCTTAGGCTTGATGAAAGATTGCTTGCTCTCATTGTGACTTGGATTCTAACTCCAAGGGGGAGTAATCATTTTGTTCTTACTAAGGAAGATCTAGTATATATTTTTTGTATCATGAAGAAGATCAAAATCAATTGGATCCACATCATCAAAGAGCACATGCAAAAGGCTATGAGGTTAAGTGACTATCACTATCCATATGTTGTTTTAGTATCTAAATTTCTACTCTATTTTGAAGTGAACCTTGAAGATGAAACTTCTGAGTTGGTCAAGTTAACTCAAGAGTTGAACAATGGATCACTCAGCAAAATGGATTTTACCAAAGTAGGTGGAAAATGGATTAGCAAAGATGGTGACCATGATGCCTCAACTAGTGTTGCTGCTGATCTTGAACAAGATGAACCTGCTGATATGGATGTTCAACATGAAGATCCAACTGAAAATTATCAAAATGCTGGACCTAGTGTTGGTGCTGGAAATCAGGAAGATGGAATGTCAACCATGTCTTCTTTTGAAAGATACATGGTCAATAGGCTTGATCGTTTTGGGGAGAACCAAAGGAATCTTCATAATCTGTGTGTAAGCAACTTCCAGAACATTGATAACAGATTCAACAGCATGGATGCACGATTCATGTCTTTGGATGAACAGATTGAGGCTGTCCAGAACCAAATCTTTGATCTTCAGTTTGCTGATGATGAAGAATGAAGGAAAAACAACTGATTGGTGCATCGAAACAATCGATTGTTTTTTGTGCTTATATCTGGCTTTTTTTTAAATTTTCTTTCTTTCTGTTGTTGCTGGTTTAATTCTGATGTAATCAAAACAATTATCTCTTATTTTATCTCTTCTTTTGTCTATTTGTGAAGACAAATAGAGGGAGATTTATATGTTGTGTTTAAGTTTTTGTTTTTTTTTAGTTGATAAAACAGTTTAGATGAGTAATATTTTCTGATATTTTGCTCTGAATTCTATTACTGTTTATCTATACTAACTAAATATTAGAAGTTCTATGTTTTGCTTAAAACTGTATCTTGCAGGAACTGCTTCAGATTCAATCAAGTACAACACAAGCATCAAAGATTTGTCTTCATCAAATAGGGGGAGATTGTTGAACCAAGTGGTGTTCAAGCTTTGAAGAATCCAAACCCTTTGAAGGATGATGAAGCCTTTGTAGTGCTTGGTGTTGCTGTGCTGGTTTAGTATAGTTCTGGGGTAGTTTGAATATTGTCATCCACCCCTTGATCGAATCTAAAGCATAAGCATCTCAATCTTTATGAAAGTAAAATGTTTTCAAACTAAGTTAAAACAACCGATTGTTTTGTCGAAACAACCGATTGTTTATACTTAGATGTTTTTAGAAAAGATTGAAAACTGTTTTTAAAATGGTTGAATTGTTAAGAACCAAAACAACCGATTGATTCGAAGAAACAACCGATTGTTTGTTTTGGGACCATAACAGAAAAACTGTTTTATCTTTGACTGAGCATTAAATGATTTAACTGCTTACGCTCCAGTCATTAAATGCTTTGACCAATCTTTTAATTCAATTTAAGAGTTTGTTAAGATTTGATAACAAACTACATCTTTGAATAAATTCAGAAAAACAGATTTGACAATTAATCTTTGACAAGTTTTTGCTAAGAGTTTTTTAGTTTTTCAAAGAAGCTGAGATTGCTGAAAGTTTGTGATTGATCAAAGTTGTGGAATAGGATTCTGCTTGTATTGATTTCAGATTTTCTTCTGTAACAAGTTTAATCCGTGTACTCTGTGAAACAAGTTTCGTTTCTGTGTTTGCTGAGATTGGCTGTGTGTTCTTGAGGGGATCAAGATCAGCAATCTTAGTGTTGGTGTGTTGGCCAAGGAGAGTGTGTGTCTTGAGGTGTTCAAGGTCATTCTCTTGGTTGTTGTGTAAGTGATCAAGTTGTGGTTGCTTAGTGGATTTCCTCAGGGTTTCTGAGAAGACTGGATGTAGCTCTGGGTTTGGAGTGAACCAGTATAAACATCTGTGTACAATCTCTCTATCCCTATCTCTTTAAATTGAGTTTCGTATGTTGTTTACTGGTATAAACAACCGATTGTTTCTGTGAAACAACCGATTGTTTTTCTGGTACTGCTGTTTTGTTTGTTGTTTTTGGTAAACTGAATTTCTTATCAATTGTTTCCTGAGATAAATTCATTCTTGTTTCCAAAGTTTGCGAAAATCTTCTTTAAACAATTCACCCCCCCCCCCCCCTCTAGTTTAAAGCCATCCATTCTAACAACTACCTCATCTCAACCTTCCCACGAGTCTCATCCACCCCTAGTAACTCAGTTAAAATAGTTGTAGCTCTGTTGTACTCTTAGGGCACATACGTAGGGAATTGACCCAAAATGGGGAGGTGTAAAAGTGATGACACATCATCAAGTGTGATGGTCATCTCACCTATGGGAAGGTGGAAGGAGTTTGTCTCAGCATGCCACCTTTCAACAAAGGCTGAAATCAGCCCCCTGTCCCCCACCTCATAGCTTATATTGCACAGACTAAATAATCCAGAATTTTGTATAAGAACCTCAATCTCAGCATGAGGCATCCCAAATTTACGTAATTTCCTACCGTGGGATACCAATTTAAGTTCTCCCTGATCCTAATACAAAATTTGTATATATTTAATATAATTAAATCAATTTAAACAATAATTAACAAAGACAATTTAATTGAATATTTTTTCGTTCTTACCTCACCCTACCAAAGCTTAACAGCAACATGGTCAGCAAAATTTACCAGCAAAGACATATCAGAAGGTCCTCCAGGAAATCCTTCTCCCTGGTCCACTTGCCCATCACCATGCAATTCTTGTTGATTGTCATTATCAATATGAACATCAACACCAACTCTTTCCTCCACAACACCTCGATCTCTTCTACGCACGGATGTCATTGGTCTTGTTCAGTCATGACCCTGAGATCCACCACCTTTTGTTTTAGCCATATCTGTCATAGGTGAACCATGGCACATAATCTAAAAAAAAATTCTTCAACGGGAAACAAAATAAACTAAACACGGATTGCATAAGTGAAACTCCAAAAAAAAGTCACTTCCAGATTAGCTAATCTGAAATCCTAAAATTAATACAACCGGATTACCTAATCTGAAACCAACTTAAACAACAACACTAATACATAATCCGAAACATTCAAAAACACATACCGGGGAACTAATTAAACACTACCGGATTATTTAATCCGAAAACCTATGTAATCCGGAACTCACGCAATTTGGAACTATTGAAAAAGACTACCGGATTATTAAATACGGAACCTAACTACACACTACCGGATTTAAGAATCTGTATGATGCGGAACAAAGACAATGCAGTCTTTACAACAGTTCCTCTACAAAGAATCCAAAACTAACCTTTTCAGTGTTGGATGAAGAGGCTCAATGCTTGAACAGTGATTTGGATTTTAGAATGGAAGTGAGTGGTGCTGCTTTGAAGGGGAGGATGGGGGCTGCTGGGAGAGGATGAACGTTTGTTGGTGGTTTGAAGAAAATGAGGTGAACGTGTTGGTTCTTTGAAGGAGAGGGGTGGGTGTCGTCGCGCTTCTGCTGCTGCTGGATGAAAGGAGGCAAAGTGTTAAAACAAAATGTGAAAAGGTAAAATTAGGTTTACTTTTAATTTTTTAATATTATTTTACTGAGGGGCATAATAATAAAATCAAGTTTACTATGGGGGTGGCTGAAGAAGGGATGGAGGTGCAGGAAGAAGCACTCTTTTGAATGTTTGAGTTTAGTTAAGTTTATTACAAGCCAGACAGCTTCTTCCTGCACCTCCATGATTTCTTCGGGCACCTCCATAAAGTTTTAAAATACCAAAATTATCCTTCAGTAAAAAGATAAAAATGAAAATGTTGTTTGTTTGCGAGTGAAAAAAAAAAGAAGTTACTTCGTGTGGTGGGGTGCAGCGCTCAAGCTCGAGTGGTGGTTGTCCTTGAAGTGGTGTTGGAGATGGTGTTGGAGGTGGTGCTTGAAAAGGTGATTGAGGTGGTGCACGGTGGTAGGTAGCAGCGGTGGTAGGTGGTGTTGGTATTGTCACCGTTGGTGAGGTCGTCATTCTCATACTCTGGTAAGTTCTCTTTCTCATTCTTTTGCCTTAAATAATTATTTCCGCATTAGTTAATCTGATGGATCAACGGATCACACAATCCGGTGCCTAAGTAAAGCGTTTCGGATTAGATAATTCCTGTGCATACCAGATCCGGAACCTGCCAAAGTCATACTTGTGTAATCCAGTACCAAATGAACTATGGATTACACAATTCGAAAGTGATTTTAGAACTTTCAATATGCCTTACATATTACGTAATCTGGTACTCATTTTGCTATATGAATTTCAATTACATATTACACAATTCAGAAGACATTTGGAACATCAAACATGACTTACAGATTACATAATCTGGAAGTCATTTTGCTGTGAAAATTTTGACTTATGGATTACACAATCCGGATGTCACTTAAAATGACTTACGGATTACATAATTCGGAATTCATTATGTTGTTAAAATTTGAGTTATGGATTATACAATACAGAAGTCATGTTTAAGTTGTCAATTACAAAATCTTTGAAAGTGAATGTTATTTTTGTTTTGCATACTTATGTGAATTTATGGAAATTATAATAAAATGAAAATTTATGTTTTATGAATGAAGGTGTAAGTATGGAAGAATTAATGAATTATGTGCATCATGGATTTTTTGAAGGGGACTATGGTATCCATTTACAACAGATGAGGTGAATAAAATTTCATTTCATTCATGTTTATTGCATTATAATTTAAGAAGTGATTTTGTAATATTGTTAGAATAACTTTGTGTAGGTGTTTCCTTCGCGAGAAGACTTACTTGAATGGGTCTGTAGGGTTGGTTATGGACTTGGTTTTGTTATTGTCATTATTAGGTCTGACATAGCAAATTGTAAGCAAGGGAGAAAGACATGTCTTGTTAGGATGTGAAAGGGGGGTTATAGAAAGTACAAGGATGGTTTGGAGGTTAGTGTAACTGGTACTCGAAAATGTCAATGTCCCTTTAAATTGCGAGGTAAACCTGTTGGAAAGGGTCAAGGTTGGGTAATTAAGGTAATATGTGGTACTCATAATCATGATTTGTATGATACATTAGTTGGTCATCCATATGCAGGCAGATTAAAAACGAACGAACATTCAATGTTTATTGATATGACTAAAAGCATGGTTAAGTCAGGTAACATTCTACGTACTTTGAAGGAGAATAATAAGGATAATATGACAACAATAAAGCAAGTATACAATGCAAGATACTCGTACAAGAGATGAGTTAGAGGACCAAGAACTAAATTACAACAGTTAATGATGTTGTTAGACCGTGACAATTATCTTCACTGGAGTACGGGTCATGAGTCTTCCAATATTGTTAGTGATATTTTTTGGACTCATCCTCATGCTGTGAAACTCTTGAATGCATTTAACATTGTATTCTTAATGGATACAACTTACAAAACAAACAAATATCGGCTGCCTTTGCTTGAGATTGTTGGTGTAACTTGTATAGGTTTGTCCTTTTTTGCTGGTTTTGCATTCTTATCTAGTGAGAAAGAAAAGAACTTCATATGGGCACTACAAAAATTTAGAGGGTCACTTTTGACATCGCATGTGGGGCCTGAAGTCATTGTTTGTGATAGAGATCTTGCTTTGATGAATGCCATCAATATTTGTGGCAAAGTGACAATTAAAAACAAGTTGCGTGAAATTGCCTATCCGGACATGACAACATTATGTGCACCACTTAATGTAGTTAAGACAAAAGGATCCCAAAAGAGTCAAGCAAATAAATTTCAGAGGTCTACAAAACGCACCCCTTCATATTTTGAGCATGTAGATCGCATCCATTTTGTAAATGATAGTTCATCATCTTTGAAGACTCGTAAGGGAAAGGTTAAGGTGACGACCAACACTAATGAAATTCCCATCCTTGATCAATTTCATCTGAAATGTCACCCTTATATTTTGGATGTAATAGATGTTAAAGTTGATGGACATTGTGGGTTTCGTGCTATTGCCTCATTGTTGGGGATGGGTGAAGAGTCATGGTCACTCATCAGAACGGATTTATTCAAAGAAATATCTCAGTGGCGTGAAGAATACGCAACATTGTTAGGTGGTCATCAACGAGTAGAAGATATCAAGAGGTCCTTACTAGTGGATGAGTTGTCAGTGGTAAGTGCATATTCATAAGACTCATGTGCATTGATTAATTGAACTTATATGCAATCTAATTTCATTATTGCATTTTACAGGCTAGTGTTGAAAAATGGATGACAATACCGAATATAGGATACTTAATAGCAAGCAAATACAATATTATCTTAGTCTGTTTGTCATTGAAACAAAATATTACTATTTTTCCATTGTGTACTGCACCCCCTACCAATGCTAGTCTACACCGATTACTATGTATTGGTCATGTGTATGATTCACACTTTGTGCAGGTAAGGTTATTACTCAACACGTTATTTATATTCCTGTGTTTGCTAATTTCCATTTGTGGTCTACTTGGTCATCATTCTGTAATTCTTGTTCATTGTCATTATCAATATGAACATCATCACCAATCCTTTCCTCGACACCATCTCGGTCTCTTCTACGGACGGATGATGTCTGTCTTCTGCGATCATGATCCTGAGATCCACCACCTCTAGTTTTTGCCATATTTATCCACAACACAATTTGAATTTCAATTATTTACAAATAATAAATAATATAATCATGAATTTGTGTACATAATATAAAATTTAAAAAATTTTTTACCAAGTGGGTTGGAAACTAAATACATAACAAAAACACAAAAATCGCAACTTGGAAAGAACACTATCAGATTACATAATCTGAAATACTAATTACACAATGTACATACCGAAGTATTTAATTCGGAACATGTTTAATCCTAAACTGAATTACGTAATCCAGAATTATTTAAATACCTAAACCGAATTACGTAATTCAGAATTATTTAAATAACCTAAATCGGATTTCGTAATCTGGTATTACTGTACATTCTCAAATGTACCGGATTACATAATTTGGTGCCTATTAAGAAAAAACGCAGGTTTCAAACGGATTACACAGTGAGTACTGAATTACACAGCAACACAAACGGATTACATAATGAGTACCAGATTACACAGCAGCACAAACGCAGATTTTAAAAGCAATGCAAAATCAGTAAAATTAAATTTACTAACCTATGAAGAGGGCACTTGTGGATGTGTGAGTGATAGAGAATATGGGGTTTAGAGAAATTTGAGAGATGAAGAGAAAGAAAAACCTTGAAATGGGAGGGGGGTGGTGCAGTGCCGTGGAAGGGAAATAGAAGAAGAGGCACGGTGAAGGTGAAAGTGAAATTTAGATTAAATGTTAAAATGTAGGTTAAAATATTATTTTAATTTTTTAATATTTTTACTGAAGGTATATTAATAAATGTGTTTTTAGTATGTGGTGGGAGAAGAAGTCATGGAGGAGATGCAGGAAGAAGCTCTCTACAAGCCATGACTCTCGCCTCCTTTACGAGGAATGCAATAAAATAAAATAAAAACTTATAATGAAGAGTATACATGGATGATGTAATCCTTATTAGGATTCTAGAAAATTGTGGTCCTACAAATTCTTATATATCTTCATAATTAAGATTAAAATCCTACAACCCATACCTAAAATTTCTTACAACTTTCTATAATCTTTAGTTTTTAATATATTGCATATTATATTTCAAAATGTAATCCTTTCTAACTTAATTTGTCTATTGAATATTTTTTTAAATAATTTATACTTTAATTCTCTACTGAATTTTAAAAAAAAATCATTTCTAATTTAACTTCAACATGCAGTGCTAAGATTTAACTAGTATATGCTAGGAGGCGTTACTTACGCTTTTATTTCTTGTTTTCTATTTTCTATTTTTACATTTTAATTACAAAAGATTGTTTTTCAAATATGTATACATGAAATAAAGAAAAAAAATGTTATTTTCTATTTTTTCTGCATATATATTTAAGAATAACACAAATTTTAAAACAATGTACTTTCATAATTAAAAATGAAAACAGAAAATAAAATCATAAATAAAAGCCCCTTGGAAAATGTATTTAAAGAGAGAAAACGTTAACTGTATTAAAATTGTACTTTCCAAATAAAAATAGCAAAAAGACCTAGTTTTCATTGGGTAGACTTGACCCAGTGATGTAATTAGAGATCATAAGTGGTGGTGAAACTCCTAATAATTTCACTCATTGAACAAATTGGGACTTTTTTTCAATTATTCACATTTTTATCTATCAATACAATAAACTTCAATGTTTTTGTATCTTTCTTTTATTTATCTCTTGACTCTTTCCTAAGCCAAACATAATATTAGCTACTGTATTTCAACAGTTTCATAGAATAATAGTGTAAAAATATGCTTTAAAAAGTATATCATTAGTAGTTTTTGTAAAACTTCTACAATTTTAGTATCTTATCTTCTCAGTTCATTTACTGACTCCAATTGTTACAGTTAAAAACCTGTTTACGAAATGGTTTCAATGGTTTACTCTTTTTTTTAATTTTTTTTTGTATTTTTTAATTTTAATTTCTCTTCCAGTATAATTTTGTCAAGTTCCTCTGCAGAAAAATTTGATCGCAGCTTCACGGGTCAAATTCTTTGCATAAAATACAGTCCAGTTCTTTAGCATAAATCTTATAAAAACAAAAGGATGAAGTATTAAGATAAAGAGATTAATTACAAGATAAATGTTGAATACGTATAAGTTTTAATCGTTAACTAGGTATAAAAATGTTTCATTCAAATATTGATGAAGTACATAAGTCTTGCCCGATCATAAATATAAAAGTCAGGAGCAGAAGAACCTTATAATAATAAATCAAACAATACAAACTACACATGGTAGCAGTTTTCAATGAATACATAAATTGCACTCACACGTAATATTAAGCAACTGATTCACTTTACATACACTCGTCTAGCAAATTTTACAGCTTTTGATGTGAAGATTGATTACCAGTCATCTGCTCCCTTTGTCACACCAACAATAATCGCAATTGTACCCAGAACAGCCTGCCAAAAGTAGTTTCACAAAACCTGGTGTTACCTTCTAATGCTACATGAAACTAACAAGACAAAAAGCTCTGGTAATGTGAAGATAAAAACCAAGAGGTTTAGTAAAAATCCTGTATAACAAAATTCAAGCAAGTAATGGAATAGCTAAAAGAATACAAGAACTTGAGAGAACTGAAACGGGCTTCAAGTGAAAAAGAAGGAAGGATAGAATCACTTACAGCAACTACACAAGCAACATATCCAGGTTTCTCTCGATGGTCTACTCTGGAACAAAGCATAATTATTGCCCCAACGTACCACGGAATACCAGCAAGAAAGAAGCCTAGTATAAACCTTTTACAAAAGCAAAATTTGTTGGAAATCAACAAGCCAATATTAACTTTGAAAGTAAGTGACTCATATCAAGTATGAGAACTAACAATTGATAATTTAAAACGGCTGTGAACACAAATGATGGTTTTAGCATTTTCTAAGATAATACAAAAGAAAATGGAATCATATATTAACCATCTCCTTCATGCCAGAAATCAGTTTAAGATTGAAATGATTCCCCAGGTTCAAGTTCACTGACACTGAAAAAAAATTCTCTAACCAAGGCAAGATATAATACTTTCTATGAGATGTTATTAGCCAAGGTAAATTGAAACATTTTCTGTGAGAAAGTAAAGATAGGCACTGCCTCCTCGTCTCACTTTGCGAATACAGTATGCCAACTTATATGTACAGTGATATGGAAGAATGTTGTCCATACCTTGAAATATCAAGGAAAATATCTACGTGTTCAACCTGATCATAAAATTATCAACATAATGGATTTAACCATCTTAATGGCAAGCGGGGAAGAGGTAGGAAGGGGGTGTCAATAATAAAGAACAGGTGTAGACACCAACACAGAAACTGCTGGAACTTCAAAACCGTTTGTCCAGAAGGTGGCCATGTTCAAAGCATGTCAAATGAGTTGATGTTTGAGAAGGGTCTCAGGAAATGGAAAATCCTATCCCATTTCCTCTTCTCTACCTCTCAAGTTGTAATAAGATTCGTACCCAAGCTCTTTAAATGCAAGCCTAATGAGAAAGCCATGATATTCCAGTTCCAGTAAACAAAAACAATAATGCACTCAAAATTTCAATGTTCCTTGGTGCTGGGGTAAGAAGCCAAAAATAAAAAATAACACTAAAAATAAAATAGAGCATTTTCCACAAGCACAACAGCCAAATTTAAGATTTAAGTTTCAGCAATAAATAAAAATCAACTTTTATTAATGAAAATATCAATGATGATTGGTGATAGAAGATTAAGATAACGTGCAATTATCCAAAACCAGAAGGTTGAAGTTGACATAAACTAAAGAAACACTAGTAACGAAATGCACTACAACAAATACAAAAGAGGACTTCTTTTTGCTACATGGATTTAGCAATATTCACCAACAGAATAGGCTAGGAACGTGCGGCTTTGGATTGTATATTGTTTATATTCATATTAGACAGCTTCAAATGTCACGCACAAAGAGGTCAAGTCAAAATCCTTAATTCCTCATAGTTAGTTATCTCCAACTTATTGCTGACAAGTAGTATGCCACTAAGCAATAAATTTACTTACAGACACCAGGCACAACCAAGGCCACAGCAACCAAGGCGCCGTTCTCTTACAGGTCTTCCTTCAGCAACTGCGTAACCTGAATCAATATCACAGAACAAACCATATCAAAATCTAGCAGACTGGAAAATTAAGCCTGTTACACAACAAAGAGACATGATCATCAAACTCCCACACATCAAATTCTCAATTATAAAAACCAACTGCTCATAATTCTCTCCTAACATAACCAGATTTGTTCTCACCAGACAAATGACGCACAATTTCTTACTATTCAATTTAATGCAACAATACGGATTGCACACAACAAACATGACTCTTGAGCGAATCAGTGTATACAAGTCTTAATGATAATGGTAAGATCATCAAACAGAGTAGATCTAGTCCTTCTAGCAGTCTGTCAACCAACCAGATCTTCCTGTAAACTAACCCTCAACTTCAATCATAGCCAACATCGAATAAGCAAAAACCAGGATCACAGTCAAACCAGTCACCGAATCGATTGAATTCTACAACATCAAATTGCCAACAACATTTTCCGAATCACTCTAGTCACCACACTCGCAACTACTATCAACCTAGATTGATCATACATATTAAGAAAACAAAATCAACCCAAAAGTCACTCACAGAAACCAAGTCAACCCAAGAACAGAAACTTTTCCTCAAACCCCAATTTTCACAAACAAACAATTGACCTAACACTCTTGCAGCACAATCCAAGCAGAACTAAACAAAGCTAAATCCATCTCGAAAGTTCCAATCACTGAACCAACCCATCACACGGATCACCATTTCGGAAACAAAATTTCGCACCTTTCATTGCCAAGCTCAAATCAAACCCAGAAGAATAAATAAAATAAAATAAGAATCAAAGGGGCAGAGCCATACCGGGAACTGCTTGGTATCCCTGGAAGTACGGCGGAAGAGGGGCGGAGTCGACGGCGCCGGGCGGTGGAACAGGTTGCGGAAAACCGATAGCGGGGTGTGGGTTGGGCGGAGGAGGGTAGTTGGCGACGCCTTGGAAGGTGCCATACTGTGGAGGTGGAAAGGGTAGTGGCTGCGGCGGAGGGGGGTGGTGGTGGTGGTGGTGGTGGTCGACGGTGGAGGCTTTGGGGTTGTCTTCATCGGTCATGTTGGTTCTGTTAGGTGGTCTCTCAGAGGGTTTTGACCAGTGCTGAATGGTGGATGGTGCGAGAGAAATGGTTCGATCAGAGCAGTGGGCGTTGTGTTTGTTTGCGGGGAATGAATGAATGAGTGGAAAAGGGATGTGACTTTTTGTTTTGTGGACCCACTTGTATAAATGTTTAGCCAAGAAGTTTTCCCACAAATAATATATTTTCAAAAAAAGAAAATTGCCCAAATACAAGTAAGGACTTTATTTCGCTAAATAGACCATGGTTACGTGGGAATTCCAAAAAATTTTATATGTTTTTAATTAAAAAAATAAAAGAATAAAATAAAAAGTAAAATTTATTTAAAAAAAAAATAATGGTATAATTATCTTTTTGTTTCCTATAGGGTCAATATTCAATTTACTATCATGGTTATTAAAAAATTTAATTTGATCCTAAATTTTTTTTAAATGTATTTAAGTTAGTCCATTCTCTTAACTTTGGACTAACAACGTTAAGTGTTTTCAATGTGGCACGGATAAGTGCAAACATGAAGTGTAATTTGTTGTACACGTAGGTCTCCTCCTCCTCAATTGTCCTTTATCCCCACTGCCTCCCCCACATGCTTCCCTCTCCAACCTGCCTGCACGCTTTTAATGACTTTTTACGGTAAGTGCACCGCGTTGTCATAAGTAATAATGTGTCCCTTAAGAACGAATATCGATCCCACAATGAACAGTTGAATAATAAAATAAAATATTCACTAAATATAAAACAAAACAATAAAAAGTGTATTGAAAGTGGTTGTGCTGGCAATGAACAGACAAAGAATTGGTTGCTTCAAGTTGGAAAAATAGGGATTAGATTTCATCTTTCTCACTCTTATGTATTTTGATTAGCATGGTAACATTATGTTCTTTGATTGCAATTGATGTTCGTATAAAATTCATTTATATTGATTCCTCACATATAAAATTATTAAGAATGTTACATAAAAATAACTTAGAATTCAAGTTCAAACGTAGATAACAATTAACATTTCAATTCTATTCCTAAAACTCAAATATGTTAATTATTGTTGTTTAGGTCAGAACCATAAAAAATACTTTCCAGATGGATTTAAGATTCTAGATCAAGAATTAGAAACAAAACAACAATACCAATAATCAATCAAGAACAAAATATTATACTATATTTAAATATTACCTTAATACATAAGAGTTCAAATCACTCTCAATCCCAAATGGTAGAATTAGCCACTCATGGTGACTATTACACGCAAGAATGACATGAAAAGAAGATTCATAGTGTTTCTCATTGACGACTGCCTCCTCTAATGTTTCCTACACCTCCTATTCTTCCAATTGGATTACAAGTCACTCAATGATGTTTTCCTCTCAATTTGACATCTCAAGGTTGAGCCTCAAACCCTCTATTTAACCTAATTTGCTAGGGTTAGGTGACTTCCTGTGTCGCGCTGAAGGGCTTGTTGATTAAAACATAAAATGGCCCAATGTTTCTAGCGCTTTCTCGCTCAAGCGAGAAAGGCGTCAATTTTTCTCGCTTAAGCGATTTGCTCTGCTGCTGAGTTAGGCTTTTTGTGCGTTCCTAGGCCTTCCAACTTTTTCCTTGTAGCTTATATTATTCCTTTTTAGTCCAATCATCTCCATTCTTCCCTATAAACCTGAAATTAACACCAAATTTGGGAATAAAATGCTTTTATTCTTATAAAGATTATAAAATATGTAAAAATATATAAATTCATAAATTAGGGATTATTTTATATGTATTTTAGAAATTAATACTCATAAGTGCCTATATTTTAATATGAAATATTATTGAAATTAGGCACTTATCAACTCTCCCCAACTTAGAATCTTGTTTGTCCTTAATCAAAGTAAATGAATATATTTGAATTTAAATATCAAAACAGCTTAATTCACTAAACAACAAATTAAATTAGAAACTTATGATGCTTCCAAATTCAAATATAGAAAAATATAGATACAATCTGTTGAATCAAGTGTGTTCAAGCTTTGAAGAATCCAAACCCTTTGAAGGTTGATGGAAGGCAGGATGTGCTTGTTGTTGCTTATGTGTTTTAGAATAGGATCTGAGGTAGATTTTCTGTGTAAATCCACTCTTGATTGAATCCAAAGCTTAAGCATTCTTAAATCTTTTAATTGAAAGTGTTTTTCAAACTAAGTGAAAAACAACATGTTGTTTTGTCGAAACAACCGATTGTTTTATACTTAGGTGTTTTTAAAAAGGTTGAAAACTGTTTTTGATGGTGGACTTGCTGTCAAACCAAAACAACCGATTGATTCGAGTATTCAACCGATTGTTTGTTTTGGTACCATAACAGAAAACTCTTTTGTGCTTTGACTGAGCATTAAATGATTTTATAACTGAATACGCTTCAGTTTTAAATGCTTTGACCAATCTTTGAATGCAATAAATAGTTTGTTCAGATTTTGTAACAAACAAGAAGTTAGTTTTAATCAAAGAAAAACATATTTGAGTTTTTCACTGATTTTGCTTTTGAAGAGTTGAAGTTTGCTTGGATCAAGAGAGTGTGGGATAGGATTTTCATCTTGTATTGATTTCAGATCTTTCTGTAACAAGTGTAATCCTTTTGTACTTTGAAGAAACTCTGTGCGTGGAGCTGAGAAGTGTTGTGTGCTCTTGAGGTTGTCAAGATCAGCATTCTTAGTGGTGTTTGTGCTGAGCCAAAGGAAGTGTGTGTCTTGAGGGGATTAAGGTCTCTTCTTTGGTGGTGTTGTAAGTAATCTAGGGTTGATTGCTTAGTGGATTCCTCAGTGGTTTCTAGGAAGACTGGATGTAGCTCTTGGTTTAAGAGTGAACCAGTATAACTCTGTGTGTACAATCTCTCTATCCCTTGAACTCTTTAAATTCAGTTTATATTTGTGAACTGGTATAAACAACCGATTGTTTCTGCGAAACAACCGATTGTTTTTCTGGTGTTGTGCTAAATTGCTTTGTGTTTTTGGCAAACTAATTTCTTAATCAAGTTTTCTCGAAGTAATTTCATTCTAGACTTAAAAGTTTGTGAAAACCCTCTTTAAATCATTCACCCTCCCTCTAGTTTAAAGCCATACATTCTAACACAATCAACTTGCAGGATCAAATCAAAACAAATAAATGACAATTCATCAAGTAAATTCTTCTCATATGCTCACAAGTAAGTGTTTCTCTCTATATTCACTAAATCATAACAAATCACAGTTGCTTTTCATTTCATGTTCAAATCACAAACATATTAGAAACATGAATTTTGAGGTCTTTTCCAGGGTTGTAATAAAGTTGGGTTTCCAAAAAATATTGGTTTTTTCAAATAACAAAATGCACATCTTAAAGAAGAAGAACATGCCTACAATCCAAATATAACACATATGTGTTATCTAATCACCATTTTCTTTTGACTTCACACTTTTCCTCATTTTCTTTCTACTATTCATGATTTTCAAGATAAACTTTTTTTGTTTTTCTTTCTCCTTTTCTCTTCAATAGGAATAGATTTTTCCTATTTTCAACTATTTGAGCTTTCAACAATTAAAACCAATCATTCACTTTTTCTATGTATATTGCATCTATGTTCTCCATCCTTAAACACGTCAAAGGGTAGGAAAATATATCATCAAAGGTTTAGGGTGCAATAATAACAAAAAATCTTGGCTCAAAGGGAATATACAAAAAAATGAATTCTAATAAAATAAAGGTTGCCTATTTGGCCCTGGTTTCCTAATTAACACAAATGTCTCAATTATCTTCATGCTCTTTTTATGATATAACAAAAAATAAAAATAAAGCAATCACAACGGTCAATTCATCAGTAAAACTTTCAAAATTGTTCAAGGTTCAGACACTCACTTGGTTTAATTAGTCTCATTCCTTTTTGTTTTGTCATTTTCTGTTCTAATTAATCATCCTGTTAAATTTTCATGTATCACAATTTCAACTATATTTGAATAGAGATTTAATCATATTTTCTTTGCTAACCTATATCTAATTCATCTCACTATTTAATATTTAAACACAAATTCTTTTTTTCCACAATTCCAAATTTATATTCTAGTTTTTTTTATTTGAGAAAATAAAACTAGAAAACAAACAAATTAAAATTTATTCAAAAAAAATAATTCAAAACATAAAACTAACAAAATAGGCAAAAGAATAAATTTATTCAAAATAAAAAATAAACAAATAAAACAAACTAAACAAATAAATTGAAAACAAAATAATCAAAAAATAATAAATAAATAGAAAAATAAAACAAAATTCAAATAACTAAAAAGAAATGAGAATTAGAAAGATAAAACCATATTTTTGCTCAATCCTCTCTTCCTAAAAAGTCATCCAGCTCTTTGTTAAAATCTTCATCTATAGTCTTGCTTCATTTGCTGGATCTGCCCCCTAAATAATAGAACACATCCCGGACAAAAATACATAACCTGCAAACTAATTAAGAGGCATGTAGAAATTGGGCTGCCTTTGAGAATTTTATTTTTTTTGGAAAATTTTACTCGCATAAGCTAGATTCCCTAAAAGAAACTCTTTTTTTTTACGTAAAATTGCTTGAGCAAGAATTTACTCGCTTGAGCGAGATTCCCTGCAGGAAACTCAAAATTGACATCATCAAACTTCAGAGAGCACCCAAATTTGCATAACTTTCTCGCTTGAGCGAGTAAAATATCGCTTGAGCGAGAATGTCATAGTGAGCTCACTCTACTTAAAGAAAGATATGGCCATAAAATCATTTTAAATCACAGAAAACCTATTCTATCACAAAAAAACTACTGGGTTGCCTCCCAGCAAGCGCTCATTTAACGTCATATAGCTTGACGCATGTGTCTTTAAGGGGCGTTTAAAAGGATTACCATAGTGAGGTTTTCCTGTTCATTACCCAAGTAGGGTTTTACTCTTTGACCATTTACAACCCATCTTCAATGTGATTTTGGGTCTTCTAACTCTATTGTGCCATAAGGATTTACCTCTTTCACAACATAAGGGCCTAACCATTTAGATTTTAACTTCCCTGGAAAAAGTCTCAATCTAGAATTGAATAAAAGCACAGATTGACCAAGGTGAAAATTTCTTTCCACAATCTTCTTGTCATGATATTTCTTTGTGCGTTCTTTATAAAGCTTTGAAGAACTATATGCATTTAATCTCTTTTCAAGTTCCTAGATTTGAAGTTTTCTCTTTTCACCAGCTTCTTTAACATATAAATTTAGTGTCTTTAATGCCCAATATGCTTTGTACTTCAATTCCACCGGAAGATGGCAAGCTTTCCCATAAATCAGGTGAAATGGGGAAAGGCCAGTAGGAGTTTTATATGCAATCTTATACGCCTACAGAGCTTCATCAAACTTGATTGACCAATCTTTCCTTGATGAAGCCACCGTTTTCTCTAATATTTTCTTTATTTCTCTATTTCAAACTTCTGCTTACCTATTTGTTTGTGGGAGGGAGGCTAATGCCACCTTATGACTAACCCCATAATTCTCTATCACTTTCTTCAATTGGGTATTACAAAAATGAGATCCACCAACACTTATCAATACTTTTAGAGTGTCAAATCTGCAAAAAAAAAAAATCCTTTTAAGAAATTTAATGACTGTCTTGGAATTTGCA
Organism: Phaseolus vulgaris; assembly: GCF_000499845.2. Classification (NCBI taxonomy): domain Eukaryota; kingdom Viridiplantae; phylum Streptophyta; class Magnoliopsida; order Fabales; family Fabaceae; genus Phaseolus; species Phaseolus vulgaris. The sequence continues at coordinate 9,271,244 of NC_023755.2, read as the reverse complement.
TGTTGTGTTGGAATTGCTTCCACCCATCTAGAAACATACTCAACTGCCAATAATATATATTCATTTGAAAAAGAAGATGGCAAAGACCCTATAAAATGAATGCCCCAACAATCAAAAACCTCAATTTCTTGAATATTTTGTAATGGCATCTCATGTCTTCTAGAAATGGTTCCTGATCTTTGACACCTGTCACATCTTTATACTAAAGCATGTGTATCTTTAAACAACAAAGGCAAAAAAAAGACTTGATTGAAGATTTTTTGTAGTTTTCTTTGTTGAACAAGATGCTTTGATGTCTCCAAATCCAAGTGGAAAGCTTGAAGACCTTGTCGTTGTGTGTGTGTTGTCCAGTTGTTTGAAACTTGTTAATTCACTCCTTAAGATGATCCAAGTTCATTTGAATCTTTAACCTTTTGAAAAATATGGGTTTTGTAAAAGGAAGTGAAATTTCAACAGGTTGAAATTTCGAATCAACAGGTTGTTTGACACTTAGTGGATTTTAAAATGATTTGGAAAACCTTTGTCTTTGCCTTTGCTGTCAAACAAATTTCAACAGGTTGAAATTTTGAATCAACAGGTTGTTTGAAACATAGTGGATTTTAAAATGACTTGGAAAAGCTTTGCCTTTTCCTTTGCTATCAAACAAAAATCAATTGATTGTTTTTCTGAAAACCTTAACAGAATTTAGTTAAGTGGTTTTTCTATTTTAAATGATTCCAACAACTTTTGATTTTTTGTTTTAACTGTTTTAACCATTTGATTGAAAGATAAAAAGGTTGTTTTACGCTCCTATGCATTAGTGAAGTGAGAGAGATCAATCAAAAACAGTTTTTAAGTTTTCAAAGAGGTTTTGGATCATCTCAAGTGTGGAATAAGATTGGGTCTTGTATTCTGAACTTTGATCTTGTCATTTACCCAGGTGTATTCCCTTCTTACTTGATAATTTTATTTTTGTACTTGTGTTGCCAAGAAGTGTCGTGTGTTCTTTAGGGGATCAAGATCAACATTCTTGGTGTGGATTTTGCCAAGGAGTGGTGTGTGTTCTTGAGGGGTTCAAGATCATCACTCTTGGTGTGTGTAGTTTGTAATCTAGGGTTGATTGCATAGTGAATTCTCAGTGGTTTCTAAGGACTGGATGTAGCTCTTGGTTAAGAGTGAATCAGTATAAACATTTTGTGTGAATCTCTCTATCCTTACACTCTTTAAATTGCTTTAACTTTGTTTTTATAAACTGGTGATAAAAACAACTGATTGTTTCGTAAAAACAACAAGTTGATTTTCTACAATAATATTAAAAACAATTTTCTAATTAGCTAAACAGTTTTCTAATTGATTAATTCTCCATTGTCTTTCACTCTACCTTCAAAGTTTGCGAAAATCTTTCATAAACAATTCACCCCCCTCTTGTTTAAGGCCTACAATTCTAACAGTCTTTTCCCCATTAAAGTGTCCTCCATATGTTGAATTATGGCATTGCCATATAGTTCTCTTGGCTTCATCTAATGAAACACATCTTCTCAGCAAATTATCTACACCAATTTTAAACAAATGAGGATCATCCCACACATAATGATTGACATCCTTTAAAAATTCTCTTATTTGATGTCAGTCCAAATTCTCCGGGATTGCTCCAATAGCTTTAAAATTGGTGTCATATTTAATAAATATTTAATTGCAGCATGATAAGTAAAAACAAAAAATTTAGAACCTATCAAATAAGATCAAAAATTTTCAAGTGCATACACTATAACAAGTAATTCTTTTTCTGTTGTGGTGTAATTACTTAAAGTTTCATTTAAAACTTTACTTTCATAATGTATTACATGGAAAATTATTTTTTTCCTTTGTCCTAAAAGTACTCTTATTGCATAATCACAAGCATCACATATTATCTCAAAATTAAGTTTTCAATCAGGAACAGTTATGATAGGTGTAGATATTAGTTTTTCTTTCAAAATGTTAAAAGCAACTAAGCAATTATCATCAAATTTAACATGAGTATCCTTATTGAGAAGGTTGCATAGGGGCTTTGAAATCTTGGAGAAATCCTTAATAAATCTTCTGTAAAATCCAACATGCTCTAAAAAACTTCTGATTCCTTTAATGTTGACTGGTGGAGGTAACTTCTCAATGACTTCAACTTTTGCTTTATATACCTCAAACCCTCTATGAGAAATTTTATGGCCTAAGACAATTCCTTCCGTGATCATGAAATAAAATTTCTCCCAATGCAATCTTCTCCTTGGAAGACCCTCATTTCTCCTTCGATGACCCTCATTGAATAAATTGGGGGCTGTTATGTCTTCAATTCATCTAAATATCAAATTACCAACATTTGAAGGGAGAGTTGTAACCATGAGAGTAAACCAAAAGACATTCTCAAAGTGTTATGAAAATAGTATGCACACTCGTCGAAGTACTTATTTAGCTTGGGAAACCATGAGTAACTTGGTAAAGAATACTTGGTTAAGTCAAGAGTGACATGAGAAAAAAATATTCTTTAATAGGGTCAGTTAAGATTGATTACTGATGACTTTTTACGGCAAGTGCACCGCGTTTGTCAGAAGTAATAATTGTCCCTAAGGACGGATATCAATCCCACAAGGAACAGTGAATTATCAAGTTCAATAATCGCTAAATATAAAACAAAACAATTAAAACTGTATTGAAAGTGGTTGGGTTGGCGATGATCAATAAGAAAACAAACAAAGAATCGGTTGCTTCAAGTTGGAAAAATAGGGATTAGGTTTCATCTATCTCACTCATATATTTTGATTAGCATGTCAATATTAAGTTCTTTGATTGAAATTGATGCCCGTATAAAAATCATTTATATCGATTCCTCGCATATAAAATCCTTAAGAATGTTCCCTAACTATCGATCCCTCGCATAATTATAAGAATAACTTAGAACGAAGCTCAGACGTTAATAGCAATTAACATTTAAAGTCTATTCCTAGCACTCAAATATGCTAAGTATTGTTGTTTAGGTCCAAACCCTAAAAATACCTCCCAGTCAGATTTAAGATTCTCAATTTGGCACGGAAAATTAAAAGTAAAACAACAATACCAATAATCAATCAAGAACTGAATATTAATATATAAGATATCACCTCAATACATAAGAGTTTGAGCAGATTACTCCCAATCCCAAGGGGTAGAATTAGCCACGCATACTTCTAGCACCTTCCATTCTCCCAATTGGGTTACAATTCACTCTATGGTGTTTTCCTCTCAATCCCGCACCTAGGGTTGAACCTCTAGCCCCCTATTTATCCTAATTTTCTAGGGTTAGGTGGCTTGCTGTGTCACGCTAATGGGCTAAGTGATAAAACATAAAAAAGGCTCAATCTTTCTTTACATCTTTTTCCATTCTAGGACCTTCCAACTTTCTCTTTTTAGCTCAAATTATTCTCCTTTATTCCAAATCTTCAATCGTCCCTAAAAATCTGCAATGAACACCAAAGTTGGGAATAAAATACTCTTATTCAAATAAAGACCATAAAAATGTAAAAAGGTATAAATTCATAAATTAGGGATTATTTTATATGTAAATTAGCAATAAATCCTCATAAGTGCCTATATTTTAATATGAAATATTACTGAAATTAGACACTTATCACTCTCCCCAACTTAGAATCTTGCTTGTCCTCAAGCAAAGTAAATGAATATATTTGAATTTAAATATCAAACAGCTTAATTCACTAAACAACAGATCAAATTAGAAACTAATGATGCTTCCAAATTTAAATATAGAAAAATATAGACACATTCAATTTCTAGGATCAAATCAAAACAAATAAATGAAATTCATCAAGGAATATCTTCTCATATGCTCACGGATAAGTGTTTCTCTCTATTTTTACTGAATCATAACAAATCACAGTTGCTTTTCATTTCATCTTCAAATCACAAACATATTCGAAACATGAATCTTGAGGTTTTTTCCAGGTTTGTAATGAGGCTGGGCTTCCAAAAAAATATTGGTTTTTCTTAGATAACAAAAGGCACATCTTAAAAAAGAAGAACACACCTACAATTCAATTATAGAGAACATATATGTTATCTAATTACCACTTTCTTTCGATATCACCTTTTTCCTCATTTTCTTTCTTTTCATGATTTTCATGAAATTTTTTCTATCTTTCTTTTCTATTTCTTTTTTTTTCTTCTATATTTCTTTTTTTTTCTTCTGTTTCTGTTTCTTTTTCTTTTTTTTTAACCTTCACAATCAGAACCAACCATTCCCTTTTCTATATGTATTGCATCTATGTTCTCCTTTCTTAGACATGCTAAAGGGTAGGAAATTATATCAATAAAGGTTAAGGTGCAATATTAACAAAAAATTTCTTAGCCCAAAGGGGATATATAAAAAAAATGGAATTCTAATATAAAGGTTGGCTTTTTGGCCCTGGCTCCTAATTAACACAAACAAATGTCTCAATCATCTTCATGCTCTTTTATGATGCAACAAAAATAAAAATTAAGCAACCACAACTGTCAATTCATCAGTAAAACTCTCAAAAACTGTTTTAGGTTCACAGTTCACACACTCACTTGGTTTAAATGGTCTAATTCCTTTTTGTCTTATCATTATCTGTCCTAATCAATCATCCTGTTAAATTTTCATGTATCATAATTTTAACTACATTTGAATAGGGATTCAATCATATTTTCTTTTCTAACATGTGTCTAAGTCATCTCACTATTTAATATTTAAACACAAATTCTTTTTTCCACAATTCAAAATTAATATTCTAGTTCTTTTTTATTTGAAAAAAAAAACTAGAAAACAAACAAATTAAAACTGAAATTTAGTCAAGAAAGATAATTCAAGACTTAAAATTACCAAACTAACAAAACAGGAAATTTATTCAAAATAAGCAATAAAAACAAACTGAACAAATAAGCAAATAAACAGAAAACAAAATAACCGAAAAATAAAATAAATAAAATAAGAAAAAATTCAAATAACTGAAAAGAAAAGAGAATTAGAGAGATAAAACCATATTTTTGTTCAATCCTCACTTCTTAAGAGTCATCCAACATTTTGTTAAAATCTTTATCTACAGTCTTGCTTCATTTGTTGGATCTGCCCCCTGAATAATAGAACCTGTCCCCAGGTCAAAAAATACATAACCTGCAAAATGATTAGGAGGCATATAGGATTTTTTTTATATTATTTACTTTTTTATTTTAAATAAAATCAGCAAAGGTAATAAAACAACATAAAACTAAAATGTGGACTGGGTTGCCTCCCAGTAAGCGCTCGTTTAACGTCATCTAGCTTGACGCCTGTTTATTTCAAGGTGGAATATCTCTTTGATCCATCCTTCTGTACACATTCTTCCCCTGCATTAAAATTTTGAAGACCATAAAAAAGATTTAAAGTTACCTCCTCATCTTGAGTTCTAACTTGAAGTTCTCCTTTGTCGACATCAACTATGATTCTGGCAGTTTTCATAAAGGGTCTTCCAAGTATCAAGGGAACCTCCTCATCTTCTTTCATGTCCATCACAACAAAATCCACAGGGAATGTGAATTTATCCACCTTGACGAGAACATCTTCAACCACACCATATGGATACTTGGTTACTTGATCAACTAACTTTAAAGTCATCTTGGTGGATTTAATCACCTTTTTCTTCATCATTGCCAAAGGAATTATATTTACGCTTGCTCCCAAATCCAATAAAGCATTGGTTACTAATAAAGCACCTATAGACACGGGAAGGTTAAAACTCCCTGGGTCCTTAAATTTTTTAGGCAAGCCTTTTTGAATAATGACATTGTATCTATCCTCCAGCTCTATATTTCTTTCTTCAATATAGCTCCTATTCTTTCGAAATTTTTCAAATGTTGAATCTTGCTTCAAATTTCCTGCAAAATAATTTTTAGGGAGCAATTTATCAAAGAATTTTCTTTCCTTCTCTTTTTTTATATGATAAATCTTTTTCAAGAACTCCTCTCTCCTTATTTTCACTTTTCCTCTTTATTTTTTCCTCCTCACTTCTCTCTTTCTCATCTCTCTTCCCCTTTGTCTCATATTTTTCTTCTTTTTCAGCCACTACATTATCGCAATGCTCTTTTGAATTGGTTTGGCTATTGGCTGTAAACTGGTCATTTTGTTCCTTTGCAATTTGTGCAATTTGTTTGGTCAGTTGTCCCATCTGGATCTCTATGCTCCTAATCATGGCCATGCTATTGTCCTGCGCTCTCAATATTGTCCTGTGCGCTCACAATCTTTGTCAGGGCGTCTTCAACTTTACTCATTCTTTCAAGCATGGATGGATCCTCAGCTTCAGGTGAATTGTGTTGATAAAAACAGTGACCATTAGGATGAACACCTCCACAAAAATCACACCTGATTGACTGACTCTAGCTTTGAGATGAATGAACAACATATAATTGTTGGGGCAATTTAGCCATTTGTGCAGTTAGTTGCTCAATCTGCTGTGTCAGAATCTTATTTTTAGCCAAGAGTGCATCTTCTAACAACCCTTTATTATGAAGATCTTGTCCATCATGTTGGGCTTTATAATCAGTTGATGTCAATGCATCAATAATTATTGTCGCTTGTTCTACATCAAGGGCCATCATTGTGCCACCAGCTGCAGCATCTAGGAGCATCTTTATGTCATATCTGAGACCATTCAAGAATATGCTTAGTTGTGCAATATATTCAAACCCATGATTTGGGCATTTTCTCAATATCATCTTAAATCTTTCCCATGTATCACAGAAGACTTCATTTGCTCCTTGTCTGAACATAGAGATTTCAGACTTTGCTTTGATGTAGCGAGAAATTGGAAAAAATCTTTGTAAAATTTTTTCCTCTCCATCCTTCCAGCTAGTGAGGCTCTGATTTGGAAGTGATTTGAGCCATTCCTTAGCCTTTCCTGCCACTGAAAAAGAAAACAAGCGCATATAAACATTTTCAAGATCATCTGATTGAAAACCCATTGTTCCTACCAATTTATAAAATGTATCCAAATGTGAATATGGATCCTCATGTTCCATTGCTGTAAATTGATAGGCACTTATGAGAGTGAGAAAATTGGGATTTATTTTCAAGGTCTTAGCGGTAAGAGGTATTGCGATACTAGAATAATGCATTGGTCCTTGGTACATGACATAATCTCCAAGTGTCTTCTTGGCTTGATCTTCTGCCATGTTGCTTTCCTAAAATATTAGTGGGAAAGAAAAAAAAAATAGAGTATATTTTTATTTTATTTTATTTCTTGAATTTCTTTTTAAAATAAACAGAAATTTAAATTGCTAACTAAAATAAAATCAATAACTACCTAAACTATAAATTAAAACTTAAAAATAAAATAAAACAAAAACAAAACTCTAAAATGACACTAAGAAAATAAAACAAAAATATTCAGAAAAGAAAAAAATATATAAAATAAAAACTAAAAACAGAATAAAAGAAAACAATAAAAATAAGAAATAACGTACTTAAAAATAATAAATAAATACTAAGGATAAGATAAAAACATAATAAAATAAAGCTAAAACAAAAAATTATAATTATAATTATAATCGCAAAAAACTAACCAACTTACTTAAAATACTACCTAACGTAAAAATAAAAACTAAAACTAGTAATGATAAATAAATAAAACAACTAAATAAAAACTACCTAAACCTAAATAAAACTACGTAACTAAACCTAAAAAGAACTAAAATAAAATATAATAAAATTAAAACAAAATCAAAAGAAATATCAAAATAAATAGAAACAAATAAAATCAAAATAAGAAGTAAAATAATAGCAGCAAATCAGAAAATTAAAATAAAATCAAATAAAATAAAAACAAATCTGTTTAAAATAAAATAAAAATAGTAAATAATATAAACATAAAATTAAAAGAAATCAAAACAATTAAAATATTCACAATATTTAGAGAAATTATACTCAACAAATCAAACCTGTTCCCCGATAACGGCGCCAAAAACTTGATGACTTTCTATAGCAAGTGCACCGTGTTTGTCAGAAGTAATAATTGTCCCCTAAGGAAGAATATCGATCCCATAAGGAACAATGAATTATCAAGTTCAATAATCGCTAAATATAAAACAAAACAATTAAAAGTGTATTGAAAGTGGTTGGGTTGACGATGATCAATAATAAAACAGACAAATAATCGGTTGCTTCAAGTTGGAAAAATAGGATTAGGTTTCATCTATCTCACTCTCATATATTTTGATTAGCATGTCAATATTAAGTTCTTTGATTTAAATTGATGCCTGTATAAAAATCATTTATATTGATTCCTCGCATATAAAATCCTTAAGAATGTTCCCTAACTATCAATCCCTCGCATAATTATAAGAATAACTTAGAACGAAGCTCAGACGTTAATAGCAATTAACATTTAAAGTCTATTCCTAGCACTCGAATAGGCTAAGTATTGTTGTTTAGGTCCAAACCCTAAAAATACCTCCCAGTCAGATTTAATATTCTCAATTTGTCACGGAAAATTAAAAAGTAAAACAACAATACCAATATCCAGAACTGAATATTAATATATAAGATATCACCTCAATACATGAGTTTGAGCAGATTACTCCTAATCCCAAGGGATAGAATTAGCCACGCATACTTCTAGCACCTTTCATTCTCCCAATTGGGTTACAATTCAATCCCGCACCTAGGGTTGAACCTCTAACCCCCTATTTATCCTAATTTTCTAGGGTTAGGTGGCTTGCTGTGTCGCGCTAATGGGCTAAGTGATAAAACATAAAAAAAAAGGCTCAATCTTTATTTACATCTTTTTTTATTATGAGACCTTTCAACTTTCTCTTTTTAGCTCAAATTATTCTCCTTTATTCCAAATCTTCAATCGTCCCTAAAAATCTGCAATTAACACCAAATTTGAAATAAAATACTCTTATTCAAATAAAGGTCATAAAAATGTAAAAAGGTATAAATTCATAAATTAGAGATTATTTTATATGTAAATTAGCAATAAATCCTCATAAGTATATATATTTTAATACGAAATATTACTGAAATTAAACACTTATCTATTACAATTCAAAAAATTATCAATTAACTTAAGAGTATTTGTGTTAAGAATACTCAAAACTCCATAAAATTATCACAAATAAATAAAAAAAACTCATTGATTTCCTTTATAATTGATTCCCCACTATCCCACTAATTTTTACAAATGCAATTATTTATTCATCCATCATTGCTTCGCTTCTCCTAGATCATGTGAATTTGAACTTTTCATGGACTTAAGTCTTCACTAACATGTAGAAAATAACATACTTATTAATAAGTCTATCCTGCAAATCAATATATTTACTTTATTCGTCATTCTTTCTTATACATCCTTTAATACTCTTAAATAAATAAATTGATAAAAATTGTTTGAAAACCCAAAACTACATTAACCCCTTTACATCTTATTAAAACTAAATTGTATTACCAACATTTCACTTCTAAATATTAAAATTTATTTAAAACTTCTAAAAGTATGAGAGAAATTGTATTGTCAACATGGTAGTTAGAATCGTAAGAATCGGGCGATGTGAATCGTGATTCGTTTCAAAATCTAGCTTTGTGGATACATATCAAAAAGTGTATCGTTTTATGATTTAAATCATGACATGAATCGTGTGATTCGCAATTCAGTGTTGTTACCCATGATTCATTGATTTTTTCGAAGAGGAGATATAATGGACTGTTACACGTTTTGCCTATAAATTGAGAACGATAAGAAATATTAAAAGAATAAGGTGGTGGAGAAGGTAAAAGGGAACGAAGAGGAGAGAAGAAGAACAATGAAGAGTACACAGAAGAAGAAAAGTTAAGTACGCGAAAAAAGACTAATAAAGAAAAATAACAATGGCCATATGGCCATTTTACTTTTGATAAAGTAAGTTAGTTGTAACCTGAACCAGTTTTAATATCATTTTGTTATAAAAGAATAATTTTAAATTCTTACCATACAAGTATACAACTTTTAATTTGAAAAAAAAAATATACTCATTTTCAAAGTGTACAGCAAATTCAGGGATCCTTTTCCTATTGGGCTACATTATATAATTTATTAAAAAATTATAAATTCTTGTATTTATTTATTTTTATTTTATATATAAAATTATTTAAATTTTTGTTTATTTTATTTTTTATATAAAATTATTTTAGTATTTATTTTATTTTATTATATATATTTTTTTGAAACTTTATTTTAAAATAAATTCTTAAGGATATGGTTGAAGATGTTGAAAATAAATCATAATAAAATGTTATATTAATAATTTATTAAAAATAGTCAATTTAAAAAATATTTATTAACAGTTTCATTAATAGGTAACAATACATAATTATTTCACTATTAAAAGCATTAGTTACCAATTAATAAATACATATACAATTATCTACTAAATTTAAGCTTATACAACAAAATATAGATACATCAACTAACAATTTTATGAAATGGTCTAAACATTTTTTTAGGTATATGCCAATTCGTTCTAGCTGCTAGTAGTCTGATGGCTACTGATAATTTTGACTCGGTGCCACCATCATAAATCGGTTCATTTGCAGCTGTTAACATATCATAAAATCTTTGGGCTTCCGCATTAGGTGACTCTTCTACATATTCATCTTCGTTGTCCATGTGACCATAATGACTTGTTATGTCTGTTTCTTGCATGTATGCATCATACACATATTGGTCATTGAACCAATGTTATCAATAGGTTTCATTCTTCCGTGGCCACTGGATGCATAACCAACGTGTCCTCACTTGACTTCTCTTCTCCATGTTGAACCCATACTATGTAGTTAGGTTTAAAACCATATTGTAGCAAATGAGCCCTCACATGAGATGGTGGAAGAATTTTCTCACAGACACACTTTATGCAAGGACACCTTATCCCTCCTTCTAAAGTATAAAAATTTTTATCCATTGTCTTTGAAACAAATTCACTCACTCCAATAATGAATTGTTTGCTAAGTCTCCTTGAAGGATCAAGTTGTTCATACATCCAACTTCGATCCATTTTTCTGTTGAATATATGTATATAGTAGTGATGAAATTATTAGCCAATATAACACTACTCTATGAGTAGTGATATATAAGAATTATCAAACAAAACTATCATACCATATCATAATGGTGTGAAATCAGTTTTGACTTGTAAAGTGATTTTCAATTCAAAATATTGGTAATAAATTTGTTGTAAACCAATTTTTTTTTAATTGGATGGTCTTGTGAAGTCACATGATTTGTGTGTTTGCTTCAATAATATATTAGATGGAATAAACAAAACCTAAATACTTATCTCAACAGAAAAACTACAAAATTGACCTGAAGGGCTTACCATTGGAGGAATCTTATAAGTGATTTTAGAAGGAGTTGAAGTCCTTATGTGTTTAAGAGAGTCGACGGTCACTTCAAATTTGCACTAGCTAACCTATAAGCATAAACAAGATATATAAAATTCATTTTGCATTCCTCTAAAAACTAGTAGTTATACCTTATCAACAACCATGTGTTACTTGTACAATAACCATGCACTTGTTTGCATGCATCAAAGTCTTTTACCAAACATAGTAAAAACTAAAATTTATACCACTGTATGTTTCAACACAATAAAAAATGTGTTTTATTTTTATTCTGTTTCCATATTTTAGATTGGTTAGGTTCATACTGAAATATGGATAGATTTTCATAATTCTGGAACAAATACCTAAGTTTGTGTGGATTTAGAATACAGGCTTAACCTATTTTTGGATACTTACCAGATTTATGTCAACTGTTATTGGTCTGCTCTGTTGTGCAATGAGTTTCTTTTCCAAACACTTACCTACATTGTTTCAAGCTTTTTGGTACACATGAAAGTGAGGCATATTTTTAGAAGTTTGATATTTATCAAATTCTATGGTCTATCAAATTCAAGGTCTTGAAATATATGTTGCATATATTGTAAGTCCTTTTAGGAAGCGTTCATCTCACTTTGGGAAACCATGTTACTACAATCACTGTGAAGACAAAACAAAAATCAACAACCACAATATTGCAAGAGTATTCTAAGCTCCTTTAAATACTGATGACAATTTAAAATTCATTTTGCAAAAAGAAAAAAATCCATGTTTGCACCGTAATTCAGAAGATCCAAGTTAGCATGCTTGATCATGCATATTAGTGAAATTGGATTGTATTGCATGCTATCAAAATTTAAATTATTCAAATTGTTTTCTCTAATTTAAATAAGAAACAAAAAATAACAACTAAATAGTTTGTACAGGTTTCACTTATGCATTGATTACTGTAATTCAGTTAAATTAGAAATTTTAAAAGATGTGTTAAATATTTTAAATTCAAACTTAAATATTTTTAAATCCAAACTTAATTACTATAATGAAGTTAAATAAGCTTATTTATTTATGTTGTGTTTCCATGGACTAATGATAAGTCCTCTTTCACACACCAAATTCTAACGAAAGCAAGACCTGGTAAATGCTTTCCATGAGTCATCAATGTAGCAAAAGTTAGGCACAAAATGTTTGGAGTATATATGATGGATTTGTGCCTTCCTATTTTCGATTTTGTTGATGAATTGCGAAAGCTTCATGGATTGGAGATGGAACAAGGTCCTCCTAAGAGTGGTGGTGACCTTGAAGGTGCATGAGAAGTAGGATTTGAGAGTGGTGAGGCCAACTCTACTTGGAAGGGCGAATTTGTGAAGATTAAAAGCCTAACCTAGGAGGTTTTGGGCAAAGAGTGATATTGACACAATTTTGGCAGTAATTCACTCATGTATTAATCTTACAAAATGAGAGCCAAGCACCTCAATTTATAGTGTTTAGAGGGCTGGAAATTCAAAAGAAAGTGGAGGGAAATTCAAATGAATTCCCTCCCAAAAATGGAGCCTAAATGAGCACATGGGGAGGGGTGTGTCTAGTTTGTATGCTTACCCCCTACATGGGCTTTCTAGACCGGCCTTGGTAAATTTAGAGGTTTTTAGAAACTCTAAGTTTATCTAGGTTGGTGTTTTAGGTGCCAAAATTAATTCTAAGAAAAATTACAAATAAAGTTCCTATGCTAATTTTGACAAGAAATTAAAGTCTACTCTACACTAGAATTTATGACATGTAGAATGCGTCCTCTTGACCCCTCTTTGACCATAACTCTAGTGGTTGCCTCAATGTGACATTTTGGTGGCATTTCAATGGATTGGTGCTGGGACCTTTTCCATCATCCCCTCCCTCTTGAAAAGGATTTGTCCTCAAATCCAAGGCTTTGTCCTCGTCATTAGTAGGGGGATGTATGTGGCTGGATGGTGTCCATCATCTCCTCCTTCTTGAGAAAATCTATCCTCAGATCCACAGGGTTGATCTCGGATAGCAGCCTCTTGCTTTGACAACTATGCTCGTCCTCCCGGATCAAACGTCCATCTATGAGAGTCATCAAACAAAGCAAATGAGTTAGTTTGAGCAGTTGTATAAAAATCAATTCTATTAAGTTGCCATGCCTTTTGTTTTTCTATTGTTTTTGGCAACTTAGCATAATATATCTCTATTTGTTGTTGTATTTGTTCTTTAATCCTCTCATGCATCTTTTTAACAAATTGAATTTTTGTTATTCCTTCCTTAGGCACAAATTCTTGTGAATTAGGAAATGGTAACAAATCAAAAGGAAAAAGAGGATTAAGCCCACATACAACCTCAAATGGAGAAATATTAGTAGTTATATGAGCTACCCTATTGTATTCAAACTCAATATGGAAAAGATACTCATCCCTAGAGTTGTGGTTGTCTCTCATGATTACCCTAGGCATAGTAGAAAGAGCTATATTTTCAACTTTGTTTTGACCATTCGTTTGAGGATGACTAGAAATTGAAATTTTCAACTTAGTTCTAAATATTTCCAAAAGAGTCCTCAAAGGATGGCATATAACTTTTGGACCTCTATCAAAAGCTATGCTTTTAGGTAATCCATGAAATCTTACCACATCTCTAAAGAAGAGCCTATTCACAACCATAAAATTGGAGTCAAAACCTTTTGTTGTCCTAGGAAGTTCTAATATAAATCCTATGCTTATGTCTTCCCATGGGGCACTTGCAAAAGGTGAAGGAGCATAGAGTTCATGAGACATTGCCTTAGAGTTAGCTTTAAAATAAGAAATGTATCTAAGGTAATGTTTTTGAACATTTTTTCTCATGGGTGACCAAAAGAATTTTCCTTTTAAAAGCTCTAGAGTTTTATCAACTCTAAATTGGCCCATGAGTTCTCCTTCATGAAGAATTTCTTTTTTATGTGTGAAGGTGGTCTCGTTGGTACGACCATTGAGCATGGAAATTTTAACACTTTGCAATGGTCGTCTCAATAAGACATGACAAGTTTCTTTAGGCACTACATCACATAAAACTTTATCTTTGTAGGTGCCTATAGATAACTTGACCTTCACTTGTTGGTGATATCTTAGCACATATTCAAAATAATCTACTACATTTTTATCTATGCAATCCTCCTTTAAGGATTCTTTTTTCACTATGCTTGCAAGGGGTGTTGTAAGATATTCCTCATTCTTTGTAGATCCCTCTTCTTCTTTTTCAAACAACCCCTCACTTGACTTTTCTATTTCTTTCTTCTTTATTTTCTCATTTTCTTCACTCTCACTAGTTTCTTTTTCTTGGCTAATATTGTTAGCATTGTTCCTTAAGATCATAGATCTTTCATTGGAACAATGAGATGCTAATTGACTCTTACCAAGATATTCTAAACATTGAATTATTCTAGTGTGAGTGTGTGAGATATGCTCGGCTAGATTTTGGGAAAGTTTTAGAGATGTTTCTTTTATATGTTCTTCCTCTCTTTGGAACTCATCCTTGTCATAAGATACAGAGTATGGACTTTGTTTTTGACTTAATTGTTTTCTCAAAATTTGTTTTTCAACTTTAATGCTAAGTTGAATCAAGTCATTTAAATCTCTATAAGGTAAAAGTTCAACTTTGTTTCTTATCTCAAGTTTGAGACCACTTAAAAACCTAGATATGATGGTATGGTTGTCCTCATAAATCATTGCCCTTTTTATATATATCGCCATCTTTTGCCAATATTCTTCTACACTTAGATTTTTTTGATGAAGTCCTTGGAGTTTGTCCATTGACTTCCTTTTGTAGGATGAGGGAATATGGCGACATCTCAAGGCTCCCCTAAGGTCATTCCAATATGTAATGGGAGGGTCCTTATGGAGATGTCTCTCTCTTTTTAGGGCAATCCACCAATTCATATCATTTCCTTGAAAACTTAAGATGGCTAAGGGTACCTTTCTTTCCTCACTTACTCTATGGCAAGCAAACAATTGTTCTACCTTCATTTCCCAATTTAAATAGACTTCTACGTTTTCTTTTCCATGAAAATGAGGTAGATCTACCCTAACCTCTCTTGGGCTCTCTTGTTCTTTTCTTTCTCTTCTAGTTCTCCTATGGGGTAGTTGATAATATTCATTTATCCTAAGACTTTCTTCCCCAAAAGATTCATGATTGTGAGAACTAGATGCATGTGAATATATTTTTTTAGATTTTTTAGAGCTTTCATCCTTTTCTTTAGTCATTTTCCACTCTTTGATTTGGGTCTCATGCTCCAATTGTCTATATGAGAGTGATTGAAAGTCCTTGGCTAATTATTTTATAAGAGATTTAATGGACTTTATATCACTTTCACTAGATTTAGAAGAGTGAGTTGACATGACTAAAGATTTGTGTTTAAAAGTATTTTACTTCAAGAAAGAAAAGGAAAGTAATGAAGGTAGCTTTTCAGGAAAGAAAGGTGAGTCACTAGGACTTCTTAAGTACCAAGTCTTTCCTTGCCAAAACCTATCCCTCAAGACTTCACACAATTCTTTTTCTAAGTAAATTACTTAGATCACAATTAGAAATGAAAAGTCAAATTTTATGCAAAGGAAAACAATGCAAAGCAATTAAACAATGCAAAACAAATAATTAAAGCAAATCAATTAACTAAGCACAAATTAAATATTGCTAACTACAAAGCTTTAAACTAGACAAATCCTAAGGTGAGGCTTCCAGACACTTGGAGCCATTAAAGACACACTCACCGTCTACACGTGATTAATCCACTAATTAAACAAGGTTAAATGTAATTACAACTCAAAGAAATACAAAGAAATTGAATTACACAAATTAAAATTTAGATTTCCTATTAAGTTTGTTCAGGAGGGGTGAGCAACGACATCTTCTGTTAAACAATGTTATTGGTTGTTTATGTTGTTACAACTGTTTGTTTCTGTTTTGGTTTAGTGTAATTGATCCGTGTCCAGCTTCCTTCACCAGTTCCCACATCAACACATCAAACCACTTGAACAGAGTTAAGTAAGCATAACGTGGGCTTAACCTTCAGATTTAAGTAAGCTAACCTTCAGATTTAAGTAAACATAGATGTGGACTTAACCTTCAAAGAATTAAAATTTTATTATTATTCTTTTTTAAGATTGTGTATCCACATTTTATTTTATTTTCTTTAATTGTGAAGCCTTAACTGACAATACTATTTAATATTCACAAGTGTCACTGTCACTTTTTTTTTTCAGCTAAATGTATTTTTTCTTGTAATGATTTTTTCACTTTTTTTCCTGCTAAATGTATTTTTTCTTGTAGTGATTTTTTTTTTCCAACTAAATGTATTTTTTCTTATAGTTGGAAAAAAATAATTACTGACGTTAATGTTGAAGATTGGAAATGATAAATGTAATCATAAGATTAGATTGTAAGATTTAAATATAGAAAATAATTTTTTTTATATTTTATTATCTTTTAATTTTGTGGATTCAACATTTTGAATTTTTTTTATATATGATATTTCTAATGTTTTTCCATATCATTTATTCTTATTTTAAAAATATATTATATTTTATTTATTATGTATATTGTAAACAATAATAAAATTCGATTTACGATTAAAAAATAAAGATCGAAAAACAATTCACAATTCAAATCACAATTTTATAACCATAATTACGAGCATTTCCTTTCTAAAAATTAGTGTTCAATAAACTTATGATAATAAAATACAACAAAAACACATTAAAATCACTGGAGCCAAATTATAGATTATATTGGGCTTAGAAATACCATTTTATTAATTTACAATTTCGAACTTTTTTCTTCAATTCAAAGGGCTATAGCATATTTTCCCCCTGTTGCTTGCAAGTTTTTTGTGATAGCCGTGTTAACCATAAGTGTGTCTCTCAGATAAGGCTTATAATAATGGCTAAGCTTCTTTTGGATTGGACTGGATTCCGCAAACCATATTAGCTGGAACAGCTATGTCAATCATTTTAGGATATTGCAGGTTAAGATCTGTTGCACAAATCAAGAGTACAATAATTAGCAGTTGTATTAGCAACAATTCATATTATCAAATAGATTTGACTAATCTTTCATAAAGTTTTGCTAGCACTTACTTGCCATGATGTTCTTGAATTTTTCCTGGAAAACAAGGCACCAACATTTCAACTGTGAGATACTACACAAGTGGGGGCTAACCAGCAGTAGAATTTATGTAACTTGCACAAGTTAAAACTTATTCTAGCTACATGTAATGAATCCAAATTCTCTCATTAAAATATCAAAGACAAGGATAAAATGCATTCACATTTCATGAACATGTTGACCAAATAGAATGAGTGATTTACAAACATATCCCATTACTCTCTTGATAATGCAGAGAATTGACAAATAGATATCACCAACAAAGTAAAAAATATCTGCAAATTTTCTTCTGATAGGACTGATATCTATCTACCAATTCAAATGTAATTCCTTTTCCATTACATTTGTCAACAGCTTAGATATTACTGACTATGGCAGCAGTTTTCTGTAAATTGGTTTCTGTTTTAAGCATTCTACATCACAATGGCGTGTATTTCCATTAGTATCTCTAGAAGAGTCTTTTTTTTCCTATTTAGCCACTTAATTTCATTTGGTGGATTGATCTCAAAATATATGGATGTCATCAATCATTACCTCATCCTTTGTTAGGCGTGGATTGTGTTGTATCTCCTCTCCAACAGTGCTTACCTAAAATCAGTAATTTGTATAAGCAACTCAGCAACAAATTTGGCAAGAAAAAAGCTTAAGGGTTGTCCTTACAGTGAATCCTCTGTAGTCATGAGCTGGATAAATTAGCGTACTCTTGGGCAATGTACAAATCTGTTTCCAAGGAAAACATGAGCAAACCAAAAACATCTTATATCTTTTACTTCTTAGTTTCTGTTTAACATAACACACAATCACTGTCAAGTTCATGCCTGTGTATGGATTGATTTGTAAAGCTGCTCTGAACTTCCACCCTGCATTAGGCAGCAATGAATAAATTTGATAAGATATTAGAAAATAGCTGGTAAGACCAAAACCTAATTCCAATGTCATTCAAAAATTGAGGTAACATAACATCTGTTCATATAAAACTTTGAACCCTCTTGAGAAGCTTAACTAAGGAAAACGGGAAAGAAGTATGTACCTGAAAATCTGTCCTTCCACATCCACGTATCAATACGGTATCTCCAGTGAATGCCATCCTTGGTTGAGGTTGATCAGGTGCATCTCCAGTAACATAGGTAACACAACCTTTGGTATGACCAGGAGTTGCACGGACCTACGAAGTTCAAGAGAATAGTATATATATTACAGATTACAAAGTAGATGATACAATAAAGCATTGATGAGCTCTCCCCACCCATGCACAACAGAAAATAACATATTAAATTAGTTTAAAGACAAAAAATCCTTCATAATTGAAACAGATGAACCCTAAATGAGGGAGTCAAAACGATTTAAAAACTACATGTCTGTATGTTGTCATCTATAATAAAAATAAGATGAAATCATCCTCAAGTGTCCTTTATTTCTCTACCCAAGATTACAGTTATAACAAGCTAGCTTTCAACAATGCCACAATTTAGTTTAACATAAAGCTGCTATTAAATTCATGTCAATGATCTATCCATCAGCTTGACAAATCAGAGTCATTTTCATCTAGAAATAAGGGTACTAATGTCTTATATGATGTTGAATACCAGAAGCAGCATCAAATTATATGTTATATCTGTCTTCGTAAGTATATAGTTTCATAGACTGGACATTCATCTATCATATTCTACAAAGAAATTGGCAGATCAAGCAAACATATATAGAACCCCTCATCCCTTATCAAGGACTTAATGAAATGCAAGGTTTCTTTGATAACCCCCAATCATTTGGAAACAACTCCAGTCAAAAAAAAATTTATAACATTCACTGAACATATTACTGGGCAAGCAGCTGCAGACTTACCTCTAGAAAAAGATCACCAAAACCGACCTTATCACCTGGCTCCACATAAATATCGGCCGTTGCACCACTTGCTTTTGAAATAACAGATTTTACACCAGGTACTTTGCTCTATGCGTAATAAGTGGATAACAAAAACACACCAAGTTACCACCACAGCAAAAAGTATTCACAAATATTGAAAAAACTTCCTCCACCCTTAAATCGTTTACAGGGTCAACAACACATCTTACTTTACATCGAAAACATTTTTACAAACATTTTATGAACTGAAGGAACGAAGGATAAGATGGAAGTAACAATTCAGCAGGTGCACACCTTGATGAGGCCAGTCCCAGTGACATGATCCGCATGCACATGTGTGTTCATGGCATACACAAGCTTCAACCCCAGTTGCTCAATAAGAGACACGTCTCTATCTACTGTTCTATCAACCGGGTCAATCAACTGAAATTTCAACAAAAAATTTCAACAATCACCAAATAACAGAAACTAAAAAAGACAAATTGAGTATTTAAACTATCATTCAATCAAAGTCAACATGTAAGATGAATTTATTAAATTCTACAAAATCTACTTAAAAGTCATAGCTACCATGATTTCTGATTGATTCATACTATAAAAAAGAAGACTTTTCCTATTGTGGTGCACGTAAATTAAACTCAAAACGAAAAACCCATCATCAATCCACTAAAGGCCTAAAAAAACTTATATACTGTGGAGTATACAAATTAAACTGAAAGGAAAAAACCCATCATCCAATCCCCAAAAAGCCTCCCACCCACGTAAAAACACCCCATAAACATTCAACCACACACTTCAAAATTCAATCTTTAATCCCTTCACACAAATTTCCCCACAAGAACAAAATTGAGAGAATCCTACGAGTGCTGGTCTTTCTGGGTGCGAGGCATCAGCGAGAAGGTACGTATAGGTGGAGGACTCCTTCTCAAAGAGCTGTCGGAACAAGAGCTTGGAGGAAGAGGAAGAGGAGAAAGAAGCCATTTGCGATCTGACTCTTCCGGGTTTGCGAATTGCTTTAGAAACGGAAACAGACAGAGGAAAAGGCGAGGCTTTGGAAGCAAAGAATGTGATGAACGGGAATCGCAGCATGTTTAGAAGCATAAATAGTTGCTGGAATCAAAAGGGTTGCGTTGAAATGAGGATAGAGATTGAGGTTGAAGTTGTCGGGTTGTGAACGTTAAGGGAATAAAGAAAGAATTGATGACGGTGATTTCGATCAAGAGGGCATAGACAAGATCGACATTTGGAATTGGTCAGTAGCAGCTGAACATGGATGTCACGTTGGATGCATAAAGACTCCTAGTTATTGGCATTCAATGGTGATGCTATTTTATATTCTTGTGTTCTTTGATTGTGTTTTCCACTTCACTGCTCTGATTCAGAGATGATTCACAGAGCCAATTATGCATGCCACTTCTTATCTCGTTTGTTTCTTTGGCAACGAGAAAGTGATAAAGTGATAACTTATTTATATTTCTAGTTAGAATGTTCTTGAATATACTTAAAGTATATGACAATTTTTAATATACTTTAGCCAGTGAAGATACTCGTTGATATGGTTAATTTTTCTTATCAGTTTTTTGTAATTTTTCTTAACTTTATTAAAATTGATAAGTGTTATTAAAATTTTCATCGCATTACATTTCCAATACCTAACTTTGCTTTCAATTTTGTTTATAATTTAGTGAATAAATTGTGTTTGCATACATGATTTCACTTATTTTTCTAATAATAGGTAAAAGTACTGTGTACGATTAGAAGCATTAGATTAGTTGTTAGCTGATAAATATAATTAAGTGTTAAATTAATTATCTTATATTTATATTGTTGATTATATTAAACAAATATACAATTTATATATTTTAATATTGATATTGGAACAGTTTTATAACAGTTGTATAACAGTTGGTTCTAGAAGAAGGTTAAATAAAATCTAAATTTTTTTTTAAGTGGATAACATGCTAAAGTGTGAGAGGACAAATGAAATTTTTTTTTTTTTTGAGTGATAAGTTCATCTTGAGTGTTTATCAAACTGTTATGGCCTCTTAAGTAAAATAGATTAAGCTTCCATAGGCATCACATAATTTTTGTTTCTTAATAATTGCCTATAGAAATTAAATATTTACTTGTTCCTTAATCACTATCTCATCATCATCATTGATCCACTAGAGTTTATAAGGTTTGGGATGGGGTATAGTAGTTAGAGCCAACTTGTCCTCCAACCTAGAGCCATAACAATTGCAAAAAGAACCAGTATCCATAATTAGAGAACAAGTGTTTTAAAAAAATTTGCAACATGTGTAGAATAGATTATCCCATTGAGATTGTTCAAGCTCGATAAAATGACTTTCGAGAAACTAATAAATGTATAATAATAGTTGAAATCATAGGCTAAAAAAGCATGTAAAAGAGAAGGAATGAGCATAATTATCATCAAGGAGCATACCAAAACAATCCAACTCAAGTTGTAGATGAAGAACATGAAGGAAAGAAGGAAAGCAATGAAGATTGTGCAGAAAAGTGTAGAAAAACTAGAAAACAAGGATGAGCATCAAAAGCCAATTCACTTAGCGCATGGAGAATGGCCCAACAGAATGAAAAATGTCAAAATGCTTAAAACAAATTGAGGCCATAACAAAAGAAGTTTCTAGATAGTGAAGCGTTGAGAAGATGACAAATGGCTGAGCGAATCAAGCACTTAATCATGAAGAAAGCCCAGATTCGCTCAGGAAGGGCTTAAGCCTAAGAGTACCAAAGTTGGGACTTAGAAGATTTAGCTTGGATCTGAAGCCAATTCAACCTTAACTCATAACCAAGATTTGGTAGAGATTGGAAGCATCCAAAGCTAATCCGTGACAAATGTTTGACTTTGGAATCCTAAGAAGCCCAAAGATTAAGGATTGAAGACAACAAATATCGCTTAAGGGTGAAGAAAGTCAATTCATTGAGCATATTTTCTTATGCCGAGCGGATTGCCAATCCCCATGATCCCTTTGAATCTTAATTACAAAATCTATAAATAGATAGATTGGGTTAACATCCAAAGCATCGAAAGGTCTCATGAAATCAAGAAAGAACACATTGAGAGACCGATGGTGCTGCCTTCATGACCGATTGGATTCTTGAGTTTTTGTTGGAGTTGGCAGAACCTTAATGAAGGAAATGGAACGAGGAGGACTCCAATGGAGTTATGGTTTCCTTGAAGGTGCATGAAAGGTAGTGATGTGAGTTGATTTTTAGATGTTTCATTTATGGTGACACTTTTACTTAAGATTGGGATTTTAACAATTAATGGTGAGGACCTAAGGAAGATTCCCACTGGACACAAACTTAACCAAGTGGTTAAGTAAGTGTGAAGGTTCACTTCACAGAGGCAAAGATGAAAAACAAGATATAGTGGGGATGAGACGCAATTGCGGAATTGAAATGGGAACAAGGTAAACATCAATGGTGGACATGGCCTCCCAAATGATGCACCATACTCATGATTATGAGTGAAACCCAAGAGCAACAAATAAGATAACTAAGAGACAAAAACATAAAATGGAATGGAGAAAATGGAAGGAAATGGAATGATAAAACTTATGATGGTGGGTGAGAAATGTCACGCCACTTGGAGCAAGATGAGTGTGTTGGCTGCCACTTGAGAGCTTCCTAATCACTCAAGATAAGGCCTCAAACCTAAGAGGACATAAGCCTCACTAAGAGCTCACACAATTTGTGCATAGTTTTTTTACTTCATTCAAATTCAACTTGAAAATACAATGAGGGAGGACTCCTATTTATAGGTGAAGCAGCCTTGGAGAACAAGCATGAAGGGTATGATGTGAAACACTAAAAAAGGGGCAACCTTAGGGTTTGACTAAGTCAAACCCGCACCCTAGGCTTGTCCTTCTAGAAACTAGGTCAAAATTTCTTCTTAAAGGACTAGAAACAAGCTAAAATGATACCTACAACCCCTATTATGCTAAAGGCTCCTTATTTTGGCCTATCTTTGCTATTTGAACCCCTAAAGAGAGCCCAAATTATTTACAACATATTTGTATCTTATAAGAAGACCAAAAGGAAGAATAGTTGGTGTACTGGTTTATGTCCAGCTCCTCTGGTGAGGTCCATGTGATCCTTGGTGGGGTTTTGAATTGTTCGCTGAGATGATTGTTCACCACGCGCTTTGTCTTTTACTTCCTTCGTTATCTTTGTAGCTATTTGGGTTGTATCAGGTAGGGAGAGTGATTGGTTAGGCCATATCACTTGGAAAGGTGAAGAAGAAGATCAAGATGTCTATCCTAGAGAGTCTAGACAAGGGAGTGAGAAAGCTTGCAAACTTGGACAACAATTCACTCATATATTGATCATAGAAATGCATGAGCCAAGCACCTTAACTTTTAGGAGAGAAGGTTGAACATTTTGGAGCCAAAATTTGAAAATTCAAAATAAAACTCTCCAATGAGAAGGTGCCATGTGTAGTCAATCGGTTGTTTCGACAAAACAACCGACTATTTTTTTTTTGTTAACTGCCTTAACAGAATTCTGTTAAGTTTGTTAAATATGCTTTAAATGTTTTTAAATTGATTTGACTTTAATAATAAATGTTTTTAACTGCTAATTGGAGTATAAATGTTCTGTTATACGTTCCTAGCAAAAGTGTTACAAGATCAGTTTTTGAAATCAAGTTTTCTCCAAGATTGCTTAAGGCTTTGGATTTTTCTCTAAGAGCGAAGTAGGACTTGCTTTGTACTTTGATTTGTACCAGGTGTGATCAATCCTATCCTTCAATTGCATTTATGTAAGGACTTGTGTTCTCATAGTAAGAGGGTGTTTTGATCTGTGGTGTGATTGTGTGTGCCAAAGGAAGTGTGTGTTCTTGAGGGGATCAAGATCACTTCTTTGGTGGTTGTGTGTTTGTAATATGGTTTTTTTATTACTTAGTGGATACCTAGAGGTTTCTAGGAACTCGATGTAGCTCTTGGTATAAGAGTGAACCAGTATAAAATTTCTTGTGTGATTCTTTCTCTTCCTTAACTCTTGTATATCTGTTTTTAGTTGTTTTTATACACTGCTAATAAAAACAACCGGTTGAATCGCAGAAACAACCGATTGAATTTCTGGAATTCAACTAAAATAGTTTTCTATCTTGCATTCTTTGATCTCTTTAGCTGTGATTCTTCTTTGATTCTCTTCATACCTTCAATATTTTTGAAAAAAATGTTCAAAAACAATTCACCCCCCCTCCTCTTGTTTAAGGCCTACAATTCTAACAGTTAGGTCAACTCCTAAGAAGATTCAAGCAAAACACTAATAGAAGTGCAAACTTGAGAGTGAGAATTTGAAGACAAATGAGCTAGCAACTTGGACAGCTTTTCATTATCAATTCAAATCTCATTTACAAGAGGGCTAACACTTGTATTTATAGTGCTTATGGGCAACCAAGGTGCAAGTTTTAACCCTAAAAACTCTTGAGATGGTCTAGAGTTGCATTGGGTCTAAGGAGGCCCAATTGTAACTCTAGCTAGACTCTTTCTTTTTCTATTTACACTCTACTCTAATTGGCCCAATACACGGGCCATGAAAATTGGCCTAAAATATGGCCCAAGATAATGGTCGAAATACAAGGCAAAAATAAAGTCTATACTACTTTGTACAAATTTATAAGACTAGGAAATTTGGAAGAAAAGTTAAAAATTAATTCTCCATAAAAATATAGTTTTCTGAACTCCTTCTTCTTCTTCCATTCTTCTAGCCATGGCCCTAATTAAAGGTCCAATATGTGTACTTCCGGATGGTCCTCCATCAGACCCTCCCGCTTGAAAAGGATCTGTCCTCATATCTAATTCTTCAATATTGTCAGCACCACCTACAAAAGGAATCAAACACAAACATTAAAAGTAGTGTTAACTCCATAATCAGTTGGGAGGTCTAATTTATATGCATTATCATTTAACATTGAAGGACTTGGAATGGACCATCTCCTCTGGTACTGAGTTTTGACTTTCTTTGGTTTGGAAGTCTTTCTTTTCGTAAATGTAGCTAAACCCAGTCTCATTCCTCAAAAAATATTTTCTTTCTCCCTTTGCTATTGCTTTCAATATATTTTTGAGTTTGTTTTTCAATTTGGGCTTTAACCTTCTCATGGAACTTCTTAATAAACACCAATATAGAAACTCTTTTCTTTATGAATCAAGAGGTGTGAAAGGATTAAATCCATAAACAACCTCAAAATGAGAAAGATTAGTAGTTTTATTGACTACTCTGTTAAAAGCAAATTCCACTTGAGGAAGATATTCAACCCAGGACTTCTTGTTGCCTTTTAAAATTGCCCTCAACAATGTGGATAAAGATTTGGTTACTACCTCAGTCTGTCCATTAGTTTAAGGATGACATGTGGTAGAAAACATGAGTTTAGACCATAAAGTTTTCCAAAAATGACTTAAGAACTTCACATCTCTATCAGACACGATAGTTTTGTGTAGCCCATGCAACCTAACAACTTCTTTGAAAAAAATTCTAGCAATGTAGCTAGCATCATCTATTTTGTGCCATGGAATGAAATGAGCCATTTTACTAAAACAATCCACTACCACAAAAATAGAATCATATCCACTTTGTGTTCTTGGAAGTCCTAGAACAAAATCCATGTTAATGTCTTCCCAAGGGATGCTAGGTATAGGAAGGGGAGTATAAAGTCCATGAGGCATAATTTTAGACTTAGCTTGCAAACAAGTTATACACTTAGAAGAGTAACTCTGAACATCTACTCTCACGTGGGTCCAATAAAAATTTTCTTTTAAAATAGATAGAGTTTTATCAACTCCATAATGGCCCATGAGACCCCCTTCATGATTTTCAGTTACAAGAAGCTTTCTGATGGATCCTTCGAGAATACAAAGTTTTCCTTTATTTTAAACATAGCCCTCAGACAAATAGAACCCATCACAAGGCTTCTTGAGACATGATGCATAAATGGATGCGAATTGATCATCTTGTTCTTAAAATTCCATTATGTTATCAAACCCTAAAATTTGTGAGCCCAAAGTGTTAAGTAAGTTATGGCGCCTAGATAAAGCATCAGTTATCGCATTACTCACCTTTTTCTTGTGTTTAATAACATAAGGGAATTGTTCTTAATATTCTACCCATTTTGCATGTCTTTTGTTTAATTTTCCTTGCCCCTTTATGTACTTAAGTGACTCATGATCAGTATGAATATGAACTTTTTAGTCACCAAGTAATGTTCCCATGTTTGGAGGGCACGAATGAGAGTATAGAGCTCTTTATCATAGGTGGGATAATTCAATATGGATCCCTTAAGTTTTTCATTGAAATATGCAATAACATGACCACCTTGTATTAACATAACACATATACCCACACCAGAAGCATCACATTCTAGCTCAAAAGTTTTAGAAAAATTAGGAAGAGATAGAATGGGTGCGTGTGTTAACTTATCTTTTAAAGTTTCAAAAGCTTTTTCCTGTTTTTCACCTCAAGAAAAAACTACATCCTTCTTAACCAAGTCATTAAGAGGAGTTGTTTTAGTACAGAAGTCCTGAACAAAACGTCTATAAAACCCAGCTAACCCATGGAAGTTGCAGACTTCACCTACAATGGTAGGGGTGGGCCATTCTTGGATAGCCTTAATTTTCCCAGGATCAACATGAACACCATCTTTCCCAACCATGAACCCTATGGAAACAACATTTTCTTGACAAAAAGTACATTTTACAAGATTGGCAAAGAGATGATGTTTCCTGAGAATAATCAAAACTTGTCGAAGATGGCCTAAGTGCTCATCTAGATTCTTACTGTAAATTAAAATGTCATCAAAGTAGACAACCAAAAAATGGCCTATACAATCCCTTAGTACATGATTCTTTAATCTCATAAAAGTTCTAGGGGCATTGGTCAAACCAAAAAGCATGACTAACCACTCATATAATCCAAACTTGGTTTTAAAAGCAGTTTTCCATTCATCTCCTTCTTTAATTTAGATGATAACCACTTTTAATATCTATTTTAGATATTAAGTTGCCCCATTCAATTCATCTAACATATCATCTAACCTTGGTATTGGATGCCTAAATTTGACAGTTATATTGTTGATTGCCCTACAATCAGTACACATTCTCCAGGACTCGTCTTTCTTGGGGACCAACAACATGGGCACAACATAAGGAATGAGACTCTTCTGAACCCAACCCTTCTTCAACAATTCAATAACTTGTTTCTCTATTTCTTTTTTTTCTTGAGGGTTTGTTCTATAAGTTGGCCGATTGGGTAGGCGGGCTCCAGGAAAAAAATCTATTTGATGTTCAATTCCCCCACAAAGGTGGAAGACCACTAGGAACCTCCTTAGGAAAAAGATTATCAAATTCTTTTAAAAGTTTTTGTACCCCACTTGGTAGAGACTCAAGTTTTTGACTTGTGGCAGGAAGTGCTTCCTTGCATTGGAGAAGAAAGAGAGGTTGTTCCATTAGAAGAGGTTTTATTTATTTTTTAAAGGTTTTTGTGGAACAGCTTATTTGGAGCAGGCACAACACTCCAAACTCTTTTTCTTCTCTTTTGTGACTTCATTCAGAAAAGAGAGTTTTTTTTAACAATTTTTTTTCCTTCTCTCTTCTCCTTGTCAATTTTCTTTTTAAGACTTATTTGGTCATCTCTCACTTGTTGAGGTGAAAGAGGAGAAAGAGTTAATTTTTTTCCCTTATGATGGAAGCTAATTTTATTGGTAAGGCCATCATGAATAGCATGTTTATCAAATTTCCATGGCCTTCCAAGTAAAATATGTCCAACTTCCATGGGTACCACATCACATAAAACATTTCCATTATAATTGCCCATGGAAATTGGAATGCTTACTTGGTTCTTGACTACTATACCTTCATAATCTTTAATACACTGAAGTTTATAAGATTTTGTATGAGGTACAATAGTCAAGGCTAACTTATCAACCAATCTTGAGCTACAACAATTACAATAAGATCCAGTATCCACTATCCCTGAGCAAATATTTTCAAAAACTTTGCAGCGAGTGTGGAATGGATTTTCTCGTTGAGATTGTTCTAGCTCAACAGGTTGGCTGCCAAGTAGCCTCCTAACCATCATTAAGCTTCCTGTATAAGCTTGGAATTCTCTTTCAGACTCCAGGATTTCACCTTCACTCGGTGAGGATGTAGAGCAGCTAGTGTCATCACTGTCATAATCATTTAAAAGCATATTTCTCTTTTTAGGACTCTTAGAAACATAGTGTCCTCTTTCATGACAATGAAAACATTGAACATCTCTTGTCTTGGGTTCTTTATAAAAACTCTTTTTGTATTTTTCCTTTTCAATTTCTTTTTCTTTACCTGTATCTTTGGGTCTTTCATACCCCGATTTGGAAGGATAGCCCTCCCTCTTAGACTCTTTCCCACAATAGGATGTGCTAGGATAATCTTTTCAACCTTATCTCTTATGTCTAAGTTAAGGCCACTCTGAAATCTAGAAATGGTTACTTCAGCCTTCTCCTTAACATTAGCCTTCAGGATTAATAGTTCCATTTTGTGCCTATACTCCTCTACTGATTTATCTCTCTACTGAAGTCTTTGGAGTTGATACATCAACTCCCTATCATAGTAGGAAGGAATATGGCGTTTCCTAAGGGCAGTTTTTAGTTGAATCCAATGACGGATTTGAACCTCAGGATCTTTTAATAGTGTAGACCACCAATACATAGTTAATCCCTAAAAGCTAAGTGTAGCTAGGGATACTTTTCTCTCTTCTTCCACATGGTGACTAGCAAAAATTTGTTCCACTTTCATCTCCCAATCCAAAAATTCATCTATATCATTTCTACCATGAAAAGGAGGAAGGTCTACCCTGGTTTCTTTTGGGAATTTTTCATATCTAGGCCTATGGCGATGTCTTCTATGTGTTTCCTCATTATGATCAGAGTTACTATCAGATTGTTCATGATGATCATAATTTCTTCTATTCCTATGCCTTTTTTCCTCACGCCTTTTCCCCATGTTTTGATTAATAACTAATTGTCTAAACATTCCTCTCAACTCATCTATTTTTAATTTGTATTTTCTCTATGTTCTTCTAATTTTGTTCTTAAAAACCTAACCTTTTTTTTCCACCCATACTCATCTTCTGTGTTCTGATTACTACCTTGAACACTAGATGCATGATTATGATCACTCATTTTGAAATGAAAAAGAAATGATTTTCACAAATTTTTTTATTTCAAATGAGTGATAAAAAATTTTTCACAAATAGGTTTTAGAGTTGACTAAGTTTTAATCAAGGTCAACAAGTTAAATTGTCTCCAAGTTCACTCCCAGAAAAGAGAAGTGAGTCACTAGGACTACTTAAGTACCAAGTCTTTCCTTAGCCAGAGCTTACCTCAGATAGTCTTAACAAAGTTTTTCCTCAAAAGAAATTTTCCCTAAATGTGATGTATGCAAAGCGTCCTAGTGATCAAAGGAAGATCAACTACAAACGGAGAGCAAACACGAAATGGGGACAAAAAAGAAATTAAAGGAAAACAAGAAATTAAAGGCAAGAAAATTAAAAAAAAGAAAGACAGAAAAGTAAACTAGATGTGTCCTATGTGAAAATGCAAGTGACACTTGGAACCCCTTGACACATTTTCACTACTAATAAATAAATGAATTTAGCTATTACAATGTCTTAATGGGACTGCTTTCATAGAATTTTCCCAAACACAACAAGAAAGCAAGAAAATTAAAGACACAAAAAGAACTAAAAAGGTTTTGTGATACATTGCCAAAAATAAAATATTTTTTTTTATGAATTTCTTTTCTTCAAGTTGTCAAATCTATCTTCTCTTTATATGAACTTGATTCTTGTCTTCAGTTGCTTCCCTCTCCAAATAATCACTGGTTTTAGCCTTGAGCTATGAATCATCAAGTAGAAATTTGCTTCACAACTTCAAAACCAAACTTCCACTCAATATGAATTTCTCCTTATGAGGCCAATAAGTAAAAAATAAAGAAAAACTCAATTAAAAATGCTAAACTCAAACGGATTAATTTGACAACTGCAAGGAGTATTTTAAGACACAAATCAACAATTAAAGCTAACAATAACAGTGAGCACTCAAATAAGAAACCTAAGAATAGTACTAGAATAGATTTCAAAAGAAAAATTCTAGAATGAAACAAACACTGAAACTTCCAAAATTTGTGAAACTTCATCCATAAACATTTTGTGTAAGAAATTTTTTTTGAGAATCTCAACACAATATTGATCAAACAAAGCAAAATTTAGGTTAAACGGATGTATATCCTAAGAGAAATAAATCAAACACTACAGAACCAGTATTCAGAGATTGAAATTGTTTTTCAGCACTGGCAGACATGATTCAAATATTTACTGGGGAAATATTATAATGAATTTCAATCTCAAACTTTTATCCCAACTCCACAACACATCAAGCAAGGTGTGATAAAATTTTCAGGTCAAAAAGCCCAAGGAATAAGGTGCAATAAATTTTATACTGAGACCAACACCACACTAAAACTGTTTTTTCAAGGCTGAAAACGTCCTTACAAACTAAAACTCATAACAAATTAAATCATATTCATTTTTCACTTTTTTTTATATACACTGGCAAATTTGTAATCATACATTTTTATCAATTACAAAAAATACAATTTCAATCAAACCTATCAAATAAATCACAAACTTTCATAAATTTTTCTTTCATTTCTCACTATATCTACCTTAATCCAAACAACCTAAGAGACCCTTCGTTCAAATCATCTCAAATTCATTCATTCATATTTACCCCCTAATTCAACCAAAACATTAGAATTTAAAAAAAGATATTTTTTTAAAAGTTTTGTTAATAATGACATTACATAAAAAAGTTCACGTGGATGAAGTTTTAAACACAATATTCATAAATATATTAAGAAATTTATAACTTACAATACTTAAAAAATAAAAATAAATTATAAATATTTTAAAATATATTATATATACCATTCTATAAGGTAATATAATTTTACTGTCATTTTTAATGAGAATTTTATTATTTATTAAATTAAAATAATTTCACTTTCATAAAGTATATAAAGCATACAATCTTTTTTTTATCAAAACTAAATAGGCAATCTCTCTGTTAAAAGATTAATAGATTAATTGTATTACTCTTCAATACTTCTCTTTACAAATATCATTTATATTTTATTTTTTATATATAGAAATGCGAACATTCATAAATGTATGGATGAGAGGTATCTTCTTCTTTACCTTACTAATATGAAACACTCATAGGTCATTCTAAAATCTTGGTTGCTTTTAGGGTCTTGGTCGGATAGACAAAGTATCTACAAAAGGTTCTCTGGTGTTCAAGGTAGTTAGAGTAATAAATATTGTAAAAACGTATCTTTCACCAAGTGACATTTATCAATTTATAGAAGTGGGCAAAAGCATTGTTCACGTTTAGCTTGGATTATCACAACTTTTTAGGTTAACCTCATTTCAGTCTAATATTAGAGACTGATTATAGTTTATTAATTAGTTTTTAATCGTTATTGACCTATTTTTCAATCAGCGGGCATTGTCGAGGAGAGCTTGGCCTCTGGGGTGGGGGAATATCGGGTAGGGCCAAAAACCTAACAGATGAACAAGCTGAGAGTGGTCTCCCACTTTGGTCGGGGTATGAATGGGTTGACACTAGGGTTACTCAATTTTTTTTCCAAGTATTGTTGGTCATCAATAATCAAGTCATATGTCTTGAGTATACTATGCTCACAATGGAGGTCGAGGTGGGCATCATCTCCCTAAAGGATTGCATATTCATTGACAATGTAAGTATGACCGAGGGTAACTTGTCAATTTGTTTCTATATGTACAACTGCATGTTCTCGTATTGCCATGTTCGACTACCCTTCGACGAGTTTACCATGGGTGTTATATGAACCCTAAAAGTGGCTCCAAATCAACTACATTTGAACTTATGGGCCTCGCTGCAAGCCTTCCATTTGATATGTGGATATTCAATTTGTGTCATTCCTTCCAAGTTTTCTTACACTAGTATAGTACTTTACTAACCATCCCAGTCAATTGGGTTTTCTTAGTGGGTCAAGCAGGCACGTGCTTGTTTGCCCTTACACCTCATCCCACAAAAACTTCAAAGGTTTTTTTTAAAGTGGTAGTGAAATGAAAAAAATTCTTTTATGGGGACAAACTCAAGTTTCCATTTTACTAGATTTGAGAAATATTTTGGGATATCATTCATGCACTACAAAATTTTTAATTGGATTCAACTGAGTGGCGGGTGTTATTGGGTTATATTCTCTATAGGCATCATTTTTAATAATGTTGGGTTTTTTGCTGGAGATTATAATTAATATATGTGACAAGATAGTTAATTAATATTATTATAGTAATAAAAGTGCTTACATAGCTGTGTGTAGTTAAGTACATTGGTGTTTTCTTCAAAGACGCAGTGGGTTTGAAACTATAATAGCTAAGCTGGATGAAAAAAAATAGGGGTGACGAGTAATATTATCAAGTACTGTAGAAGGGGTCCATCGGAAACCTCTTGGATCATATTGGGAGTTGAATGAGCTCGTGAGGTTTCTAAAATTGATTCTCCATTGATGAAAAATTGAAATTGCAAATAAGACAATTCAAAGAAATATACTTTAAATTAATGTTTTTTTATTAAATTTTGGGAGTCAAGAAAAGACCGGCTTGTTAGGAATTGGTTGTGTTGTATCCCACCCTGTAAGGATAAGAACGCCAGTTGGATGGTGGCCATTTAAAAAACCAAAAGCCTTTGAGCTTTGACTATTCGCAGAACTATTAGGTGACACTTAGGGGAGATTATTCAATTTGGATGCAAAAGTTATGTTAGCTTTTAGAATTTCATGTTAGGTCCATTTGTCAGTTTATAAATAGTGATTTGTAGTGCATAACTAGATTTACGATTATATCATAAGGTTTATTTGGTGCTTTTTAAACCTTTGTCAAATTTTGGGGTTTACACAGAGAGGGTTCTTCTTGTTTCATGGGTATTTTGTTTTAAGATTTGTGAAAATTAATTTTAATCCGTTGAATATTATTTGTATGAGTATTTTTAAATTCAGCTCGTTAATAAATTTTAAATTAAAACGTGTTATGGGAAGAGATTTTTTTATCACCAATATGGGAAGAGAAATTGATTAGAAAGTTTTGACAAATGGACACTTTCACCAAATACTTTTCAATCAGTTGGAAAAAATTCTACTAGTTTAAAACTTGTTTGTTCAACTTATTATGTGGTAGATATAATTTGTAGGAAACATATATTGATGTTGAACACTAGTTTGTTCTCTTTCAAGGTTTGTGGAGAAGAGTTAGATTGATCATTTCTTACTAGTACACAGAGATTTACACATTCATGCATTAACTATTTCTCCTTTCAGGAATCATGGAAAGTGTTAACATTAAATTTTGATGTGATACAAATGTTTTATGAGAAGAAACTTAAGGAGATTTAGGGTGCAGAACAATTCTAAAATCATCAATTTGTGTTTTAAGGATGGATTGAAAAGAGAAAATGTTCTCTACCTATTATCAAGTAATTTTTGAATAATTTGTTGATGCAATGGTGTTGGACTGCCAGATTTTATATATTTACAAACTATAAAGTCACTATTATTGGCCACTGGTATTATTTTATTGATTGTTTTATCATTTTTCACAAATTAGGTGCTCGATGCAAGTGATAATGAACCTTGGGGTCCTCATGGTACTGCACTGGCAGAGATTTCCCCGACTACCAAAAAATTGTAAACAACTATCTATCTAACTTTTTTTTCCGGTTATATTACTTTTATTGTTTATTTTTTTGTTTTTGTATTTTGAGAAAATTTTTGATACTTGTTTTACTAAATTGTTGCTTCTCTTCTATACTGCTACTGAATGTCAAATGGCCATGAATGTCCTTTGGACAAGACTGGGCGAAACTGGAAAAGATTGGACATATGTATACAAGGTAATGCCTTCCAAATAATCATGTCATTTCCTAAGATTTTAAGATACAAAGAGAAGGCTTTTTGGAGGTATTTTTTGTGTTGATACATACAATTTGCTTTTCTTTCAATAACTTGAATTATGTTAATTCAAGTGTTAGCGGTTATCGAGTATTTGGTAGCACATGGATGTGAACGTGCAGTTGACGACATTATATAACATACTTTTCATATTTCAGTAAGAGAAATTCTCTTGTATTTAGCTAATTTCATGCATGCAATTAACAACTCTGTTGACCAGTAAAATAAAAGAGTATTTTCTGAAGTTATCTTAATTTACTTTGGATTGGTTAAGGCACTTTCTAGTTTTGAATATGTTGAGCCAAGTGGGAAGGACGTAGGACTCAATGTAAGGAAAAAGGATGAAAACATTGTGTCGCTTTTGAATGATAGGGATAATATAAGATACATGATGTCAAAAATAAAGTTGCTACAAACCGTGACAAGTAGGTCAAATTTGTTAATATTTTCATCCTAGAATTATCAGGTCAACAAACTACTACAATAGAATGTGTAGTCATAAAATAATTTTCTTATTTTTCTTTTGGGTGCTCAATGTAGGTACATTGGAGTTTCAGAGCAGTGGTAAGTATGGAGGCTTTGGATCTAGAGATGGTGGCAGGTTTGGTGATAAACAATAGAGACAAGGTGGGATCCTATGATGAAGATTACTAGGGGAAATCACACCATGCCGTTGCAAGTGATAATCAAGTAATAGGATCAAAGTGCTGGAAGCAAAATTTATTAGGGATGTGTATTTTAATTTTACACTTGATTAGGGATGTATGAACTTTTTATGTGTTTAATTTTCAATTACATATAAATTTTTGAACATTATTATGTGTGCTTTAATTTTCAATGAAATGAATGGATGATTATATCTTTATACATTATTTTATTTATTATGAAAAGGCGGTGGTTAAATTTTATAATTGTATACAACAAATTATAAAAGAATTATAAAAAAATGGTGGTTAAATTTTTTTTATTCAGAATTAAAATTACGTCAGTTAAAAATGTCACTACTTACGTATATTATAGTGTCATAATTTTTTTCAATGAATGTAAATTGCAACAATTATAACTAACACTACTTACATATAAAAACCGTCACTACTTACACTATGTTTAAAGTGGCGGGTGTTGCGACGGTTAGCGTAAAACCGCCACATTAAACTTTGTGGCGGCCAGTTCTATGGCGGTTTGGGAAACCGCCACAAGCGTATATTGTGGCGATTATAAACGCCAGTTTATACACAAATAACTGCCACAATATACACTTTTTTTTGTAGTGATGGCCAAGGTTTATGATGACTGCCAAAGACAAAATGGTCTTCGAAGTCCTACACTTGTTTTTTAGAAGGTTACCCACTCAGAAGGTACTCTTGGTTTACATTTCACCTCATCGATGGTTGGATCTGACTAGTATGTTTTGTTTTTATTTTCATTTCTTTCTTAGTCATTGTTAACTTTGTTAAATGACTTTCTTCTTTGGCATAATGGCTTAATCATCTCTTGATTTTATGCAAGTTCTTAACCATTTCCAAATAGAAAAAGGTTGGTCAATTGAGAAGGAGCAAGTCAATGCCACTGAATCCTCAGCCCCGAAGATCCCCTCCCCCACTCATATCATTGATCTCGCCCCTCTTCCCATTGAGGAAAAAACAAAGAGGAATGAGAGATCAAAGAAGAATTATTCTCAAGAAGGTCTTTGAAGAGGGTTTGACCTTCCAACTCGGATGCTGAAACCAATGGTGTTGGCGCCTTACTCGGCAGGGATTTAGCCTTTTCCAAGGAAGTAAACTTCTCCTTCTCCTAACAGAGAAAGAGATGATGGCCACAACTTCGTCAGAGAACCTCATGGCAGCATGCCTCGAAATGCAGAGTCGAGCATTGGCCTTCACTCGAGTACTTGGCACCTAGATCTTCAAGGGTTTGACCTCTAAGGTACAAAAATTAAAACAAGAGTTGGTGGAGTCCACTAGCTCTCTAAAGTCGGCCTTGGAGGCAAACACCTCCTTAGATGAATTGTTAAAGAAGTTTGATGTTGACCTTGTTGTTTGTTATGTGGTTAGCTTGTTACAAACTATGTTCAATTTTTTTCACCAAGGTCTTGAAGTTGTCGATAGATAATTATGGAAGACGAGTAAATCAGCTTAATATTGCTCCTTTCAAGGATGTCAAAAACAACATGGCAGATCATCGCGTAGTCCGAGGTGTAAAAGCCCATTTGGATCACATATACGTCAACGCGCTCGTCAGGCCCAGTCATCCCCGTCAATACTTAATCCCTTCAAGTTGGGAAAGAGTTTAGCCCTCATTATTGTTGAGGTGTTCACCAATGTGTGAAGTTGTGATGTTGCTTCCAACATATGAGTTATCATGACGAGGGATGCTCGAGGTCTCGAGGACATTGTTATATTTTGGTCATTGGCTATAGATATTTTTCTTCCTAAGGTTATGATGGCTGAGTCGCTTCTAGTTTCCTTTACATCTCATTGTTCTCCTATTTGAGGACGTAAATTTCTTCAATATTCCTCTATTTCATTTCGATTATCTCCTTCTGAAGAGCCAGAAGAAGAGTCACATGTTCAGTCTCGACTGCTCTTAAGTTTATGGTCCTTTGATCGTTAGTTATGTTTCTTGTAAATACCATTGAACTTTTTTGCGTTGTTCCTTCTCGACCCAATGGTGGACGTCAATTGTTCTTATATGGACTAGAAATATCTCTTCTTCTCCACCTTATTTATGTGGAACACTAGTTTATAGGTCTTTTATCATATCTCGATCACTTCCAAGGTACCTGTAAAATGTTCTCTGACGTTTAAGTCAATATATATTTGGTAATTAGAGCAATAAATGTTGTAAAACACATACTTTTCACAAGTAAAATTCATCTATTTATAAAAGTGAATGAGAACATTGTTCATTGTTCATGTTTAAATTAAATTATCATGACTTTTTATATTAACCTCTTTTAAATACAACAATACAAAACAATTAAAGTTTATTAAAAAAAATTAATTGTTATTGATTTATTTATTGTTTTAAATTGTTAAAATGGTATAAGGAAATAATTACCTGGTTCGTCATCTTAACCATGTAATATATGTAAATATATTCATGGTAACTTATATTAGCTATTAATTTTTTTCAAACATTAAACTCTTCTCGCAAAAAAATTAGCATACCTTATGTTTCTATAAATGTGTTGTATATGATTTTTTTTTCATATAAATATTTATACTACAACTTTAGGATTATTATAGTTATAATTATTCAACTCATAACCATAAGAGTATGCCATAGTTTCAATGTCTTAGAGAGAAGATTGAATACGTAAGCCAAAAATACTTATTTCTGATTGTTGACATCCAACTTTCAATGTATTTTTTTTTTTTTTGAAAAATCATTGATTGTTCGACTTTCAAAATGTTTATAGGAATATCGTGATGCTTAAGTTACGAAATGAGTGTCTCAAAATTAGTGTTGTATGTGATTGGTTTTTGTTTCTCAATCCTCGAACGTTTGACTCAAATGTAAGTTAGACCTACGGTGTTTATTGGGTTTGAAGATTCAATAATCCAATATAGATTAAGTTTGGCTTTTTTTTGTAATTGAGTAAAAATTAATGTAATTTAACTTCAATTTTTTTAATTGAATTTGATGTTTAATTCAACTTTAAAAAAATATTAAAGGATAATATAATTATTATTCGATTTACTATTAACTAAATATGTTTTAATATATTAAATCATTTAATTTTTCAATTATTAAATAATAGTCTAATTTCTTTAAAAATATTTTTAAAATATTAAAAACATTAAAATTGTAAATTAAAAAAAATCTATAAATTAAATTACTTGTCTGATCAAATCTTACTAAAAATAAGTTAAATCATAAAATTTTATTATCGTTGATGATGCAAACGAGGATTAATCTGATTGGACTTTTGAGATTCAATCATTCATCTTTATTGTTTTTCTAGGAGATATGCATTAGAGAGAGAAAATTGGTTTGTCTTATGATTTTTTTTATTTTTTTTTTAGATTAAATTCTCAATGTAGTTGCTTTGGCTATGTTTGGGAGTTTCTTCTTTTTTTTCATATGGGTTTGATCTAGTGTCTCATGTTTTTTTTTTAATTTATGTTATATTTAATGTGATGTCATGTGTTCATGAATTTTATAAAAAAAAAGTTAAATCATATTAGATATATACAAAAAGAAACTCAATTAATTTTATATATTATATAATTTTGGAAGCTTATGTTAAAAGTTATAATTATTAATGAGGACTTTATTTAAGAATGTAATAGTTCAAGTGTTATGTTATAAGTCAACTCATTTCATTGGTGCTAATGAATAACGGATATATTTTACAACAATTTTCTCTTTAGTAATTCAATTAAGAATCAAACTCTTTTATTATTATTGAACTCTATCAAATATTATGGAAAAGATATTTATGTATATTCCATTCAATGCATGCCTATTGTTTATATACAATCAGATTAGAGAGATATGCTCTATATAATTCGCTACTCCATATGTTATGTTTATCTATCAGCAATTACACCAAACTATTGTCTTATTTTTACCACGTATATTATACATTGATACACTATCTATATACATCTATATGGAAAATATAATAATTAATAATTCCAGTACTTCCCCTCAAGTTGGTGAGTAAATATCATGGACTCCCAACTTGTTTCGCAAAGTCACAAACTGATCTTTCTCAAGAGGCTTAGTAAATATATTTGCTAAATTACAATGTGAAGAGACATGTGATGGACTTATCATCACAACTTGCAACTTTTCCCATACAATGTGACAATCTATCTCGATATGCTTCGTACGCTCATGAAATACAGGATTTGTTGCAATATGAAGTGTCGCTTAGTTATTACAATACAAAGAGGTAGGCATGCTAATTGGAACCTTGAGATCTTGCAGGATATAATGTAACCATGTTAGCTCTAGAAAAGCATTTTCCATGGCCCAATATTATGCTTCGGCAACCTTGATACATTGGTATGTTTCTTAGACTTCCAGAATACCAATGAATTTCCCAAGAAAATGCAATAGTCGCTGACTGATCTTCGAGTAATACGACATCCTCCCTAATCTGAATCGCAATAGGCTTTCATCTTAAGATATTATCAGAGGGAAGTAATAATCCTTGCCCGAGTGTCCCCTTGGTGTACTTCAGAACCTTTAATGTTGCATCCCAGTGTGTTTTGTGAGGTTATTGCATAAACTGGCTTAAAGTTCTAACTGAGTAGACAATATCTGGCCTTGTGAAAATGAGGTAAATGAGCCTTCCAAAAAACCCGTGATATTTAGTTAGGTTATGTAATAAATCACTATCAATAAGAGTGGGTTTTAAATTTTGCTCCATAGGAAACTTATTTGATTTTGCCCCAGTTAAACCTGTATCG
Source organism: Phaseolus vulgaris (assembly GCF_000499845.2). Taxonomy (NCBI): domain Eukaryota; kingdom Viridiplantae; phylum Streptophyta; class Magnoliopsida; order Fabales; family Fabaceae; genus Phaseolus; species Phaseolus vulgaris. Next base: position 9,231,423 of record NC_023755.2, on the reverse strand, counting down.
TCCAAAATATCCAATGCATATTTTCTTAGACATAAAAGTGTCATGTTTAGACTGAGAAAAATCAATTCCCAACAAATATTTTAAGGTGCCAAGATCCTTGATTTGAAAATGTTGGAGCAAAAATTCGTTGACATGCTTGATTTCGACATCATCATTTCCTTTTAAAAGTATATCATCGACATAGAGCAAGACAACTTTGAAAGATGATCCAATAGTCTTGGTAAATAAAGAATAATTTGCTTTTGATTAAATATATCATGCCTTTTGAATAACCTTAGAGAAAGTAGCAAACCAGTTTCAGGATGCTTGTTTTAATCCGTACAAGAACTTATGAAACCAACAAACCATATTTTCCCCCTGTCGCCGAAATCTGGGAGGAAGCTCCATGTAAACAGTTTCATGAAGGTCACTGTGCTAAAATTCACTTTTTACGTCAAGTTGGTAGGTGAACTAGTTTCTAGCAGCTACCATAGTCAAAAGACAACGTAATGTCGTAAGTTTAGCAGTAGGAGAAAAAGTTACAATATAGTCAATCCGTGCAGCCTTTGGCAACTAAGCACGCCTTATATCGTTTGATGCTCCCATCGAACCTGTGTTTTATTTTATAAACCCATTGGCATCATATGGGTATGTGGCTAGCTGGTAATGAAACAATGCTTCAGGTGTTGTTTTCTATCAATGTTGATAATTCAGATTCCATGTCTTCCTTTCAGTGGGGAGAAAGAATGGCTTGATCATATGATGAAGGCTCCCTATGTGTAGAAATGTTAGCTAAAAAAGTGCAGTGAGCAGAAGATAAGTTGAAATAAAAATAAAATAAGAAAGTGGGTAGTGTGTACCTGGGAGAGAACCTTGGCTAGGAATGTACTGATTGGCGCGAGGTGGCAGCAAGTAACCTTTATGGCATGCAGAACGATGTTTGAGACGTGTAGAATGTAGAAATGGTTATCTAGAAATATCAGGGGATAAATTAGGCACAAGAGATTTAGAGTATGAGTTCGGTAATGGGTTTAGTGATGACTCTTTTACGACAAGTGTACCGTGTCAAAAGTAATAATTGTTAGAATTAGAGGCCTTAAACAAGAAGGAGTGAATTTTTTTTGAAATATTTTTTGCAAGTATTGAAAGTTGAGTGAAAAGATATGAAGAATTAATCAATGGAAAATTTCATCAGCCAAATAGAAAACTGTTTTTAAACTTGATTCCAAAAAATCAACCTGTTTTTTTCACGAAACAACTGGTTGTTTATACCAGCATATTTGAAAAGCAAAGTTAAAACAATTTAATGAGTGTAGGGATAGAAAAATTCACACAAGGTGTTTATACTAGTTCACTCTTAACCAAGAGCTACATCCAGTCCTCAGCTAACCACTGAGAATTTACTATGTAATCAAACCTAGATTACAAACCACACACCAAAAGTGATGATCTTGAACCCTTCAAGAACACACACCACTTTTGGCAAACCACACAGTTTCCATAAACACCTTCTGAAACTGCACCACACCAGATCACACAGAAATACAATGTTCAAAGAAGAAGGGAATAGAATACACCTGGGTAAATCAAAGATTAATGTTCAGAATTACAAGACCCAATCCTACTCCACACTTGAGATGATAAAAAAAACTCTTTGAAATCTTGAAAATTGTTTTTGATTGATCTCTATTTCTTAGTTGTTGCATAAGAGTGTAAAACAACCTTTTTTATACTCCAATTGAGTGGTTAAAAGAGATAAATAAAAAACCAAAAAGCCGTTGGAATCATTTAAAACAAATTGGAACCACATAACAGAAATTTGTTAAGGTTTTCAGAAAAACAACCAGTTGAATTTCCGAATCAACCAATTGAATCAGTTTGACAACAAAGTCAAAACAAAGCCAAGCTTTTCAAACTCATTTTAAAATTCACTAAGTGTCAAACAATCGGTTGAATCAACATTTCAACAGGTTGAAATTTCACACTCTTTAGAAAACTCATCTTATAAAAAAGATTAAGATTCATTTAACCTTGGATCATCTTAAAGAATGGATTAATAATTCAAAGACTACTAGACACACACAGAAAAGTAGCAGTAAAGTCTTCCAACATTCCTCTTGGATTTGGAGACATCAAAGCACCTTGTTCAACAAAAATTTGTCCCTGAGAATGGATATTGAATCCACAAGGAACAGTTGAATTATCAAGTATAAGATTCCCTAAATATATATATAAAAAAAAAAGTTTGTTGGGAGATTTTACCAAGAATTATAAAGAAAGCAAGTCGAAGAGTTTGTTGGTTCAATTGTGAAAATTGAGATTGGGGTTTATCCTTCTTACTGTTTTGTATTTTGAAAAAGTATAGTAATATTCTATCCTCTGATTGATGTTGATGCCCATATAAAAGTTATTTATATCGATTCCTCACATATAAAACTATTAAGAGAGTCTCTTAAATATTGATTCCTCGCATATTTATAAAACTCTTTAGCATTACGATTCGTTGTTGATAGTAATTAACATTTCAAATTTATTCCTAGCATTCAAGTATGTTAAGCATTATCATTTGGGTCAGAAACTTAGAGATACTTTCCAATCAAATCTAAGGATCTATATCATGATAAACAAGCATTACAAATAAAATAGCAATATCAATCATCAATAAAGAACAAAATATTATATTTAAATATCTCCTCAATATATAAGAGTTTGAATAGATTACTCCTAATCCCATAAGATATAATTAGCCACTCATGTTGGACATTACAAGCATGAAAAGAAGATTCATGATGTTTCTCCTTGATGGTTGCTTCCTCTGGGGTTTTCTAAAACCTTCTATTCTCTCAATTCCTCTCTAGGGGTGTGCCTCACACCTCATATTTATCCTAGTTGGGCTTGGAATGAGTGACTTCTTGCTTGGGCGTGATTCGACTCGCCTGGGCGAGTTGGACGAAAACAAGCCCAACGTCTCTGAAGTGATCTCGCCTGAGCAAGATTAGGCTTGCTTGGGCAAGCACTTGAGCATTCTAGCTTTCCCTTTTTATCTTTGTCTATTATCCTTTTGTCCTTTCATCTCCATTTTTCCCTAGAATCCTGAAATTAACACAAATTTGGGAATAAATTTTTCTTATAAAAATTATAATCACAAAATATGTAAAAAGGTTTAAATTCATAAATTAAGGGTTATATTATAGTTATTTTATCAATTAATATTCATAAGTGCCTATATTTAAAGACCACCTCATTGTTCACCCGAGCCAATTATCCTCTCGTAGCCAGATCCTGCAGGATATAACCATTTGTATGTAAGACAATACAACAAGTTAAAGCTTTAGTGAGTTTACTTGCTGAAATAAGATTTATATGAAAAGAAGGGACAGATAAAGCATGCTCTAACTTGATATCCCTATTAAATTGGATGGTCCCTTAGGACATGATTAGGGTTGTTGAACCTGTAGGAAGGTTTACCAAAGAAATTAGTGATGGAGTTCAATTAATAAATAATTTTGGATTTGAAACAATTTGATTAGTTGTCCCAGTATCCAAAATCCATGGTTTTGTGAAGACAAAATTTACTAAAGTATTAAAGTTCATGAGAAAACCTACTGCATTTGCGTAAACATCATGGTTACCTGAATTAATCATCGACAATTGTTGTTATGTCTCTTCCTGTATAATTAATGAATATGTTTGTTGAATGTTAGGTTAGGGAGACATCATCAAAATATTAGATCGACACCTTTATAAGTGTCATTGAGACCCATAAGAAATTGCATTAAACGATCTTCTTCCTTCTTATCATTGTGTGCTTTCATTTGATTACAAGGAGAGGATGAGTGATATGTCTCTAACTTGTCCCAAAAGCTCTTGATTTTTATGTAATATGACGAAACAAACATAGTACCTTGAGTAGTTGTGGCAATGACTTTCTATATCTGAAAAAACGCATGAGTCATTGATTTGCTCTCCGCGTTGGGTAGTTTGAGTCATTCAATTTCCCTAAGACAAGTAGGTGTTCGAGTTTATCTGAATGATGTACGTAGTATGGATTTGATGTATCTGTAACTACATCTTTGAAGTTTTCGACAAACATGGTTGTCGAGAAAAAAAAAGGCGAATGAATTTTTTGCAGAGTCACCATAAACGGTGTTCTCATACCATATCAAATATTATGGACAAGATATTTTTGTATATCCATTCAACGCATGTGTACGGTTTATATCAACCAGATTGGAGAGATATGCTCCATATAATTTGTTACTCCATATGTTATGTCTATCTATCAACAATTACACCAAACTATTGCCTTATTTTTATAACGTATATTATACATAGATACACTTTATATAAAAAAAATAAAAATTCCAATAAACTCTTTTATTATCAAAATAATTGATGCAACTTTCAGAGTACAATTTCAACCCATCATGTTAACAAATAATCTGTAAAAAGAGGCTAGAAAGAAAAAAATGTAGCTGGAAATATTTAGTTTCACCATGCACACTAAATGTTCCAATCAATGACAACTTTTGGACACTTGTTGGTACCAAAATTTCATATTGTGAGTTGTTGCTTTTTTGTCTCTTACTTCCATTCGTTCAGACACAAGCATTATTTAAGCTTAATCTTTTTTTATTATTATCGATCAAATTTTACTAACATTTTATAAAACCAGATTAATATGAGACATTTCATCTTTATCAAACCAAATTCATATGACACAAAACCTTAAGTCGGTTAAATATATTTTTTTATTTTTATAATTTTATGTAAAAGTAGTTTTTTTAGTTTAAACTTTAAATGTTTTGATATTTGTAATAATAAAACTATTTGAATGGGTTATTGTTAAAAAATTTATATAATAAACAAATTATCAGTATAAATTAAAAGTTTAAAAATATTTTATGTTAACTCGTTACTTACGTAAATATTATTATAATCTTATAATATAATTTATGCTAAAAAATTATTTACTATAATAAAAAACATATTTAAAGTAGAAACAAAAATTAATTTTACGTTATAAAGGAAAAACATATTTAAACTAACAAATAAAAAATGAGAATAAAAGGTGATGAATAAATTTTAGAATAGCTGAAAATATATTAATAATCCATTTAATACGTAGTACAAGATTGATCAGATCGAGGTGGCTGATTTATGACGTGTCATGCCTTTCCTTATTTTCTTAATGAAAGAGTGACGATGTTATCTGAACAACCCATTCAAGAATAACGTGGGAACATGCATGCTCAGTACCAATTCAATGCATCTCAAAGTAAATTAAAAGTAATAAATATTGAAATGATACTTTTTTTTATAATTAATGCTGATATTACATTGATGATATCCACCTCCTTTTTATTTTTAAATAATTTATTTATTTAAAAAATTAGTTGATTTTCATTTTTCAAATATTAATTTGTCTAAAAATTTAGTTGAGAAATTCTTAATTTGTAAATTTCAAACTAATAAATTAGTTTATTCACTTAAAAGTATTTGGTAAAGCGAGTTAATAAATATAAAATGATGTTATGTAAATATTGTTTTTATTTTCACAATCAATTTTGAGGTTTTTTTTCAATAAAATTGTATTTTTTTAAGTTATATATAAAAAAAATTGTTTTTGTTTTATTATTAGTCTTTTTGAAATCTAGTTTTTTTTTAAAAAAAAGTTGTTTTTGAATGTTTGTTGAAAATTTTGTTTTTTTTTTCTTATTTGGATTTCTTGTATAATTTGTTTAGTCTCAATCAATTTTTGTTTGTTTAATTCAAGAGGTAAAAGATAAACATCTCATGATTATACACTTGAAAATAATGAGATATTGAATACATCAGTAGATGTTGATTTTGTTGATAAGATTATGTTGAATTTGATTGACGCTTGATTGATTAAGTTTGACACTATGTGAGAATTGAAAGAGAGAAAATCTTAAGAAAGTAAATTATGAATTCATTGTTGAATAAACTTGAGCATCAACATGTCTCTTTTACTACTTTTAATTGTCTACTTTATTTTTCTGCACAACAATCTCAATCCTCCTTTTATTTTCATTGTTATTTCTAACCTTTTTTTTTTTACTGTAGATAAGTCTTAAGTACTAATTAACTGAATTTACTATTGGACTCACTAGGAGATGACTTAGGGTCAACTGACCATAATCATACTATCATCTCTTTGGTGTTAGACTGTCTAACACTGCACTAAACAGTCTACATTAATTATCATTTTAATTTGACGGTAAAACAACATATATCACATCTATAAAAGCATCCTGCTTAGATTCCTCATGATATTGAGCTAGAGTGTCCCTCATATCTTTGACACTTTTCATAGAGTTGACTTTTGACAACTCTTCTTTAAAAAAGGCACACCTTAAAATGTATGTAGCCTTGGCATTTAGTTGATATCTCCATTTCTGACCTTCTATCTAGATTTCTCTAGGCACCAATAAATCTGTTACTATACTCTAGAAAAGCAAGCATCTCAAGTTTCCATTCTTCATTCTTTTTCCAACAAATAATGGTGGACGATTGAAAGCAAGTCCTTTAGAGTTCGTTGTACCAAGGATATTTTCCTCTAGTTCTGTAAGGAACTCACTCCAGAGGCGAGCTTTGATACCAATTGTAGGGACAATTGGCTTTATGAGGGAGTTGAATTGAGCTTGGACTCTTCATACAACAAATATTGCAGACAGTCTAGCAAACAATTTAACAAGACAAGATAAAGCAAACAAGCAAAGCAGTCAGTCCCCTTATACTAACTGCTTAAGAGATTCCACTAATCAAGACACATTTATTACACTGAGTATACCAACCTCTAGGTTACAATGAGTACACTAACATTTCTAGGTTATCCTTCTCAATCTCCCCCTAAGATTAAATTTTTTCAAAGAAACATAGAAAACATTCTCAAAAAGAGCACAAGTAAAGCACACACAAGTATAACTTCACTTAGTGAAGAATTTACAACAACCCAAAGATAGATGCTCAAAAGCTTAAAGAACTATAAGACTTATTGCAACTATTTCCCCCTTTATATATTTGTGTAAGATTGTTGTATATCTTGTGTTGTTTTTTATTGTTGATCTTTTTATATAAACTTGAGATGACCCTATTGATGACTTGATCAATAAGGTCTTAATCTTCTACAAAAACTCTTTTAAGGTAGACTTTCAACATGGAAGGTTTTCATCTTTTCTTAAAATCTTTTTCTTCAAATAATTCCATAAAACTCAAATAATTTTGCAAGCATTCTATCTATAGAAACAAGTTATGATTTCAATTTAAATTCTTTTGAATTTTTTTTTATGTGTGACTATTTTTGTATTTGAATGCTTCCTTATATGGATAATCTAATAGTTTTGAAGATCACTTAGTTTGTTTGATTAATTCTACAAAATGTGTTTGATTATGACTTGTTTAAATTATAAATAATGAATGAACAAATTAAATCAAGCCTAACTGCAAGTTAATATAAACTGCAACGTAGATAAATCATTTATCACTCGAGAACTTGGTAGATTATCTAGTCTACTAAGATCTTGTAATTGCATCAACATTAAACAAACATTAGTATAATCATATGTATAATAAAGCATGTAAAATACTTATAGAATTTGTTATCATCAAAACTTGAACACTTGCAAAGTCTATTATTAGACTGTTTAGTAGGGTGCAAACTATCTAGGTCTCACCAATTTATATAGATATATAAACACTATTATTTTTCTAAGCCTATCAAACATTAATCATCATTAGGTTTTGCTCTTCATTAATCCAATTATCAATTTCTGCTTTATTATTAATTAATTTATTGATCATTTTAATCAATAAGTCACTTACCTCTCACATGAGATATAAAATCTTACGATCTTAGTGTCTCTCGAGCTATAAGTTTTAACTTGAGTTATACACCTTATAAGAATCCATATTGTAGCTTGAACAATAGTAAGTGGTGTTGTAATCATTACATACTACTTAAGTGTTAATTAAGCGATGAGTCACTACTTGAGCAATGTCGTACTAGAGAACAACATTTATCAAACAACACAAAATTCAACTACAAATTTAACACCCAAACCATACTCAAACATTTCTCAAACATCAATTATATCGATAATCATCTTCAAATAATCAACTAACATCATATACACTTTAAATTATTCAAAGTTTATATGTGAAGATATACATATTAACTTCCATACACGTTGTTGGAGATCTCACATTGACTAGAGATGAGGACATTTCATTGTATATAAGTGGATGCAAACCTTATCTTATAAGTCGGTTTTATAAGGTTGAGTTAGGCTTAAAGTCCACTTTCTAATATGGTATCAGAGTCATTTAAAGCCTATCCTAGCGAGTGTTTAGTGGACTTATCAGGCCACCCGTTATCGGGTCGTTATCGGACCACCCATAATATGTTGTCCCACGCACAAGCTGTCACTCTCGGTGTGAGTGAGTGTGTTGGAGATTCCACATTGACTAGAGATGAAGACATTTCATTGTATACAAATGGATGCAAACTTTACCTTATAAAAAATTTAATTACCACAATTTTTATACATTTAAACAACCATTATATTAACTAAATAATAATTTAAATAATTTTAACTTCTCTTCCTAGGAGATAGCGTGCTTATAAGCAAATATACAGTTAACATTTCTAAAAATAATAGTAAAATTTCAAATATCAAATCCTACACTAATAATATATCTCTTTTATAAAACTATCAAAAGACAAAGAAAAAATATGAATGGAATTTTTACTAAGAATTGAAATACTTACCAATATCATAACTAAAATTAATTATTCTCTAAACATAAAAAAAAATTAAAAAAGTGAGTTTAAAAGAATATTTTGTTTGATAAAATAAAAAATAAACCTCTATATTTTATTTATATACTTTACTTCTTTATCCATTTAAAATTTATCTTTAGATAAAATTCAGATTTCGTCTTATATTTATCTTTTTTTTATGTTTTATATACGGTAATACACTAGTCTTAAGTTTACTATTAAAAAATAAACTATAACAAATATTAATAAGTAAAAAAATATAATATCATAATTTAATAATACTAAAACTTAAAAAAATATATTTTTATAATTTTTAACATTCAAATAAAATTATGATATTAGATTTAAGGTTCACATTATTATATAATAATATTTTAAAAAAAATTACTTGAAATGAAACTTACATATATTTTAAATTTTTAGGAAAAAAGTTAAAAATATGTTTTTTTTTCAAAAAACTTGCTTTGAAATGATGTTTACCTTATTTTAACTTTTTTACCATATATTTTCAAATTAAAAAATTATTTTAATGTTTGATTTGTAATTGACACGTGTAAAGCTTTTTCAATAGTCACCGTGTAAAGCATATGTTAAAGCAACGAAGATGTGAACATAAATAATTATTTGTGTGAACATTAATTACACAACCACTTGTCATTTTCTAAATGTTAATTATTTAAATTTTAATTATAATATAATTAAACTAAATTTTAATATTTTATAATTTAATATTTTCAATTAATTTTTCAATAAATTATATATTTAAAATATATTTTTTATTTTCATTTAAATATTTTATTGTTTAATTTTGTAAACTATTTTCTCTATTGAGTGATTAGTATTTTTAATATATATTTCATATGATCGTTATTAAGATGTAGTTATTACTTGTTCATTAATTTGTATATTTTTTAATTTATAATTTGTTTTTAAGAAAATTGATTAACAAGTTGAAATATTAAAAAAGAATTGATGAATAAGTTAGACATTAAAAAGAAATGATAATAATATTAAAAAAAAATCAAACAATACTTAAATAGAAAAATTGTAAACAGTAAATAAAAAATTTCAACATAAATTTAATTAAAATAATTTAAGTTGATGAATTACTTAAATTTATAAACTTTATAATATTATTATATATTATATATATAGATAATGAAGATATTTGTCGGCTACCAAGTCAAAATGAAATGAACAATATAAACCATCCGATTAAAGTAAAAAGTTTTGACTCTTTAAGATGATCATGTGGAATTCTTAATCCTATCCATTGAAACTGCTGAGTTATCAACATTAGCTACTTATAAAAGTTTACATAAATTAATATTTTACTTTTTGTATATTTCTAAAACTATTTATGAAAAAGTTCATCAAAATAAGTCTGAATTATACTTTAAATTTCACAATTTTGAGTTTTATCAATCTATGTAATGTAATAAAGTTTTCAGATAAGTTAGGTATGTAACTAATATTTTGTCCGTACTATTTTATTTGAAAGTATTATATGCCAATTAAAATTAAAATTAAGTAAGATAATTATAATAATAATAAATTTAAATTATTTAGAAAATATATCAAACTTAATATAATAAATATATTTAAAGTATACATATAAATTAAATGAAAAATATAAAATTAAACATTAAATACAAGAAAGAATTATATTTAACGAAAATAAAAGTAATCCAAAAGTCAGCAATTCAAATATCTACATTTTAATAATTTCTTTGCTATTTAATAAAAAAATTAAACTATAACTATAAACAAATATATTGATTAGCCGTCTTAAGTTTGAACACTCACTTAGTCAAAAGACTTCAATTTCTGTGCCGACATATATTAGAAAAAAATAAAAAACACAAAATCCCCTTTGCCGACACGTTGAGCTCCTATTTGTTGACACGTGCCAACAAACGCATGTTCAAACTTTATACTACACTGAGAAATTCAATATCCCTTTACATCCTTATTATAGATATTTCTATCGTTTTAAATTTTTTAAATAGAAATAAATACATGTAATTATGAAAATATAATAACTAATAATATAATAAATTTTATATTATTATAGTAACATTAATATAACTTTAAATTTTTGTAAACTTTGTCAGAATAAATAACACTGAAACTTTGATTGTGTGTAATTAATATAATTTTAGAAAACTGATTTTTAATTGTGTAATACAAGTTCATTTAATTAGTTAAACAGTACTCAAATCTTACAGTGGTGTGTGTCTGAATTCTACTGAGATTATAATATTTTTTGTTAGGGAAACATTTATAAACTTTTCTTAGAACTCAATCTAACAAGAAAAACTAATGGATCGTTTAGTTCTGTTCGAGCATCTTAAAAATTGGAGATCATCTTATATTTTTTATTAATAAAATTACTATTTCAATGTAGATATTACAAATATGAATTTTATAAAATTGAAGTAAGTTATTTAGTGAATTAATCTTTAAATTTTAGTCTTTTCTCGATTTTTTCGATCTATTGTATCAAAATTAATCCCACTAGCATTTTCTAATCAGTGTGAGGTTTTGTTAAAATTTATTAGTTCTTGTATGATGCAAAGGTTTCGGTGTTTTTCGATGTTTAAATTAGCATTCGGAATATAATATGTAATGATAATAAATAACATTTAATATCTATCTTTACCTTAATTATCATATCTATTTATAAGATTATAATAAATTTTAGTGAGCCTAAATTAAAATAAGTTATCTGATAATATTAAAGTTACATTTCAATTATCTGTTACCAATAAATACTTATTAAGTTTTTAAGAAACATTTCGACCACATAAGTGTAATAGTATTTTGTGTTGCAAAAGAAAAATTAAATATCAGAAGAAAAAAGAAACGTGGAAAATTTAAAATTATTATCCTTTTGGTATCAGATAATGCCTCTGTTGTTGGTGATTTGCAAATTCAGAAAAAGCGGTTCTTTTTTGTGTTAACTTCGGTGTCTCTGTTGTTACCAAATTCTGCTACTCTTTTTTCATTTAGCCGCGTTACTTCTCTTTTACGGCACCGTTTCACTGGCTCTTAATCAATACGAAAAGAGAATTGAAATGGTTCAATCCCCCAGCCTCTTAATTGGGACATACTCGCTCAAACTTTCCCTTTTACTTTCTGGAACCATTTTTTTTTAATCTTGGAATTCTTTTTAACTTAAGAGACAAATTCCTGTATCTGCATGTAGTTGTCACAACAGTGGCGTATCTCCTTCTGGATTTGGATATTCAATTATTTATACCTTTTGGGTTGGTGGGGGCAAGACACGGATTCAGTTTTTTAATATACCGGATTTTGGGTTCCTTCATGGGCATGCATTTTGCTTATCAGGTTCAGGGTCGGATTTGGATCAATGGGTGCCTATAAAGTTTGAAACTTTGGTTCTAGGAGTGGTGGTTTCAGTTAAGGGGTAGTTTTGCTGTTTTGACTTTTTTTTAACCTTGTTTTGGGTTGAAGGGGATGGATATGACGGAAGTTTCAATCTTGCACCATGTGGGGATTGTGCTGATTGCGATTTGGATTCTCTCTGCATTCAATTGGTGCCACTCTGTTGTTTACTTTGTAGCTCTGATCTATCTTTTCCTGGTGAGGGTCATTGGATGGAGATTTGACAACTTTTGGATATATTTGATTTGCTATTTTTGTCTTTCCCTTTTATCTTTGGTTTTGCTATTTGTTTAGTTAGTTGATGATGTGGATAAGAAAATTAAAATAAAGATAGGGGCTTAGAGAAGGAATCGTTATTTGGGTGTTTTGTGGTGTTTGTCTAAAGAGTAGAGAAAAAGATGTAGAATATTACTATGTTTCTGACTTTGATTTTTTTTTTCTTTGGAAAGGTTCATGAGCGATATGTTACGAGGCTGCGGAAGAAGTTGCAGTTTGAGGAGAGGAAGCAAGCTAATCAAAGAAGGGTAATTCTGCTGACTTTATTGTGGTTACTTTGATTTTGTGGATAGTCGAGTTTGTGGGGAAAGTGGTAACTTAATTTGTTTGAAAAGTAAAGAAAATGAACAGTGGTCAATGAAGAAAAAGGAACTGGTATCAGAATAAATTCTTCTTTTTAAGGTAAACCGTTTCCCTGAAATTGAGGCAGAAGCTGACCTTGGAGAAGAGATGAAGATAAAATTGAAATCCATGCTACCCCACCCCATCAGTGTTTTGAATGAATTAGTACAGCATTATTCATGGATAAGTTTCTCTTGGATGAAATTCCAAGATTCTCTGTTTTTGTGTGGGTGTTTTAGAAAACAATGCTTTCATGTTTTGGTCCTACCATGTATATATCCAGTTTACTGAGCTGGAAACTAATTTTATTTGAAAATTAATTGAAAGGTTTTCTTCAATCGATGTTGAAGACGAAATTATATGACTTAATTGAATAAGGAAACAACTAAAACTATGGAAAAATATACAACTCTCTCCTGTAGTAAAATACACTATATATTTTAATTTTTCTTTTGTAAATTAGTATTTAGTTCTTTTATTTTATAATTGCAAGTTTAAATTTGAGACATGGAGTTCTAACTGCATGGATTGTGCTATAATGATTTACTGATATAATTTGCGTAATGTTCTTTATTCTACTTCAGGTGCTTTCAGATTCTGAAACAGTCCGGTGGTTGAACCATGCAGTTGAAAAGATATGGCCTATATGTATGGAACAGATTGCCTCTCAGAAAATATTATTCCCTATCATACCATGGTTCTTAGAGAAGTACAAACCTTGGACTGCTGTATGGTTCAAACTGTTTAGTTATTTGTCTTTGATTGTGCTTGATCAAACAATATGAATTTCATATTCTGTCTGACTTGGGTTATTTTTATGTTTGTGTGAATATAAAGTTGTTTACTTTGACTTTTGGTGTGATAATATATTGATATATGTCAACTACATTTGCAGAAGGAAGCTGTTGTTCAGCATCTATACCTGGGGAGAAACCCACCTTTCTTTACTGAAATTAGGGTTCTTCGCCAGACTGAGGATGACCACTTGGTATGTGTAATAAAGCAGCATATCAAGAGAATATCTTGTTCTGCATCTGTGAATGTTTTTTTTTTTGTTTTGACTTAGGTACCGTGTAATTCATGCAGGTTCTGGAGTTAGGAATGAATTTTCTTACCGCTGATGATATGAGTGCAATACTTGCTGTCAAACTAAGAAAAAGATTGGGGTTTGGAATGTGGGCAAAACTGCACATTAAAGGAATGCATATTGAAGGGAAGGTATGTCATTGAAATTTTGATTTTACAGTGACATATTTGTTAAATAATTTTGTTTTTCTGTTATTTGCTCAATACAAGTTCATGGATAAAAGCATGGATTCAGGGATATGCATGTGCCAAGATACAACGGGAATTCCTTATGAATTGATTCTTAGAAATGATCTTTTGTATTGAAGAAGAGTTGATAATGGAGTATTGAGTGAGATGAAGTGGTGTTGCACTTTGTTAGTTATCATTAAATAATTATATTTGAAGAGAAGGAATACAGAATGACAGAGGAAGTTATATTTTTTATTTGAGGAAATAGTTCTATTTGTTTATATTTTCTATTTTTTAAATGTAGTTATAAAAGGGCCATTTTTGTTTTCACCTTGTTGCCGTGTTCAAAGATTTATTCTGTTCAAATATTTGTGAATAGGTAACAAATTGGCAACAGATTTTTTTTCCTGTGAATGCAAGAAAAAATGAAATCTGGAAATGTTTTCAAAATAAGCATGGCCCTTGTTTTTGTTATATTCAAGTATTTCACCATCCTTCTTAAGTCTGACCGTAAAGTTTTTAATTATACTTTAACCTTTATTATACCTAGGCTATTAGTATTGATGAAACACTTGGTGGATAATTATTATGAGACTTGTATAGTTGAAAGCTAATTTCATATATCTAAATGCAGATTTATAATGTCTTCTCTGGTAGTTAGGAGAGAAAAGGGAATAAAATAGAATTATAAATTATTGTTGCTATTGTTGTTATTATTAATCATTTGATAATGTTATTTTATTGTTCTATTCTCTCTGTAGATATTAGTTGGGGTAAAATTTCTACCGACATGGCCTTTTCTTGGCCGTTTGCGTGTATGCTTTGTTGAACCTCCATATTTTCAAATGACTGTCAAACCTATGTTTACTCATGGGCTTGATGTGACTGAACTTCCAGGCATTGCTGGGTGGCTAGTAAGTATTTTTTTTGCTAAATCTGCCTACGTTCTTACTTGCTCATGCTGTAAATGATGTCTAATTTTAATCCTTTCTTTATCAGGATAAGTTGCTGTCTATTGCTTTTGAACAGACCCTTGTTGAGGTGAAGTTTGTCTCTGTTGTTCACTTTTACCCACCTTCTTACTTAAGTATTTTTGCATATTCTTATCCGTTGGCTTCTTGGGATTGAAATAATGTGATATAAATATCAAATGTGTTAGAAATCTTTGCATCTCTTAGTTTTAGAAAATTATTGTATCTTTTTTAATTATTTATCTATATTTACATATTTTGAATTTTTGCAGCCCAATATGCTGGTTGTTAATGTTGAGAAATTTGTTTCGTCAGAGCAAGGTAAATATGTAATCCTTTTCATTTTGCAATAAATAATTTATTTGTAGCCTTGGTGATTGAGAACATTAGGTATTGTGCTCATCAACATATCATGAACATTTAGGCTACCAGCTTGTGGCAATCAATCATTGTTCAAATAAAGTATAAAATGTCAATTTTACTAGTTGTTATCTCCAATCTTTCAATTTTACTACCTATTCAAGACATATATGGGTTTAGTTCTTCGAGTAGGAATGCATGGGGTTTAACTTTTTATGTAACATTTTCGGAAGTAATCATGATTTCAATTATGGAAAATTCTGGAGAAACTTATGGTTTTCATAAAACAAAGTCATTGATTTTCTCTCATCACATATCTTCAGTGGAGAAAGGACATTTTTATTGCTCTCTCTGGAATCCCTATCGTACAAATCCTTTATTTTAACTCTGGATGGCATATTCAATCCTTAATATATTTGTTTTGTATTATTATATACTCATCCATCCCTTAATCTTAATATTATAGAGTGTTGGTTCTCTGTGGATGAGAAGGAGCCCATTGCTTATGCTAGAGTAGAAGTTATTGAAGCATCTGAGATGAAGCCATCAGATCTAAATGGTTATCCCTTACCTATGGTTCTTGTGAGCTTTTTTTTTACAATTTTTATTTGTGCCTGACAAATTATAGTATGTTTCAGGATTAGCGGATCCTTATGTGAAAGGTCATATAGGTGGATACAGATTTAGGACAAAAGTACAAAGGAAAACACTTTCTCCAAAATGGCATGAAGAATTTAAAATTCCCATCATAACATGGGAATCTGATAATCTGCTGGTTATTGCAGTTCGTGACAAGGACCATTTCTATGATGATATCCTTGGGTTTGTTCCATTTTATATACTTTGTATTTTTTAAAATATCTATGTGTGTGCATGCACAATTATTTGCCTTTAAGACGCTGGTTAAGAAAAAGGGAGAAACTACTTATTGAAAGGGAAAGCATCATTCCCATATACCCAGTATTTTAGCTTTTGTTAGACTTCCTGAATTTGTCCATTCCTAGAATTTCAGAATGTCTGTCCCTGACTAAATTTTTTCTCTTTTATAGATTGATTACTGAGTTGTATTTCTGAATCATGAAAGTTTAAATTTCGAATGAGTCTGACAACATTTCTCTAAATTTTTTGTTTGATCAATTTTCTACTGTTTGATCAAATGTCTTGCCATCCTTTATTCATTGTATGTTTCCCATGATTTCCTGCCACTTATTCTGTCACTGGTGAATTCATCCAAATAATTTAATGCTGTGCTGTTTTCAGGGACTGTTTTGTGAACATCAACGAATTTAGGGATGGCCAAAGATATGATATGTGGCTGCAACTTCAGAACATGAAAATGGGGAGGCTGCGTTTGGCAATAACTATTCTTGAAGCTAATGGAAAGGTAATCTCCCTCTCAAATATATTTGTACTTATCAATATTTAATAATGCAAAACATTCTGATAAGAACAGAATACAAAAGAAAAATTAAAAATAATAGCATGTGGGGCAATAAGTTGCTCCTATGGTTTTTACCTTTGGTTAGTGTTTGTCTGTTTGATTTCAATTTTGAGTTTTATCTGTACAGGGAGTTGATACTACAAGTGAACAGGAAAAAATGGACTTTAAAGTACCAAAAAATTCATCGGCTGCTAATAACACTACTGATAATAGTTCCTTTTCACCTGTTCCACCTGAAAAATCTCAGAAGTTGGCAGATAACTATGAGCCTATAGACATTGAAGGGCAAAAGAAGACAGGAATTTGGGTTCATCACCCAGGAAGTGAAGTTTTCCAAAGGTGGGAGCCTAGGAAAGGGAAGAGTCGGCGCATGGATACTGAAATTCATGGGGAACCTAATGATTTGGTTGGTAGCGGTAGTTCAACCGTATCTGGATCCTTGAACAATGACAGCAGCAGTTCAGATAATAATAATCCTGAAGAAAAGCACCGAATGAGATCAGTTAGGAGGGGCCTGCACAAGATTGGTTCAGTATTCCACCGAAGTAAAAGGGGGGAGTCTGTTGGAGAGGACATTCCATCTCCACATGATAACATTAGGTCAATGAATTCTAAGGGGATGATCGGTGTGCAGTTTGTGATGGATGAGAACATTTCTGACTTTCCAACTCCTAAGGCTCAGGTAGAAGGGGGATCAAATGAAGGGAGTGGTCCTGAAAGCCCTGCAAAGGGACATGTCAAGGATATGGCAAAGCATATTTTGAAACATGCAGAAAAATCAGCTCGAGGCTTGAGACATGTTCTTTCGTGTAAGTCAAGGAAATCTAAAGATGAGTCTCTAGCAGTTCCAGAAAGAGTAAATGAATCTGGTTCTTCAGATGATGAATCTAACGCAGTTCAGTCTCCCACAGTTGCAACAACTCCAGTTGGCTCTCAGGCTTCGGCCCCTGGCAGCAATGATTCCCCCCTTTCTAGGGTGCCGGTGGTTCAAACAGTTCCATCTAACACTCATGAGGATAATGAAGCACCAAGGGAGATAGTTAATGTAAAAGATGAACCTGAAAAGGCATGCTACCCTCAAAGGTCAAGTGAAGAGTTTGTTAAATCTGATGAATTGGAGCATGTTAAAGAAGAAATTGTGGGCAGATAAGGATTTTGCCACTTTATTCCTCTTAAGAATGTCTCAACCAGCATACATGGTTCAGCATTTCATACCCCTGTTGTTTGTCTTGTACAGTTCGGAGTGTTTCTACAATACTGGCAGATTTTGATTGCAGGAATAGTAGTTCTAGTGATGGATAGACTTTTGTTACTTAAACAAGTTTGGGTTTCAGATGGTGCATTTTGTAAGCAACTAAGCATGTAAATAGCTTTAAATATATACAAAGAGAAAACATATTTAGAATCAGATTTTGCTCTCCTATAGCATCAAGAGAGCTGAGAGCTTATTAACCATTTTTAAATGTAAAAACATGCAATATTCAAGATGGCTAAGGGTGAATCTTAATGTACTTGATGCCTGTTGAAAGCAAAAACAGCCTGAGATAAAAGTATGTTGATAGCGTAAAGTGATTACCTGATTAAACTTTCGTTTACAAACACGTACTCATGTGGTGATGAAGCCCTCAGATAGCAGCCCTTGGATTAGCCCCTTCTGCCAGAAGGATGATCCGGATTATGGCACAAGATTCAGGACTAGTCAGGTCAGGTTCATTCTCTAGCCAATGTCTTAGAACCTGAACCTATTGTTCCTTAGAGGATCAATAGGAACAGAGTGTCTCAGAACCTATTGTTCCTCAGAGGATCACTAGGGACAAAGTCTACATGATTGAAGTTGAGTATCATCTAGTGTTCTTTGTTTTTAATTTTAGTAGATTAGGTTTCACATATAGATTGGAGTGTACTAGGTAACTTGGACTTGTGTCAAATTCATTTTCTCTTCATGAACACCTAGGTTTAGGTATTGGTATCCCTGGCTTTTAGAAACTAGGCCTAGGGGGCGTAGAAACTAGGCCTAGGGGGCGGCATTGACTACAGTTAACCATAGGACCGCCCCTCACTCATCTTGCTCTCTCTCATCTTGTTCTCCAAGTTACTTCTTCCTATATAAAGGATGCCTTGTCTCATGTAATATCACCTCGAATTTTGAAATAGAAAAGAAACTCTGCATGTGTGCAGGAGTGTTTAGTGAGTCTTGAGTGCTCTCAAATTGTTATCTTGAGTGTAGTGTATGTTAGAATATATGGCTTTAAACGAGAGGGGGGTGAATTGTTTAAGAGGAGTTTTTGAAAAAAATTTCAGGTTTAACAAAATTCTTTTTGTAAATCTAGAACAATAATCAAGTTAGCCAAGAATTTAAGCAATTATACAGCAAAGCAACAGAAAAACAATTGGTTTTTTCTTCGAAACAATCAATTGTTTGTATCAGTAAAGCTTAAAACAGAATTTAAATGAATTCAGAGTAAGAGAGAAATACACCAATAGTTTATACTGGTTCACTCTTAAACCAAGAGCTACATCTACTCCCCAGAATTCCCCTGGGTAATCAACTAAGCAATCAAACCAGATTACAAAACACAAACCACCAAAGTAGTGACCTTGAACCTTTCAAGAAACACACTACCTTTGACAAACCACACCAAGAGTATTGATCTTGAACACCCCAAGAACACACAACACTCATTGACAACACAACACTAGAAATACAATAGGTTTAAAAAGGATTACACCTGATCACAGTACAATCTGAATTGAATACAATTGCAATCCTATTCCACTCTCTCTTGAAAACTCAAAGCTTGATGTGAATCTTGAAATCTTAGAACCAAATCTCTCAAACTGAATTTCTCAAAACTGTTTTTTTTCATATTTAAAAACATAAACAAACCATTTATATTTTCCAAAGATTGGTTGAAGCAATTAATAAAGGAGCGTATTCAGTTGGAAAACATTTAAAGCAGATTCACCATTCAAAACTGAATTCTGTTAGGATTTTAAAAGGTTGAAACCACGAAACAACTGATTGTTTTGCTTGACAGTTAAGTCAACCAAACCAAAAACAGTTTTCAACCTTTTCAAAACTCCTAAGAGTAAAACAACCGATTGATTCGACAAAACAACAGGTTGTTTTTCACTTAGTTCGAAAAACACCTGATTTCAAAAAGGTTTTCAATCACATCAGTTTTAGATTCAACAAAGGAGTGGATCACACTTTATTCTACCCAAATCTCATCCAAACATAGCAGCAACACCAACCTTTCATCAATCACATTGGATTTGGATTCTTCAAAGCACATGATCACACTTATCAACAATCTCCCTCTATTTGAAGACAAATCCCTAGTTGCTTGTGTTGATCTTGATTGAATTTGAAACAGCACCTGCAAAACAAAAGAACTATGCAATCCAGAGCATCTCTCATAGCAGGTTATGATGGCACAAAAACCAGTTTTCTACATAACCATAATAGTAGAAAAACCAGCCAAAAAACTAAGCGAAAACATACCAAACAACAACTCCATAAACCATATTTTCTCCCTATTTGTCTTCACAAATAGACTTTAGGAAGAGATGAAAACAGAATAGTCCAAAATAAAGCAATACACACATTAAAAGAACAACAAAGACTTGTCTTCCAAGCTTCACAATCTGTTGTTTCGTGATATCAATCGATTGTTTTTCTTCAATCTTCTTTCCCATACTGCAGCTCAAAAATTTGGTTCTGAACTGCTTCAATCTGTTCATCAAGGGTATGAAAACGTGTATCCATGCTTTGAAATCTGTTGTCAAAGTTTTAAAAATTTGTAACACAAAGATCATGAAGATTTCTTTGGTTTTCAGCAAAGCTATCTAGCCTATTGACCATATAACTCTCAAAGGAAGATATTGAAGGAGTTATATTTCCTTGATGTCCAACACTTGTTCTAGCACCTAATTCAGTAGCAGGTTGTTCTTCATCTTGAACATTCATACCAACACCTTCAGCAACTTCTTGATCTTCTTCATCATGTTCAGCATGAGCACCACTTGTGGAACCACCATGATCACCATCCTTACTTACCCATCTTCCATTGATCTTGGTAAAACCCATGTTGCTTAGTGAACCATTGTTCACTTCCTGTGTTGATTTCACCAACTCAGATGTTTCATCATCAAGATTCACTTCAAAATAGTTTTAGAAATCAAGATAGCATAAAGATAATGATAGTCACTTAACCTCATAGATTTTTGCATGTGTTCCTTGATGATATGGATCCAATTGATCTTGACTTTGCTCATTATGCAGTATATGCAGACAAGATCTTCCTCAGTGAGAACAAAATGGTTGCTCCCTCTTGGTGTTAGAATCCAAGTGACAATGAGAGCCAACAATCTTTCATTCAATTTCAACCCTCCAATCGAACAAGTTCTTACTTGTGCTTGAAGATTCTTCAAACAGCTTTTGTCATATTGAATTTTGTTGAAGTTTTCCACCACACCAATGTTCCCTTTGATGATTCTCAAATTAGTATACTTTAGGCCAGTCACAATAGCCCACACTTCACGAGTGATCTCCATAGCCACACCCTTGACATGAAAGACAAGATTGTTACCTTCATACTTTAAATTGGTGTAGAAACCCGAATAAGATCTGGATAGATGTTTCCTTTCATCTTTAAGAACCTCTTCAACAGTTGTTCTTTAAGAAGAATTTCCACATCAACCAGCTTTTGACTCTTCAACCAGCTAAAAGAGACAACTTTTGAATTGTTTATCACTTTTCTATTTGTTTCAAAGCGATATTTCTCAATCAATTCATTGTCTCCTGAAAATCAGCCTTCAAAACGTCCTTTTGACCTTACAACTCTGATTTTAATCCTTTTTGATGATGGAGGAGTGGAATCCATGAAACTAGAATGTGAGAAATCAGAAAAACAGAGGAAGATATGAGATGCAACAAGAGATATGCCAATGGGTTGTTTTTGTGTAGAAAAACAGCTGCAGAGGGTTTTATAGCAAAACAGAAATCCTCTTTGATCCTTTGGTTACAGTGAGTTTCGGTTTTCAAGAAGAGGAATCTGGTCCAATCTTTGCATAGAACCACGTCAGCCCTTACCAGAAAATTACATGGTCAGCACATGTGGATTTGACTAGTCATAAAGGCACTTGAATTTCCAAGATATAGAATATATTCCTTTTATGACAAGAAGCAACTTTCTCCTAAACCAAATTAGACCTCATGACTGCTTTATTGACTCATAATCCCTTTAAAAAGAAATCTGTAACAGATAGAATTCATAAAGAAATTAAATCAATTTTATGTAGTGCTGTCAGAGAAGAAACAATCGGTTGTTTCAAGAAAACAATCGGTTGTTTCGAGAAAACAATCGGTTGTTTTTCTGCAGCAACAACAATGTTTGAGATTTAAAACAAAAACAGAGAAGAATCAAAATGTAATTGTACATATACAAATAGATGAAGATTTTAGCATGAATTTATAACAGAAAAACAAAGATAAAGAAGGTCTTATCCTTTTGTCATGAAGTCCTTTTCAATGAGTCATTATTTATGATCAAGAATGCTTCTTTTGGCTTTCAAGATACCTTGAGTTGGTATAGAACCTTAATTCAGTTCCAGACAAAATCCTTTTCTTTCAAAAGCTTGATCAAATAACTCAAGACTCCATGCTTCTTTTAGTATCCCTACAACACAATAAATTCAAGCAACAAGATTTGGTCCCCTTACAAATGTGGGTCCTTTTGATTCAGCTTTATCACTAAAAACTTCAGAGCCTTTGGGAATCCATCTCATAATACCTTTAGAAACAAAATATTTCCTAATTTTACAGAATCTAACTGAGTGACCTCTCTTCATGCAGTACAAGCATGTAACAACCGGTTGTGTCGATCTTAAAATCAGTTGTTTTTCTGGCACTTTTGAAAAAGGTTTTGAAATCCCATTTTTCTTGTTTTGAGGATTAAACCCCAAACCAGATTTTTCAAAAACACATTTTTGGGATGCCAAGACAGTCTCAAAGTTGGATTTACCCTTTGAAATTTTATCCACAGTTTTTACAAGATAGTGGACCTTACTCTCAAGAGTTTTATAACTTTTACAAATTTTAGAGTCACACAAGTGAGAAGAATTTTCGCAATGCATTTAAAGATTTTCAAAATCAATTTTTGACTTTTCCAATTCTTCTTTAAGAGTCTTGACTCTATTTTCAAGCCAGTTATTCAACCCTTTCAATCGATTGTTTGAGAGAGCCAATCGATTAGCTTCTTCATGAGTTTTTTTAAAAGCTTGAAGTAATTGATTATAGTTTTCAGCATTTAAGCAGGCACAAGAACTTACACTGCTTGAGCTGCTTGAATCATCATCTCATTCAGCCATCAAACACAGATTGACTTTTTCATCTTCATTTGATGAGGAGCTTGATGAAGAAACTTCATTTTCATCCCAAGCAATATAGGCTCTTTTTGACTTTCCTTTCTTTTCTTTATTGCTTGACTTCTTTTCCTTGCCTTCTTTATTTGGGCAATCAGCTTTTATATGCCCTTGTTCTCCACAACCAAAGCAAATGTAATTGTTAGAATTGAACTCACTAGTTTTCTTGTTTCCATACCTTTTTTTGTTGGATTCCTTGTTGCGGTTTCTCTTCAAGAATTTTTGCTGAACTTTTTGGACAACAAGCTAAGATTTTCTTCCTCACTTTCATTACTTGAGTCTTACTTATTCTTGTGCTTGATAGCTTTCAAAGCAATGTTCCTTACATGCTTGTGTTCACTTTCTTGAACATTAATTCTATTAATCTCCAACTCATGTTCTCTAAGCTTTCCAAACTAGGAGGTTGTAGTCAAAGATGTCAAGTCCTTTGATTCCGAGATAGCAGTGACTTTAGGTTGCCAAGATCTATCAAGACATTTGAGAATCTTGATGTTCAACTCCTCTTTGTCAAAGGTTTTTCCAAGACTCATTAGATGGTTGATAATGTGAGTGAATCTCTTTTGTACTTAAATAATTGATTCTCCTTTGAGCATTCTGAATATCTCATACTCTTGTATTAAAGTATGTTTCCTTGCTCTCTTCACATCATTTGTTCCTTCATGGGTGACCTCTAGAGTATCCCACATTTCCTTAGCAGATGCACATTGTGAGATCTTGAAAAATTCATCCGTCCAAAGGAGAGGTTATGATATTCTTGGCAATGCAATCAAACTTGGCCATTTTATTTTCAGCATCAGTCCATTGGGACCATGGTTTTTCAATAGAAGATCCATCCTTTTCAAATTTCATAATAAAAGGATCATTTTCAATTGCATCCCAAATTCCTTTATCAAGAAATTCAAAAAAGATTTTTATTCTAACCTTCCAAAACTGATAATTCAAACCATAAAACAAAGGTGAGCTGTTAATTGAGGCACCCTCCCCAAAAGGTAGTTTATCAGCCATAGAAAAAAAGATTTTAGGATCAAACTTGAATATTTTTCAAGTACCAAGCTCTTGATGCCAATTGTTAGAATATATGGCCCTACACGAGAGGGGGGTGAATTGTTTAAGAAGGATTTTTGAAAACTTTTTCAGGTTTAACAAAATTCTTTGTGTAAATCCAGAACAAGAATCAAGTTAGTCAAGAATTTAAGCAATTATACAGCAAAACAACAGAAAAACAATCGGTTGTTTCTTCGAAACAATCAGTTGTTTATATCAACAAAGCTTAAAATAGAATTTAAATAAGTTCAGGTAAGAGAGAAATACACCAATAATTTATACTGGTTCACTCTTAAACCAAGAGCTACATCTAGTCCCCAGAATACCACTGGGTAATCAACTAAGCAATCAAACTAGATTACAAAACACAAACCACCAAAGTAGTGACCTTGAACCCTTCAAGAAACACACTACCTTTGGCAAACCACACCAAGAGTATTGATCTTGAACACCTCAAGAACACACAACACTCCTTGGCAACACAACACCAGAAATACAGTAGGTTTAGAAAGGATTACACTTGATCACAGTACAATATGAATTGAATACAATTGCAATCCTATTCCACTCTCTCTTGAAAACCCAAAGCTTAATGTGAATCTGGAAATCTTAGAATCAAATCTCTCAAACTGAATTTCTCAAAACTGTTTTTTTTTTCATATTTGAAATCATAAACAAACCATTTATATTTTCCAAAGATTGATCAAAGCAATTAATGAAGGAGCATATTCAGTTGGAAAAAATTTAAAGCAGATTCACCATTCAAAATTGAATTCTATTAGGATTTTCAAAGAAACAATCGGTTGAAACCACAAAACAACCGATTGTTTGGCTTGACAGTTAAGTCAATCAAACCAAAACAGTTTTCAACATTTTCAAAACTCCTAAGAGTAAAACAACCGGTTGATTCGACAAACATATTGTTTTTCACTTAGTTGGAAAAACACTTGATTTCAAAAAGGTTTTCAATCACATCAGTTTTAGATTCAACAAAGGAGTGAATCACACTTTATTCTACCCAGATCTCACCCAAACACAACAACAATACCAACCTTTCATCAAACATCTTGGATTTGGATTCTTCAAACCATATGATCACACTTGATCAACAGTGTGCCTCAAGTGACGGTTATTCATCACTCATCTTGGTCTCTTTCCCCTCGAAGTGGTGCGATCATATCTTCATCATCATAAGCTTCTCTTTCCTTTTCATCTTTTAATTTCTTCTTTTGCGCCATTTCGATTCTTTTTATGTTCTTGTGTTACTCTTTTCCATTTGATTTTTATCTTGTTTTTTTTTTTCATCTTATATGTTCTTTCTTTCTGCACATCATCATTTTCATCACCATATAATATTATTTTCTCTTTATCCTTTAGAAGAGAACCTTAACACTTAACTACTTGGTTAAGTTCGTATTTAATGACAATCTTATTTGGATTTCTTATCATATTCTTTTAAAATCAAAAACTCATTACCAAAAATTCATCAACAATTAAAATTCCTTAAAATGTGCAATCTTAAAATAAAATGACATCATATGGTGACATCAGAGTGATTCAAACCTAATAGATTGAAACAATATATTTCTTTGTCTCACTTTTGATAAAATTTTCAATTTCGTCTTACTAATTTTAAATTTACTATTTGAAACAATTACTATTGTTTAGTTTGCTCCGAGTCAATACAATTTTTTTATTGATGTTGTTCTCTTAAAGTTTTGGTATCATTAGATGTTAAGTGGGAAAAGCTCACCGGGAACTTTATATCTAACGTTGACAGTTACTTGTTGGTTTAAAGAGAAAAAAGAAATTTATTTTCTTATTATTAATGTACCTAATTGTATATGAAAATCCCAATAACAGAATACAATTAGTAATATATATTGTACTACTTAGATATTCTCGAATAACTGAAAAAAATTAACAATGGTTGTTACTTATTAACCGTAATGGATAATTACTCAACAAAGAGATAGATATATTTAAGTACTTTGTAACTAACCACATCTTTTGATTACTAAATCTTTGTTTCAAGGTCAAAAACATATAAGTGCATGATAATTAGAGGAATTACTCACCTAATTCTTACTCATCACTTACATATATATTTGATATTTTAGTTCTTACGTGTTTCGAAAAATCTTTTTGCTGATGAATTTCTCTTTGGTTCTCTCTCAATTAGCAAAACCTTGAAAAATTCAAATGAAGCATCAAATATTTTTTTTAATATTGAGAATATGATAAATATTGAAATATATAGGATTCAAATCCAAGTCATAGGACTCAAACCCAAGCCCCCAATTAAAATTGTAAGGAAACTGAACATCCGAACCCAAGTCCTTCCAATGACTAGAGAAGCACTAACCACTAGATCAAATAAGTTCTTTGGTCATATTATCATTTTTATTATACTTATTATTATTAATATAATTTATACATATTAATATAATTAATAATAATAATAAATAAATTATATTCATATTATTAATATTATTCATATTATTAATATTATTACTAATATTAGTATTATTACTAATATTAATATTATTATTAATATTATAATTAATATTATTATTAATATTATTATTAATATTATTAATATTGTTAATATTATTAATATTGTTAATATTATTAATAATAATAAGTATAATAAAAATCATAATAATACTAAAGAATTTGCTTGGTGTAGTAGTGGTTAAATTTTCTTTGGTTTTCCATATGTAAATCTGTTTACATACGGATTTTAATTCCCGCTCCATGACGCCAAAAGTTACATACGGATATAATCCGTATGTAATACTTGTTTACATACGAAATTTAATCCGTATGTAAAAATCCGTATGTAATGTTGATTTTACATACGAATTTTGATCCGTATGTAATAATCCATATATAATTTGCGTTTTTCTTGTAGTGTAAAAATAAGACAACTCAAACTACAATATGCATGAGTGAGAATTTGCTTTTCAAAAAGGAAACTTGGTGTAGTGAGGAGGAGAAGCACAAAAAGATAAACAAGAAGGAAATTGACACCAAATTGTGATGATCCTTATCAACTAACCGACTTCTATATATTAACACTTTGAATAATCGATTATATACATTAATTTTAATTTTTAATAAGTATTTTTTAATTCTATAAATAAAACATATTTGAATTAAGTTTTTCTAGACATTTTCAAACTTTTATTTGTGCTATGCAGCGAGTTGAACAAAGGTTGTGTTGTGGTGAACTTGTGTGTGCTTATGTTATGATTAATTGGTAACTTTTTCTTTGTATTTGTTGTTGTAGCATTCTAGTGGTTGTTTCTTGTTGATTAAGATTTGATAAGAGATATATATATGCAGTTGTGTCGAAAAAAAGTTGATAAAGATGATATCCTCTTAGCATCAAGATTTGTTTTGGTTAATATCCACTACAAGAATAATAAGATTTAGTTGCAATATAAAGCGTGGGTCACACTATTTGCGTAGGTTAAGCCTACACAAAATGAAGAAGAAAAAAAATAAAATAAATAGTGCCCGTCAAACACACGAAAAATCCACACTACAAGAAAAAAAGTAATTAGTTTCCACATATTTGTGGGGGCCAAATGTGGACGCATTTTTCGTCGACCAAACCCACGCAAAACGGATGCAAACTTAAAAAAAAATAGAAATTTTTTTATAATAATAAAATTTTAAATTTTTGAAGGTTTAGCCCATGCTATGCTTTTGAAGCTAAGTCCCCGCTATGCCTTTGAAGCTAAGTCCCCGCTACTTAAACGTTTTGAAGGTTCAACCCACGCTATGATTTTAAAATTAAAAATAATAAAATTATAATTAATTTATTTCATAATTTCTAGTTGTTGAAAAGTGTTGAACTCGAATATGAGCCAGAGAGCCCACAAAACTGCTGAGCTAACATTTCTTCCTCCACTCCTTCTTCTTCTTCTTCTTCTTCTTCCTCCATTCCACAAAACTCCGTGTCAGTGACCATGTTTCGACTGTGAACGTGCGACCGTGAACATTCATCCTCCACTCCTTCTTCTTCTTTGACCATGACCGTGTTAGACTGTGAATGTGCGACCGTGAATGGTGAGTTTCACATTTCTTCCTCCGTTCCTTCTTCTTCTTCTTTGACGACTGTGTAACCCTAGGTTCTTGCTGTAGGTTTCTCATATACTTGCTTTTTCTTACAATTATGATGCTGATTTGTGTAACCCTAGGATGATTTTTCTTCTTACATGTTGATTTAAGAGGATGCTAAGTTCTCGAATGATTTTGATGCTAAGTTCCTTGTAGGTCATTGATATAGGACTGTGAATATCTTAGCTTTGTGAGGTTGGATTTTAGCAGGATGGTCCTTTAAGTGGATTTTAGCAGGATGGTCCTTAGTTTTCTAGTAGTGGAAGCATAGTTGAATCTCTAATGTCAATATATTATTGACCACCCGAATACAAATAGTCCTTTACCTGACATGTTAAGAATAATTTGTGTAAAAAGGGTATAAGTGAATACACATTGGATTACTGAGGGAGTTAGGAGTAACAGTGGTCCTTTGCGTTATTCGAATTGTCTGTGGTAGGCAGCAAGAATCAAATTCCCCTCAACACCTTTCAAAAATGATTTATGCTATTTTAATATACCTTCTAAAGTTTGATAACAAGAGCCTGTGAGATCACAAATTATTATATATGTAAATTGAAAAGATGTTCATGTTGTCAAGTAAAGAGTGGTGGAAATTCAGTTGTATGATATCAATTAATAATTTCTCCTTTGTGTTAGATATTAATTGTTGCTTACATTATATAGGAGAGTGACTCTCGTTCCAGCAACCAACGATGCCTTGCTTTTTGGGTTCAGTTTTCCTTGTCAATGATCATGGAAAGGGGACTTTCAGTGTTATTGAACTGGTACTTTTTTCTGTTGAGAATTTAATTGATAATTTGAGAAAATCTAAAGTGTATTTAGTTTACATTAATCATTAAACTCGCCTAATTGTTAATCAATTTTTTTATCATTTTTTATTAACTCTTATACTGTCATTCCATAGTTTCCTCTTTGAGGCTTTAAACTCCAACATTCTCTTCCATAGAGTATATAACAAGTCATAGAGCAATGTGATAACACTCACTTCTATAGAGTACAAGTGGTCATTGAGCAATATGATCACAATCACTTCCATAGAGTACAACTGGTCTAAAACTTTCCTTTAAGCTTTATAGGTACTTTATGATCACAAATATTTTGAGTTGAAAATCACTTTACAAGTCAAAACTAATTTCACACCATTGTGATATGGTATGATAGTTTTGTTTGATAATTCTTATATATCACTACTCATAGAGCGGTGTTATATTGGCTAATAATTTCATCACTACTATATACATATATTCTATGCAGAAAATGGATCGAAGATGGATGTATGAACGACTTGATCCTTCAAGAAGACTTAACAAACAATTCATTTCACATATTTAATAGAAGGTTGTCTTGTTCTATCATACGTCCTCATCCCTTGATGAGCTACACTCTTTCCATTTTAATTTGATCATGTTCCAAAGCCTAAAGGATTTTCAAAACCTACGAAACAGACTTTGACAGACACATTGAAAAGGCTAATTTATAAAATGACACTGAGACACTGCATATATATGTATATATATAGAGAGAGATAGACTCAAATGAAATGAATAATGTACATAGAATCTAAAGTGATAATCAATACTTACTCCTTGTATATTCATCTTCTTATAATAGTAAGCCTCAAAAGAATATTAGTGAGTACTCATTATTTTGCAATGAAAGAACTGTCTCTTTATAAAAGAATCTCAATAAGATAAAATTATAACTTAGAAGAAAAGGTATATTCACCTTTCCAAATCAACTATTTTTTCCTATGATAATAAGCTTTACTAGAAGAGGTGAGAAGACATTAGTAGTTTGATGTCCTTCAAAGTGGAGGTGCTAGCGAGGAGTAACTGTTGAAAATGTATTTACCAATATGGCACTTCAAGAAGGAGACGTGTCTTTGCTTCATAGTTCAAAGCTTATTTCATCTTCTGAAATCTTTAAGCTGAAGGTATTATAGAAATAGTTTAGTGGTGCATGCATATTTTCAGAGAAAAATATATCCTTGGGAGGGTCATTCATAGTTGCTCAAAATTTCCAAGAGATCCATTTACATTCGGATGAAGCATAACACATCTTCATCTCTCAAGAAATGGAGCATGATTTGTCATGTTTCTTAAAATAGTGGTTTTCTAATGGTGTTTCCCTATATATGCTGCAATGTTTGATTTTCTTTACCATTCATTTGTGTTCTGATAGTGTATTTGTGTATTATTTGTGTTGACAAACTACAACAAAGAAGAAAATTTCTTTTGCTTTCTCGTTTCCTGCTGAACTTGATATGCGGCATAGAATGTCTGAGCTGTCTCAGTTCGACTTGGTGTATGACTTGTCAGCTGTACTGATTCACAAGGGAACTGGTGCTAATAGTGGTAATTATATTGCTCATATTAAGGATGTAAACACTGGGCAATGGTGGGAATTTGATGATGAGCATGTTACTAATTTGGGTTGTCATCCATTTGGCGAAGGGTCTTCTACCTCTAAATCCATCAAGACTGATGCAGTTCATTCTAATTGTTCTCAAGCGATAGTAGCTGACAGTAATGGAAATGGTTCGCATGCCTCTCATTCAAAATCTTCACTTGTGAAGACATTTTTGTCTAGTGATGCGTACATGTTGATGTACCATCTTAAACATACAAAAAATGTTGGTGAAATGGGGAGTGTAATTTGTGGTGCTAAGCATGATGAAAGAGAGGGTGTGGAAGTTGCTTTGCAAAATGGTGCTTCTCTTGCATCTCATCTTTGTAATGAGATTCAAAATTTCAATGCCTCATATGATGAAGTTTGTCAGGAGTACAATAACAAGAAAGAGTTGGAATTGG
The DNA here is from genome assembly GCF_000499845.2 of Phaseolus vulgaris. NCBI lineage: Eukaryota > Viridiplantae > Streptophyta > Magnoliopsida > Fabales > Fabaceae > Phaseolus > Phaseolus vulgaris. The sequence goes on along the minus strand of NC_023755.2, from coordinate 9,200,175 downwards.
GTCGTATTACTAGAAGGAGACAGGAGGTTCGATCTGTTTTAGCTGAAGCTCTTGTTCAACCACTGGAAAAACTATTTTATTGGATTTCTAGCGAATGGCTTCGCCAGTGGGCTGACAACATTTTTCCAATGTTAGTGCTTTTCCTTTCAAACAATTATTAGAGTCAGGTTAATTAATGTATTAGTATTTTATAGGAGGCTTACTTTGCAAGGTATATGCAGTCCTCTTGACAACTCGTCTGTCCAATGCTCACATGGGAAAGTCCCAGTTTCAAAGGTTACCTTAATGAAACGAGTGTCCTGTAAAGCATGGGATACCTTGTTCTCCAAGGTAACTTTTTGTTGGTCTCCTGTTACATATTTTTTGTGGATTATTAATTATCTACATGTGGTATAGTGCGGTTAAAGTTTGTTTGGGGTTCAAGATATGATAGGATGATACTGGCATAAAAACAACTTACGATATGAATATGATAGAATCCAAGCATGATAAGCTTAAGCCAGTCAAATGTTTGGTGCACCTCAGATAATTAGATAACTAAATTATGTTACCTTTTCCTGTATTCAACATGGACCAAATAATGGTAAGATATGATAAAAATTATGTTCAAATGACAAAATTACTCTTCCATTAAAATTACATTTAGTTTCTCATATTTTATTGCTTTCTAACTTAGTTCCTCCCTCTGAGGATAAGAAATGCTTTGCACGGTTAACAATGATTATGTTTTGGGAAAGGTCAAAATTGACAAGCAACTCTTTCAACCTATTTTTATGTTTTCAGTTGGGCAATAATGGTAGAAAAGATGAAAAGAAAATTTACAAGATGTAGTGGAGATAAATCTAGTTCTATAAGTGAACTTTAGAAGTTGGGGGAGTGGTTGTGTTGCCCATGACCACATTTTTTACTAGTGATGTCTGTAAGGAAACTAGTGTTTATTGGGGGCTGATGGAACATAAACTTTCTTAGAAATGCTTATGTGAGGAGGAAAATTATGTTTACTTAGCTAAATTAATTACAGTTTCTGGCAAGAGTAGAGGTCGATGTTATGGCACTACAGACTTGGCTTCCAACATTCGCCATGGAGTGTCTTCCCTAACCCAACCTTCAATACTTGCTCCTTCCATTGATTACTTTTCTCATAATGAACAACTTCATCAACAAGTGATGCAAGCAAATGAAAGAGCAATCAAGCAACTCAAATAACTGCTCAAGCAAATCAAAAGTGTGCAATGTTGGAAGATAAAATAAAGTTCATGGAGCAAAAGTTAACCATGATGATGGAGCGACAACATGGTGACAACTTAACAAGCACAAGTCAGGTTCACCCTCACTATGCTCGGAACTTTGATGATCAACCCCTGCCTTGAGTTCATCATTTTGTTAGTTTTCTTAAAACAATATATGTGTATGGTACTATAACTTGCTTTTCCTTGTATTAACTAGATTATGTTTCATTACCACTCTAAAGTTTCTTTTGGAGAAATTACCTTCATTGATGTCGTATACTGCTCTTGGTGAAGTTTGATAATGTACAAAATAATCAGAAAGTAGAAGTTTCTTTTCCTTTGGTGGGTGATTAGATAGTAGCAGATACTGATTTGTTGTAAGCAGGATAGGCTTTAATAGCTCAACTTATGATTATGATTATTCAGGGGGGAGTTAGATATCACGAAGTAGCTGCTAGGATTATGATGGTTTTCTACTGTAGTTTTGGTGCTGGTTTTGTTGGTTTTTATGTTGTACAAATGTTGGTTTGCTGTTGCAGTTTTGGTACTGCTTTTTGCTAGTTTTATGTTGTATAAATGTTGGTTTTTTGCTGCAGTTTTGGTGTTGGTTTTATGATGTGCAAATGCTAGTTTTCTGTTGCAGTTTTGATACTGTTTTTAGCTGGTTTTATGCTGGTTTATGCTGCAGTTTTGGTGCTGGTTTGGTGTTGTTTTGATGCTGTTTTTGCTGCAGTTAAAGTGCTTTTGATGTTCTTTTTGGAGCCTAGGCACTGTTGTTTGTAGGTTTAGTAGCAGGGTGTTAAGCATAGTTTGTTTGAGTGTGTGTCCTTGTTCTTTGGGAATGTTTGTAGTCATCTGTTATGTAGATGATCTCTTTAGTTTTGGGCTCTTTCTTGTTATGTTAAAATAAGAAAGGTTTCAAATTATTTAAGATTTAACTTCTCTAGGTTGACATGACCAGAAAGTAGAAGTTTCTTGGAACCTTATATAGCTCAACTTCTATTTGTCATCAAGTTACTATATTTTAAAGCGTGCTTTATGTTTTTCTTGGTATTTTGAAGAGCGTGAAGGTAAGTTTGTCTTGGTATCTACAACTCAACCTTAGTTAATTAAAGTAATTTTAGTTCAATTTCAATAAAAATATCTTCAATCAAAAACCACAGATATCACGTTTCTACCTTTGTATTTTTTGTACAAAATTCCAAGTTTATTATCGTGGGCCTTGTATTAGAAAATAAATTTTCTTGTTCTTTTCCTTGTTCCTATTAAAAAAATATTTTTTCTTGCTCATTTTAAAAACAATATTCAATTTTCAAGACAAGTAAAAAGTATAAAAAAAAGTTATAAATAAAATTTTTTTAGTAAGAAAAACATTTCTTCATATTAGATTGCTTCCTAAAATAATTTTATCTTGAATAATTATATTGAAAAAAAATGAAATAGGTAAAAAATAGGATAAATGTCATAAGAAAAAGAGAAGTAGAGTAATTTAAAATTGATTTATTTTAATAAAAAAATAATTTTCTTTTTAAAATTGATTTATTTCAATAAAAATATATTTCAAACTGAAATTCTTTGTGTGCTTGTAGGCTAAGCCTACACTTTTTCAAATAAAAAATATTTTGAAGGCTAAACCCACGTTAATTTGTGGCTAACATGAAGGCTTAGCTTACGCTTATTGTGTGCCCCTCGTAGCTAAACTCACTCTACTTGGACATTTTGAAGGCTTGACCCACGCTAATATAATTTTGTATGGGCTTAGCGTGGGTCAAAATTACAATTTTTTATAACTACTTGGACATTTTGAAGGCTTGGCCCACGCTAATATAATTTTGTGTGGGCTTAGTGTGGGTCAAACTGACAATTTTTTATAACTACTTGGACATTTTGAAGGCTTGGCCCACGTTAATATAATTTTGTGTGGGCTTAGCGTGGGTCAAACTCACAATTTTGGCAATTGCTTCCTGCACCCCCACGTTTTTCTTCCTGCACCCCCACACTCTTATGCAAAGATTAAATCGTCCTTAATAGTTTTTAAAATTCCAAAAATACCCTTCACCTAAAAAAACCCTAAAGAGACGCAGGCAACGATTCTCTCAGTGCACAGCCGTGGGTTTCATTTTCTAGCAGCAGTCGCACCTACAAATCGATATCCTTACAATTTCAGACATTTTCTGCTGTTAATATAGAGTGCTTTTAATCAAGGTAAGTTAGTTTCTTTACTTTCAGATCTGCACATCCGGTTTTTTTATGGATATTTGTCTCCGTAAGTGTTTTCTTGCATTCTAGATCATTGAATCCGGTAGAATCCCGAGTTTATGCTTACGGTAATATCCTAGATTTATAGTTCCGGAAGGTTCCGAATTTTTGGATTCGGGAAGTTCCGAAATTTTGGATCTGGGAAAGTTCTGAATTTTTGATAAAGTATACATTATGCTATTTTTGAATTTCAAAAGCCATCATCAATTCTTAAAATTCACAGAAGTATAAGGGAAAATTAATAATTTGGCTTTGATGTTAATCTTACCAGCCATGTCAACCTCATTGAACCGATTGATGATGACAGCCCACTCTTGTTGGATGGACAACTCTGCTAAAGTATCATCATTTGAAATATCTAAAAAGCTTAATCGTGTCCAAATGAAATGCACTGAATGCAATGGTATGCTAGCAACACCAAAGGAAGTCAATTCACAAGCACAAGGAAGGTCATGAGTAGATCTAATGGTGCACCCACAACGAGATTTATCTAAACCAACATATTCAACTCGATCACTCTCTTCTGCAATATACTACAAGGCATATTTTGAAACGAAGCCAACCAATTTCTTATATCTTGTTACATTGAAGACATGACTCACTACATACAAACTCTTTTCAAATGAAGATTTAATTGCATTATGTTGCAAGATGATCATCTTATTAATGGAATCCCAACAAAAGCATAAGTCCCCCATTGACGTCTCAAGGATCCTCTTTAAACTCCAATGTGCAGCCTCAACCCTGTTACTTGTCGTGTTGCCTAAGTGCATGACTTTATCCGTCCAAGCCTTAACAAACTTCTCTTTATGTGGATTTAACCAAGTACTAATCACATATTTAGTAAATATAGGCCATGGTGAACAAACAACATTAAAGGCCTCTACACGATGTTCATAGGACTCTACATTTTCACAATCAACAATTGCTCCCCAAGATTTCATCACTTGATCCCATGCCTCTTTTGGATAAACAATCATTTTACATTTTTCTTTAACATTTTTATCAATGTGAAAACGACATAACAAATTAGCAGCTTCGAGAAACACAACATTTATTGCATTCATTAAAGCAATATCTCTATCACTAACCACAACCTTTGGGTATGAATCAACTCTCAAAAACAAACCTTTTAGCTTCTCGAGGGCCCATACAAAGTTATGATGACGTTCTGATGCGAGTAACATAAATGCAGCACTGAAGGTCAATCCTGTTGAGGTTACACCAACAACTTCAAACAAGGGCATCCTATACCTATTAGTTTTATACGTACTGTCCATCATCAATACAATGTTAAAGGCATTCAATAGCTTCGCTGAGTCAGGGTGTGTCCAAAATAAATCTTGCACAACATTTCTCCCTTCTTCAAACCTAGACCAATAGATATACATATCTCGCTCAAGTAACATCATCAATTGTTGCATTTCAGTTCTATCACCTCGTACTGATCTTTTGTACATATATCGTGCATTATAAACTTGTTTTATTGTGCTGACATTTTTCTCATTATGCTCTTTCATTGTTAGCAAAATATTTCTAGGCTTCACCGAACTCTTTGTTATGTCCATAAGCATTGACTTCTCACTGCATGTGAACCTACCAGCATATGGATGACCAACCAATGTATTTGGCAACTCATGATTATGAGACCCACAAATTAATTTCAATATCCATCCTTGACCATTCTTTATTGGATACCCTCGTAATCTGAAAGGACAACCACATTTCCTAGTTCCACTCTCAGTAACCTTTAAATCCTTCTTATATCGTCTGTATTTACCACCTCTTTCACAACCTAATAATACAAATGTATTCCTTCCTCGTTGGCCAGTTGAAGTATCTAATCTCAATATCACAATAACAAAATCAAAGTGAAATGCAACTTTTCTAACCCACTTTAGGAGCTCATCCCGAGTACGAAATATCTACAAAAGTTATCATAACAAATTATTTCATTTACTAATTAACAAATAACTTAAACATACTTTACAAACTTTGTTGAACCAAGTGGTGTTCAAGCTTTGAAGAATCCAAACCCTTTGAAGGATGTTGAAGGCTTGGCTATGCTTGCTGTTGCTGAGCTCTCTTAGTTAGGATCTGGGGTAGTTTGAGTTTTGTAATCCACTCCTTGATTGAATCCAAAGCACAGGCATTCTCAATCTTTTTAAAGAAAAGTGTTTTTCAAACTAAGTGAAAAACAACTGATTGTTTTGTCGAAACAACCGATTGTTTTATACTTAGGTGTTTTTAGAAAAGATTGAAAACTGTTTTTCACATGGGAGAGCTGTTAAAACTAAAACAACTGATTGATTCGTGGAAACAACCGATTGTTTGTTTTGGTACCATAACGGAAAAACTGTTTTAGCTTTGACTGAGCTTTAAATGTTTTAACTGATTACGCTCCAGTCTTTAATGATTTGACCAATCTTTTAAATGAAATGAATAAGTTTGTTAAGATTTGATAACAAACAACAACCTTTGATATAAAACTGAAAAATAGTTTTGAAGTTTTAACAAGAAGTAGTTTTGATTTTCAAATAGTTGAGATTGCTTAGAGATTGAGATTGATCAAAGAGTGTGAGATAGGATTTCTGCTTGTATTGATTTCAGATTTACTTTTGTAACAAGTGTAATCCTTGTATCTGTTGAACAAGTTTCTTCTGTGTGTTTGCTGAGAAGTGCTGTGTGTTCTTGAGGGGATCAAGATCAACATTCTTAGTGTTGGTGTGTTGGCCAAGAGAAGTGTGTGTCTTGAGGGGATCAAGGTCACTTGGTTGTGTTGTAAGTGATCTAGGTTTGATTGCTTAGTGGAATTCCTCAGTGGTTTCTAAGAAGATTGGATGTAGCTCGGGGTTTAACCAGTATAAACATCTGTGTGCATTCTCTCTATCCTTAACTCTTTAAATTCAGTTTTGATTTTGTAAAGTGGTATAAACAACCAATTGTTTATGCGAAACAACCGATTGTTTTTCTGGTGCTGTTGTTTTTGCTTATTGTTTTGGCAAACTGGATTCCTTATCAATTGTTTCTTGAGATAATTTCATTCTTGACTTAAAAGTTTTCGAAATCCCTCTTTAAACCATTCACCCCCCCTCTAGTTTAAAGCCATCCATTCTAACAAACTTAACCTTACCTCATCTGTAGTAAACACATTTATACATTCATCATCATCCCACACATCAACCCCATCATATAATTCTTGTTCAATTTCTTGACTATTGTCCATGATTCTACAAACAAAACAAAAAAAAAAACTAAATCATTGCATTTCGGATCCATGAATTCTTAAATTTCGGATTCTTAAATTCGGAATATATTACCGGATCCTGATATCTAGTAGCCTCGAAATCCCCATAACCGTCATGCCTTTAAAAAAAAACTTTAGTCTTACCTCTAACACCCAAACAATACTTCGGCAACATTCTGTATTGCTCCACCTTGGTCCGAAGAATTGCAAAGACTCCCAACAGTAGTTGATATTTCAGTGATGAAGACGAACTGCTACAATGCAAGTCCAGGAGAGTGCCCTTTTCAAATTATAGGTCAAGGGTACTTTAGGAATATTTAGAATTGTGGGGGTGCAGGAAGAAAAACGTGGGGTGCAGGAAGAAAAACGTGGGGGTGCAGGAAGAAGAAGCCCACAATTTTTTATAAATTTCTAAACTCCTTGTAGGCTAAGCCCACGCTTCACCTACGCAAAAAACACCCGCCTTGTGTCGCCCACGCCCGCCAATATATCTTTACGTCGAGTATATTAGCTTCAAAATTCTTATTAACGCTATGTCGACGATAATCACCCTTTTGTGTAGGTTTTTCATACTTAGCCTCCGTTTTTGGCCCACGATAATAAATTTTTTTTTTGTAGTGATCTTTTTGAAAGTGTTTAAGAGTTGATTGATTTGTAAAATCTTCTTAAAGATAGTGGAACTAACTATTCTAAGATTGAATAGCTGAGATTAGATGTAGGATATTATTGGTCTGAATCATTGTGCAATATTTCTTTTCTTATTTTTTTATTATGTAGCAATTCATCTTTGAAATTGCATACAATTTTTTCAATTCGAAAATAATTTTAAGATAACTTTAGAAAAGAAATTTTTTCTAAAAAAAATTTAAAAAACCAATTTACGCCATCGAGGTTTAGACAAATTATTCATTATTTTCTAACAACTGTTCTCAAAGTTAGTTTTTTAGAACAAAGATCTTGATTTTTTCTCAAATTTTTTCCAAATCTTTTTTTTAGGAGGCCAAAAAAAGAACCATCCATGTTTTGTGGAGAACTTTTTTGATGGATGGAATTATTTGTGGAATTTATTGGTTGTAATGATTGGAGTTTTATTGCGACTAACAACATGTTGAGCAAATTATTATTATTTTTTTTGTCTAAAGAAAGAGTATAAAAGAGAATAGGTTAAACCAAGGGTAAAACATAGCATTCTTTCTGCTTTTACTATGAATATTTGTATGAAAATATTTCCTTGTAGAAATGCTAAAAGATATGTGGATGAAACTAGAAGAGATGTATTAAGACAAAGATAACCTTACTGAAAAAGGAATTGTTGAATCAAGAACATAAGTAAAGGAAATTTGTTGCATGATGAAAGGTAACTTGGAAAACTCAATCATTATAACCAACTCTCAGTGGTACCTTGACAACATTTGTGCGAGACATATGATTAGAGATAAAACAAAGTTCAACAAGTTTAAAGAAAAGGAAAATGGATTTGTCACACATATTGTGACAATAACAAAGGAAAAATTCTTGCTCTAGGAGATTTTGACACAACTGGTTCAATGACGATTAAAGATGTTCTGCTGGTTGAATGCTTAAAATATAACCTCTTAAGCATAAGCCATTATGTGATAAAGGTTGAAGGTAATTTTTGAATTACATAGCTGCATAATTGTTCAAAACCAAATGAAGTTATTTATTTTGGTGTTCCAATAGGTCTGACGGAGATGATCATTGTAGGAGTTAGGAATAACATTTCCCTCCCCTGGATTTGTGTTTCGAAACCAACCTACACTCAAATCTCTTATAAGTTGAATCCAGTCCATCTCAAAGAAAGTGAAGATTTTGAAGGACGGAAGGATTATGTTGATGTATTTGAGCTTCAAATATGTTCAACATGTTATTGCAAGAATAACATTCACGCTACAATGTTTTCAAGCTATATTAACAACGAGCAAACAAAACCTTATTTGCATTTAGGTCCATGCGTTTGAGCATAATCGAGAAAGCAAAGTTCTTCATATAAGTGGATCACTCTAAATGTACTTGTGCTTCAATATAGGTACTAAGACAACGAGATTGTTTGAGCTGATCAAGATGAACCCTTTAGGCTTGCACAAGATCCTCCTATTAAATCATCATGTTTAAGGATGACAAATTTAATGGAGAAAGATACAGAGAAGTGATCACACATGAATTGCATTTGATAACACAATTCAAGTTATCATATCATCACACAAATGGTCTTTCATTTGATAATTGAATGCTTTCACTAACTTGATCGTCAGAGTGTGATCAACAGGTAGAGTCCCCTTTGTCCTAATGAAGTGACACCATCATCACACAAATGGTCTTTCATTTGATATTTGAATGCTTTCACTGACTTGATCGTCAGAGTGTGATCAACAGGTAGAGCCCCTTTGTCCTAATGAAGTGACACCTTGAAGCAACAATTGGAGACAAAGTAGAAGAGGAGCTTGCCCATTCAGTCTGTTCGAAGTCAACCAGCGAGAACAATATGCATTTGGTGGCTACGTCTCCTATTGTTAATAAAGTTACTAAGATTTGGTGTTTGTTGGTTCCTAAAATTGTCCAAAATTTCTTGATCAATGATCAATTTATTTTGTAACTTGTCTTCTGCATGATAAATGCTTTAGCTTTGCAGGTGTTTATGGTGCTAACACATACTTGGCCAGACAATTTTTGTGGAGGGATCTTAATTTCTTCACAGGGCTTTGGTGTATTATGGGAGATTTTAATGTTGTGCTCTCGGCGAATGACTACAAATGGGTGGTAATGAATTCCTTGATTGGATTAATATTAATGATATTTCTTGTATGCCTTTTACCGGATCTTGTTATACTTTGTGTAATGGAAAGGGAGGGTTGCATAGAATTCATAGAAGACTCGATAGGGCTTTATGTAATGGAGTGTATATGGATGAATGAGATTCTTGTACTTATCAGATTCTTGTTAAAAATTGTTTTGATCATTTCCCTATTCTTGCTAGTAATTCTTTAAGGAAGGTTAGTAATTTTCGTTTCTTTCCTATGCAACTTCAAAACACTTCATGTTTGAAGTTTATTCATGATTCTTGGGCTAATAAGGTTGTTGGTTGTCTGATATTTATTTTGCAACATAAGTTTAAAATGTTGAAAATTGAGCTCCGAGACTGGAATAATTTATTTATTTTTGATAATGTTCATAATGTAGTTCTTCTTAAGTAGGGCTTCCTCCTTGGTATTCAACAAAACTTAGAGACTGCTTGTTTGTCTGATATTGATGGGTTTCTCTGTCAAGAAAAGATTACTAAGGAGGAGCTTGATCATGCTCTTCATTGTCAATATTTTTTTTGGAAAGAAAGGGCTAAGATGTTATGGTTTAAAGATGGAGATCGAAATACTTCTTTTTTCCATGCTGTGGTCAAAAGGAGAAATAATTCTAGTGGGATTCATCGTCTACGAATTGATAATGAGGTTACTGAGGATCCTAAACTCATTGAGGATCATATTTTGGAATTTTATAAAAATCTTTATGCTGAGTCTTTTTCTAATGTTCCGGGTACAAGTAATATGGAAGATTTTATTGGTACTTATATTCCTGAGCTAGTTTCCTCTGAGGAGAATATGATGTTCATTAAATGTCCTGATTTTTTGAAAATCAAGAATGTTGTTTTTAATCTTAGTGGTAATAGTGCTCTTGGTCTTTATGGTTTCTATCATTTTTGCTGGGAAATTATTGGGACGGATGTTTGCAATGTTGTTCAACAGTTTTTTAAACAACACTGGGTTCTCCCTGGAATGAACAGTAATGTGGTATCTCTTATTCCTAAGATTTAGGGTGTTGAATCCATTAAAGATTACAAGCCAATTGTTGTTGCTAATTTCAAATTTAAGATTATTTCCAAGATACTGGTTGATAGGCTTGCACTTGTGGCTGCTAGAATTATTTCTCCTAATCAATATGGGTTTATGCAGGGTAGACAAATTAAGGATTGTATTGGTATTGCTTCTGAAGTTATTACCATGCTTTCTAAAAAGGTTAGAGGAGGTAATGTGGCTTACAAAGTTGATATTCATAAGCCTTTGACACTTTGAGTTGGAAGTTCTTATTATTAGTTTTGACACGCTTTGGTTTTCACCCCTCGTTTGTCGGTTGAATTCGTACAATTCTCTGTTCAGCTATGCTTTTTATCAAAATAAATGGCAGTCTGGTGGATTTTTTTTCCTTGTAGTAGAGTTGTCAGACAAAGTGATCCTTTGTCTCCTTTACTTTTTTTTTCTTGCAGAGAAAGTTCTTAGTAGAGGTATCTCTAAGCTTGTGAATGATAATAAAATTCTACATATGGTAGTCTGTAAGGTTATCCCACTCCATCTCATATTTTGCATACTGATGACATATTTGTTTTCTCTAGGGGGATAATAAGTCTCTTAGAAATTTGAGTATTTTTCTTAAAACATATGGTTATTTTTCTAGTAAATATGTTAATAATTCTAAGAGTAGTTTTTTCACCATGGATAATTCTACAAGATTTGTCACCAAAACTCAACGTATTCTTTCTTGTAGTCATGATTATTTGCCTTTCAATTATAAAAGAGTGTCTATCTTTGTTGGTGCTCCAAAGTGTCGATTTCTTCAACCTTAGGCTGATAAGGTCAAATTGAAGCTAGCATCTTGGTAAGGTAAATCTCTTAAGTTGGTCAATACGGTGATTACTGGATTTCTAGCTTATAGCTTTAATATGTATAAATGACTTGTTTCACTTCCTAAGCAAGTTGAGCAGTGGTGTCAAAATTTTATTTGGACTGGTGATATTATGAAAAAAGGCATAGTTACCGTTAATTGAGATACGATTTGTTCTCTTATTAAGAATGGAGGTTTGAATATTATTAATCTTCGTCATGAAAATAATGCATATCTTTTTAAGCTTGCTTAGAACTTTGCTTATAGCAACAAACCTTGGTCTTTTCTCCTGAAAGCTAGGGTTCTTAAATCAAAATACGAGTTTAGAATGGTTTATAGATCCTCATCTATTTGGCTTGGAATTAAGAAGTTTTATTATGCTATACTTGATTATATTTCTTGGACGGTTGGTACATGTATTTTTATTAATTTTTATAATGATAAATGGTGTTCTACTACTTCTTTAGCAAATATTGCAGGGTTATCTGATGGTGCTAGCATTCCGGATACAATCTCTCAGTTTTGGACAGGTTGTGATTGGAATATTCCCTTGTCTTTATAGCAAATGCCTCATTTATTTAATCATATGATGGTTAGGGAGGAACATGATATTCCTAATTGGATTCTAAATGAGTTTGGTCGTTTCACTCTTAAATCAGCTAGGACTTTTTTCTTGGAACCAGGAGTTCCCTGTGGTTAGGGTAAATTCATTTGGTTTTCATCTATTTCGCCTTCCAAAACTCTAGTACTCTCGAAAGTTCTTCATGGGCAGCTTCCTAAAGATCAACATATTCAGAACAAATGTTTCCATTTATGTTCTATGTGAACGCTTTGTGAAAAACAAGAGGAATCTATTCACCATTTATTTTTTGAATGTTCTAATGCTTTGCATATTTGGATTTGGGTTCGACAATTTTTTCTTACTTCTAATTTCTCTAATAGGATGATCTTCTTTCTTTTATTAAGAGTGATGGTAGTCCTTTAGTTAAATTGATTAAGCTTGTTGTGATAACTTTTTCTATTTGGATGATACGTATAGTACATGGGATACCTAGGTCAAGTAAATGTTTCTTTTAACTTAAATACGTATGTGTTAGGGCACATAATAGTTAAATTGCATGCATGGCAAAAGATAATGTTGCACCATGAGTGATGTGCCCCCGTAAGCGGATTATTCCCCTGATATTGGAGCATAAGTTGGTGCCCTGCTGACAGGTGATTATTTTGTTGTTATTTTATCACTCCCTAGAGATAAGATTCCTTTCTATTGCTGCACCTATAGAGAGCGCCCCTAAACAAAATGTTTTCCTATTGAGTATGCTTTCAGTTAAGATTAGATTCTCGTGAGAGAAAGTTGTTGTAAAAGATAAACTATAAAAGGGGCTAGAGACCCCAGGTAAAGGTACATTGTTTCTAAGACTGAAACTGAATACTTATTGATTTTTAGTAAACCCTTTACTGGCTTGATCGTCGGAGTGCAATCAACAGGTAGGGCCCCCTCTGTTTCAACGGAGCTATGTTCTAGAGCAACAAGAGATAAAACAGATTCTTGAAGAGACAGACGGAGCTAGAACTTTTCACCAGAGTCAACAGGCGAACAAGTCAACCGACAAGAACAAATGATATGTTGGATTTCAACATCATTAAGTTTTTTTGGTATTAATACTCGTATTGGTAAAGTTCTTCGTCCTCTTCCTGTTAGATGGGAGTTCCCTTCACCAGGCTGAGTTAAAATTAACACTTATTGGGCTACTAGGCGATATCCTGGTCTTGCTACTTGTGGAGGTACTTTCCATGGGAGTATGAGGGAGTTTATTGGTGTTCTCTACATTTCTTCAAGTTCAGACTACTATGGTTGATAAGTGTTATGGAGTTATACATGCTATGGAGGAAGCTAAAGAGACATGGCTTACTAATGTCTGGCTTGAATGTGATTCTGCCTTGGTTTGTGTTGTGTTTACTGCTAGGACTAATGTTCCATGGATGTTTCGTATTCGATGGAATACTTGTCTTAATTACTCTAGGAAAATCAGGTTTAGGGTTACTCATATTTTTCGTGAAGGAAATGTGTGTGCTGATAAGTTGGCTAATTTATGATTTATTCATAGAGAACCATTTCATTGGTATAATAGGCTTCCATCTAGTGAGTTCTTAGAATTCTTTATGAATATGTATAGTCTACCTCTGTATCGTTTTTGTTAACATATGGGTTTTGGTCTAATCCTCCCATATTTTTTTTTATTTTTTTTAATAATAAATTTTCAAGTGATGGCAGATGATTGTTGTTACTTGAGGTGTCAGCCTAGCTGAGATGTCAAGTTGCATAGTGGTGCTTAACATGATAACTTTTATAAAAAAAAAAATTGAACTAGGAGAGAAAGCTTAAAGATTGTATTCATCATTAGATGCAATCTTCCCTAGTTATTAGACCTAATGATTCATTTGATCATTGAAACACTAAACCTTCATATCTTAATCAGGAGTGATTGTTTGGCAAATAGTACTCAGATTTAGTTAGGAGCAACTTGAGTAAAGAATACTCCTTGAAAGGTTCAGTTAGGAATGGTTGCGATTTGAAAGAATACCTGATTAGCCATGAGTGACTAGGTGTAAAGAATACTCAAGGTTAGCCAAGAGTGGTTTGAGAAAGAATACTCTATGTCAGCCAAGAGTGGCTTAAGGAAAGAATACTCAAGGAGACAACCAAGAGTGACTACAAGTAAAAAAAATACTCATTTAAGTTAGAAGTGACTTATGTCAAGAATACTCAAGCGGTTAGTCTGGAGTTTCTATGAGCCTAAAGAATATTCAATGTGTACTTTGTAGCATTATTTTGCTTAGTTGAACTTGACTGGTTAGTCAAGAACATGATGTAATCTGTTGAGACAAATGAACTAGTATAATTTTTTTTTATCAACAAAGAATTAATTAAATTAAAAGGGAAACACTTTAGGGGTGTTCCAACCCGTATACAAAACCAAGATCTTCAGCAGATAAGTGCTTCCAGATTGTTCCTACATTCCTAGCAGTAAAGACCAGACCAACCTAGCTCAATTAAGCATTCAGCTCACACCAGAACAAGTGTTGGTCCAACATTTCCTAACAGGAAAGAAACCAAAAAAAGAAGCTGGAACGGAACGTATAGTTGAATCTGCATAACTCAGCAATCACCAAAAAACACGAACACAAAACCAACAACTACCAACCTAAGCTTCACACCAGCTACCTTAATATTGCACTAAGCCTGGTAGAGTTCCACCTGTTTTCACCTACCGACTGCTCCTACTGGATGCACCAAGGAGGTTCTAGTTTTAAGATAAAACTAGATTCAGCAAAGCAACTCCTCTTTGCTCTCCTTAGCAACTCATACCACCACGCCAGGAACACCAGAAAACAGGATGACAGATGGATATCAGCCACGCAAGGCACCTCATTCACAACCTACAGGGGTGAAAAACATAGCAGCACGAAATCCTGTCACAGAGAAGACTGACCAACAGGCCTCTCCATAATAGCTCCAACACCTCCCTTTAAAGCTTCAATAACAAACTATGCTCCACTAACAGACCCCAATATTATTTCTACCAGCAGATTCTTATCATCCAAATCGGCTTATTAGACCGAGACATTCTTAACCGAGTAAGACTATGATCTGTATCCCTCTTTAGCACTCCTTTAGCACCTATACATTCATCTTTAATAGCAACTAAAGCAGATAGAGGATCCACAACTCATAACACAAACCAAAAAAAACCACCCAACTTTTATAGCACCAACCACAAGATTCTGATATGAGTGTACTTAACCTCTAGCAACCACAACCCAATGCTAAAACCCTCCCCACAGTAGCCTTCAACAAGGCTCACAACAGACCCTCCACAGCAGCCAGTAGTTACACTCGTTGTTACCCGACTTGATAGCCTCACACCCAAGATCAACCTAGGCAACAACAAAATCAAAGATGGTGCACTCTCCTAATCCTGCTCCCTATATCTACAATCTAGTACCTGCAGAGCTGCTCCTCCAAGGCATCAAAAGGAAAAGAAAAAAATAGTTGCTTGAGGCTTGATCTCTACCTCTTAACAATGAACTAGTATAAATGAGTGTGTATTGTTTTCGTTGTCTATACTAGCTTGAGAAGGAGACCTAATTTGTGAGTGCATAAAAAGCTTTTCAAACCAACGTTTTATCTTATATTTGTATTGGACGGTCAAAAACTAAGACTATGATCCAATCACTTGTTGAAGCAAACATGAATATGTGTTAGTAAAGTGATTTAGTTGAGTTGCAAATCTGCATCCGACATTACCTCTTCAGTTGAAAGATAAGGATAAGAAAATTGTTTAAGTGTGTCTGTCTAATCATATTTATTATAAAGTTGATAATTGTCATTTAACACTCAAATTAAAATGATTCCAATGTAGATCGTCTAACCAATGCTAGATCATCTAACGTTAGATAGATGATAATATAATTATGGTCAAATGACCGCAAGTCATTTCCAAACGAATCCAATAGCGAGTTCAGTGTATAGAATTCGAAACCTATCTGCAAGCAATGAAAATTAACAATAATAGTAAAGGAAAAGTGGTTGTGATTGTTAAGAAGGAAAATATAAGAATTTAAAATAGTAGAGAACACATGTTGACTCCTAAGTTCCTCCACCAATGATTTCCACATAGTTTATCTAAAGACTATCCCCCTTCAATTCTCACACTGGGTTAAAATAAATCAAACATGTGTTAATCCACTTTAATTATATCTTATAAGCAAAACATGCGTCTACTGATGTATTCAATACCCCACTTGTATCCATGTGTATACTCATGAGATGTTTTTCTTCTCTCTCTTGAATCATGTACCCAATAAATTAGTCAGAACAATACAAACTAAATAAGAAACCAAAATTTAAGACAAGGAAGAATTTCAATCATGCGTTTAAGTACAACCTATCACAAAAACCAGTTTTCTAGGAGATCAGAAAATTGAAACAACTACTACAAAAAATTAAAAAATAAGACTTTTATTGATCATAACCTCAGAACTCAATGGGGAAATTACAAAGGAATCAACTAAAAATGGTTTAGCCTTCCATGTGAAGGCAAAACAAGAATGATACAAAAAAGAAAATAAAATAAAATAGGTTTAGAGTGTGTTGTGCGACTATAAGATGTGATTCAAAAGATCTCTTCTTTCTTCCTCTGAAGTCTCTTTTATAATCTTATTTTCCTTGCACAAAATTGGATTCAAAATCCGCATCTTGATATTGTTTTACAATTATTAAATGTTTCTTTTTTCTCGTTTCAGATTATTAAAGATATATCTTCATTCCTACTCCGTCTCATTTTTTTTCTTCTTTTCCAGATATTTTATTTCCATTTTTTCTTCAAATTTGTGCATTGATTGTAATTGATTTTATCACAACTATAAGAGACATTGCAGAAGACTCTCTTGAATAATATCTTCAAAGTATATTTGCTCTATTTTTGAAGGGTTTCATAGAAGAGTTTTAATTGCAGGATTTTGAGATAATATCTCTGCAAAAAATTTGCTTTCAATTTTTTTGAGATATTTGCATATTTAATTATCTAATTCTTTATCTTAGATTTCATTTCCAATTTTGATTCAAAAGAAGCAACTTGGGTAAAAAACACAAAATTAATAGAAATAAGAATTAATGCCAAAACAAACCCAATTAGAAGATATTAATTAAAATAGTGAATTTATCCATGATTACAGCCCAATAATCTATGATTAAAACTATTAAGTGTGAATAGAATTAGGCTCATCAAAAGTCTGTTCAAGAAAAAATGCTTTATAATTCATCAAACGAAACCTATTAAAAGTATTTATAAAGAGGTATCTCTTTCAAGTACGCATTTCTTAACAAACCTTCATAGGTCAAATATGCATATGATGTTTTGTCTGAGACGAAATAATCATATTATGGTCCTTAATCCGAATGAATACGAAAATATCTAGATAAATGATTATAAGAAGTTGATAAAGTGCACATAATTTTAGTTTAAATTGTTTCACAAACCAAATAATCTTTTTAGCATTATTAATTAATTGATAATTTTTTTTATCAAGAATTATTAATTCTCCATTCTTATGATTTTCCCATTTTTAACAATTTGGTTATAAATTTTTTGAATTAATTTTTGATTATTTTTTTAATCAGTTTGATTCTAAACACTCTTACTAACAACTCACAAAACACGTTAACTAACACTAGGCCTCAATCCTTGTATGAGAACTTCTTCCTCCACCCCATGCTTTTTTTTTCACCTCCATCTAAATTGTTCATGATTAAAATTTCACCTCCATCTAAATTGTTCATGATTAAAATTTTTGGATTGTATATTTTGAATTCAATATTTCAAAATATATTTTCATATTCAAAATACTTAATCTAAAAAATATGTATTTATGTTACACATCATTCTACATTATACAATCTAAAATATATTTATAAATTATATAATTTAAAAATATATTTCTAAATTACATAATCTAAAAATATATTTCTAAATTACATAATCTAAAAATATATAATTTAAAAATGTATTTTAAATTATACAATGTAAAATAATTTTTGAATATAGAAATATATTAAAAATGAGAAATACATATCAAGATTCTACCATTAGAATATATAGGTTTGAATTTCAAATTATATCATTAAAGTGAATTTCCAAACAACAATTTACACTTATAATTATAAGTGCCAAAAGATAAAGGCAATTACTTTCCGCATCATATCATATCACTGCACCCAATATGAAAAGACGAAGATATCCTTAAATAAATAGGGTTATATATATGTATTACGATTTTTTTTTATCTGGAATGAGATTTTGAATTTTGAATTCCAGATATATTTTTATGGAATATATTGTTTTCAATTTTGGATTTTTATTTTTTTGTAATGAAAGACATTTTCAGAAATAAAAATTATATTGGGTGGAGGTTAAAAATGATTGGGTGTAGGAAGAACTTGCCAAAGATAAAGCCATTTCTTCCTGCATCCCTACATTTTTCTTCCTGCACCCCACAAGATTGTGTAAAGACAAAAGTGTCCCTATATAAATTGTACATTTTTTTTGTATTTCAGATTATGAAATCCAGTAAATTTTTGGATTGGCACTTCCGGTAAATTTTTGAATTGACGCATTCGGTAATATTCTGGATTGATGCTTCCGTTAGTACATGAATGATAGTGTTAATCCAAAATAAAAAAATGCTAAACATCCATAATTGAAAAAACCATTCCGGATTCGCCAATCCGTAATTCAAAATATGCATTCTGGATTTGGAAATCCATAATTAAAAAAAATCATTTCGAATCCACCAATCCGTAATAGAAATTAGCTTCCGGATTCAGCAATCTGAAAATCAATAATTTATGCAATCTTTGCTTTCGGAACACCCCCTCATTCGAATGCAACATAATTCACTTCCGAATTGATGAATCCGTAACACATTCTCAAATCTCGAAATTGTGGGGTCAATTTCGGAATTTAAAAATTATGGGGGTGCAGGAAGAAAAATGTAGGGTGGAGGAAGAAACTGCCCTTCCCTAGCCTCTTCAAACCAGCCCCTCACGACACCTCATTTTTAAACGGGTGTTTCTTTCTAAACTCTACATTTTTCTTCCTGCACCCTCACATTCAATCTGAAGTTACAAAACTATCCTTGAGAGTTCTTCCTTCTTCTTCCTTCTTCTTTTCAATTACGGAACACCGGAGTTAATTTTTCTTCTTACAGATTAAGCATTCTGTGATGATTTTTTCTCTTTCGGATTATGTGTTTCATAAGTGAATATCGGAACCCCATTTTCTGAAAACCTTTAAATCCCATAATCACCCCCAAATTCTTAAACACAATCCATTAAAACGCACCACCACCTCCATAGTAGCTCTGCTGACCTCAACGTACCCTACAATAACGCCAACGATCACAGCAGAAAAACAATATTGTCATGGAGAAACGACGTAAAGCTTTGATAAGGGTAAAAAGGAAATTGTCGGAGAAACGACGTCGTTGGGGAGGGTGAAGCACAAACACAAACACGGAGATACGTATAATCTCTAAAACATGAAAATAAGTGTCCTACGAGTATCGTGTCTAATACGGACACGTCATATAAAAAGAGTGTCTGAGCTTCATAGGTGTGACGGAGCCATTTTTTACTTATTTTATTTTATGCATTATTTTGAGTATAGAATAGTGATATTTGCATGAAACAAATGCTGTGTTTAATTCCCTTTTCTTTAACTAATTCAACTACACATTGAGAAACAATAGTTTTGTTTTTGTACATAAATGAACGTGTACTAATGTATACTAATATGAATGCAGCTGTACATGGTGTGTAACCATTGTCTAGTTCCTAAAATCTTCCTATAGAATATCAAGACATTAATGTTTGACTGTACACAAACAAGTACGAGAATGATGGTCAAGTCCTGTGCTTCTTCTTTTTTCCTGATAGAATTGGTTGGATTTGCAAGTGCCTTTTGAATGCCTCATTGAAAAGGAAACGAGCATGGAAGGCTTTAATGATTGGTAGCCATGCCAAAATAGCTATAGGTCCGAAAAGAACTATCCCCATTCCATAATCAAATTCTCTTGCAAGTGCACGTGTGAAGTCCCACAGCCCTGTGTGCTCTATCTTTGGCCTTACAGCCTGTGCAATCTGAACCAATAAAAAACATTTCATGGTCTCAAGTCCAGGGAAAAAAGTATGCCAAACAAGGACAAATTTACATATAGTTTGTTAGGTAGGTTTAGTTCCGTTTTTCAATCAGAATTGATGTTTCATCTTTTTATTTTCATGAAGTTTCCTTCTTCTTTTTTGCACGCAGATTATCTAGATGAAACTCCAATTCTAATTGGAAACATCACCAAAAGTGTCTATGTAACTGCATTTAAGTTTTGTCAGCCAACAAATTGAAAATGTGACAGTTTAGCTCAAGCTTTGGTTAAGATTATTACCAGTATCAAACCCCACGCAGTTGGCATGAATGCTAGACAGCAAACAAAAAGGTCCATCAATGACAATTGACATATAATAGAAAGAGTAAAGATGAGGGCAAGAACAGCCAGGAACAAGAATGCTTTGAAAAGTCTGAATCCGAGCTGATAGTTAGCACTCAGTAGTTTCCTTCCAATGTTAACGGCCTGCATGGATGTTTAATTTATGTTATTAACATACAATTGTACTATTTGGAGGATTTTGCTTACTAAATTTCTTAATAGAGTAAGGGAGAAGCCATGAAGAAGTTACCTTCACCAAGAGGAAAATTGCAACAATCACAATCCATGAAAGGACATAAACCAAAAAGTTTTTGCTATGCTGAGAGATGTCTAGATGATAGACCAGACCATACTGATAGATGAAAAAACGGAGAGAAAGCAATATTTCAGCAAACCTAGAAGCAAGACCCGACCAACGAAGATGAGTTTGCTCATCATGCCACCAAGAATGCCAACTTTTATCTTGTTGAATTCCTATACCACCCTGTTGTCTGATCCATTTATTCCACTCTTTCCAGTCATCTACTGTCTTGGTCCAACTGAACCCAGCAGGGTTAAAAAGAAAAGGTGCACATAACCAAGTCAGAGACATAAACCAAATGGCATATGTTATCAACACATATGCCATGTCACTTTGGTAGGACCTCCTGAACATGTTATAAACAATCAACAGCAGCAATAACTCAAATGCCTTAACAAAGTGGCTTCTTGAATACAATCTATAGTTCTCAGTGAAGCTAGCATGGAAGACAACTTTACGTCCAGTTGGTCTGTACTTTGCACCCCCATGCAGAAGCGTTCGACCATAGTAATGTGTTTTTGTTCCAAGGGCGAAGGTGAAGAAAACAGCAGCGAGCTGCAATTGCATAAGGACAAAGTCCTTTAAAGCTGTGAGGAAACCTTTCTCAAGTCCTATTTCCATCACCATTGGCAAGCCTGTCAGAAGTCCAAGTTGTATGAATGACTGGGAGGCAAGAGCTGTTTCTAAGGATTGCACATTCTTTAGTCGAGCCTCAACGATAAGCGCTCTTTCCAACCCACTAAGCACCAGGTATAGCTGCCCGTAGAGAAATACATAGATTCCTATCACTGAAATCTGTGGAGTTATTCAATAAATTTAGCTTAGTCAAACAGGATATGGCATGGCACTGTCATGTATAAAGCATCAGACAAGCTGGTGCTACTTAGAATTTGGGAAATGTCCTATGTATTATTTCTTTGTGTGATACTTTGCATTTATCTAAGATGTAATGCTAGATCATGGAAAGTAAAAAATGTTCTCCCCTTCCCCCCAAACTATCATGTACACAAGCATATTTGCATACATTAACCTTAGTGAGCTTAAACTGTTTTTGCTTTATAAAGAATAACTTGTTAACAATTCCAATACTTCATGTCTTGTAGTGAAAATTAAATAGATAACAATAATAGGATATGTAAACATTGTGTTTCGATTAAAAGAGTCTAAAAAGAATTTGATGGCTCAATGAAATTACCAAGCTGCTGAAGTAAAATCCAATTGTTGTGAAATAGCATGATAGCATCCGGAAAAAATCGAATTGCCGCCCAAGGCGGAATATGTCACGGCTTATAGTTTGCTCACAGTTTCCATTTGCTACCTTAGCTTCAAATTTTGAGATCTGGTTAAGAGCTACATCACGACCTTTGCCAATTTGCAAGTATTCATGATAGGAAATACATCCCCGTCTTAGTGTTGAATTAAATCCTGCATGACATAACCACATTTGTACTTGTTTCCATTATAAAAAAACATGTGGTCAGAATATAGTTTTGAACTCATCAATTCCTACCAGCGAAAACATCCTCACTCAAGTTAATCGTTTTAGATGCTTTGCTTATTCCTCCCCTTGTGATATGAAAGACCCTATCAAATACATCTGGATGCCCATAGTGGAACCGCACCCTGAATGAGAGATAATACATTAGAGTTAGAAAAACATGATTGAAAAAGTTGGTGATATGATGAGATGAAAGTAGTAATTAGAGGAGCAAGATTTTGAGAGCGGAACAGAACAAAAACGAAAAGCAGAATGAGTTTGCCTTATCATATTTCATATATTTATATATACAAGAGAATTCTACTTTACTGATACATGTAGACTACTTTCAGAAAATAAGGATCACCGTTAGTTTATTAAAGAGAAACTAGAGTATGAAATCGTCCTTGAAAAACTTCCAATCAGTAATATTAAGTAAAAGAAATCACTATCTTGATTGCAGAAAGCCAAACTTTTGCTTGCCTTGCATCACAAGTACAAAAATTACTGCTGTGTGTGTATATACAACTACGAAAACAAATCAAGTATATAAAATTATCAATTAAAAATTATTGTAGGTTTGGTAGATAACTTGGACACTTAAATGAACTTTTCCTATTTTAGAGTTTCTCACAAGAGTTTTATATTAACAAAAACATTATTTTAATATAGGTTATACAAAAATTAGTTCCATGAAATTGAATAAAGTTTCCAAATAGATAACTCTTTCAATTTTAAGGAACTCATTTTTGGAGTTCACATTCAAATAATGTTTTTTTTCGAATAAAGAAATCTTGTAAGAAATACTTATAGTTCCTTTCATTTTCAAAACAACGTTTTATATTTACTACCTGAGAGGATTAGCGAGAAGCCTTTGACCAATGGTGACAAAGCTGGTCTCTTGATATGACATGAACCATGCCAGAGAAGACACACTGAAATTAGAAAGCATAGAGAAATCCTATTAGTATATTAATTAACTTACTAATATTAATGCAAGACATTTATGAGTAAGGGGGAAAAAGCAAGTACAACAAACAAAATGTGAGTGTAAAATAAGACATTTGGTTTCATACTATCCTCTGGCATCACGTTTATATTCTATTCTTGAGACATTTGGTTTTATATGTTTCTCATATTATGGTAACATGAAATAATGTCTTAGACTTGGACCATGTTTATGCTTCAAGGAACATGTGATTAACATTGTGCATAATATGAATATGTATATTTTTCTGATGAAAGGAACCCTGTTGAATCTCCCTTATTGTCACCACAATGCGATTTTTTTATGCATGAGATGCAAAGGACTAACCTTCCTGTGAAAATGTGTTCCCTTAAGCCAAGTATTGTAGGAGGACGCCTTCCTTGGCGCCGAAGAAATTCTTGGAGAAGGTTTCTCATTTTCAGAGCTTCTTCCAAGTAATTATCCTGTCAAATAAGATACTCTTGAGAACATTGAAATGAACAAGTTTTATAATATAATGATAGAAAATAATCAATTTGTAAGAAAGTAAACAAAAAGTAGTCCTACTTGGTTCATGTCAATTGTTTGGAGTGCTTCACCTCGAGTGAATATTATTGCATTGTTTTGGTTTTCAGGCTTCCCTTCTCCAAGATGTGGTGGACCTGGTAGTTTTATTTGATATATTGTCTATAAAAGAAGCAGCAGTTTTATCATGTCAATAATGATGCATCCGAATGGTCATGACTATACATGTAATAATAAAATTAATGATTTGGACTGTATCAAAAAAATCATCTGATTTGATAAAATATTTGAGATTAACATTAAAGAAATATGCCAGTTTTGAGCCTAGGCACAGTAATTGTATTCATGGTATGACATCAAAGTTTGTTAAAATAAACGTTCAGTAGGAGGATGTTCATTCCAATCTCATTCTCTTAATCTTATCACTGAGAATATTGATACATATAGTTTGGAATTTGCTATAGTTACATTTGATCCTCCCACATGAAATCTAAGCAATGTGAATGTAGAAGTTTTTATTTTTTATGAATGTGATTGTGGTTAATATAATCTATTGGCACTAATATCTCTTGCAACTGATGCTACTGCTGTTTAAAAGGCATTGTGACCTATTAAAAAGCTCAACCGGCTTGTAGGTACAATCCTTACCAATATTTCTAAGACTAGTTTTTTTCATGATGTTGAAAAATACCTGTTCAAAACCATTGACAACTTTAACCAGTTTAGATGAATATACTTTGTGAGTCCTACCCTGCACTATCTTCTCCTTTTCCTCAACATAAGCAACACGAAGAGATGGATACCTGCAGGTAACACACGCAAGGTTTATTGTCTGCTTATTTCATATCAAGAAGAAAGTCATCTTTCTCTTTCCTTGAAAAAGGTTACCTTGTCATCAAGTCGATCATATCTTGATAACGTGGATCATTCATAGCCTTTTGTGATGCAAATGATTGACAGGAAATAACATAGGTGTATTTCATGTCTGCTAGTGCTTCTAGACGAGCAAACAATGCACGGTTACCTCTTTCAGCAGTCTCATAACCCTCAAGAATATCTGCTTTAACACAACCAGTCCCGAAGTTATTTGATTATGTTGATTTTTTCCCTATATTTCTTTCCACCAAAACAAAATACTGATGAATAATGTTACTTATACTTGGTCACAAACCTTCTTCTTCAGCCATGTCAAGAAATGCTTGTAATTTTAAGGCTTCTCTGTAGTACATCATCCCTCTAACTGTTAAAAATTGCAATGATCACATAATGACTTATAATTGAATGCATATCCAAACGAGAGTGGCAAAATCCGAACCTGTTCTGCTTAGCGTCTGGCCACGGAATGAAGCCCACTGTCTAAGATCTTCTACCTCGAGTTCATCTTCTAAATTTCGTCTGTTTTCACAACCCATGCGTTCCAAAAAATTTGTCCATTCATCTATTGAAATTGTAATAGGTATGAGATGAATTCAAATAGAATGTTTAAGATACAAATAATTTCATATGTAAAGAACCTGGATATATCTTTTGCATGTAGAAGATGATGGAGTCCTCCTCTTTATCTGAACCAAGCTCCTTAAGCGAAAAATTAATGTCCTCGATGTAATGTGGTGTTATAACACTACCAATCATGTTACATATAAGAGAGGGTTAGTGATTTTACTACAGGACTATAATAGATTTTACTAATCCTTTTTTACTAGTTTTTAAGTCATTGTGTCATTTATCCCTCAATCTTAATGTTAATACATGTTGGAGATCCCACATTGACTAAACATATAACCAATTTACCGTATATAAGCGGGGACAAACCTTACCTTACCGAGGTAGATTTGTATGATTGAGTTAAAGTTAAATTCACTTTCTATTATTGTATTAGAGTAAGAGTCTATCCTAATTGAGATTTGAGTCCATTGTGCCACCCGCTATTGGGTCCCCTCAATTCCCATGCTTGATGTCCTCGGTTTGAGAGGGTGTGTTGAAGATCACATCGATTAGATATAAGCAATTTATAGTATATAAGTGGGACAAATCTCACCTTACCTGGTTTTGTAAGATTTTGAGTTAGGCTTAAACTCACTTTCTAATAGTAAATTAAGTATTAAGAGAGAAGTGTTATGAATGCCACTACAAGAACATAATGTACAATTTTAGTCAACCTATCAAAGGAAATGCAATGCTGGACATATGTAATTACCAGAATGGCATCATATTGTGAACTTTTGGAGCATCAGGCATATCTGTGAACAAAGAGGTAGCAAAGAATGATATGCGCCTTCGAGCATCTAAGTTTGCAGGCATATCCATTGCTGTTTCTTTGACCGTAAGCAACAAATGAAAACGCTTGATCTGCCATGAACAGGCTGATTATATCAGAACATAACATGAGTTGATTTCTTTCTCATTACTATAAATATGTGCCAGCATTTTTATGTGAAGTTGTGCGCTATAATAACTAGTTCCTGATGAAAAGGGAATGACAATAAAACATTATAGGGGTAATAAACATCACCTTTTCCATCATAGGACCATTTTCTGGCAATGGAAATTGGATAGAATTCTCATTGGAAAATGGATAAAAATCCCTATTCATTTCCACGGTTTCAAATAGTTGATCATCATTTCTAAAATAGACAAAGCCACACTCATTTTGATCGGGAAACTGGAGCATATCCAATATTCTGTACAGATTTAGTAAGTAATTAGAAGCTGAAGCATAGTAATATATCAAAGGACAACATATTTTTAAGCAACAATACCTGGAATCAACCATCATATCATTCACCACCAACTCAAATATATCTAGCAGGGCTTTCACAACTTTGTGCTGATTGTCTTTTTCTCCCTCCATCTTATGGAATTTATATCAAAGTTACTAGGACTCAAAGTTACCGATCATACAAATTTGTCAACATACTTGGCCTTTAGTTTAGGTCTAGGAAACAATTACCAGAAGTTCAGCTAGCTCAACAACTTTAGCATGTAGGGCTGGGAGAACTTTGATGTTAAAGTTCTGTAGAAGAGTTGTTTCTTGGATATTCTTTTCAATTTCGCTTAGTATATCACATATGATCCTATATATGCACAAATAATGATCCAATAAAAAATCTTGCTAAAGGGTCAGATTGAATCCAGAAAAACATTCTATTTCTTTTTACCTTTTCTCCATGCTACCCTCAACCAGAATTTCAAGAACATATTTTAGCGACTGGTAACACTCTCTTACAGCATAAAACATGTATTTGTCTTTTGTAATTTTCTTGACAAGAATCTCTTCCTTTCCCTCAAAATCTTTCGCAATGGTCAAAGCTGTAGAAAACTATAATATGTACAAGAAGAGTTCATTAACGAATAAGATGTACAGCTAATAATACTAAAACGGTAATCTCATAATATTTTGGTTAAAAGTACTTTACCTTATTTGCCAAGAGGAAAACAGGCCAACGAACCTTGGAAGAAAACAATTCGGAAGACACAGGCATCATCATCAAATCCATCTCTCTGTTGAAAAAATCATTGTGAGGTGCTGGAATAAGGCATAGCAGTGCAGGAAAGTAACAACAAACATCACCTGTTACTGATCAAGTCTTCAAGACGTAGTTGATTTACAATTTGATTCCATACAACAACAAATTTGGCAGTGGCATTTTTTTCATCCGGCAACTGCAACACAGATTAGTGGTCAACATAAGGGAACAAATATACTGAAATAATCTTATCTTACTATTGCTAATTTAGAACACACCTTCTGAAATATATTGCTGAGGAAACCTTTTCTTTTCTTTTTACCACGTTTGGAAGATGGTGGGATCAGACAGACGTTAAATGCTGAAGGTAAGGAGTCAAATCTACTTCTCAGCATTCCGAGTGTTCTTATCTATTTTCAAATTAGAAATATGAGATGACCATTTCGTTTCTGTGGTAAAAGAAAGAAAGAAGAAAATAAAAACCTCAGCTTACCTCACCAAGGTGATGCAAAATACCATAAAGTCCACCAATTATTGTACAGAAAACTGAATACCAAATCTGGGTGTCCATAAAATATACCTTAATAAACAAAGAATGAAATGATGTTAACAATCAATCAATATGATTTTCTTAAAGAAATGGTCATTAATTGAAGGAATTTTATCTTAACACATAATGACTGATTGACCACTTCATCGACACAGATTTGTACTTCAATCAGTAGAACATGTTTTCCCCACTTGGTAAGTACGTTTAAAATGACAGATTTGAAGTTAAAAGGAAAGAAGTCTACGTGTAAGAAAATGATTCCAACTCACAATTACTACAGGGCTCCATACAGCTACAATTGCACCGGCATTACTCTTGACTGCAGCACATCCAAACTGTTATCAGAGACATTAACTGGTCCTTTGTGTAATGAAAACAATTAAAAATGCACCATACCTTTTGGAAAAAGCTCGTGCCATTCATAATGCACCCCAATTTTCATAATCTGTCTGGTAGGTGCTATGAGTGGTTTTATCTGCAAGCATGGATATTGCATTGGTCACTGAGAGTAAGTTGGTAAACAATTAAACCAAATTGATGTGGTCGCATAATCGGTGCTCTGTTATTATTACCTCAAAAGTGTAGCTAAACAAAAATTTACATGATAACACCAATATCCAGAATAATGTGTACCTGTATTGGAAAAAAATTCAACATATTTATATCAATTAGGATGGATATACACTAAAGCAACTAAATGCATATAATCTGAAGCCAACAAGGTAATATGACATACTTTAAAACTGAAACCTGGTCTTCTTGCATCCCTCGACCAACATAGATTCTAGGCTGTATGATAAAAAAAATGGCGACACTCAAGTTACAATATCTAATGACATGAATGAATATTATAGTCAATTACATGCACATACAAAACATAGGAAAATAATTTATACTTGTAAATTCTAGAGCTGAATGATGGAGATGAAAATGAACACATCAATCAGATGTAGTCCTCCCAAATGAGGGAATGGAAAGAATAAAAAATTCATTGCTCTAAAAGAGTATGTATGTATAGTGATATTACTAAGATGTTAAAAAAATCACATTATCTAGTAAATGGACTCATTAAAACAAGAAACAGACCAAAGTAGGCACTGGAATGATTATTAAGATCAGGAGTGTAATTGTAACAGAAGTTCACTAAATGGCAAATTGGATCAAGCAGTTCTGCAAATTTAACATGCTGTTGGAAAATATAGTAACATATAAGACGAACTTACCTGAGTCCACCAAGACAAAACTCTGCATATCTTGTAATTAGAGACCTCAATATACTTGGCAACAGAAGGGACAAAAAATAACACAACTTCAACTGCATTAGTTGTCAGGTATATTGCCGCTGCAACCATATAGGAAGTAAAGCACCATTCCTCAATCAAACTTCCATACTTGGTGGAATAACAAGTATATTTTCTTCTCGAATTAGCATAGCATGCAGGAAGGACAATAGTCCATATAATGGCTAAGACCAGCTTCATCACTAGTTTCACCTTTTGAGAATATTCCATCGTATATCTTGCTTTCCACGAGAAGGAAACGTCTAAAATTGCTGTGAAAAAAACATGGGAACCTTTATTATCATGATTATATGAGGGGAAGAACAAGGGGCACACTATCCATGTATAATATCAAGAATGTTAATGGTAAACTGTTAAGATTTTAAAATTACTTATTTGGATCTTTTCCGTCATTGAGTTAACTTAACACGTCAATATAATCTGATGTGACTGTTACGAGTACATGTATGTTACTGAGTAGTTTACTATATCCAAGTTGACAATATTTTTTGTTTGAGAAAGAAGAAATTAACCATTGAGATGTTACCATTATGGTTGTGGTAGGTTAAAGGGGATCACCTCCCCAAATTGGCAAATTAAGGTTAATGTTGAAGTTCTCAAAATTTTATTACTTTTTAGTTGAGTCATGATTTAGAAAGTAACCTCCCAACACAAATACCCATGAAGATACATGTACAAGGAATCAAGTGACTAGAAGCAATCAATGGATTAGCAGTGCAACATCCCAGGGGTATGCCATTCTATTTACTATATAGTCTGGTCCAATAAGGAAGAAGGGAAACCGTTCTGGACAGCTCCTCCTTAAGAAGTGGTTAATAGTATAACATTGATACTTTTACTTCTATTTGTTTCATCCAATTAAACAAACTTCAATGCCAATTAATGATATAAAAGATCACCATACCTTGAATTAGTTTAAGAATTGACGAGGTAATGAAGATGCTAATTATGTCCTCGAATACTATGGCATCAAACAACTGTAGTGGAGTTCCCAAGTCATGACAAGCAATGATTATTATGGCCTGAGAACCAGCACAAGTCAAATTCCAATATTATATATTATAAATAGCTGAAATTTGTATATTATCCGCACTAGATTTTGAGTAAACCTGAAGGGATAGAATATAAAAGCTCCACATTCTATCAAAACATCTAAAAATTTGCCAGAATGAACGAATCTCTACAAAATTTGTCTTTCCCAGCCACTGTGATTCATGGATTTCCTCCTTTTTATCCTGTGCAAGGAAAGTAAATAAAAGCAGGTATATTTTTCAGTATAGAGTGGTAGTTTCTTACAAGAGAAATTGAATAACAGGGTTAACATTTAATATGTCAAATGGGAGTACAAAAGACTCAATTCTTTGTAGTTGTATCAAACTCTATGGTAGATGTACACAACCTTACTCTCACATGCAAAGAGGCTGTTTCTAAGATTTCAACCTGTGTGACCTAGAGGTCATAATGCTGAAGCAACTTTCTTGTTGAACCCTGGCTTAGTCTTTAGTTGTACCATATGCATTTCTTTTATGAATAGATTATAAGGCTACGAATTCAAAGAGAAATATCCCTACCTATCTTTTGGGTAATAGAAATAATGAATGAATTCCCTCTAGGACATGACTCCAAGGGAAATAGGAAGTAATGGAAGTCCAACATCTTTATTGATCAATATAAATATTCTGAATCATCCTCCAAATTAATAAAATGTTATGGAACTTTTATTCACGGGTTACTAGGTAAAACTAATGAACTATGGAACAAGATAAACAGCCATCTTTGAAGTCAGAGAGTACTACGTAGACTTTAGGTCATGCTGGAGACTATGACAGTTCAAGAAATGGAAACATCATAGTTAGCACTAACTTAACTAAGAAGTCAATTGAGATTCATATTATTCAAAAGAATTTCTGAAGCAAATTTCATTTCATACAAAAGTAAATAAGCAGAGGTATCCATGATATGTCTACCTAATAAGAGCCCCGAGTTGTGAGTACTATATATAATGATGAGTAACAACATATGATGAAGAAATATAAAATTTAAATGTCATTTGAAACTCCATATAGCTTTAGTTTAATGGTTCAAATTCACTAATATAAAATCTGAAGTATAATGCATCTGAGAATCTCAGAATCACCTCTTGTTCTTCTTCTTCATCCCTTTTTTCTCTCTTTTTCTTCCCTTTTGTTTTACCAGGTGACCTACCAAGATCATTCTTGACATCTGCTTTTGGTTTAGTTCTGGATTTTACAAAGAAAAAGTCATGATCTAGACGCATGGGCCAACCAATTTTGAAACAATCAGGAGACCTGCATATATTGAATAGCAGTAAGGATCTAATGATATGGAATGAAGGGATTATAAAAACAACTGGAGAAATCTTAGTCTAATTGTAATGCTGACCAGAAATACTCATTCAGATCATCATAGTTTCTCCATATAGAATGATCAGATGCCCCACCATTGCAATTGTCAACTTCCTTTGGATTGAAAATAAATTAGTTATATTGAAGAAGACGATCCAAAACAAAAGAATGATAGATTAGAGAGTACCTTTCTTATAACAGTGTATATTGGTGTGACAACATTGTTAAGGAAAGACTCTGGTTCTCCTCCGTATGCAGGCATGACCTTTTCCCATGTCGTTAAGCTGATAGCACCACTTAAAATACCATGCAATTCATATGCCATCTACAGAACTCACAAAAGAAGGACGAAAATAAATTAGATAATAATCATATGATTAAGGTTGTTAGAGATTTCAATCAGTGAAGAAAATAGCTGTGTTGATGAGTGCATTATATAACTTCATCATGTATGCCGGGTCAGTTTTCTCTATGTTAAAAGAATAAAAAAGCATAAACTTATTAGGATTCTATCAACAACAAGGAGGAACTTTACATGGATCAAACAACGCTACGATGTTTATTGTGAATCATGGATTCAAGATTCTTCTATGAACTAAATTTCCTTACATACTCTTTGATCATGAAATGTTTAAAAAATCCAAATGGCATTTGTATTATCACATAAAAACAAAAGATATTTTCATAAACCAATGGACACTCTCTTTAGAAAAGGAAAATAAAAATTGGTTGTTTCAACGTACATGATGAAAAATATAGCAGAGGCATTCGGGCATGAACCGCAAATTAGCTGCCTCCCCCCATATGAGCAGGTAAAGCCCAATATACAAAATTTTATATTGCTGGGCTTCCTGTTTCACAAAAGGTAAACTGCAACACAAGTAACAGGCTTACTAAGTAAATAGAAGGTCAGAAAACAGAAATAATGTAGAAACAAAACAAATTATGGTTCAAAATTAAATAAATAAAACAGTAGAAAGCTTGAAGGAATGAAGAATGTTCAACAGAATGAAAAATCATCATTATCATCACAATCCAGATTCAGAGAAAAAGAGAAGGGTAACACCCTGTCTTTTATCAGAAGAACAAACACAGTATAAATTATTGAAAGTTACAATAGAATTAGATCAATAAACATACCGGATATTGCTTTTCCTTTCTAAAAACTTACACCAGTTGGTATAGTTTTTGAAAAACTTTCTCATCAGTTCATCCACACCTCCTTCCCCTAACTGATTTATAAAAATGATGATAAAGTTTATATTGTCAATTATCATAAAGTAAAATCAAAACATACATGATCAATAGCAAATGAACCTTCAAAGCAGATGTCTGGTTGTGAGTTTGACGAGTTTGCATGTTGGATAGGAGTAGAATAAGATGTTCCCTTTGGTTGGCAACATTGGCTTCCTATGGTCAAACACAAATATAGAATAAAAATTTTTGAACGACTAGAAAGAGCAATGCTAATCATACATTACTACATCACGTCCTCAAAACTGAACAAATGGGGAGCTTTTTTCTATGCAACAATCAAAATCATACAGAAGCAAAAAGGAATGTTTGAGTTCAATTTAACTAGGAAAAGTGACCTGAAATCCAAAACAATGCTGAAGAAAATCAAATAGATCCACAAAGGACCCATGTCTCTTGAAATCTTGGGCTGGGGGTAAACCGCGAACATTGCGAATAACTGCAATGGCAGCCTTAATCTGTATCAATTTTGTTAGTATAAAACTCAGTCCAT
This sequence comes from Phaseolus vulgaris, assembly GCF_000499845.2. Lineage (NCBI taxonomy): Eukaryota > Viridiplantae > Streptophyta > Magnoliopsida > Fabales > Fabaceae > Phaseolus > Phaseolus vulgaris. Next base: position 9,167,029 of record NC_023755.2, on the reverse strand, counting down.
CATATTGCAATTGAGTCTTCTGTTGCTTGGACATAAGACATCAATGAAAGGAGAAAATGTGAATCATTCAAGAAATGTCAGACCTCAGGTTGCTGCATAATTGCATGCTGAATGCCTCCTTGCTCAAGTGGAAGAATGTTAAATTCAGTTTTTCTATGGATTGCATTTCCTTGAATAAGTGCCTATGTTGGAAAAAGAGAGAAACTCTAAGGAAAAGAAATGCACGGTAAATTCATATGATTCCTATTTCTGACTAAGCATGTCATGAAGGGAAAGGGAAGATAAAAAAATATGAAAAGGACGAAACAAAAAGGATCACCTGAGAAGCAGCTGGGTCTGTAACTGTCTTTAGCACCTCAAACAGAACAGAAGCAATATCTCGTGCATTTATCAACTTCTGTCTTCGACTGTTTGGATAAAGCATCATATGAGTTACTTTAGTAGGCTATTAAGGCGTTTGAAAAATTTTGTTGAATGGGAAAACGATGCAATTTTAAATTTAAGCACACTTAGGTACCTTTGTTCTAAATCGAATGCTTTATCATGTCTGCTATAATAATCCCTGTAGGCACGGTAAACATTCTTAAGCTCACGAATATCACTTGTTCCCCTCTTTTTTGTAACGTGCTCATCCTGTAAGTCAGAATTTACAAAACAACATGCAATGATTAACTTCCCTAACCTTATAAGCAAAACAATCCTATAGATGTTTCTGATTGAGAAAATATAAATGGAGATAATTAAGAACTTCATATCTTATGCTTTTCTTTGTATATAGATAAGTCACAACACGAAAGCTCAAATAAATCATGACATAAAATTTTAGTGGCTTTTTTTATTATTAACTAAAACAGAGATCATTCTTAATTTTACAGTCACTTACTGCTATACTTGATTTTGTTGTAGACTTATTATGCTAGGCAATAAAATCCGTTGAATTCATATTCACATTGAAATGAATAAAAATTGAAAAACATTCTTGTTTACCTGTTCAAGTCTGTGAAGTAGTGAAGTTTTGAATTGTCTAACACCCCTTCCACTAGAATTTTTGTCCAAGTTGTGTGCAATCACAAAGGCATGAACACGGCCTGCAAATTTGGTTTACTGGGACAATGTGAAATGCATATATTGATGATAATCAACGGAGAATCTCATTTTTGTCAAGTAAAAGACTACGTACTACAAGGAATATATAAAATTTCTAGTGGAGAGCCTTCATGGCTTACAATCAAAGTCAAAAGTCCAACACATACAAATTGCACTGTGCATGGTACAAACAACTGTTTACCAATTGAAGAATGATATAAACAAGATAACAATATCAAGAAATTGAACAGCACGGATATTTTTTCTCTCCTTATTTGGAGACAAAGAATTGTGTTTTTAAAGTATTAAAAACATTTTCAATCCAAGTTCACACATTTCAGAAAAGAAAAAGAAATAGAAAACCAGTTGCAGGACCTTCAATTATGCACCAATTTCAGAAGAAACTGAATTTCCCTGAATCAACAAACAAATGAAGAAAAAGAAATCAACAAAGAGACCCAGACAATGAAAAGGACTCACAAAGATATGCAACACGAGGCTCCTCCTTTCCAAGCAAGTTAGCCACTCGAAGGAACCTTTGGATTTCAGAAGCAAAAACTGTTGGCAACCTCTCACTGTCAAAGGGTTCTGGAGCATATTCCTCGTTGTTGGTGCCATTGGTAATGGCCAACGTAACATGGGGTGCCTCTGATGTCGATGCTGATGCTGTTGATGTCTCTCCTCGCTCGAAATAGATGCCTTCAATGGGTTCTGCAGGCACAATCTCTGACATTGCTCTGATCTAAGAAACCAGCAAAAGGGTGACACGCATGCATGGTATATATGTTGAATCTTCTCCATAGTGTTTGCTTAGTGAGGTAAGCTTTGGTGCACTTTGCTTTGTGGACTAATTGGAAAGTTGAATGCATTCTTTTACTTTTTCTTTTGGAACTGTTTCTGATTTTGTTTTAGCTTTGTAGTGTGTCTGTGCGCTTTGCTTTGTGCACTGATTGCAAAGCTTAATGCCTTCTTTTGCTTTTGCTTTTGGAGCTGTTTTTGTTTTGGCTGTAGCTTTCTTCCCCTCTATGAAGAGAAGGAGGGAAAAAACATTAACAAAGACACGTGTTCCTGACTCACTGCTTTCTTTACCAAACTCTGAACACTTATTGCATGGTCACAACTACAACAAAGACCACAAACACGAGTTGTTAACTCAGAATATATAACATTATACAAGGTCCTGTAACGTGACATGTTTTCCCATAACAAATTTCTTAATGCTTAAGAAAGTAAGGTGCATGAAATTTAAAGATATTTAATTCATAAAGTAAAAAAAGTTGCCTGAACTTTTTGCTAGTGATATTGTAATCCACCCCACTATTATAATCTTGTTTGCTCCATGCAAATTGTTTTATAATAAGGGCTCACTGAATATGACATGTAAGAGGAATGTTAACAAGGGGAGGAAAAAAAGAACAAGAGAGAAAAAAAAATTGCTGTACTGTATGTAAACTATTGTATGATTTGTTGTATAACACAAATCAACATTTAAATGGAAAGTATCACTGTTCATTAAAATGACAGAAAAAACTGAAAACTTTAAAAAGGTTTCAAGGGTATACTAAAGCAAAAGCCATAATACCTTAGACAATTAAAGTAAGCAATGATAGCTTCTTTCCTTCTGATTTTGGTGATAAACTCAAATTCCTTTTCTATTCAGTTTAGACAACAAAATTAGAGCATTAATATAAACACTACAAGTTGGAATTAAAAATTGTGATTCATGACCTTTGGTTGAAGTGTTAATTACTTTTCCAGTCTGGTATTAAGGTCATCATCCATATTGTACTTTTGAAAGTCTTGGAGTGATTGAGTTTCCATCACAGAAAGTCTTTAAATTTGGGACATCTAATCATATGCATAATCATGCATACTGTGTGAAGTGCAGGAAACTTCAAGTTGCAACTTGCCTTGCAAAAGCTTGTAAGCCTTGGTAACTCTTTCCAAGTTCAATTCCTCTAATTTCATAAAAATATTTCACCTAGAGCATCATTTTTATTCCCAATTTCAGGTTTTAATTCCTTTAATTTCAAAGAAGCAATCTCATTCAGTGCATCACCTTCATTTCCATGGGGAGCATCATCATGTTGTGCATCACAATGCCTATTTTCAACAATGTTCAGTATGTTATTGGACATTGATATTTCAAGCACTTGGAGCAGTCGAAGGTCCTTAGCCACAGCAACTAGAAAAAGATGATGGAGGGTGGCATCATATCTAGTAATTTGTATTTTATTCAGGTTGCAAAAGGATTTTTGAGCTTGTTGATTGTTATTGACTTCAAACCATTCATGACTCTGATAAACAGTTTCTCCAAGTTTGGGAATGTAACCTATCACCAGCAACATATCAACTTATCTTCTAGCAAAAAGAGTTGAATCTAATTGGGAAGTTTAACTCAACCATGCTCAGCTTTCCTTGTTCAACAAATATTTTCACCAACTCATGGCAAATCTCAAGATGTTATAGCTTGACTAGTGATCTAGCCAATGAGGATGAGAACAAACTCACTAAACAATGACAACATATATCACTGTCAAAATCGTCAAGTTAAGGAGTGGAAGTTCATGATTCCAGATCTTAGGTAAATTGATCATAGCCAGCTCCAACATTTTAAGGTGAACATTGCAACCTATTGACACAATATTATTTTGGATATTAATTGATGGGGGAAAGTATATTACCAAGCTAAAGCAAATTATTTATATAGTTTTAACAAATTCCAACCACCAAGGACAAGTGCGTTAGGAGATTGCTAGCAGGTGAGTTACAAAATTACATCTATGCAGCATATACATTCAAACTTGGGCAAAACAAATGAATTATGGGTTTGTTTGGAGAAACCTTCTCCATAAACCCTTTTAGGAGAAAAGATAAGAAGAAAAAGATGAAATCAACTTCTACATAAGTTAGATTTTGGAGAATTTAATAGAAAATAAGTTCTGTAAAGTAACTAATGCATAAGTTAATTGTAGGTTATGTATTGATATAATTTTTTCTTTCATATTTTTTTCTCCAATCACTTATAAGAAATTCCTCCAACCCTATATCAACAACATATTGTTTATTTATTAAGTCTACCATTTCCTTTTTCAAGAAAAAACTCAAGTATGGGGTGTTCAACTTTTAATCTGCATAATATAGATCTTATATAGTGAAGTACTCATATACCTTTTCATTGAACAGTGCACGTGAAACAGAAACGCATTATCTTTTTGACCATTTTTATCTATCCATTCACATTGTAATATTGGGGTTAAATTTGTAGGAATAGTTGGCCCCGGGGGTTGAATGGAGCATGAATCATGAATTTAAAGATAAAGTAAAACAATGTACAAGCAAAGAAAAGAGAGAACTAGATACAAATTTATACCAGATCACTTTATTACTTGGGCTACATCCATTTCCAAGCAAACCAATTAAGAGCTTTTCACTAACTAAAAATACTTTGGTTACAACGAGTTTCAATACCTCTCCAGTAATAAGTATTCTAACCTTTTCAAGCACTCCAAGTTTCAACGCCTCTTTAGAGTATTTTGACCTCTCCAGGTACACCATGTATTCTGCACTTCTCCAGGTACACCAAGTATTATGCACTTCTCCAAATACAAGTTTTCTGACCTCTCCAGGTACGTCAAGTATTCTACACCTCTCTAAGTACAAGTATTCTGACCTCTTCAGGTACACCAAGTATTCTAAACCTCTCTAGGTACAAGTATTCTACACCTCTCTAGGTAAGAGTATTTTGTCTCCATCTCTCCAGGTACACCCGTCTTAATCTCCCTCGGAGACTAAGACCTCTCAAGATATGAGACAAACACTCTCAAAAGAGAGAACAATGTAAGATCAGAGGTTATACTTCAAAAAGTGAAACATTTACAATGGATATCTCACAACCCAACATACTAGATGCTCTATTTACAACTAATATAATCTTCTGTACAAAATGACTTTCTTTCATGTTCTTGTATGTGCTTGTGTCTTTTTGTTCTTCAACTTCTAGTTCTTTATATATAGCTTTTGAAAAGATGACGTTGAAACTTAAATAAGCACTTCATCATTTTGGTACTAGACGCTCCAAAAGGAAATTCTTTTTCTAAAGATTTTTATCGCGCCATGATATTTTTGGTTTTTGAAAACTTTCTTTACTTGTAATATTTGAATGTTGAGACTTGAATCTTTTGCGCTTGATGTTTGCACAAATCTTGCACTATACTGCATTATTTTCATATTAGACGCTTTAGAAAAAACTTCTGATATGAAGATTTTTGCGTGTCTTGAACATTTATACGTTAACTTTGAAATTTAAAATCCTTTGATTTGTGTATATCTTTAAACTTCGAAACTTGATTCTACTATAATCATTGTCCGTGCAAATTTCTTACTATAGCACCTTCATTTTCCCACTTGACATTGTATATGGAAACTTTGGCTTTGATATTTTCTCCCCATCTTTAGTGTTATAAACACTTTCTGAAACAATTTGAAAATAATTATCAGTAGTAATCATCATTAAATCAAATGAATAACATTGAATCATATTCATTTAATTTCAAAATCTTAATTCAAAAGACCTACTATACCAAGTAACTTAATTTCAAAAACTTTGTAAGTTTGTATAAATTATAAATATTGAAGTAAATCAGAATTTATCTCAGATTTAATTCTCAAAACTTAATTTTGAAATCAAATTGAATAAGTAATCAACATGTCTCTTTTATTAAAAAACTTTCTCGTTTACTACTGTGTTTTTTAAAACTTTTCAATAAAATTAAATAATTATTAAGAAGTGGACTTTGAGTTTAACTCAACCTCATAAAATCAACTTATAAGGTGAGGTTTGCAACCAATTATATACTATGAAATGTCCTAATCTCTAGTCGATGTGGGATCTCCAACATACCCCTCACGTCAAGACTACCAACTCGTGTGGGGGACTATATATTATGGGTGGTCCGATAACAGACCGATAATAGTTGGTCTGATAAACCCAACAAGCAATTGTTAAGATAGGCTCGAAATGACTTTGATACCGTATTAAGAAGCGGACTTTAAGCCTAACTCAACCTCATAAAATTAACTTATAAGGTGAGATTTGCACCCACTTATATACTATGAAATGTCATAATCTCTAATCGATGCAGAATCTCCAACAATAATTAAACTTAGCGTCGTCGTTGGAGACACTACGTGAAAAAACAAAATTGACTAAATTGTCGTCATTGGAGACTGAAAGAATATTCTCTGTTTTATTCAATCTGTCTTTCATCTATAGCAATGATACATATATATAACCATAGCATTAGAACCGTACAGATTCTTTTTCTCACATAACATCTGTAATTAAGACTAATTATAGTGATTATATTCCTATAATTAAGTCTAATTATAGACTCATTAATAGTGATTATATTCCTGTAATTAAGTCTAATTAAGTCTAATAATGATTTTGTCCGGTATATCCCCTCAAGTTGGAGCATGTAAGTCTTGAATGCCCAACTTGACCAAGATGGCTCCAAACTTTTTAGCACCGAGAGCTTTGGTGAAAAGGTCAGCTAGTTGTGTATGTGTGGGCACATAGGATGGAAGAAGGCGCTTGTGAATGATTTCATCTCGAACAAAGTGGCAGTCAACTTCAATGTGTTTGGTGCGTTCGTGGAAGACCGGGTTTTTAGTAATGTGAAGTGCTGCTTGACTATCACAATAAAGACGAATTGGGTCAGGATGAGGAACATGTAGAGAAGCGAGAATGTCTTTAATCCACTTTAATTCTCGGGTGGTCTTAGCCATTGATCGATATTCAGCCTCAGCAGAGGAGGCAGAAACCGTTTGTTGTTTCTGGGTTTTCCAAGAGATTGGGGAAGTGCCGAGTTGAATAAACCATCTGGTGAGAGATTTCCGTGTCAGTGGACAACTTGCCCAATCAGAATCACACCACCCAAAGAGTTGTAAGTTGTTCTCTCGAGGTAGGAGTATTCCTTGTCCAGGATGCCCCTTTAAATATCGAACAACACGAAGAGCAGCTTGCCAATGCTCAGAGCGTGGATTTTGCATAAATTGAGATAAAGCTTGGACACTGTAGGCAAGGTCAGGTCGAGTGAAACACAGATAAATTAACCTCCCAACAAGTCTACGATAAGTAGCCGGGTCAGAAAGAAAAGAACCAGTAGCGGAGCTCAATTTGTGATTTTCTTCACATGGTGTAGTGGCGGGCTTCGCACCCAACAATCCGACTTCAGTAATGATATCTAAGGCATATTTCCTCTGACAAAGGAAGATTCCGTTGGGGGAGCGAGCAACTTCAACCCCCAGAAGTACTTGAGGCGGCCTAAATCTTTCATATGAAAGCATTGATTTAAGTAGCCTTTAAAAAATTGGATGGCAGTACCATTATTCCCTGCAATCACAAGATCATCAACGTAGACTAGCACAACCAACGGTATGTCATTATTATTGAGAGTAAACAGGGAATGATCCTTCGGGGATTGTTGGAAGCCGTAACGAGTGAGAGAAGAAGATAGTTTAGCAAACCAACACCTGGGGGCCTGTCGGAGGCCATATAGAGACTTTTGAAGCTTGCACACTGCCCCTGGTTGAGATTCTTGGAAGCCAGGAGGGAGTTTCATATAAACCTCATCATCAAGATCACCATGGAGAAACGCATTGTGAACGTCCATCTGATGAAGCTCCCAATCTTTTGCGGCTGCTACTGCTAGAGTTGTGCGAATGGTTACCGTCTTTAAGACAGGAGAAAACGTCTCGTTGTAATCCAAACCCTCCACTTGATGATTTCCAAGAATTACCAATCGAGCCTTGAATCTTTCAATTGTTCCATCCGAGTTGTATTTGATTTTGTAGATCCATTTACACCCAAGTGCCTTCTTTCCAGGAGGGAGAGCGGTGAGTTTCCAGGTGTCATTGAGTTCGAGAGCATGAATCTCCTGTGCCATAGCATCACGCCACCGGGGTTCTCGGACCGCTTGAGAAAAGAACAAGGGTTCCTGCTCGGTGTGTAAAGAGGCAGGAAAACTTTGATGATGGTTAGAAAAGGAATCACAATTCACAAAATCATGTATAGAATACAAAACACCTGAGGATTCTGTTGAAGGAGGTGACGGAACAGAGGGGCTTGACGGTATCGTGGTGGCTGCGACAAAATCGCGTAACCGTACGGAAGGCAGCTTCGCGCAATGCCCTCGCCCAAGGGGAACCGCGGCCGTCAGCGGTGGTGAAGAAACCGACGGCGCCGTCTCCGTCGGACGCGGCGGTGGATCCGCGGGTAGCGTCGAGGCTTCTATACACGGATCGGAGTCGTTGATAGTATGGTCGAAGTCATCTGTGATGGTAGCATCCTCCTTGGCTGGGATGGGAGATGCAATGGGTTGGTTGACGATGCATTCATCTAGGTTTGAGGAGGCAACTTCATGAAGAAAATGTGGGTCCGTTCCAATTTCTAAAGAATTGGCAATAATTGGGTTTTGCAATGGTGGTGCAGTGTCCATCTTTTTGGCTTCAAAATATGGAAATTTATTTTCGAAAAAATGTACATCACGAGAGACAAAGAAAGTTTTTGTTTCCAAATCAAATAATTTCCATCCTTTTTGGCCATATGGATACCCGACAAACACACATTTTCGGCTACGACTATCAAATTTATCCCGCTGTCTATTTTGATTATGAGCATAACATAATGAACCAAATACTCGTAAGTGCGCGTAGCTGGGTACACATCCATGGATCACTTCATAAGGGGTTTTTCCTTTTAGAATGGAGGATGGTGTGAGATTGATTAAGTAGCCTGCAGTCAAAACGCATTCCCCCCAAAATTTAATGGGAAGATTGCCTTGAAACCGTAATGACCGAGCAACATTCAGAATATGCCGATGCTTGCGTTCGACGTGTCCATTTTGTTGCGGGGTCCCGACACAGGAAGTTTGGTGAAGGATACCTTGTTGAATGAAATAGTGTTTTAGACACATGAATTCGGTTCCATTGTCAGAGCGAACCATTTTAACACATTTGTTGTATTGCCTCTCAACGAGTGTGAAATTTTTTTTCAAAGTCACTGATACCTCTGTTTTTTCTTTTAACAAATAGATCCAAACTGCCCGTGAACAATCATCCACAATTGTCAAAAAATATGAAGCACCACAGGATGAAGGAGTTTTATAAGGACCCCATATCTCCACGCCCTTTTTCTTTGTAGTTGGCCTGCATCGTGAGACCCACGACCAACCCCCTTTCTTCCGTTGATTTGGCCATCATTCTCATTCTTTCTTCTTGTACCAACATAGCATATACACGGTTCAGAGACGGCAATGGATCTGAGGCCAGAATGTTTGATCTTACTGTCCCGTAGCTTGCGTCATCCAACCCCATAAGGAGTTGATGAACCTTCTCTTCCTCCCTTCGTTTTTCCAACTGAGCACCAATCCCACACTTGCATCCACCACACGTACAAGATGGAATTTTGTCACTGTTAGCAAGCTCATCCCAAAGGACCTTCAATTTACCAAAGTAAGTTGCCACCACCATTCCCTCCTGCTTGCATCTTGACAAGTCTGACCTTAGTTGTTGAATTCTATGTCCATTCACGACCGAGAATCTTTCTTTAATGTCTTCCCACAAGTTATGTGCAGTCTCAGCATATGCTACTGTGGATCGTAAGCTTGGTTCAATGGTGTTTAGAATCCAAGATACAATCATGGACTGCACGGTCCACCAATCTTCAAGGTCAGGTGCCTCATCCTCTGGTTGGATATGCGTTCCATCAATGAAGCCCCATTTTCTCCGAGCACGAAGCGAGATCTTTACTGCTCTTTCCCATTCGTCGTAATTTTCTCCGCGCAATTGGACTTGCGTGATTATGTTTCCGGGATTGTCACTCGCGTTGAGATCATATGACGAGTAGGTCTTCTTAGCACCTCCTCCTTCGTGCTCTGCTTTGTTGGCATTATTCTTTTCTGGTGCATTTGCCATGGTTGTGCACCGTTGCCTTTGCTTTGTGTTTGTCGGGTATCAGAGTTTTGTGCTCTGATAATATTATCTGTTTTATTCAATCTGTCTTTCATCTATAGCAATGATACATATATATATATAACCATAGCATTAGAACCGTACAGAACCGTACAGATTCTTTTTCTCACATAACATCTGTAATTAAGACTAATTATAGTGATTATATTCCTATAATTTATATTCCTGTAATTAAGTCTAATTAAGTCTAATAATGATTTTGTCCGGTAATAGAGACACTACCTAGAAATCAAATATTAATGTCGCCTAGACCTATGCTAAATATAATAAAATATTAACTTGCTTTCACTTTGTGTCGCCATTCTCGACACAGTATCATTCTACAACTTTTTTTTTATTGCATCTACTTTGTGTCTTCATTCCAGACACTAACTTATTATTATTATTTAATAACTTTTAACTTGCATTCACTTTGTGTCCTCATTTTAGACGCTAACTTATTAGTATATTATTTTAATAATTTTTAGTGTGAGTTAAAATTCTTCATTTTGGACACAATATTTGACAATTATTTTTGTGTCCAACTTGAGTAGACTTTACCATTGCTAGTGACTTCTTTTTTATAGTCCTCGCTTTTTGTTGACAACTAAAATGGATTTTTCTTGTAGTGAATATTATAATTATAATTATTAATATTACTAATATTATTATTAATAATAATATTAAGATGATTGTTATTATCTACATTAATATTACTAATAATAATAATAATAATAATAATAATAATAATAATAATAATAATAATAATAATAATAATAATAATAATAATAATAATAATAATGATAATAATAATAATAATAATAACAATAAACGAAAATTTACATATATAATTTTTTTTCATATATAATAAGTAGGTGTATTTATTTTAATTTTTTTTTTGTATGTAATGACTATAACCATTTACATATGAATTTTTTTTATATAATGACGTGGAGAATTTACTAATAATAATAATAATAATAATAATAAACGAAAATTTAGATATATGACACTTTTCATATATAAAAACTAGGTGTATTTATATTTAAAATTATTTTCGTATGCGATGACTATAACCATTTATATATGGAATTTTTTTTTTAGATGATAACGAGGAGCATTTACATACGAAAATTGTTCCATAAATAATGACTAAGACTATTTATATATATAAAGATTTTCTTTTATGTAATTATTAGGATTATTACGCATGAAATTTTTCTCTCTATATAATAACTAGATGCAGTATTGTTATTATTATTTTTAGTAATGTTATTATTATTTTTATTAATAATATTAATAATAAAATAAAAATATTAATAATAATAATATTATTAAAAATAATAATATTATTATTAACAATATTAATAATAATATTGTTAACAATATTAATGATAATATTGTTAATAACATTCATAATAATATTATTTTTATTAATTAAAATTATTATTATTAATATTAATATTATTATTATTAATATTAATAATATTAATATCATTAATATTAATTTATAAATAATAATCCGTATGTAACATATATTCATATGTAATGTTTAGATATTATAAACAAATGTATCTAATAATTCATAGATAAGTTTGAAATTCGTTACAGTGAATCAACATCTCAAATTGACTAGTTAAATTAAAATCCTAAATGGTTAGTCTTTAAATAAAAGTAGGAGACACGAGTTTAAAGAAAGGTTAATTGAGATAATTGTGACTAATATATGCATCCAAAAGGTACAAATATGACCCAACTCAAAAGTTAACAGTAGGGTGGCAATGTAAGCCACTATGTTGGTCTCATTTTCTTTAACTCCCTATTTGATCAATCAAAAGTAGATTAGTCTAGTTTCAACTTTTTCAAAACTGAACTTGAATGATGATTAAATACAATGATTGTCACTAACCAAAAATATGATTAAGTAATGAGACTTGAAAATTATTAAATGAGACTTGAAAATTAATTTGTATTTTTTGTTTATACATATAATTATATCATAATTTTTTTATTCCATAAGATTAAACTAAGTTAATTCCTTAATCTTAGTTGACTAAAAATTTAATATCAATCAATAATCCCTTAATTAAAGTCATTTAACCCTTGCATTAATATCACAACAATGATAATAAAAAACAACCACTTTATTTTCAACTGCTTAAAACTTTGGTTGATTTAGTTTGTTTTAGACAAAGAAGACATTTCCCTATTGTCAAGTCCTGAGATTTCTCTATTGTCTGACATTAAGCACAAAACCAAATCAAATAAGAACAAATTATACTTGCATATATGAATAAAGTATGTTACAAAGAAAGTTTGAAATGCCAACACACTGGAAGTCACTCATGGTGAGTAGGATCTTTGACTGAATAGAAGGGGTAACTAAAACAAGAAGGAATAACACAACTCTAAGGTGTCCTCAGTTCTAATTTCTTCCATGCACCCTTTGCTCTTTTTTTTTTTTCTAATCTATTTTTACTTCAAACAAGTTGCCTTTTGCTGGTGGCTTACGCTCAATGCTTAGATGATTCGCTCACAAGATCACTTTTCTTCAAACTAAAGGCTTCTTATGTGATAATTAATTTTATAGCTCACTCAGTGAAATTTGGTTTCATATTTTATCTTTCTGGAACAAACCCATTCAACACCATTTGTCTCCACTTTGAGTAACATTTTGGGGGTGTTCTTTACCCTTAATTCGCTCAGCTCCAACATCCTATGCAGAGCATAAGTGCTTTTTTTGTTGCACCCAAACCTTAAGATAGAAATAGGAATGGCAAAGTGGGGTGAACCATGTGGGTCGGCCCCAGCCAGCTACCAAAAAGTGCGGGACGGACTCACTAATCTAGCTCGCTGACTCGCTTTGGCCCACCCTCCATAACTTGCAGCCCACGCGAACCAACAGCGAGGCAGGGCAGGGCGAGTTGGCTAGCATAAATAAAAAGATAATTATTTTATTTTTAAAAAAAAAAAATCATACCCCATCCATCCATTATTGTAGCAGTGTGACCTTTATTTTATTTTGTTTAAAAAATTGAATTTAATGTACTAAAAAGAAATGTCTTATTTTAATCATCTAAGTTAGTTTTAAGAGTGACAATGAATTTAGTTTTAAGTAAAATCTTATATTTAAAATTTGTTAATAAAAAAAATAATATAAAGAAGATATTTCAATAGGATAGTTAAAAAATTAGTCATCTTCATTAAAATATTTTGTAGTAAAACTTTCATAAGATACTATAAGAATGCAAAACAAAACTTTAATTATTTTTAATCAGGTCTTCTAACAACCCTCATACATGAATTTATATTTTTATCTTAATTGAATGAATTAAAACATGGATAAAAAATTAATTTTTCAGTAATAGAAATAAGTTTCTTTATAATTAATGAAATTTTAATTTAAAAAAAAAATTCTTATGCGAGCTGGCCTGTAGGCTCACGGGTTACCTCTTATGCGAGGTTAGTGAAATAAGCTCGCACTCCTTGCACGGGGCGGACTAACCCGACCCGCATTTTGTGAGTCAAACACAGGACAAATCAGTCTGCATTGCCATCCCTAGATAGAAAATCACAATACTTAAGTAACTTCTCTTAATACAAGTATTTCTAAGTTTCAGAGTTTTGTAAGAGCACTTTTTGCATAAAAATATTCAATATGATATAAATTAAGTGTCTAAATAAAGTATATGAACAAATAATTTTAACAATTATCAAAACTCCAACTTAGAAGTTTAGTTGCACTCAAACAAATTGCAATAGATAAAAAAAATCGACTCAAAAACTAATTTGGCAACTCTTCTCGAGATTGTTACTAATAAGTAGTGAATGACATTCCCATCTTCAACTGCATATATACATTTCATTACACAAGTTATGAACCTACACCTACCTTTCTCAAGACTGCTCACAAAATTCAATGTAGTTCTCTCAAGTGAATGTAGGTAGGGAAATGATTTTTTTTGGAAATGATTTTTCCTTTTTTGAATTTAGAAAGAAGTACCATAATGGAGGGAATGAAAAAACGCAAAAGTAAAAAAAAAACAATCTATTTATTAAACGATATTCACTATAAAAAAAATCAGTATTATTTACAGAATTTTACCCACAGATCTGAGTCCGTAGGTAAATTCAGCATTACCTACGGACAACATTACCTACAGACGTTACCCACAAATTCTGAATTCGTAAGTAAATTCAGCATTACCTATCAACCATTACCCACGGATCTTATTACCTATCAACTTTTACCCACATATTTTATTACCTACCAACTTTTACCTACGAATCTTTATTACCTACCAACTATTACCCACAAATCTCTATTACCTACGAACTATCACCCACGAATCTCTATTACCTTCCAACTATTACCATAATAATTATATACATATTATTAAAATATTATTATAATATGAAAAATTATAAAATCATAATTAATATTCATAAATAATAATAATCATAACTAATAAGTATACATATTATTAATATTATAAAATTCATAATATTAAATAATAATTTAAATAATATAGTTAGTATTATATTAATAATATGAATAATATTAATAATATAATAATAGTATTAATGATATTAATAATACAACCAAATTAATAATATTAGTAATAATAACATTAATAATATAAATACTGTTAATAAATATATTTATAAAATTAAAATTATTTATAATATTAATAATATTAAAACTATTTATAATATTTAATAATATTAAACTATTTATAATATTTAATAATATTAATAATATTAATAACATTTAATAATATTTAATAATATTAATAATATTTAATAACATTAATAATATTTAATAACATTAATAATACTTCATAATATTAATAATACTTCATAATATTAATAATATTTCATAATATTAATAATATTGCATAATATTAATAATATTTCATAATAATAATACTTAATAATATTTAATAAAATTAATAATATTTCATAAGTATAATAATAATCATAGCATGACAATAAAACTTGACTGGTGTAATGATTATGGCTTTTATAGAAATTCCTCAAGGAACTTGGCTTCGAGTAAATCTTTACTATTAACGTGATTTTTTCTAGTGATGCTAATAAGCAAAAAAATCTAAATTACATGCCAAGGGCAAGCCTACTTATCATAGGCCTAAGTCAACCCGAATCGACCTAGTACCAAGTTAGCTTAGGTCGGATTGAGCCCAGGTCAAGTCGAGTTGGTCTAATTCCAGGTCAACCTCAGTTGGCATGGGTGTAGGTAGAGCATAGTCGATCTGGGCCCATGTCGATTTGGACCCAGATCAAACCGAATCGACCTGATAGGTCGAGCTAAGTTGGCTCGGGCTCAAGACGAGCCGAGTCGGCCTGGGCCCAAGTCAAGCTATGTTGAACTAGGCCCAAGTTGATTTTAGTCCTGAGCCAAGTCAGTATGGGTCATGTCAAGTTGAGGTGGGCTAGCTTAGGTCGAGCTGAGTTGGCCTGAGTTATATCGAGTCAAGTCGATTGAGATTGAGTTGAGTTGATCCCACATCATGTCGATCAAACATGGGATTTAATTTAGATTTAATATATTTTCAATGAATTTGAAAATATCCAAATAAATTTGATCTATTTAAAATGGATATGAATTTTAGATCCAGTCTATTTTATTGGATCTAAACTGAATTTTGAAAAATCCATGATCACTTAAGAAAGAATATGATTCTTCTTCATATGCATGCATGATCTTTACCCATGTTGTTAAGCTTATATCACCTCATAAAACTGCACACAATTCATATCCATCTTGAAAATAGAAAAAATAAATTAGAAAATAGTCTATCAATTAATGTTACTAGACATTTAAATCAGAAATGAAAATAGAGTTTGAATGGGTGAATCAATCAACATTTCTGTAGCGGCGTGAAAATTAATCGACGAGACATGAAAATTGCGGCTGGTGCGGCGTCCCAAAACTAGGGTTTCGCAGGGCAACAACGGCGTCCCAGAGCTAGGGTTTCGTAGGGGCGACATCGGTGTCCCGAAGCTAGGGTTGCGTGTGCGTTCTACAGGTGTGCTGGCTTGAGACGACACAATAGTGGTGTGGAGCGCGAACAATGGTGGTGCGCGTCTTCGCAGTTGCGGTCCAGTGCAGCGGAGCGCCAATGCAGTGGAGACTGTGATCGGGTCTGTTGGTGAGTGATTTTGGGTGGTGCAAAATTTGTGTTCTTGATTAAAAAAAAAATTGCCAAGATTTGAAATTAGTTGTATCGAGTATCTCGACTAGTCGTTTGAGATGGCAGAATACGGGAAGTTCCGAATTGAAAAATTCGATGGTACAAATTTCAGTTGGTGGAAAATGCAAATTCAGGATTTGCTAGTTCACTTAATGAGCACATCAATAAAATGAATTCGATCTTAGCTAGACTTACGTCAGTGGGCTTTAAGTTCGGTGATGAAGTTCAAGTTTTACTACTGATATCATCATTACCTAACGGTTGGTCCGGAACGGTTATAGCAGTTACCAGTTTAGCGGGACCCTATTGATTCACTTTTGAGAAGATTCGTGATGTCGTTCTTGGCGAGGACGTCAGTCAGAAGAAGGAGTTCTGGGGAATTATCTAGTGAATCACTAAATGTCATCATAGGTACAAGAAATATCAGAGGTAGTGGGAGCAAGATCAGAAGAAGGAGTCAGTGAAAGACTCAGGATTGTTCAAGTGTAACATGTTGGAATTGCAAGGAGGTGGGGCATTTCGAGAATTAATGTCCAAATGATAAACAAGTCAACATTGCAGAAGACTCTGTGGACGAGGACCTCTTAGTCTGTTACACGGACAACAATGTGGATTTCTGGGTCATGGATTCTAGTGCTTCATTTCATGCTACCCACAACAGTGAAGCATTGCAGAATCTAGTTATTGGAGACAATAGAAATCTCGATGTTACGGGCATGGCTGACATAGTGTTGAAGACGTTAGTCGATTTCTGAACTTTGAAGGATGTCAGAGTTGTTCCAAGCTTGACGAAAAGTTTGATTTCTATTAGGCAGTTGGACGAACAGGGACATGATGTGAAGTTCGGAAATCAACAGTGGAAGGTCGTCAAGGGAAATATTATCATGGCCCGCGGAAGAAAGAGAGGTTCACTATATATGGTTGGATTACCGTCTGAGGGAATGACCGTCCCAGTTCGGAAGATAAACAAAGTCCGGTTCACAGAATCTTCTGGGCAGAAGAGGGTTGTCTTTACAAGAGAGAAACCTAGAGCCACAATTCAGATTCAGGATGAACGAGCATGGAAAGGTTCAAGTAGACCAGTCAGAGGTACTTATGGCCGGGGGAGCACGGTTCGTGCTTCAGATGAGGTTCCTAGACGACAGTGGGTTAGGAGAACCAGTATTCTAGCTGTTGAAACATCTCCAGGAAATTTCTTGTTAAGTATGAAGTATGTTTGTTCTCAGGCTATTCCAGGATCCGGCAGTTTGTGTAAGTGGGAGCCGGTAGGAACAGAGGACGAGTCAGTGGCAGTTTCAGTCATGACGAACGTGTTGAAACTCAGGAGAGTTTCAACGATGTTTTCAAGATGATTAAGAAGGCTGGTGGCAACTAGAGGTGGAACATTGAGTTTTGTTGATAAATAACAGAAGTACATGTAGACAGTTGAAGCGCAGGTGAATATTGTTTCGTGCCTTCAAGTGGGAGATTGTTGAGTGTGAAGCCAAAACCAATTGGGCTGGGCTGACTAGACACCATGTTTTAGTGAGTAAACTTAATTATTGTGTCCCCTCTATAATCTCTATTTAAGAGATATTTGTGCTTGTAATAAAATTATAACAAACAGAATGAAAACCTAAATAATTGTTGTGGACGTAGGTTGCAGATTGGCGACCAAACCACGTTAAATCCTGTGTTGTTTATTTTCTGCAGTTGATTCGTGATTGTGTGTTGCTTCCGCGTGCATTTTTTCCATCACCGGTTGCATGAACCAAACAATCATGATGATGATCTGACAAATAGTAATCATCATCACAACAACAATAATCGCAGACAAAGAAAAAGAGAAAAAAAAAATACACTACCCAGTCTTTTCAACAAAGGAACAAATTAAATATGAAAATGACAACTGAATGAGATCAATTAACATACCGGATATTGCGTTTGTCCCTAAAAGTTGCACCAGTTTATAAAGCATTTTTGAAAAATTTCTCATCTATTCATCCATAACTCCTCTCTAAATGATAGATAAAAAATACATAATTTAAGATTGTCATATATGTTAAAGTAAAGCCAGAGGATATATACATGTTCAACAACAAACACACCTTCAAAGAAGATATCTGGTTGTGTTTGAAGAGTCTGCATGTTGGTTAGGAGTAGAGCTATATATGTTCCCCTTGGTTGGTCGCATTGAACTTTTAATGTAAGACACATCATAGAATGAAAAACCATGAAACATACAACTGTTAGTTATTTACGTGTCAATAAGGCCCCTGAAATATAGGGCTGAACGGGTCTTTATTTGTTGCATTATTTACTCCTAGTTTAGTGTCACTTAGTATGCAGTTGCAGTTAGTTTGTTTTTTCAGAGTCTGTAAGGCTTATATAAGTCATTCTTTGCATTGAATAATATATTATACTCTTGTGAGATTTACACATACCTAAAGAAACAACAATTGGTATCAGAGCTCTGTAAGGGGCCTGATCCAGAAAGTGAGTTACGTGTGCAGAGAGAAATTATCCAGATCTTGTGTGAAGAGCAATTTGGTATAGAGTGTGGGCAATATCAATGAGAAGTGTGAGAGTAAGAATGTATGCACCAGAGAAGTTTGTTCAACCGGCCATTCCAAAGTTCGATGGCCACTATGATTTCTGGTCCATGACCATGGAAAACTTTCTGCGCAGTAAGGAACTGTGGCAATTAGTAGAAGAAGGCATACCGAAACTTGGAGCCACGCCCACTGAGGCGAATCTGAAGGATATGAAAGTAAAGAACTACTTGTTTCAAGCTATTGATAGAGAAGTCCTTGAAACACTACTAGAGAAAAGCACGTCACAAGCGATATGGAGGTTCATGCAGCAGAAATACCAAGGATCAACACGAGTTAAACGGGCTCAACTTCAAGCACTACGATGGGAGTTCGAATTGCTGAACATGAAAGACGGTGAGAAAATTGATAGCTACATGGGACGTACTCTCACCGTAGTAAATAAAATGAAGGTAAATGGTGAAACATTGGACCCGAGCACAGTGGTCAGCAAAATACTTCGATCCTTAACCCCAAATTTTAACTACGTGGTGTGCTCCATTGAGGAGGCCAACGACTTGAGCACTCTAAGTCTTGATGAACTTCATGGGAGTTTGCTTGTTCATGAGCAAAGAATGGAGAGTTTTCAACCTGACGAACAAGTGCTGAAAGTCATTCATGATGATCGTTCAGGAGCAAGTCGCGGTCGCGGTAGAGGAAATCGTGGACGGGGAAGAGGACATGGGAGACAACCCTTCAACAAGGCGCTTGTTGAATGCTTCCAATGTCACAAACTAGGACATTTTCAGTACGAATGCCCTGGAGTAGAGAAGCAGGCTCATTATGCAGCATGTGAGGGTGCAACAAAGGCAGAAGATGAGATTCTATTGGTGGCATATGAAGAGATGACACAATATGTTCAGAGAGAAGATTGGTTTCTAGATTCTGGATGTAGTAATCATATGACTGGTAATAAGCAGTGGTTCACAGAAATTCATAAAGAAGGGCTCAATAAAAATGTGAAACTTGGAAATGACACACCACTGAATGTTGCTGCCAGAGGAAATATTCGGGTTCAAATCAATGGTGTTACACATGTTATATCCAATGTTTACTACGTTCCAGAACTTAAGACCAACCTCTTAAGTTTGGGACAACTTCAAGAGAAAGGCCTGGCTATCTTAATCCAAAATGATACATGAAAGATATTCCATCCAGATAGAGGATTGATTATTCATACAAACATGAGAGGAAATAGGATGTTTTATGTGACAATCTCAATGACCTCCCAGCATTCTCAGTGCCTCCAAGTTGAAGATGATTCTGATAAGGCAGCTTTGTTGTGGCATAAACGATTTAGACATCTCAACTTTAAAGGACTCAGCACACTTGCAAATAAGAAAATGGTAATTGGTCTACCTTTTCTGAAAACTCCCAAGGATATATGCACTACCTGTCTCTTGGGAAAACAATATAGAGATGTCATACCAAAGCAAAGTTCATGGAGAGCAGCAATGAAACTCCAATTAATCCATGCTGATGTATGTGGTACCATTTCGCCAGCTTCACACAACAATATTTGGTACATTTTAAGCGTTGTTGATGATTATTCTCGTAAGACTTGGATTTATTTCTTGCATGCAAAATCCGAAACGTTCAATGCATTCAAAAACTTCAAAACATATGTTGAAAAAGAAGCTGGCACTCACATTGTGTGTTTAAGAACTGATCGAGGTGGTGTATTCAATTCCAAGGAATTTTCAACCTTTTGTAATCACCATGGTATCTCTAGACAATTGACAGCGGCCTACACTCCTCAACAAAATGGAGTTGCAGAGCGTAAGAATCGTACCATCATGAATGTAGTCAGAACAGTACTTCATGACAAGCAAGTTCCAAAATCCTTCTGGCCTGAGGCAGTACGCTGGTGTGTTCATGTCCAAAACCGAAGTCCAACCTCTGCGGTAGATTAAGGGACTCCGGAAGAAGTGTGGAGTGGAGTGAAGCCATGTGTTGATTACTTCCGCACATTTGGATGTGTTGCACATGTTCACATTCCAGATCAAAAGCGAAGCAAACTAGACGCAAAGAGCCAACAACGTATTCTCTTGGGTGTAAGTGATGAGTCAAAAGCTTACAAACTCTATGACCCTATTACAAAGAAGGTTATTGTAAGCAGAGACGTGGTGTTTGAAGAAAATAAGAGTAGGAATTGAAATGCACAGGTAGATGGAAGCACACCTCTTGCTCTTGATTTGGGAGACAAAGAAGAAATTGAAACTACAGAATCTGCATCTCAACAAATAACAGTCGGCCATGATCAACCAGAAACACTCGAGCCAACTTCAGATTCAGCATTCACTGATCCTGCAGTTGAAGGGAGGGCAATCAGGACCCGGAGACAACCATCATGGATGATTGACTATGAGACCAACCTATCTATAGAAGAGGAGAGCTTACTGGCGATGATGATAACTGATTTTGTAGATCCTCAATCCTTTGAAGAAGCTTACATGAGTCAGAACTGGAGGGAAGCAATGGACACTGAAATGAAAGCAATTGAAAAGAACAACATGTGGGAGCTTGTAGAACTTCCAGATGGTGTTAAACCCATTGGCGTGAAATGGGTCTTCAAAACCAAATTCAATGAACATGGCCAGATAGAGAAATATAAGGCCAGGTTAGTGGCCAAAGGTTATGCCTAGTAGTATGGAATCAATTACACAGAAGTATTTGCTCCTGTAGCTAGACTTGACACAGTACGGGTGCTATTAGCCGTGGCAGCTCAATACTCATGGGAAGTATTCCAACTCGATGTCAAAAGCGCGTTCCTACATGGTGAACTTCAAGAAGAGGTATACGTTCAACAACCTGCTGGATTTATCACAAAGGGCAAATAAAATTACGTATACAAACTCAGGAAAGCTCTCTATGGACTTAGACAGGCTCCACGACAGTAAGATAGAAGCCTATTTTGCCAAAGAAAAATTTGTACGTTGCTCTAGTGAACACACCTTGTTTACAAAAAGGGTCCATGGCAAGTTCTTAATTGTTAGTCTCTATGTTGATGATCTGATTTTTGCTGGAAATTGCAAGGATATATGTGAAGAGTTCAAAAGCTCTATGCAGTTAGAATTTGACATGACCGATTTGGGTAAAATGAGACATTTTCTGGGAATAGAAGTTATACAAAATGAGGTAGGAATTTTTATCTGTCAAAGACAGTATGCACGTGAGATATTACTTCGGTTTAACATGCTAGAAAGTAATTCTGTTCGCAATCCTATGGTACCTGGAACTATACTGTCTAAGGATGATGTAGGAGCACCAGTAGATGTCACAAAGTTTAAACAAGTTGTTGGTAGTCTCATGTATTTGACAGCTACACGGCCAGATTTGATGTATGGAGTAAATCTAATCAGCAGGTACATGGCCAATCCAAAGGAGTCACATTGGGCTGCAGCAAAACGGATTTTTAGGTACTTAAAAGGCACCATAGACCACGGTCTTTTCTATCAAAAAGGAAAAAAAAAATAGGTTTCACAACCTACGGTGATAGCAATTATGCAGGGGACTTAGATGATAGAAGAAGCACTTCCGGATTAGTATTTATGATGGGAACTACAGCTGTATCATGGGCTTCAAAAAAACCAGCCTGTAGTTAGCTTATCTACTACAGAAGCTTAATACATTGCTGCAACATCTTGTGCATGTCAATGCATTTGGCTTAGAAGAATTCTCAAGCACCTTGGGTTAGGAGAAAATGAAGCCACTAAAATTCTATGTGACAACAATTCTACAATTCAATTATCCAAAAATCCTGTTCTCCATGGAAGAAGTAAACACATTGCAGTAAGATTTCACTTTCTGCGAGATTTGGTGAATGAACAAGTAGTTCAACTGAAATACTGCAATACAAATGAACAAGTGGCTGACGTGATGACTAAGGCTGTGAAGCTCGATCAATTTGAGAAGTTCAGACACATGCTTGGTGTAGTTGAAGTTACTGAAATAAGCTAAAGCTTAAGGGAGGGTATGTTAGTTATTTACGTGTCAATAAGGCCCCTGAAATAAAGGGCTGAACGGGTCTTTATTTGTTGCATTATTTACTCCTAGTTTAGTGCCACTTAGTATGCAGTTGCAGTTAGTTTGTTTTTTCAGAGTCTGTAAGGCTTATATAAGTCATTCTTTGCATTGAATAATATATTATACTCTTGTGAGATTTACACATACCTAAATTGGTTGGTCGCATTTAACTCCTAATGTAAGACACATCATAGAATGAAAAACCATGAAACATACAACTACCTCAGATTTATACAAAAGTAAAATGGAGAGTTCGGGTCCAATTTAACAAAGGGTAACTGACATGGAATAAAATACAATGCTGAAGAAATTCAAACAGATCCACAAAGGCTTCGTGCTTCTTCAAAGCTTGATTTGGGGGTATAAAATACGTTTGAAATTTGTGTTTAAAGGGAAACTCTCCCCATAGATGTTTTTCCTTACTTAAGGGTAAGGTTATTTATCATGTACAAGTCATTATATTAGTGTAAAATTTCAAATGATTTTGATCTCTCAAAACATCACAATTGTTTATTTTAGTTCTATATGCATTTTATTTATTCTAGCCCCTCTTTACACTTGTTTATAACCCCTATATCCTAGAGAGGGATTAAAATAACTTTATTCTATTAAATGTATAGACTAAAGTGAATAAACTTTTTATAGAGCTTAAAGGAAAAATGAGACTTTCTAAAGCCCATGCTGGCTGACACAAGTGGTAAAGGATGAGGTAGGAACTCCCACCTATCCATGAGCGAGGGTTAAAATCCCTCTTATGCCACTTTCCTTCCCTAGGGTGATCCCTTGGTGCTTAGGGGTTAGTTTTGAGTGGGTGCAACTGAATGGAACTGCTTGCAGTTTAGACCTATGTATTAATCCTCAAGGTAGACCTCAGCTAGAAACTCGAGCATGGCATATGGCATATTGGAGGTGAATCTCTGAGCTACCTACAATTAACCAACATAATGGATTTGAGCAATATAGAAACACAGAAACCAGACAACAGAAAGAAAACCACTATTCTATTGAATAGAATAAGATTGCACTCACAGAGATCACATATTCAAATGCACATAGAGAAACAATCAACAATCTATAAAGACCTTAGTGTAACAGCCAGAAAATCGGTACACATAGTCGGTTAAAGGATTGTAGACCATTTCAACATTGTTTCTGCCACTAGTAATGGACAACATGACATCAGGTGTCTTTGAAGCTGTTGACAGCTGCGCTAGCTCAACAGATATGTCATCATTGGGTTCTGAAGGCACAATCTCTGTCGTTGCTATAAGTTAAGAACCCAGCGAAAGGGATATGACACCAAGCATAATATATATAGTGAATCTACGACTTATTGTTTGTGTGAAGATTGGTTCAAAAAAGTCTATGGTCAAAGGTTCCTAGATCTTCTTAGAGATAGTAGATCATCAGTAGACCATCTACTGTTCAAGACTGTCTAGTGGTTCAAGATCGTCTATTCGAACCATAGCTTTTGTTTAGATCGTCTACCTCCTCTGTATAACTCCCAAGCGTCAGTTGGCATTTTGCACTCCCCAGTGCACGTGACTCGTACATGTTTGGCGTGTTTTTTTTTTTAGAATTAGTTAGACAGTTTTATTTGTTTATATAGACCTTGTATTGAAAAAAAAAATTCCTTAATTTGAGTTGAGAGTTTACTTTTAATACTTGAGAGAAAATTTGTGTTGTAATCTCAAATTCTATTCATAGTGAATTTTTGACTGTGGACGTATACTAGGTTTCAAGCGAACCCTGTTAAATCTTTTATTTGTGAGATTCTTCGTATACTCTGTTTTTTGTTTACTTTCTCTGTTCTTGCGGTTTTCTTTGTTATTGTCTTGCATTTGTGGGTCAGACGGTTGAGTGGATTGTGGATTTGCTTTAGAGTTTGATTAGTGAGGTAAGCATTGGTTCATGTTGTGTGCTTTGCTTGATGAACTAACTGGAAAGCTCAATGCATTCCCTTGCTGTTGGACCTTTATTTTATTGCTATATAGTGTGTTTGTGCGCTTTACAATGTGCATTGACGGTAAAACATTAGGCATGCTTTACAAAACTCATATTAGGCATCACTATGAATTTTGACATCTCACCTAGAATGACACCTCAAAATCCACCAATCATTTGTCATCACATGAAACATAACATAAAAGAGAAAATAATGGAATACAAAACATGGAGGAATCAAACCAAACCCACGTAAGAAAAAAAGGAACACAACCTAAATACGGAATAAAGGAAATTCGTATCCCTTATGGAAAAAATCCAAACTAAGACAAGAAGGCATAATAAAGTACCAAAAAAAATGTCTAACTTATTATCCATGCCAACACATAGCTGCATACACCTTCTCCACCTCCCTTTAAGAGTCAAAGGAATCACTTAACAGAAGAAAAAGCTTGACAGAGCAAAGTAGAATCACTCTTCAGCCAAAGCTTTTTGAACCTAGCCCTCTGAGCATGTTTAGTGGCAAAAGTAGCCCCCATGACCTCAACATACAAGACATTTTGATTCCTTAAAAAAAGTAGAGAAACCACCAATATATTCCCCGCGAATCACTCTGAAGATACCCACACAAGCAGCGGGGCCTGGAGGCCCCCGAGCAACGCCTTTAGTGTTCACTTTAATCCAACCCACAATAGGGAAGTCCCAATACGCTTGCACATGGAGAGACCTAAAATATACCCAATTAGATGAGTCTCAATTAAAACAATAGATTTATTTATGATGACAATCCAAAAAATTGTGACAAAAGCTTTAAAGTGTGAATGAAATTATGTTTATCAAATGCTGTCACACTTATCCTTTTGCAATTTTGGGAAAAACACTTTATAGACTCGTAACAAATCAAAGGAACAAAGTAAAAGCGAATTGTTTTGCTCTTGCAACTGTTTGTTTTAGTGGTAGCTTTCTTTACCTAGGAGAAGGAAAAAAAAGATAAACATAGAGCATGCTCCTCACTATTTTCTTTACCTGAATTATGAAGACTTCCTCCTTTCCATAGTCATAAGTTCATAACATAACTGGGAAGACCACAAACACGTGTGGTTAATATTGTGAATTTAGACAGACAAGGTCCTGTAACATGCCATGCTTGGCTGTAACAAATTTCTTAATTCTTTAAAAGGTAAAGTGCATGAAAATTTAAAATATTGAGTTCATTAAAAAAATAAAGTTACCAATAACATTTTGCAGTGGGAATGTCATCCTCCAATTGTCCAACTGGTTTCTTTGCATCTTTCAAATTTTGTTTTATATTCATCCAGGGTATCACTGGTCCATTAAATGGATTTCGAACATAACATTGAAATGGAAAAGAAGCAAAAATGTCATAGCTTATTAAAATCACAGAAAATAACTGAAAGCCAAATATAGTGTGAATAATTAAAAAAAGCGAAGTATAAAAATCAAAATAGGATATGTAGATACCTTACGTGAGAAAATGATGGTTTCTTAATTTTCTTCGGATTTTGATTTATGTCTTAGACTCAATTTCCATACGTTTGAAAACTCTACAAAATTAGAGTTATAGTATAAACTCTAGAAGTTGGCATGAAAAATGGAGATTCATGGAGTATAGTTGAAGTATTAATTACCTTTGCACAGTGGTATTAAGATCACCATCCCAACGAAGATTTTCAGTCCATCCAAATCGTACATTTGAGAGACAGGGTGCGCTTACATTTCCATAACAAAAAGTTTTCATATTGGGACATCTAATCACACGTACTTTTTCTAGGGCTAGAAACCTGAAGTTATAACTTTCCTCGCAAAAGCTTCCAAGCCTTAGTAAGTGCTCCAAGTACAATTCTTTCAAATTCATAAAAACTATCTCATCTGCATCATCACCTTTATTTTCTTTAAATGGCATAAAAACTGCATCACTATTATTCTTATGCTTGCGAAGGGCACCACCACTAAGACTCTTTACAACAATGTTCTCTATGTTACTAGACCTTGATATTTGAAGCACTTGAAGCTGTTGAAGCTCCTTAGCCACAACAACTGGAAAAACATGATGCAGGGAACGACATCCTATAATTTGTATTTTATTCAGCTTGTGAAAAGAATTTGGACCTTGAAAGTTGTTCCATATTGAATTCAGACCATTCATGCCATTGATAAACAGTGTCTCCAAGTTTGGGAATGTAACCTATCATCAGCAACATATCAACATATATTCTAAGTAAATGCATTAGTATGTATTTGTTAGATTCAATAGGGAAGTCTAACATGCTCACCTTCTCTTGTTGGACAAATATCTCCATCAATGCAGGGCAAGATAGAATCTCAAGATGTTTCAGTTTTGTTAGTTCTCTAGCTGTCGAGGATGAGAACAAACTTTCTGTGTGATTGAGATAATCGTCCGCTATCAAATCCTTCAAGTTTTTACTGTGAAAGGGGACTCGCAATTTTTCATCCCATATCTTCCCATATGAACCGATGTTAGACAACTTCAAGTTTTCAAGGTTGGGCATTGCAACCTATTAGCACTCACAGTCATATCAAAATGTTATTCTACATGTTTATTGATAGGAGAAAGAGCATTATTAAGATAAATCATATTATTTGCATAGCTATAATGAGGTGGAGGGTGAGTTAGAAAATGAAATCTGTGCAGACTTTGGAACTTGAGTAAATTAAATAGATTAGGTTCACATTCCACATTGCAGATTAAAAACCACCATTTCCTTTTTTTAGAAAGCCCTTGAATATGGAATTCAATATTTAAGATGCATAAAAGATTTTAAATAGTGAAGAAGTAGTCATATACCTTTTCGTTGAACAGATTAAGCTCATTATCCTTTTGACCATTTTTACCTCCCCATTCAAGCTCTGTTCTTGTGGTTAAGTCTACATGACCAGAAGACTTCAAATTACATCCAATTATCTCTACTGTTTTCAATGAAGGAAATTTTAAGTTGTAACTTTCTTGGCAAAACTTTGTGAGCCTTGGCAAGTATTCCAACTTTAATTGCTCCAATTTTGGTAAAGTAATCTCATCTGGTGCGTGTTGAATATTATTATCTTCAACAATCATCTCTATCTTAGATGTGGATATTTCAAGCACTTGGAGCTGGAGAAGCTCCTTAGCCACAGCAGTTGGAAAAACATGATGCAGGGCATGACATCCAGTAATTTTTATTTCTTTCAGATTGCTTACAGAATTTGGAGTTTGTTGATTGTACCATATTGAGTTCAAACAATTCAAGTTGATAATAACCAGCATATCCAATTTTGGGGAACTAACCTGCCATCAATAACATTCAATTAAGATTTCAGCTAATACATCAGCATCAGATCTAGGCACATAACAAGTATAAGCAATGCCAACAAGTAGCAATAGACAGATTAAAGGATCTTGCCAATAGGTGATTAAAAATATCAAATTTGTTTCGACATTGAAAATTATGAAAATGGTTAATGACAAAGTGCATAGTATTATTTTTTAGGAAACTTGTAGAAGTTCAATATTTATGTTGCATAAAAGAAATTAAAGAATGAAGAAGAAATCATTCATAACTAAAGTGTGGTTTACCTTTTGATTGAATAATGGCAAAGGAATTGATCCATCATCCTTATTTATTTCCAATGGCAAACTAAAACTTCGAAGCTTAGGTAATGTATTCAACGTAAGAGAACGCAATTTAGGGAGCATGATCTTGGAAAATTCTTTCCCATCCTCAAGTTTTTCCTCAGATATGATCTCTTCTAGAACTTTACATTGGAAAATTTTCATCTCCTGAAGCTGAGGAAGGTTTTTAGCAAGGGCATATGGAAGTAATTTCTTCAACTTATGACAACTTTGGACATTAATAACTTGAAGTTTTTCAAAAGGATGTATGCCAATATCTTTCATATTATGCAGATTTTCATCCTCAAGTTTTTCCTCAGATATGATCTCTTCCATAACCGTACAGTTCAAAATTTCCATCTCCTGAAGTTGAGAAAGGTTTTCAGCAAAGGAATACGGAAGTAATTTCTTCAATTTATGACAACCCTGGACTTTAATAACTTGAAGTTTTTGAAAACAATGTGTGCCAAAATCTTTCATATTATGCAGATTTTCAATCTCAAGTTTTTCCTCATATATGATCTCTTCCATATCTGAACAGTCGAAAATTTCCAACTCCTGAAGTTTGGAAAGGCTTTTAGCAAGGGAATACGGAAGTAATTTTTTCAATTTATGACAATGATGGACTTTAATAACTTGAAGTTTTTCAAAACAAAGCGTGGCATTGTATTTTATATTATGCATGTTTTCATCCTCGAGTTTTTCCTCATATACGATCTCTTCCATGGCAGTACAATTGACAATTTCAATCTCTTGAAGTTGAGAAAGGTTTTTCGCAATAGAATACGAAAGCAATTTCTTCAACTTATAACAATCTTGGACTTTAAAAACTTGCAGTTTTTCAAAACACTGTGTTGCAAGTGGACCATAGCTTATGTCTTCCATAACACGCAGATTGCAGAGAAGCAATGTCTGTTTTGCAAGTGGACCATACATATCACGCAGATTGCAAAGAATCAGTGTCTCCAAATTTCGGAAAGCATCACTGTTTTGGACATATAAATGTCTCAAATTTTGAAAAGCTTCCGTATTCAGTTGATAAGACACATCATCAACAAAATTTAATTTACCTAAGCTCAGTTCCTCAATTGTAGTGAATAGCATTTGTACCCCACGATTTAAAAAAATGAGTGTATTCAAAGAGTCAACAAGCTTAAGTGTTCTTGAAATTTCCCTAGCATCGCCAGACCATAATGAAGACCACTTCCACATATTCCCAATGGATATGTTGTATCTTTGTAGCTGTTTAAATACATCCATATCTGCAGGTAAAACTGAAGCATCATGGATTGACAAGTCCAAAGTTGTAAGCTGATTCAAATTCCTTAGCTCACCTAGACTTGCATGGTTAGTTTGGCTTTCTCCTCCTTCACCCTCCCATTGAATATTACAATTCCCCATATACAACTCCTCCAAGCATGTTAAGCTAGATATAAGATTTTTGGGGATGGTTTTTAACTGACAGCAGTTTGTTAAATTCAACATTCTAAGGTAAGCCAATTGTCCTATATCTTTTGGGAGCTCCTGAATTTTAGATCTTTCAAGGGAGACAATTTCTAAATTTGTGAGTTCTGCAACAATTGTTATATCATCCAATACACATTCATACAGATTCAATGATCTAAGGTTTGTCAAGAGACGAAAAGAAGGAGGTGGGGAAGGGGCAAAGTTCATTCGATGTAAATTAAGAACCTTCACTTCTCCCATCCCAACAAAAAAGTTATCAGGGATTGTTAAGTGGCCAAGATTGCTTTTCAGTGACATTAGCTTCAACTCTGGACAATCTAGCTTCTCAGGAAGCTCATCTAAATTATACGAAGGAAAGTTAATATAATGACATTTTTTAAGTTGATCTATGTCCCATTGCTCCTTATGTGTGAAATTTGGTACTTCATAAGTCAGGTGAGTCCTTGAGGATATTGCTTTGGCCGTATCACGAACACTATCATGCATTCTAACGTACTCAATTTCAACTTCAATCAAAAATGAAGATGCCCTAAGATCATCAATTAATTTGTAATATTTATTTCTTGCCTTTGTTAATTCGTAAGAATCTCCATATAATCCCCAATAGCATGAAAATAGTTCTCCAGTGTGGATGCTGTTGATTTTGGCTTAATCCCAAGTCCCACATCGGTGGGTTCATTGTTTGGGAAGGAGGTTTGAGGGTTATATATTAACATCCCCTCCTTCACTGTTATATATCCCAAATTTGTAATATCTTCTCTCATAATAATAAAAGGGAGTTGTTTTTGCTGTGCTCGGAGATTAGGCTAAAAGGCCGAACTCCGTTAACAATTTTCGGGTGTGTTTTTTTCTTCTTTATCTCTTTTATTATTCCGCTTTATTTATTCAATATTATTTGTCGGGTAGCTGTTAGGGTTTTGTTTTAGTGGGAAAATTACCCGTTTTTCCCAACAAGTGGTATCAGAGCCGAAGGTTCGCCCTTGGGTTGTTTGAAATTATTTGTAATATTGAATATTATATTTTGAGTTTGTAATGGCAAATCAAGAAGAAGAAGCCAAGGATGTATCCAGAGTGTCGGGCTCCTCTTCATCATGGTTGAGGTTCCCGGTGTCCACCTTGAAATTGGCGGTGGAAATATTTGATGGCACTGGACATTTTGGCATGTGGCAAGGAGAGGTCTTGGACTCTCTTTTTCAGCAGGGTCTTGATATTGCTATTGAAGGAGAGAAACCAAAAGAGGTAGAGGAGAAAGATTGGAGCATCATCAACCGGTTGGCATGCGGAACTATTCGATCCTGCCTGTCCAGAGAGCAGAAGTACGCTGTAAAAAACGAGACTTCTGCACACAAACTGTGGAAGGCATTGGAGGACAAGTTTCTGAAGAAGAGTGGTCAGAACAAGCTCCTGATGAAGAAAAGGTTGTTCCGATTTGACTACCAACAAGGTACTACTATGAATGCACACATCACTATGTTTAATCAATTAGTAGCAGACCTGTTGAATTTAGATGTGAAGTTTGAGGATGAGGATTTGGCTTTGATGTTGTTATCATCTCTTCCTGATGAATTTGAACATTTGGAGACTACGCTCCTTCACGGGAAGGAGAATGTGTCGTTAGATGCTGTTTGTTCTGCTTTATATAGTCATGAATTAAGAAAGCAGGATAAGATGAGAACCAAATCAACGACATCAGAAGAAGCATTGGTGGCAAGAGGTCGTCAGCAAAGCCAAACAAAGGAGAGAAGAGGGATGTCTAAGTCTAAAGGTCGAGTCGTTGCCAAAGATGAGTGTGCTTTCTGTCATGAGAAAGGACACTGGAAGAAAGACTGTCCAAAACTGCAGAAGAAAGGGAAGACTCCACAAGATGCAAATGTTGTAGAATGCAAAAGTGACGTGGAATCAGATATCTCTTTAATTGTCTCGCTTTCAGCATCATCGTATCCAGATGAGTGGATATTGGATTCAGGTTGTACTTATCATATGTGTCCCATTCGGGAATGGTTCTTTGATTTTCAAGAACTCGATGGCGGGGTTGTTTACATGGGTAATGATAATCCATGTAAGACAGTCAGGATAGGTTCAATCAAGCTGCGGAATCATGATGGATCCACCAGAATTTTGCGGGATGTACGGTACGTGCCAAAGTTGAAGAAGAATCTCATCTCATTGGGGGCTTTAGAATCTAAAGGCCTAGTTGTGACGATGCGAGATGGAATTCTTAAAGCAACTTCAGGAGCACTGGTGATGTTGAAAGGCGTGATGAAGAACAATTTGTATTACTATCAAGGTAGTACAGTGGTGGGGACAGTAGCGGCAGCAACTTCTAGCTCTAAGAAGGATGCTGAGGCAACGAAGTTGTGGCATATGAGGTTGGGACATGCTGGAGAGAAATCCTTGCAAATTCTTACCAAGCAAGGATTGTTGAAAGGTACGAAGGCTTGCAAACTTGAATTTTGTGAGCATTGTGTTCTGGGAAAGCAACGAAGAGTGAAGTTTGGCACTGCAATTCACAATACCAAGGGTATTCTGGATTATGTGCATTCAGATGTGTGGGGACCTGCCAAGACTCCGTCAATCGGAGGTAGGCATTATTTTGTCACTTTTGTGGATGATTTTTCCAGGAGAGTTTGGGTGTTTACTATGAAGAACAAAAATGATGTGCTTGAAATTTTCCTTAAGTGGAAAGCTGAAGTTGAAAACCAGACAGGAAGGAAGATTAAGGTTCTCCGAACAGACAATGGAGGAGAATACAAGAGTGATCCGTTCCTGAAGGTATGTCAAGATTGTGGCATAGTTCGGCACTTCACTGTTAGAAAAACACCACAGCAGAATGGGGTGTCGGAGCGTATGAACAAGATACTTGTGGAGAAAGTTCGTTGTATGTTGTCTAATGCTGAGTTAGGCAGAGAGTTTTGGGCTGAGGCTGTGACATACGCTCAACATCTCGTCAATCGTTTGCCATCATCTGCTATAGATGGCAAAACCCCGTTAGAGGTATGGTCTGGAAAACCTGCAACTGATTATGATTCTTTGCATGTTTTTGGTTCTATTGCATATTATCATGTGATTGAATCAAAGTTGGATCCACGGGCAAAGAAGGCTCTTTTTATGGGCTTTAGTCCTGGAGTGAAGGGATACCGTTTGTGGTGTCTAGAGGCAAAGAAGACGATTATCAGCAGGGATGTTACCTTTGATGAATCTGCCATGTTAAAGAAGGTAAATCCAGAAGGAGCTGATAGTACTCCACAACAGGTGGAGTGTGTTCGGAAGCAGGTGGAGTTTGAGCCGACAGTGGTGATCCCAACACGAAATACCACAAGTGACTCTCCTATGGCAGAAGAAGAGTCAGATGAGGAAGAGGTTCCTACCCAAGAATCTCAACAACAATCAGCGCCAATTGCAGTTAGAAGACAAAGACGAGATATTCAGAAGCCTGCTCGTTTCATGGATATGGTTGCCTATGCACTTCCAGTTGTTGATGACATTCCATCCACTTACCCAAAAGCCATTCTGAGTTCAGAAAGTGGTAATTGGGCGGGTGCGATGGAAGAGGAGATGCAGTCTTTGAAGAAGAACAAGACGTGGAAGTTGGCACAATTACCAAAAGGTAAGAAGGCAATTGGGTGCAAATGGGTATTTGCAAAGAAAGAAGAATTTTCTAATAAAGAAGATGTTTGCTACAAGGCAAGGTGGTTACAAGGGCCAAGTTTGAATATTGTTTAGACTTGGTTAATATTTTGCACATTTGAAGTTGGCGCCCGGAGGCGCAAATTTGAAGCACTGTAAAGTTTGTTTTTTGTTATGTTGTGAGAAGATTTGTTTTAGGTGGGACTTGAAATTAAGCCAAGGTGGAGATTTGTTGATTTTGGCTTAATCCCAAGTCCCACATCGGTGGGTTCATTGTTTGGGAAGGAGGTTTGAGGGTTATATATTAACATCCCCTCCTTCACTGTTATATATCCCAAATTTGTAATATCTTCTCTCATAATAATAAAAGGGAGTTGTTTTTGCTGTGCTCGGAGATTAGGCTAAAAGGCCGAACTCCGTTAACAATTTTCGGGTGTGTTTTTTTCTTCTTTATCTCTTTTATTATTCCGCTTTATTTATTCAATATTATTTGTCGGGTAGCTGTTAGGGTTTTGTTTTAGTGGGAAAATTACCCGTTTTTCCCAACAGATGCGGCCAGGTCCAAGTGAAACAATGGATAACAACAATGTCCTCAGTTCATTACTTTTTAAATAACGATAGCCTAATTCTAAAGGGCACACAACTTCCTTAAAATTTCCTTTTTCATTCAATCCTTTCAATTGCTTCAAGGCATCCTTCCATGTTGAGAGGTCCTTTGTTCTTAAAGCCTTTGCCACAACAACTATAAAAAGGGGCAAACCATTGCAACACTTAGGCACATTTTCTACAATGAAATTTATTTCATCCAACGCAGAACCATAATTGTTTGTGGTAATCAATTTGATATCTTGACCCGCAATCTTCTCAAACAACTCCCAGCTATCCTCATCAGATAAAAGCTCAAGTCTGAAAATTTTTTGAGTACCCATTTGACGTTTAAGCACATTAAGTCGTTCAGATGTCAACAATAACTTGCATCCTTTATGGTCATCACCAAAAGGAATCCCCAGTTCCGCCAAATCAGCTTTCTCCCAAATATCATCCAAAATAACAAGAATATTCTTCTCCTTTCTTATCCTTCGACGCAATTTTTCCGCTCTCTCTTCTTTAGTCTCCTCATCAAATTTCAGAGCCAAGGCATTAGCAATTTGGCCTTGAATATTTTCCACATTTGGAGAATCGGTCACCTCAGCCATAGCTACAACATCAAAAGAACCATCTTTCTTGACTTCTTGAGCTAACTCTTTCGCTAGTGTTGTTTTTCCCACGCCATCAATCCCATACAACCCAATCTTGTAGATGTTAGGATCTTTCAACACTTGTTGAATTTCTTTTAATATTGGTGGTTTAGAAATTGTATCAAAAAATCCTTCTGCTAGGACTTGATCAATCTCATGCATCATCTTCTGCAATTTCTTGCTATGCTGGTGCCTAAACTGTATATTGGGAATGTTCATCGGATAATTTGCTTGGATACCATTGAAAATAAGAGTATTTGCCTCAACAATTGTTGCATCCATTTTCTTCAACCAAATCTGGACATTATTTAAAATTTTTTCTCCATTTCTTTTAGCCTTTTTAACCATTTCTTGCACACAACTTTTTCTGAATTCCAGGATTTCAACCTCCTTTATGAGCTTTGCATGGTTACTTCTGTAGGAGGTTATGTATCCTAATTGACGTCTAACATGTTCAGTCGTGGATTCACCAATTTTAGAATCCATTGCCACCACTTCCTTCTTCACTTTCTACTTTAAATCAATAACAGAAACATGGAATATATCAATAAACAGCGAATCACCTTAACTCTACTAATGGGTTTATTCAATATCACATAACTCTACTAGTCCTT
Source organism: Phaseolus vulgaris (assembly GCF_000499845.2). NCBI lineage: Eukaryota > Viridiplantae > Streptophyta > Magnoliopsida > Fabales > Fabaceae > Phaseolus > Phaseolus vulgaris. The sequence continues at coordinate 9,131,599 of NC_023755.2, read as the reverse complement.
TTATGAAAAGAAAAAAATAACATAACTCTATTAGTCAAGATTGGATGTTTAGTAGAGATTGAATGCTTATTGAAAGTCTATAAAGATATTTAGTGCCATTTATGTGACCCTTTATATTTCTAATTGTCAGAGCACTCTTATTACTTGAGTTATTATTTTTGTCTTTAGAATATCATTGAATAGGTAAGAAAAGAAAAAAAAAATAAAAAATAGAGACGGATTCCACCCTAAATTACCTTCCTCTTGTTATAAATTTTACAGCATAATTTTGTAGAAATTAAGTTCCTTGACTATTAGATACCAATATCACCTTCAGATACCACCAACAAGGTGGTGACAGAGTTGTAGATCCTTGCAAAAATAAAAAATCAAAGTGAAGAATAATGGTAATAAATAACACTCCATTCAGCAGCATTTGGTTATAGCTCCATGTCAAAGAACTATAGACCAGAAAACTTGAAGACGAAGGTGATGTTACTCAAGATGTCACATTTGATACGAAAGCTTATTGAAATTGGCAAGAAGAAAAGGTTGAGGAGAAAACAATTTAACTATTTTGCAGCATAATTCAACACCTAAAAAATAAGGAATTAGCATCAAATACATTAAGTTTTTCACCATCATCAGGCCCTCTTAGCTCAAGTTCCTCATTTCCATACTTAACTCCTCAAAAAGTAAGACTTTTGAGTGATATTTATATAAGGTGCAACTATTGTGTTGTGGAACCAGAAAACTTCAAAAGAGACAAGAGAAAAAGCTTGGGGGAATTAGGTACCAAGAAATTGATGTAATTGAAAAGTAAAAATAAATGGAAGTTGATTGAGAAGCCAAATGACAGATAAATAATTGGTGTGAAATGGGTGTACAAGTAAAGCATAACCTGAATGAGTCAATCTAAAAGAATAAAGCAACACTTGTTGCAAAGGGCTATTCAGAACAGTCCAATGATTTTAAAGAGACTTTTATGATCATCAAACTCTATGGTCAACTCAGACGAGTTTACGAGTGTATTCACTTTATCTGAGTTGACTCACATGCAAACCTATTTTTGGGTAGACTCAAATTAGACTCAGAGCAGACTCAATGAACTTGGATTAGACTCGCAAGTCCAAGTCATATGAATGAGTCACGTCATTTGGCAATGTGTTGCATTTGAAAATACCAAGGACCATTTTGATCTTTGACTCTCACATTCACGGTCTTTCTCACATTCGCAATCTCCTTCTTTGTGTCACGTGTCTTCTCCCACAACTGCATTGCTCGTCTACTTAGGCCATTGTGTCTTGCCAAGCCACACTGTTGTGTCTTCTTAGACCACGACACATCTTTTTTGCCCGTGTCCTTTTCGTTGGTGTCTCTTATTTTTACAATGGTAAGTTCTTTCTCTTGTTACAAGATTCGTTTTTTTATATAGTTTAATGGTTCTGTCTTGTTTTGTCCCTTTTTGCTAGAGTTGTTTTTCTATTCACTCTAGTGTTTAGTTTAGTTTTATTTTACTTTTTTCTTTCTTTCTATGTCACGGTAAGTTTCTAGAAATTTTAAAATGTCCAGAAATAGAACTAGTTCAAATTATTCTTATGCTAATGTTGGTACATACTCACTTCCAAGACCTAGAAGTGAAAATATTGCAAGAAATAAGGCAGATGTTGAATGGAAACCTAAACTAGATGTTTTGGGCAATGGGAAAAAACTTTAACATAATTATTTCTCAAAGACATTTAATGGAAGAATTTTCATATTCAAGCATTATATTGTCAGTACTAGATATGATTTTGAACCTTGTGCCTCAATGCTAGAAGAAGTTAAATTGTAATGGTGAAAGTTTTGGCAGAGACTGAGTTAAAATTCTTGAAGACACTTTTCTATTTAGTTATTTAATTTTTATGGCCTTTAGAACTTATATTTGTAATTGTATGGACTTATCTACTTGGTGTGGTTGGCACTTACATAGTAGTCATATGCACTATTGAACTTAATTATTTTAGAATTATGGAATTATTGTCAACTATTTTGATTAACTAAGCTGTTGAATGTTGAAATAGTAGGTCATTATATCTATTTTTCCCATGATGTAGACTCTTTATGAGTCTACTTGAACTCTTGAGTCTAATAACCTTGCTTTTGTTCTTATGGAACATCTAGACACACCATTAGAGCTTTAATTTTCCTTGCAACTGAAAGTGGATGTGAAGTCAATGTTTTTGAATGGTGAACTGAAAGAAAAGGTCTATGTTGAGCAACATCAAGGCTTTGTGATTGAAGAACAAGAAGGGAAGGTGTATAAACTAAAGAAAGCTCTTTTATGGGTTGAAACAAGTTCCAAGAGCATGGTAGAACAACATTGGAAACTATTTATGGAGAAAAGCTTTAAGAAGAGCATGAATAAGCCTGCCTTGAATGTCAAAGAACAAGACTGGTATTTTAATTGTTGCATTGTATTTTAACAAGTTTGGGTGAAATCCAACAAACATGCCACTAGCTGTGAATAAAAAACCTAAGAAAGAAGATGGAGGAAGGAAAGTTGATGCTAACAACTATAGAGGTGTTAGGGCTATGAAATTTTCAGAATGAATATTGTTATGCTGCCCAATTTTGACCATACAACTTGTTCTTGAGCTCTCTCTAGGGTAGTATTATTTGTAGCTAATCCTAGACTCCTTCCTAATCAGTTGACCTCACCTCTTACTTTGCTTATTACCCTTTCTCCACTTCAATCACTGAATATTATCATTGTCATTCATTTCTTCTGCACACATAATCTTCCATGCTTTATCCAAAGATGAAAAATACAAATATGCAAGAAGAAAGACCCTATCAAATGGGACTCTGAATTATGTTCATGTAGATCTTTGGGGATTGTCTGTTACTCCCTCACATTCTGGAGCAAAGGTAGCTACGTGTCTCTCTCAAAAGGCCAAAGACGAAGCATTTGAGAACTTTAAAAGTTGGAAGCATTTGGTGGAGAACCAAACCAATATAAAGAAGAGGTTTAAAATGGAATATGGCCTTCAATTCTATTTAGAACTGTAACGACTTTTGTAAGAAGAATGGTATGGCGAGGCGTCAAGTGGTGATTAGGACTCCTAAACAGAATAGCCTAATACAAAGACCACTATGTAAAGAGTGAGATATATGCTATTGAGTATTGAAGTTCTAAAGGTTTTTTGGTTGAAAAAACTATCATTGCTACCTATTAGATCAACAAATGTCCCTTATCTAATATGAAGACATGTGAGGAAACTTGATTAGGTCATTCGCCTAACCGTGAGAATCTGAGAATTTTTTGTTGTGTTGTCTATTTAAACAAGAAAAAGTAGATGATTCATATGTTTTTGATGATAACAAAAAATCACTATTGTCTTATTTGTGTTCACATGATTATTTCATATGAATATACTAACACGTTTTTTTTGCAACTGAAGGATCTTATAGATAATAAGTATCTATAGAAAGTCTCAAACGAAACGGTCTAATAGACCTTATAGTATGTTAATCTGAATTAAAAATAACTAAGTCGTAACATCAAGTTTTCATAGATAAACATTAACAATTCAAAATGTTTTTCAAAGGACTATAAAATTTGGAATTAAAGATGGATTATGATTAATAGTCTAACAGATTCTTAATAAGGAAACAAGCATAGTTATGCAATTCTGTTTTGATTACAATTAACTATCATATATTAAGTCTATTAATAAAGAAAACGAAAAAAAAATATTACTGTTAGAAAACATAATTACTTCCTTCATGAATACAAAACAGAAGTCATCTAATTTCAATGTTTTATTTATTATATGTTATATAAATTGGCATGCCAGTGGTGAGGTATGTGTCTATTTATTTTATTACTGCTAAAAAAATATTTTGTGACAGTTTTTCAAGAAATTATTTTTTAAAAATTATGTTCTAGCAAAGGAATGTTTTATATTTTAAATTATTCTTAAAAACATTATTCCACAGTAAGAAAATTATTAGGAAATATTGTAGAATAATCCATTCAGAATAATTAAAAATGGATTTTTTATTATGTAATTTGGTACCCTAAATCCTTATAATCGATTGCATATTATATATTCAGGGTATTACTTGAAAATCTATTTTTTTATTATAATGTTTGGAAAAATTATGTGTTTCAGAAAATTAATCATTTTTATCATTATGAATTAATCGAGAAGTGTAACAATAAAAATTGTCCTAATAACATCTCAATAATTGGGAGTTTCTTCCAACATCCAATACATTTCTCCCTCCATCGAAAAGATGAATTGATGGACCCAAATTATTTTTTAAAAAATTCTCAAAATAATTTAGAAAATATTGTTCCGAATATATTAAAATATATTTTCAATATATTAAAAAAGAATGCATAAAAATTGTGGAAAAAAAAATATGATAATGGACTAACCTTAAGACTTCAAATTCTTTGTTGATTGTCTCCTATGTAACTACTATATCTGTCACATGTAAAGAATATTTTTTAGTAATCCTAATAGAAGTACTCAATTAATTATTTTATCAACAAATAAATATTTAATTAGTTGTTGTCCTAATAATTTATATTTGAATTTTCATATTTTTATTAACATGTGCACAAATAAATATTATATACTTCTATATCTTTTAAGAAAATAAAATGAATAATTCCAATTCATAAAAATTAGTGGACAATTTATAATATCTTTTATTATTGAAATATGTGAATAATTTTTAATTTTTAATGTATGGTTGAAATATGTAAAATTACTTTTAATATTTAAATAATTTATTTTCATTTTTTAAAATTTTAAAATATAATTAAAAAAATAAAAGTATAAAATATATACAACTACGAACTTTAAAAAATCTATTTGTAGAAGGAAATTCCTTTATATATTAAACAAATAAATGATTTGGATACCTTCTCCTACATATAAAAACCACTTTATTATTTCACATCCATTTAAAACATAATTTCCTGTTTTATTAGAAAAGAAATTGTATTCATTTCCATTATCACGCCTTTTTAAATTACATTCACTTTAATTTTAGCTTTGCAATAGATATTTATTTTGTTATATTATTATCAATCAAACACTTAATTTTCGCTTCATTTACTTTTACATTGGTATAAAATAATATAATAATAAATTATATTGCATAATTATTTACTTATTTTGCATTAAAGCAACATTTCCACACAAAAAATGACGTTTTATATATTTATAGTAAAAATTATAATTGGGTATAATTTTTTTCCGGTGTTAATATAAAATAACTAGGTCATTCAATTTTTAGCTTTTAAAAAATCTTCCATTTTTTTAAATGTAATTTTTTATTTTTCTATTTTATGTGAATTTTTATTAATATATTATTTTTAAATATTATAAGGGATGTGAGTATAATTGAATTAAAAGTACAAGGAAATTGTTTTATTTTAAATAAAATATCGTCTTTCTTCTAATTTTGTCATTTTACAAGCTATATTTTGTTTTATTCCCTTAAAATTGCAAGAAAAACTACCCAACCTCATTATATTCAAAATTAATGTGTAACAAAAAATACACAACTAATGTATAACAATGCAGAGACAATTGCTGGACACCATAAAACTCTGTGTTCCATAGAATTTATTTTTGCAGTGATGTTTGAAATAATGTTATCATGCTACCATTTTCACATTAATTTCTTTTAAAATTAATATGATAAAGCATTTAAGTTTTCCTTTGGATTAAAATCATACATGTAGTTAGTGTATTACCAAAGCATCAATAAGTATTATCAGCAACAAAATGAGGAGCAAATAGATCATCCAATAAGATAAAAATACTCCTGTCATTTAGAAGATCACTATAATTTTTAGAAGAAAGAAGATGAAAGATAAGGGCTTAGAAATTATTTGATGTATTGATTGAACCTGAACAGATGATGAACACAGGCAACAGCAGTTAAGAATCCTTCTCTCTTCTCTTCTGCTAAAGCATCATCAATCATGGAAATGCAAATTATTTTGAAAATGCATATTTTATCATTAGGAGTTGAATCAATAATGGAGGTGACTAAAACAAACAAAGAGAAGATGCCAAGAAGAGGGTTTAAGAATTGATGCTATGCCATTCTTGCTCTGCACGAAACCTTCTCTCTCTTTTTTTTCTACTTTTTCTATCAGTAGTAGCATAATACAATAGAGAAACTAACCTTTTAATATGTTTTTACATCTATAGTTTCTTGATGAATCGCTAATATATTCTATAAAATAAAAAACATTTGATTTAAAATTAATTTTTATAAGAGCTAGAAATTAAGATTTAGTTTAGAATCAACTCACATCCTAAAAAATTTGTGGAAAAATAAAGAAATCTTTTGTATATAACACTTGTTTCGAAAAGAGCTACAATCCTTTAAAGGCAAATCACATAAAATGTTATTTTCATTCAAATATTTCGTGAAACTTTACAAAACTAATGAAAATTCGAAAAAAAAAAACTCATTTGATAAGAATGTAGAAAAAGTCTTACAAATAGGAAAAAATCTAATTGTGTTTAAAAATAAATTTCAGGTCTTCCAATCACTAAATTGGAAGCCTTTCAGACATTCACATACCAGATTAATTATTTATTCTTAATACAAAATTACTTATCTAGAATGAAGGTCTCAGAAGGCATAAGTGACTTAATTTAGGGATGCTCGTTCATGTCACAGCTATATGCATTCAGGTATCCCTTAAACTATGATCTATTTTTTTTTTAGTATTTCTTTTGTATTTTATTTAATTAAATTAAAACTTCAATACGTATTATCATTGTTTTTATTACTTTCAGATTATTGGATATATAAAATTATATAATACCTGAATGAATCTTTTGGTTTCATGAACCCTAATTTATTTGTGGGTAAACCATTAAACAGAGAATTCAGATACTTACGTGTATTTCTAAGTAGAGAATTCTTAAGTCAGTTGAAATTCTTGATCCCCTGCATTTATTATTAGACTTTGAAGTCTATGTTGAGTGCATAAAGAGAAAATGAACAAACATAAGGAAATTAGTGGCCAAAGAGCTAATAACATCTTAAAACTGTTACACACATACTTTTGGTCTATTTTCCCTATGGCTTATTGGAATAGACAACAATATTTCATTATGTTGATAGATATATTGTTGTTTATATTTGATACATGAGAAGTCTCATTGTCTAAACGTTTTTAAGACTTTCAGGCTGTGAACTTCAACTTGGCAAAAAAAGTAAGGTTGTCAAATCTTACAATGGTGGTAATTATTATGGTAGATGTGATGAATTAGGAGGACAACGTTCAAAACCTTTTGTGTTTTTCTCATTATTTTTATTTTTTATTAAGGACTACAAGTGAATTTCTTTTTTACTGAAATTAATTAAAAAAATATATTTTCAGGAATAAAAAACACATTTAAGTTTAATATATAGAAGAAGAGTATGACTAAAACTAGAGTCAACCTTAGCCAATTGACTTATACTATCATATTGTTATAGGAAGCCATATTGTTGATTCAACTCCTTGTTACATTCTACTCACGTACATGCGGTCCATTGTATATATTGTCATTTCAAGTTCAATTTTGATGCATAACCTCCATAAGTTGTCATAATTGGAGTTTGTTCCCTCTATTAAGACCTTCACTCATGCCCTAAAATTCTATAGGAGTTTTCATATATCTATGATGTTTTATTTCTGAACAACCTTAGAAGTTGGTAGATTAGAAACATAGTATTGTTTTCCATGTTTCCAGGGCATGACTCCATTTGAGTTGGTGTATGGTAGAATAAACCGCGGCAGTAATACACTTCATTCTCGGAGAAATGAAGGTAGAGGTGGTGACTCAAAAATTACAAGACAGAGATGAAGGTTTTCCTGCAATTGAAATACAATTTAGCAAAGGCACAAGAACAGATGCAAAGATATCCTGGTAAAGGGAGAAGGGTGCAGAATTTTAAGTTTGGGGATTGGGTTTTCCTTAAATTACAACCACACAGATAACAATCAGCGATTAGTCCATAGCTTGGCCAGAGGTTCTGTGACCCTCTTCAGGTGCTGGAAAAGTAAGGTGATGTGGCCTATGACCTACAGATGACTCCATCATCTACGGTTTGCTCAGTCTTTTTGTCACGGTTGAGGCTATTGGGGAGTACACTGCATAAGAAAATTTGCCGGCTGGAACATGATGATATTTTAGAATCAAAGAAGGTTTTAGCAACTCAGCATAGTTATGCAGAATGGCTGCAAATTACTTAGGTTTTGGTGTGGTGGAAAGGACTACCAATGAAGAGTGCTGCTACCTGTGAGGGTGAAGCCAATTTCCTCTCCTCTGGACAAGGCTGTTCTTTCTCAGGTAGGAAGTGGTAGAATACTGGACAAGGATGTGGGCTAGGATTCTACAGGGCCCAAGGGTTGGAAGGTGTAATGAATAGCAGTCAAGGATGTTAGGAGAGTCAGAAAGGGATACAGGGAGAGGATGGAATAAAGATATTTTGTTTCTTATTGGAGAGAGAAAACACTCTTTTCTCTTGGGAGCTTATGCTCTGGAAAGAGCTTAAGTTCTATTTTCTGATTTCCAATACAGTATTTCTGCACTGATGACTCTTAATTCAAATAAAACCAAACCCAACATCTCCAAAAAAGATAGTAAGGAAAAATCTATATGATCCATTAAAGCAATTTTAGTATAAAAATAAAACAAATAGTTTAGGTGCAAACCTGGAAATCCAAATCAACACACACATTGAAGAAGCAAATCATGTCTTCCATATTGGTGTTAATTTCAGTGACAACTTCTATATGAACTCCAGAAGAGGATTGCATTGAGCATTTTTTTTAAGCGCAGTGACCCATACAGCATCCTAGAACACAGAGAAAAGTCAGGGCCTTAGACAAGAATCTAAGTGGCAAGATAAATAACCAGTCTACTAGTTCTAGCTCTAAGAAAATAATTGTCCCACCTACTCCTAGTCTTCCAAGCAGTACTCAATCCACAGGAACAATACCAATAAATTCTGCATCAACTTTTCCAAACCTCTTCCTCCATTAAAAATAATAATAATAATAACAAGCCACCACAAATTTGGTTTAAAAGAAAAGAATTGTATGTTCCTGTATAGAATCAAAGCATGTAAGATAAGCAGCAATGGAATAGAATAAATGGTCAAGTTCACTATATAAGGTTATCTTCTTTCGGAACTCTGTGTAGAAGCAGCTGGATGGAGCTAAGTATTTATTGCATCCTATCCTTGAATGAAGATTTAGTATATATAGTCTGTGTGTGAGTCTATGTTTTGTATGAGTCTGTTTCTCCTCTTAGCAAGTTAATTGATCCATTAAAGTACCAAAGAAAGCTTTTTAAATTTGGTTAGAACTCAAGTGGTTCTAAGAAGGTATTTTTAATTTTTTAAGACTACTTTTTTAATAGATTGAAAATTCCCATGTTTTCAAAAAGTATGTTTCACATACTTTATCCTTTTGAAACCTTATGTTTGGAATACCAAACACAAAATCTTTAGAAATCAATTTATTTAAATAATGCATGTGAATATGAGTTATTTTCCTATGCCACAACCAGGATTCAGCTTTTTTGGACAATAAGCACTCAAGGTTAGATGCAGTATGTATAGACAAAGGAATATCAGAGGTTAAATATTATTAATTTAACAATATCAGTGAGTTCAGTGGCTCTACAAGCAAGGAAAATACCAGAGTCCAAGACTCCTCCCATAGAGAAGAATACTCTCCTAACAGATTTCTAACAATAATCCATCCTAATTCTCCCCATTTTCTTCTCTCCCCAAATACTGACTCCTCATTACACATCCCTCATGCCACCTCACCCCTTCACTAACTAACTCTCATTCTCTCCACTCCTAGGCCCAACTCTCTTTCTCAATCCCTCCACTACTGGGCCCTTCTCTCTTTCTCTTTCTCTCCACAACAGGGCTATCATTTTCATTCTTTCCACTACTGGGCCCACTCTCTTTCTCTCACTATAGATCTGCCATATTCTGGGTCTTTCAGTATGTTAGGCCCATAAGCATCTTGTGATGCCTAGGAGTCCTATCAGTATGGCTATTGTCCAACATATATACATTGTTTACCCTTTTACCAACCAATAGAATTTTTCTAGATTCAGCTTCACATATCAGGCACATGTTTGGCTCAAAAATGATTTTATAGCCCTTGTCACATAGCTGACTAATACTTAGCAAGCTATGTTTAAGTCTTTATAACATTTTTTATGATAATTGAGGCATGATCTCCTATGTCTCCTCTGCCAAGTATTCTTCCTTTATTGTTGTCACCTTAGATGATATATCCCTTATATTTCAGTATCAAATTTGCAAACTTTGAAGTATCACATGTCATATGCTTTGAACAACCACTATCAAGATACCATAGTTGCTTCTTGTGTCAGATGCACCTGCTAAACAAGTTTAAGTAGCAGGATGTGGTCCCCTTATTAATTGGGTCCAGTATTGTTATTCCTTTCATTGGCACTTTTAGGCACCCATCTAACTAAGCCATTTGGTATATCATGTTTTCTAACCCTGCAGCTTCTAATAGTGTGACCTCTTTTCATACAATAGAAATAGGAAATGAAAGGTGAAGTATGCATTTTGTTGAGATTAAAAAAAAAACTTTTAAACTGTTTTACTTTTCCTTGAAAACTAGGCTTGTATCCTAAGCCAACTTTGTTAAAATCATAATTCTGTGAACCAAGTAAAGCATTCAAATTTGCTCTGCCCATTTGAATATTTAGCTAAGGTTTATGTAAGATGATGAATTTGACCTTGCAAAACTTCACAATTTTCACAACTTTTGGTTGGTTCACTAGCTTCAGCATAATTACAAGAGTTTTTTTAAAAGATTTCTAAATTTTCAAAATCAGTTTTAGCACTTTTTAACTCTTCTTCTAAAGTGTTGAGTCTACTTTCCAGCCTATTGTTTGAAAGAGTCAACCTATTAGCTTCCTCATGAGTTTCTTTGAAAACATCTAACAATTGACTATAGTTCTCACAACTCACAGAATAATTGGAACCTACACTACTAGTTGCAGATTCATATCCAGCATTTAAACATAGTCGCTTCTTCTTACTTTGAGGTAGAGTTGGACGAGGAAGACTTGGTGTTAATGTATTGCATTCAAAACAAGATCAGAGTGAATTGGATCTATGTTATGAAGGACCACATGCTGAAGTGGAGAAACTGATAGATTATCAGTTTCCTTATGTTGTCCTTGTCTCCAAGTTCTTACACTACTTTGAATTGAAGTAAACCTTGAGGGGTAGAAATCAGAGGTTTCAGACCTAGTAATGACATTAACAATGTCACTCTGCACAATGGGGTTTGCCAAGTTTAACGATCGCTAGGTAAGCAGAGATGATAAAGGAGGCCCTTCTGTTCCAAAGGACACCAATGCAGTTGAAGCTGGACCAAGCAATGCTGGAGAGGCTGAGACCACTGAGGATGTGATGCATGCACTTATACCATATGTTCCACCTATTGATCGTGACATGCCTCTTTCCCAATTTGAAAGGTTGCTGCTAAAATGAATTACCATGGCCAATGAACAGAGGTAGCACTATGAGTTTTGTGCAACTAGGTTCCAGCATCTTGATGATCAGATTGGAGTGGTTTAGGATCAAATCATTGAGCTTCAGTTTGGAAGGGATACTTAGGACATGCATTATCATTTTTTTATCCTTGTTTTAGTTTGATTTGTATTATTTTGAAAAACATTACTTGCATTATCTTTTTTGTTTCTATTTCACCCTATTTGATGTATGTAGTCAATGGGGAAGAAATAGTTGACTTGTAGGACCGGTTTGACTAGTTTGATGTTTTTATTTGTTTTAGTTGGTTTGTTGACTTTAATTGTGCTATTTCACTATTGCTTATAGTTTGTACTTTAGTACTTGTGTTTGCCTACCTTGCCACTCAGTTTTCTTGGAGCAATTCTTTGGATCATAGATTCTTCGCTAATGAAGGTATCCTAAATCTTTGAACCTTGTTGATTTTGCAGTGATTCAGGTGTGATTGTTCCTAGTCTTTCATTTGTTTTTTGTAGTGTTAGACTGTTATTGAATAGGGTTTTCAATTGCAATAGGGTAACTGCGAGTTACTTGTTGAGTAGAATACTCTTGTACAGTTCAAGAGTGGTTTTCTTGGAGTTTTTGTGTGTTGTAAAAGACTTGATTTAGTGGAATCTTAGCTGGTGTAGCTGAGAAACTAGATGTAGCTCTTATGGAAGAGTGAACTAGTATAAAACCTGAACATGTGATCTTTCTCTACCCTCCTCTTTAATTTCTGCACTGAGTTCTTTAAGTTTTCTTGATTGGAACAAGTTTTAACAGATTAATCTCATTATCAGAAATAGTTTAATTGTTTGATTTTGCTGCATTCAGAGTTGTAATTGGTTTTTTAATGTGCTGTTTTGTAACCTGAAATATTTTAATCAAATAATTTTCTCAAGAATTTCAATCCAAGCTCAAATTTTTAAGAGAATATTGATTGTTCAATTCACCCCCCTCTTGAACTTAGCTTACATTATTTACACTTTGGAGTGTAAGGGTGGAAGTAGAAAAGAAAAGACCTTGATTCCAATGTAGTATTGGCATTTCTCATCTAGTTGTCACTGGATTATTATATTGTCCGCAGCTTCACTTGAATGAATCCCATTCCAGAGAATTAGAAGTATAGCCTAATTGGCTATCTATAAAAGTTGTACCTGCAAATAGTTATCACATCACAGTAGTTAGTTGCTGGCAAAACTTGTAACCACAGAAGACCATGGCATAAATGAAGCTTCGATTAAAACAGTTGTTTTGTCAGTTCAAGAAAAAGTGGAATGCGTAATATTAGATGCAATTTCTAGAATTGTCCATATGCATATTCAACTACCTAAGAACTGACTGAATACTCTAAAAGTTATTTTACTTATAAAAAGTATATAGCATGGCAAACCAGTGTCCTCGTCTTGTTATGAGTGGAGGGTTACAGTTACACATCTTAGGAAAACAACAAAGTTTTGTCTAAACAGAAAAAGCATTCTTAGTAAGTACAGACATACATACATGCATGCATATATAAATGAATTATTGGAGAGGCCAGAACAAAGATCAAAGAAAAAATTTATGGGTAAAATTATACGACTTTGATTAGGCTGCATACTTTGGTTATATATGTAATCAAATTTCTAGTATATGTAATCAAATCAATAAACAATAATATACACAAAACTCAAATAATTCTTGACAAATTATAAACAATTAAACATGTATAGTCTCCCCACTACTCATTTGAAACATGCCCTGAGTATCACCAGTACTCCAATCCAACAACAATTAAATCCTTCAATTTTAACCATTCCAAACACATTTCAGAAGTGTGTTCCTGGATTATCTCACAAAATCCTAAACCCTAAACAATATTTTATGATAAAATAAAAACCAGTCAGAATCACTGATAATATATTCCCTAACCAAACACATTTTAAACTTTGACCAACTCTAACACTTACTTGGTTAGTGCTAATCCGTACAGCAGTTGAGGTCTGAGGCAATGGTGACCCAGAATGCTTAAATGGCATTAAGTAGTGTGTGGAGTATGCTAATGATCTTTAACTTAGACGTCATTACATCAGGTGCATCCAAGAACCTTTTGTTGAAAAAGAAGCCTGCTTGCTTACACAATGATAACATTGCAACAACAGAGAAGTTATGTTCGTAAAAGAAAGAAAAGAAGACTGTCAGTCAGCACCCACAATGATACAACAACTGCATTTCCCTATCCATAGTCAGTATTATGGCTTTCATTTCTTCAATATTACCATGTGATTGATCCCCTGCAAGAAACAGATGAACCTCATCTTTCATTGTAATCCAACTACAACCTGGACTTTTTTTTATTCCTTTAAAATTTTTGGTCTTTCTTACTAAGTCACTGTCAATCTTCTCACCAGAAGCAGAATACATGTTAGATAGTACCACATAAGGAGTTGCATTTTTAGGCTCCAGCTCAGTAATGTTTTGAGCTGCAAGCTTAGCAAGGTCAAGACGAAAGTAGGTATTGCTTGCACCAAGAATAGCCCCCCAAACCCCAGAATGGGGCTTAAATGGCATTGAACTTATTAGATCAACAGCTTCATCAAGCAAACCTGCACGGCCAAGGAGATCGACAATGCAAGCATAGTGATCAGCTTCTGGCTCAATTCCAAAACGTGATTTCATGGAGTTAAATAAGTTCCATCCCTCTTCAACTAATCCTGCATGAGTACAGGCTGAAAGGACAGCAAGGAAAGTAACATGGTTCGCTTCATGGCCTTCACTCTGCATTTTTTTATAGATACAGAGAGCCTCTTTGCCAAAACCATTTTGTCCAAACCCATTGATGATTGAGTTATAAGAGATGACATTTGGTTCAATTACATCTAAGAAAATCCTGTGGGCATCAATCACATTCCCACACTTGGAGTAAAATGATATAAGAGAGTTTTGTACAGACAAATTATACTCTAGGTTCATTTTCAGAATACAGGTATGAATCTGTAGCCCTTCATTTAGCGCCACCAAAGCAGCAGAAGCTGCGAGAACACTACTAATAGTTAAAGGATTTGGCCTACATTCCCAAATCATCCGAGCATACCAATGCAAAGCTTCCTCATACTCCCTATTATTTACAAACCCCGATATAATAGTCGTCCAAACAAAATCATCCTTCACTGGCAACATATTAAAAAGCTCTATGGCATTTACAATTCTTCCACTCTTAGTAAACCCTGTGATCATTGCTGTCCAAGAGATCAAGTTTTTCTCTGGCATACGCTCAAAAACCCTATACGCAGCTTCCACTTCATTGTTATGAACATATCCAGAAATTAAAGAATTCCAAGTAACTATATCTTTGTCGCTCACCATACAAAATACTTTGTCTGCCATGTCTGTGCAACCAAACATGCAATACATAGTAATCACGGAATTACTCAAAACACTTTCCAATTCAAATCCCAAGCGTGAAACCAACCCATGTATTTGCATGCCCTCTGGCATCCTACAATAATTTCCGCAAGCTTTAAACATGATAGTCACTGTGGTAGAATTAACATCAACCAAACCTTCCCTCCTCATATCTGTAAACAAGGAAAAACCTTCTTGAAAGAAACCTTTCCCCATGTACCCATCTATCATTGCACTCCAAGAAACCACGTTTTTCTCAGGCATCCTGTCAAACAGCTCCCTAGCAGCAGCAACCCTCCCATCCCTGCACAAACCATCAACCATGGCAGTCCAAGAAACCACATCCCTCTCAACCATGTTCTCAAAAACCTGCAACGCCTCATTCACTTCACCTACCTTCAAATATCCATTTATCAACGCATTTGAACAAGCAGGGTCCCGGAACTCGGGTGGAGCCTCACGGTACAGTTCTTCAGCCATGTGGAACTTCCGTGCCTTTACAAAACCCGTGATCATGGCAGCATACGAGACCAAGTTGCGTTCAGAAAAAACTGAAAACAGCTCATAAGCTTTGGCCACGTTGCAACCATTGCGGATATAAGCGGAGATCATAGCGTTATACGAAACCGTAGTTCTATAAGGCATTTGGTCGAACACTTTGCGGGCATTTTCTATTTGGCCATTTTGGGAATAGACAGTGAGCATGGCGGTCCAAGAGGCAGTGTTCTTTATGGGCATCCTCTGGAATACTGATTCTGCCTCATTCACGTTGCCATTTCGTCCATTCTCTGTGATCTGTTTGTTGCACTGAATCAAAAATTTGCTGTCTCTAACACCACTGTTTGTGGAGTCATTAAGTTTCGGATTAAGCTTGAACTGAAATTGCTTCAACTTAGTGATTCGTTGTTGTAAAGTTCTGAAGTGCTGCTTCATATTCTAGAGGAAATTCGGGGAAGACGGATAATTAACAAAACGTTGAAACATGAAACACTCCTTCTCGTAATTAAATACACAAACTAACAAAAATAATTAATTTAATTCAAATTTTAAAAATATTATATTGATACGAAATATAAATAGTCATAATATTTAACATTAATAAGAAAACGTATAAAAATTATAAAAAGTTGGATTAAAAATCAGTATTTTTCTTCTAAAATGTGTAAAGTAAAAATCAACGGGAGTAATTTTTTATAAGAAAAAAATTTAGCTTACTGAACATTTTAAGAAATTAACATGTTCATGAAATGGATATAAACTTTGATCACAATAAAATTTTCTTCACACAGAAATAACTTCTGTTGTTTTTTATGATTTGTGGGTGTAAAGAAAAAAATATTGGTTGGAACTACTTCTCACAAGATGATCCAAAACTATAATAAGTTTTTGCCAAGGTGATATCAGGATAAGATTATAGAAAATTATGGAATGAAGTGGTAAGTAATAATGTTGACATGTATGCATTGAAATTAATGTTTTATTTATTAGAAAAATTAAAATGATATTCATTGACAATTGTAAGATCGTGGTAAAATGAAAATGGTGTCACGTGATAGAAAAATGAATAAGTTATGGTCACCACAAGAATAAATAGAAGTTGTGGTTGAGTTGTTGGCGTTAGTCAGATTTAGTTCATTCTAGCTACAATAGTGCAGACAAAAGATGGATATTTGCCTTTGTAGAGAGGTGTCATCTCAACATATATTATTTTCATCAACCTATTGGGGACTTCACCATCACATGGGATGATGTGTCAAATGTGTTGCACCCGACCATCGTTAGACAATTCTGTTGAAGATGGATGAAGCCTCTTCTCTACCTTGTGTTAGTGTGTGTTTGGTGTAGAAAATAGCTAGTTTGTTTTGAAGTTTGTAATAGGTCTAGATGATCTTGTATGTAGGCTTGTGTATGTGTAAGGTTTCCTTTTGCTATATGATTTATCCTAGATGTCTAACCAAGCCTAGAATAAGCACATGAAGTGGTTAAAAGTTTTTCCAAAAGCTTTTTAGAGTTTTCTCCTAAAATCAGGATACTGCACAAAAATAAATTTGTTTCTCTGTAAAAGAACAGGTTTATTCTTTGGTCTGCTGAAAGGATTTTCGAAAGTTAGTTAGGGCACCAAAGGTACAACTCAGACAGTTATTTCAGTTAGCTGAGTTGGCAGTTTTCACAAAATAAATCTGTTAAGTTCAAAACTGAATCTGTTGTTTTCATAACAGCTTTTCAACTGTTTTTTTGAAAAGAAGTTAGAAATTGTTTTCTATATAAAGAAAAGCCTCTCTCACATGAAAGGATGCTGAGCAATTACGTTTTTGACAGAGATCAAACATTTTCTATGTGAGTAGAAGGATTGAAAAGGTTTTTTGAAAGGTTTTCCAAAGGGATTTTCAAGTGTGCTTGTTCTAGGAAACCTTTGATCTTGGTGAAGGTGCTGGTGCAGTTCTGTAGCAAATTGAACTACTGGTTTTGAGTTCTTGCATCTTCTTTTCAGGTGTAATCTTTCCTTTATTTTGGTTTGTAAAGGTGTAAGTGTTAGTCACTCCTTGATAGGGTTTCTTGGAGTGCAAGGTGTTCTGAAATAGGGTTTTACAGCATTGGTTGTGTTGTTCTTGTAGTGTTCAAGAACTGGTGTGGTTGTAAGTGATTGATACTGTTTCTTAGTGGATTCCACCTTGGAGTAAGGTGAAACTGGATGTAGCTCTGTATGAGTGAACCAGTATAAAAACTTGCGTGCCTTTTCTTCTCATCCCTGCACTCGTTTCTGGTTTTGCTTAATTCTGTCAAGAACTAAATCTGTTCTTTTGAATTTGAATCTGTTAATTCTGGGTTTAATAAAAACTGTTCTTCCTGATTTGTTAAAGCTCTCTGATCACAAACAAGGCAGTTGTATATGATGTTTTAATTGATCGGTGAACAAATAGTCTATTCATTAAAACCAGAGAAAGAGTCATTCTCCTTAAAACCTTGTGTTGAATGAATTTGATTAATTTCTGAGCATAGCTGTATTCTTCATACTCATAATATCCAACTAATCTGATTCTGTTATAACCTTCTGTTGATCACAATTTTAATTTGAACAAATTCAAATTGTGCTAGACTGCTCTGAAGAATCAATCTGTTTCATGTAAAAACAATTTGTTCTTTTGCCTCTGATATACTGAAAATTGTTTGTTCTTGCGAAAATTTTATAAGCTCAATTCACCCCTCCCCTCTTGAACTTAGACACTAATAGACCCAACAAATTCTACATGTATGCTACCTTAAATGCGGTTGGAGCTACGAAGTTGTTGGTAGAGGCGCTCCGTGTTGACCGTGTTGTTTGATGGATTTTGTTTTACGGCAAGTGTACCTAGTCAAAAGTAATAATTTGTCTCTAAGGACGGATATCGAACCTACCAAGAACAATTATTTAAAATCTTAATAATAGCATTCACTAAGTATAAGAATACGTACAATAATTTGATTTGATTCGATATATAATGTAGTGTAGGATCAACATAGGTCGAATCCAAAGGCAACAACACATATGCAAAAATAATTGTGTATAATTTTTCTGTTACAAATTAACAAAAGGGGAAAGAAAATGAGATTTAAGCAAAATTGTAACTAAACTAAAAAAATTTAGGAAAACCAACAGTAGATCGTCTGCAAATGATCGTTCAATAGACTCTTTAGTGAACCTAACTATGCAGACAGAAACATAAACGAGATGAATGTATAGACGTGAAAATAAAATTCAATGTAAATGAAAATAAAGGTAAAGAACTCACCCAATAAGATACAATCATCATTTAGTCTAGCCTGCAATCGTTAGTTACTTCGTCTAATAGTTGTTTAACAAAAAACAAAATGAAATTCAATGAAAGATTATGAACTAATTAAAGTGACTTTCACTTGACTATCAAACAATCTGAGACCAACATGAATTTCATAAAAACGTAAATGATAGGAAACTTAAGTTGCAATAAAAGGTAGAAAAGTAAAGTAAACAACTGGGAATGTAAATTGTAGAAAATTAAAGTGCCGAGAAAATAAATTGCAGGAAACATAAATTGCTAAATATGTAACATAGAGCATGGTAGAAAATGTAAATGAACTTTAATTATAGTGTAATTGAATTGATAAGAAATTGTAACTAGAATTGTAAAGTGCAGAAATGTAAACGGATAGAAATTAAAACAAATTGAACACAAGAAAAAGTGAAATTCAGAACTAGAATGAAAAACAAGGAACTAAAACCATGGTTAGTAATCTTTATCTTCAATTTGCAAGAGACCCAAATCTGGAATCCGTGTTACTAAAGAAAACACAACCAATCGGTTTGCATGTTGTTATAGAAAATACTTTCAATCAAAGTTTACCTTGCCTCTTCTAAACCTCTACTTCCACAAATCAAATTCATCTTTCTAATTTGAATTCTACCTTCATCTACCTTTTGCATTGCCTCCGTAAAATCCATTCAAAAATATAAAATCCAAAACAAGCAAGGATTCAAGACCGATTTTGCATCATACAACAAAATTGAGAGTTATCATGAACAAACTAACTAATTATGAGATATAACTAACTAACTAACCAACTAACAAAATTAATTGACTAACAAACATAACTTTCTTGGCTAACCAACATATAATGCACATTATGACACTTCATTACCACAAAGATGGTAATGGAGTCGTCTTCATAAGGTGCCACACCTTCCAAGTTGGGTATTATTGGCTGACGATGAAGGATGATTGTCTGAAATATGTCCAACGTTGTGAGCAATGTCAGAAGCACACCGATTGGTGTCATGAACTAGCTAAGGAACTGCGATCAATTTATAGCACATGGCCTTTCCATATGTGGGGATAGACATTTTAGTCCATTTCCCTTTGGTGATACGTCAAATGAAGTACCTCATTGTAGCTTTGAATACTTCACCAAGTGGATTGAAGCTGAGCCAGTTGCACAAATAACTCCTCATAAGGTCCAACATTTTGTGTGGAAGAACATTGTGTGCCATTTTGGGATTCCGAGACACCTAGTGTCCGACAACGAAACTCAGTTCACTAGTCAACAATTGGTAAGCTATGCTCGAAGCTCGGAATAAAGCAGGTATTCGCCTCGGTAGAACACCCTAGACGAATGGTCACGCTGAGCCAACAGAGTCCTACTAAGGGGGTTGAAGAGGAGATTAGAAAAGGAAAAGGGAACTTGGTAAGAAGAAATTCCCAGAATCTTGTGGTCCTAACACACCATTCCGCAATCGACAACCAAAGAGATACCTTTCAGCTTGGTATATGGGTCAGATGCTATGATACTAGTGGAGATACAAGAGAATTATCCTAGGTTCTAAAGTTTTGTTGTTGAAGAATCTAATGAAGGAAGGAATGTGAAACCTAGATTTGTTGGACGAAGTGTGTGATCATGCCCGTAACTCAAAGGCTTTAAAGAGAAGGGTGGAGTTAAAGCACAAGACCAAGATGAAACCTTAGCAGTTCAAGGTTGCCGACTTGGTGATGTGAAAGGCCCACCCCTACTAGCTGGCGAACAAGCTATCTCCAAAGTGTATTGGCCCGTTTCGCGTAGTCGAGGTGCTCGGAAATGGAGCATATAAGCTGGAAACCCTGGAGGGGGAGCCATCCCACGAACGTGCAATGTGGCTAATCTCAAGTGTTACTTTAGTTAAGACATTTCATTTTGATGCTTTTCTTTTAAACAATATGATGTTTAAGGTGATGCTCTTTTTCCCTTGAAGGGATTTTTTAACGAGGCCACCTAGTGATAAATTTGTTCTTAGAAGATGGTGCATTAATTTTGGTTGAATAACGTTGATGTAGCACATGGTAAGTCGACCTAGCTCGGCGTAAGTACGTCTACCCGAGCATAGGCGCCCTGTGAGATTAATTTGTTTGTTGATTTACTTGAGTTAGTACATTGTAAATTGACCTAGCTCGACGTAAGTACGTCTACCTGAGCATAGGCGCCCTGTGAGATTAATTTGTTTATTGATTTATTTGAGTTAGTACATGGTAAGTCGACCTAGCTCAGCGTAAGTACGTCTACCTGAGCATAGGCGCCATGTGAGATTAATTTTTTTGTTGATTTACTTGAGTTAGTACATGGTAAATTGACCTAGTTCGACGTAAGTACATATACCTGAGCATAAGCACCGTGTGAGATTGTTTTGTTTGTTGATTTACTTGAGTTAGTACATGGTAAGTCGACCTATCTCGACATAAGTACGTCTAATCAAGCATAGGCGCCCTGTGAGGTTAATTTGTTTGACGATTTACTTGATTCAGTGCATGGTAAGTCAACCTAGCTCGACGTAAGTGCGACTACCTGAGCATGGCACCCTGTGAGATAAATTCATTTGTTGAATTAGCTTATTTGGCACACGGTAAGACGTCCTAGCCCATAGTGAATAGAGTCATCTGAGTATAGGTGCCTTGTGGAGTGGGTTTATTAGATTTAGTTTGGCACATGCTAAGACGATCTAGCTCGAAATGAATGGAGTCATTCGAGTATAGGCGCCTATGATGAGGATGTTAGAAAAGATGGCTTTAAACTAGAGGGGGGGGTGAATGGTTTAAAGGGGTTTTCGCAAACTTTTCAGAGCTAGAATGAACTTATTTCAGAAACCAATTGATTCAGCAATTCAGTTAGCCAAAACAGCAAGCAAAACAGTAATACCAGGAAAAACAATCGGTTGTTTCTTTGAAACAATCGGTTGTTTATACCAGCAAACAACAAACAAACTGAATTTAAAGAGATAGGGATAGAGAGATTGTACACAGTTGTTTATACTGGTTCACTCAAAACTAGAGCTACATCCAGTCTTCTCAGAAACCTTGAGATATCCACTAAGCAATCACCACTTGATCACTTACACCACAACCAAGAGAATGACCTTGAACACCTCAAGAAACACACTCTCCTTGGCCAACACTAAGATTGCTGATCTTGAACACCTCAAGAACACACAGCCAATCTCAGCAACACACACAAACGAATTGTTCAGCAGTTTACAAAGATTACACTTGTTACAGATGAATATCTGAAATCAATACAAGTAAAATCCTATTCAGCACCTTGATCAATCTCTCAACTCTTTAGCAATCTCATAACTCTTTTTAAAAACTCTTAGATGAACACTTTATTTCAAGATCCTTAAAACATTAAAACAGTTTTTCAGAATATATCTAAGAATATAGTTTGTTATCAAATCTTAACAAACTCTTAATTGTATTTAAAGTTGATTGGTCAAAGCATTTAATGACTGGAGCGTATTTAGTTAAAGCATTTAAAGCTCAGTGAAAGAAAACAGTTTTTATGTTATGGTTTTAAAACAAACAATCGATTGTTTCCTCGAATCAATCGGTTCTTTTGTTACTTAACAAAAACACCATTCAAAAAACAGTTTTCAAACTTTCTCAAAACACCTAAGTGTAAACAATCGGTTGTTTCGACAAAACAATCGGTTGTTTCAACTTAGTTTGAAAAACATTTTGCTTTGATAAAATTGAGATGCTAATTGCTTTGAGATTTAATTTAAGGGTTGATTACAACATTGAACTACCCCAGAACAAAGCTAAAACCAGCACAACAACATCAAGCAAAGCAAAGGCTTCATCATCCTTCAAAGGATTTGGATTCTTCAAAACATTGAACACCACTTGGTTCAACAGAGGAGTTTACTTGTTCTAGTGAAGATGATCGAGCATGGGATAGGTGCAACTACCTAAATAGACACCCTATGATGCAGTAATCATACCAAGGGCCGCCCAATAAGGGGGGGCAGAGTTATTCGTGAGATTCAAGTTGAAGTAAAGGTTGTCCTAACTCCGAATACATCACTTACTGAAGGGTAGATGTTCTGCCAAGGTAAATAAATTATTACTTTACACTTAAGTTAGTAGAAATTTGCGATATTAGTTGTGTTAAGATGATGAGAATGAGTTAAGCATTGAGGCATACATTTGTATACGTAAGAAGGTCTACAAACGCTAAAAAAAACATGCATAATTTTTTCAAAGGGTCATAATGTCAAGTAAGTGTGACAAGCCAATAAATATTATAGTCCATAGGTATTATAAAAGTTAAGACTAGTCCTCTTAATTGGCCGTCGACCACGGTTTTGCTTGAATCTAGTGCGGAAAGGTCCATGGTAGGATGGACTATTGTTGCTTACTCCAGAGAAGTTTCGAAACCGACCAAGAAGGATCGGGTAGCGTCATCTTTGAGAGACTAAATAATCTTGTTGGAGTCCTCTTCTTTATGAGTCATCTCTTTCATTAGGTTCTCTATCTCACCCAGAAGCTTGTCCATCTCTTCGGAGAGGGCAAGTGCCTCTCGGGTCTTCTCGGTGTAGAGATGCTGAGCTTTTTGATGCAGGTGATTAAGTTGGTTGATCTCCATCTAAAGGCGATCCATTCCTTGGCGGAGCTCAATGATCTCCTTATTTTTGTGGTCTTCAGACACTTTGTGATCTTGCACTTTGTCATCAGCCAGGCAGACCAAGCAAATGCTTGGCTGAATAACTTCAATGAGTCACGACAAAGTAAGTCTTCGTAATGGACTGGTAACCTGTTTTTGTTTTTGAGGGACAAGAAGAAAGCCTTGCCATGAGCAAGGACGTCGAAGTCAGCATCCCATAAGCTTTTTCTGCGTGAGCTTTCGGACACACACTCTTGGATGGCAATGACCTCCTGGTGTGGAGCTCGGCCATCCGAGTTGGATTGTTCAAGGGAAGCTGCCTCTCGCCTTTTTCTCTTGAAAACAAGGTCCAAGTTGGTTTGCTCGTCCTGGGATTGGACTGGAGCAACCTCGACAGGTGCCTTCCTTTTTGGTACCAACGAATCCTTGCTCAGACTGGCAGCTGCTTTCATCTTTCTAACGTGCTCATCCATCTCCGCTTTGCCAATGTTGGACAACATCCTTTCAGCAAAAAAACAAAAGACAAGTAAGTGGTTAATGACAATGATATAGGTACCTTTTACAAGGGTAGGAAATGAGGAGTACCAATATAGGTCTTCAAGGAGCTAGGGAGATACTCTTTGGTCAGTAGATAAGAGGTGTCAAAGACAACCTTCAAGCTTGTCAAAAATTCACATATACCCTGGTCTTTTGGAGACAAATCTTCCAAGCACCGAGCACTCTGGAATTTGAGTTTAAGGGACCAGTACAAGGGAAATCCGTCTAGTAGGGTCGGATCTCCTCTTGAAGCTCAGACTTTAACAAATTTACCTTTGAAATTTTTTTATGACGACTGGAAGAGGGTAAGCAAACCTCTTCCAAGGGTACCGTTTAGGGATACCCACAATTTACTGCTCGTGTGCTTAGCCTTGAAGAAATAAAGAAAAAATTTCGCTTGGCGAGATGCCAAGTTATGAACACAAAATAATAAAAGCTTGGATGAATGCCCAACTATTTGGATGTAGCTAGGCAAGAGCTACATTGAGCTCGGTCAGTAGCTCATTTTCAAAAATGCATAAGGGAAGACGAAGGAGAACCTTCTTGGAAAAGGTGGCATAAAAGTAGCAAAATGGATCATCGAGGTCCAACGACTCGTCACAACAAATAGGTTCCCCCTCCCTACACTCCACATTTTTTACACACCCCTCATATTTTTTACTCATGGTACACCCATTTTCTCTCAACTCCCTAAGATGTAAATGGGTTGTGTAATAGGAAACCTCTTTTAGAAGCTCTATTTTTGCCCAGGGATACATTGAACCATGCTAGAACGCAAGCATAAATGCAAACAAAATACAAGCACAGTTCAGGCCATGCAGAGAAAGCAAATCAGAATAAGATTACAATTTAGGCAATGCAATCAGTAAGATGAACAAATAATTGGCAATAGAGATTAGTGGAGAAAAATACCTGGTACGACGGAGGTGGGTGATAACTCGACGATGAGAAGAAGTGCGAAGAAAGTTTTTTGAGTAAGAGAAGTTCTAAGAGTAGAAGTTTGCGTAACAAATAAGGGAAGAGAAAATGGGTTTTTAATTATTCGAAAGAAGAAGATGAAGCGACAGTGCTTCCTTGTCGTTGATGCACGTGCCACGTGGACGCTCTAGATTTAGTGTGGTAGGATGTCTCATCAGGAAACGCTTCGGTAACTACGCCTCACCTACCCACTACAAAAGCGTAACGTTAGTTGCCAACGCTACAAAGACTCTTCACCCAGCCAAGCTCGTCTCGAGCCTGGAGGGTTTGTGTATTGTTGAGATTATATTCTCCTTGTTGAAATCTTGCTCTGTTGAGATTGGAGAAAACCGTTGAAGGGATATTTATAAAAAGGGCTTGAGACCCTAAGTAAATGTATGTTGTTTCTGAATACTTGAGACTGAAACTGATTTGATATTTTGGAATGCTCTCACTGACTTCATTGTCGGAGTGTGATCAACAGGTAGAGCCCCCTTTGTCCTATTGGAGCACCAAGTACCTCGAGGCACTAATTGGAGACAAATCAGAAGAGGAGCTTGCCCATTCAATCTGTCCGAGGTCTACCAACGAGAACACTTGTTATAGACTTGTCTTCCCCAAGACACCTCCCCACGGTGGATGCCAAATGTTTTTACTGGACTTAAGACAGAGTCGTTCGAGTTGGAGAATCCGATTTGAGTGAATGAGTCAATTTCTTTTAGAAAGGATTGTCGAGCTTTAGTAATAAAGTCGAACGGAAGTCCACCGGTAAAAGACTATTCAACGTTCAAATATAAAAATATATAAATATATCCTAGTAATAAGTAAATGTAAAGTATTAAGTAAGTGAGAAATACTCTTGAAATTATATTTATACACTTAACCTGTAACATCTATGACATGTATGACATGTACGAATAACTATTGCTTGAGTTATAGAGTGGTGTTCATCTTTATAAGGGGTGGTTATAGTTACGTTGAGATGGTAATTTCTCAGTGATTATAGAACCAGGCAGTATATGATTTAATAGGAAGCCATTTCAATTTTTCAGGAATTTGTTAAGTTCAATTCATAGTTGTTTCATACAACTTGAGAGTCTTATGTTATTAACAAGGAGTTGTGGCTGTCATGGGAATACAAGTCTTCGATTTCTGATGCCAATAAACCAATTCATTGAAGATTAGTATATTCTGACTTAACTAATGGAATTTTAACAAAGGCTACACAATTCTTCATCATCCGATATTCCATAAGTAGACATACTCCAACTCCACAAGAAACCGATCTGTTGGGGATCCACATATTCCGAATCTGCTTGTCCAAGTTTACCTCAATGATCCAAACACAAATTATAAAATTGTTACAAATCTCGAGCATCAAACAACACCTTGTTCGCCACATGACAAGAAGAATTAGGATCCCTAGTTGAAACTACACGCCAGCATGCATAGAAACACCTAAATCTTTCAATATTTAATTTTGATATCATAGCGTGCATGCGCAGAGATATACAGATATAAACACAATACCTAACACGTATTACAAGTCTCCATCAATTAGAGACTTTCTCCCTTAAACAAGAAGACATACATGGCTAAGTAATCATAAATATATACATTAATTATACAGATGGGACTAGTCGTGCAAGTGTTGGTTTCACACCAAACGAACACCCACGTGGGTGCCTCGTGTGCATATCCCTCTACCAACTGCTACCACGTACGTCCCTTCTCTGCATGCCGGTGGTTCATGTATAGGACGCATCTTCATATGAACCTTTCTTTCCAAAGAGATTTAAACACCACAACAATTATTTTGCCACCATGATTCTAAACCACACTTCTCATCTGTTACAATGCCACATCCTATTCGTAAAGCCATATGTGTCCAAATTATGCTCAGATATTCTTCTGAATGCACATTAATATATGTACTGTTTGTCTTGAAATGAAATATATATACTTGAAAAGATAAATAATCACTTATGACAAATATAGACAGGAATAATATAAGCTTTATAAAATTGTAAAGGGGAGTTATTTAATTTTAAATATACAACATTACTCTTTAAATGTCTTTTAACCATGCTTGAACTTCTAGTAAAAGGGATTAATTATTAGCTAAATTACACAAGTGATTATTGAAAATCTCTAGTGATAAAAATATTTCATATATATTATTGGATATCTCACATCAAGATAAACATATTTCATAATGTATGAGTTCAAATCTTATCTTATAAATCGGTTTTATAAAGTCGAGTTAGTTTAAAAGTTCATTTCTTAAAAAGATATCAAAGTCATTTAAAATCTATTTTAACGAAAGTTTGTTAAACTTGTCAAACTATCCGTTGTCAAACCACTATTAAATCATCCATAAATATATAGTCTCATATTTGAGATGACAATTTTAACATGAGGGGTATGTTGAGAATCACATCAATTAGAGATAAGTTTAAAAGTCCATTTATAATAGTCATCCTTTCAAAATTCATTTGGACCTGCAGATTTTCCTGTGACTTAGTTGAACAGATTGACTTTGATTTCTAGCTAGTGCTGGTTCACTCTAATTCCAATAATTCTCATTCAACATTCTGGTGTTTGTGGTCGAGGGTACTCAATGGTTGAGTGGGGTATTCATTCCATACCTCTTTGTCATATTCCAATTCCTCATTCCTTTATTTGCATTACAATTATAATAGAGGTCTCTTTAGGTACAGGGTGTCCACAAAAAGAAGATAATTTCATTCTTGGACATGCTACAATTTTGACATTGAAACTTCCTCTAATCAAGAATCAAATCATTTCACTTTCTTCTCTAACATGGTCACATTGAGGTTTCCAACCCATAGCCGACAGTCTTACAAAATTATTAATCATGGGTGGTTCCTACAAATTCCTTTTAAAAAAAATCGCATTACTTAATTATTGGTCATTAGGTGGGCATATTGTCTGGTTTCTGATGCCCCACTGTTGCAACCTTTAGTGGGTGCATTATGGCTACCCTAATACCATATATTGTCCACCCCCAATGCCCTGTTGCTCCACAACTAGACATCAATGGGTCAAACAATTAATAGTTTTTTCATCATAATTATATAGGTATTGCCTTAGCCACAATTCTATGAATCTTATCTTTCATTGCATAATTTGTTCTTCATATATTGTACTAGAGTAGCAACAAGCAAAACAAAAGCAACCCCACCTTTTATATATATTAATTAGTGTACCATGCATTATTTCCCTATATAATGGTCCCTTCTTCACCTTTCAAAGCAATCTGCATCTTCCATTGCCTTAATTACTTCCCTCACTCTAACCATATCCATAAACCAAAGAACAAAGCGTCTCTCACTCTTTTTTTCATTTTTCCATTGTAACATGTCTTCCTCAGAGGGTGTGTTTGAGTTTGGAATGGAGTTCTCAGAGGCCAACAATGTTCTCCTCATGTCACTGATGGAAGAAACACAGGAAGAAGAGTACTATGGCGATGATAGACTTGTGAGCATGATTCAGTCATTGGAGGCAGAACTCAGTGACACTGAAATTGGTCAAATTTATGAGATGGGACACCTGGACACATCAGACAGTGAACCTGATCATTGGGTTGACATGAACATCATCTCTTCCTTACCCTTTGATGAGATGAATGCATGGATCCCTTATGGAGATGAGATGATGGAGCATGCATCCATGGAATATGAAGCTGCAAATTATATTGATGATTTTCAGTTGTCTTATGGAGTTTTCATTGAGCAACAATATAGAGAGGCTAATTATTTGGCACAAGGGCCAAGTGATGTAGTTTTCTGAAATTAATTAACATTTAACAGAATCATACAAGGAAACAAAAGACAATTAACCTGGTTTTACTTTGTAATTAGTTTGTGAAGGATTTAAGTACATGTTATTGCCAAAACTTCTTATTTTTATCTTGTTTACCTTTTCTTCCTTTAATTTCATGTAATTCCCTAGCTCAAAATTAATTAGAATGGATTTTTCTCGTTTACTCAATCATACTTGCATACAAGAAATATGATTTTTTATGAGAAAAAAAGATATAATAAATGTAGTCCACTTTAGAGGTAGTCCAACCCTCTTACAAAGTAAAAAAGACACACACTTCAAGAAAACTCCAAAAGACACACACTTCAAGAAAACTCCAACTGCCTACTTTATCATAACTAGCTAAAAAGCGACTTAAAATTCAAAGACTAACTCCATCACCCTATCAACAACTATTAATGAGTACATACATATCAAAGGATATAGGCACCAATCAGAGAATGAGAAACTCACTGATGGTACCTTTAACGAGATCAAAGATCATACCTTAATCTGTGTCAAGGAGAAGTCAGAATAGTCTACCACTCCTCCGTTGAATAAACAATTATTCATATGCCTCCAAATCTCGCTTACCAATGCAATCCAAACATTATCCAAAATAAGATTAACTGAAGTTGTCGCATCAAGAATTTTGAATTGCTCGAAATGTGACACAGGAGAGAGAAGATTTGCCGAACTCACTCCTAACCAAGCGTAACAAAGATTCTAAGCTAGTCAAGTGACTCTGCAACAAAAGAACAAATGACTTGTCGACTCCCACTACAAAAAAACGTGTATAATGCGGCGGTTATTTTCGCAAAAACTGACGTTTTTAACCGCCGCATTATACGTCTGTGGCGGTATCGTGTACCGCCAGAATTCTTGCCGCCACAAAGTTTAATGTGGCGGTCAATTGAGAACCGTTGTAGCAGACGCCATATTATGCATTGTATAAAGAGGCGGTTTTAAGCGTTTAATTAGCGTCAGTTATAAATGTCGTAATTTTAAAACTGGGTAAACCAATTTCAATGTAAATAACAACAGTTTTAAACGCCACTTAATACGGTATAATATGACATTTACAATAACCATTATCATTATTGTAATTAGAATATTAAATTATTTTTTTTAATATTTTTAATAATTTATTCAATTATGTTCTTATAATTGATTTTTTCATAATATAATTAAACTTTATATTATAAATAAATTTCTTATCACAATTTAATTTCATAATATAATTATGTCATAACACAAATTAATTTCATAATATAATTAAACTTGATAAATATTAATAATTGAATGATAGAAATATATCTATAAAAAAATGACCTCATTCATTCATTAAGAGAACAAAGTTGATAATGTCAAAGGAATCAAAACTACAAGCAAATCAAAATGATAACATTAAATTGTCAAAATATTAATATTCATATTTGAACATATTACAAGTCACGTTCTAATTCGTCTTGTTGCCTCCACTTGATCCTATAATGTTTTGGTTTGGTGATGGAACATCACTTCCAACATCTGGTGCCTGAAATAAATAAAATATGTTTAAAGTTAATTTTTAATTTTTAAAAAATAAATGAAAATAGTACTATAATGAAGAAAAATATGCAGGGAATTATATAGGCAGATGTGCAAGGAATTAAATAGGCAGATGTGCAAGGAATTATACAAATGGATGGACTATATCAAATATGAAAAAGTTATGCACCATGATTGCTAGAAATGTAGCACTGTTAATACAAGGGAAACAATGATAGTCCACCCAAAAGTAAAGGTGAAACAAATATTATAATTATAAATTTATTACCTGAAATGTGATTCAAAACTTCCAAGATGCTCTAAGAAACAATTTCGAATAGACAAAGGTAAAAAAAATGCTAAAATCAGTCTAACAAAAATAATAATAAAACATATTTTTGAAACATTGTCCACCTTCACAATTATAGTAATAAAACATGTGTACAATGATATCACAAGAAAAAAATATATATACTTAAATTATGGAGCTAAAAAGAAAGTAGAAAGAGGTTATGAGATGATATATACAATTGATATATGTTGCACATAATCTTGTAAGATATATAGATTAGCACCTCTACCCTAAAAAGACAGATTAAAAAACTGTTGTTGTATATATCATTATCCATTATAAATATTCTACTCTTAGAAAGGAACTTTAGATAAGCTAACTAGAAATAATTATTCACAATTTACATTTAAGATAATTGCACAAACAACTAACCTGCTGCAGTCTATCATAAACTCCTCAAATTCTAGAAAATTTTATTCCACCGAATTGAAGAGCTACGAGAGCAGCTGAAAGTTCTTATTTACAAGTCAGTAAAACTCACAAAATCATGGCTATTAGAACGGTTAGACACGATTTAAAAGTACGGGGATGCAGCTACAACTTCACAACTACATAACCATTCATTATTGTAGTCAAGAGTAGACCGTTTTAACGCCCAAGAAAGTGTAAGGACATTTCCTGACAGCACTTGGCATATATGATCCCAAAAAATAGACAACTAGCTGAGACACCCCGAAAGGTAACCCAGAAGCAAAGAATAGTAGTGAGGCATAAGAATAGATGAATGATGCAAAAAGTGAAATTCAAAAGAGGGGAAACAAACTCACTGATATAGCAATAGTTTTCATTTCTCAATCGCATGATAAGGTATTGCGAAATAATAAAATATAACTAGCAAATAAATCCAGAAAGAAAAAATATATTCCAAAATTGCCATAAAAGTGATATCTTATTTCAATAACAATAGTCACTCTAATAACTATAAGGGAACATAATTAAATATTAATACCCAAGAGTGACAAAGTCCTTGGTCCATGCATCAAAATCACGGTTTACAAGATGTAAACAAGCTTCCATGAATCCATCACGTGATTCTTGCTTGAACTCACATGTCATACCAAAATATAGTGCATAAGAAGTAACAAAATGCATCATTGAATCAAATGAATGATCAATTGATTCCAAGAGTTTAGCTTATTTTTATCATTAAATTCTTGAAACAAGACATATTTATTATTTAAACATTAACCAAAAAGCCAAAGGATTTGAAATATTAAATATTAAACTTCAATTACCCAAATGATATATCACATGAGGAGATCGTCAAGAAAGGCGTTGGTGAATGGTATTTTGATGCCTCCAGAAGCTATTAGGAACAATGTTATCCAAATTGGAAGCATCCATTGAACCAAAAACAGAAATCTTCCTTTTCCTACAACAGAAGAAGAGAAGAATGGCGTTAAGATTATTAGCATTAAATTAGAAATGAGATTGGAGTTGGTGAAAGGAGAAGGTACTGGAAGAAGTGATTTTGGCCTCGGCATTAGCGGCAACCCACTCTCCCGTCTCCCTCATCTTCTTCTCCACTCTCCCTTCCATGGCTTGTCCTAGGAACAAGTTCATCATCGTCTTTCGAATGTCAGACCTCTGTTCATCAAAATCAACCACGTTTTCAAAAGCAAGTCAACCCCCAAATAAACAATTAACTAAATTTTATGAATGATTCTGCTCAATTTTACATAACAAAAATACAAAAACAGAAAGATCAGTGCCTCCTTCAAGTATTTGGTATCGTGCACCCCTGACCAATGTCCCACGAATCTAAAAAAATTTAAAGGCTTGGGTACCAAAGAGTACTGGAAATTAAAGCATCGTTTCCCATTTGCAAACCACAAAATTAGAAGACATACCTCTTGCGACAAACGGTGGTAATGGCGACCAAAAATTGCACAAACGAGAACGATTTTTCGGTGAGAACGACTGCAGGGAGAACGAATGCGACTGAAAACCCTAAATCGAGAGTGAGGGGAACGATTGCGGTGAGAGAACGAAATAGGGCGGTGGGTGAGGGTTTACGAAATACAACTGAGAAGGGAATGATTGCATTGAGAGTGAGGGCGAGGGTTTACGAAATGGGGCTAAAAAGGAAACGATTACGGTGAGGGTGAGAGGGAGGGTTTATGAAATGGGGCTGAGAAGGAAAGGAGGAACGTGAAGATTGAAAGAGGATGAGGGTGAGAGTTAGGGTTTAGAGGTTGAGTGAAAGAAGTACATTTCCAAGAGTCAAAGGTATATTTTCGAAGAGTGAAAGAGGGGAAAACGAAAAAAAACTTGGGGAAAGATGAAGGTTATGGAGGGAACGAAAAGCGGGAGAAATTTTATTTTGAAAGCAAGTTATGGCGGTTCTAAATGCCATATTTCGAAGGAACATTATGGCGCTTACGAAGCTGTCGTATTATACAGCTAATTGTGGCGGTTTTTAATAACCGTCATATTATAACCGCCACTATATACACGTTTTTTTGTAGTGTCCTCTGACACCCTACACAAACAACAAAGGTTGCTCTCAACCTGAATCCCTCGTCTTTCCAGGTTGACCTTGGTAGCAATGTTGTTTTCAATCATCCTCCAAGAAGTGACATGAGCTGAAGAAAGAGTCTTAATCCTCTGTTTTCTCTCCCCTTAATAAATCGTAAGTCGACTTGACAGAAAACTCTGCAGATTCACAACCCTTCCAAACCCATTTGTCCTCAATCTCTTAGGCGAGGCTCTTACAGGATACCACCTCAAACAACTAGCATACCTGAGACTCTTCCCAAGCAAAAATCCCCTTATCCAAGTTAAGTTTCATTGCCAAACATTGGTGGTGATATTTATCTTTAGAACAGGATGGTAAAACGACGGAATGGGTCTGAGTTTGACTATTTCATCCCAATCATTGAAATAAAAACTTATTTCCATCTACGTTCATATATTTAATGCTAATGAATTTGTTGTCTCATTTTTATCTCTATCTAGAAACAAGTATATTGTACTTGTCCTTAACTGATTCGAATATCAATTAAATAATTATTTATAAAAACTAAAAATTACAGCAAATGAAACATGATATTATGAACTATCTAATATAAAAAGGATACACATTTCTTTTCTTTAATGTCAATTACCAAGAAAGAAATTATAATTATATAAATATCAAAAAAAAAATTATAATTATATAAATATCAAAAGAAAGACATTATAATTGTATAAATATCAAATGAAAGTATCAAATAACAAGTTGATAAATGTCAAATAATTATATAGAAAAGAGTAAGAATGTTTAAATGCATAACCTAGAAATAAGTTGCATAATTAAGAAATAAAAAAATAATATAATTTTTTTGTAAGTTACCTAATAAATTTTAAAAAAATTAGTAATTTAAAATGAAAATAAGGTATAAGGATGGAAATCAGTGTTGGGACGGATATGTGGATAGCCGGATATGTACACACTCGTCATCTTCCACTATTTAAAAAATTGTATATAATATATATATATATATATATATATATATATATATATATATATATATATATATATATATATATATATTCCTTACGCAAATTTAACTTCAAGATATTAGTTAATTCTTTTTACTTGTATTAGTTTTTAAATTTTTAGTTTATTAAATTTATAATTTTTTTTTTCTTCGTGAGAAAATAGGATTAAATTAAATTAATGTTAGAACGAATCATCATAGAGCTTTTAAACGAAACAGTACGTGGTACACTTTGAATTTTAGTTAATGCCCCAAAGTAAATACTTTTCTTTTAAGAAACGTGAGAATTATAAAATGGAAAGATAATCAAAATTTAAAAAGTTTATTAGTAATCACATGCGTAATTCTAAAAAAAATTATGTTCATATTTATATATATATATATATATATATATATTTATATATTCAGTTTTCATTTGCTTCTAATTTGACATGTTTCATGTTACATACACATAGCTTAACAAAATTAAATATATATTCAGATATGTTATTTCTGATTAACTTTATTCTAAATAAAAATTACACTCCAAGAAAATCATGAAATAGAAACTAAATTTTAGAAACAAAAAATAATTAGTTACTATAGTGACTAAATTAGAAACAATTTTAGAGGCTAAAATTCTTTTTTTTTCTAAATTAGTTTTAATTATTATTAAATGGTTTCTAAATTGGTATCTAATTAGCAATTAAGGTTTTTGCTACCAAATTTAGAATCTAAATAATTGGTACTTAAAACTTTGGTAGCTAATTAGATACTAATTTAGAAATTTTTTAACAATAATATAAAGTAATTTAGAAACCATTTTTTTTTTTAGTTTTTAAAATAGTTTCTAATTTAGTCATTATTGCAACTAATTATTTTTTATTTCTAAAATTAGTTTCTATTTGATGATTTTCTTGTAATGGTACATTATTTTTTTAGGAAAAGCATATCCATATTTTGTACTTGTCCATGCCAGAAAACATATCTATTAGGGAGTCCTCAAAGGCAATTATGAAAGAAATCTTATCACACCCTAATATTTTTTTTTATTTAGATATAGGTTGAGGGGAATCACACATGTTTATTTATTGTACTCTCAAAGTCACCCATTATTCACTCCTTTTTTAAAGAGTGGTGTGGATTGCTTTTTTCTCATATGCTAATAGAGTGGAGCCTATTATGCCTTAACATAGGTATAGGTACTAGATCATAATCAAATACGTCTATATGGTAAGGTAGACATAAATATTAATTCTCAATAATTAACGTATTTTATTTTCAACTTATTATCGTAAATTTTAGCATCTCCACAAGTGCTTAAGACATAAGTACTTATGTTGAATGACCTAACTCAAATAACCTATTGTTAGTGAAAGTATTGAGCCTGAAAAAGACAAGTAACGACTTGTCCCAAACAACCCAATACTTAAAGCAAGCACACTTCAATAAATATGACGAATTTTCTTTTTCTTTTTTTTGTGATGTGAGAATCTTTTGAAATAATAATAATTAGATTTATATACATTAGAATTTGAAAAATTATTCCTCCACCTCCATACCTTACCCCCACACTTCCATATTAATTGTAAAAAATCAGTTTTAACCTTTTTAAAAATTTTAAATAGCGATAAATGAAGCATAACCACACATTTTTATAATAATCTCAATTGCACCCTACATCCCTATAGCTCCGTCTAACAGTAACACTTTCCTTTTTTTCTCCAGCCGCAATATTTAAGTGAGCAATTTTATCATTTGAGCGTGTGTAGGAGGGTTGATGAGAAGATTCGTTTGTGAAGATAAATTTTATTTTGAGTTTTGTACTCGATTTTTGCACCTCACTGTTTTTTTTTCTGGGTTTTGTGCCTTCCAAAAGAATGACTAAAAGTAAAAAAAAGTTATTTTTGCTCAAACTAATAATAAAAGTTAACATATTTTTTAAATATTTTTTTATTTGATTCAATTTTTTCATTATTTGAAGAGAAATAATTTAATCATTGCAAAAATTAGCTCAAATAACTTAATACTCTTATTTATCTTGTTTTAGCATTTAAAAATAAACAATATCAAACAAATTTTTTTAAAATAAAAAGGAATCAATTTAAACTTGACATTTTATTCCACTACAAAAAAAATCAGTATTATCTATGAATTTTTACCTACGGATCTGAGTCCGTAGGTAAATTCAGCATTACCTACGGATATTACCTACGAACAACATTACCTACGGACATTACCTACAGATTCTGAATCCGTAGGTAAATTCAGCATTACCTACCAACTATTACCCACAAATTCTGAATCCGTAGGTAAATTCAGCATTACCTACCAACTATTATCTACAGATCTTATTATCTACCAACTTTTACCTACGGATTTCTATTACCTACCAACTATTATACATATTATTAATATCAATATAATAATTTAATAATATAAATAGTATTATATTAATAATAATAATATTAATGATATTAGTAATATAATAAAATTAATAATATCAGTAATAATAACATTAATAATATAAATAGTGCTAATAAAAATATATATAAAATTAACATTTTTTATAATATTAATAATATTAACATTATTTATAATATTACTAAATATTTATAATATTAATCATATTTAAATAATATTAATAATATTTAATAATATTAATAATATTAATAATATAAATAATAGTTAATAATATTAATAATATTAATAATATTTAATAATATTAATAATATATAATAATATTAATAATATTTAATAATATTAATAATATTTAATAATATTAATAATAATAATATTTAATAATATTAATAATATTAAACAATATTAATAATAATGATGATATTAAATATTTGAAGAATGTTATTAATTTTTATTTTATTAATTATATTAATATTGATAATCATACTTATAAATATAATAATAATCATAACATGACAACAAAACCTGACTGGTGTAATGGTAAAAGCTTCTATGGACATATCTCAAGGGACTTGGCTTTGATTCCCACCTGTGGGTGGGTAATGCTGTTTTTGTTACCTACGGACATATATCTGTAGGTAAATTACATACAGATTTTTTTTCGTGAGTAATCCGTAGGCAATGTTGATTTACATACGGATTTTGTCCGTAGATAAATTGGATTTTCCTTGTAGTGTTCACTATTCTTTTATAGAAAACTTTATTTCAGACATCTTGAATTTTTAGTCACTTTTCATTTTTATATATATTTTTATTAAGAAGAAGTTTATGTAAATTAAATATTTTGTTAATTTTAATTTATGCTTCAATTGAAGTTGGAATTATAAAAATATTAATAATAAGCTATGGAGATATACGGAGAATTTGTCTTAGAATTACAATTGATAATAAACGTCTTAAAGATCATATCGAAATGAAGATACAAGGATATAAGAATCTTTAAAGTAATTTTATTGCTAAGTTTCTTTAGTAAATTGAGGATTGACATTGAGATGGAATTGTTTTATAGAAAATGGTCATATATGCATCTG
Organism: Phaseolus vulgaris; assembly: GCF_000499845.2. Classification (NCBI taxonomy): domain Eukaryota; kingdom Viridiplantae; phylum Streptophyta; class Magnoliopsida; order Fabales; family Fabaceae; genus Phaseolus; species Phaseolus vulgaris. The sequence continues at coordinate 9,094,052 of NC_023755.2, read as the reverse complement.
AATTAATTAAAAAAAAGGAACAATGATATATATAATATATAACCATTCGATTTAAAAAAAATGGATTACAACAATTTTCAAAAATAGTTTAAAGATTAATGTCTTACTATTTTATATTTTCAAATGAAGAAGATTTTCTTTTTCCTTTTCATCAATTGTATTCATAGAAAAGGTTTTGTATAATTAACTTCTTAAAATGTGATATTTTTTGTGAATACTGTAAATTCGGTACCTACTAAAAACCGAAACTGGCTGAACGTGCTTAGGTATTCGGTCCAAGTATAATTAATTAAACTTGCCTATAATATCTTTCTATTCCTTCCTCTGCTTCACAAGTTCTGACACTGGCTGAACGTGCTTAGGTATTCGGTCCAAGTTTTCAAGTGTAGTAAGTTCGGTTATGATTTTTTTGATCAGCAAAGAATAGAATAAAATAAAGGAGGTACTTTAGGAGTACCTCAACCCGTATACAAAATCTATGAAATCCAACACTACAACCAGCTCGTATATAATAACCATGAGACCCACCAGAGACTAAAAAAGAGACCCTACAACCAGCTACAACACATACACAAAAATCTCAAAATCCACCTGTGTACTCCCAAAGGAAACATAGCCAGCACCTAAGGCATCTCATTCTTCGGTACCTACTAAAAACAAAGGGATTGTGCCCACAAAAGCTTATATACACCGTTAGTCATTAAAAGATAATGGCTTAGAAACCACGTGCTTACTCCTAGTGACTCCAGCACAGTTGCAACTTGCGTAAGGCATAGAGATTGCCACTTGTCTGTACAACAGACCATATGCACAAATGCCCTGTTATGTCCTTGACCTCATTCCTTCATCTTCTCTCCTCCACCGAGTACATTACCTAATCTGCAAAACTTCTCTTTTCATTGTGTGTCCGAAGAGAAGAGCCAACTACCCTGCACCCCTTAATCCATAAGAGCCTTTTCTCTAATTAAAAAAGGGATTAATTATGTGATGAAGATCTGGATTTTTTCTAGCTCCCAGCATGCATCACGAAACTACCTTCACCCAACCAAACAAGGTCTAACCATATTTCCACTCTTCGCTGCTCTGCGTATCTTGCGGGTTGTCTCTCCAGAGCTGCATATAAAGTCTTGGATAGATTTAGTCCCTGTTGTTATCATAACACAAGTATATTTTGTGCTCCCTGTTTGTACCAAGGGAGCATGATTATAGTAACGTAGTTGCCTTAGTATGTATTGGCATCATCTCCCACTGCTCCTTCATTCACCAGCATTGACCCCAATCACGAGATTACTATAGATATACAGTTGTTATGCCCCCTATACTTTCCAGCAACTCCTCCATCTCTTCTAAACTTCCTTGTAGTTAACCTGCTAAAACTGTTACCTGCTTACAGCAAGGGTGAATCTGCCTCAGACTTACCAGGAAACAATGTCTCACATTGTTATACTGCCTCAGTATATGATCACCCCTGCCTCCACCAGTAAGTTCCATAGCTTCTCATCTGCAAAAGGGGTGTCTCTTCGCAGTGCACTACTACATATATGTTCCCTTTTACACCAGATCAAGCTCATCGGATACATAGAAGGCACTGATTAGGATTCAAGTGCCAATCAGAGAAAGAGTATAAGAAAGAGCCTTCCCTATGTTTCAACCATAGCCGAGAGAGAAGTTGAGCCGCTTGGAAGATTTCCTCAGAATTAGGGACCCCTTGTCTAAAAAACACATTATTCCTGTGCTCCCATATACAACGTACAATCGCTGCCCACACTCCTTTCTATACCTGATTCTGTTTCTCGGACATATGGACTAGATGAAAGTTCACAAAGTGACTGCCAATATCCTTATTATGTACTCCCAAAATACCAATCCATCTGCAACACAACATCCACACATGATGTGCGAAAATACAGTCCAAAAATAAGTGCCGGGTAGTTTCTTCTGCCAGGTTACAAAACACGCATAGAGATGAGCTCACTATGATTCCACGTGACACCAGATTCCTCCTAGTTGGTATTTTGTCCAAGAGAATTCTCCATGCAGTGATCATAACTTTTGGCAAAGCTTTGGTCTTCCATAATAAACTAAACACACCACTACTTGGTTCGGTACCTTGGTTGGCTAGCAGAGTATATGCTGATTTCACATAAAAAAATCCTCTTGGGATCCCCTCTCCATGTAATTAAATCCTTGGAGTCTTTATATAAGACTACCCTAGCCAAAATTGTCAGTAATTCTTCCTCCAAGCCCAATTCCCATTGAAACCTCTCCCTCCTCCATTTTAAGTTCCATTGTCACCCACATTCATCCCAAAAACCAGTCTCACCCATTTTCATCCCTTGATTTAAGGACAAAGAATATAATCTAGGAAATAAATCCTTGAGATTATTGTTATCAACCCAGGGATCCTCCCACAATCTGATTGAATCACCAGATCGAACTTTCCATACTATAGTTTTATAAAACCAACCTTCGCCCTCACCCTCTCTACAAATGTTAAGTAGATCTCTCCACCACCATGATTGCTTGTTCAACTGGACATGGTTATTACTAGATATCGCTATATATTTAGACTTCAAAATATCTTTCCATTTCCCCTCCTCATCACTCATCATCCTCCATTTCCATTTCGCCATTAGAGCAAAGTTGAATTTCCTGATATCTTTTATTCCTAACCCACCTTCTTTAAAGGCTTACAAATATTCTCCCAACTTACCCAGGGTTTAGACCTATTGTCTCTACCCCAGGCCCACAGGAAACTCCTTTGTATACTCTTGATCATGTTACAAACCGAAACCAGATCTTTAAAGAAAGACAAATAAAACAGGGGGATGGATGTAAATATTGATTTGATCAAGCAGATTCTTCCTACCATAGACAAGAATTTCCCTTTCCAAGAACTCAGTCTAGCATTGATTTTATTAAAGTCAGACTCCTAAAATTGTGCCTTCCTTAGATTACTTCCTATTTCTAGACCCAAATACTTGAAAGGAATCTGCATGGTATTGCAGTTTAAAGTCTTCACATAAGTTATACTCAACTCGGCCTGGGACAGGTATGGGCCCATGACTGCGAGGTCGACTTAAATGTTTGGTAGTCTATACAAAAAAGATAATTAAAGTGAAAACAACAAAAGAAATAATTGAATTGGTTAAAGCATATATATATATATATATATATATATTATATTTTAAATACATTAAAAGTTGTTGGGAATGACATGACATTGCACCCGAAATAAAGGTGCACGTTAACAAAATGTTCTTATTGTTGACTTATATTGTTAAAATTATTTTCTTGTTGTTGAAATATATAATATTATGGTTGATGAAAATTGTTGAAGGGATGTTTATGAAAGGGGTTTAAGACCCCGAGTAAAGGTACGCTCTTTCTGAATACTTTAGAATGAAACAAATTTTATAGTTTGAATGCTCTCACTGACTTGATCGCCGGAGTGTGCGTGTGCGAGTGCACGTGTGTGTGTGAGAGTGTGTTTTTGTGTGTGTTTTCAAATTTTGAGACTTATAATTAAATTATATTAAATCAAAGTATCAATATTAATAATTTAACTTAAATTATATTGTGAATGGTTTAAATTTGAAGCAAATTAATATTTTTTATGTGTAAAGCAAATGTTTTTAAACTCTCAATTTTAAACAAAAATTTTTATTTTTTAATTCAAAAACTGAATGTTGTCCATAGAGATTTTCTTCACATTTTGTTATTGTTACTATGAACTATTTTTTTTATGAACTTCCTACTTCTGTGGGTTATTTTTACCTTCAACCATATGTTCAAAGTCAAATCCTTTAAATTTCTTTATAATCCGAACTCTCTGAACTTCTCCCAATTTCTGTCTTCCTTTATAATTATCTTGTCTAAGAAAATATCTTATAAATTTTCTATTATCTATTCTTTTTTAAATTGATAATTTTATTATTATCAAGAAAATAATTGTTATAAAATATATAAATTTTTATGTTGGAAAAATATTTTGTTTTTTTTGTTATTAAAGCAACGTACAAAAGAGATTCTAAGTGTTAATTAAAACTAAAAAAACACTTTGTAAAAATGAGTATTTGACTAATGGTTAATATCTAGAGAGACTTCCTTACATATAAAGACGATGGAAGATTTTCATAGCAATAAGGATTTAATTTCATGATTAACTAAAGTTGTCCTTCATAATGCTGCATTAAATATTATAAACACGAGTCTAATTTATCATGTTCAGGTACTTATATATAGGTTAATAAATATCAAATCTGCATTAACTATGTTTGTTTTATTTATTTGATGCTTACTCTCTCGTCATTATAGAAAAAGATTATTTGAAAAAAAGTATTTCTTTATAATATTTTAGTAAAACCTATTTCTTCTTTTATGAATTGTATTTAGAAGAATTTGTTATTGGGTTCTCAACTTACCATACTTTACATATTAATCATTTATATCTTTAATTATCAAACACTGTTTATGCTTTTATTTTATTTTTAATTTCTTGTGAATCTTGCACTTAATTATTGGAAATAGAGTGAGCATATATTGTCTAGTTTCAGATATTGCTCACCTGGAATGCTTTGATTTGTTGCTCGACAAGTAGACACAAATGGGTCAAAGCATTAATTTTTTCCACTTATTATTTGAATCTTATCTTTCACTACACAATTTATCATTCATATGCATTATTTGCCTATATAAAGGTCCCTTCTTCACCTTTCAAACTCATCATGCACCTTCTACAACCATAATTGCTTCTATTTCACTCTCACTTTAACCATATCCATAAACCAAATAACAAGGGTCTTTCACTCTTTTTTTTTCATTTTTCCATTGTAACATGTCTTCTTCAGAGGGTGTGTTTGAGTTGGGGATGGAGTTCTCAGAGGCCAACAACGTTCTTCTCATGTCACTGATGGAAGAAACACAGGAAGAAGAGTACTATGGTGATGACAGACTTGTGAGCATGATTCAGTCATTGGAAGCAGAGATTAGTGACATTGAAATTGATCAAATCTACGAGATGGAACACCTAGATACATCCGACAGTGAGCCTGATCATTGGGTTGACATGAACATCATCTCTTCCTTACCATTTGATGAGATGAATGCATGGATCCCTTGTGGAGATGAGATGATGGATCATGCAGCAATGGAATATGAAGCTGCAAACTATGTTACTGATTTTCAGTTATCTTATGGAGTTTTCCTGGAACAACAATATAGAGAGACTAATTATTTGGCACAAGGGTCAAGTGATGTAGTTTTCTGAAATCAGTTAACATAATACAAGAGAAGAGAAGATAAGATGGATTAATTTGTAGTTAAATTGTAAAGGTTTTGTTAAGTAAATTTTATTACCAAACCTTTTGATGTTATCTTTTGTTTACTTTTTCTACATTTAGTTTCATGTAATTAATTACCTACCATAACATTAATTAGAATTGATTTTCCTCACTTCCTCAATTGTACTTCTATCCAAGATATAGGCTATCTTATACAAAGTTAACTAGCTAATTGATAGTTGAAGATCTTTTAAAGCAGAAAAAGTAGTTGGTGTTAAGCTAGTTTACAAAAAAGTTATAAATATTTAATGAAATTGTATATATGTTGAATAGTTAATACATTTAAAATAATTTTGTATAAGAACCCTTTCAATTGAATTAATTTTAGCGGATAAAAAGAATATATAAAATAATAAAAATAAACACATTTAAATGAATTTATTTTAAATTTAATAATAAAGATAGTATCAAATAAATTTTACTCTTTTGTATTCGGTCCTCAAATTTTGTCTCATGTTTTTTTATCTTTGATATTTATGTTAGGTAATGATTTTCCGTATTAAACGGTTAAGTAACATTAATACATGTAATTTTCATTTTTATTTTGGTCTTCAATATAAAATCTTTTACATTTCATTAATAAAGTTTTTTATCATTTTGATCCATTTTCTTTATTGTTATCTTTTAATTTGAGAAAACACTATCATGTTGAACAAGATGTTTTGATGTCTCCAAATTCAAGTGGAAAGCTTAAAGACCTTGTTGTTGTGTGTGTTGTCTAGTTGTTTGAAACTTGTTAATTCACTCCTTAAGATGATACAAGCTCAATTGAATCTTTAACCTTTAGAAAAGATGAGTTTTCTAGAAGGAAGTGAAATTTCAACAGGTTGAAATCTCGAATCAACAGGTTGTTTGACACTTAGTAGATTTTAAAATGATTTGGAAAAGCTTTGTCTTTGCCTATGCTATCAAACAAAAATCAATCGGTTGTTTCGATAAATCAACCAGTTGTTTTTCTGAAAACCTTAATCAAATTCTGCTAAGTGGTTTTAATCTGTTTTTAATGATTCTAAGTGTCTTGTCTCCTTAATTAAATGATTTTGACAACTTAGTTGGTATATATAAAGGCGGTTTTAGCAAGAAAGAGAGTTTATCAAAAACAATTTTTTCAAGAATTGAAAGAGCTTTGATTCATTGATCAAGTGTGTGGAATAGGATTGTGTTGTACTTCTGAACTTTAAGCTTTGTAATACCCTTGTGTATTCTATCACTTTCTCCCCTGATCATTGTATTTCTATATTTGTGTTGTCAAGGAGTGTTGTGTGTTCTTAAGGGATTCAAGATCAACATTCTTAGTGTGTTTTGTAATCTATGTTTGATTACATAGTGGATTCTCAATTGAGGACTGGATGTAGCTCTTGATTAAGAGTGAACCAGTATAAACATCTTGTATGAATTTCTCTTTCCCTACACTCATTAAACTGTTTTATCTTTGGTTTTCAAATCTGCTTGTATAAACAACCGGTTGTTTCGTAAAAACAACAATTTGATTTTCTACATCAAACTTAAAAACAATTTTATATTTGACTGGACAAATTTTTCATTAATTAATTCTTCATAGCTTTGCACTTTACCTTCAATACTTGCGAAAATCTTTCAAAAACAATTCACCCCTCTTGTTTAAGACCTACAATTCTAACATATTTTGCTATTCATCCCATGCACACCTATCATAATCCGTGTTCAGAATGATTCCATTAATTCTCTCCAACAATTCATGCTCTTGTGTTATTTCCCACAAGAATCTATCTCTTTTCTAAGTGAGCTAACAAAATGCAAAAAAAAAAAAGAAAGCACACTTGTTATTTAATCACGCACGTTATCAATTAATGAATTTAATGAATGAATGCGAAGATATAGTAAGGAAAAAAAAAAGAATTATCAAATATCCAAACTTTTTTTTTTCTTAAAACCATATGCTTTATGAAGAGTATTTAACTCATACAGATATTTTTGGAGGTATTTACAATTTAACTTTTTAAAATTATATTTAAACTTTTGTCATTTTTATTTATAAATAAATTATTTTAGTTGTATTATTTAATTTTAATTATTATGTTTTATTATATTTTTAATTTTATACGCTTCAACTTTTACATCTACTAGCTAGCAAGAGTACAACAGCTAGCAAGAGTAAAACAGGATAATATGAGCTGGTGGCTTTAAGGATAATGGTAAAGAAAAGGATAACAAGAAAAAAAACATTTTCCTCCCTCCCTAAAATAAACTACCTAAGTATAACAAAACATCACTGAAATACACCCATCACAAACAAATTACATTTTTATATATGAGTGTCAACAGAATAAAACATGACAGCAAACATATTTCAACGGTAACCATCCATGACAAAAAGAATGTGCAAAGTTCATCTTCTTCATCATTATCCCAAATTCTCTATTCTCTTAAGTGATGATTTCTCCTTTATTTCACTTGTCAATGACTAAGTAGTACTAACACAAAAAAATTTCTTTCTTTCCTTTTTCAATAATTTATTTACATTTCACTTTTGGTTCTTATAAATTTTTTACCATCATGGACTCTTTCATTTATTGATATATTTTAAATGATCAATTATCTGTAGACAAACTAAGATGATACGTGTATTTTCTTAAAGTTATTCTTATCAAAGAAAAAGTTATATCAATATGATAAAAATAATATTGTTTCCATTATGTTAGATTTTGTATTTCTTATTTATTTTATTTTTATCTTAAGTGAAACTCAAAGAGGATGGAGTTCGACACGTATATAGTTTTTTTTTTTTGGTTCTTCATAATTTATCATCAGATAGGGAATGTTGAAAGAAAGAAAAAATCCAAACCCTAACCATAGGAAGACACTGTTTGCATCAGATTAATTAATTTTTTTTTTCAAACAACATGATTTAAAAAAAGTACATGTGTACTCAGTTGACATGGTTACTTCACCAAAGAAAAACTTTTCACTTCAAATAACATAGTTTAGAAGGAACCAAATGCAAAAGAAAAACATGTGTCATTCAAGTGTCACTACTTAACGGACATGTCATCACTTAATAAATACACATATAATTATCAAAACACAAACTTATTTTTTTTAAACCATATGCAAAATCCTCTAATATATGAAGAAATAAAGTTATTTAAGTCATAAATATATTTTTGAGGTATTCACAATTTAATTTTTTAAATTATATTTAAACTCTTCTCATTTTTATTTATAAATCAATTATCTTAATTATATTATTTATTTTTCATATTCTACTATTATATTATTAATCTTATATGTTTCAACTTATATGTATATTTTATTGTCCTTGTTTCTAAGGTGAGAGAACCCACAAAATTGGAAGAGTATAGACATATTTCTTTTGTGAGAGCTTTGTATAAAATCATAATCAAGGTGTTATCTTGTCGTATCAAGAGTTTGCTACCTACGGTTATTGATAAGAGTCAATCAATATTTTTGAAAGATAGAGGAATGTTAGATAGTGTTCTAGTGACAAATGAGGTTGTTAGGGAGCTTCAGAGGTGTGGGAGGAGTGGATTATGCTTGAAAGTTGACTTTGAAAAGGTTTATGACTCGGTAAGATGAGATTTTATTTTTTATATGTTCCTGAGGCTGAGTTTTCACAATAAATCAATTAAGTGGGTAAAAGGCTGCATTAAGTTTGCGTCTGTGTCTGTTCTAGTAAACGGAAACCCCACAGAGGAATTTAACCATCGAGAGGGCTAAAGTAGGGAGATCTCCTAGCCCCATTCCTCTTCCTCGATGTAGCTGAAGGTTTGACCGGGATGGTAAGACAAGCAATCAAATTCAACATGCTCACAAGGATGAAGGTGGGGAGGAATAAGGTCGATTGTTGGGCGCTACAATTTGTTGATGATACCCTTTTCATGTGTGAGGACTCTTTCTCTAACATATTCACTATAAAAGCCATCCTAAGTTGTTATGAGTTGGCTTCTAGGCTGAAAATCGATTTCCATAAATCCAAGTTGGCAGGCATAAATGTTGATAGGAACTCCTTCGAATGCTATGCAAAATCTCTAAAATGCACTCTTATGAATATACCTTTTAAATATATGGTGTTAGAAGTTGGTGGTAATCCCAGAAAAACGGAGTTTTGAGAGTCAATTCTGAATAAAGTCAGCGCAAGACTTTGTGCCTTGAAGGGGAGGTTCCTATCATTAGCGAGAAGAATTTGCTTGATTAAATGGGTATTCACAGCCTTACCCTTTTTTTACTTATCCTTATTTAAAGCACCAAAATCAGTTTACTCTAGAATCATCAGTATCCAAAGGAGTTTTCTTTGGGCTTGGGGAAAGGATAATAAATCCATATCTTGGGTAAGCTGGGAGAATTTGTGTAAACCTTTGGAGGAAGGCGGTTTGGGGATTAAAGACATTAGAAAGTTCAATGGAGCTCTATTGGCCAAATGGAAATGGTGTTTGGTGAGTGGAAAATAAGGGAAGTGGAAAGATATTATAGTATCAAAATATGGTGCGGAATCAGGTGGATGCTAGCCTTTGCTGAAATTTCAATGGTGTTGGAGAGATCTATCTAAAGTATGTGGCGAGAGAGAAGAAATAGGCTAGTTTAAAGAAGCATTGGCATGGAAAGTTGGATCTAGGGATAAAGCTAGATTCTAGGAGGATGTCTGGGTTGCAGTGTTATCTTATTACCTTGTATCCTAGGATGCACTCTCTATCCATGAATCAGGGGCAAATAGTGGGCCAGGTAGGTGAGTGGGTAAATTAAGTGTGGCATTGGAGGTTAAGATGGAAAAGGGCTAGGTTTGAGTGGGGATCTTTGCAAGAAGAAGAAATGTTAAGGAACATTTCTACGGGCACCTGAAAAGGGAGGTCAAGAACCTTCAAGTGTTTGTCGATGACGGGAGGATTTGTTTGATCAAGTCTGTTCTCTCTTCTATTCCGCTATTCTTTATGTCCCTATTTAAATTGCCTACTGGGGTGGCAGATAAGTTGGTAAGGATTCAAAGGAACTTTCTTTGCGGGTAGGGCGCTGAAGGAAAGAATATAGCTTGGGCTTCTTGGAAAATGGTGTGTAAGCCTCGCGAACTTGGGGGACTAGGCGTCATTGATTTAAAGCTTTTTAACTTGGCTCTGTTAGGAAAATAGATTTGGAGGTTGGATTCAGATAAGGGTGATATTTGGAAGAGATTCTCGCCTCTAAATATGGTGGTTGGAGAAGTTTGAGAGAAAAAGGTAAAAGTAGCAGGAGTTCTCTTTGGTGGAAAGACTTGAGAGAGGTTTGGGCATCGAAGGGATCGGACAGAAGTTTGAAGATGGGTTCAAGTGGAAAGTTGGTGACGGAAATGACATTTCTTTTGGGGAGGACAGGTGGCTTGCTTGTGGTGTGCTGAAGAGAGTATTTCCGAGATTGTTTTCTATATGTTCGACCAAAAATGCTAGGGTGGCTGAGCTTGGGTCCTAGTCTGATGGTGTTTGGGTGTGGCATTTATCCTGGCGCAGACCTTTCTTTGATTGGGAGAAGCCTATGGTGAATCAGTTGAGTCAAGCTGGGTTTGGGAGAGGCGGATAGGTGGGTGTGGAAGGGAAGGGGTGATCAGATGTTTTCAGTTAACTTTGCTTATTCTCTGGTGAGGAGGGATTGTGAGGCGGATCCTTCTTCGGTTTTTAGTAAGTTATGGAATTGTAAAGCGGTACCTTCAACTTTATTTACGACTTGGAGGGTGATCTAGAACAAGATTGTACTAGGGTCAACTTGGAAAGACGAGGGGTGTTGGTTGAAAGTTCTTTGTGTTGTTTGTGTGGAAAGGAGGAAGAGTCCTACCGTCACTTGTATTTTGACTGCAGTTTTGCTTGGCGGGTATGGTGTTACTGCTATAAGTGGTTGAGAGTGTCGTTCGTGTCTCACAATGACCCTATGTCAAACTTTGCTTAGTTCAGGATGAACATGTCCTCTGCTTCGATTAATGAAGTGTGGAATACAATTTGGGTTAGGGTCGTGGGGGAAATCGGGATTCACAGAAACTCTATTATTTTCAATAGGGGAGTGGCTGACGCATCGGAAGTTTGTACTTTGATGCAAGCAAATATTTGGTCTTGGATTTCTGCAAAATCTCGCATTGCTTCGGTCTCATTTTCCAGTTTGTGTTTGGAACCTTTGGAATGTATGCGTTTGCTTATTTGATGCTTCTTAGGACTTTAGTGTGGTCTGTGTTTTTGCTTGATTGGTTTGGAGGGTCCTGGTCGATGTTGGATTATGTTTCCCTTGTATATGGGTTGTTCCACCCCTGAAGTGGTTCGCATTTATATATTTGTTATTGCTGATAAGAAAAAGAACCTTCAAGTGTGGGAAAGAAGTGCTTCAGGGGAATTCTCTGTGAAATCACCGTACGAGCGCCTTGCTAATCATGCCATATGGGTGCAAAGGGGTATTTTCACTCAGCTCTAGCAAGTTAAAACATTCTCCAATGTCATCACTAGTGCTTGGACGATTTTGTTGGATAAAATCCCAACACGAATTAGCTTGATTAGGAGAGGAGTGATGGTTACTATGCCTTCATGCGCACTATGCCAAGTCGCGGAGGAGACATTCCATCACTTGTTTTTTGAATGCGCCATTCCACAACGGGTGTGGGCTCTTTGTTTTGGATAGATAGGTATTTTGTACGTTCAACATAAGGATTTGAAGTGTCACTTAAGAACTTTAACTTAGTGCTTTTGAGTTTGAAGAAGAATCTAGTATGGAAAGGGTGTGGGTGGAGGTTGTTAGGGGTATTTGGGAACAAAGAAAAAGTGTGGTCTTTAAACAAGTGGTTTCTGACGCGAAAGAAAATTTCCACCTGACACAACTTTGTTTATGGTTGTGGATGAAATACAGGTTATGTTCGTTCAATTTCTATATATCTAATTGGCACTTCAACCCTATCCTATGCATTAAAATCTATAAGTAAGGGGAGGGGGAGCCATAAGGGTACATAGCCTGAGGTCTACATGGTTATAGAGTAGTGAAGGATAGGGTGAGTATCCAAAAGGGAGTTAGGAGGGCCTTGAAGGATACCAAAGGAATTGTGTAGTCATGGGAACTGGTATTTGGAGGAGCAGAGCAGATGCAACTCTTGAAACATCATAACAACTACAAATCTACCACAACTGTCCACATAGAGTTTCATACCAGATTGAGCAATGGAAGGAAGGACGAGATAATTCTTATGCATAAAAGATCAAGGAGCAAAGAATAGTGCAAAAGTTGTCACGCTATGCATAATCCAGTGCAGAAAAATATTTGTATGCAGAGACTGAAGATGTGGCAGTGAAATTTAGTGATTTCAAATGTAGGAAAGGATAAAACTTTTATCCAGCACTGGCGATCCCAAAATGGAAGGTTTGGAGCCACTACATTAGTTTCATAGTTCTGAGGCTTTAACTAAGGCATAGGTTATGCTGATTTCTGTTTTTCTATGAGGGCAAGCCATCCCATTTTTCCTTCTTATTCTGCTTGCTATGCCCTTGTCTCTTTTTTTTTTGCAGCACGAACAACCTTGTCTGGACATGGTTAGATTTATCTGGAAGGAGCAAGGTGTGAAATGCAATTAAGCTAGTACATAGATAGGTGGAATATTAGAAGCTGCTTGTCAGCATTTTAAGTATGACAACAATGAGGAAGAATCATGCAGTTTTGTGAGCATGCAAAAGTGTTGTATAAGGGTTGAGAAGGGGGGAGGTGCTGGCAAAGTTTTTTTTGTTCTGCTTCCTTTGCTACATAAGGGATATGGTTGAAGCCGTGATTCAGAAAGGGGTTTGGTAAGCTACAAAGCTTTGAGAAATGGTGTGGCAGTGTTTGATAGTTGTAATTATACCAAGGAAATAAAAATCAGGTTTGGGCACAATTGTGAGCTAAATTGATTGTTGCACACCCTTTTTTCTGCATACAATTGTTGCATAATTGAAGTTTTTTTGCTACATAATAGCTGCTTACTTTTGGAGCCTAGGTGTACATGAATGACTATGTTATGTCTAGTTCTAATACAAAGTTGGATTGGAAGAAGCTTTTCAAGCTGGAATTTGTGATTGCATTAGTTAAAACATATAATGAAATAACTTATTTTTCTCTTGTGTTATGCTAGTTTTTTATCTTGTGTTATGCTAAAGCAAGAGCCAATGTAGCCTAGGCCTTTGTGTTTGCTTTTTTTTTTTTTTTGTGGACAGTATATGTGGAGATGAGCTATGTATAAGGGTTGGGACACCCCTGAAATGTCATTTTTAATTTATTTATTAATTGCTGATAAAAAAAAAGCTAACGAGAAGGACAATAAGAAAATTACCAAATCCTTTTTCTCACAATTTTAAGATTGTATGACGAAAGAGATTGTGAAAGATTTTTCAAAAATAGGTCATAATTAATAATATGTTCATTTTGAAAGACTAAATAACAGATTCTTGAAATATGGTTTATGTTCATTGTTGATTGATCTTGAAAACTTAAAAAGAATGCTTAGTAAAATTGTATTGGAAATATTACAATCCTTATTAATATGTTAATGTTGGTAGGGAGGAGGAGAGGGATAAAATAGGGAGGGCAATTAACTTCGTACAATGACAACCATGAAAGAAACACTAAAATCAACAATCAAAACACATTTAGTCATTCTAATTGAAAAAATAGTGACCAAATTTGTTTTCTAATACAATTAATTATTATTCTTTTTAGCAACTCAATTTTGATGATCAAGCATTTATGTGGCCGAGATATTCAATTGCAAATTTGAAACCAACTACAAAGGTGGTTACGAAGTGGTTTACGACTAGAACTTTTGTTGTCACCTTCATTATGTTATTTTGATTGCAAATATATTTAGCGACCAATTTTATAGCTTTAACGACCAATTACGGTGGTTGCTAAAATTAGTTTTCTTTTTGTAGTGTAACCCACACTACATACCATAAATTATATTTTTTTTTAAAGATAGAGGGGACCTAACCCACGCTACATGTTTTAACTATATATATATATATATATATATATATATATATATATATATATATTTAAAAAGGTAGAAAGGGTCTAGTCCACACTATAGGCCATAAATTATATTTTAAAAAACTGAAAAAAAAAGGTAGAGAGGGTCTAGCCCACGTTACAGACTGACGCTAGGTATTAGGTGAGTTTGTGGGCTTGATCGATGCTATGTAGGTATTAGGTGAGTTTGTGGGCTTGATCGACGCTATGTAGGTATTAGGTGAGTTTGTGGGCTTGATCGACGCTATGTAAGGTTTATTACTGAGTCCAAATTCACTTTAGGTTCACTTTAAATACATGAAGCCTTCCCCAAATTTCTTTGAAACCAAATTCCTAGTTCGACAAACCCAAAATCATGCCTCCAGTTGTTCTTCAGTTGTTCCTTATTTGATTTCTTCCATCCACCATTTCTTTCTTCCCCTTTTCTTCCTTACCGTTGTTAGTGTAATAGGGAGATGTTAGAATATGAGAGACACAAATCGATTCCATTGTTTGAAATCGGGGTTTGTCTTGGCCGAACAAGTTGGGGTTAATGTGAATGCTAGTTTGGAGTTGAAGTTGGATTTTTAGTGTAGGATTTTTAAAATTAGGGACAATTTTAAATCGATTCTAAGATGAGGTTTTCTTATAGTAGTGTTTTATCCATGTTATTAATGTTCGGTGTTATAGATGAACACACAAGGTCACGGAGAGAACCTCAAGATAAAGATGAAGGGACTTTTTGATAGAGACATAAATTTAATTGCATGATTATTAAGGTGTCGACTAAAATTTAAATTATGAAATAAAATTTTGTCTGAGAAAAAAAAATAATAAAATAAAATTTTGATAAAAATATCGAGGTATTCTCTACAGTAGTATTCTTCATACGCTATTATAAATGTGAATGTGACAGATTTAGGACATGTTAGGCAAATTCACAATAATAGGTTTGTAAATATCAAGTGTACAATAACTTATCATCACTCTCTCTCTCCTAAACTCAAATCACATATGCAAATCAATTCCTCGTTGATTTCTTTCATTGTCTTTCAATTTCAATAATGTACATCTTTGTCGGTTCAAACGCTGTTCTTGCTTTAATTTTTTTAATTCTTGTGCATGTTACTTAATTATTGGTCATAAAGTGGGCATATATTGTCCAGTTTCTGATGCCCCACTTTTGTTGCCACCATTAATTAGCCAGCCAGATGGCACATATTGTTGCTCGACAATTAGACACCAATGGGTCAAACCATTAATTTTTTTCCATCACAACTATATATATATATATATATATATATATATATATATATATATATATATATATATACATACATACATACATCAGTATCATATCTTAGCACAATTATATGAATCTAAAGCTTATCTTTCTCTACAAAGTTTATTAGTTAGTGATTTGGCCTACATGCACTATCAGCAAGCAAAACAAAAGCAACCCCACCATTTACATATATTAATTAGTGACCATGCATTATTTGCCTATATAAAGGTCCCTTTTCCACCTTTCAAACTCATCTTGCATCTTCTACAACCCTAATTGCTTCTACTTCTCTCAGTTTAACCATTTCCATAAACCAAAGAGAAAAGGGTTACTCATAAACTCCTTTTTTTCACTAACATGTCATCCTCAGAGGGTGTGTTTGAGTTGGGGATGGAGTTCTCAGAGGCCAACAATGTTCTTCTCATGTCACTGATGGAAGAAACACATGAAGAAGAGTACTATGGCGATGATAGACTTGTGAGCATGATTCAGTCATTGGAGGCAGAACTCAGTGACACTGAAATTGGTCAATTCTATGAGATGGGGCACCTGGATGATCAGGATTGCTCCACGTCAGACAGTGAGCCTGATCATTGGGCTGAAATGGACATCATCTCTTCCTTACCCTTTGATGAGATGAACGCATGGATCCCTAGTGGAGATGAGATGAAGGAGCATGCAGCAATGGAATATGAAGCTGCAAATTATACTGATGATTTTCAGTTGTCTTATGGAATTTTGTTGGAGCAACAATATAGAGAGACTAGTTATTTGGCACAAGGGCCAAGTGATCTAGTTTTCTGAAATTAGTTAGCATGATAAGATGGATTACTTTGTAATTAATTTGTAACCTTTTTAATTTTATCTTTTGTTTACTCTATACCCATTTACGAAACCTACTTGAACATTATCAATTTTCTCATTTCCTCAATCGTACTTGGATACATAACAATAATTTAGTGTATAGACATCGTTTTTTAATTTTATTTATTTAAAATATAAAAATCCATATCAAATAAAAATATTTAATAGTATTAATTAAAGATAAAGATATTTAATAATATATGATGCAAATATTATTTTATAAACCGATTTTATAAAATTTTGAGTTAGAATTAAGGGTTACTTCTTAATATAAAATTATAATTTAATTTTTCTCTATGATAAACATAATTAACTATAAAAAAAAGTGAAGTTTATATACAATTTTTGAAAGAGCTTTTGAAAATAAATAAGAAGGATATACGATGAAGGAGATGAGATTCTCAACAGAAAAAAAAAATATGATTGACTGAGAGGTAGATAGTAAGGTGGTAAATAGGAACTAAGCCCTTCTGTTTGAAAAAGGAGTTGAATACAATACTCAATAGTGAATAAAAGACTGTCAACAACTATTTCTTAGAAACATAATAGATGAGTGTATTCACCCAATAATAGAACCAATTATATTTTCTTTAAATTTCTTTATTTTTCTCACAAACTCTCAACCTTTTTCCCTTTTCTATCTTAACCTTTTCACAATTGCAACATTTTTTTCTTTAATTTATATAGAAATTTTTAACTGTAATATTGTTTGAAATAAATTTATGTAAGGAACTACAGGTTTGGTAACATCAACTACTTAACAATGGATTATTTGATGAAAGTGTATCAGAATAGTACTTTTTATTTATTATTTATTTTAAATTTTTTAATACTTTTAAAAATGTAGTTTTTCCTTTTTTTTATTTATTTTCTCCTATTCTTCAACTCATTCTATCCTAATATATCTAACACATTTTGTTTATCTGCAAGAAACAATAAAATTAAATAGACTCACTTAAGGGGTGGTCCAACTCTCATACCGAGTAGGAGATGCAAAAAACATATTCCCACATACACAACAAAAACTAAAATGAAACCTCCTACTGCTTACCTCAACACTACCAACTAAAGAAAAATAGAAAGATCAAGGACCAACCTTGCCACCCTTATAGTAACATTAAATTGAATGCATACATACCAGGGGTTCTAGGCACCAGTCAGAGAATGAGAAACTCACTTACGGTACCTTTGAAGAGATCCAAGACCAAACCTTAACATGTTCAGGGAGAAAACTTCAATATGATCAACCACTTCACCTTTAAATAAACAATTATTCATGTGTCTCCAAATCTTGCTAACCAACGTGATCCAAATATTACCCATAATAAGATTAACTGAAGTAGACGCATCCAAAATTTTGAAATGTGACCCAGGGACAAGAAGATCAACCGAACTCACTCCTAACCAGTCGTAACAAAGATTCCAAATTAGCCAAGCGACTTTGCATCCGAAGAACAAATGATTTGTTGACTCCTCTGACACCTTGTAAAAGCAACAAAGATTGCTCTCGACCCCTATCCCTCGTCTCTCCAGATTTACCTTAGAAGCAACCTTATTTTCAATCACCCTCCAAGTTGTGACTTAAGCTAAAGGAAGCGCCTTAATCCTCAAGAAGAAATTGTACATTCTCGAATCTTCCTCGACTCCCTCTCCCTTAATAAACTGTAAGCAGACTTGACTGAAAACGTTGTTGACTCGCTATCTTTCCAAACATTGTTCGCGGTCTCCAACTCGGGCCTCTTATTGGAAATCATCTCTAAAAGCGGGCTTACTTGATCCTCCTCCCAAGAAAAAAAGACTCTTTCTCAAATTTAAGTTCCATTCCCAAACCCCATTAACCAATTTTTCACAATCAATTAGATTTTCTCCTTAAGAACAGACAAAGAGAAGAGCCTCGGAAATTTGCTTTTCAAGACTCCCAAGACTACCCAATTGTCAGTCCAAAACAGAATATCTCTCCCATTTCCAACCTCCCAATTGAAACAGTCTTCAAACTTCCCTCCCCACTCCACGGACCTCCAGACCTTCATCAAATCTCTCCAACACAAAGATACTTTTCTATTATTATCCCACTGTTCATTCAGGCCTCTCCATCCTCCATACTTAGATTCAATGACCTCCCTCCACAACCCACCCTTGTCCGAATTCAGACGCCAAATCCACTTTCCCAACAAGGCTAGATTAAACAACCTAACTTTAATAATATCGAGCCCACTCGCTTCCCTAGATTTACAAAACTTATCCCAAGCAACCCATGCAATCTTCCTCCCTTCTAACCCCTAACCCCATAAAAAATTCCCTTGCAGACACACAATCTTCTTCAACACAGTAAACAAAAACTTGAATAGAGAAAGACAAAACAGAGGTATTGACGATAAAACTGACTTAATCAAACATAATCTTCCAGCCATCGAGATGTATCTATCCTTCCACCTACCTAGCCTGCTCTTTATTCTGTTGACCACTTTGTCCCAAAACTTGCCCCTCTTATGACACCCCCCTATAGGCATCTGCAAGTACTTAAATGGAGTTCTCATCACTTCACAATTTAATATTGTCACAAAACGGAGGATCTTCGTCTGATCCACCCCAACCCCACAAAGTCTACTCTTGAGGAAATTCACCTTAAGACCAAATGTCAACTCAAAATAATTCAAAATAACTTTTATGTTAAACACACTTTTGATATTTGCCTTACAAAAAATAGAGTGTCATCAACATACTGGAGCATGTTTACCTTAACCAACTTTTTCCCGATCTCCAAGCTCTCAACCAAGTCTTTCTTTAGGTTAAACAGTCACTCATAGCTAAGATAAATAACTAATCTAAGTAGTGATCAACATATCACAAGTTTGCTCACTAGATATGAATAATGTATTTATACAATGTTTATGCATTGTTTTCTAGTTTGCTATGTGAACACGAACAATGTTCGCTATGAAGCTTCCTAGGGCAGATAAATTTGAGAAACATTTTAGCACTATGCAACATTATTTATATTTTTCTTCTTCTTCTTGATGAATGACTTTAAATAGACATTAAATAATATAGTAGTTGTAAATTTATTTCTGACCATTATGGAGTTTCAACTTAGTTGAATGTCGTTCTTGCGTCTGAAGAGCTTGAATGTGAAAGATGCATTAAATTCAGATCATGCACCATTACTTTTTTTTTCTCCTTTATGAAACATCCTAATAGTTTTATATATTTATATCTTCTTGGAGAGTGTGCATTTACTTGAACTTGTGTAGAGTGGAAATTCATATGAACCATATAATATTTTCAAAGTTGACAATGCTAGCATTAGGGAGTTGTTGAAGAAGACACTTTAGCTCTTCATCCAAGATTTCATGTGACTTGATCTTTTTATGGATCCTCTTGATAGGCGAAGGTAGTGAATATTCCATGCATAATAAAATAAGTATATGGATATTAATGTAGTACAAGGTTAGCTTAAATTTATGTGTGTATAGTCTAAGCTTTTGTCAAATATTTTATCAGACGTAAAATAAGACTGCATAATGTTATATGGTCTGACCAAAGAAATATTTGTGTCTTACATGATCTATTGTTGAATAAATACTATCTTCTTACAAACAAAACAGGACCATATCTTACACGTAGTTGTTTTTAGCACTTAAATAAAATCATGGGTGTTGAAATTTTCCTAACAATGTTATATTAAACTTTAGAATTTTGAGTTTCAAGTTATTAAATTATATTACAGTGAAAATTTAAATTATATTATGTTAGATTAGGAGTTTAGAATTATTTAGAATTTTGATGTTAATTTATTTATTTAGTTTTGTTTATATTTAATATATTACTTAATGTTTTTATTGATTGTGTTTTGTAAGTTTTCATGCTCCTATTTATTTATGTAGTATTGAACTATAAAAAATTTAAATATTCTTGAATGGGATAGGGTTATACCTTTAATAAAAAAAAGAGAGTGAGATTTACATGCATCATACAAAACATAATTCTAGTTGCACACGAATAGAACATATATATTGATAAGAGTTTGATTAATTTAATATGCATAAGTGGTGATTACTAGAGATGGTGAAAGAATTTATACATTTTCACAATGTAGTGTTGATAGTAGAGACAACAAAGTAAAGATGAAATGTTCTTCCATGAATTATTTGAATGGGAGAGCATTGCCTGTTTTCAAAATTAGAGAGCATCTTCTGTATGAGATTTCTTACAAATTATATAATGTAGACATCACATGGTGAATTGTTAGATTTTCCAACCGTGTACCAAATTGTAGAGTTTGTTGATTCAATAATGGACAACATATTGGAAGACATGATCTGTGGTGTTGGAGTAGACTCTTTTGCTAAAGTGCATATGTATGAATTTATATCTAGTGATATACAGACTCCATTATACCATAGTTCAACTAAATTCACATGATTAACAACGGTGTTAAGATTGATGAATTTGGGTAACGAATGAATTGACCAATAACAAGTTCACATAATTGTTTTAGTTGTTGAAGGAAATGCTAATAGAAGGGAAATCAAAATATAAGGCAAAGAAGATAATTTGCCCGATCGGTATGAAATATAAAAATTTACATGCATGCCTTAATGATTACATTTTATATAGAAAATAGCTTGAAGAGTTAAAATATACAAAAATGTGGATTGTTACGATATAAGGTTAGGATGATTATGAAGAGAATAATGAAAAGGCAACAAAGGACAGTCCCCTTAAGAGAGCAATTTGATAGCTTTTACTAATTTTAAGGGTTAAGCATTTGTTTGGAAATTAAAATGATACTACAAACCTTAGATGACACGCAATTGACCAAAAGTGTGATGAATTGTTTCATCATCAACCCGATTCTTTGTAATGAAAGAACATTGATAATGAATTTTCTCAATTTTGAAATGAATCAAGAAATCTAAGACTTAGACTAGCTACCAATGAAATGAATTTGTTTGGTCATTTCAGTATTAATCATATTTCATGACCTATTTTGCTAGTGATTTATAACTTAGATCCCGGTTCGTGTAAGAAGCCCAAATACACAATGTTATCTATGAGGATCTTTGATCCAAAACAATGAGGGAATGATATAGATATTTATCTCAACCCGCTAATTGAAGATTTAAGATTGTTATGGGAAGAGGGGATTGAAGTGTTTGATGGGTTCCAAAGAATCTTTTCTTATGTATGTCATGTTATTTTGTACAATTAATGATTTTGCTACATGTGAGAACTTGTAAAGTTATAGAATGAAGGATCATAGAGCATGTCTTGTATGTGAAGGAAACACATCATATGAACCGTTAAAACATGAAAGGAAAAAAATACATATTTAACATCAAATAATTCTAAAAGAATTTCACTCATATCTCATATTGAAAAAAGTCTTTAAAAGGACAACAACAACATGACATTTGTCTCACTCTAAAAATGTTAATTTAAAAAAAAAAAACAAAGAACAAGACAATGTTTTTAACGTATAAAATAAAGATGTTAGTATTTTTTTTCTCTTTCATAAATGTACAAAATAGATGTGACACTCCAATAATATAATACATGTGAAAAAGAATTTTTGTAATAAATTAGTTGAAATAATTCTCAACATAAAAAACAACAATATATTACGTGATTTACTATATAACCAATGAAAACAAGATTTTATCAGATAAACAACATTAACATTAATTATTGTTTCAAAATGTAAAATTTCATATTTTTTTATATATAAAAAATGAACCAAATAAAAATCATATACGATAACCCTTCAACCGGTATAAAAATTATATATTATATTCAACCGATACTCTTTGGTGCTACTCAATTAGAGAAAATTTATAATCACTCATATAGGGTCAATGGAATCCATAGTCGTTTTTTTTTCAATTTGTTTACTTTCAATTTCAATCATTTATATATGTGTCCACTCAAACGTGTCCTTGATTTTATGCTTTTAATTTTTTATGCATGTTACATTAATTATTGGTCATTAAGTGGGCACATTGTCTGGTTTCAGATGTCCCAGTTCTATTGCAACTTGCAAACCCTAATTAGTGGTGCATCATAGCTAGCCAAATACCATATATGCTCACCTGGAATGCCTTGATTTGTTGCTGGACATGTAGACACCGACGGGTCAAAGCATTAGTTTTTTTCCATCAATACTATTATATCTTAGCACAATTATATGAATCTTAGCTTATCTTTTTCACTACATCATTTATTATTCATTTGCCCTACATGCAGCATCAACAACCAAAGCTACCCCACCTAGTATTAATTACTGTACCATTCATTATTTCTCTATATAAGGCTCCCTTCTTCACCTTTCAAACTCATCTTGCATCTTCTACATCTATAATTTGCTTCTATTTCTCTCACCTTAACCATTTCCATACACCAAAGAAAAAGGGTCACTCACAAAATCCTTTTTATTTAACATGTCTTTTTCAGAAGGTGTGTTTGAGTTGGGGATGGAGTTCTCAGAGGCCAACAATGTTCTTCTTATGTCACTGATGGAAGAAATGCAGGAAGAAGATTTCTGTGGTGATGATAGACTTGTGAATATGATTCAGTCATTGGAGGCAGAGATCAGTGACACTGAAATTGATCAAATCTGTGAGATGGAACACCTGGACACATCATACAGTGAGCCTGATCATTGGGTTGACATGAACATCATCTCTTCCTTGCCCTTTGATGAGATGAATTCATGGATCCCTTGTGAAGATGAGATGATGGAGCATGCATCAATGGAATATGAAGCTGCAAATTATATTGATGATTTTCAATTGTCTTATGAAATTTTCTTAAAGCAGCAATATAGAGAGACTAGTTATTTGGCACAAGGACCAAGTGATCTAGTTTTCTGAAATAAATTTAGTATTCCAAAAATTATCTGTGAATGTGTCCATATCTACATGTACATGTTATTCCCAAAATTAATGGATATTCCAAAAATTAATTTTAGAGAGAGCCATTTGAATAAATGCTTTTGAATTTTAAAATTCATACTTGTTATTTTATAATTTTATTTTTCCACTCGTCTCTCAACACCACAACAATATATCTTATCATATAAAAAGTCGAAATGAAATTTGCCCCACACTTTATTTTAAAAAATTGAATATAATTATTTTAAAGAAAAAGCATATTCATTCATTAATTGTTCTTGAGAAAGTTGACTTTGCCGATTCGTCAAACAAAATTATTTAGTATTTACTGATGACTCAAATTAATTTGATAAAGATTCTTTTTATTCTTTTCCTGATAAGAAAGAAAAACTTTCCAAAGAAAAATAATATAGAGTAGTATTTGAGTTTTTTTTACCTCATAATATATAGCAACCTCACAAATAACATATATTAAAATAAATAAAAAAGAAATAATTTTATTGGTAACATTTCCCTATTGAAATAGAGGATTGATGTCGAGATCAATTTGGTTTATAGATGATTAATGTATATAGATCGAAATTTAAAATGAAAAATATTAACAATATATTAATATTAAGTTGGTTTAAATAAAAAATTTGAAATTAAACTTTAATATAGTGTTGATTAAATAGTTAGGCATTCTTAATTCGTACATTGTATGAACATGTATTCCGATGTTGAGCAAGGGACACTTTATTTAGAAATTTTATTTTTATGATATAATAAATTTATTTTCATTTTGTATGTTATTGTTTTTGAGTTATTGAATACGATTTATGTATGTTAATAAGTTTGCATTAGACTATATATTATCTTCATCATTTTTCTTTCTTTTGTATTTAATTATATTTTCAAATAATTAATTATGATTAAATATAAATTGATTATCCTATAAGTTGTATATTCTCACATATAATTGATTTTTATAAGTGAGTTAATTGGTTATCTTTTGTAATGATTGCTTATTTAGAACTTGTTTGAAACTCGTAGTTAATAAATTATCACTTAAATAATTCATTACATTGTTCTTGTTGAGTTTTCAAATTTAACAATGAACAAAATAATCAATTAATCTTTAATATAATCGATCATTTCGAGTTTGGTAGGGATACGAGGTTTACAGTAATCCATTAGCTCCAAGAATAATCAATTAGATTGTGCAAGTTGTGCTTTCAGAAACAATGAAAAATAATATAAAATAGGTTACCTTTATAAATAATACATTAAATTAGTGTTTAAAATAAGTTTTCTACAAAAAAAATAAAAATGAGTGTTTTCGTAGGTTGAGAATATGGTATCTAGTTTTCAAGAGTTTTGCTCACATGTTGAGTGATTTCATGTAAAGTGAAATTGTAATCAATTTTTACCACGATATTAGAATTAATCCCTCTTGAGAAAATTTTAATTAGATATTGATGAACTTCCCTCCCATCCTCATAACGGAAATTCGAAGATTGGAAAATTTTTAAACTCCAAGTTTCTTAAAGAAACTTAAATTATTATTTTTCTAGGAAAGATCTTTGAAGATAAATTAAGGAACAAATTACTTACCTTTAGTTATCAAGCAATTTCATTTCTCATTTTCTCATTTAGGGATAGTAATGCGGGTTGACCTGTCCCATATTTCTTGTAAAAGAGGTGATTTCTGGAATTGATGAGGTGCAAGAAGAAATTTGAAGGATGCAGAAAGAAACAATCTTTTTATTATTACGCGAGCATATGGGCTAGCATGTTCCACTTTATCCTTAGTCCGGACGAGCCTAAGCGGGTCAGCGAACTAAAAGATTGAGCCTAACCCGCATTTTGGCTAATTCTCTATGCACCACATCACTTTTGACTACACCCAACACCTAAAAAGAAATTGATTATTTTTCCCTTAGTCATTTAAAATAAGGCATAGGGTTGATTGAGGTGCAAAGTTCATTCCAGCGACTAACAGAGGCAAGAGTTGTGTTGCGCGGAGAGTCGGCGACGGAGCCGAAAGTTGTGGTGTTTGGTTGTCCTGGTTCAGCGGTGGTGGTTGGTTGTACAAATTCATTAGAGAAGGTAGTGCTCATTAGAGAAAAACAGTAACTTTTTCATGAAAACTGGTGCACTCCAAATATGGTTATCCGGAAGTGGTTTTTGTTTTAGTTGGAATCCGAATGTCGAAATTCGAAGGTTTCCCAAATATTGTGATTCATATGCAGAAAAGGCGAGTGAAAACGTCAGGATGTGAATATCCACAAACGACCCGGATATAAAAATTCAGAAGCTATTATGTAGTCATTGTTCTGGATAAAGAAATTTAGAAGTATTCCAGATATGTTAACCCATAATACAATATGAAAATTGCTTTTTTTTCATTTGAGGCCATTTATGAAATGCATAGGAACATGGTGAGGACTAAAGGAGGAAGATCTTCTAAGGTCGACCGCATGTGACCAACTGCATATGTGAGAAGAAAAAGTGGTGGTCATAGTAATTTAACTGGAAATGAGGACTTTGAAGAAAATATTGAACATGAAGAAGTGGAAATTGAGGATGAAGGCTATTCAGGAGTGTCAACGAATAAGTCATTACTGATTAATTATGAAGATCATGTGGCGAGACAGTTATGGGATGGTTTGGTAAGTAATGAAGATTTTATACACTACAAGAAATAATGATGGTAGAGTCCCCAAAAGAGCAACACAAAGTGCAAAAGAGAGACGTTGCATGAGGCTAGTGTGGGCTTAGCGTCCCAATAGAAATGAAAGCTAGTCTTTTGGTGGCTATGCATTAGAGAAAACCTCTAATGGGACACAAATTTACAAGGTAGTGTTGGCTAAGCCTACATAAAGAAAAATATATTATTTAATTATAGTGTAGGTTTGGATGACACTAAAATCGATATAGAATTAAATAATTATTAAAAAATGGACTTTAAGCCTCACTCAACCTCGTAAAATCGGCTTATAAGGTGAGGTTTGCACCCACTTATATACTATGACATGTCCTAATCTCTAGTCGATGTGGATCAACACACACCCCTCACGTTGAGGCTACCAACTCGTGCGTGAGACTATATATTATTGGTGGTCTGATAACAACCTGATAGCGGATGACTTGATAAGTCCAACAAATAATCGCGCTAGAATAGGCTCAAAATGATTATGATAATACCATATTAAGAAGTGGACTTTAAGCCTAACTCAACCTCATAAAATCGACTTATAAGGTGAGGTTTGCACCCACTTATATACTATTAAATGTCTTAATCTCTAGTTGAAGTGGGATCTCCAACAATAATTAAACTTAGCATCACCGTTGGGGACACTGCGTGAGAAAGCAAATGTGAGTAAATTGTTGATATTGGGAACACTATCCAGGAAATAAATATGAGTAAAATGCACTTAAGGAGAGCGAAACGGTCATGAAGACAAAAAATGAAAAACGAAATTAAGGAGAGCAAAATGGTTATATGGACAAAAACGAAAAACGAAAAACGAAATTAAGGAGAGCGAAATGGTCATGAAGAAGACGTAGGGATTTTGGGAGGAATTTCGGAATTTTGAGTTTGAAAGTGTGAGATAGAAATGAGAAATTGAAAGTGTGAGAAAATGAAAACGTGAGACAAAAATGTTTTAATGTTTTATTTTCTTTCTCATTAAATAACTTAGCATGGGCTAAGGTGACAATAAACATCCACATCACCTTAGTGTCACTTATACCTATGCTAAATGTAATAAAATATTAACTTGCATCCACTTTGTGTCTCTATTCTCGATGCAGTATCATTTTGCAAACTTATTTTTTGATTGCATCTACTTTGTGTCTCCATTCTAGAAGCTAACTTATTAGTATTATTTTAATATTTTTTATTGTGAGTTAAAGGTCTCCATCGTGGACACAATATTTGATGTTTATTTTTGTGTCCAACTTGATTAGACTTCACTCATGCCAGTGAACTTTTTTATAGCCCCGCTTTTTGTTAGCAGCTAAAATGGATTTTTCTTGTAGTGATATGACTGGTTAATTGAGTATAATATGTATGTATTTGTTGATTATTGTAGGATCATGGTGAGTTTAAAGTTGTTTCTCATGGGAGAAAGGTGAATAAGTTCGGAGTACCACATGAGTGCATAGAGGCTACAGTGCAAATGTTTAACTTAGATGGTCTTATTCATGCAAGTTATGAGAATGTAGATAGAGAATTGCTTTGTGCATTCGTAAAGAGGTTGCATCCACTTATTTGTTCCTGCCTGCAAGTCAAAGTGCAAATGAAGTTAAATCACTAAAGCAAATGTAAAGTGCAAATAAAAGGGTGTCATTGGTTGGTACCATTGACATGCGATCAACAAGAAGTGACTTCTTCAAATATTCATATCGTTCATCACCACCAAAGTTTAACATATTCTTGCTTCCATTCATTGAGTTCTTTTAACAAATTCATTCGAACAACAACCCAGGACTCTTCTCCATACCCAATTCAGCAGCAACAACACAGTATGCATAATGGCCATCAACCTTAACATCGACAACATCAAGAATGTATGGATGAAATCCTACGTGAATTGATCTAGCGTAAGAATGGATTATGTTGGAAAATTTGTGGTATGTGTCCTTCACTCCACAACTATCATGTTGTGAGTGTATGAAACCCACATGTTCATAATAAGAAGGGATTCGCTTAGTTGATCTCATAAATTTGGTAGGACGAGCCTTTACAACACCTTTTGTTCTGACCTTATCATGTGGTGTGTAGATAGATGTCTTTTTTGGAAAGGCAATCCCTTCCAACTTAATTTTGATGCTAACCTTACTTGCAACGTCAACCTCTTTAAAGCGCTTTGAGAAGACCTCAAACTCTTTCTCAATTGACAACTTAGATGAGCAATGTTCAGTTGCAATATCTTCAAAGCTTAATCGAGTCCATATTACACGCACTAATTTAAGTGGTATGCTACTCACACCAAATGAAGCCAATTGACATGTACATGGAAAATCATGAGTACATGTAAGAGTACATCCACCACAACTAATTTTATCAAATCTCATAGATTTAACTCTAACAAGCTTTTCGAAAATAAGGTTTAAAGAATATTTAGACACATGACCTACCAATTTTTTGTATGTTGTAACATTATACCGATGTCCCACAACATGAAAGCTCTTTTGAAATGAAGCTTTGATTGCATTATGTTGTAAAATAATCATCTTGTTGATCGAATCCCAACAAAAACATAAGTCCCCCATGGAGTTTTGAAGAATTCTCTTTAGGCTCCGATGTGGCACCTCAATTTTGTTACTTGTTATGTTTCCTAAGTGCATCACCTTATCTGTCCATGCCTTCACAAAATTTTCTTTATGTGGACGTAACCATGTACCTATCACATATTCAACAAATATAGTCCATGGAGAAGAAACAACTTCAAACGTATTGACACGATCTTCAAAGACCTCAACAATATCACAATCCACACTAGATCCCCAAGCCTGCATTACTTGATCACATACCTCTCTTGGATGCACTAACATTTTACATTTTTCTTTCACATTTTTATCGATGTGAAATCAACACAGCAAATTACAAGTTTTAGGAAATACAATTCTGATTGCATTCATTAAGACTATATCCCTATCACATACCACCACTAGGGTATGCATCAACTCTCAAAAATAACTCTTTAAAATAAATGGAGAGAGTTGAAGTGTTTTATTTTATATGAGTTTACAAGTACAAATTGGTAAGAGTGCATATAGTATTAAATTTTTTAATAAATTATTTAATTATAAATACAATCATTTATAATATTTAAAGTGACAATAACTAAGAGTATTATAATTGAAAAATATTTAATTATCTAATATTTTATCTGAAAAAAAAATGAAAGAACAAAACAGAAAATGTAGCTGGTAATATGATTATATATCTGATATGGCATGTGCAATTCAAACCTTAAACAGACTCACACTTTATAAAATGGAAGTCAATCAATCACATAATACACAGAAGCCAATAATGTTCAGTTGAAGGTAAGAAACTATTGCAAAATATCTATTGAAAGCATTTCCTTTGCTATTATAGGGTTCGATTATCAGGTTTTGGAGGGATCTCTTTTCCACTGTTAGGTTGAATGATGGTACGAATTGCGAAAACATTATTAAATAAAAATTAATTTTAAAATTTAAATAATTAATTAATATATTAATTAAATTAAATATTATTTTAAAAATTAAAAAATTATTTAATATTTAAATTAATTTATATTATTATTGATAAATAATTTTTAAATTGATATTTAATTAATTATCAAGTTTAAATTATCAATTTTAAAAAATTTAGTAATTAAAATCTTGATAAGTAATTAGATATTAATTTAAAATAATTTATCAATAATATAAATTAATTAAATATTAATAATTTTTTTAATTTTTAAAATAGTAATTAACTTAATAAATATAATAATTAATTATTTTTTCTCTATAATTAATTTTTATTTAATAATTTTTTAATAATGATGACAGCCAAATAATATATTAGTGTATATAAATTAAATTACTTTTGTGTATAAGTTAATTTCATATAAGTTTTTTACTTTTTATTTATATTTTTATACATGAACTAATTTTAGTTTAAGTAGAAACACACTTTATTTATTTTTTCTATTACAGATAGTGATAGAAAAGTTTGTCCAAAGAAACTCTTTCTCATTACCGTTTGCTACTTTAACTAATCCTATTACAATTTCTATAAAAAAAATGGATAAATTCATGATAAAGAGAACTCATTATAAAGAAATAAAAAGTGAAATCCTGTTTTACTCATTATCAAAAAACTTAATCATAACTAAATACATACAATTAACTTTAAAAAAAAAAAAACTATCTCAAGCTTATCTTGGTCATCATTACATAAATGCATAGTGAGGGAAGAGCACTAAGCAAAAACTAATGTGCAAAGCAAGGATCCTGTTGCTAGAATATCCATGATCATGTTTCTTGTTACAATGACTTTTGACTAATATATAAAGATATTGTTGTGGTGGCATGAAGACTCTCACCCTTTTTGCAATAAAGCATGGTACAAGATACTCTGGCTTCATGCTTCAAAGACTAGCATTGGTTGTCAACATTCAATTGATTAACATAAAAAAATATAATATATATGCTTAATTCCCCAATGATGTAGTCTTGTGCCAATAAGGATCACAAATGATGCTCATCACATGGGAGTGGGTTCATTCACCATCCATTATTTTAAAGTGATATATTCTAGGCATCTAATCTCTATCTTAATTAAACCCCACAAAAAAATAATGTAGTGCCAACATGTGCATCTAAATGTGAGTTGGGTGGTCACAAACAATGGTTTATCATCAATCTCTTCTTTGTTTAATTGGGTCCACTTGCTTTCATATTCATTGGAGGCATATCTTTTCAAAATCCTACATGCACAATGTGTAAAAGTTACCCAAAATCTTAGACAGCCCCACAAACCAGATTTTAAATGCCTCCAATTTTTATATAGATCATATGGAGATTTTTATTTCCCCATCCTTTTCTAGAGATTTGACATTATCAATATAAGTGGAATCAATTTTTTCTGCATTGGAACCTTATCTAAAATTAAAGAATTTAAAGTGGGGATAAGATAATCTCCATTTACTAAAGTGTTTTTTACACCAAAGACACTACATTTTTAAGTATAGATAGAAACACATTAAAAGATAAATAATGATGTTTATATTTTAAAAAGTAATTTTCTTTTTGCAAATAATTTATCTAGTTTTTTTTTCAAAAGTTTACACATACTCACCAATAATTACAAAAAAAGGAAAAAAAATAAAGAGAATATAAAATAATATTGATAGGAGAAAAATATTTTTATAAAGGATTATATGAAGAAAAAAATGTTTAAATTGTTAAGCATATTTCGTTAGTAAAGGATGCTATAATAGCCTTTAATATTGAATAACTATAAAAAAAAAAATATTAATGATTTTATTCTAAATAAAATCATTGAAAGCTTTTTAAAAAAAAATAATAAATTCTAAAAATTATTAAAAAAGTTATACTCAAATATTTATTTAAAAAATAATATTATTTCTTCCACAAAAATCATAAAAAGAATAAAATATTTTATAGAAAAATAAATTAAATACAATTATTTTTGTTTTTAAATTTATAATAAAAATATTAAATAAAATTAAGAAATAAGTGAAAAAAACTTTAAACGTGATGAGATGAGATATTGAAATTAACTTGAAAATATAGGATCGCAAAATAATATTTAGTTAAATACACTTAATTATTTATATTTACAATTTATGACCTAGTAAATTATATAAAATAACTATTAAAAGAGCATGCAAATTAGTGTTGCATTTTCCCTAGTTAACTAGTTATATAATAAATGTTACATGTGATGAAAATAATTTTTTCATCAAAATTGCGTCTAAAGTTAATTTGGTAAAGAGGGGATAACGATGAAGAGTTATATTTGTAGCATGTGCGGACAGGATATGAAAATAACTTTCTTATTCGGATTGGTGTCTAAAATCTTTGGTATGTATGAGATCTATTATAAAGAAATGTTAAAGGGTTAAGGTTGGGAAGAGTAGGTTTACTTAACGATAAAGGTGACTATTTTTGTATCTTTGAGTCTCTAGGTTGAATGATGCCTCTGTTTTTATATAAGGGTTGTGATATCCCTAAAATATCTCTATTATTTATTCTTTTTTTATTGATAAAAAAAATGAAAATAATTTTTTTATCTGATAATTTACCGTAATTATAATCAATAACGTGTACATATCCTCCACCTTCTAAAAAAAAGACTACTTACCTTTTCTCCTTTTTTCATGATTCTTATCATTTTGGAACCTTGGCACACTATCACTGGTGAAGCTTCCAATTTTGTATTCAATGATCACAATATTCTTATCTAGCATTCATAACATTTTTTATATCCACCAATAACTTCATGTTACTATGCTTAAAAGTTGAAGGATTGTGTGTCCTTCTAGTCCTTGGTCAACTATTTTTTTCCATATTTGATCTAGTCTATCTTGGAGTTAAAGAACTATATATGTACCCTTTTAAATCTTACTATTTTTTTGTGTGAAGTGCACAACATTTTTCTTTGTCCACTTCTTTACTGAAAAAGATGGAGAAAGGAATCATTAAAAAGAATATTATTTTGAAGTTGTTCTTTAATTATGCCCTAACACATAGACACCCATCAAGTGATTGTATAAACTATTCCTCACTTTATGCAAAACCCATTCACTATACTATGCAAAAAACTATTCCCCACTTTATTGCAACTAGAGGTTTCATCCACTGAAAGCTTGTCTTTTCATGTTTCCTTGTCCCACTCACAAAATTGAGGTTTTTGGGTCAGATTCTATGGTTTTTTCCATGAGATCTTGCTTACTTCAAGCCGTCCTTATTGCCAGAGCACACGAGCACATACACACACATTTGCTTAATTATTGCCACAACTTTTTTTAATTTCTCTATGCTATATGGATATGCAACATGCATGATCAATCAATAATGTAACATAGTTTTCTTGAGTGCACATGTGCACATGGCTGTCTGGTTCAAGGTGGTTGTAATGTCCCCTTCTTGAGTGCCTATATAAAGCCCCCTTTGGCTCATTCAATTCATTCATCTAAAGCTTGTTATCTCTTATTACATATTCTATTCTCTCTCTCTCACACACACTCTTTCTCTCTATCATTGTTCATCTTTTTTCTTCTCTTCTAGCTCTTTTCCTAAGACAACAAACCAAAAGAGAATGGCATCTCAAATGTGTGAGAGTTTGGCTCTCATCAAGGGGGATGATGAGCTGCAAATCAATGGTGCTCTTCTAATGTCATTGATGGAAGAGCCATCACCAAGTGATGAGAGTGATGATGACAGATTGGATAGCTTGATTAGGTCTTTTGAGGCTGAAATAAGTGGAAGCAAGATGGGGGATCATGATGATTCAGCATCCTCCACAGGTTCAGAAATGTTTGAGAGCAATGATATGGAAGAGAGTGGCACTCAATCATTGAACATGGGAGAGATTGAATATTGGGCTAATTCATCAAGTGAGTTTGGTGTGGGATGGGTGGACATGGATTTGGTGCCATCATCCCCATTTGAAGATAGAAGTTGGTGTGTTGACCCTTGTGGAGAGGAGTACTATGCCTTGGCAAACAACTACTTGGGAGATCATGGATACAATTCCTTGTGGCAAGACATGGCATGCAATTGATTCCTTTTAATAATTACTTCCCATATTGTTCATGTAAATCCATGTTGTAGCCCTCAAAATGTTTCTATAAAAAAAATTGGATGAGATTTTCATTATGAGCAAAAGAAAGTTCTTTGACATGTCAAATCCTCACTAGATATTGAATTGACAAGAAAGGGAAATTAAGGATGGAAACTATAATTGTTCAATAATTTAATCGATAGGTCCAATTTTTGAAAGAAAATAAATAGAAGAGTAAGTTATTTGCCTGTTTTAAAGGAAGTTATAAAAGTTGATTTTTAAAAGAAATATAGTATTTTTATTTTTTTTATTTGGACTAGCAATTAAATATAATTTTTAATTAAATGTGTTAAATTGTATCTAAGAAAAGTATTTCTAGGACACAAATTGAGGCTCTAATATCTATTAACACTAGATGATATTGGCTTCGATATGAATCTATAAGTGGAATCTCGGAAAATGAAAGCTTCTAAAATGCTAGAAAAGTTTTTTTTCAAATCAATGGTAATAAAATTAAACTAAATAAGTTTTGGAAAAAAATTAAAAGAGTCTCTTAGAAGAGTAAAGCAAGAATGTAAATGAACAAAATCATAAACAAGAAATATAGAAAGAAAGTAACATTTAAATAGCATGAATACTAAGTGTAGAAGAAAGGTACGAAATCACAAATGTAAATTGAAAGAGATAATTGTTAAAAGATAAAAAAAAATATGTAAAAGAATATTAAAGTCTTCGTACCATTGTTATGTCTTCATACCATTGTTAAGTCTTCTGAGTTTAATTGAAGAGATTTGACACTATTAAGTTATAAGTAACCAAAAACCTTAAAGTAATAGGTTTGTTAGTCTTCATATGTTATATAACTTTCTCATTTTTAATTAATGTAGAGCTCAAACTCACACTTAAATTCTTAAGATGTTACATATATAGTTTTTTTTTTTAATAATCAATCAAGAACTTAATATTAATATATAAAATATCACCTCAATACATAAGAGTTTGAGCAGATTACTCCCAATCCCAAAGGGTAGAATTAGCCACGCATACTTCTAGCACCTTCCATTCTCCCAATTGGGTTACAATTCACTTTATGGTGTTTTCCTCTTAATCTGGCACCTGATGTTACATATATAGTTTATGAAGACTTACTAGTCATTTTTTGTCCAAAAACATGTCTCTATGCTCATTTCACATCTTTGCATATTGTTGATGGAGTGTGATTTCTCAGCAAATGGACCTAATCAACTATGGTACAGTTGATAAAAGAGGTTGTTGTGTTTATAGGGACTAGTTATAACCAAAATAGAAATATCCTTCCTTTTGAAGTGGGAATATGATCATAAGGGGATGCATATGTGATATTAAATAAGTATAACATATAAGTAATGAGATTGAAACTTGATGTAAAAAGGAGAAGTTTTCTATTCAATACAAGTGTTGGGATTGAATCACTTTGTAAATCTCTTTTGATATAGTTAGTTATAAATGCATTATTGGTCAAGTTTACTATTCCTTATGCTCAAAACAAATTTAATTCATTAATCATGGTTATCTAGAACAACAAACTATCATAATCAATTTCTTAACTTATAATAGTCTGCTTTTGCATTAAGATGGGAATAGTCCAAGTCAAACATTCAATTTTTCCTAGACATTGACTTATTTGGTTGATTTAAAATAGTTCAAAAAGTGAACATGTTTCCCAATATCATTCAAGTTCTAAAGGCATGAATGGTGATTCCTCACATATCAAGCATTAAACATTCAATCAAATCAAAAGAATTGAAACAACAAGTATTCATAAATAACAAAAATTGAGAGATGTTACATTGTTCTTCAATCCCAACAGAATGAGTTTAACTACTCATGATGGTGTTTACAAAGAAACTCATAAATGAATAGATAACAACAAAAGACATATAGTCATGGATATTGCATGTCAGTTGGACTATTTTTCTTTTGCATAAGTTACACCTTCATTTCAACCTCCCTATTCTGAACCATGATCTCCCTATTATAGAGTTTAGTGATAGGTTACCTCGAATATGTTATTCGCTTAGTGCATAGCCAATTCGCTTTTGGCTCATAGTCTATTTTAAGCTCAGCAAAATGAAGACTTTCTTAACTCCAAAGAATTTTGTTGGCTCTGCTCTAAGCCTAACTCCAGTAAAATGGGCTTTTTTAAGCTTGAAGATTTCTTTTGGCCCCACTTAAAGCGTAACTCCAGCAAAATGAATTTCTTAAGCTTGAAGAATAATTTTCGCTCAGAGCCTTGCAGATATGCTCAACAACCCCAATCTTCATGGCTTGGTCTTTCTCTAGCATAGATTCGCTTAGTGGATTTCTTGGCATTTATCACTTGAAGATTCTTTCTTTTAGTGTTTTCTTTCAACAATTCATTTAGCGCTTGATGTATGCACTGAGCGGATTGGCCATTCTGATACTTCTTTGTTCTATTGCTATTTTCCTAACCTTTTTTGCAAAATTTCATAAAATTTGCAAACCATTGTCTCCACTTAGGTCAAGCATGGCTCTTAGTGGGGAGACACTCTTTTCATGATATTTTCTCATCCAAATCATTCCTTTTCTATACCTAATTGTATATAAAAATAAAAAACATTTGACACTTGTCAAGTGTTTATCAACCCATAATCAATTAACCTTCTCTTTTTGATATATCTAATATCCAACTTCTCTATCAAATATTTACTTGTTTTCAAACCTTCATA
This sequence comes from Phaseolus vulgaris, assembly GCF_000499845.2. NCBI lineage: Eukaryota > Viridiplantae > Streptophyta > Magnoliopsida > Fabales > Fabaceae > Phaseolus > Phaseolus vulgaris. The sequence continues at coordinate 9,057,702 of NC_023755.2, read as the reverse complement.
AAAATATATAATAAACTTCTAAAACTTGTTAACTAATGTTATACATTCATGTATTGTACATTGTCTCAAAAAAAATTCTATTACATTTATCTTCGATATTAATTCCTCTTAACTAAAATTTCTTAAACCTCCATAAATTCTAATATTACTCATTCCATCTTTTTATGTTGAAAAGAGAAATTTCATAAAAGGTATAAGAAGTACGCATAGTAAATATAACACATTACAAAAATTAGAAAAACTCTAACCCTTTAGTGATTATATCCTCCCTCCAACAACCTACCAATTGGTTGGCTTTAATCCAACAATCTTTATACAAACAAAAATATATGTTGCATATAATTTTATAATCTCATAATAAATTCACAACAATACTAAAATCATGACATCCACATTTGATCTACATTCTTAATCCATCTGTCATTTGTATGGTCCTACCTTTAGTACTTCATCATAAATAATAACATTATTAAGCCCCCTCATCATATCAGGTCATGTTCCTAAAATGCTTCACAAAAGCATTAACTAGATAGCCATGAGAATCAAAATCACATTCCAGAATGTGGTCCTTGTATAGGATCGTCCCAAAAATAAATGTTCAGAAAATCTTGGTTCACCTCTTGAGCCTAGACAAAGAGAAAAATAGAATTCGGTGTGAGAAGTTTCTTCCATTGTAGATAATCAAATCTAGATTTTCCCCCTCCTAAACAACGATTCCTTTAATGTGTTAACCAATGCAAAACTCTTACTCATCCACTCTTGCATTATATTTAAGTTACAAAAACACACATAATAATAAGCCAATAGCATCCTATAATTTTTACAATAGCCCATCAATCAACATTTGATATTAGGACAAAAATACATCCATACCAATTACTCTTTTTATCCTTTTTATCTCAGCTTTAGCAGAAAGAGAGAAACTTTTCATAACCTATATTGTATATCCTTTATGCCTTAGGATGTTGTCTTAATCCACAATACCACCATAGATAATCACCAAAATCCACAAGGAAGCTATATAATGGTTTACATCCCTATAATTATCCCCATCCCGCCTATATTTTTTTTACCTCTCCTCTCCTACCACTTAGCATGGTAATTGAATCAAGATACAAGTAGTCTATTAAAGAGATGATATTCTGAATTGTGAGTTGTTGCGTATCGTGAATCGTAAGATTCATAAACATTAAAAAATGTACATATAATTAAATATATAAAATATGTAAACATGCAAAGATGCAATTAATAAAAAAACAACCTCGTATTTCATTTTGAGTGTTGTATCTACATATATAAATACCACACAATTTCAACAATACAAGCTCAAAAAATAGTGTGATTGCTGCATAAGATTTCTATAACAATGGTTATATGCTACTAAACAAATTTTGCATTATAGCCATTCAAAAGATTAGTGTTATTGTTGTTGTTACTACATAATTATTGTTGGTTTTTTCTTGTACATACTTAACAACTTCAAAAAAAATATTTTATCCTAATCATTCATATTTCATCCTATTCCTCTCCAACATCAACATCACTCAAGTCATCTTTGTCTTCTATTAAACTTTCTTCTTCTTGAATGTCTTCAATTTCTTCCTCATCTCCTACTATGCATTTTCCATTTTTATTGGTATTGGTATTTAAATTTCTAGGACCTTTATTGGCAAAATAAAAACAAATAAATTCTAAATAGTTATAGTTTGTTGAACTTTCAAGTTCTAAAAGTTCTAAACAAAAATAATTACTTCTCTTCCTTTTTTTCTTGGAGCTCCCTCTTCAACATCAAAACACTCATGTACATCAATCCAAGAGGAATCAATAGGCAAACAAGGATTTTCTTTTTCGGTGATCCATTCCTCATCTGAGTCAATATCTTACAAACATATGGGATTATAAGTTTCCCCTTCTCTTCTTTACTCTTTTGTCTCGTCTCAAGTTGAAAATTGTACTTCGCATACAAAAGAGCATTTAATCTTTGTTGTTCCAATCTATTCCTTCTCTTAGTATGCACTTGGCTAGATGTGCTCTAATTCCTTTCACACCCTATTGCACTACATGTGAGGCTCAAAATTTTCATGGCTACCTTCAGTAACTTTTTACCTTCTCCCCCATAACTCTCCCACCAAAGAGCTATAAAAAAATGTATTCAACTATAATATAATTAAAAGTTTATAAATCATATAAGAATGATAATGAGTAATTTAATTACCGAGTTGTTTCATATTTCTAGTATCTATTGCCATATTCATTCCAAAAATCCCCTTAGCTCCCTTCAACTTTTCAAGTTGTTTATCAATTGTAACTCTTGTTCTTGCATCCAAAATCATTATTTAAAATATTTCATATAAACCAACCACCACCTCACTATCCAGATTGAAATTTTTGTCATAGTGATATCTAACACAATAAAAAATAAGTTGATGAAACCAAAGAATTTAGTACTACTTAGTAGAAATAATTTAGAAATAATTTAGCTTACCTAGGATTGAGATAATAGGTTGTTGCATGGAGATGTAAGTTAAAACATGAATAAACGTAAATTGAACACATACAATAATGTGTTCACATATAAATCTTATCATATCATGATTCTCACACAAAACATAAAGTGAAGAAGTAGGCACTTACCTTGATCCATGAGTGATCCTAATTGAGCAGTTACTTTATCTCCTTTATCCCAATCTATCTCTTGCAATTCTGTTCTTGTCTCACACTTTCGTGATGGTTAACAGTGAGACAACTATTATTTGCAGAGACAGAACCTTATAGCTTTAGTACCCAATCTCCATCAAATGTAGGTTTTCATTAGGTATATCATCAGATATATATATTTCTCACATTAACCAGTGAGCCTTTATTCTATTATTATTATTAAATCATATTTGGGCCCAAAGCCCAAACTCTAAGTCATGTGAGTCACTTTATAGAAATTAATATACATAATTTCTTACATTCTCCCACTTGACTCATATGAGTTATAATACTTTCATGATTTAATAATGACATAAATGCGCATTTAAAAGGCCTTACATAAATTGGTTCTATCATTATTCATAATCAAGAATACATAAATAATAAGAGTCATGGCGGTTACATGTCATTTGAATCAACACATTTCCTTCCATGTACTACTATATCATTCTTTCTCCTTAATATGACTTTATAGTGAGAAATCCATAATAGGTTCAAACATAATGTCATTGTCATCAATAACAACATAATTTGTTTTCCACACCATAATAACATAATTTGCATGCATATACATAAAGTAGAAAACAACATAAATTTCAGAAACTTTATTTATCAATGAGCTCAGAGTGTCAAATAAGCATTAACAACATTCATAATTCACTAGTAAACATAATGCCCATATTTACAACATGACCAGTAAATGTTTTGGGCGGTAACCCTTTTGTTAAAGGGTCTGCAATCATAAGATCAGTGCTATTGACACTTTATGTTTCTGAACTTCTTCTTTAACGGCAAAGTATTTCAATTCCATATGTTTAGCACCTTTGGAATACTTGTCGTTTTTAGAAAAGAAGACTGCTGCGGAGTTATCACAATAAATTTTCAGCGGCTTGGCAATACTGTCAACAATTCCAAGTCCTGAAATAAAATTCCGCAACCAATTAGCCTGAACTGTGGCCTCAAAGCATGCCACAAATTCAGCCTCCATAGTGGACGCGGCGATGACTGACTGCTTCGCACTTTTCCATGAAATCGCTCCTCCGGCTAAAAGATACACATAACCAAATGTAGACTTTCGTGTATCCACACAGCCAGCAAAATCTGAATCTGTATATCCAATCACCTCAAGATGATCAGATCTTTTATAAGTAAGCATGTGATCTTTCGTTCCTTGCAAGTATCTTAAAACTTTTTTTGCAGCTTTCCAATGATCTAATCCTGGATTACTCTGATATCTACCAAGCATACCAACTGCAAAACTAATATCTGGTCGTGTACAAGTTTGAGCATACATTAAACTCCCAACAATAGATGCATAAGGTATATTCTCCATCTGTTTCCGTTCCAAGTCATTCTTTGGACATTGCATGAGACTAAATTTGTCTCCTTTCTGTATTGGAACAGGAGATGTCGAACATTTATCCATTCTGAATCTCTCTAAAACTTTATTAATATATGCTTTCTGAGACAAACCTAACAGTCCTTGTGATCTGTCACGGAATATTTCAATTCCTATCACATAGTATGCCTCACCCATATCTTTCATCTCAAAGTTATTAGAGAGAAACTTCTTAGTCTCACTTAATAGACCAAGATCATTAGTTGCCATGAGAGTCACATATAGTCTTAAAGACCCATTTACACCCGACTCTCTTGCATCCTTCTGGCAATTCTATAAGGCCCCATACATCATTCTATGCCATTGATTTAAGCTCATATTTCATAGCATCTAACCATTATCAGAATTATCAACATTGATGGCGTCTGAAAATGAAACTGGATCATTATCAATACTTAAGTCATTTTCTGACTCTTGTAGATAAACCACATAATCATTCAAAATAGTAGATCTTCTTTATACTATTTCTTGTGGTTGTTCTACTACAGGTTCATTGTTAACTTCATGATTATTAATTTGTTGTTGTTCTTCATTGTTGAGTGGTTCAACTACATTAGGAACAACAATACTTGGAGTAGAGGTACTAGTTAAAGGAACATGTACTCTAACTTTCTTAATCTCCACATTTTGTGAAGTATTACTCCCACTGGTTTCACCATTTTCAATGAACCGTGCATTTCCAGATTTAACAATTCTTGTGTTATGCCTTACTAGGAACCCTGTTCAACAGATACATGGCGGTTTTTTAAAGCATACATCCACAATGAAACAGGTACAGTAATATAAACTGAAATATTCCCAAATATAAAAGAGTATCCGGCATCATCAAGTTTAGACAATAAAACTAAATTCCTAGATATCCTAGGTACATAAAATAAAAATAAAACTATCCATTAAATCTAAATAAAATCCAATTTCGAGCCGACTGCTTTCACTGGAACCTTCTCTCTATTCCCCATGAAGACAAACTTTTCATTTGGCTTTATGGTTCGGGTTGAAAGTAATCCCCTTCTTTTCGAACCAAGCCTTACGTTTCAGACAATCCTTTTGGAAATGTCCAGCTTTCTTGCAGAAATGACATTTGTCATTCTTCTTCTGGAGCGTAGCAGAGGACTCATTTATCTTCAGTGGTCCTTTACCCTTTCCTTGTTTCTTGAAACCTTTCTTTCTAGCTCCTTGATTGTTCACATAATGTATGGAGTGGTTTCCTCGATTCTTCAATCTAGTCTCTTCCTGAACTAACATGCTATGCAATTCATGCATATTCCACTTATCTTTCATAGTGTTATAGTTCATCTGGAAAAGATCATACTCAGACGGTAAAGAGTTCAAAATGAACTGTACGAGAAAATTATCATCCACTGCCATTCCCAGAGACTTAAGTCTTGCCGCAATATTAGTCATTTCAATGACATGTTCGTGCATAGTACGAGAACCATCAAATTTCATGGTGATTAAGGTAATCATTAATGTCCCAGCAAGAAACTTATCAGCTGTTTGGGAGCACTCTTTCACAGACTTCATGAATTCTTTTGCATTTTCGGTTTCGGGAAGAGTAGACTTAATATTGTTTGCTATGCTCATTCCCATAAATATCAGGCTGAGTCTATTTGACTTTTCCAAAGCCCTATAATGAGTTTTCTCCTTATTGCTACTATCATCGGTAATAACAGCAGTCGATTCGAATGGCCAAATCAAGATCCAATATACCTAAGTGAAATTGGACTTTTTCACTCCAGTCAGAAAAATTTAGACCATTAAAGACTGGAACAGACGTAACTTGCGAATGTAAGGCTACAGGAACACATACTGCAATCACACATGCTTAACATTAATACTTCGAGTCATAAACTAAACATACTATACAGATTCAGAAAACATTATATGTATACTAATGTTCTCCTTTGGGAGATCCATTAATACACAAAACATAATGATGCTAATAGTATTAACTTTATTTGGTAAGATATATGCATTAACTAGAAACACTTGTTATCTTTGGATATACAAGCAAAAACTAATAACACATACTCACTACCAACAATCATATCCATTAATTATAAGGACAACTAATCAACCTTTGGGTGATCCATAATGCCCTATAATAATGAATTTCCATTTACCCATATACTTCATAATTTAGCATCCATTCTATAGGTAATTGGAATAAAATTTATCAGTAATTTGGAATTAAATAAAACTTAAAGATTTGATCACTTTGGTGATTAACAAATCTATCATACAAATAATTCCAGAAATATATCATTAATTGAAATAAAATTCATCCATAATTTGGAATTAAATAAAACTTAAAGATTTGATCACTTTGGTGATTACAAATCTATCATACAAATAATTCCATAAATAATATCATTAATTGAAATAAAATTTCATCATCCATAATTTGGAATTAAATAAAACTTAAAGATTTGATCACTTTGATGATTACAAATCTATCATACAAATAATTCCATAAATAATATCATTAATTGAAATAAAATTTCATCATCCATAATTTGGAATTAAATAAAACTTAAAGATTTGATCACTTTGGTGATTACAAATCTATCATACAAATAATTCCATAAATAATTTGAAATCAAATTTCATCATCTATAATTTGGAATTAAATAAAACTTAAAGATTTGATCACTTTGGTGATTACAAATCTATCATACAAATAATTCCATAAATAATATCATTAATTGAAATAAAATTTCATCATCTATAATTTGGAATTAAATAAAACTTAAAGATTTGATCACTTTGGTGATTACAAATCTATCATACAAATAATTCCAAAATTTCAATTTAAAAGTAAATACATAAAGCGGAAATATAATTTTTCATTCCTCACTTTCAATCAATTAATTAAACTTTAATTTAAATGCAAATTAAATTACATTATGACATAATAAAATTTCATTAAAACTTTAATTTAATGCAAATTAAATTACATTAAAACTTTATAAAATTTCATAAAAACTTTAATTAAACTTTAATTTAATGCAAATAAAAATACATTAAAACTTTATAAAATTTCATAAAAACTTTAATTAAACTTTAATATAATTCAAATTGAATTAAAACTTTAATTAAACATTAATCAAAATAAAATAAATAAAAATAAAAATAAAGAAACATGATGTTAGGTGCATAGACTTACACCAGTTGCAGTCTGTGCTGAGATAAAAGAAATATTCCTTAATCAGTTCAATATTTAATTTCTTCAATCGCACTTAAGTACAGTTTTACGATGGTTCCTGAATCAATATGGTTTTCTTAAATCCTATATACCCACAATACTTGGTGGTTAGATGTTAGGTGCATAGACTTACTCGTACACGGTCCACCCATTTTTATTTATTTATATATTGTTTCATTATTTTATATTATAATACAATTCCCTTTCATGAAACCCTAAAAATCAATCACAGCCACCACCTTTCACTTTATCATGAAATCCTAAAAACCAATCACAGTCACCACGCATCATGCAGCAACTACCAGCCAAGGACCACCGCGCATTGCCGACCTTTATGCGAACGCTCGCTCCGAACCACCGCGCGACGCAGTCGCTCTTTCTCTCCAACCCCGACGCCACTGCGCGCGAACAAGGTCCAGCGACCACCGCTCGCGCTGCGCAACACGTCGTCGCGCCCCACCGCGTGAACCATCGCTGGGCGCGGAGGTCAGAAAACGAAGATACGCCGCAAGCGCAACGGCACCGCGTGTGCCACCATGCTGCCACCGCACCGCGTGTGCCACTAGCACCGCTGCAGTTATGGGTGGTGACGGAAAAACGCAGGATGACAGCGGCGAAGGCTTGCAGTCCCACTTATAGGTTCATAGGTTTTTACGTCGTTAATGACATTGATGCATAAACCCTAATTTTAAAATTAGGGTTCTTCAATTGGGATTAATTAAAATTAGGGTTCTCTAATATTGACGGCTTAGGACAATTAGGGAATTATTATAGAGGAATGAAAACCTTAATTTATAAACCTAATTTTAAATTAGGATTCTTAAAAAAAATTGGGAATATCTATAAAATTAGGGTTCTTTGAATTTTGAAAAAAAAACATTAATGGAGAATCACAAAAATGAGCAACAAGGCTCTGATACCACATGTAAGTTAAAACATGAATAAACGTAAATTGAACACATACAATAATGTGTTCACATATAGATCTTATGAATAAACGTAAATTGAACACATACAATAATGTGTTCACATATAGATCTTATCATATCATGATTCTCACACAAAACATAAAGTGAAGAAGTAGGCACTTACCTTGATCCATGAGTGATCCTAATTGAGCAGTTACTTTATCTCCTTTATCCCAATCTATCTCTTGCAATTCTGTTCTTGTCTCACACTTTCGTGATGGTTAACAGTGAGACAACTATTATTTGCAGAGACAGAACCTTATAGCTTTAGTACCCAATCTCCATCAGATGTAGGTTTTCATTAGGTATATCATCAGATATATATATTTCTCACATTAACCAATGGGCCTTTATTCTATTATTATTATTAAATCATATTATTGTAGTTGTAAATTATACCTACTATCAATAATTTTCCAAACTTTTTTATACCTTGTTTCTTGCTTTTGGAAATTTTCAACAATTTTCTCTTTAGCTTTATCCATTGCTTCACAAATATAGGCATGGCTAGTTTTGCATCACCATCTACAAGCCTCAACACTTTTACAAGCGGATTCACACATTTAAGACAATATGTGATTGATCTCCAAAAATTTTCATCACTTAACACTAGATTTATCACTTGCTTGACCTCATTTTTAGTAGCATATGGACTAGTAGCCCATTCCTCTTAAGCAAACATTGATCTGAGAGCATTTTTTATTGCTTAATACAATTTAATGCACGATAAAAAGTAGTAAAACGTGTGACAACTAGTCTTACTAATTCCCTTCCATTAGAGTGCTTTCTATAAAAAAAATGAAGAATCCATGTGTGACTATATATGTAAGTGGTGATTTTCTTTGCATTGCCAATGGTATTGTAATATACCCGAAGCTCTCCAATATCCTCAAAAATTAGATCAAGAAAATGAGATGCACAAGGAGACCCAAATAATTTGGTTCTCTTTTCCGTTAACATTCTTATAGTTGCCACAAGGTTAGAAGCACCATCTGTAACTACTTGGAAAACATGATCCTCTCCAATTTCATCTACTATGCTATCCAACAACTCATACATTTTTTTGCCATCTTTTATCACATCACTAAAGTTAATGGATTTCAAACAAATAGTACCACTTGGACTGTTAAGAAGAAAATTAGTGAGTGATCTTCCTTTGCCATTCGTCCAACCATCACACATCAATGTGCATCCCCATTTCTACCAATCACTCCTATATGTTTAGACATTTTTTTGTACCTTATACACAACTTTTTTCAAATAGGAAACTCTTACCTCATGATTAAAAGGAGGCTTTAAACCTTTCCTATACTCTCTAACAACCTTTAGCATTTGGATGAAAAGATGGTTCTTTACAAGATTAAATGGCAATGCCTTACCATAAATGTAGTTCCAAAATTCTTGAATTACATCTTCTTTATTCTTATAAAATGCATTGGTTGTCATTTGGCGGAGTTCATTCTTTCCTTTTGCTACTTCTTTTGTAACTTCTCCACAATACAAGTTCAACTCCTCTATCTTTTTTTTTATCTTCCAGCAACTTAAGAAATACTACCTTCACCTCATTTGGAACACTAGAACAAGGAATAACATCTTTCTATGTTCCAACAAGATGATGCTTTATCCTTGCTATTCCACCCCCAACAAGTATAAGAGCAAAATTTAAATTTTACTTGTAGTCTATTTGTAGGAAAACTTTCACCATACTTCCAAGTAATATATGACTCTCTTTTTTATTTACTCATCTTTATAAATAAAGACAACAGTAAAACAAACTCCCCTATTTGCTCTTCCTACGAAAAGAAAAAGTACTTTCATGCCTTCGACGAATACAACGCCTCTTGTGACTATAGCCAACTATCTTCACTCGTGAACCCAATTGTCTCACGCCTCATGTTGCTTCAGTGTGTGCTTCTTCATCATTCTGAATATAGTGCCTTTATGACTACAACACCTCCAGCTATCATCGCTCACAAACCCACTGTCTCGCGCCTTACGTCGCTCCAGCGTGTGCTTCGTCGTTGTTCTAACTACAACAACTTCCTTCTAACATTCACTTCGTCTTCACTGCCTTTGTCATATTTCACACCTTCTCGTCATCCACCTCAAGTTCGATATTCATTGTTGTTAGAGAGGAGATGAACCTTTGTTCACGAGTAAAAAAATTGAAATGAGGATTTTTATAAAACCAATTCAAGTGACCTGACCTGATTCACATTAAAAAAGCATTATAAAAACCCAATTTGCGATACATAACCATTTCACGATTCATACAATTTGAGATACGATCCACATGATACAACTACGATACGAGACTGAAAACTATTCATATCGTATCTTACAATTCGTATCGTGAACCTTACGATACTTACTACCATGTCATTTAGTGATAATTTTTTGGTCCATTTTATATCAGCATGTAATAATCTTTTTCACTTAACACATTCTATCCTTGCTTCCTAAAATTGTTAAAGGAATTTTAGAGTTAATCATGTGAGTTGAATTTATATTGGCACCTTTTAGAGGTTTCACTTTTGTTTAAGCTTTTTGAATTTAGCAGAATATGGTGATAAGCTCAAAGAAGACTTCCACTGGACACGAACTTAACCAAGTGGTTAACTGTGAAGGGTTTCTTCTAGAGAGCAAAAGAGAAAACACAATGATAAGTGAAGATGATGATATGTTGCGGAATTGAAAACAATATATGGTAGGGAAGACAATATAATGATCTAATTAAAAGAGGAAATAAGAACACAAATGAAAGGAACAATGGAAGGGCATAATGGAAGAAAATAAAAGAGAAAGATTAGAGAAGCCTGTGGAATTGGATGGTTGGTCACGCCACTTGGAAGGTTGAGGAAATCCAAGAAAAGTGGTGAAGAGTCACCACTTGGAGCATGCTCTCACAAGATAAGACCCAAAACTTTATGAGAAAAATACTCACTAAACACTCAAGCAGAGTTTCTTTACTTCAAAATTCAATGTGAAAATACAAGAGGCAAGGCACCCTATTTATAGGAGAGAATGCCTTGGAGAACAAGAGAAAGAGAGAGGGACGGCCAAGGCTAAGACCTTTTAGAAACTAGGTCAAGCATAGTGTGCCACCAAAGTTAAGTCTTCCTTCTAGAATCTAGGATAAAAAATGAGACTAAATGGGGCGGTCAAAGGTTTTTCTAGAAGTTAGGGAGAGTTGGGCTTGACTCAAGCCCAATTTATGCTAAGTACACCCTAATCTACTGAAATTAAAAATAAAAGAAACTAGTTGATGCTCAACTCCAATCATGTGGGCTCTGCCGCTAGTAATCCTCTAAGGAATGATAGGATCTGATGCACTAGCTATGGACTAACCCTGACCTAACCCTGGATCCTGTGTCATGCTCCTGGTCATCCTTCTGGAAAGTTAGGCTAGGTTAGTGCTTGCTCTATCTCTTAGGGTTCCATCGGTTAATATGCACAAAAACTAGTCCAATAGGCCACATTACTTATATCTCTCTACTAAGTTACTATAAAACATGTAGATTATTTCTGTTGCACCTGATTGTTATTCCACAATTGCTTCATAATGTCCACCAGTTGCTTACTTCCCTCTCATACTTTCCTTGCTTGGTCCCATATTAAGCCCCATCATACAACTATGTTACTCCTCCAACCCTTATTCTAACTTCTTCCAACTCATCCTTAGGCATAAACCTAGATTGAATGTTTAATCAAAATAAGAGCTAACTATATTTTTATCCTAGACTATGCCATAAAACTAATTTGTTATAGCAAGTCATCTTCCTCAAAATTATCTCTTTTAAAAATCATGTCATTCCTTTTAATGCAAATACTCCACACAAAAGCACAACACGTATCACCTTTGTTTTTTTTTCACTAAAGATTCCATATCAAATTTATATTGCCAGAAATGGTTAACAACAATATTTAGTAGGCAAGTAGACAAGTGAATTCATGAGTAACAAACTTGTCATAGTTTATCAACTCTTTTAATAGTAAAAAAGGATATAGTTATTTTAAAAACAAGAAAAACAAAAGAAGAGGAAAATTGAATTGTGTTTTAATTAATATTTAAAAAAATTTCGTAAATATAGTTTTATGGAAGGTGTTCAGACGATAGTTTTGTCCATCAAGTAATTAGATTATAACATTTGTGTTTGATATATCACAAAAGACACAATATGAAAACTTTTACTAAAACACTTAGAAAATATATTAAATATTGTTAATACATTTTCTCACATTGACTCTCCTTCCTAGGTTAGTGTAGAGGATAATTAATAACATGTAATGTAAAGAGATATTAAAGAGAAAAATATACACAATTTTTTATACTGATTCCTCTTTTGCAACAAATGATACTCAATTCTCAATCAACAGACTGAATTACGCTAGCTAGACTAATACTACGAAGTACATTTCAAGTGTTTTTGGTTTGTAGCCACTCGTAACTAATTCCTTGAGTATTCTTTCCACAAGTCACTCTTGTTTTAACTAAGTATTATTTCCTAAGCCACTCTTAGCTCAACGAGTATTATTTCATATCGACACCCTTCTTGGTTGTTCGTGTTAAAAATATTCTTAACAAGGTTGCTCCTAGGTAAATGAGTATTCTTTGGACTCCTAACCACTCCTGGCTACTCCCTTAAGTATTCTTTTCTAAGTCACTCCTAGTGATATGAGTTGGATTGAACATAGACACTTTAGAACTCTTGAAAACAACATTATAGGAGAAGAATAACAACAATTAAAGGATCAAAGAGTGCTTAGAATAAAGGAAACGAAATCAGAATCACAAAAACAACAAGCTGAAAACAGAATGGGTGCAAAGAAGCTTAAGGAGTCATCAATGGAGACCAAGCCTTCCAAAATGATGATCCAAACTCATTAAGAGTGCTATTTCCTTTTACACAACCAAGGAACATGATATAAACGCAACTGAAAAACAGAAACAACAAGAACAGAACAAAAATTGAAGAACAAGCTAAGAAACACAAAATCAAACGGTGAAAAGGATGAAGAACACTAAAACATTTGAAACTACCGATTGAAATTGCAAGAGATGAAAGAATGAACACTTATTGAATGAAGCTTGCTGGATTTGAGAATTTGGAACTGCATTCACGCCACTTGGAGTCTTGTTCCAAGATAAGTGAAAGGTTGCCGCCACTTGAAGCTCACCATTGGCAAACAAGATAAGGCAAAGGAACAACAAGACTCACAATTTCTCTCTAAACTTGAGTATAGTTTCTCTACTTCTAATTTCCAATTCTGAATTTTACAAGAGCCCACACCTCTATTTATAGTGTGAGGGTGCTGAAAAATAGGTGGGAAAATTCAAATGAAACTCATTTGAAATTCCCACCAAAAACAAGTCACGTGGGAGGTGTGACCTTTTTCTACTATAACACCTCCTAAAAACTACACCTACACCTACTCTCCTAAGTCACATGGACAATGTGACTTTATTTTACATATTCACACTCCTTTATTTAATATCCACACCTCCTACAACTATACAAGAGTAATTTAAATGATGTTCTTTTATTTAATGTTTGGTCTTGGGCTTCTTGGGCTTCTTGGGCTTTTGGCCTTCTTGGGCTTGGGCTTTGGGCTTGGGCCTCATCTTTTGAAAAGACTAATAAGAAGAACTTTAAATGATTTGGCCCTTGTCCATTCTTCCTATTAACAACATCCTTTTGATTCTCATCACCTAGCTTAACAAGTATTGTTTGTTAAACAACCATTCCTAGTTGAGGTAGAAAGGTTAAGTGTTTATGTGATCAATAGATCATTGAGTTTGCATACTAAGGAGTGTTTGCGCCTTACGATAGATACAAGGTTTGAATGTTCTCTCCCAATTTAGATCGTTGATTTAGCTCTCTAGGGGAGGATTGCATCTTTCGACAAATGCAAGACTTAAGCACTCTCTCCTAGCTTGCTGGATGAACACTCAAAGTGTTCTCTATGAAGCCTTATAAGACTAAAAAATCTAGGCCTTGTTGTTGCACAATGTAACATATACTTTTTATCTTCTTCCCATTGAGCATTATATAGGCGTTGGAAGAAGATAATCGTTAAGAGACTGTTTATGGCATTAAGCAACTTTAGCTTTCATGTTTGACCTTTCTTCGTCTAACGAGCTTGGATATGGAATTGCAATAAATTCATTCCATGCAACTTTAAATGCATTCCTTCTTTACGCAACATCCTTAATCCCTCGCAACACTTGTCTCCCTATGTACCATAGTCTTTTACGCCATCTCATGCTAAAAGCGCATATCCTACAGAGTAGATAAGTAACCCAAATTTGAAATGTTATTTGTGTCAAGAAGTTGTTGGAGAAACAAATTTTAGCTCGAACTCCAAGAGATTTTGATGGTGGCTTGTACTTGAATCTTGAACGGATCTCTTTGACAAAAAATAGTAATGGGCATTCCCTGCAATATAGCATAAACGTACAAATGTTAAAGAAATATGATGTTAGCTTAATTTATGCATTTATCGTCTACTTATCAAAAATAAAGGAGAGACTGCATATTGTTGTATCATCTATCATACGAAATACTTGTGTCTTTCATGATATGTTGTTTGAACAAAACATTCGTCTTATAGATTGTCAACTCCTTGATTTTGTCTTTGGGAAATGAAATATTTATAAAAAAATACATAATAATAATATATGAGAAAAATAAAAAAAATCATGAAATGATAAAATTTTCCATTTCAAATATTTCTAAAAAAAATTAAAATGGTAGTTACTTATATTTTATTAATTTTTTTTGTTTTAACAACTACATGTTGACTTAAAAATGTTTTTGGGCCTAACCAATTCATAAATTTGGTAAAGTTGCTTCTCCCTGCACCTTCATAGATTCTTGCGGCATCCCATAAGTTTTATAATTCCAAAAATAGCCTTTTGTAAAAAAAATCAAATGTTTGAAGGTTTGGTTATGGAGGGCATTTTTTGTATATCATAGATTTTGTAATCCGATGATTCTCTAGGTTATACAATCCAAAATTAATTAAAATGTTTGTGTACCTTTTAGATTAGCCTATCTAAAACTTGTTCCTAAATCTGGTAAAATATTCTGAATAAGTCAATTCGTAATACAAATTTTTATTATGAATTACGTAATCTAGAACGTGTTTTTTTAAAAAAATTATAGTGTAATCCGAAAGCCAAATTATGATTTTGGAGTGTTTGCCATATTAGTAGAATTTGGAAGAATTTTTTAAAAAAGCTTACATAATCAGGAAGTTTTTTCCAAATTCAGAAAAAACTTATGTATTATGTAATCCAAAATATATTTTTTTAAAAAAATCTTTCAAATTCTCAAATATAGAAAACACCTCCTAGATCCTAAATTGACATCTGAATTACGTAATCAAAAGGTTTTTAAATCAAAAAAAAAAAAATCAACGCAAGCAAAAGTAAGGAACCAATGCAAGATAAGAGTAAAATACATCTGAGAAACTATAATTTGTCACCACATAACCACAAAGGGACTAAAGGCTTCTAAACATTGTAAAGAATCACAAAAAAACCTTCAAAGATGAAAAATGGGGTGCTTGGGGTGCCAGAGGTGACTGGGATGGATGTCGTAATCAGAGAAAAAGAAGAAGGAATAAGGTGAAAATGGTAGGCATGGTTTTAGGGTTTATTTCTTTTTTAACTAAAGGATAAAATGGTAATTTTACGTGTGTATGGGGTTGTGGGGAGGTGCAGGAAGAAGCATTTGTTTGATAAAAGGCTTTTTATCATTCGAAAAAAAAGAACTCTCACCTCCTTTTTGTCTCACTCACGGTCACTTCTAACAGACCCTCACCATTTCCACCTTTCACTCCCACCCTCTCACATCTATTCCTTGACACCTCTCTCTGCACCCCGTCACAAAATTCATTCAACTTTTGATTGGTTCTGCATGTTGATGAAGTTTTGATTGCATTCAAATGCATGTTGCTTTTTCCTTTGCCCATTGTTGTATTCCATTTGTTTGCAGCAAAGTTATAGTGCTTCTGTTCAAGCTTCTTTTTTTTTAGTTGAACATATAGGGATATTTTTTTTTTAGTTGAACGTACGGTCTGTAACTGCCAGGAGAGAGAAAATCACCAGGTATATAAGAGTTCTTAACAGATTTTCTAAGGTACGCGCGTTCAGTTCATACACTTTACGCTTGCGAGTGACAGAGCTGTTTGTGAGAGAGTTTTTGCACGGTTTCAGTTCTTAGTATTTGGTGATACCATCACTGACTTGAGCGTCGGAGTGCGATCGGCCGCAGCGGCGCCGTATCGTTTCTTTGCAGGTTCTTGAGATAGATCCAGAGGAGGAACGGAGGTGAGAAGCGGCGCGCACGTCGATCCTTGACAAGGCATTCTCCAGCGCTCCGGTCAACAGGCAGGATCAAGTGCTGATATCTTGATACCATACAAAATAATAAACATGTACTTGATAAATAAATAAATTAATATTTTAATTATTTTTTATTTATTTTTTAATTTACAATATTATTATAATGGTTTGTCATTTATGTGTATTTTACTTTTTTAGGGTGTTACAAAATATTTTCCTTTGATATATAGATAGAAGTAGTGTGTTTGCGTTTGAGTATATAACTTTGCTGCCGTTTGCATTTTCTGCTTTTAGGCCCACGATTTGGTTTGGAGAATTGGAATTTGCATCAAAGGCTTCTTCTTCCTGCACTCCTACGGTTTTCTTCCTGCACCCCATAATGTAGTAAATCCTAAAAATGGCCTTGACCTTTTAATTGAAAAAGGCACCGTGGTTCAGTTTATATGGTACTATTCATTTTCTTCATTCATCTCAGGTGTTAGTGGAGAGTCATTTTAATTGTGTGGAGAAGATGGAGGAGTGGTTGCGTTGCCGAAGTCTTGCATGGCTTCTAAAGGTAAGAATTAAGTTTTTTTAGGAGCATTGGTGGTTATGACATTTTTGTGCTTATTGGAAATTGGGATCTAGGAGTGTGCTACGGATTTATCAATTCTGAACTGAATCATTTTGTTTTTTGGATGAGGAGTGTTCCGGAAGCAAATTTTGCATAAATTGTTAATTTCTGGATTACTGCATCCGAAAGCCTAATTTATGTTACAAATTGGTGAAGAGGAATGGAGTCCGTGGAGAGGCAATGGAATCAGCTGAGAGAGGAATGGAATGACACTGCTGAGAAAGAGGATGAACGACACTGCTGAGAGGCAAATGAAGAAGAAAAAAATAGTTTAGGCTTAAGTGCATTTTAAGATTTTTAAAAATTAATAGGGACAATTTTGTCTTTCCATAACATTATGCGGGTGCAGGAAGAAATTGTCTGCAACAAATTGGTGAGAGAAATCTTTGCCTTCAAATGGGCCTACGATTTGCTTTGCCAATTAGAGTCAAAGAGTTTCTTCCTTTCACCCTTACGTTTTTCTTCCTACAACCCTACAATTTTTAAAATTCCCAAACTAGCCTTGGTCTTTTATTTCAAAAGGGCATTGTGGATGAGTTGCTTTGCCACCGTTCTTCTTCTTCTTTGTTCATTGGTGGCATTGGTGGAGGCTCATATTAGCTACGTGAAACAAGGTGAAGGAGTGGGTTGCGTTGCCGAAGTGTTGGTTAGCTTTTAGAGGTAAGAACTGAGTTTTTTTTTAAGAGGTTGGGTAGTTATGGTGTTTTAGGTTCCCAGAAATCGGGATCCGGATTGTGTTACGGATGGATCAATCTATAAGTGAAAATATGATCTACGGATTGGTTGTTCCGTAAGTAAAGCTTTATGTTTTTTGGATGAGGGGGTGTTTCATAAGCAATTTGTTGACTTATGGATTGTTGTATTCTTAAGCAATTTTTCAGTTACAGATTGGTGGATCTGGAATGCATTTTTTTAGCTTACGAAATGGTGGATCTGGAATGCATTTCAATCCGGATAACTTCTAGATACACTCATCCGGGAATTTTTGGAACACTCAATCTAGGACTATGTTGTGGAATAACGATTCCAAAAAAATAAAAAAATAGGGATGAGATGAAAAGACACCACCGAACCACCACCAAGTCGTCGGAGACACCACCAAACCATCATCAAGCAAAACGTGCCTCACGGTTTCTGTGCGATGAGATGAAGTCACCGTGCACAGAGAAAGACAAAGAAATGTTGGAAATATAGGTTTGTGGTGTGCGTAAGGAAGAAGAAAGAGTGTGGGTAGTGTGTTTTAAGGTTTTTAGAAAATAATAAGGATAATTTTGTCTTTACATAACATTGTAGGGGTACAGGAAAAAAACGTAAAGGTGCAAGAAGAAACTCCCTTGGAGTCATGCACTCATACATCTTTAGAGAATTTGCATTCAGGTTGTTTCTTCTTCACCCCTATATTTTTCTTCTTACACCCCATATTTATATGAATTTACAAAATTAACCTAGAATTTTTAAAAATCTCAAAGTTAGCGCAAACCACCTTCATTCTTTCTTCTCTGCATTTTCATGGACACTATTGAGAGCAAGCAGAGGCGCTGATATTTCTTTACTTTATTCATTATTTTGGTGTATTTTTAGTAGAGTACATGCATATTACATTTTAGAAAGAGAAGTTCGTGACCTATTCATGGAAAGGACAGACTCTAACAATTTTCTAGTACTCTTTCTGAAGCACATTTTATGAATTCCATATTTACCATTCTTGAAGTCAAAAAAATGGATTTCAGAATGGATATTCAAAAATGGTTTTTTTTTGTCTTATGAATTTCCTATTCCAAAAACATATTTTGCTTATGAAACACCCCCTATTTTGGAATGACCCAAAACTATCAAAAATAATTTAGATATTTCAAAAAATGTAAAGGTACGAAAAGAAAAATGTAAGGGTATGGGAAGGGTAGGAAAAAAATACCTTTTACACACTTGGGATCTACGGTTTTTTAATTCACTTTTTCTCTGCATATTTATGGCAATTTGTTCCTGCACCCCTACATTTTTCTTCCTGCACCCCCACAGTTTTGTGCAAAGACAAAATCATCCCTGTATAAAAATTGTACATTTATTTTTTTTGCATTCTGGATTATGAAATCCGGTAAAATTTTGGATTGACGCTTCCAGTAAAATTTTGGATTGGCGCATCTGTTAACCTCCTGAATTGATGCTTCCGGTAGTACATGAATGACAGTGTTAATCCAAAATAAAAAAAATGCAGAACATCCATAATTAAAAAATCATTCCGGATCCGTCAATCCGTAATTCAAAATATGCATTATGGATTCAGAAATCTATAATTGAAAAAAATCATTCTGGATCCACCAATCCGTAATAGAGATTAGGCTTTCGGATTCAGCAATCCAAAAATCAACAATTTATGCAAACTTTACTTCTGGAACACCCCTCATCCAGAAAGGAACATGATTCACTTTCAGATTGATGAATCCATAGTACACTCCCAGATCCCAATTTCAAATAAAAGATGAAGATCAGTTTTGAGATTTAAAAAATTGTGGGGTGCAGGAAGAAACTGCCCATATTTATATGTTAATGGCTCCCTTATTTACATTACTTTTTGCACCCTTAGATTTGTTTCAAATCTTGAGATTTTATTTTAGGCCCTTTTATTTGTTGTTATTCCCTCCATCAACTTTTTCAGTGTTATATCTCTCGTTCAAATAAATTTTAAATATCAGCGGTCATCTAATATTTAATAAAAACAATCCATTTGAATGTTTGAATGACTGTATGTATTATTTGCTACTTAATACGCTTTTTTGATAAAGTTTAAAAATATATTTTTCATTTTAAAAAAAAAAATTATGTAAATAGTCAACAACTTATATAATTTACACTATCTCCACTTATTGTATAATTCGTAAAGAGTATAATTCGTAAAGAGAATTAAGGAGAGTATCTCACATTATCTAATACTCCAATAACGTGAATACAAAATCCTAACAAATTAAAAATATTTGTTGGACATCTCAAGGATCTAACTTTAGTGTTTGTTGAAGTCATATTGAATACTCACTACCTTAAGTGTCTAGGTAGTTTAGTTTTTATTTTGTGTATCTTGATTTATCTTTTGCCTTAAGAAATTATAATGAATCCAAGAACATATATTTTTAACTAGTTAAAAAGTTTTTCAACTGGTTCTTAAATTGATTTTTGGAAAATTATAGTTTTTCAATCTCTTATCTTTTAAATTAATTGATTAAAAATACTTAAAAGTTTTAGTTTTTTTCTTAAATATGTTTTATATACTGAAAACCATGTTTTAATATGTAACATAACACATGTTTTCAGTTTGACTTCTTTCCATTTGAGAAAAATCATTTTTCATGCATATTATATTTCTTTAAGTGAGATTAATAGATTGCTTCGAGTTTTCAATAGATTGACTTTACTTAACTGCACTTTTTAATAATTTTTTTTTTGTTAAATCTCTATAAAAGGGTCTACATTGTTTCAAAAAAAAAGGTGACTCATGCATTTTACAACTTTTACATCTAAGAGAGTTTTTGTGATTCAAGTTTTTGTGAGAAATAGCTTTTGAAAGATCTTTGAGGTTTATTGGAGCAAAAATTTCATCATCTAGATTGAGGTCAAAAATATTTCTTTGTTGTTGTGAAATTGAGAAATCCATTAGTGTTTCTTGATTCACTTTTTTGGTTACTTCATTCCTCTCTATACTCTATTGTATTTCTGTATTAGATTATGGCCAATATAGTTTCTTGGTATGTTTCCCAGCTATGATAGGGTATTGCACTGAGGGAGTTATATTCTTGTAGTATTCAAAAACATATTTATAATTTCTTGTAAATAAATTGTGTTGTTTTAGTGAAATCCACCTTAGTGTGAGGTGAGACTAGATGTAGCTTTGTTATGAGTGGACCAGTATAAAATTCTTGATTTTTTTTGTGTTTTTTATATTTTCTTTCAATATTCTATAATTAAAAGATATCTATGTTTATTTGACAATTAAATATATTATTATTTTATTTTAAAAATTTATTTATATTAATTTTGATTCAGAAACATAATATTCAAATATTAAAAGAGATTGTAGAGTGAAGTGGGAGAAAAAACTTCTATCAAACCAACTTTTTCTCTTGATTAAATAATTGTTGGGTTACCTACGGAAAGTTGTTATTTGGTACTGGATTTGGATTTAATGTTTCCCTTACTCATGTCATATCTTATTAAATTATGTTAATTAGTCATTTTTTAGTAAAAAGAATGTCTTATATTTGTATGGATTGTTATGTCGTTGTGATGTAGTGGTAGGGAAAAATAAAGTATTATTATTATATTATATGATGTCATAATGAAAAGGCACTTGTGGAAATTAATGAATATATCAGTTAATTCTGATTCTGATGATAGAAATATTTTGTTGAGATAAGATTATATTTTAGATATTTTTCATTTTGATGTTTAGAATTTTGTCACTTTTTTCATTAAAGAAGAAAAGAATATATAAATTGGTCTTAACTTTTTCAACGACGTGATTAGGTATAATTAATATTTTTTTATATTGAACATATCAGAATAATTAATATAACTAAATTTTAAGTTTCTTAAAAATTTAAATATTTTTAGTTAAAAATTCTTGAATTTAATTAGGTATATAAAATCTTTATATACTTTTATTTTTCCGTCAAATGAAATGATACTATTATTTGATTATGTTGTTTCAAAGTACATCAGAAACTTTAACAATAATAAAATAACTAATTATTTTTATAAAAATTGATATTATTAATTTTTTAAAATTAAATACTAAAACAACAACATACCATATCATTTTGATAAAGATAATTAAAATTTATGTAAATTTTGAATAAAAACTCAATTAAAAATACTTAAACTTATTAGGAATCTAGAACTTAGTTATGTTAACTTTTATTTTTTTCTTATAAAGATATGTAAGCAAGGATAAAATAAAATGAACATATCAATTTAATTTAAGATAAAATAACATAGTAGGAACTTAATTAATTGAAAAATAAAAAAAAAATTATACATTTAATAAAATAAAAAATTAATAGATGTGATTTAAAATTTAATTAAGCGTTTTAAAAATTTATGTTATATCTTTTATAAATTGAACTTGTGCAATTACAATGTGTATCAACACCTTGAATTTTAAATTTTAACAAAAGATATAAATATTACGAGATGTTGTTATTGCTAGTTATAAGATTATAATGACATTACCACATGCAATGTGGCAAAATGACATTAGTTTGATTTTTTTTTTAATAAAATTCATGTTAAACATCATGTGTCCTTATATAAAAAAAATATAAAAAAAAATAAAAAATGAAACTATGGGACTAGACCAAATTCATGTAAAAAAATAAAGAAATTTTTAAGAGTAACCTAAACAACTCAACTATATTGAGAATTTAAAATAAAAAAAATGAAAATAAATAAATAAAGACAAGAAGACAAACAAAAGAACATTTTTTAATGCGTAGCTCCCAAAGACAACAAAGAGGAAGGAAATTCAATCATATGGACTCTCGTTTGTATCCAACTTGTATGATACATTTTCTCTTTTTTTTATAAAAGCTTTCATGTTAGTAATTGTATGATATTGTTGCGCATTATTACGATTACTTTTTCTTGGGTTGACCTATTTTGGAGGTCATCTTATTGGTTTTCACTGCAGCTTTAAGAGGACGACTCGGTCTCCTGGAGGTTTGAACTAATTCATCGTCCTCACTTAATGGTTCCTCCTTTTTCATCTTTTCATCCCATAACTTATAGACCAAATTGACTTCTTCTAAGAAATACCAGTCAAGATATATTCAACTGTATCTATTGGTAAGATGGTTGGACATGACTCTCGAGCCTCTTGTTCATCACCTAAAAGAAATTTAAAATCTTGAAAAACAAATTTAGAAATAACCCATTTGGCAACAACTAATTTAGGACTTGTTGCATTAGCTGAATATTTGAGACGAGAGAATCCTTCTATAAAAGACTAGAATTTTCATGAGGCAATGAGTTTTTTTTTAGTAAATCAACTTAGTCATAAACAACTTCCAAAAGGGCATATAAGCAAAAATATCATCCTGAGATCATGAATCAGTCTCTCTATCTTCAGCCGATTTCTTAAACTTTTGACCAACAAGACATCCACTCTCCACCAGGCCAACAACAACTTCAACAAAAGGTATCAAGATCAATAACAACTCCCTAAACTTCCATCATCCCTACATTACGAATAGGTACATCATATATCTTTATCTCTACCTATTTATTTATGACACCATCCACTTCCTTGTGAGGGGCATCATTATCATTAGTTTCTTTGGTTGCATAACAATAGATTTGGACAAAATAGTAGACAGTTTGGTCATGTTATTGAGGTTATCAAGATTTTGTCTGCATTTAGAAATATCATGTCCTATAATTTTGCATGAAGAGCAAAATGGAGGTAACTTCTCAAATTAAATATATGTACTAAAAGCAAAATCAGGTCTTTTCACCAAACATCAATATTGGTTTCTTCCATTTCAAACATAGTCAAAGATTAATAATTCAATTAAGATAAAAAATCAAATATCAATATTCTTCCATTTCAAAAACATTAAAAATAGCTAATTCAAAAACATTAAACATAAACACCACTATAATAAACATAGTTAATTCAAAAACATTAATATTCTTCCATTTCAATAACATTGGATGCAGCCTTAGAAGAACTTTCATCCAATTTTTCATAATTATAATCTTTCCTGTCATTTACATATATTAAAACAATGACAATTAATTAATTAATTTTTTATAAAAATAATACAATAAAAATATTAATGTTTTTTTTATTGTGCAACGCAGATGAATGAATATGAATGGAAAACCTAAACCTAGTTTTTTTTAGTCAAACTTGGCACTACCAAGTCAACACACAAACGTCTTCTTTTTTGCGAACCAGCCGGTTAGCCCGCCCCACCCCATCCCGTTGTTGGCCCGTACGGGCTACGAATTATGCAGGACGAGCTAAAGTGGGTCAGCGGGTTGAAAAACTGAACCCACCCCACGTTTTTTACTAGCGGGCCACAAACCGACCCATATAGCTCGCCCCATTTTGCCATCCCTAAGCAACATTGATTCTTGAGCCAACCACCAAATACCCAAACAATCCCAACCTTCGTACCTTCTATCCAAAACCTTAGGAGAGCTATAGAAGATCAATTTTGTAAGCATATCATACTTGTAAATAAAACATGATTATGAACGCATACAGTCATGTTCACATATAAATCTTATCACATCATGATTCTCACACATATTCATACAATCAAGAAGGAATAGGCACTTACCTTGATCCATGAGTGATTCTACTTGAGCAGTTACTTTATCTCCTTTGTCCCAATCTATCACTTGGCAATTACGTTATTGTCACACACTTTCTTTATGACTAATAGTGAGACAACGTTTATTTGCAGAGACAGAACCTATTGCTCTTAATTTCCAATCTCCATAAGATGTAGGTTTTCATTAGGTATCATCAGATATATATTTCTCACGTTAACCAATGGGCCCTTTATTCTATTATTATTATTAAATCATATTCGGGCCCAAAGCCCAAACTCAATGTCATGTGAGTCACTTTATAGAAATTAATTTACATAATTTCTTACATTCTCCCACTTGACTCATATGAGTTATAATACTTTCATGATTTAATAATTACATAAATGCGCATTTAGAAGGCCTTACATAAATTGGTTCTATCATCCATCAAAATCAAGGATATAGAAATAATAAGAGTCATGGCGGTTACATGTCATTTCAATCAACACATTTCCTTCCATGTACTACTATATCATTCTTTCTCCTTAATATGACTTTATAATGAGAAATCCATAATAGGTTCAAACATAATGTCATTTTTCACCAATAACAACATAATTTGTTTTCCACAACATAATTTACATGCATATACATAAAGTAGAAATCAGAAATTTCAGAAACTTTATTTATCAATGAGCTTAGAGTGTCAAATAAGCATTAATAACAACATTCACTAGTAGACATAATGCCCATATTTACAACATGACCAGTAAATGTTTTGGGCGGTAACCCTTTTGTTAAAGGTTCAGCAATCATAAGATCAGTGCTAATATGTTATATTGACACTCTATGTTTCTGAACTTCTTCTTTAACGACAAAGTATTTCAATTCCATATGTTTAACACCTTTGGAATACTTGTCGCTTTTAGAAAAGAAGACAGTTGTTGAGTTATCACAATAAATTCTCAGTGGCTTGGCAATACTGTCAACAATTCCAAGTCCTGAAATAAAATTCTGCAACCAATTAGCCTGAACTGTGGCCCCAAAGCATGCCACAAATTCAACCTCCATGGTGGATGCATCAATGACTGACTGCTTCGCACTTTTCAATGAAATCGCTCCTCCGACTAAAAGATACACATAACCAAATGTAGACTTTCGTGTATCCACACAGCCAGCAAAATTTGAATATGTATATCCAATCACCTCAAGATGACCAGATCTTTTATAAGTAAGCATGTGATCCTTCGTTCCTTGTAAGTATCTTAAAACTTTCTTTGCAGCTTTCCAATGATCCAATCCTATATTACTCTGGTATCTACCAAGCATATCAACTGCAAAACTAATATTTGGTTGTGTACAAGTTTGAGCATACATTAAACTCCCAACAATAGATGCATAAGGTATATTCTCCATTTGTTTCTGTTCCAAATCATTCTTTGGACATTGCATGAGACTAAATTTGTCTCCTTTCTGTATTGGAACAGGAGATGTTGAACATTTATCCATTCTGAATCTCTCTAAAACTTTATTAATTTATGCTTTCTGAGACAAACCTAATAGTTCTTGTGATCTAGCACGAAATATTTCAATTCCTATCACATAGTATGCCTCACCCATATCTTGTTGGGTCTATTAGTGTCTAAGTTCAAGAGGGGAGGGGTGAATTGAGCTTATAAAATTTTCGCAAGAACACACAATTTTTCAGTATTCCAGAGGCAAAAAGAACAGATTGATTTTACATGAAACAGATTGATTTTTCAGAGCAGTAATGGCACAATCTGAATTTTGTTCACTGTAAAATTGTGATCAACAGAGAATCAGAACAGAACCAGATCAGCTTATTATTGTGAGGATAAAGGATATAGCTATGCTTAGAGATCAACCAAAATTACACAACACAAGATCTCAAGAAAAATGTTCCTTTCACAGGTTTTAATGAATGGTCAGTTTGTTCACAATTCACTTAAGCCATTATATGCAGCAACCTTGTTTATGATCAGAAACCTTTAACAAGACAGGAAGAACAATTTTCACTTAACCCAGAATTAACAGATTCAATTTAAAAAGAACAGATTTAGTTCTTGACAGGATTAAGCAAAGACAGAAAAGAGTGCAGGGATGAGAATGCAAGATACACACGTTTTTATACTGGTTCACTCATACAGAGCTACATCCAGTCTCACCTTACCCCAAGGTGGAATTCACTAAAAAGCAGTGCCAATTACTTACAACACCAGCAGTTCTTGAACCCTACAAGAACATCACATACAATGCTGAAAAACCCTATTTCAGCACACCTTGCACTCCAAGAAACCCTATCAAGGAGTGACTAACACATACACCTTTACAAAACAGAATAAAGGAAAGATTACACCTGAAAAGAAGATGCAAGAACTCAAAACCAGTAGTTCAATTTGCTGCAGAAACTGCACCAGCACCTTCACCAAGATTCAAGGTTTCCTAGAACAAGCACACTTGAAAATCTCTTTGGAAACCTTTCAAAAACTCTTTTCAATCCTTCTTCTCACATGGAAATTGTTTAATCTCTGTCAAAAGCGTAATTCCTCAGCACTTATTCATGTGAGAGAGACTTTGTTTATATAGAAAACAGTTTCTAACTTCTTTTCATAAAACAGTTGAAAAGCAGTTAAGAAAACAACAGATTCAGTTTTGAATCTTAACAGATTTATTTGTGAAAACTGCCAACTCAGCTTAACAGAAATAACTGTCTGAGTGGTACCTTTGGAGCCCTAACTAACTTGTGAAAAACCTTTCAACTCACCAAGGAATAAACCTGTTCTTTCACAGTAAAACAGATTAAAGTATAACGCACAGGCCAGCTCAGCTTAACTGAAATAACGAACTGAGCTTTCCCTTGGTGCCTTAACAGAAATTTAGAAAAGCCTTTTTAACAGAGAAGAAATAAACAGATTCTTTCTCCATGAAACAGATTTATTTGTGTACTGTTTTAAAACTGTTAAAACCATTTTAAAAAGCTTTTCAAAAACCATTAAACGAAAGCCTTTTTAACAGAGAAGAAATAAACAGATTCTTTCTCCATAAAACAGATTTATTTGTGTACTGTTTTAAAACTGTTAAAAACATTTCAAAAGACTTTTCAAAAACCATTTAACCACACCATGTGCTTGATCTAGACTTGGTTAGGCATCTAGGATAGGTTACACAGCAAAAGGCAATCATACACACTTACAAGCCTAATTACAAATGAATCTAAAAACCTATTACAATCTTCAAAGCACCCAAGCCATTTTCTTCATCAAACACACATCAAGCCTTGGTAGGGAAGAAGCTTCCTCCAGCTTCAACAATCCCCCCCTGTTTGATGGAGACAAATTCCCTTTGCTTTGCACAGCTTTGAAGAGAGATCATGACCAAATCTGTACAGAACCATATACACAGAAAACAGGTGTTAAAGTAGAACAACAGATTTAGAAATGATATACCTGCAGTTTTAACATCTGAATCATATCAGCAGCCACTGTGAAAATCATCTGCAGAACCTGTACCAGGCTATTCTTAGGCTGTTCTCTAGGCTATTCTTCTCCCCCTTTGGATTCATCAAACAGAATGGGAGCACAAAATACCACAGAAACAATAATAGCCATACATAACAGTTCAAATAAAACCAATAAACCATAGAGGTTCATTACAAATCACAAAACAACTAAAAACCAGTGCAGAAACGAAACAGTACAGATTAATTCCAAATTGCTCAACAACATATAAAAGATAAAGACTTAGAAATAGGATCACTTGTTGTTGTAATAAAGCTCAGCTAGCTGCACTTGAACTCCTTCAAGTTGGTCATCCAAGTGTTGAAACCTGGCGTAGGTCATCTCATAGTGTGCTTTCTGCTCATATGTGAGTGTGTCCAGCCTGCTTAGCACTTGTCTTTCAAACATAGACAAAGGTTCACCTCTGTATTCAGGTGCCTCATATGCAACCATTGCATTTTGACTTGTAGCAGCAATATCCTTATCTCCAGCAGAGTGTACTGGTGATGCATCCATGTTCTGCACTCCATCAGCATTTTCTTCTTCATTTTCTGGATCAGCAGCTTCATTTTCAGCTCTGTTTGCAGCATTCCTTCTGAATATCCAGCTATCATCTTCCTTTTGAAATCCCATCTTGAGGAGAGTGGAGTTGTCTATCTCACTTGCTGCCTTAATTGTGTCATTTCTTTCATTTGTAGTGTCAACTTCAAAGTAATCAATTAGCTTTGACACAAAAATTGCATATGGAAAGCGATAGTCTGGTAACCTTGTGGATTTGAGCATATGCTCCACCATAGTACTTACCCAATTTACCTTTAGTTGATTCATGATGCAGTATAGTAAAATCAAGTCCTCTTCATGGAGAGTTGCATGATTACTTCCTCTTGGAGTAAGCTGCCAAGCAATGATGTAGGCAAGGAGTCTTGGAATGATTGTGAGATTTCCAGCATGAAATCTAGCCACTGGTTCAGCAGGATTCCTCACACAACTTCTGTAAAACTGCATCTTGTTGAATCCCTGGATTCCAGCAGTGTTCCCTTTGCTTACCTTCATTCCAGAATATTTGATTCCTCCCACATTGCTCCATATTTCCCTTGTAATCTTCAGCTTCACACCTTTCACATGGGAGACCAGATTTTTGCCATCTTGAATCAAGTTGCTGTAGAAAACTTTCACCAAATCTGGATATACATTTCCAGTCATCTCTAGAAAGTTCTTCAGCTTTTGATGCTTGAGCAAGGTTTTTGCTTCAGTCAGATTTTCTTCTCTCAGCCAGGAAAATTCCAGCACTTTTGGTGCATTGACTTGCTTCCTGCTTGTCTCATGAATGTATCTTGTCATTGCTTCAGAATCTCCAGCAAACCATTTCTCCAGAATGCCTTGGTTGCTGCTGGATTGCTCCTTGGATTTCTTCCTTCTGTGTGATGAGGATGCCATGCTTAATCTGTGTTTTCCTGCATCAGTTTGTTAACATACAATTCTAGAAAAAAAACAGCACAGATTATTACTCAGAACAGAAACGAAACCTGTGGTGAAGCAAGTGTGAACCTGGACAACTTATAGCACAAATGAGAAAGTGTGAGAAAGAACTGATTTGAGCAGGGTTTATATAGAATTATTAAACCAAAATTGAAAAGCACAAATTTTAATCCAGGGCAATGTAATCAGATTTTGGGAAATAATGAATTTTGAAGAAAAATCAAATCCCACAGATATGCTGCAGATTTTATTCCAATGGTGCAGCAGGTTCAGGTGTGGATTCACGTAGGAATATCTTGGAACCTGATTTTGGTACATCAAATCTGTTGCATCTACACAAAATCCAATTAGTTAGGATACCCACACATTAATTTGCATGGATCTGCTGGTCAATAACCGTAAAAGCAGTCAACAATAAAGTGAGAGAGAGAAAAATAAATCTTTCTCTTTCCTAGTCACTGTTGTGATTTCTGAAACAGGGAACGAAACATGTTAAAACATAAAACAACAGATTGAAATTTTCACTGCAGAGGACAATTCAAGCTAATAATACCCAATTCATTTAAAAGAAAGTGAAACCTGTCTTTAGCAAGTGGTTTAGTGAATAGATCAGCCAATTGAAATTCAGTACCAATGAATTGTATATCACATGTTCCATTAGCTATATGTTCTCTTAAAAAGTGATGTCTAATTTCAATATGTTTAGTTCTAGAATGCATGACAGGATTCTTAGACAAATTTATGGCACTTGTATTATCACACTTTATAGGTATGTTATTTAACAGAATACCAAAATCACTTAGCTGCTGCCTTAGCCATAAGGTTTGAGCACAACAACTTCCAGCAGCTATGTATTCTGCTTCTGCTGTGGAGAGAGCAACACAAGCTTGCTTCTTGCAATGCCAAGAGATTAGACTTGATCCAAGCATGTGACAAGTCCCACTTGTGCTCTTCCTATCAACTTTGCAACCTGCAAAATCAGAATCTGAAAAACCAATCAAGTTCAAGGATACCTTGTTAGGATACCACAATCCAACATCTTTAGATCCTTGCAAATATTTCAGAATTCTCTTTGCTGCATTGTAGTGTGATTCCCTTGGATCAGATTGATATCTAGCACATAGACATACAGCAAACATAATGTCAGGCCTGCTGGCAGTTAGATATAATAAGGAACCAATTAGACCCCTATATTTCGTTTGATCCA
Source organism: Phaseolus vulgaris (assembly GCF_000499845.2). NCBI lineage: Eukaryota > Viridiplantae > Streptophyta > Magnoliopsida > Fabales > Fabaceae > Phaseolus > Phaseolus vulgaris. Next base: position 9,026,958 of record NC_023755.2, on the reverse strand, counting down.
CTGATTTTCCTGCAGAATCTTGATCCAGCTGACAATTTGTTGAAATAGGAGTGCTGATTGCTTTGCATTGGTCCATATCAAACTTCTTGAGCAGTTCCTTGCAATATTTTTCTTGACTTATGAAATTCCCATCCTTGAGTTGCTTAACTTGTAGACCAAGGAAGAAGTTCATTTCTCCTAACATTGACATCTCAAACTCACTTTTCATGGTTTTCACAAAGTCTTCACACATCTCTTCATTTGTGGATCCAAAGATAATATCATCTACACAGACTTGCACAAGTATGATATCTTCACTTTTCTTCTTTAGAAAGAGAGTTTTATCTGAATTGCCACGGCTATATCCTTGAGACAGTAGAAATTCACTTAGCCTTTCATACCATTGCCTAGGTGCTTGCTTTAATCCATATAAGGCTTTCTTAAGTCTGAACACATGTTCTGGATTCTTGTGATCTTCAAACCCTGGAGGCTGAGATACAAACACCTCTTCATTGATGTAGCCATTTAGAAATGCACTCTTGACATCCATTTGAAATAGCTTGAAGCCTTGTATGCTGGAAAATGCTAGAAGAAGTCTGACAGCTTCAAGACGTGCTACTGGTGCATAGGTTTCACCAAAATCAATACCTTCTTCTTGGTTATACCCTTTAGCAACCAGTCTTGCTTTATTTCTAGTGATAGCTCCATGTTCATCCATCTTGTTCCTGTACACCCACTTGGTTCCTATTATGTTCATCTCATGCTTCCTTGGAACCAAAGTCCACACTTCATTGTATTCAAACTGGTTCAGCTCTTCCTGCATTGCTGTTATCCAATTGCTGTCTTGCAGTGCTTCTTCCAGGTTTTTAGGTTCAATCTGAGACACAAAAGCTACTGTTCTGCAGAAGTTATTGAGTGAATTCCTTGTTGAGACTCCTTTCTCAATTTTACCAATCACATTGTCAAGAGTGAGATCCCTTGGAGTCTTCCATTCTTTAGGCAGTCCTGCATTCACAGTATATTCTTTGACAGAATTTAGATTAGTAGCATCAAGTTCACTGGATTGATTCTGTTGCATAATTGTTCTTAAATCATCCATACCAGGTTCATCCACAACAGATTTGGGCACAGAAAAATCTGTTTCATCAAACACAACATGTATAGATTCTTCAACAGCAAGCAATCTTTTGTTATATACTCTATAAGCATGACCATTTATAGCATAACCAATGTGTATTCCTTCATCTGATTTAGGATCAAACTTCCCTAGATTATCCTTACCATTATTTAAAACAAAACATTTGCAGCCAAACACTCTAAGATGACTAATGCTAGGCTTCCTACCTTTATACAATTCATAGGGAGTTTTCTTAATAATTGGTCTAATCAATGTTCTGTTAAGCACATAAGAAGCAGTATATACAGCATCAGCCCAAAAATATTTAGGTAAACCAGATTCATTTAGCATAGTCCTAGCTAACTCTTCTAGTGATCTATTCTTTCTTTCAACAACACCATTTTGTTGGGGTGTCCTAGGAGCAGAATAACTATGTATGATCCCATGTTTTTCACAATATTTATCAAACTTTGCATTTTGAAATTCTCCCCCATGATCACTACGAATCTGTTTTATCCTATTTTCATTCTCATTATGCAGAACCTTAGCAAGTTTCTTAAAGGCTTTATATGCATCATTTTTAGAAGCAAGAAACAAAGTCCATGTATATCTTGAAAAGTCATCAACAATCACCAAAGCATAGTAATTTCCAGCTAAGCTAGCAGTCCTAGATGGTCCAAACAAATCCATATGCAAAACATCCAAAGCTTTATTTGAGGAAACCATATCTTTTGATTTAAAAGAAGTTCTAATCTGTTTTCCCTTTACACAAGCATCACACAATCTGTTATTTTGAAACTTTATGTTTGGTAAGCCAGAAACAAGTTCCTTAGATTTTAGCTTATTCAAGTGATTTGTGTGAATGTGAGCTAGTCTCCTATGCCACAGCCATGACTCATCATTTTTAGATAGCAAACACTCATTTTCAGAACAGCTCTTAATAATGTTTAGGAGATAAATGTTGTTTACCCTTTTTCCAGTGAACAGCACCTTACCAGAATTTTCATTTGAAATTGTACAAGTATTTGCTTCGAAATTGACCTTGTATCCCTTGTCACACAGCTGGCTAATGCTTAGAAGACTATGTTTTAGCCCTTCAACATATAGAACATTCTCAATTGTAGTTGAGTCTTTAGTGCCAACATCTCCTCTTCCAAGAATTTTTCCTCTATTGTTATCTCCATATGTGACATGCCCTTCAGCTTTGAGTTTCAGATTTATAAACTGAGTCACATCACCAGTCATGTGCTTTGAGCAGCCACTGTCTAGATACCACTAGTTTCTCCTGCTGTTTTTCTGCAACAAAACAGATTTAGCACATATGGTACCCTTTTAGTTTAGGGTCCAGCATGATTAACACCTTTCCTTAGGAAGCCATTTGGCTAAACCTTTAGGAACAAAATATTTCCTAGCCTTACATGTTCTAGATACATGACCAGATTTCATACAATAAAAACATGTTGCAGTATGCATTGTTTTTGAATTACTAAAAGAGGAAAAACCTGTTTTGGAAGGAACAAAGAAACTTGACAGCTTTTTCACATTACCTTTCATTCCAGGATTATATCCTAAACCATTTTTATTGAAAACAACATTTTGTGAACCTAATAAGGTTTCAAGATTTTCTCTTCCCTTAGTGAAATTTGAAAGTGTTTTTAACAAATACTCAACCTGTTTTTCCAGCTTTTTGCAATTATCACAACTTTTAATTGATGCATGCAAACATGTCAATTCAAGACTAATTAATTCAGTTTTAGCTTTGTGCAGTTCTTCTTCAAGAGTTTTAACCTTTGGTTCAAGTACCTTATTTACTTTATTTAATCTGTTGCACATAACAGCCAACCTGTTTGCTTCATCATGTGTTTCCCTAAAGGCTAATAGCAGTTGATCATAGTTTTCAGAATCAGTGGAGAAATTACTTACTGAGTCAGAGTTGGATCCCTCATCATTCACCATGAAGCAAAGATCTGCTTTTTCACTTTCAGTTGAAGAATCACTAGATGAGGATACATCATTTTCTTCCCATGAGATATATGCTCTTCTACCTTTCCCTTTGTCATTCCTCTTGCTTGCTGATTTTTCTTTACTTTGATTGTTTGGACAATCAGCTTTTATATGACCTGGTTTACCACATCCAAAACACGTGTAATTGGAAGAATTTGAATCAATAGGTTGTTTGGAATACCTCTTTCTCTGCTGAGTTCTGTCACGGTTTTTCTTTCTAAGAAATCTGCTGAATTTCCTGGTGAGCAGACTCACAGTTTCATCATGTTCTGGATCACCTTCTTCCTCACTTGCATCATGTTCTATGGTAGTTTTCAGAGCAATTCCTTTGGCCTTCTTTTTTACTGTTTCTTGTTCTTTCAATCTTTTCAGCTCAATCTCATGTTCTATCAGCTTTCCAAAAAGTGCAGCAGTGGAGATCTTGGATAAATCTCTGGATTCTGAGATTGCTGTTACCTTAGGCTGCCAGCTCCTATCAAGACATTTTAATACCTTTATGTTGAGCTCTTCCTTATCAAAGACTTTACCAAGGCCAATGAGGTGATTTACAATATGTGTAAATCGTTTCTGCACATCTGCAATACTTTCTTCAGATTGCATTCTGAATAGCTCATACTCCTGAATGAGTGAGTGCTTCCTTGCCCGTTTCACATCATCAGTTCCTTCATGAGTCACCTCTAGTACATCCCACATCTCCTTTGCTGAGTTACATTGAGAGACTCTAAAGAACTCATCCATATTCAGTGCAGAGGTGATGATATTCTTGGCTAAAGAATCATATTGGGCCTTCTTCTTCTCAGTTTCACTCCATTCAGACCAAGGCTTCTTTATTGTTTCATCTTTGACAACCTGCATAGGTATAAAAGGTCCACTGACCACTGCATCCCAGATTCCCATGTCAATAGATTCCATAAAGATCTTCATCCTGATTTTCCAGAAAGCATAGTTAACACCACCAAACATAGGAGGTCTATTAATAGATGCACCTTCAGCAAAAGGCATTTTAAACTCAGACATCATACACACACTTGAGCAAAATACAAGCCCTAGCTCTTGATACCAATTGTTGGGTCTATTAGTGTCTAAGTTCAAGAGGGGAGGGGTGAATTGAGCTTATAAAATTTTCGCAAGAACACACAATTTTTCAGTATTCCAGAGGCAAAAAGAACAGATTGATTTTACATGAAACAGATTGATTTTTCAGAGCAGTAATGGCACAATCTGAATTTTGTTCACTGTAAAATTGTGATCAACAGAGAATCAGAACAGAACCAGATCAGCTTATTATTGTGAGGATAAAGGATATAGCTATGCTTAGAGATCAACCAAAATTACACAACACAAGATCTCAAGAAAAATGTTCCTTTCACAGGTTTTAATGAATGGTCAGTTTGTTCACAATTCACTTAAGCCATTATATGCAGCAACCTTGTTTATGATCAGAAACCTTTAACAAGACAGGAAGAACAATTTTCACTTAACCCAGAATTAACAGATTCAATTTAAAAAGAACAGATTTAGTTCTTGACAGGATTAAGCAAAGACAGAAAAGAGTGCAGGGATGAGAATGCAAGATACACACGTTTTTATACTGGTTCACTCATACAGAGCTACATCCAGTCTCACCTTACCCCAAGGTGGAATTCACTAAAAAACAGTGCCAATTACTTACAACACCAGCAGTTCTTGAACCCTACAAGAACATCACATACAATGCTGAAAAACCCTATTTCAGCACACCTTGCACTCCAAGAAACCCTATCAAGGAGTGACTAACACATACACCTTTACAAAACAGAATAAAGGAAAGATTACATCTGAAAAGAAGATGCAAGAACTCAAAACCAGTAGTTCAATTTGCTGCAGAAACTGCACCAGCACCTTCACCAAGATTCAAGGTTTCCTAGAACAAGCACACTTGAAAATCTCTTTGGAAACCTTTCAAAAACTCTTTTCAATCCTTCTTCTCACATGGAAATTGTTTAATCTCTGTCAAAAGCGTAATTCCTCAGCACTTATTCATGTGAGAGAGACTTTGTTTATATAGAAAACAGTTTCTAACTTCTTTTCATAAAACAGTTGAAAAGCAGTTAAGAAAACAACAGATTCAGTTTTGAATCTTAACAGATTTATTTGTGAAAACTGCCAACTCAGCTTAACAGAAATAACTGTCTGAGTGGTACCTTTGGAGCCCTAACTAACTTGTGAAAAACCTTTCAACTCACCAAGGAATAAACCTGTTCTTTCACAGTAAAACAGATTAAAGTATAACGCACAGGCCAGCTCAGCTTAACTGAAATAACGAACTGAGCTTTCCCTTGGTGCCTTAACAGAAATTTAGAAAAGCCTTTTTAACAGAGAAGAAATAAACAGATTCTTTCTCCATGAAACAGATTTATTTGTGTACTGTTTTAAAACTGTTAAAACCATTTTAAAAAGCTTTTCAAAAACCATTAAACGAAAGCCTTTTTAACAGAGAAGAAATAAACAGATTCTTTCTCCATAAAACAGATTTATTTGTGTACTGTTTTAAAACTGTTAAAAACATTTCAAAAGACTTTTCAAAAACCATTTAACCACACCATGTGCTTGATCTAGACTTGGTTAGGCATCTAGGATAGGTTACACAGCAAAAGGCAATCATACACACAAGCCTAATTACAAATGAATCTAAAAACCTATTACAATCTTCAAAGCACCCAAGCCATTTTCTTCATCAAACACACATCAAGCCTTGGTAGGGAAGAAGCTTCCTCCAGCTTCAACATATCTTTCATCTCAAATTTATTAGAGAGAAACTTTTTAGTCTCACTTAATAGACCAAGATCATTAGTTGCAAGCAAGATATCATCAACATACAAAATCAGGAATATAAACTTGTTCCCACTGACCTTCAGATATATACACCGATCAACAATGTTTTCCTTAAATCCAAATGACACAATAATATCATTAAACTTAAGATACCATTATCTAGAAACATGTTTAAGCCCGTATATTGATTTCTTAAGTTTACACACCATGTGTTCCTTTCCTTCTTCAATGAACCCCACTGGTTGGTCCATATAAACATCCTCTTCTAAATTCCCATTCAAAAAGGTAGTTTTGATATCCATTTGATGCAACTCAAGATCATAATGAGCTACTAATGTCATGGTAATTCTAAAGCTATCTTAGAAACAGGTGAAAATGTTTCCTTATATTCAATGCCATCCTTTTGAGTAAAACCTTTGGCAACAAGTCAGGCCTTGTAACGTTTGATATTGCCATGAGAGTCACGTTTAGTCTTAAAGACCCATTTACTCCCAACTCTTTTGCACCCTTTTGGCGATTCTATAAGGTCCCATATATCATTTTGTGCCATTGATTTAAGCTCATCTTTCATGGCACCTAACCACTTATAGAATTATCATCATTGATGGCGTTTGAAAATGAAACTGGATCATTATCAATACTTAATTCATTTTCTGACTACATAATCATTCGAAATAGTAGACCTTCTCTCTCTTTGAGATCTTCTTAATTCTATTTCTTGTGGTTATTCTACTATAGGTTCATTATTAACCTCGTGATCATTAATTTGTTGTTCTTCATCATTGTTGGGTGGTTCAACTACATTAGGAACAACAATACTTGAAGTTGAGGTACTAGTTAAAGGAACTTGTACTCTAACTTCCTTAATCTCCACATTTCGTGAAGCACCACTCCCACTAGTTTCACCATTTTCAATGAACCGTGCATTTCCATATTCAACAATTCTTGTGTTGTGGGTAGGACAGTAAAACATATACTCTTTTGACTTTGTTGGATAACCAATGAAATATCAACTGATTGTTCTTGCATCCAATTTCTTTTCTTGCGGATTGTATATTCTAACTTCTGTCTGACATCCTCAAACATGCAGGTGTCTCAAACTGGGTTTCCTTCATGTCCACAATTCAAAAGGTGTCTTTTGAACTGCCTTACTAGGAACCCTGTTCAACAGATACATGGCAGATTTTAAAGCATACATCCACAATGAAACAGGTTGACTTACTTAACATGCTCTTAACCATATCCATTAAGGTTCGATTACGCCTTTCTGAAACACCATTTTGTTGTGGTGTACCTGCCATTGTGTATTGAGCACAAATACCACGTCTCTCAAGGAACTTAGCAAACGGACTAGGGTGTTGTCCACTTTCATCATACTTTCCATAATATTCACCACCTCTATCTGACCTGACAATTTTCACCTTTCTGTCTAATAGCCTTTCCACTTCATTTATATAAACTTCCAAAGTATTCACTGCTTGCGATTTTTCATGCAGTAAATAGACATAACCATAACGGTAAAAATCATCAATAAAGGTGATAAAATATCTTTCTTTATTGAAAGAATTTACATCAAAAGGTCCACAAATATCAGTGTGTATAATTTCAAGAAGCTCAGTACTTCTTGTGGCTCCCTTCTTTATGTGTTTTTTTTGTTTGCCTTTAATACAATCCACACACACATTCAGATCAGTAAAATCTAAACTTGGAAGTATTTCACTCTTTACTAATCTCTCAATCCTTTCTTTGTAAATATGTCCCAAACGCTTGTGCCACAAGAAAGCAGAACATTCATTCATTAAACTACGTTTAGTGCCAACATTATGATGCGATAAGAGTTTTAGCATATAAATTATCGAGATTCAATCTATATAATCCATCATAAAGAGTACCAGATCCAATCAAATAGGTACGTTGATATAAACTGAAACAACCATTCCCAAATTTAAAAGAGTATCCGGCAACATCAAATTTAGACAATGAAACTAAATTCCTAGATATACTAGGTACATAAAAAGTATCCATCAAGTCTAAATAAAATCCAGTGTCGAGGATTAAACGATAAGTCCTGACAGCTTCCACTGGAACATTCTCTCTATTTCCCATGAAGACAAACTTTTCATTTGGCTTTATGGTTCGGGTTGAAAGGAATCCTTACATCATATTAGAAACATGAGTTGTGCATCCAGAATCAATCCACTAAGAATTATGTGGAACTTCAGCTAAGTTTGATTCAAAACATACATAATAAGCATTATGCTTATCCTTCTTTTCAAACCAAGCCTTACGTTTTAGACAATCCTTTTGGAAATATCCAGATTTCTTGCAGAAATGACATTTGTCATTCTTCTTCTAGAGCTTAGTAGAGGACTCATTTATCTTCAGTGGTCCTTTACCCTTTCCATGTTTCTTGAAGACTTTCTTTCCAACTCCCTGATTGTTCACATAATGTATGGATTGGTTTCCTTGATTTCTTTCATCCGCATAAAGATACAGGAACAGATACTTGATCACACATGCTTAACATTAATACTTTGAGTCATAAACTAAACATACAATACAAATTCAGATAACAAACATTCTATGCATACTAATGTTCTCCTTTGGGTGATACATTAATACACAAAACATAGATGCAAGATATATGCATTAACTAGAAACACTTGTTATCTTTGGATATACAAGCAAAACTAATAACACATACTCACTACCAACAATCATATCCATTAATCATAAGGACAACTAATCAACCTTTGGGTGATCCAAAAAAATGTCTTGTAATAATGAATTTCCATTTACCCATATATAAATAATTTAGCATCCATTCTATAGGTAATTGAAATAAAATTTATCAGTAATCTGGAATTAAATAAAACTTAAAGATTTAATCACTTTGGTGATTAACAAATCTATCATACAAATAATTCCATAAATTATATCATTAATTGAAATAAAATTCATCCATAATTTGGAATTAAATAAAACATAAACATTTGATCACTTTGGTGATTACAAATCCATCATACAAATAATTCCAAAATTTCAATTTAAAATTTAATACATAAAGCGGAAAAATTAATTTTTCATTCCTCACTTTCAATTAATTAATTAAACTTTAATATAATTCAAATTGAATTAATTATAATAATAACATAAGGTGGAATTAATTAATTCGTACATGCATATTTTTAATTTTATTTTTCTGCAATTTCCCGCAACACAAAATGCAACCAAATTGCTTGATCCATGATATTATTCACAATCATAAGTGCAACCAAATAATGAAATAAGGTGCACATGTGATTCATTAATTGAATTAAAAAAAAATTGATGACATAAGTTGTAGGGAATAATTCACATAAGGTTTATTTTCCCTCTTGCTAAAACCCTAGAACATAATCACTGCCACCCTGTGCCATTCGGCTTCTTTTCGATTCCACCATCCATCATGTTGAATACCAACGTGACTCACCACCACTGCACTACCACCGCGCCTCCAGCCAATCCACCGCGCGAGCCACTACGCTAACCACCCTGCTGCCAAATGACGTTGGTCGTTTGCGTCGAACCAGGCTTAAACACCAACATCGTCACACCCTAAGCCACGTTCACCGCACCATGGGCTTGATCCTTACAGATCCACGATCACCGCACGAACCACCACGTTCCTTGATGTCGACCAGGTCGCGACCACCTATGTCGTCAGCTGCAAATATGTGAGGTGACGGAGATGTGCACGCCGACGACAACAGAGGTTTGCGGTGGTGACGTGTTTAGATTCACAGGGTGTTAACACCGTTAATGGCGTTGGGTATAGGAAGATTAAGGTTCTATTATTGAGGAATGGAAACTTTGATCCATAAACCCTAATTTTAAAATTAGGGTTCTTCAATTGGGATTAATTAAATTGGGAACAAAATTAGGGTTCTTTAAGATTTTGGAAAACATTAATGGAGAATCAGAAAAATGAGCAACGAGGTTCTGATATGACATGTAAATAAAACATGATTATGAACGCATACAGTCATGTTCACATATAGATCTTATCACATCATGATTCTCACACATATTCATACAATCAAGAAGGAATAAGCACTTACTTTGATCCATGAGTGATCTCACTTGAGCAGTTACTTTATCTCCTTTGTCTCAACTTGGCAATTACGTTATTGTCACACACTTTCTTGATGGCTAATAGTGGGACAACATTTATTTGCAGAGACAAAACCTATTGCTCTTAATTCCTAATCTCCATCAGATGTAAGTTTTCATTAGGTATCATCAGATATATATTTCTCACATTAACCAATGAACCCTTTATTCTATTATTATATTAAATCATATTCGGGCCTAAAGTCCAAACTCAATGTCATGTGAGTCACATTTTAGAAATTAGTTTACATAATTTCTTACAATACTCTCTTATCTATGATATCATTTCCACCAAATATTAAGTGTAAGAGAATGGTTACATATTAAAAGTATTTTTTAAAGGAATGAAAATCAATTATTTTTATAAAAATTAAATCAAAATGTGTTTATTTATTAAAATTAAAAAAAATATATAAAAAAAGAGGGATAATTATATGTGTAAAAGGAGGTTAAATCGATCCAAACAATACTCACCTAGATGGAAACATAGCATAAATATATATATATATATATATATATATGAATTACATTCACAAATACAACTGATTTTTTATTCATTTCCTCTTCTAGTTTAAAAACAAATTTAATTAAATTTTAATTTCTCATAAATTTTTGAATATTTTTAATTAAATTTGTATTTAAAGTCTTTTTTACATTTGTTCTCGCCAGTTGACCTTTGGGTTGATTGGATGGGCAATGTCCGCTTCTAATCTACCTCTTCTTGGTGCACTAGAACAACGTTGCGCTTAAACAGAGGAGACTCTACCTGTTGATCACACTTCGACGATCAAGTCAATGAGAGCATACAAAATAATAATCAATTTCAGTCTGTAGTACTAAAAAACAACATACCTTTACTAGGGTCTCAAGCCCCCCCTTTTATAGATATTCCTCTAACTGCTTTCACTCACGAGAATATAATCTCTACTGAAAGCATAAAATAATAATAAAAAATGACATGCTCACGTGCACCTTTTATGTTTAATTGCTAACAACAAGAAAATTCTCTGTCCACTGTATTAAAGGATACGGATACCAGAGTTATAGAAGGATCCTAATATTAATTGGGTGTCTTTTCTAATTATCAGTTGTTCCTCTTTATAGAGGAGAATAATTTGGTGTCTTTTCTAATTATCAGTTGTTTCTCTTTATAGAGGTGAATAACCTTTATTTTGTCTTGTGTGTTATGATTCTAGTATTTAATTATTGATTCTTTTCCTCTTTAGTTAAACCTAGAATGAGTGTACTACTTGTATATATTCAGACCATTTGTTTTGATTTGAATAACAAGAAAGAAGAGATATTCATTCTCATATCCTTTGTCTTCAGTTTACTCTTTTGTTCATCTCTATTCTATTTTGTAATATGGTATCAGAGCTCTGATTAGAGCTCTGGTTGCTACATTTATCTGTGGGTGAAATTGTTGATCCCTCACAAGATCTTTTTTCACCTTACCATGTTAGTTTATCAGATAATTCATCCTTGAATAGAGTTTACTCTCTCATTACACAACAAGAGAGGCAAGTTTTTGGTGATCAATCCAAGGCAATGATTGCTACTAGCAAAGGAGGTTATAATAACAATGCTATGATCTATGGCATGGGTGGTGGATATGGAAGAGGAAGCTATGGAAGAGGATATACTTCCAAAATTTGCAGTTATTGTGGAAAGACAGGGCATACAATTGATACATGCTATAAAAAGCATGGTTTTCCACCTTATTTCAAATTTAAAAATCAGAACCATCATCAAAGTCATGCAGCCTTTCACAATACAAATTTTAACAATAATGAGCATAATCATGAAGGTTCAAAGTCAGAAGTGGAGTCTCAACAAATTGGTTTTACTCCTGAGCAGTATCAAACATTGTTAGCTCTTTTACAACAGGTCAAATCCAGTGACAATGTTTCTGGTCAAGTCTCTGTTATTCCTTGCAACATGACAACACAAACTGGTAATAATTCTATTTCTTCTTCTAGTTCTTGGATTATTGATAGTGGTGCTACTTATCACATTTTTCATCCTTAACTTACTTCACTTCATATCGTCAAATTGATCCTATTTATGTCAAATTACCAAATGGAAATCAAGTCATTGCCAATTATTCTGGAAGTGTTTTTCTCAATCAAAATCATGTCATAGACAATGTTTTGTATATTCCTTGCTTCACTTTTAATCTTCTTTCAGTAACAAAATTGGTTGATAGACTATCTTGTGTTCTTACCTTTGATTCTAATGGTTGTCACATTCAAGACAAAAACTCCTTGAAAATAATTGGTTCTGCTAAGATGCAAGATAGACTTTATATACTCAGGATCCCATCTTACCAGAAATTTCAAATTAAACCCCTTGAATCTACACACATCATCAATACTGTTACTGTCAGTGCTAGTGATCTAGAAACCCTTTGACATTTTCGATTAGGTCATATTTCAAATAAATGTATTGATGTTATCAAGAATAAATTTCCTTTTGTTAAATATAACAAATCTTTTGTTTGTGATGTTTGTCATTTTGCAAAGCAAAAAAGACTTTCTTTTCCTATTAGTACATCTAAATCGGAAAAATGTTTTGATTTGATTCATGTAGATATTTGGGGACCATACTCAATACCATCAATTCATGGCCATAAATATTTCTTGACCATAGTTGATGACTATTCGAGGTACACATGGATTTTTCTTTTGAAACAAAAATCTGAAGTTGTTAAGGTTTTAGAACATTTTGTTATTTTTGTTCAAACACAGTTTGAGACAACAATAAAAATAATAAGAAGTGATAATGGAACTGAGTTTGTCATGACTAATTTTTTTGTCAGTAAAGGAATAATACATCAAACATCATGTGTCAATACTCCACAACAAAATAGTATAGTTGAAAGGAAACATGGTCATTTATTAGATGTAGCAAGAGCTCTTATGATACAATCTCATTTACCCAAAATTTATTGGTCATATTTTGTGATACATGCTGCGCGTATTATAAACATGCTTCCCACACCTGTTTTAAACTATTCTTCCCCTCATGAAATGCTTTTCAAAACTGATGCAGATTTTAATGGATTAAAGGTGTTTGGTTCTTTATGTTATGCTAGCACTTTGTCAACAAATAGAAGAAAATTTGATCCAAGAGCATCAAAATGTGTTTTTATTGGTTGTCCAAGGTGGACAAAAGGATATATTTTGTTGAATATTCAATCAAGAGAAATTTTTGTGTCTAGGGATGTTGTCTTTTATGAACATGTTTTTCCATACCAAAGGGTTCAAGATACTAGTAATGAAACTAACAGTCCTGATATTGATGATCAAATTTTGTTTGCTGAAGATCAATCTGTCTTAAGTCAGCCATCACAAGTCATTCTTGCACCTTGTGAAAATACACCTTGTGATAATGTTGAAAATTGCAGTGATAATAATTGTGAGTCACAAATTGAGGTTTCAAACGTAGATTGTTCCCATATAGACCAAAACCTCAATGAAAATCATGATATAGAACAAAGTTCTGAATCAGATCCATCTGTCCGAATGAGCACAAGAATAAAAAGATCACCTGAGTAATCTTAACGTTTCCAGTACATCTTCAAGAGTTAAATATCCTTTGAATTTTGTTTGGTCTTATAACAATTTATCACCTTCTTACAAATCTTTTGTTATGTCTCTTTCGTCACATGTTGAGCCAAACACTTATTCTGAAGCTGTGAAACATGACTGTTGGAGAAAAGCTATACAATGTGAGATATCTGCTTTAGAGTCAAATCAAACTTGGGAGACTGCTCTTCTGCCTAAGAACAAAGTTGCCATAGGTTGCAAATGGGTATTCAAAATAAAATATAAGGTTGATGGGACAATTGAAAGGTATAAAGCAAGGTTAGTGGCAAAGGGATATACACAAACAAAAGGCATTGACTACCTTGATACTTTCTCTCCAGTAGCAAAGATGACCACCATAAGGTTGCTTCTTTCTTTAGCTTCTATTTATAATTGGGAATTGAAACAATTAGACATAAGCAATGCCTTTTTACATGGAGATTTGAAAGAAGATGTATACATGGTTGTTCCTCCTGGATTGACTTCTATTCCACCAGGAAAAGTTTGTAAACTAAAAAAGGCTTTATATGGTCTTAAGCAAGCTAGCAGAGAATGGTTTGCCAAACTGCCATCATTTTTGCTTTCTATGGGATATACTCAATCTATGAATGATCATTCCTTGTTCATTAATTCTTCCGAAGGATCTTTTACAACATTATTGGTATATGTGGATGATATAATATTGACAGGAAATGATAAAGAAGAGATTGCTCGAATCAAACAAGCCTTGAATCAGAATTCAAGATATTTTCTTGGTCTAGAAGTAGCAAGAAGTAAGACATGAATAATGGTAAATCAAAGGAAATATGCATTAGAATTATTAACAGATGCAGCTCTTTTAGCCTGCAAACCTGCAGCCACTCCTATTGATAATCATGAGAAATTCTCTTCTACTGGAAGTGTTTCTTTCACAGACATTCAAGCCTACAGAAGATTGATTGGAAGACTTATGTATCTCACTAATACCCGACCTGACATAACATTTTCTGTGCAACAACTTTCTCAATTTCTTGCTAAGCCTACAATTGCTCACTATAATGCAGCCATTAGAATTCTCAGATATATCAAAGGGGCTCCAAGTCTTGGTCTATTTTTCTCTTCCACTACCTCTGTTCATCTGAAAGCCTTTTGTGATAGTGATTGGGGCACATGTAGTGATTCAAGACAATCAGTGACTGGTTTTAGTGTGTATCTTGGAAATCAAATAAGCAAGGAACAGTATCAAAGAGTTCTTGTGAAGCTGAATACAGGGCAATGGCCACTGTTACATGTGAAATTCAATGGCTAACTTATCTTCTTCAAGATTTCAAAGTTCCTTTTGAGCAACCATCTCTTTTATACTGTGACAATGACTCAACAAGATACATTGCAACAAATCCAGTGTTTCACGAGCGTATAAAACATATAGAAATAGATTGTCACGTGGTTCGGGAAAAATTAAAGAAGGGTCTCATCCATTTGCTTCCCATTTCCACCACAGAGCAACTGGCTGATATTTATACCAAAGCTTTAAGTCCTCAATCTTTTAAGAATATTTGTTCCAAGCTGGGTCTCATCAATATTTGCTCCCCAGCTTGTGGCGGGGTATTAAAGGATACGAATACCAGAGTTATAGAAGAATCCTAATATTAATTGGGTGTCTTTTCTAATTATCAGTTGTTCCTCTTTATAGAGGAGAATAATTTGGTGTCTTTTCTAATTATCAGTTGTTTCTCTTTATAGAGGTGAATAACCTTTATTTAATTATTGATTCTTTTCCTCTTTAGTTAAACCTAGAATGAGTGTACTACTTGTATATATTCAGACCATTTGTTTTGATTTTGAATAACAAGAAAGAAGAGATATTCATTCTCATATCCTTTGTCTTCAATTTACTCTTTTGTTCATCTCTGTTCTCTTTTGTTCATCTCTATTCTATTTTGTAATAGACACCTTTACTCATGGTGTTAGCAACGGAAGAGAATCTTATGCACCTTTATTCTCGAGTGTTCTCCACTTATTCAACAACTTTATATATTCAACTAACAGTTTTATGCATATATTTATTTAACTAAAAGTTGTGTTTATTCACACATATTCTATTCTAACAGCTTAATATATATCGACATATATATTTAACTGATAGCTTTATATTAATATATGACCAAACTTATTATTTTCTCCATTTAATTATCTCCATCGAACTTACCAACGAGCCCATGATCCGCCCTTTGGACAAAAAACCGAGTTGACCATACCCAAATACTTGGATCGAGATCCCAAACGCACAAGCACTCCTATCCAGTACGACATTGAATATTTAAAAGTTTTATATTTTTCAATTAAAATTTTATAATTTAATTTTGTTGGTACGAGGATAACGTGATATCCACATAGTTATTTTCTCACAAATTTAAAAATATTTTTAATTAAATCTTTATTAAAAAAATTTGTACGTTTTTATCATGTATTGAAATTTTTTATATCATCAAGTTAAATTATATTACTTTTATTATTTGATTTTGTTGTCTCAAACATAACATCTCAAACTTTAATCACAATAAAAACAAATCTCTATAACTCTTAAGTATCTTTATAAAAATTTATATAAGTTTTTATATATTAAGTATTAAAACAAAAATCAAACCAATGTAGAGATTCGAAACTGTCATTTGATAAAAATTATTAAGATTTCAGAGTACCATAAGAATAATGTTAATTCAATTTAAGGTAAAAACATATAATAAGAACTTTAGATACTTAAAAATAAAAAAATAATGTGTGACCTAAAATTTAATTAAGTCTTTTAAAATTTGTGTTATATTTTGGTAAATTGAACTTGTGCAATCACGATGTGTAGGACCTTGAATTTAAATTTTAACAAAAAGATATAAAATATTGTGAGATGTTGCTATTACTAGTTATAATATTATAATGAGATTACCACATCCAATGTTTCAAAATGACATTACTTTGGGGTTATTTAATCATAATAACACCCTCAAAATACATCTTAATACTAATTTGATATACATTTTTCTATTAATTCTGTAATAGTAGCATGACTCAACCCCATAAAACTGGCTCAATGGGATGAGGTTTGCACCCACTTATATATAATGAAAGACTCTAATCTCTAATCGACGTGGGATCTCCAACGATTACAGATTTAAAATATTTTTTAAATGAATGAAAAACAATTAATTTTATAAAGATTATGAAAATCAAAATCTGTTTATTTATTAAAAGTAAAAAAATGAAAAAAGAGGGATAATTATATGTGTAAAAGGAGGTTAAAAAAAGTGAGAATGTATAATTAAGCACTCATTAAGAAAAAAATTAACAACAAAACTTCCTATATTCTTGCTATAAAATATTGATTTTCAAGAAAATATAAGGAGAATAATTTAAGTTTTAGATTTATTTATTCATTTTACTATTTAACTAATATTTTTATAAATTATTTTACTTAAATTTATTTTGGGTGCATTTTACTTATAAAGCTTTCAATTTTCACAAATTTTGCTGACTAGTTAAATATTTAATAATGTATTGACATGTCATAAAAAATTAAATCATAATCTTTTAATCTTAATTTTTTTTACGATATAAAATCTAACATTTTTAACTTAATTTTAATATTTATTTTTCCTTTTTGCTAACTTTTGCCGAATATTAATTGTTAAAAAAACTAATATTAATTAATTACATCTAATGGGCATAATTAATTGTCCCCAAAAATTAACCCTTTACTTTCTAATCTTCCACCATATTGAAAGTAACAGCCATAATTCTGATTGGGAATCAGTAAAAAAAAAAACCATAAAGGATTGACAAATGGACAATACAACAAACGGTCAAACTTCGTTCTGGCGGAGAATGGCGGCACCTGGTTCAGTCGGTGGCGGAGGGACGGCGAAGGCTACGGTGGCCGAGCAAATATCGCAGGCGGTGCAGTCCACTTCCAACCTCCTCCACCTTATGCAGCACTCTTCTCCTGCCCAGGTACCATATCAACACTGTCAATTCATTGAAATTTCAAAAATTAAAAATAAAAAGCAAAACTTTGCTTTCAATTATGAAATTTCGATGTTAGATCAGATGACCCTTTTGATGGGAAACAAGTTTTGATTGTTCTGCGTGTTGTTGTTTGATGTTAGGGTTTTTATTCTCTGTGAAAAATATTGTCGAAGTGACGACTTGTACTTAGGTTTTGTGAGATCATTTTTTGTTATTAGGCTGTAATGGTTAAGGAATAATGAGTTATTTTCAAGGACCAATTTGACACTAAACGAGGGACCAACTTATTATTAAATTGTACAGCATGATACAGTTGCAACATTTTTACACATTTCGGATTAAATAAGAGTGTTTTTTTTTTCAGAAACTAAATTATCATCGGTTTACTGTTATGCAATCGTGTGTTATCTTATATATTAAGTTTGATAATTTTATATGGTGAATTCTTTCTTTGAAAGTCGTACTTAAGATTATGTCTGATTGATTGACAATGAAAGTATTTAAATTAGATGTGCATGAAAAATTAAGTTACTTCAAAAGTGACAGAGTGATTGAGTGTAAAAATACGTACACTGTTAACCAAAATCTTTAGTTTTGCTGAGTGTGTGAAAATTAAACTCTGATTTTTTGCCCTTTTTGTATCGTTTGCAGGCTCAACTGGTTAAGCTTCCTAAGAACCTTTTGGCTAAGGTTCCCACCATTAAGAATACAGAGCAGGTATTGTATTTATCTGATACAGGGTTATAGTTGTAGATGAGATGACTCATCAATGTGGAAAAGTGTGTAATGATGGTTGCTTTCGGTTTTTTGTTCCACAGATTTTGGAGCAGTTGCCTAGGGTGATATCATCTCTGGATGCACACATGGAAAATGGGCTACAAAAGTCTGAACCTTCTCTTGTCTAATTGACTAAGCTATAACTTAATTTTGACATACATTTTTTAACTAGGGTGCATATGAAGTGTTTTGAGTTGAAACCTTGAGCTAAATTGTTTAGTGCTAATTATGCATCTTGAAGATGTTGTATTGATGCCTAGTACTGTTCTTTTTTTTAGTGCATCATGATTTGGTATGAAACTCAGTGCATTGTGTGGGTTGTGTTTTGATTGTGGCTGATGTGGATCATTAATTTTCAGTGTTCCGCATCTGAAGACTGTGGTTCAGGTGCTTGCAAATATGGAAAGTAGCCAGCTTAGTGCACTATCACGAAGCCATCCTCTTCAGCAGGTGTAAATATGATAGCGTTGTCACTGATGCAGTTGAGAATATTTTTTGTAATTGAAAGTAAAGTTTAATATTTAGACAGTATGGTCTGATTGGAGAAAGCTAGTAAGATGAACCTTGCTCTACATGGGAAAAAAAGAAATGAATAATGAATACAATAAGAAATATGCATAAGGTGAGCTTTGTGAATGATTTGGTGCTATGTGTGACTGATCATTTTCTATGTTTTCCTTAACAGGAACTTGAACCGGGAAACCATTCTCAACAGACCGGTTAAACAAACTTGTATAGTTTTGGAGTTTCACCTGTGATCAATTCATGCAGAGTTTTTGGAAGGTTTGGAACTTAGACCTGGTGTGTTTCCTTCTTGCAGTTGTCCTGCACATCAAATAACAAAATGTTGTTCCATCTTCTGAAAAAGCGTTCAACCAAGAAACCTGTTAAATACTAATGACAGTTTCCAAGTTTTCGATTGGGGAATGTTGTCCAAAGAACTCAAGGTTAGGCTATTAATTGCTATTGGCTATCTGTATCCTGTAATGTACTTCAGTGCATTTTAATCTTATGTTTTCTTTTCAACTCTGGTAAAGGGCCAAATGTTATGTGAAAGTGGTGTATCTCTTTTATTTAAATCAATTTTGTTTTACTTGCTACAGAATGTACCATTTCCAATGCAGAGAAAAAAACAATTCTATGATGCCAAAACTACTTATGCCCCCGTGTTTCTATTCTTAGTGTTTATCACTAGTAAATTCAACTATTATCTATTTTTTCTTTTATATAAGAGTGATTTGGGTGTAGAGAAAAAGAATACAAAAGTTGACACCTTGCTGATATAGTTAAGACTGATAGACAAAGGTTAACTTTCATATGCAGTTAATCAAGCCAGAAAAAAAGGATTCAAAAAGGAACAGGGGAAAACAACTACTTTGAAGAGTACAGGGAATATTAAAACTGATGAAAATTATTATTTGGGTTACATTTACATTGTTGTCTTTTTTAATTTTGTAAGATGAACTGGATCTTTTTTAACTTTGTTATTTGTGCATATTCTAATCAGTTTCTCTTCTGATTATTATGGCACTTTGATCCATGGTTGAAGCACTTAAAGATATTGCAATATCAGAACTAATGTAGATTGCTGATAGTAGCAAGTCTTTTATCCCAATGCTGAAAAATCTGGCAGGATCACTTATGTTGATAACCAAGAATTTATTGAAAGGGTCAACTTATTTTATAAAATAATTATTATATTTTAAAAAAATTCAAGTTATATTATTTTATAAAACACGTACATATATTATAATTTATATCTATTTATGTGATAAATTATATCTAAAATTAAAATTCAATAATATAATTAAAATTTTAAAAATACATGTAATTTATTTAATGTTTTTATTTTTAAACTGTGCCAAAATAATTGAAGTTGGTGATTAATTCTATTGAATAAAGTGTATACCTTCCAACCAATTTACAAAACCTAACATGTATTGCCTTTTTGAACATATATGCCACAGTCCTTTGGGTATACACCCTCTCACCAATTCAGTTCATCAGTGCCATTATCAGCATAGCTATAAAGTTCACAGCTGAAGTTTTTTTGTCAATTTCTAGAAAATATTGAGACTGCTTTTGAAAGTACTCAATTGGTTCTAATACTAACAAAGGAAACAACTTTTTCAGGACAAACAAAACTTTGGAGTTAACTAATAAAATTATTATTATTATTTGCTTAACTTTTTTTTTCCCTATTTTGAAACTATTCTAGCCAAGAAATCTGAGGTTCTTTCTAACTAGGGTACTATGTTTTGTCATTGCACCCCTCATTTCCATCTTACTTTATTTATTTTTACCTTAATTTAATGATTTTTTAGAATGTTCCTCATATTTGTTTTTTAATTATTATATTTATTCTAGATTGATTGTGATAAAATATTTCTATATTATATGAGAAAAATATATTTTAAATTCTATGTTAATATTTGTATTCTATTATCTAAAATTAATTATGAGTAATACAATTTGTTAAGATAAGTTTGAATTTCATCTATCACTATAGAATCTCTTAATCTTAAGTGATAAGATTTGTTTATGATAGATCGAAATCTTATCTTAATCTTAATTATAAGATTTGTTTAAGGTAAGTCAAGATTTTACTTATTTATGAAAAACAAAATCAATTAAAGCAAGTAACATAAATCATTTTTATAATTTATTATAAAAAAGTTAAATTTTTTTTTTATCATACCAAAATCTCAAGTCAATTCACTCATCTTTATTTTGATCCTTTCATGTTTCTTAAAATTTTATTATTTGCTTCCTTTTTTATTTGTAACTAATTTGATTTTTTTTTTCTAATGGTAAAGTCATTCTTATCTTAAGTTGCAAATTAAGGTTATTGAGTTTCCACCAATTGCAATCATAAATTTGATACATGGAGAAGAAATGCATATTTATCATAAATTTGATATATGGTAGAGAAATGTATATTTTATTAATAGATTTAAAAGAAAAGTTAAGATGGTGTAAATGAAGTTCTTTCAGTCACATACCTATCCAATCATCACTAATAAAACATTAAAATTGTTTTTTTTTCTCGGAACTACTCTCAGGTAAAGTTTAAATTTAAATGAATTAAAATATTTTAAATTCACTTTTTACTTTGACATATGAAACATATTTCTTATAATCAATTGTAATAAAAAAATTGACTGGTGAAATTATTTCAAACACAAGACAAAATGTTGTTGCAACACTGTAGTTTATGATTTTGTCTCATCTGTATGCATTTTTTTTTCACATTGACGATGATGCAACAGTAAAAAATTAGATGCAAATGGTTGCTTTTATTATGATCAAAATTAAAGTTTTACAAACTTTATAATAAATAGGTTTATCAACTATCATTGTGTATAATTTTTTAATGAAAAAAACATGTCGAGAGGGAAATTTCATTAAAAGTGATTAATTAGATTCTTTAATTAAAAGTTCTCATCAACGAAATCAGTAAATAAATATTTCATATGAATGAGACTATTATAAGAAAATATAATTAAAATTAAAATTAAACTATTAATTTAATTAGAAAACAACATCGCTAATACCTATATTATTATATCTAAATATTTGTTGATGTTGGATATAGTTACAAAGTTCTATATAAACAAGCCCTATCATTTGTTTTTTAGAAAATAAATTATATTAATCTATTAAAAAATAAGAAAAATATAAGAAGGCAATTGAATTGTGTAATAAACTTTATTTTATTTTGTGTAAGTATGGTGTGATGTTTCACAATCACACAATAGATTTAGTACTTAAGAAAATGAAAAAAATTTAGTTCTTGAAATTTTATTTTGATAATCCATCGATTTTTTAAGTTAGCTATCCAAATAATATAAAATATACAAAGATATGGATATACAAATATATGAATGAGGGTGTTTAAACATTAGTCATTACTAGCTAACAATGAATATGTTTTGGACTCATATCCACTTTTGATTATCTCCAATCAAATATTTTTACTCAAATCACTCATGGCTGACCATCAAGTATAATTTCACAAACTAGTTTTGGTTCAAGATGATTACAAAGTCAGGATGATCAATATATCATTATTTTTGTTCATTAAAGAGTGTTTGTCGACGTGTACAAGATTTAAGCTCTCTCTACTAGAGAAACAAACATAAATTGTTTTCTTACAAATCTTTTGGACACATACATTTTTAACAAAGTTTCAACACTTGCAAATTATTGATATTTTTTTCTATCTTCTATTTGAATCATGTCTTTTTATAGGCTTGGAAAAAGTAGTCATTGTAGGTCGTTGAGTAGTTTTGAACTTTATTCATTTCTTCTTTTGATATTGTCCGATGAGATGAACTTTTATGTTGAAAAACATTAAATGCATCACATGCACCATTAATTTCTCTTATCTCCTCTTCTTCAAGAAATCTTTCTCAAGAGCTAAACGTTTCACACCAAATAATGGTTAAAAGTGCACATTTAGGCCAAAGTTGAAAATAACTCGTATTATAAGAGTTTTTGGATATTGCATCTTTGGCTCTACTCCTAAGATACATTCAATTATTATTGTTTGGCGCGGATCCTTTCAGGACAGACATTGAAGACAATCTCTATAACACAAACTTAAGTTTCAAAAATAT
Organism: Phaseolus vulgaris; assembly: GCF_000499845.2. NCBI lineage: Eukaryota > Viridiplantae > Streptophyta > Magnoliopsida > Fabales > Fabaceae > Phaseolus > Phaseolus vulgaris. Next base: position 9,003,910 of record NC_023755.2, on the reverse strand, counting down.
TATTCATTAAAGTTTCAACTTGATTTTTTTTACTATACTTACTCAACTTTTAACTATTAAATGTTGTGGTTGGTCAAAATAGTGCTCTTGTGATCTAGACAATGCACTTTTATGATATTATCTTTATCATATTAGATATAACTTCTTATCTTATTGATTTAATCACTTATCAAATATATAGAGTGTTGGACTTTTCCTCTAAGAGTTTCTAACATCTACACACATAGATTAAGTTATAGATATGTATATTTGAGATCTTTAGATAAATTTTAGTGTATTATTTTAACTTAAAAGTAAAACTTTTTTAAGGGGAGGAGAGATGGTCACCTAGTAAGTGACCACGGTCCTTGAGGAAAGTGAAGGAAAAAGTAAAAGAAAAAAAGAAGAAAAAAAAGTGTGCATGGAGTTAATTGGGAGGGACTTACTATTTCTAGATAGGAAAAACAATTTTTAATTATTATGAATTATTTACTAATATTATGAAAAATGAAATTGTGGATTCATATGACACCTAAAATTTATCTGAGATCCAAGGTAAGATCTATCAATGCAACAAAAATTAAATAAAATTTTCATAAATCTTGAATTTTATTAGTATTGAGAGTTCAAAAAAAAAAAAGCAAAATATTAAAATAAAATCATACAATAAATGTACTAAGAAATTATTTTTTACTTTTTTCTGAACTTACTTTATATGGTAAATATAAAGTAAACTAAATCTACTAAGAAATTATAGTAAACATTGATTAAATGAATAATATTTAATATCTTTAAGATACTAAACATATATTTATTTTTAATACTTTATTTACTACGAGAATTGGAAATGATGTAATTTTACTATTTATTATACTTGTTAGACCTATTATTATTATTATTAAATCTATACAGTTTCATATCATTAAATAAAAATCAATTTTATAGACAAAAAATAATTAATTACTATATTAAATAAATTAGATATTATTTTAGAAACTAAAAAAATTATTGATATATAAATTAGTTTATATTATTAAAATATATTCATCTAAAAATAAAGCACACAAGTATTTTATTTTATTAAGTCATTTATGTTTTTTTACAAATATTTCATTATCATCACTTCTAGCTAGAACTAGAGAAAAATGTTGTTAAAGTACAAGAGAAAATATAGATTATAAACATTCAGGATTTACAAATGAAACTCACTCTTTGATTTTTGTGAATAAATCATCTAGAGAAGAAGAAAAACATGCACGTTAGGTTTAGGTTGTGTGTTTTAGATAATATTGTTAGTTATATCTTCATTGTAAATGCTTATTTGTATGTTTCATGAATAAAACATTATAGGTTGCGTGTTAATCTTTTGTACATGTGTTAGTTGTATTAGGAGTTAATACCCTTTTACCGACATATCTTTCTTTCTCTTTGCAGTCAACTTTTATTTTGAACATTTTTGTTTGTATTAACAACACTAAATATAGTTTATTTGTATGTTACATGAATAAGACATTATAGGTTGTGTGTTAACCTTTTGTAATGTGTTAGTTGTATTAGGAGTTAATACTCTTTTACTGACACTTCTTTCTTTCAGTCTGCAGTCCATTTTTATTCTGAACATTCTTCTTTGTATTAATAACACCAAATATAACTTACATCTCTACAAAAACAGATTTTGTTATGCAAGAATCTACATTAGTTTTCATAAATCAACTTCTCCGTAATTTTAGACATTCTTGTAAATTTAAAGGAGAATTTATGTCTTATATAAGATAATACATCTTTGAACTTGTGTTTTAATTTGACAAGACTTCTTATATTTCATTTGAGATATGTAAATGGGTAAATGATAGACTTTTGTTGATAGTTTAATGACTATAAAATTATCTCTTATTTTATTTAACATATTTAAATCAAATCACTAGTACATAAAATTGTGTTAGAATAGACAAATCATATTAAGTCTGACTAAAATTTACAAACATTTATCTAAATGAAAATATACTTTTTTTCGACTTGATTGATTGGTAAGTTGGACTAACCTAAACCACTTATTTTAACAATCATCATACATCAAAACTTAATGATATTATGAATATATATATATATATATATATATATATATATATATCAGTCCAAAATATCATTAAATATAAATAAATTAAATTAATTTTTATTATTGATAAATAATTTTTATTAGTCTCTAAAATAGTATATAACTTAGTTAGTATAACAACTAATTATTTTTTGTCTCTAAATTTAACTTCTATTTAATGATATTCTTGTATTGATATATATTTATAATATCATTAAGTTTTGAATAATACTTGTTAAAATAAAAGTGGTTTAGGTTAGTCCAACCTACTAATCAATCAAGTAAAAAAAAAGTCTATTTTCATTTAGATAAATGTTTTTAAAGTTTAGTCAGACTTTATATCATGAGGATTATACCCATTCTAACACAATTTTATGTACTAATGATTTGATTTAAATATGTTAAACAAAATAAGAGATAATTCTATAGTCATTAAACTTGTCAAATTAAAACACAAAGTCCAAGATGTACTATCTTATATAAGACACAAATTCTCCTTTAAATTTACAAGTTATGAAAACTAATGTATATTCTTACATAACAAAAACTACCTTTCTAGATATGCAAGTTATGTTTGGTATTGTTAATTCAAACAAGAATGTTCAAAATAAAAGTTGTGTGCAGACAAAAAGAAAGATGTCCGAGTAAAAGAGTATTAACTCCTAATACAACTAACACATTGTAAAAGGTTAATACGCAACCCACAATGTCTTATTCATGAAGCATACAAATAAGTTATATTTGGTGTTGTTAATATACAAACAAAAATGTTCAAAATAAAATAATGTCTTATTCATGAAGTATACAAATAAACATTTACAATGAAGATACAACTAACAATCTTATCTAAAACACACAACCTAATTTGTATGTTTCTTATTCTATAACGTGTTAGATCAGATGATTTATTCACGAAAATCACGAAATGAGTTTTATTTATAAATTCTGGATGTTTATACTTCATATTTTATTTTCTATTATATTTTAATAACATTTTTTTTTCTCGTTTTAATTAAAAGTTACTATAATAAAATATTTGCGAAAAAACATAAATGACTTAATAAATATGTTTTATTTGAAGAGGAGATTAAAATATTTCAACAACATTTTTTTCCTCTTTCTACTATAAGGGAAGGTAGTTAAATTTTCTTAAAAAACATAATAATTTAATAAAATAAAATACCTGTGTGTTTTATTTTACAGTAAAATCATTTCATTTTTTTTAAAATGAGAACTATGGATAATTTAATTAGAGTGAAATAAGTATAAAAACACATTTTCATTAATATTTTCAAGAACATTTTATCCATATCTATACACTCACATATTTTCATATATCATATTTATTTTATTTAGTTACTTAATTACATTCTCTCCTTTAAAATTTAGAAATAAATTTGTGTTGTTTCTTTTTTTTTTTTTTATCTTTTCAATTTTATAAAAGTTGTAACTTTAATCTCTACCTCTAATTTTAAGAGACAGCAATGTTTCTGTTAAAACTATTGATAATTAAAAATATAATTAATATGATTTCTTTATTACACAAAAAAGTAATAAATTTCATAACAAGGAGTTTATTTGAACACAAAAGTTAACAATTTTTTTTTTAAAAAAAAAATTTAGCATAAGAAACTTAAATTACTAAATATTCTACTAAATTTTTTTAAATTCTCAAGTTTTCTAAATTTGTGGCAAATTATTCAACAAGTTAATGAATTTGAGATTAAATAGAATATGTTTTAAAATATTTATGATTTATAATAAATGATATATTGAAATATATTTATGATTTATAATAAATGATACGTTTTAATGCATTTATGATTTATAAAATCATAAATGATTAAAATCAAATTATGCATATATTTTTTTGTATTTAATGGTTTTTTTATAAAAATTGAAAATATAAAAATGTTACCTTATTATTATTTTAATTGTAATAATTTGTAAATATACAAATATTTTAAAAACTGACATAACTATTGTAACGTAAATTTGTACAAAGTTTTCATGAATTTGAACAAAGTTAATTGTAAAATTTGTAAAGTAAATCAAGTTAAGCTTTTAAATATACATAACTGTTTAAAATTATAATTTTAAACTATAATAACATACAATTAAATAAAATAAATAAATTATTAAAATGAGGAAGAATTATTGTACTCTGAGTGTGCACATGTGTTCACACTATCATGTTGTTTTATTTTAATTTAATTTTAAATATACGAAATAACATATATTTACTATTATCTTTTATATGATTTATTCATTATATTTATGACATTATATAATTCATATAAGTATACAATTTAATATAACGAGATATTCTATATAGTTTTAATCTATAATAATATATACTAGGAAGTCTTCTTTTAGTTAAATAATGGTTTTTTTTATATAATATGTTTTTCATGTGATTTTTGAATTATAATATTATTGGAAATAAAATAAAAGGAATAATTTGTGTATAGATTTTCTTGATATGCTTTTAAATAATTCCTAATTATATAAAAATAATAAATTAATTTCTATTATAGATGATTCTGAAGATGAGTAAATACTTTCTTAATTGAACAAGTAGTGAATAATTAACTGGAAAGTACTATATACTAAAAAAGTAATTTTGATAAATTTATAATACAAGTTTCTACATCATTAACCAATAAAAATATGTCAGATATATCATTTTAATTAAATTGTTAGATCAATTTAAAAAGGTTACTTGAGAACAATTGAATATCAATAGAATATCGAGAACGACAAAACATTCTCTATCAAGTTTAACACCATTGCATTTTAATAATTTAAATTCAAAATCTTTAGATAAGATCATACACATTCGTCAATCTTTTATATGCATAAAATCTACGATATACCAATAGTTTCTTTCTTTTGTCAATCTTTTATATGTATAAAATCTATAATAAACTCATAGTTTATTTTTTTTTTATGCAAACGAATAACTACATTTAAAAGTAGGTTGAATTTTAGAAAATCATCATTATAAAATATAGAAAGTTAAAAAGTGAACTATTTAATCAAGACAATTATTCTTAATCAAGAACTTAGGTTACCCAAAATAACATATAATAAAGACTCATCACTAGTCTTTGAAATAGAATAGATGATCTAGATCTGATTTTCTTTTTCTTAATCAAAATTATCAAACATTGAAACTACAATAATTACAACCACATGTTCCTATGTACAAATTTTAACAATGATGTAAAAATTATTGTTAATTTCTTAGATTTTTTTTTTTCGCAATTTCCAAGTCTCTTACCACTGACATTGTAATATTCGGAGCAAGGACTGTCACGGCTCTGTCACATCACATGTCTCAGATCAAAAAAGTTGAATAAAATAATATATTTTTTGTGACAATTCAAAATTCGACCACTCTGACCAACAATTATACTCGTATTAATGCATCACCCGTACACGTGGCATCCGGGACAAATCATTGGGAACATCATCGGAGTGGTCCCACACAGTGATAGACGGTGGAGAGAGCTATGTGACAATAAAGGGGTGCGGTGCTGCCACGTGGCGGGACCTTATGGAGCTTTGGTGCTGAGCAGGAACAGGGTAGTATTTCCTAAAATGTTAAAGAAAAGGGTGGTAAGAGTGCCAAGTTGTGAAGTGAAGAAGAAGGTGTGCTGAGGAGGGAATCAAGGAATCTTTTGAAGGGTGAAGAGAGTAAAGAGGTGAAGTGTTGGTGGGTTTTGCTCAGATTTCTTATCTGTGTTGAGGGTATGTTCAAAGTTTTCAACTTGCATTGTGTGACATTGTTTGCTGGTGTTGATTTCTAGTACTTGAATCTCAGATTGGGAAAAACTACACTGTTTTTTTTTTCCTGGCTTTAGTCTCATTTTTTCTGGAAATCTTAAAATTTTTTAGGTTTATTTCTGCTGCAGATGTGTGGAACATGATATTTTCTTTCTTTTTTGTTTTTATGGGGTTGAAATTAGTTTATGGAGAAAGAGAAATAATTAAGGTGGTTCAGGAGTTTCTTTTGGTGTAAGCATCTTTTTAGGTGGAGGGGTTTGTCCCATTCTCTCTATATCACTGTAGAAGGGGGTTGTTCACTTGTTGGTTGGGTCTTTTTCCCCTAAATGGGTGTTTGTTGAATATAAAATTGGGGCAGTGGGCACACAAAGGTGAGGAGTTTTTGACATGCTTATTGCTTTGTTCTATGCCATCATTGCTCTTTGACTGATGACATCTATGTATATTAGTGAAATGGTATCTAATATGTGCATTGTCTGGTTTTTGCTTTACTGGATGATGAACATGACAATTATGTTGGCTGTTTGATTTTCCTGCCAAACTTTAAAGCAATTGCCCTCTATTTCTTCTTGAAGTTAAATTTGTTCCACTTTTATGTGGAAGTTTAATGTTCAAGCAAACTATGATGACATGATATTTATGATGAGCAAGTTTGGCTACTCCTTTTGAATCAGTTTTTTCTTTGCTGTAAAAGATTGACCAAGCCTGACTTACATTACACCATGTTGTAGTGTCAAACTAGGTAGGTGTTTAGGTTACTCAAATAAGGATTGGTTAACACTATCCACACTGTTTTTTTTGTATGGAATTAGATGAACTGATATAATTAATCTAAAGTCATGCTTTCACAACTGTATCTGCTGAGCAACATGATTGCAAACTTGAGGCATCTGCTCCTCCAATATAATGTACAGATAATGCCTTAGTCCCTCTAAGGATATGCTTGGGTGAAAACTATGAATAAGGTTCACTTTATAAGTAAATCAGTGAATGCCTTATAACAGTGCTAAGAATTAGAACATTAATTTAGTATTTGATTTGCTATGGAGAAACCTCAGACCATGAAATTTAAGTAGATGACACTTGACAGGTTCGAATGGTGGGGATTGAGTTATACTGCACTTGAAGTTGCTGTTTACTCGGATGCCGTTTACTTGGACTTTTAGAGGATGATATTCTGATTAGTGATTTTGGGAGGAAACTGGACATGAGTATGCTTGTGGGGATATGCTCGAACCGCGAGAATCTGATATACCCGTCCTGTTTCTGGTCCTTGTTGTGCTTCCCTTGGTGGCTTACATCTTGCTTGGAAAATGGAGTGAAACTACTAAGAAGAGAGACAGAATAAATTTGCTTGCCCATTTGGCTGCTGAAGAAGCTCTAAGAGTTGAAAAAATGGCTGTGGCCGATGTAATTCCTCCAGAGTCTGCTTCAAAAAATGAACATCATGAGTGTGCTAGGTGCTCTGCTCCTGCCAGAACTCGATGCTCCAAATGCAAATCTGTTAGATATTGGTAATTCTTTGAACTTATTTTAGCTGCTGACCTATTTTTCTTGCCCTATATTTTTTTTCTTTATTAATTTCTGATGAATCATTGTTTGAATTCTTATCACAATATCTGCCTTGGGATTAAGAATACATGTCTGCTAGTAGATTGAAATTTTATACCACTCCAAATGAAGAATACTCTACCTTAAGAGTTGTGGTCAATTAATTATCTGATAGGTAATATCTGATCAGTTTTCTCTAGTTATGAAATTAACCATGGTTATGAAAATTAGTTATTGGCCTGTGAAATGTGCTAGTTTTTTAATTGGTTGTGGCATTGGCAATTTACTAATTGGGAACCTTTGTCAGAACAACTCTTTATGTTGATCTCTCGTGACATGACTTCTTGCTTAAGAGTCTTCAAGGGTTTAACTAATGGAAATAAAGTGGAATGACTAAATTTTATCGTTCCGATTTGGAAGAAGAATAAGTGAGACGGGTTATATTGTAATATTAAGCAACTCTTCTATCTGTTCTTTTATTAATTTTCTTCTATAACATGAATGTTGGGGAAGTTATTGTGTTTTGACCTTTAGATTATTTCTCAAAATTTGAGCTGTAAGTGGTTTGCAGCTCTGGAAATTGTCAAATAATCCATTGGAGGCTAGTTCACAAGCAGGAATGCCAGCAACTGGAACCTCATAAATCAAGCTCATTTCCTATGGCTGTTTCAGTTGAGGAATTTGGTCATGGGAGTTATCTTTATGAAAATTTGAGCAACCAGTTGTTATCTCCCACTTTGAAGCAGACTTTAAGGGAGAGTGTACCTATGGACAATTTTGTTCACCCTTTGGTTGCCACTGCTGCTCCTGCTACCGCTGATTTTTCCCTTTTTAATAATCTTCAACCTTCCACCTTTGAAAGAACTTCCCATAAACCCAACAGAGAAACACGGAGAAGAGATAATGGGTCTATATATGAGTCTTCTGATTATAAAGCCACCTGTTCTCTCCCAAGTGTGGTATCAAAGGAGGCATTTATGAGACAGAAGGTTTACTTGTTTTACTTTAATATCCAATTGGCATACATTTGTAAATTAATCAATGCTAAATCTCTTATCATGATACTTTAATGTTGCTGCAGTCAAGAAATAGCAATGATTCTGTGTTAGAGGAAGAAATTTCAAATGTCAATTCTGGTGGCTTTGGAGTTTACATTAACAGACTCGATGCATCAAGAACTACAATTCATGAGGATGAAAACCATCAAAATCAGTATGGAAATGCATTTGTGACAAGAGACAAATTTGTACGCCCAAATAATGACAACATTGTAGATGAATTTCATACAGATATCACCACTAAAGGTGTAAATGTAGGCAAAGGGGGAAGTTATCGTTCTGAGGAAGCAGCACAACACAAACGCTCTTCTGAAATGACAATCAAAGGAAGTATGAAGGCTAAAAAAGCAATGCATACTCCCAAGACTAAATCTTCTAAATCACCAAAGTCAACATCAAAGATATCTGCAGATTTTTGTTGCTCAGAAATAGAGAACAAAGAAAAAGCGGCAGATGAACCAAGTTAGTGTTTAAGATATCTTTTTCCCATATTTGTTGTTTTAATGTCAATGTTTCCTATAACTTGAGTTCAGTCTTGATTCTATGTTAATACAAATTTATTTTAATTACGCAGAACTTGCTAGTACCAGTGATAGCATCCCTTTACATAGTAATGTTAGCAACGGAGCTGCTAGTACTGGAATTATGAAAATGATGGGCTTGAAGAAATCAACCAAACCCTGCCCTCTAGCTTCTACAGAAGGCATTGATGTAAGGTTCAAGAAGGTGAAGAAGATAAAGGTCAGATTTGTGTAGATGCCTAGAAATTTCAATTCCCTCTGTCCTACTTGAAACAATTTACTATAGCCACAAGTTAGAAAATGATGCCCTTACTACTAATTGGTGTCTTGATCATGTCTCAGATGTTGTTTCCTTATGATGAATTTGTAAAGATTTTCCAAAGTGATATCTTTGGCATATGCCCCAGGGGCCTCTTAAATTGTGGGAACAGGTAATACTAGCACAATACATTAAAACTATAATTGTGATTTGTGATAAAATAGGAAGAAATGTTGAATGTTTTGTAGATTAAATAGTAGATAGATATTAACTTTTATCATTTCTCAAGTGGTGCTATACCTTATGCAACAATTAGATTTTTATCACTATTATTATTATTATTATTATGGTGGTCACAACCAATACAAGTTTTGAAAGTGGGGAGGTCTTCCCATTTCAAGGTAACTTTTGCATGTGAATTGTCTCAATTTACCTTTTGTTTTCATTTTGCTTGAATTTCAAAATATGAGGCTCGATTCACTTGAAGATACATTTTCTGGAAAATCCATTTATGGTTCCTTTTCTGGTATATTCTGAATTATTGTGAACTTTCTTTTTTCATCTCTTTATTTTGCAGTTGCTATGCGAATGCTGTCTTGCAGTGCTTGACTTCTACAAAGCCTTTAGTCGTCTATCTGCTTTATAGATCTCACTCAAAATCCTGTATTTAGACATTCTCTCTCTATCTTTTCACTGAGACAAAAGTCAAGACTCAATTTGCTTTTAAGACAATTTTTTGAATATTGTCTTATTTTTCATTGAATGCCAGGTTGTGCCAAAGATTGGTGTCTCATGTGTGAGTTAGAGCAACACATAATGATTTTAAGAGAAAATGGGGCTCCTCTATCCCCTAGTAGGATACTTTGGCATATGCGGAGCATTAACTGTCAAATGGGGGAAGGAAGTCAGGAAGATGCCCATGAATTTTTGAGGTCCTTTTGAGATTATTTTACTTTAGTTTTTAGAATTATTAGTTAATATAAGCACTAAGTTTTCTTCTCAACACTCACGCAAACACTAATTTCCTTTATATATTTAGCTTGTTGTCTCTATGCTGAATGCTTAGCTAATGATAAATTAAATGCATTGTTTATATAGGCTTCTAATTGCATCAATGCAATCTATATGCCTGGAGGGACTTGGTGGTGAGAAAAAGGTTGATCCTAGACTACAAGAAACAACTTTCATACAACATACTTTTGGTGGTCGTCTTCAATCCAAGGTTTGCATCCCTTCATCCCTTCATCCCGTATTCTTATTTTTTTGTTACCTCTGTCTAGTATTAGACAGCAGTGATCTTAGTATTACATTTGTTTGATGGCTTAGTCGAATTTAATGTCTACAGGTTAAGTGTTTGAATTGTAATCATGAATCAGAAAGGTATGAAAACATTATGGACCTGACGCTGGAGATATTAGGTTGGGTTGAGTCACTGGAAGATGCACTGACTCAGTTTACTTCCCCTGAAGATTTGGATGGAGAGAATATGTACAGATGTGGAAGGTTTGATGATCTAACGTATTTCTATTCTGTGGTTTAGTTGGTTAATATATTATTAAAGAACGTGAAGAAAGTGAGAAAAACAAAGAGCATTGTTTGAATTTTCACTTCCAATTTAAAAGACTCTCACCTCTCTTTTGTACATTTTAAACTAGGTGCACAGCATATGTTCGAGCTAGAAAGCAACTGAGCATACATGAGGCTCCTAATATCTTGACTATAGTTTTGAAGAGATTTCAGGTATCTTATAGCTCTTTTAAGGTCGTTCTCTATTGCAGTTCATCTTTTGCTTGCTTGGGAAGCTTGACTTCATTGTTTGTCTTGCTCTCTTTTTGCTACTTATGGCTTGGTTGGTCTTTACAGTCATTCACTTTATAGATTAAGGTTGGTTACTCAAGACATGAATTGGCATATTCTAAAGAAAAAGTATTACTAAGATATATAGAGTTACTTCTTTGTAGAATTGGAATTTTTTTGTTTGTGAATGGGTTGGTTTGACCGATTTCCACAGACCCTTTTGAAAACAAGTTTTAAATGGTATGGAAGAAGAAACGAATCAACCCTTTTGACAATACATTTTAAAGGGTATGAAAGAATAGAGGTTAAGGATCTGTTGGACTGTGCAGTTTTGCCATTCTTTGGTGCATATAGTTGGAGAAAGATGCTTGGATTTTTCAAGGTGTTTAGGAATTTTGGCTTCTTTAGGAGTGTTGTGGAGTAGATTATGGCTGGCATCTTTGGTGCCTAGCTCATGGACTTTCTAAAGTTCATGTCTTTTCGGATCTTTTGGAGGCTAGCATTATTACCACCCATGCTATATATAGATGTAGTAGTCTCCAAAATTTGGTTATTTAATTGTTCTTTTTTGGTACAACGTCTTAATATGGTTTATCTCAAGAATCTTAGGTTAATGTCACTTGCAAATAATTCTAAAGATGAAAAACTTCACATTAATTTGGTCATTACCAACAAATTGTGAGGTTACATAAGCAATACATGAATCTGCTAGCCATTGTTGAGTTCCTTGAAACTATCAGTCTTAAATTATCTCATTTGTAGTTCATTTCATAATTATTGTTTTTTGGATGTTTACTTTAGGTACCTGATTATGTTTCAAATTCCCTTAGTTTCTATATATTGACTCTTCAGAATATTTTGTTTCTGTATCATCAGGAAGGAAGATACGGGAAAATTAACAAGTGTATAACTTTTCCCGAAATGCTGGATATGATTCCTTTCATGACTGGGACGGGTGATATCCCACCACTTTACATGCTTTATGCTGTTGTTGTGCACCTGGACACACTAAATGCATCTTTCTCTGGACACTATGTTTCATATGTAAAAGATTTGCAAGGCAATTGGTTCAGGATAGATGACACTGAGGTAATGCAATGAATTATGTAGTTGGAAATCTAATGGTTGTAATTCCCATGATCTAGGAAACTAGCTCAAAAGCCTAAGTTACGGGTTGAAGCATAGGAATGTTGCATTCATTCTCTACCAAGGGTTTCCTCATCTCAAACTGTTTCTCTTTTCTAACAAATCTGATATTCTGAACGGTCCTTTCCTACTTTTCACTCCTTTCCCTATTTATCTAATTGACCCTCTTTAAATAAGTAATTGTTCTAACTATCCAAACTAATTTTCCCTTTTTTCCGGACTCCTAACAGGAGCTTCAACATTAACTCAATGAGTTAAACAGAACTTCCACTTTAGACTCTTCTGTTGAATTCTTACTTTCTTGAATATTGATATCATTGTATTGAAAGACGTATTGCTATGATAATGAGTATGTTCTGCATTTCCGTTGGATCTAGGGAAGTAAACAAACTACAAATATGTATTTTTGTCGTATTATCTTATGTTTCATGCTAATAATTTGCTCAAATGTTTATAATTCATTTGGTTTTCTGTGATTGTCTTTTTACATTTAACAGGTTCAGCCTGTGCTAATTAATCAGGTCATGTCAGAAGGAGCATATATCTTATTCTACATGAGGTAGATTTAGATGGTGGCACAGTTATTGTCATTTTCTTTGCTTTATCTGAGTACATTGGCATTTAATATGCTCATTCTAATAAACTTGGTTCTATTGTTGTATTTACAAGTGTTACCTTCTGAGCAAATTACCCTCCTTTGTCAATAAAAGAAAGAAAAATTCAAAATGTGAATTCAAGCTAGAGAAGAAAGTATCTAGGTGCACTTCATTTGGGATGTTATTATTTAATCTTATTTCTTCCATTTACTTTAGGTTGTTATCTAATAAAGCCACACTTGCAGTATAAGAGAGGGCTTGATAGTTAATTAGATTGATCATATTCTAGCATTCTGTTGCTGCATATATGTTACTTGTTTTAAGTCCCATAAGAATACATTTTTCTTTTACCGATTCTTCCTCAATCTGGTACATAATCATATTTCTGGGATTTGATGAATTGTTATCTTGGTCCATTCATTATGGATTTCAGTGCATCTTTCTTTTATTGCATGCCTGTATATATGCTTTTTTCAGGCTTTAAAACTGCTGAATTGTTGGTAGGTCTTGTCCACGTCCTCCAGTAAAACATACCGGGAAAGCCACACAGCAATCAGCTTATGATGCTTCAAAGCACAATCCAATGGAAATGCAGAAGCCTAAACCCGGACATGGCAGGCATGGCAGCAGCCAGTTTTTTGTCCCAGAGGCATCACCCAATGGCAGGTCGGAAATGGTGACTCGCATTGTTGACACCACTAGTGGCTTCCTTAGAAAGAGCACCAATAGGAATGCCGTGCCAGTGACACAAACTTATGCAGAAAACGTCAGGCAGGAGTTTTCAGACGCCACATCAAGCGACTGGTCCCTTTTCACAAGCTCAGATGAGGCCTCTTTCACAACTGAGAGCACCAGGGACTCCTTCAGCACTGTAGACTATGGTGATTCATGCAACATGGATCCAATTTCATCTATCTTCAACTACACCCCAGAAAAGTCCCACATGAAGTTTTCACATAGTAGGCCAGTTACCAGGGTGTTACCTGAAAAGGGCCATGTTGAGAAAATACAAAGAATTGATCAGTCCAAAAGGGTCAGCCATTCTTCTTCAAAGGAACATCCTCCAAATGGTAATTGTGGCATGTATGTATATTATGGGAGTAATCCTGTATGTGGTATTACCCGGACTTCTAGTCAGTGTGAATTGTAGTCCTTGGTGAATCCTAACCTGTTGAACTGATTATTAGATGCTGTAGGTGTTGTGCCTCAAAGTTTTCAATATTTAGTTGATTGAGGCATATAGTTCTTTTAAAGCACAGATGTATTTTATTTTTATTTTTATTGATAATTGTAAAGATGACAGCATCGTTCCTTGGTTATCTATTAATCCACCAAAGTCTTTTCCTAGTGCTTTCACTGTTCCATTCTTTGAGATTTGAGAATCGTTTCTGGAGCCATTCTCACTAGGCATGTTAATAGGGAATACTTCTATTATTATATAACTCAAACTCATTTTTAATTGCTTCTCACTTAACGAGAAATTCTTGTATCCACTGTGGATTATGTATCATAATTTAAATAATCATAGAAGTTTGTATCATACAACTACTTTCCATTTAAATAGGTAATGTGGCTGATGTTGACTGGAGTAGGTTTCGGAACTTGTGTAAACGAGATTTCTCCATGTCTGTTCATAAAATACTGGTTTTTAAGTTGACCAAGGCCAAGAAAATTGGCCCTTTAACCGATGGCATACCAATAAGTGCCTTGATATCCTTCAGAAACATTTTCAGGAAGCATTATGAAGGTTTTTATGCCCAACTTTGATTGAGTTTGAAAGTTTTAAATTCATCGATTGATAAAGAAATTTATTATATTAGTCCATTATAAATGTTGAAAATAACCTTAATAATGTATAACATTTCTTTTTGAAATCCCACAACCAGTGTTTATTTAGTAAAAAACAAGGTACAACCTTCTGCTGAAACTATCATTTTTAGTTTTTTAAATGGAAAACACACAGTAAAGCTAGCAATCCAAAACACTATTCAATTTAAAAGCATTGCCTGAGCAAAATGTTCAAAACTTAAATTACCTTTACACTCACTAATGCAATGCAATGAAACACTTTTTTATGACGGTTCAAATCTTTTATGTTATAGACGGTTCAAACACTCCTAAAAAAATACTAAATGAATGTTTTTATCTTTTAATGGTATTGAATAAATGTATTTTGCTTTTAGTAGGGAAAGTATCAAACTCTTTAAAGTGAAATACTAGAAGCTATGTAAAGTGCTGAAAATGGTTCTCTTACAAATTTAACAAGAGCCATATCTCATTCACTCTATTATCATATCTTGAAGAGGGTCATTGTACTGTGCCATAGTGTAAATAGAAGCATGACCAGCTCTATGGCTTTTTGTCAACTGTGTTTGGTTTTTATCCTATATTAAAGATCTCACTAGTGACATAATAGATATTTCATTTATAATATATAATGAATGAAAATCTCACTTTATAAACAAGTTTTATAAAATTGAATTAGATTTAAATTTTAATTTTTAATATCTTATCTTAACTTTTTGTATTCTCTTCACTTTGATAAATGCCACAAGAAGTTGTATATTATTTATGTTATGAGAAATGCTATAAATAACCTAAAGAGAAACCCAAACCACTATCCCTTGTCTTCTTCTCCCTCCTTCTCCTCATCCTCCTCATCCTCCTTCTCCTGAGATTAAATCGTGTTTCATCACAACTATGTCACACCATTGCCAATAATACTTTCTTCTTCACTTTGTAATAGTAACCGGTTTCGTCAAAGTTAACGCACACACTACTTTAGTTTATGAAAAAACCACTATTCTTCTATGTCTTTGTTCTATATCTTTTTGTTGTGTTTTTTACAATTGAGAGAACAACTTATTTATAGGCATTAACAAGCTCTTTTAAAACAAAAAAAATAATAAAATCTTATTATGGCCATAAAACTCCATTAACAACTCTTGGCCTTTCACTTATCGAAACTCTCATTCTTTTATTTTTCACTAACTTCTAATTTAAAACCCACAAAATAACATTTAAAGTTTTTTCAACAAAATTCCCCCATAAACTTAAATGTTTCTACCATCCATCATGCCAATCATCTTCTTGTTTTTGTCGAAAAATACTTTCGGTAGCAGTTTTGTGAAGATATCTGCAACTTGATCCTGACTTGCCACATGCACCAATTCCACACTTCCTTTCTTCACATGACCACGAATAAAGTGAAAATGAATGTCAATGTGTTTACTTCTTTCATGGTTCACTGGGTTCTTTGGAAACTCAATTACTGATTTGTTGTCAACTTGAATTACAGTTGCACCTAGTTTCTTTAGCTTCATCTTGCTCAACAAGTTTCTAAGCCATATCGCATGACATACACACCAAGATGCTGTCACATATTCAACTTCACACGTTGATAGCATCACGATCGGTTGCTTTTTTGAAAGCCAAGAAAATGTTGTGTTGCCCATAAAGAAAACATATCTCGATGTACTTTTTTCTATCGTCTATGTCTCTGCACCAATCGCTGTCAGAGTAACCAACCAACTTGTAATCTTTTGCTTTCGAGTAAAACACCCCGAGTGATACAATACCTTGGATGTACCGTAGGACTCACTTCAACGCCTTCCAATGTGAGTAAACCGACTCCTCCATGAACTGACTTATAATGTTGACACTTAATGAAAGATTTGACCTTGTGGATGTGATATAGCGAAGGCTTCCTACCAAACTCCGGTATCTACTCGTATCGACACGTTCTCCTCCATCGAACTTCGAGACTTTTGCACCCGTTTCCATTGGTATTGATATCGGGTTGCAATTTACCATCTTTTACTTCTTCAAAATCTCTTTTGCATATGTCTCATGTGATACAAAAATACCCGTCTCTTCTTGTCTAACCTCCAAACCAAAGAAAAACTTCATCAATCCAAATTTGTCATCTCAAATTCTCATGTCATTGTACCCTTAAACTCTTCTATCATCTCATCATTGTTACCCACAAAAATGAGATCATCAACATAAAGAACAACAAATATCACGTTACCTCACTCTTTTTTGTGTAAAGGGCTTGCTCGTAAGGACATTGCTTGAGCTCGTTCTCCTTGAAATATGTATCGATACGAGTATTCCATGCTTGCGGTGCTTGCTTCAACCTGTAAAGTGTCTTCTTCAATTTTAACACCTTCTTCTCTTCTCTAATTTTCATGTATCCAGGTGGTTGTTCGATGTAGACTTCTTCTTCAAGCACACCATTCAAGAATGTCGATTTGACATCCATTTGAAATATTGACCATTTAAATAGAGCCGATTGGGAAATGAGCAATCAAATCTCCATTCTTACAATAGGAGCATTCACTTCGTCGTAGTCGATTCCCTCATTTTGTTTGTATCCTTTCACAATGAGTCGCGCCTTGTACTGCTTTATCTCGCCTTGTACCGCTTTATCTCGCCTTGAGCATTTATCTTTTTCTTGAATACCCACTTCACACCAATAGGCTGATTTCCATCTGGCATTCTGTTAGCTCCCATGTGTTGTTGCGGTCAATCACTTTAATCTCCTCATCCATGGCAGTTTGCCACTTCTTGTCTCGCACCTCCTCTTCAAAGCTGATATTTTCAGCATATGCCAAAAGACATACAAGGTGTACCTCATTTGTCAAATCATACAAATCTTGCAAACTTCACATTTTGGGTTGCCGTGGTTCATCTTCATAATCGGTAGTTTCAAAATTATTTTGTATACTTGTCGGTGCAACAATTGACGATTCTCCAACTTCGATGATAACCTCCGAAAAATTGTCCCAATCCCACTCAATTGCTTCATTTATTTGCACATCACGAATCACCATCACCTTCTTGCTTATCGGGTCAAGTAGCTTGAATCCTTTTGTCTTTTCACATACCCAATAAAAATATACCTTTTCCTTTTGTCTTCGAGCTTCGTTCTTCGTTGATCTGGTACGTGTGCATAAGCCACACTACTAAACACTTTTAGATGAGAAACTTGTTGAAGAAGAGCTTTGATGGCTTCAAATCTCTATGGATTGCTTGAAGGCTGATTGTAGCTTAGTTGTGTGTGTTCTGGGGTAGTTTGAATTTGTTAATTCACTCTTAGTTAGAATACAAAGCTGGTTTAGTTTAAATCTTTTTGAAAAGAGTGTTTTATGTAGAAGCATAAAAACAACCAGTTGTTTTATCGTTTCAATCGGTTGTGTCATACTTAGGATTTTTGAAACTGGTTTTAGCAGGTTTGAATCTGGTTAACTTTGCTGTCAAACCAATTCAATCGGTTATTTCGACAAAACAACCGACTGTTTTTTTGAATTTTCTTAACAAAATTCTGTTAAGTTAGTTAAATCTGCTTTAAATGATTTGAAACTGATTTGGCTTTTAAAATAAATGTCTTCTACTGCTAATTGGAGTATAAATGTTCTGTTTTACGCTCCTAGCATAAACACTTACAAGATCAGTTTTTGAAATCAAGTTTTCTCCAAGATTGCTTAAGGCTTTGGATATTTTTTTAAGAGTGAAGTAGGACTTGCTGTGTACTTTGATTTGATTTGTACCAGGTGTGATCAATCCCTATTTCTTTCTTCATTTGTAATTCTGTAAGTACTGGTTTTCACAGAGTCAGAGGGTGTTCCAAAGGAAGTGTGTGTTCTTGAGGGGAGCAAAATCACTTCTTTGGTGGTTGTGTGTTTGTAATTTAGTTTTTGATTACTTAGTGGATACCCAAAGGTTTCTGGTTGCTGGATGTAGCTCTTGATGTAAAAGTGAACCAGTATAAAACTGTTTGTGTGATTCTTTCTCTCCCTTAACTCTTTTATATTTGTTTTTAGTTGTTTTTTATATTCTGTTGATAAAAACAACTGGTTGAATCGCAGAAACAACCAGTTGAATTTCTGGAATTCAACTAAAACTGTTTTATAACTTGTGTTCTTTCATTTCTTTGGCTGTAATTCTTCTTTGAATTTCTTCATACTTTCAAACTTTGCGAAAAACGTTTAAAAACAATTCACCCCCCTCTTGTTTAAGGCCTTCAATTCTAACAAAATGTTGGCTTTTGTCTGCTCCATGCCTCTTGTGGTGTTTGATAATCTAACTTTACATGTGGACATCGATTTTGCACATAGATAGTGCATTGGACGGCTTCCGCCCAAAAATCCTTTGGCATCTTTTTTCTCTTGAGCATTGACTGAACCATGTCGAAAATGGTCCGGTTCTTCCACTCGGTCACACCATTTTGTTGAGGAGTGTACGGTGCAGTTAGAATTTGCCTTATGCCTTGTTCCTCGCAATACTCCATGAAAGTCGCCGAAGTATACTCGCTACCTGTATCAGATTGTTACAACTTTGATGTGTCTATTAGTTGCCTTCTCCACCATCACTTTGAATTTTTTGAACACCTCGAATGCCTTGGATTTTTCTTTCAAAAAATAAACCCAAGTTTTTCGTGAGAAAATCATTGATAAAGGAAATGAATACCTTTTACTACTGAAGGATTCAGGGTAAATTGGTCTATATATGCTGTTATGAATCATTTCGAGAGGTTGCTTAGCCCAATATGCAACCTTCTTTTGAAACGAGGTTCTCACATGCTTGCTGAGCACACATTCTTCACAAAATTTTCCGTCATAGTCCATGTTAGGTAGCCCGTGCACCATATTCTTCTTCGTTAACTCTTTTAGGCTACTATGAAGTAGGTGACCATAGAGATGCCATAGCGATGTCTTGTCTTTTATGTTGACTCGCAAACATTTTTCTCGTATGCTTCTCAAATTCAGTTTGTACATCCGATTTCTTGCCATCTAGATTCGAGCAACCAAACGCCCTTGCTTGTTCTTCACGTGTAGTAGCTGATCTTTTAAATATCGAGTAAAATTTCTCTATGAGTTGCCCTATACTTAAAGTAAGCCATCTTTTTGTAAGTAGTAAACCGTACCTTGACCTTTGAGCTCCACCTTTGATGCATCTTCAAATGACACATGACCATCTTCAATCTTTTGCATCGTTTTGAATAGGTACTCATGACCTCACATATGGTTGCTTGCCCCCGAGTCGAGGTGCCATAGAGTGTCATTGTTAATGTTGACTTCATTTTGAGCCATCAAGAGAAAACCTTCATTTGTTTCTCCTTCCAAGGCTAGGTTGGTTGTTTCTTCTATCTTTATATTGACTCGACATTCTTTTGCAAAATGCCCCACTTTACCACAATTATAACATTTGTCAAAGTTGAAATCGTTTGCATAGTGACCCTATTTGTGAAATTTGTAGCACTCGATGTTGAAATAATTCGATCGGCCACCTCTTCCTCGATCGTGTCCTCTTCCATGCCAATTTGGTTGGCTCAACTCTTCCTTCTCCCTATGATACCCTTCATAATTGCTGCCTTGACTATCGCGACCATTTCCACAACTTCCACGACAATGCCTTCTACTTCGATTTTGATAAAAGAGTACCTTTTCGTCTTTGATTAACGTCTTAGTTTGAAGTGCTTGCTCGAGTATTTCCTCCTCCTTCTTCTTTTTACGTTGTTCATGTGCCTTATGAGAAACGACGAGCTCGTTGATCGTGAGTGTCGCTAGGTCCTTTGACTCTTCTACCACGCACACAATATTCTCAAAATTTTCGGTTAATGTTCTCAAAATATTCTCCACAACTTGCGTATCGGTTAACGTTTCACCATTTTGGTTGAGTTGATTCACCATAGTCTGTACACGGGTGATGTAGTCAAATACATTTTCCGACTCCATCATCTTCATGCTTTCCAAGCTCTCCAACTCGTCACGAAGAGTTTGTAGACGCACTTGCTTGTCGGCTCCTTTGAACACTTTTTTTAAAATGTCCCACGCTTCTTTTGAAGTATAGTTGCACTGACAATCTTCTCAAAGCCAGAGTCGTCAATGGCTCAAAACAACTTGTATACCATTGTCTTATCCTTTGATCGCGCCTCTTTCAACGTCTTGTTTTGAGCTGCTTTAAAACCTTCTTCGACCACCTCCCATGCATCTTGAGAACCAAGAATGACTTTCATTTGAATGCTCCAGTTATCATATTTGGTCACCTTCGTTCATGGTGGTAGCGACATTTGACCCACACCACATTCACACTCACATATACACACATCCTCACCCACTCACGGATACAATGTTTTTTTGAACCTATCTTTTCTCCCTTCAAACACACACTCACTCATTCTGCACTGTTACTGCTCCTCCAATTGATTGTTGCACCTATGGCAAGCAATGACACATATTTGTGGCAGAGTTTTCGTTGAATGCATTTGTGGTGAGTTCTGCACTTTGGTATATATTTACTGTCTTTTAGTTTATGGATGCATGTTTCCTGCTGCTTTATTGGTAGTAGTGTGCGTTTTCTGCTAAAGTTTGAGGCTGCATTTGTATCGTGTGAGTCTCCTGCCATTGCTTGAATCTAATTTTTGATATGCTTTCCTTACTGCACATGTTCAATTGTTTTCTTAGAAGCGCTGTAGCTACTTTTGATAGTACCTCATGGATGCATTCTGTTTCGTTTATTCTTATTTTTCTGCATTCACGTAGAGTTTCTCAAATTTGGCTGGTGCCACTTTGGTAAGATCAAATTTGAATATTTTTTAGGTTTTAGCATTTAGTGTTTAGAATTTTATATATTTTGATATTGTTATTTTTTCACATTTCACTTTACAATAATATTATTTTAATTTAAAATTTTATTTATATTTATTTTTATGAACTAAATATAACATTTTGTTATTAAAATATTTTGATATTGTTATTTCTACACATTTCACTTTATAATAATATTATTATTTTAAATTATTATTATTTTTTATATTTTTTATGAACTGGATATAATATTTTATTATTAAAATGGGTTGTAACTAAGAGAAAAAGGTGATTGTGAAACTTATATTTTTGGATAATTTTGTGAAGGCCACTATTTTTTATGCTTTTGTTTGTTATCTTTTACAAAATGTTGCATTTGGAACTACCAAAAGTAGAATATGTGATGCCATAACACTTTTCTTTGTATATTGGGTGTTTTTTTTGCACCCCTACATTTTCCTTCTTGCACCCTATATTCATGTGTATTTATAAAAGTATCTTTGGGACTGTTTAGAAACCCTAACGCAACATACCATGATGACTATTTCTTTCTTCTTTCTTTGCCATCATTATGAATAGAACAAACAAAGTGCAAAGAGTCACGGTGCATTGGGTGTTATTGGTGGATTCGTGGAGGTGGTTCGTTTTTCGGTGGCTTAGTGGTGGTTAGGTGGTGTCTGCGGTGACTATACTTTCGGAGAAAAACATAAGTAATATTTTTTTTACGGATTGGGTGTTCCATATTTTTGGCGGATTTAGGATTTCATAATACAATTTTTAGGGTTCTAGACAAGGTATTCCGCAATAAGTCAAAAAATACATTTCAGATCCACCAATCCATAAGTCTAAAAATGCATTCCAGATACATCATAAGTTTTCTCATTCCATTTTCCTTCCATTTCTCCATTCCATTTTAAGTGTTTGTCTCTTAGTTTCTATTCTTTGTTGTTCTTGAGTTTCTCTCATAATCACGAGTATGGTGCATCATTTGGGAGGTCATGACCACCAATGATGTTAACCTTGTGCCCATTTTCAATTCTGCAATTGCATCTCATTCTCACCATATCTTATTTGTTCATCTTTTCCTTTGTGAAGTGAACCTTCACACTTACTTAACCACTTGGTTAAGTTCGTGTCCAGTGATAACCTTCCTTAGGTCCTCACCATTAATTGTTAAAATCCTAATCTTAAGTAAAAGTGTCACCGTAAATGAAAACATCTAAAATCAAATCACATCACAACACCTGTAGAGGAATTAACTATTTTGCCCTTAGTCATTTAAAATAAGACTTAGGGTTGATTGAGGTGCAAAGTTCATTCCCCAACAGCTGAGTTTTGGTGCACGACGACACACGGAGAGTCAGCGACGAAGGGTGAGAGTTGTGGTGTTGGTTGTCTTGGTTCAACAGTGGTGGTTGGTTGTACTGGTTCATTGGAGAAGATAGTGCTCATCGGAGAAGAAGGGCAAGTTTTTCGTGAAAACTGGTGCACTCCGTATATGGTTATCCAAAAGTTGTTTTTGTTTTAGGTTGAATCTGGATATCGAAATCCGGAGGTTTCCCGGATGTTGTGATCCAGAGGCAGAAAATAGGAGTGAACACGTCTGGATCCGGAAATCCTAAAACGTTTTGGATATGAAAATCTGGAAGATAATATGCTATGAGTGTTTCGGATAAACAAATCCAAAAGTGTTCTGGATATGCTAATATGGAAGACAATATGAAAATTGTATTTTTTTTTTCATTTGAGGCCATTTATGAAATGCATAGGAACATGGCGAGGACTACAGGAGGAGGATCTTCTAATGCGAACCGCATGCGACCAACTGCATATGTGAGAAGAAAGCGTGGTGGTCCTAGTAATTAAGTTGGAAATGAGGACTTTGAAGAGAATATTGAACATGAAGAAGTGAAAATTGAGCATGTATTAGGGCAATAAGTTTTGTTGTAATAGTTGGAGCCGTGAATGTTGTTGTTTGAACTTTAACTATGAATTCATTTTGTTTTAATGTCAATTGGTTTAATTTAAGTGTATTTGGTGTGCGATTTTGTTTATATTATTTAAATTGGTTTTCTGTATATTATTTAAATTCTGTGCATTCAAAGTAACAAAAATCCCCACAATGTTAAATCTGTAGGCATTTGTGTGCATTCTGGATAATCAAATCTGGTTGGTTCAAATCTGTAGGCATTTGACTGTTTGGTTTATCAAAATTTCTGTGGTTACTGGAAAATTCTGAAATTTTGGATTTAAGTAGTTTGAGGTGTTACAAAAGATTGAAAAAAAAAGTATAGCAAAATTCAATATACAAAAAAGAAAATGATAAATGAAATACGTACAGAGTGTAGAATTCTGACATTGGAAAAACAGTGATGCGACAATGATTTTAGAAAATTCAGAATTAATTGGCTTACTGTTTTTGAGTGATTCCAGTGCCAATTTTTAGATAACATCTTGAATTTACTGTGGTTTAAATTTCAAATTACAATTTGCTTTATCTACTTCCTGTTAAATCTTTAAAGTCACGTACATTCTACAAAAAAAATCCAGTAGCACTGTTTTTGTTTTTCTTCATCTATTCTAGTACTATTCTTTAGGATTCCTTTGTGTGCTATCCTTTCATTGTGTGCCTTATTTTATTGCTTGTCTTTTTCATTCAATATTTTTTTCCAGTTTTGTCATCTCTTTTAATTCTGTTTTGGTTTAGCTTTTCTTGCTTATACCTTTTCTTGCTTGTCTTTCTTGTTTCCTCTAGTTTTTGTGGTGAATTGTTCTTTGAGTAAGTGTGGTTTGCTTTGGCATTTTTCACTTGAAGCTCATCCAATCCACAAGAGAGACTTGGTTAAGGAAAGAAAAATTTCTTGGAGTGGTTTGAGTGCATCCCCTTCTACTTCCAAATCTCCCACTAAATCTTCAAGTAAAAAATGCTTTAAATGCTTAGGCTATGGTCATATCGCTGTTGATTGCCCTTCTAAACGAAATATGCATATGCATGATGGGGTAGTGGTTAGTGAACATAGTGATAACTCATCTAGATCTAATTTCCCTTCCCCTTCGAAAACCCTTAGTGATCATGATTGTGAAATACCTTGTGAATGTGACTTATTGATGATAAGACGAATGTTGAGCACAATTCCGAAATCTTTGGATGATACCCAAAGAGAAAAAAATTTTCACACCCGCTGTCTTATCAACAACAAGTTATGTTCCTTGATTATAGATGGGGGTAGTTGCGCTAATGTGGCTAGTACAAGAGTTGTGGAGAAGTTAGACTTACCCACTATCTCTCATATCAAGCCTTTTTAAATTGCAATGGCTTAGTACTGAAGGTGAAATCATGGTTAACAAATAAGTCCTCATTAACTTTGCAATAGGAAAGTATAAAGATGAGGTTTTATGTGATGTTGTGCCCGTGGAAGCAACACATATTCTTTTAGGAAGGCCTTGGAAATATGATAGACATGTTTTACATGATGGCCTATCCAACACAATGTCTTTTTCCTTCCAAGGGCGCAAGGTTACTTTAAAACCCCTGTCTCCCCAAGAGGTTCATGAGGACCAAATAAAAATATGAATTAAAAGAGAAAATGAAAAAGCAAAAGAAGTACATGATAAAACGAGTCACAACGTTTCAAAGTGCTAAGTCAAGTTTGTCTATTTCTTCTTGTATTCTCTTATCTAATTGCAAACTGACTTTGTTCTATGCAGGAGTACTGAATTCGTGGGCGAATTCTCTCCAACTTGGGGAGTATGATGAGAATAAAAAAGATGCTATTAATAGGAGGAATGGTCAAGGACCAAAATACTTGAAGTTCTTCTTATTAGTATTCTTAATATGGAGGCCCAAACCCAAGCCCAAGAAGGCCAAGCCAAGAAGGCCAAGTCCATCCCATGATGGGCAAGACCAAGCATTAAATAAATGAGCACCATTGGATGTCTCTATTTGTAAATACTCTTGTATAGTTTTAGGAGGTGTGAATATTAAATAAGGAGTATTAATGTACAAAATAAAGTCACATTGTCCACGTGACTTAAGGAGATGGTGTAGGAGTAGATTAGGAGGTGCCAAAAATAGAAAATTGGTCACACCTTCCTCATGTCTAGCTAGGCGCCGAATTTGAATTACATTTGGGAGGGAATTCTGAATTTGTTTCATTTTCATTTCAGCCCTCTAAAGCTATAAATAAAGGTGCTTAGTCATTGTAAACACAAGTTGAAAGTTGAATTTTGAAGTAAAGAAACTATACTCAATTTGTGAGTGATTGTTGAAAGACTTGTTCTCCTATTCCTTATCTCATCTTGTGATGCATTGGGAGCATTTCAAGTGGCGGCAAATCTGCACTTATCTTGGACATTTCATCATCCAAGTGGCGTGTCCATCTCCCAACCAAGCTACAACTACATAAGTCATCTTCCTTCACTTGTTTCTTAAATTTCAATCAGTCATTTTGTTTCCTTTGCCTTATTCTTCAATTTTAATCGGTTAAACTTGTTCCTTTTGTGATTTCATTTGGTAGCTTGTACCCTTGTTCAATTCTGTTCGGTTTAAGTGTGTATCTTCTATTTCTATTCGGTATTCTAGTTTCAATTGTTGTCCACAAGGAGATAACACTCATATTTGAGTTTGGATCATCATTTTGGAAGGCTTTGTCTCCATTGATGATTCCTTAAGCTTCCTTGAGTTCAAATCTGTTTAGCATTCTGTTTTAGCATTCATTTGTACCTTGATTTGTTATCTTCTTTCACATATAATGTTGTGTTCAAGTGTATTAAAGTGTCTATGCTCAAGTCAAATCACATCAACTAGACTTATGTTCCTTAAACTTAAGGAGTTCAAAAGATGGGACTCTATATACAGACCATGTTTGGAAAGATTGTTTGGGAATGATAAATCTTTTTGAAGAAAATCCTCTTAGAAGGTGGAAAACTTTAGGAGATGTTTGAACATCATTCCTAACATTCTTTAACAAAGATGGTGTGTAGGTAGAAACCTTTGGTAATGAAAAAGATAAGGAAGAAGGACACCTTGGAGGTGCAATTTGTAGCATGGCTCCAGTCAACATGATTGATTTAGTGGTGGATATGTGACTCGGTTTATCATTTCTTTCTTTCTCTTTTTCATTTTCTCTTTTTGTTTTCATTTTTAATTGGTCCTCATGAACCTCTTTGGGAGAGAGAGGTTTTAAAATAATCTTGTTCCCTTGGAAGGTAAAAGTCATTTTGTTGGTTAGGCCATCATGTAGAACTTGTCTATCATATTGCCATGGCCTTCCTAAAAGAATATATGTTGCTTCCATAGGCACAACATCACATAAAACCTCATCTTTATACTTTCCTATAGCAAAAGTTATGAGGACTAGTTTATTAACCATGATTTTTCCTTTGGTACGAAGCCATTGTAGTTTATAGCGCTTTGTATGAGAGATAGTGGGTAAGACAAGCTTTTCCACTACTCTTGTACTTGCCACATTAGCACAACTACCCCTATCTATTATCATGGAACATAATTTGTTGTTGATAAGGTAGCGGGTATGGAAAATATTTTCTCGTTGGGTGTCATCTGAAGGTCTTGGAATGGTTCCCAACATTCACCTTATTACCAATAAGTCACATTCACAAGGTATTTCACATTAACAAAAAGAACCATGATGGGTGTCATCTTCACAAGGTATTTCACATTCATTATCACTAAGGGTTTTTGAAGGGGAAGGGGAGTTAGACCTAGAAGATTGATCACTATGTTCACTTACTACTTGCCCCCCCTTAACCATCATGGTTTGTTTTGTTGGACAATTGGCTGCTATGTGCCCAAAACCTAAACATTTAAAACACTTTTTACTTGAGGTTTTGGTGGGTGACTTAGGTGTTGAAGTGGAGGGTTTAAAATCCCTAGGGTTGTAAGTGGACTCTTTTACAAAATTGGAGGGAAAGGTTTTAGAAGGAAACTTGTTTTTATTTTTCCAAGAGGAGTGGTAGTAGCCATCATTATGAGAATTTTTGAAAGGGGTTTTCTTTTGAAATTTGTGATTCAACCTTGATGGCAAGGTGAACCAATTTTTCTAAAGATGTACTCATATAGTTCTACCACATCTTGGATTTCCCTTCTCAAGCCACTAACAAACCTAGCCATTTTAGACTCTTCACTTTCATGCATGTCAACTTTAGTTAAGGTTGTTTCAAGTTCTTTAAAATAATCATCCACACTTTGTGTTTCTTGTTGAAGCCGTTGGAGATAAAACAAGAGCTCTTTCCTATAGTGTGGAAGAACAAATCTACTGCGCATGCATAACTTTAAATCCTCCCAAGAGACCACGACTTGCCTCTTGTTAAGTCCAATGTTCATTACAGTTTTATGCCACCACTGCATGGCATAGTCTAAAAATTCTAAGGAGGCTAACTTAACTTTTTGTTCTTCTTGGACCTCATGTACATTAAAAATTTGTTCAACTTTAGCCTCCCATCCTAGGTAGATATTGGGATCACCTTCCCCACTAAAACTAGGAATTTTAACATAAGGTAAAGAAATTTTAGACACATGTTGGCGCCTCTCTTCAAAATTGTTCAATCTCTATTCTTCCTCTTCTTCTTGGCTACCATATTGGTGATAACTCCTTGATTCACACCTTTGATTCCATCTTCTTCCTCTTGAGGGTCTATCATGGCCCGATTCAAGTCTTTGGAGCCTCTCCTTCATTTGTCTCATTTCTTCATCCTTTTGAGCTAAGGATCTTTTGGTCACCGTCAACTCAACCATGAGGAAAGGTTTTTGGGGAGATTGGGGTTTAAAAGATTCTCCTGAAGAAGTATGAGCTATAATTCACAAGTGACAAACAATTAGAGAAATATGAGTTAGTAAGAAAAACACTCTCAAGTTTGTGCCACTTATGGAGAGAAAACTCAAAGAAAATTTTCTTCCCTTAACCAAGGTCTTTCTTGAGGTTGAAAACTCTCAAATGAAAAAGGTCAAAGCCTTAAACACTTGATCTTAAAGGAAACCACCACAAAACTTTAAGGAAAAGGATTAAAAGACAAACAAGAAAAGCTTAAGCAAGAAAAGCTAAACCAAATTTGAGAAAGAGATTATGACAAAACTTGAAGAAAGACAATCAAGAAAAAGGCACACAAAAAACTTTTAGCAATGAAACTTTTTCTTTAGAAATTGCTAAAGCAAAAGGATAAACAATTCCACAATGGTTGAAATCAATTTTCCAATCAAGTTGAATCTAAATTTGGAAAATGTTTTTTCTTTAGTAATTGATACCTCAAATTTGTGTTTTCACTTTTTTTTATACTAGTTTTTGAATTATGGAAATAAAATGTCCACAGTTTTAATCATGCATAATTTCAAATAACTCCAATTTTCACAAAAAATTTGGGATTCAATATAATTGAACTGTTGAAATCTTTTTGTTTGGAACTTTAAATCTATTTCTACTAAAACAAGTTTCTAATTGCTTCTCAAACTTTCAAAATTAAAAGCAAAGTAAGGACTCCTACAACACTAATGAACATATGACTCAAAGCAAAAAGGCAAGAACACAATAAGACACAACACATACCAATCCAAAAGTGAAACAAGGCTATGGAAATTAAAATGGTCGAATGAAAATTGCAAGAAAATAAAGGGCTGAAAATTTAAATTGCAAGAATGTAAAGATAAGAATTAAAGGTACTTGAATTTAAAGAGAAGAAATTAAAGGTGCTTGAATGTAAAGAATTTAAAGTGCCAATCAACTCAAAGAAAAATAAACTCAAGAACCTAAGCTCTGATACCACATGATGTGATTTGATTTTAGGATTGTTCATTTTATGGTGTGACACTTTACTTAGATTGAGAATTTAGGAATTTAAGAGTGAAGACCTTTGGAAAATCCCCACTGGACATTAACTTAACCAAGTGGTTAAGTAGATGTGAAGGTTCATTTCACAAAGGCAAAAGGAAAAGACAATTATAAGGTGAAAATGATGTTAGAAGGTGCAGAATTAAAGAACAAAGGAAAAGAAACCAAAATAGAATTGCCGAATGGAAAGAAGGAAAACCAAACAAGATCATGATACAAAGAGTAAAAATGGAATGACAATGGAAGAATAGATGAACGAAGGAAAAAGCTTATGTGATGGATTTGAGAAGTGGAACACACCACTTGGAGTGTGATTGGCCTCCAAGATAAGTGAAGATAGCCGCCACTTGAGAGCTCTCAATACTCACAAGATAAGACCTAGATGCTAAGAGGAATTCAAACCTCACTAACACCACACACAATTTGTGCAGAGTAACTTCTTCTATTAATTCCAACTTGTAAAATACACTAGGTAGGCCTCCTATTTATAGGTGAAGGAGCCTTGGAGAACAAGCTAAAGGGGTAGGATGGGAAAAGGGAAAAAATGGGCAGCCTTAGGGTTTGACTGTCAAACCCGCATCCTAGGCTTGTACTTCTAGAAACTAGAGCAAAATGCCTCCCAAAAGGGCTAGGAACAAGCTAAAATGCTACCCACACCCCCTATTATGTTAAAGGTACCTTATTCTAGCCTATATTTTCTATTTGGACCCCCAAAGTGAGCCAAAATTATTTATAACTTGTTTTATTCTTAAGAAGATTAGCAAGAAGAACTTGAGATGCTCTGGTCTTTGTCCATTTCTCCCTCTAGTGAGGTCTTCACTTGAATGTTGAGATGACCTTAGATAGTGTGCATCCTTGGTCATCTTCTTGTTGTCTTGGTTTGTATCAACAACCCATGACTCCTCTCCCACACCAAATTCGACAGCAACAACATGGTATCCACAATGGCCATCACCCTTAACATCGACAACATCAAGAATGTATGGGTAAAACCCTATAGGGAATTAATCTAGCAAAGGAATGGATTGTGGTGGAAGAATTTGTGGTATATGTCCTTCACTATATTTTTCAGTCTCACAACTATCATGTTGTGAGTGAATGAAATCCACATCTTTAAAATAAGAAGGGATTTGCTTAGTTGATCTCATGAATTTGGTAGGACGAGCCTTTACAACACCTTCTGTTTTGACCTTATCATGTGGTACGTAGATAAATGATTTTTCTGGAAAGGAAATCTCTTGAAATTTAGTTTTGATGTTAACCTTACTTGCAATGTCAACCTCTTTAAAGCGCTTCGAGATGACCTCAAACTCTTTCTCAATTGACAACTCCAATGAGCAATGTTCAGTTGCAATATCTTTAAAGCTTAATTGAGTCCATATTACATGCACTGATTTAAGTGGTATGTTACCCACACCAAATGAAGCCAATTGACACCACAACTGACCATGAGTACATGTAAGAGTACATCTACCAACACTATTTTTATCAAATCCCATAGATTTAACTCTAACAAGCTCTCTGGCAATAAGGTTTAAAGAATATTTAGACACAAGACCTACCAATTTTTGTATGATACGACCTTAAATCGATGTCCCACCACATGAAGGTTCTTTTGAAATGAAGCTTTGATAGCATGTTGTAAAATAATCATCTTGTTGATTGAATCCCAATAGAAATATAAGTCCTCCATAGAGTTTTGAAGAATTCTCTTTAGGCTCCAATGTGCTACCTTAACCCTGTTACTTGTTGTGTTTCCTAAGTGCATCACCTTATCCGTCTATGCCTTCACAAATTTTTCTTTATGTGGACGTAATCATGTACTTGTCACATATTAAAAAAATACAGGCCATGGAGAATTAACAACTTCATACGCATTGACATGATCTTTAAAGGCGTTAACAATAACATAATCCACAACAGATCCCCAAGCTTGCATTACTTGATCCATGCCTCTCTTGGATGCACTGACATTTGACATTTTGCTTTCGCATTTTAATCGATGTGAAATCAACGCAACAAATTACAAGCTTCAGGAAACACAATTTTGATTGCATTCATTAAGGCAATATCTATATCACATACCACAACCCTAGGGTATGCATCAACTCTAAAAAACACCCCTTTAAGTCTGTCAAGGGCCCAAACAAAGTTATTTTCCTTTTCAGTTGCTAGTAAACAAAATGCAATGGATCAAACCAGTTGATGTAATCCCAACTACCCCAAGTAACAATATCCTGTACTTGTTCATTTTGTACGTACTATCCATCAATATGACAATGTTAAAGAAGTTCACTAGTTTTACTGAATCTGGGTGTGTCCAAAATATGTCTTGCACGACATTTGACAACTCTTCAAACCTACACCAATGCACATACATGTCTCGCTCCAGTAACAACATCAATTGTTGCATTTCTGTTATGTGACCTGTTGTGATCTTCACTGAACACTCATTGCATTATAAACTTGCTTTATTGTCGTCACATTCTTCTCATTTCTCTCTTTCATGGTTAGTAAAATATTTCTTGGCTTCTCTAAAGTCTTAGTCATATCCTCAGCCATAGCCTTTTTATCAACACTTAACCTTCCAGCATACGGATGACCCACCAATGTCTTTGCCAAATCATTATTGTGAGAACCACAAATTAATTGAACCGTCCACCCTTCACCACCTTTTATCGGTTTGCCTCGCAATCTGAAAGGACAGTCACATTTCCTAGCTCCACTTTGACTAATATCTACTTCCTTTTTATATTGTATGTATTTACCTCCTTTCTCACAATCTAATATACGTACATTATCCTTCCTCGTTGCCTAGTCCATGTATCTGACCTTAATATAACAAAAAAAATCGATAACTATAGGAAACACTTCTCGCCCACTATGAGAGCTCATCTCGACTACCAAATACCTACAATAACATTTGCCAAATTTATAAATCATTCATATAGTGCACTTCACACACCTAATGAAACACATTTTACCTTACCTAATTTGTAGTGAACGCCTCACTACACTCATGTGCCCTACGTTCATTATCTAACACATTATAAGATATTGACTGATCTAGATCAAAATCATCTAATCCATCCCACACATCAATCTCCCTTGAAATTACCGTGTATGAATATATGGTATCCATTGGCACTGTTCTATACAAAAAAGAATACATGTTAGAAACCTTAACATTCCAAATATCAATGTCTGCAACACAAATAATGCACTTTTGGATATACTTGTCTGAAACTCAGAACTCTTTTCTGGATATCACCATCTGTAGTCCTATCAAGACACCTAACAATGACTTGACTTTCGAACGCTGAGATCCAGAGACTTTTTTTAACATAACATTCCGGATGTGGAAGATTGCAATCTACATTAAATACTTCCAGATATCTACACCCGTAAGATATATAGAATGCACATTTGAAGCACTGCAACTACATCCACCACACAAAAATGAAGATGCTTACCTAAAAATAAAACTCCACTCCACCTAACAGCAATGCCTCGACCTCCACCACCACAACAAACGACTACACTACCACCACCTTCACTTGAAATGCCTCCACTACATCAAACAAGCTCCTCTGCAGTTTTTTTTGAAATAAAAATGACAAGGGTAGTTTGAGGTTTTAAAAATGATGTTGGGTGTAGGTCACAATTGATCTGGTGCAGGGAGAACTAGCCGTTTTGTTTCCATAATCTTTTTTTCACCATTGGTTTTGTACGATCATTTGTATCATCTTATACCAAATATTTTTTTTTTGTAAAAGTTAAAAATATGTTTTCTTCTAAATTAAATTCACGAAAAAATCTGTAATATTGGTAAATAGTTTACAATTTATTCAATTCGTAAGAGTATTAAATATAGTTATACTCTAAACAACGTGAATTATAAAAATATAAAACTAAAAAATATATAAAATTTCACAATTAAAAAATATCAACACAAACAAACCATCATTTATAAACAAACCACCATCATTTATCGTAAAGAACTAAGTAAACCATGATTTTTCGTTGTGAATGGCAATATTTAGGAGTAAGGTCAATTCTTATCAGACTGAATTAAAAAAATATCATAAATATTTTCTTTGTTTTTTACATGTATTTTTTTTTCTTTTGAAAAAAAAATTAAAAAAATTAACAAAACAAATTCATTTTTGAACATTTAATTAACGGTACTTTTTAGGACGAACGTTGTAGGGTGCTAACACCTTCCCTACATATGACTCTCGAATCCTAGATCTGGTTTCATAGACCATTTCTTTAAAGATGTTTTTTTTTCGTAGTTTTTCTTGATAAACTATGGCGGCAACTCCTCTAATTTTCAAATGTTTTCATCGTTATCATGTCGTGACCCTAGTTGCGACACTTCCAACAGACTTTCTAATAGATCATCTAGTGAAGCAAGCAAGACCATTTCGTAAGAGCAAAGAAAAACAACAAAGAAATTTTATATTGGTTTACCTAAAACTTAGGTTACGTCTAGTCTCCCTTAAGTAGAATGCTTAAGAGGTTCCTATGAAAAAACATATTCTTTACATAGAGTACATATACTTCTCCATGTTATCCCGAGTACATAAACATTTCTAGGTTATCCCATGTACGCAAACCTCTCCAGGTTACAATGACTAGACAAACCTTTACAGGTTATCCTCTCAATCTCCCTCTGAAATTGCGAACTTTCAATGAAAAAGAGAATACTCACATAGAGAGCACATATTTAGATCACAAGGGTATAACTTCACAAAGTAAATGAATGACAAGAGTTTATCAAACAAACCAAAGGATGGATGCTCAAAAGCTAATTGAAACTTTAATACTTGTGAGTATTTATAGCTTTGTAATAGAAATGTAGATTGTAAAGCTTTTTGTATAGAAATGTAGATTGTAAAGCTTTTTTAATCTTGATCTTCGTCTTCAAACACTTTATACAACTGCTTAATTTTTCTCGTTGATGCTCATGATTCTTCATAAACTTTGTCTCTCCATATCTTTTCCTTTATTGTTGTAGATGCTTTAAAACGAAACTTCTGATATGATCTTCAAATTGTATTTGATTTGAATCTATTTAAGGAAACAAATAAATTATACTCATAAAATTTAATTATTTTTAGATATATCAGAATGAATTAAGCTATTTTATTTTCTTTATATGCAATTGTTTTCACAAGATTTATTTAAAAAAGAATTCAAGTAAAATAATATAGCCATTGGCATTAAAAATATTTTAATCATGTACATTATTTAGAAAATCATTTGAACACTTCGTTTCCAACTGATTAAAAGACTATTTCCCTATTATTAAATCACAAAGATCATATCAAACAGTCTAATGCAATCTAGAGACTATAAATGCTTAGATCATATATGTTAAGCATCATAAGCTCGGTATAAAACACTTTGTTATAACATTTACATGTTTATAACACATATAACACATAATAACAATTGGCTCCAAAAGGGACAAGAGGGGGTTGAATGAGATGGAAATCAATTCACAGTGGATAAAGAACACCCAAAGATAATGTCTAACACCAAAGAAAAGAACACAACAAAACATATTTTTAGACCAATTCACCCTAAACTCTTGGACTACGTCCCATTCTCCCTTAAGCAAACTGCTTAAGAGGTTCCACTAATCATAAATGATAATAAATGAGTACACCAACCTCTCTAGATTATCTGAGTATAAAAACCTCTCCAGGTTCTATTAGTAGACAAACCTCTCTAGGTTATATGAGTACGAAGGTTTTTATAGGTTAAACCAGTCTTAATCTTCCATTGAGAATAATACCTCTCAAGATACAAAGAAATACTCTCAAAGAGAGAATAATTTAAGCTCATTGGGTATGATTCACTGTTGTGAAGGATTTACAATGTTTAGCCCACAACTCATTTGTCTAGACGCTTTATGTACAACATATATGAACTTTGAGTATTGAAACTTCTATGTACAAAAATGATTTTTTAATCATTGTGCATGTTCTTTAACTTGAGTCCTTTACATAGCCTTTAATAATATGAACGTTGAAGCTTGAATATACAAGACTGGAAAATGGCACTAATTTTGTATTGTAACTTCTTCATTTCAGCACTAGATGATCTATAAGAAAACTTCTGATTTGAAATCTTTTGCGTGTCTTGGACGTTAAGCCTACTTCTGCAAATAGCTTAAACATTACTGAAATATATAGTAACCAAACTAAATCAATTAGGTTATAATCAATTAGACTTAAAATCAGAATAAGTATTTGAAAACGTTCTATACCAAAAACCTACTAGTAATATTGTTTCAAAAACTTTCCATCATAAATTTCAAATGTTGAAATATATCAGACTTCTACTGAGATTTAATTTGACTAAACACAATCTTGAATCTTGAATTCGAATAATCTTTGTAAACAACAATACCTTTTTTTTTTCAAATACTTTCTTGTTAATTAAGACTGCATTTTCAAAAACCTTCTATTTACGTTTGCGTTTGTGAAAAGTTTATATTTTTTTTGTGTGATTTCAAAACTTTGATGCATATCCATGTTTTAAACAGTATATATTCCATTAAGATAGAATCAAGAAGTGAATTAACTTCTCTTTTTGGAAGGCTTTGTTTCTAATCATTCAGGTTTCAAATATTTTTTAGAATACCTTAATAAAATTTAAAAAAACAAAAATATATGATTCTCTTAATCATTGAAAGATCACTTTAGAGCATGACTGAGTTTAGAATTTGCCTGATGTGTTAGATTATGTATCGTAAAAACAAAGATTAGACCATCTAACATTTCGATGTCTTTGAGACCATCTAACACTTTTTTTCTTTTTGAGATCGTTTACGTTTAGTACGTTGAGCTCAATATTGAACCTAATTAATGGTGCTAGATTAAGATTTCAAAATAATAAAAAAATTCAAATTAAACCAAATTGCACAATTCAGATTCGATACTTCAATTTTTAAAGATTGTCACACTACAAAAAAATGTTGCACAAATAAAATTAAGGCATTATTCAACTATACTAGTAGGAAAAATATCTAAGAGTGCTACTAGGTTATGTGAGTTGATTCGGGTTTTGTATTGATTCGGCCTTGTCTTTTTTTTCTTCTCAATTTTTAGCTCATTTTTTTTGTTTATTCAGGAGTATTCGGTCTTTATGATTGGGGTGTAAAACTTAATAACTCACTAAAACAAGTGCAATTTCTTTCACAATTCAAGAGATGTAACATTTAATCAAGTAATGGTTCAATCAAAGAAATTTTTTAGAATTCTGTCTTATGAGGCTCTTAACCAACACATACAATTATAGGAAAATGAATTTTGATTTTTGCTCATGAACTAGTAACAAAAGAATAAACTTAAATAACAAGGGAATTTAACCTAAACAATTCAACAAACATTTAGAAAGCATGGAAAAAATTCTAAAAATTTGAAGGACTACTTCTAAGGATTTACATGACATGGTAAGAACTAAACAAAACTCTAAACATAGATGGAGGATTCAGAAATTTAAAGCCAAGTAAAAAAATAAGAAACATAACTAAAATTGGACTTTAACATAAACTAACACATGCAATAGGAATCCTAAAACAACATTGATTTAAGATTAGAATAAGTAAATTGAATCAACAAAGAAACACATGGATTTGGCACAAAATTTAAACTATACTAAGACTTAAACAATAATCACACATGACACATCAAATATACAAGATGAAATCTTAAGAAGAAAGAAAGAAATTTAGCTTTTGAAGCCTCCAATTGACCTAACTTATGATGCTAAATGATGGAAGCACCCTTCGAGCACAACGAAAGACTTCACACAAACTTTTGAACTTTTCACCGAAGTTTCTAAGAGAGAAACTCAAGAGGTACTCTCCCAAGGAAGGTCTCTTCGTATGAGAACCTAGGAGAAGAATACTCCCATTTTTAAGACTTCGAAAGAATAATAAGATATGCAAAATGCAATTTAATTCTAATTCAATGTTCAAAGTAAATACAAGGATGGGGTAGGGGGTACGCCTTTCTATATAAGAGAAGATGCTCAAAACACTTAATGCAATAAGGAATGTGGGACAAATTGTGCAAAGTGCAACT
Organism: Phaseolus vulgaris; assembly: GCF_000499845.2. Lineage (NCBI taxonomy): Eukaryota > Viridiplantae > Streptophyta > Magnoliopsida > Fabales > Fabaceae > Phaseolus > Phaseolus vulgaris. Next base: position 8,966,588 of record NC_023755.2, on the reverse strand, counting down.
ACACTTGTATTTGTTAAGATGTTAGGCAGTACAATAACTGTTAGAGGGTCTATCACCCAATGGACAATCTTGTGACACGAGAGTCTAAATGTTTTGATGATAGCAAACACTACAAGATGTGTTATGATTTTATAATGAAGGTTGATTATGTTAAGATATTAGAGTCTAACTCTACTCGATATAAATAAGAAAGATGAGTAAGACTCACTAAACAATCTCACAGTGAAAAGATACATATTAGACAGTGTAGTAAAGTCACAATAAATGACCTAGTATTCATCTTAGTAATGGACAATCTCTTAGTGCTTATATGTTATAAAGAGAACAATCAAAGTGGAAAACTTGACTAGCTAAATAGTGCAACTGTTAAGAAATGCGCTAGACGGTTTCACAGTACTGGAATGTGACCAAACAATCTCTAAAGCTATATCAAGGGAGACATTTCTAAAGCACGAGGAAAGCTTATAAATATAGTGCTTGTGGACACACTAGATGACCACTGGAGCTCGCACATGACAGACAATAATATAGTTTTCTACATGACAAATGATTTATCATAGCAAGGAGTCTTTATACTCAACTTTACATTCTTATATTACTTTTGACATTACATGAATGTTTTCGAACCTTATTTAGTGATATTAATCCATATAAAACACAATTTTCAAATAATGAATAATTTTGGGATTTTTTTGTATTTGAGAACAAAAAATAGAGCTCACTGAAAATATGAAATATTATGTGCTTTAATGTTTTTGAAAATGAAATACACTTTCTATAATTATTATAGAATGTTTTGAATACAACTATGCATTAAAGAATAAATTTGAGTTTGTATTAGAAAGTTTTGAATTGAACAATGTTATAACTAGAAAGTTTCAAAAATTAGAGCACAAGAATTTCTCATATTAAAGAGTTTTTCGAAATATATTTTGTAAAAATATATCAAGGTTAAAATCTCATTAGACTTCAACGTTCAAATCTTTTATCAACTTGGAAAGTATTTGAAAATGAATTTACAACGAAAAATATGAGGATAGAAGGTCTTGATAATTCAAAAATATTAAAAGATATTTCTTGAACGATACCCATGGTTTATTTATCATCATGATTATGTTCACGGATACTTATAACATTTTCAGAAATTTTTAAAGGAACATAAAGACGCGTATGAAACTGACATGTAAAATTTTCTTATTAAGCATATAACGGGAAATAGATGAAGTGGAAATCAATTTGCATTGATGAAGATTGAAGCCATTTCAAGTTGCTAAGAATGAATATTTGTAAAAAGAAACATGTTTCGACGTGTAAAAAAGTGATACGATGCATATCAAAACATTTTGAATCGAGAATCTAATACAAAGAAGAAAATAAAATTGTGTTGAAAAGTAAATATTCAAGTTCAGAAATGTTCAAAGTCTCAACGGTAAAATTTAGTTAGATAAAGAAACAATTTGAAGAGCATATGTATATTTAAAGACAGGGGATTACATCAAAGTTCATATTTCCATTTTGAGCGTCTACTGTATTGACGAAGAAGAACAAGGTAGATTTCTACCGTTGATCAAGTTAAGGGTATTAAAGCTACAATATTCACATTTGAAGAATATAAAGAAAGAATTTGAAATACTTACACGTTCAAGACACAAAAGAGTCAGTAAGAGCAAACATTTCTATTTCAAGTGTCTAATGACTATGTGAATAAAGAAGATACACAAAGTTTCAACACTCACATTTCTGAAGGCTATATAAAGACCTTGAAGATGAAGAACACAACAAAGAAGTGATATACAATCATTCAAAATGTATAGAAACGCCATTACAAATGAAATACTATTGTGAAATATAATAATGCTTACACAGTTTTGTATCTGGCATTGAAGAGCGATTTGTGAGATTTGGTAGTGAGATTAACCATTATAAATCCTTCCCGATGTGAAGCATACCCATTAAGCTTTCATTGTCCTCTCTATAGAGAGTGTTTCCCATATCTTTGAGAGGTTTTGATCTCAGAAGAAGATTGAGACTGGTGTACCTGGAGAGGTGTAAGAATACTTGTGTACCTGGACAGGTGTAAAATACTTGGTTATTGATTGTCATTTATTTCTCGAACTTAATTGTGGTTTATTTCTCGACATGTTTCGACTGTAGTACAACTGAAAAAGAGGGTTGTTGTATCCACAAGGACTACAGATACCAATATAGTAATATCTTTTAAAGTGAAGTAAGGATAAAATGATTTTTGGGTTACATAGGTTATATTTAATAGATATACTAGGCAATATAATTAGCAAGATTGAAACTTGATGCAAAAAGGGATAAGTTTATCTACTTTTACTGACGTTACTTGCAAATGATTTGTTCAAATTCATTGTTCCTTATGGCTAAACAAAGTTAATTCCTTAATCATGGTTATTTAAAACAACAAACTATCACAATCAATTCTTTGACTTACATTTAGCCTGCTTTTGCATTAAGATGACACATTTCAAGCCAAATATTCAATTATCTATTCCCAAACATTCGCATACTTGGTTGATTTGAAAGAGTTCAGAAAATGAGCATGTTTCCTAACATCATCCAAGTTCTAAAGGAATGAATGGTGATTCCTCACATATCAAACATTAAACATTCCATCAAATCATATGAATTGAATTAAACAATCATTCATAAGTAACAACAACTAAGAAATATTACATTGTTATCCAATCTCAACAAGATAAATTTGGCTACTCATGATAAAGCTTATACAAAAATTTCTGAATGAGTAACTGACAACAAAGAACATGAAGCCTTGAATGTTGCGTGCCAGCTGAGGTTGCTCTCTCTGCTTATGTTACAACTACATTTAACCTCCCATTTATGAACTGGGACCTCTTCATTTATAGAGTTTAGTGATAGGTTGCCTCAGATTTGTCATTCGCTCAACACCTGCCAATCTGCTCAGCAAATTGACTTTCTTTATCTTGAAGAAGCCTTTTAGCTTAAAGCCTAATCTAAGTTCAACGAAATCACAGGTTTCTTAACCTTGAAGGATTCTTTTTTTCTTTGCTCCAAGCCTGACCTAGTGAATTTAGCTTTCTTAAGCATAAATAATTCCTTTAGCTCTAAATCCACTCCAAGCCAAGCTCCAGCGAAATGGACTTTCTTAACCTTGAACATGTTGGAATTAATGGCTTTAAACAAGAGGGGGGTGAATTGTTTGTCAAAATATTTTCGAAAAAATTGGATAAGAATGAAGTTTTAACAACAATCACAGAAAAGAAACTGTTTGCAAAATTTCAATCGGTTGAAACTTCATTTTAAACGGTTGTTTATGGCAGCAACAAAACAAAATTAAAACAAACAGTTATAAGGAGTGAGAGAGAGAGAGATTACATAACCAATTTATACTGGTTCACTCAACCTTGAGCTACATCCAGTTCCCAGAATAACCACTGGGTTCCACTAGTAACCAATCACAGATTACAAATACACACAACCACAAAAAGGTGATCTTGGTACCAGAAGAACCACTCACCCTCTTTGCCTTACACACAACCTTAGTTAGAATACCCTTTGACCTTACGTGTTTACACACTTTCCACAAGTTTATGAAAGAACAAATACAAGAATTAAAAAGGAACAAATTACACTTGAATTTACAGGAATCACAGGGTTCATAAGATAAGACCTTGAACCAGTGCACAACTACTTAGCAATCTTGAAAAACTTGATTTGAATCTCTTCTAAAAAACAATTCCAATCTCACTGTAAATGTGTTTACTTGTTGTTTTTGAAATACAAAGAGAAGCCATATTTATAACTCTTATAACTAGCCGTTCTAGGCAGTCAATCATGAGCCAAAACAGTTTTGATTCAACTGAAAACAAATCCAACAGATTTTTGAAAAGTTGTTATGAAATGTGACAATCAACCGGTTGAATTGGTTATGCAGTTATTTAACCAAGTCAAAAACAGTTTTGAAAACCTTCAAATAAGCTAAGTGACAAACAACCGATTATATCGTGGTTTCAACCGATTGTTTTTCTCTTTTCTTAGAAAAACACTTTTCTCTTTTAAAAAGGATTGAACCAGCTTGTGCAAGGCACTAGGAATGATCTTTACAAGAATTCTAGACACCCTAGACTAAGCTCAAACAAAAAGCAGCACAACTTTAACCTTCAACACAAATTTGAATCATCAAAGCTCCCATGTTCTACAATGATTGTCCTTATGTTTCAAATGTATGCATCTTACATATGTTCTTGACAAGTCAAAGAGATTCATGACCCATGTAGAGTAAGTTGTATGTTCTCATCATATCTATGTGCCTCATATGACCAAATGAACATCTAAACATTTTCTCTTGATTAAATCTATTGAGGTTATCTTTGTGCAATGAAAAAATTACATAATGCATTCCTCATATATTTTGGAAGATAATTTGTTTTAGAAAATATTCACTTGCTGTCACAGTAAAACAATCGGTTGAATGTACGAAACAACCTGTTGTTTTGCCTCTGACACCTCTGAATAAAGCTACCATGACTGCTTACGCATGGTTACATTTGTTTCTGCTTTTCAAAACCGATTGTTGGTCAAATATGCAATAAATGTGCCTCAAAATCTGATCATAAAGGAATATATTTTGTTACTTTATTGGAAATTCAAGTTTTTTTATGAATGGTCAAGCATAATAAAAGCTCAATCAAAACTTTATCTGTTGGGACTAGCAACTGCCTGTTCCTCTCTGCTAAAGATTATTTTTCTTTGGAAAAACAACTCACTTAAAGCCAATTTATCTTGGTCATCTTTTTCTACTTATATAAGTATGTGATTTCAACTACATATTTCAAAGAAACAACCTGTTTTTTTTATAGCCTCACTTGAAACTGTCTATTTTCACTGCTTATTCACACATTAATTTCTACATCATGGACTTCTACAACACCTTAGAAGAGTGCACACAGCTTCCTTAAGCCACCATACTCACCGTAGTTAAGTCTACTTAACTAGAGTTATGGTAGCTTGAGGAGCAAGCTACTTTCATCTATAATTCTCTCTCTTACTCTAATATAATTCTCTTATGCGTTATCTCTCTCTTTCTTACTCTCATATAATTCTCTTATGCATTATCTCTGTCTCTTACTCTGATATGTCATATAAGTTGTTTTAAAGTTTTTTGCATGTAAACCAATTAATTAAATTCTTGAAACAATCGGTTCATATTTTTGTAATATACCTGTTATGCCTTTTATAATCAGTTGAACAGGTAAATCAATTAGTTGATTTAATTGAAGTTTTCAATCTAATACTAATATTTGTGAAAATCTTACGAAAACAATTCACCCTCCTTTTGTTTCAAGCCACCTATTCTAACAATTGGACCAGGAGCTAAGTTCTTTTATGTTATTCAAGTTTCGATCCTAAAATCTATTTTGAAAATGGCTGAAAAAATACCTTTTGGTGAAGGGGCTTCCATAACAGACCACCACCTTTTTGTGGAGTGAATTATCAATTATGGGAAGTTAGAATGAAAATCTTTGTTGAATAAATTGATAAAGGAATTTGGGATGCTATTTTAAGCTCATGACTCTATTCAAGAGTATAAGTTGTTCAGAATGTTGAAAGGGGAAACAATTGCACATGTGCAAAAGATATTTACTCACATAGTAAATAGTCTCATCAGTCTAAACAAGATCTTTTATAGAGAGAAGTTGAATATCGAAATCCTCAAATGTTTGGCAGATCACGACAACCAAATTTCACGCCATCTCTGAAGCAAAAGACTTGACAACCTTGACCACTACATCTCTCTTTGGGAAACTCAGGGAGCATGACCTTGAAATGAACAGGTTATATGAGCAGGAAAGTGAGGAAAAGCAAGTCAAAGGGATCTGCAGTTCAAAAGACCAATCAAGAATACAATGACTGTAGTGATACAGAGACTCTCAACCTGTTAATAAAGATGTTTGGTAAGTTCTTAAGAAAGAGAAACAAGGACAAATTAAAGTCCTCAAACAAGTATAATTCTAAGAAAACAACTGATTTTAATTCCTTAAATTATACTTGTTTTGGTTATGGAAAGCAGGGACATATCAAATTTGAATGTCCAAAATGTTGTTAGCAAAGACAAAGTTCTTGACAGGAAACACGAGAAAAGAGTAAAAGTCAAAAGAGCATACATTGGATGACAATACAATGATGACTCTTCATCAAGCTCAACATTGGGGATGATGAGGAGGAAAATTTGTGCTTGATGGGCAAAGAAGCTTCTGGCACAAGTAGTGTATGTTCTAATTCCTCTACAAATTTTAAGAACTATAGTCAATTGCTTGATGCTTTCAAAGAAATCCATGAAAAAAGATAACAGGCTAGCCCTATTAAACAATCGGTTGAAAGGTTTAAACAACTAGTTGGAAAATAAAGTCAAAACCTTAAAATAAGAGTTAAACAATTCGAAAATTGATTTTGAAAACTTATAAATCATTTATAAAACTCTTTTTGTAGGTATGCAGACCTAAAGGATTGCGAAAATTATGACTCCCTCCAAAAGAAGGTTCATTATCCTTAGAAAATCGTGGAAATTTTTTAAAGTGGGCATTCAGATTTTGAAACTGTTCTTGCCTCTCAAAATTGTGTTTTTGGAAAAATTGGTCTGGCTTACAACCTAAGAACCAAGAACAAACATTTTACAAGTTTCTTTGAAAACAAAACACCAGTGATTAAACCTATCATAACTTGCTTTTTTTATTGTTTGAACAAGGGTCATATTGCTAGATTTTGCACGGCGAGGAAATTTGATTTACCTAAAGGTCTTGTAAAGTTGGTGCCTAAGAGTTCAATTAATATCACTAGAGCCAAATTTATAAGGGGTCAAATCTTGTTCCATGATTTGTTTTGGTAGGCATCCCTAACAGTCAAACAACACCTTTGGCACTTGGACAATGGCTGTTCAAAGGATAATATTTCGAGATAAGAAGAAGCTTGTGATTCTGCACCTCAAACATGAGGGTGTTACAAATGGTAAGCAATAACCCAAGAAGGATCCTTGATTAAATTAGATGAAATGATCATTGCATGGATGAGAAACAATCACATATTGTTTTCCACATATTAAGAGGTAATGTTTGGTACTTTCCAGAAAAAAAAATTGGATAAGTTTTTGGATAACTGATTTAAATCAAAGCATTCGTACAATACAATTTTTTTAATTTTTTAAAATTTATTTCAACAAGTTTTTTTGTATCTCTAGTACTTTTTGTATAACTGCCATAAATTGCTTACATGTGCTTAGTGTCAGTTTCTCTTTTGAATTTGAATCAACCAGTCAAACATGCATTTGTGGTGTGCATCACAATCTGTTTTTTTTTAATAATATCTAGCTATTTTTCACAAAAATGTGATTAACTGCCTTTAATCACAATAAATGAGAGCCTTAAATCAGTTTTATTTTGAAAGTGATAAATTGCAGTTTCCAAAAACATGTAGTTGATTTTCTAAAAAATAACTCACCTAACCATCTTAATTGCATCTTTCTTCTATGCGTATATTACTTGTGAATAAGCATGACATATCATGAACATAATTTTATTTTTTTCTCTGCATTCACAAAAAATATTTGTATCATGACTTCTTCATCTCACTCACCTTGGAGGAATAAATATCATGCAATAAAGGGTTCAACCAGGGCTGGACACTTAGAGATGTGGTTGTCAAATATGTGAGAAAAACTCTGAACACCAAAAAGTACAACGATTTTTGGAGATGAATGGAAACATTTTTCCTAACCTGGTGAAAGTGTTTTATACAAACCTAACCTTTGAAGGAGAGAACATTTCTTCTCATGTTAAAGGAGTTGAAATGGAGATCACTCCAGACGTATGGACTAATGTCACGAGTTTCAAGTACACAGAAGCAAAAGTAGGCAAAGGAAATAATAGTGCCTTAGAGGACTTCAACAAAATGCAATACTACATCAGCTGCCTCAGGAATCATCTCACAAAGGTAAAAGGCTTTCATGTTGGTGCCCTCAAACTGAATGAATGTGTCATTACCTTCATCACTACATGGATACTGAAACCAAATACGAGCAACCATGTTCTGTTAACTAAGGAGGATTTGGTACTAGTTTACTGCAAAACGAAGAAAATCAAGGTGAACTGGATATATGTCTTCAAGGAGTATATGCTAAAATATGTAAGGTTAAGTGATTATCATTTTCCTTATGTCATACTTGTTTAAAAAAAATTGAAATATTTTGAAGTTAACCTTAATGAAGAACTGTCAAAGGTGGTAAAGTTATTTCATGAAATAAACAATGGTTCTTTGATCAAAATGAGGTTTGTAAAGGTAAATGACTATTGGGTTAGCAAAGAGGATGACTCTACTGGTACCTCTGTTGGACCAAGTGGAGGTCCTAGTGATGGTGTTGGACCTAGTGCCTGTGTTGATGAGGACTACAACATGCAAGTACTTGTTGCCTATGAACCTTCCGTTGACCATGGAATTCCAATGTCTCAGTTCAAGAGGTTAATTCTAAACCACATGGATACAATGGCAAGTGATAAAAATAAAACATTATGAATTTTGTGCATCAAGGTTCCAACATCTGGATGAGCAAATTGAGGTTGTGCAGACTCAACTTGCAGATTTTCAGTATGGAAGGGATATTTAAAAATGTATAATAATGTTTATGTGGTTTATATCTAAACAATTTATATTTTATAGTTTTATATGTGTATTTTTGTTTTTACCAGTTTATATTTTAAACTCTACACCCTCCTTGGTTTGTAATATTTTAATTTTGTTGTTGTATGGTTTGGTTTATATTTGCAAAAATTGTGGTTCTGCACAATCTATATGGATATCCTGTTATGTTTGAATTTTGTGGATTGCTTGGTCTGTCCTTTTATTTTAAAGGATCTCCTTGTGTCAAAATTGAGAACACAACACTAGGAATTTGTGTTAATCAAATAAGGGGAGATTTTTGAACAAGGAAGCTTTGATGATTTCCAAATTTGTCTTGAAGACCTGTTGTATGTGTGTGTGTGTCTAGTTAGGTAGATTTTATCTTGCAAATTTGCATCTCATAATAATCTAATTAAACCTGATTTGAAATCTCCTTTAAATGTTTTTTTTTTAAATCTGTGTTTATTTTAATTAGTTGATTCATATATTAATCAGTTGAAATTACTTCTATTCAATTATGATGACTATAACAAGTATTTTAACATATTGGTTTATCGTATCAACTAGTTGAAAACAGTTTAAGTTTTTTTAAAAGATTTAAAAATGATTTGTTTTCTTTGTGTCTCTTCCTGTTAAGAAGAAGAAGAACTTGTCTTGCGCATGAAACTTGTTTCTCCATCATATGGTATCAAATCTTTGGTTTAAAAGATAAGTAGGTTCTTCTTCTACTATTTTTAAATAATTTCATGTTGTTTTATAATGTTCTTACAATCTTGAATGTTTGTACCGATTAGATGTTTTAATTGTATTGTTTTTTGGTTCAAATTACTTGTTCATACTTGAACCATCACTATTGTGCCTTAGGTGTTTTTACTGTGTTATTGCTATTTTTTTCATTTTCTAAGTATTTTCTTCAATTTCAATCTGTTAAATCAACTTTTAATTGAGTAATGAATTGTTGTTCAAAGTTTGAGACACTTATATTTGTCAAATTTCTCTCTATGTTAGCATATCTTTGTGTGACTAGCCTAGGCATTTATAGAAGTTCACTCCACTCCTTCTAGACCTTTTACTCCCACAGTTTCACTTCAATCTTCTACTAAAAATTCACTTCTCCGTAGCTTCCGTAAGACATCCGATAACTCCATCCAAAAAAAATAAAATAAACTTAAAGTAAAAAAAACATGGAGCCAAGTTCGGATTCCCTCACACTAACATGTTCACTCACCCTTAAAGCATCAACATATTGTGGATGTATCAATATGACCTCCATCTTAATTCTCCATAATTCAAAGTTGTTCTCCAAAGAATTTCTTGATGTCAAACTTAGCGACAATATCTTCAAGTTAACTTTCTTTTTCTTATTTCCACAAATGGTGTCAATTGTTGGGTCCCAATATTAATAAGTAAGAAAACAAGAGAACAAGATAGAAAGAAAGTACTTTTATTAACATTAAAAAATGTTATACACAAAGAGTCTACAAGATATAATTTACCATCTATACACCTAGCGGTCTCCTATATAGAACCTAAGATAAAAGAAATGAAATAATATCATTTAAGAAAAAAATGGTAAAACACTTACAACGAGACACATTAGATGATCTAATAAATTTTAACACTATTGGATTATCTCAAGTAAATAGTCTTTTGTTCTCTTCTATCAAATGGTGTCATCGTTTAACTACATTTTCTACTATATCGACTAATGAGCATAATTTAAACTCAATAATCACAAGTATTTATGAATTTATTAATCATACTAATTATACAAATCATTTTAGATTTTGAAATATTGTAATTGTCACTTTTTAGTTTATTGAAAAAAAAAACTATTAGGTGATTTTATGAATATCATATTCGATAAGCATTTGTATCTAATAGTTTTTTTTAAATATAATAAAAATTCAGCACAAGTTTTTTTTATATCGTTTCAATAGTGTAACCATTTCAATAAGGATGGAGGAGAGTCGTGGCCCCTCAAATATTTTAGAATTTTGTCTTCATGGATATAAAGAGAATTGAAAAGGAATTTTTTCGATTTATTTTATAATGTACATCATTTAGTTTTAATAAATATTACAACATAAAATTAAATATAATAAAAACTGATAAAATGTATAGGAGAAAAAATTAAGATATTTTTTTATGTTCTCTATTCACTTATTCAGTTGATCTGATCTTTAACAGTGAAACATAATATTCATTACTTCTAGTCATTTCTCAGCTACCCGTGATTCATTTTTTAAGAAAAAATGAAGGAAAACAAAAAGTCATGGATTCTACTCCTTGTCTCACTTATTTTGTTCTATTTCTGAAAAAATAAGTAACTTTCTCTTGTTCCCAGTGAAATATTAATTTCGTAGTATATTATTTATTTCTAATACACGAGTTTTTTTACTATTTGTCATAAAAAAATATATTTAACTTGAAAAAAGTAATTATTCATATACCCTCCATCATCATTTTTCGATTTTTTTTTTCATTGACCATAGTTTTTTTTAAAACTCTTGTGTACGTCACACCATGAATATATGAAGTATGAAAAAAATGGTTGGTTTAACTGTATATTTTATAATTCAATTATTATTATTTTGTAAATTTTACCTTCGAATATTTTCTCACATATTATACTATCAAGACTTCAATTTTAATATATTCGACCACTCATTTTTTTTACACATTGCGTCATCTTGTGTTTCAATTGTTATATATGCATATTTTCTTTTTCTTTTTCGATCGAAATTGTTATGCATCTTATCATTTTGTTAATACACTACTACAAGAAAATCATAAAATAGAAACCAACTTTTAGATACCAAAATAATTAGTTACAATAGTAATTAAATTTTTAGAAACTAAAAAAATAATTGGTTTCTAAATTAATTTCTATTATTGTTAAATAGTTTCTAAATTGATATCTAATTAGCAACCAATGTTTTTGCTACCAAATTTAGAAACTAAATAATTGGTAGTTAAAACCTTGATTGCTAATTAGATACCAATTTAGAAACTATTTAACAAAAATAGAAACTAATTTAGAAACTAAAATTTTGTTTAGTTTCTAAAATGGTTTTTAATTTAGTTATTATTGCAACTAATTATTTTGGTCTCTAAAAATTGATTTCTATTTCATGATTTTCTTGATAAAATAATGGTATTTCTGTAATTGTAAAATTGATGATAAAACCATGTCATGTTTAATTTATCTGGTAATAGCTTAGATGATATTGAGTAATAAAATATGTAACTAAACAAAAACTTTGCATAGAATGAAACAACACCAAAACAACACATTTATATTTCTTTTTTTAACATTTTTCTTAAAAAACACATTGTTTCATATTAAAAGATGATAACAATGTTCCAGCAACTTGTTGAATGCTCAGTTCTGCTAATTAAAAGTTGGAAATTTGATATTAGGTTGTAGAAGATGATAACAATGCCTGATAAGGGTTGTCTCAATATAGATACAGTTATAGTCAATAAATTATTATTTTATTATAATATAATATACTTATATTTTATTTTAAAAAACAGTTGTAAAGTTGTTATTTTTACTATTAGAGTGTTGAATAAACTTTTATCTTTATCATAATTGAAGATCCATGGTGTGATAGTACACACAATGTTGTCAAGTTGTGATTAGAAACAGAAGAGCATTTGACACAGTTATTTCATTTGACATAATGTGGTGTGAGATGATATATGCTCTTATCCTCATACATTGATTTTCTGTAGATAAAGGTGACTGCCAATATCTCCATGGACGAATTAGGCAGAAACATACCTAATCAAAATGGCTTAATCAACACAACACTTTGATGCTAAGCTTAAAATTAAGCACACTACTAAGAGCCCTACCATTCATTTTGTGAGGCAGAAATGCATGCATTATCCAGATTTCAATTTTAACATGACTTGGTCCTTTTCATGGATGACAAAACCAACCCACTAAGTCCACCTTTCTTGTGCCATCATTTCCACAACCAATTATAAGGGCATGAGAAACTAAGAAAAAATCTCTAGGATTCTTCCAACCAGCTGATAGCAACACTAATCAGTCATAAACTTCTTCATCAGTTTGGCATGCAATTGGTTTGAGGATCAGGGAAACTGTCATGTCATGTCATGAGAAGAAGATATTGGCATGATCATTGGTGTTGAGGAGCCACTTTATGTCAAGGGTCCTGCTCAAACCACAACTCCAATTTAATTATGAATTCATGTATCTATCTGTCTATGTACAGTGTCTTCATCCAAGTTTACAACACTGATGGAGTACAGTTTCCTAATTAATTAATAATCATCTTTCAATAATGCTTGCTGTTGTCACTGTGTGATTGAGACCCTATCTTCTAAGAGCTAGGTTTTGACCATTTCTGATCACAATTAAGCATGCCAATTAATGAAATTATATATATATATATATATATTTATATATGCTGGTATTTTTTGATAGATATTGTCTGTGACACCTGCAGGACCGGCAGGGTAATAATGAAAGAGCCCTGCTCCATGCAATACCCTCTTAAAATACAAACCCTCACATGCTTTTGTTTAGCCTGCACAAGTTGAGACCTTCCTTGTCAATAATATTAAGGGGTGTCACCAATTGAGGATCATCAAAATAACAAAAATTGAAAAGCTTTATTAAAAATGTACAAATTCAAAACTCAGATTCTAAAATTAAGAATTCAAGGGATGTATGGAACCAAATAATGCTATATTTTTAAATTTGCTTCTATTATCTTCTTGTCAGTTACTTTTGAGATAAAAGCAAGTTCTTCAGAGCTTTTTTGAACAAAAACTGATTCTATATGTTACAGCCTCACTCATTTTCAATGTAAAAATTAAATAGTAGTTTCCTTCCCTTATATTTTTCTGCATTAAGAAAAAAATAGTAGCAGAAAGATTAAACAAAAAAAGGGTGAGAAAAAAAATCAAATTAACTATCTTTTTCATCAGTCCGGTTTTTCAAAAGAGAATTTTGAAAAATTGACCTCTTTATTAGCAATTTGCCACCCTCCGCACACATATTCCTACCAACCTGAACACATGAATTTTAAGAAAATATTCAAAGTATTGATTCCTACAAGTGGTGTAAATTAATAATCGAAGAAAATAATACCAAGGTACAAAAGCTACAAAAAGCTTTGCTAAAGAAAAAAAAAAATCTGTTCACAAGAAAAATCTACACACAAAAAATGCTAATATGCATAAAGTAAACAAACGATATTGTATTTGCTACTTAACAAAAAACTAAATGAGGTAAATTTAAGATATATGGTGAAAATCTCATACTCAACTACCAAATATGAAATCTTACAAATTGATTTTATAAAATTAAATTACTTAAAATTTACTCTTTAATAATATATTCTAAATAAAATTAATATTAAGTCTAATTAAAGAAATTTAAATAATTTCACCTTAATCAAGAATAAGGTATTCTCAATCGATATCCAGGTAGATGTATTTCAACAAAGTTACTAAGATTAATACAATATGGTGATATATGATTTTTTTTAGGAAAATATAGTTTGACAATTAAAGTTGTATATGTGATGGACTTGATATATATATATATATATATATATATATATATATATATATATATATATATATATATATAGATAAATTTGTAATTAAATTATATTAAAATAATAGTATTAGGAAGTTGTAATATAGTTCTTTAAAAAATTGAAGATATCATTATTTTTTTTAATGATGGTATTGTGTGAGAGACTCAATTCAAATAAACAATATTTGAAATGAAAGTGTTATATATAAAGGTATATGTGATAACAATTTTTGTAAATACTCAAATTAAGTGTTATCATTTCCTCCTCCCTTGCACGACGACTTATTTATTTCCTTCCATTAGTACATGACACAGACATAATTGGCCCCTCCTTTCTTCTGTCGCTGCCATTTCCATATTAGCTTTCTCAATTTATTATTTTAATATTTATTTATATATTTTATTTTATGTCAACTTGAGGCTAGAGAGACTACACATATATTCAGATCTCTTCTTCCATCCTTTCATAAAATTGCACAAAAGAGACTATAATTACAATCTCTTCTCCTATTTCGTCCAAACTTGTAGGTAGTGAGTCCTTAATATATTTTTATACTGGTTACAATCATTTGATAAATATTCTTCTTCTTCTTATTATTATTTATTTATTTATTTATTTATTTATTTTTATCAATTAAATATAATATTTTATTGTTAAAATAGGTTGTAAAGTAAAAAAAAAAAATGTGTGAAACAAATTTTATTTTTTCTATATCGTGACATGTTCATCAAACTTCAAAAAAACTTTACTATCTATATATAAATTAGAAAAATAATAATTTCATAACTTTTGAAATTATGTATAATTTTTGATATGATGAGTTTAAAAATATAAAATTATATAAAAAAATTAAGGTTATATGTATCATAACTCAAAATCGTGTTGGGATATTAATACACTTTTTTTTTTTAAAGTTGAGTTGATTTAAAATAGTAGATGAAGATGAAGGAAGTATGAGAGCAATAATGAATTTGGAGTACGTAGTCACGCTCAATGTCATTGGAAATCATTTTTTGTTTTCCTTTTAAAAATTTAGGTACAACGTACAAATCCAAAAATAGGTTTATCTCAGCACTGTTGATGACTGAAAACATGGGATGCAGATGGGGCCATGGAAAGACATGAGTGGAGGTCATGGACATCGAAAATGATGAGAAACATTGAAGAAGGAAGCCACTCATATACTTCTATTCTATGCCACTGTTCCTCTGTCAAGCTCCACACAGAGTTGACGTTCTCATTTTTTAATCACACACACTTCATTACCTTCTCATCTAACTACGTGCTCAAATATTATTTGCCATCATAAATATATATAAGAGAAAATAGGTTTTTTTTTTATATATATATATAATTGGTTTTTATTTTCAGTCTTGTAGTTTAGATGTACATGTTGTCATAAAGAAAATAACTTGTTTTTCAAAGATGTGTATATAATCTTATCATGCACTTTTAATACGCTTTTACTCGGAAATAAATAATTCAACTCTGTTTTATTAAAAGGAGAGGAATGCTAAGAATAAAATTATAAATCACTTTCATCAAATATTAGTATAGAATAGAGAAATTTAAACAATAAAAATTGAAAATATAATTCCGTTTTTAATCTTTTCTTGTTTTATAATTTTATATATATATATATTACGCTAACATTAATGAAAAATAGAATTATAATAATGATTTATTATAATGCTTATCATTCACCTGCTATAATAAATTATATTGGGAGAATTTTATAATAAATTACAAATCTATCATGATGCTTGTAATTCAAAACACAATTTCAAGGACTCTAATTTGTAAATTTTAATTCTGATGACCCATCAATTTTTTTTTCCAATTATATATATATATATATATATATATATATATATCAATTTAGTTAATGAATTTTGATAGTTAAAAATTTGATAATTAATTAGATATTAATTTAAAATTAGTTTATAAATTTTATTAATTAATAATAAAATTACTTTAGATACTAAAAATTTTATAGTCTCTAAAATATTATATAATTTATTTAATATAATAACTAATTATTTTTTATTTTTAAAATTAGTTTATATATATATATATATATATATATATATATATATATATATATATATATATATATATATATATATATATATATATATATATATATATATATATATATATATGAAAATTTGTAACAGAATGATGATGGAAAAAGTTTTAGTACATTTTAATTAAATTCTATGATAAATAATTAATTTAATCATATGTTGATTTTGATTAAAAGGCGTCTTAAATGCGGTCATCCATTTGCTTAAGTTTGAGAACTGTTTAAATTAAAATATATGATGATTTAATGCTGTTATTACATTAAAATATAATATAAATCTTACTTTAAAATTAAATTATGCAGGATTGCGATAAATCTAATATAAATCTAAATTCCACTAGATATGAGTAAAATGAAACTCAGATTTATTAAAAATGTCCTAAGCTCAACTTTTGTAAATCAAGGAATACCTAAAAAGAAAATAATTACTAAATATCTTAAACCGAAAACTTCATAGATACACACTTATAATAATAAAAAGGGTCAAACAATTTTTAAAGAGCTTAATTAAGTTTTAAATAAACTATCAATATAAACTTCTTTTTTACTATTAACCAATAACCAATTGTAATTCATAAATTTTTAGTTTCAAAATAATTTTATAAAAAGTAATAAGAAACTACCTACCATCTTGCAATTTAAAGATGCAGAGAAAAACATCTAAATGATTTGGAACATCATGGTTTAAATATTTATTATGCATTAATCTGATCAATAAACGATGTGTGATTGTTTAAATATGTAAGAATTAATTATATGATTTAAAAAGTAAGAGAATTTAAAAAAACATTTGCAATGTAACAGTCTTGTAAAATTGAAATCTTAAATTTGAAGACATGAGGGTGAGCTTGCAGTGAATAGTGATGCCATGTGAAGAAAGGAAGAGAGAGAAAGAAACATTTTCTTTGATTTTCTAAGTATCTATCGTTTCCTTTCAACAATGGTTGTCATTTGAGCACGCATGTCGGCAAATTTCTTCACGTAAACATCACTTTGCACATCACTCTCTCATCTCTCTCTCATAGAATATCCTTCTGTTTCTAAATATTATTTTCTTTTAAGAAAATCTCAATAACCTTTCCAATATTTGAAAATGTAACACTTTTTAAAAATTATATCTAAAATAAGATTTATTTTTCATGTTCATACCTCATATGAATCACATAATAGGTTTTTCTATTAATAAAAAAAATAATAAATGTGAAGTATTTTAAGGATGTTCCACTCTATGTTGAACTTATGATGTTAGTATAGTATAATCTTTTAAAAAAAGTCCAGAACGTGACAAAGAATTCAAATATTGACCTTCATATCCTTATAAACTTCTCTCTACAATATTAGATATATAATAATTAGTAACATAAAAAAAAATGTTATTAAATCAAAGAAATGCTTCTAAGATTTAGTAACACTTTATCCAATGCAACAAATACTCAATGTAACTAAAGACTTTTAGTAACATTTTTACATATCAATAGAGACATTTATAAAAATATCACTAAATACTTTTAGTAACATTTATTTAATAAAAAATAACATTTTAAAAATATTACTAAATCTTTTTAATAAAAAGTAACACTATAAAAATGTTACTAAAAATTTTTAGTAATTGTTTTAATATAAAGGTGACATTTTAAAAATGTTACTTGTACTGATCAGTGCTCGATTCTCGGTAGAACGTTTGAATGCTCAGTTCTTTTGTATCGTTGGAGGTCAGCTCAGTTGTTGAGCCTGGATAAGATCTGTGCGGGTGGCCCTTTTCCAGGGTAGGCCCAGAGCACGTGGTGGGGTTGTTGCGCAAAGAAATTTTATCTATACACCTGCTTAGAGATATGTTTGGGGCGGTGAATATAATCTCGTTATCATTGTGTGTATTTGTTATTATTGAGGTGATATTTTTTCTGTTGCATGTTTCTGTAGCATATCTGTTACACGGCTAGTTGCTATTAACCCTAGTAAGATAGGGAGATGCTTTGGTAATAGAAAGTGGGCCTGCGGATAGCACCTAAAGATCATTGGCGCCCGTGACAGGTGATTTTCTGTTGCAAATAAAAGTTTAATACAATTATTTTCAGTTAAGATTCGCTTATCTCCAGGGAGAGTGGTTGCATGTTGCAAGTGCGGCAATAAAAGGAAACTAAGTCTCCAGGTAAAGGGACGTTGTTTTTTATACACTTTCTTAGCTAGTTACTTTTGGTGAGTCCTAGCTGACTTGATCGTCGGAGTGTAATAACAGGTAGGGCGCCCTCTGTCTCAATGGAGCCTTATTCTAGTGCAGCAGGGAGGCTTGGACTCGGCTCCAGAAGAGGTAAATCCAGAAAGGGCTTTCAACCTAAAGTCAACCGACGACCCAGTCAACTAGCGAGAACATTTGGCGCCCACTATGGGGTCCGCTAAAACTTGATCCCATCCACATTCTGGTTCGAGTTTGCAAACGGATATGAGGAATACGAGGCAAGTGCCATTGGAACAAAAAGGAGGTGAGGCTCCCACATTACAACAGCTTATGGAGACCGTCAGAAATCACCAAGAAGCCAACGAGCAGTCTAGACAAGAGCAGGAGAGATTACGATAGGAGTTACGCAAAACCAATGACGATTTGCGTAGAGACCAACGTGTCTCGAGAGAACGAGAGTCAAATCCACCAGAGAGAGACTGCCCCGAGCTTTTCTCACGAGCTATTATGGACGAGCCAGTGCTCGCGCACTATGTGGCACCCAAGATTACTTTCACAGGGGTAGACGACCCTGAAAGTCACCTCATTGCGTTCAATGCCTAGATGATTATCTTGAGTAGGTCAGATGCAATATGATGCAAGATGTTCATGGGCACCTTCACGGGTACGGTAATACAGTGGTTCAATGGACTCCCAGATGACCATATTACCTCTTTTGCACAGTTCGCCAAATTGTTTCGAGAGCAATTTTATGCCAACTGGGTCAAACCCCCAGTCTTATATGATCTCTTCAACGTGCGCCAGAGGGAAGGGGGGACACTGAAACTCTGAACTCATGATGAGAACGTCATGGTGTCCGCCTTTGAGAAAGGGGTCACTCTAGGACCGTTCTACGATTCTCTTATCAAAAGCCCTGCAGAATCTTTCTCTGAAATCAGATGAAGGGCGGCCACTCTATTAATGCTGGAGAAGTAGTAGCAGCTAGAAATAACGGTTCGCATTCTTGGATGGCTAAGCCGAAAGAAGTTAGCAAAGCTTTTCAACCTATGAGGGTTAATGAGTCCTCGGCTGGGAAGAAGGCAGAGGCTAGACATCACCCTTACAAGAAAGGGGAATTCAAGGAGAGGGGCAAAAAGGAGGAATTCCGCCCCAAGTTTCACGTATCGTACAAGGAACTGATAGGCATACCGGCGGTGGCCGAAAAGCTGAGATTTCCCCAAAAAGTTGACAGAAATCTAGGAGGAAGAAAAAATATTTAGTGTGAATTCCACAAGGGATTCGGGCATGGTATTGAGCGGTGCATGGCTTTAGGCTACTTGTTGGCCTAGCTTTTGAAGGACGACTTCTTGAAAGAGTATCTTGAGGCCGATCAAGGAGAACCACAGGAGGAAACTGTTCTGAGGGACCAGGCGCACGAGGTTCCCGTGCATACCAAGTTAAATATGATCTCAAGTGGGTTTTCTGAAGGAGGCAACACGGCTACCAAACACAAGGAAGCAAGAGATCATGGTGACGCGCCAAACCCAGATCTTTATTTCATGAAGGCCGACTTGGTAGGTGTGGTCCCCGACGACAACGACCTGGTAGTAATATCCGTTGTTATGGTAGGGAGAAAGGTGCATCAGGCTCTCATTGACCAAGAGATCTCGGCTGATGTGCTGTTTTGGTCCACGTTCGTTAACTTGCAACTATCTCCCGATTAGATGAGGTTGCATGACAGGTGCTTAGTTGGTTTCACAGGGGACCAATTGGAGGTTCTGGGCTACATTGATTTAAGGACGACCTTTTTCAGATGAGGAAGTGGTCGGGACTATCGTCATCAGGTATGTTATGGTTAATACTCCCTCTGCTTATAACCTGTTGTTAGGAAGGCCCTTGTTGAACATGTTGGGAGCGTTAGCTTCTACGAAGCACATGAAAATGAAGCTACCATCCCTTGAGTGAAAGGTAATCACAATAAGGTCCAACCAGAAAGATGCTCGGAAGTGTTACGAGAGTAGCTTAAAGAACAAAAAGAGTTACAATTCTGCCACTATTTCTCATGCGGGAAAAGTTGTCGAGGTAATGGAGGCCGAGTTAGGCCATAGACAACGGCCGAGACCAGCTGGTGACGTCCGAGAACGGGAAATCGGAGGAAAGTTGTTCAAGCTTGGTCCCTTGCTAGGTCAGGAGTTGCAGAACCAGATAGCTGGGGTGATAGCCAGGCACCTGGACGCATTTGTGTGGTCCACTGACATGCCTGGAATAGACCTTGATTTCCTATGCCACAAGCTCACTATGGATAGCAGGGTTCGACTAGTAGTACAGAGGAAGAGGAAATTTAATGAAGAAAGGTGCCTAATCATCAAGATGGAGACTCAGAAGCTGCTGAACGCCGACCATATCAGGGAGTCCAGTACCCTGAATGGTTGGCGAACGTGGTACTGGTTTAGAAGGCCAATGGAAAGTGGAGGATGTGCGTCGACTTTATAGACCTGAACAAAGCATGTCTAAAGGATTCATACCCACTGTTGAGCATTGACTCCTTGGTGGACAACACCTCAGGGTGCCGATTACTAAGTTTCCTAGATGCATTCTCAAGGTACAATCAGATCTGGATGCACCCTAATGATGAGAGTAAGACTGCTTTCATGACGGAACTCACTCGCTATTGTTACAAGGTCATGCCCTTTGGCCTCAAAATGGCTGGCGGCACTTACCAGCATCTGATGGATAGGATTCTCACCCCCATGCTCGGGCGAAATGTGCAGGCCTATGTAGACGACATGGTAGTTACCTCCAAGGAGAAAAAGCAACATGTGATAGACCTTGAGGAACTATTTACGACCATAGGAAAATATAATATGAAGTTAAACCCCGAGAAATGCGTGTTCGGGGTAGAGGCAGGTAAGTTCCTTGGGTTTATGCTAACCGAGAGAGGCATAGAAGCCAACCCTAACAAGTGTGCTGCCATCATCGAAATGAGGAGCTCTGCCACTGTCAAGGAAGTCCAACAGCTGACTGAACGGATGGCAACTCTATCTCGTTTCCTATTAGCCAGTGGAGACAAGGGTTACCCGTAATTTCAGTGTTTAAAGAAAAACAATCACTTTGTATGGATCTTCGAATGTGAGGAAGCGTTCGTCCAGCTGAAGGAGTATTTGGCCAGTCCTCCTATTCTCGGTAAGCCAATGGCGAACGTCCCTCTCTGCCTGTAGTTTCCCATCATAGACCGGGCAATTAGTTCAGTAATAGTGAAAAACTAGAGCCAGGTTTAGAAGTTAATCTATTTCATCAACAAAGTGCTACAGAGGCCTGAGGAACGTTACCAAATGATCGAAAAAGCTGCGCTAGCAGTAGTGTTTGCAGCTAGGAGGCTACGACACTACTTTGACAACTTCACCGTAATAGTGATGACTGATCTGCCTATCTGCAAGGTTTCACAAAAACCTGACATAGCATGGCGTATAGTAAGGTGGTCGGTAGAGTTGTTCGAGTTTGACATCCACTATGAACCAAGAGGGCCGATCAAAGGACATGTATATGCTGATTTTGTAGTCGAGTTGATGTATGGGGGTCCTCACCCAGATCCCAGGAGTTTCCGGTGGATATTGTTAGTAGATGGTTCTTCCAATCAGTAAGGCAACGGAGCTAGGGTTATCCTGGAGGGGCCTAGTGGCCTGTTGATTGAACAGTCTTTGATGTTCGCATTTAAAGCTAGCAACAATCAAGCTGAGTATGATGCACTAATAGTTGGGATGATGCTATCCCAGGAATTGGGAGCTCAGAATCTACTGGTGAAGAGCGACTCATTACTTGTTATTGAGCAGGTTACGGGCAGATATCAAGCCAAGGACCTGCATAGGATTCCTCTATTTTATAGTTTTTGTGATGGCTGAAAACGTTTATTAAAATTAATTGTGAATGTGAAAAATTGTGAAATTCAGTATTTGAGTACATTTATGTGTTATGAAAAAAGTGAAAAAAAAGAAGTACATTAAAATCCAAAATAGAGAAAAAATGACAAATGAAAAACGGACAAAGTGTAAAAAAACATCTGACTCTGGAAAATTTTAATTGACAGTGAATTTGAAAATATTATTGCAATTAATTAGCACACTCTTTTTATGAAATTCCAGCGCCAATGTGGAGCTTAAACATTGAAGTTTTTGTTGTTCAAATTTCAAGTCCTAATTTGAAGTAATTTGTCCAGCATAAATTCGGAAATTTAAGAAAAGTTTACACACAAATTCTGTAGTACAATTTTTGTTTTCTTCATCTATTCTAGTTCCATTCTCTAGTATTCAATTTGAGTGCTATCCTTTTTTGTGAATCTTATTTTTTTGCTTGTCAATTTCTCGATTACTCTTTCAAGTCCTGTCAATTACCAACTCCATTTGCATAAGCCCTTATTTTAAAATTTGAGTTTTGTTGCTTTTTCAAATTGTTTAACCTTTCTTGGTGGAAATGACCTAATTTGCTTTGGTGAGTTGTGGAACTGGAATTTCTTTAGTACAAGCCACATTGTTTAAGAGGTGAAATCGAGTACCTTAGATTGAATATCTGGAAGAGGCAAAGCAAGGGACAACAACAACCTCACAAAAAATTATACACAAAATACAAAAGGAGCTACAAGTGGTGGAGTGCATAGAATAAGCATTTAATTTTTTAGTGCAAATAAATTGTTGGCCTAAATTTTCATTGTATTTCTTTGAGTTGTAATTTTGAAAAACTTTAATTATTTAGTGGATTAATTTTGTTTTAGTTCAGTGAGTGTGTCTTCAAGGTTCAAAATGCCAAGAAGCCTCACCTAGGAAAACACCTAGTTTAAAGCTTTCTAGTTAGCAATTTCTTTCAATTGTTTTCCCTGCTTTGCATTTTTTTCTTGCATAAAAATTTTGTTTTCTTCCTTGTTTGTGCTCTAAGTAAATAACTTAGAGAAAGATTTGTGAAATTTTTGTGGGATATTCTCTGACAAGGAAAAGCTTGGTAGTTAAGAGATCCTAGTGATCCACCTCCCTTTCTTGGGAAATTACCTACTTCACTCCACTTATTTTTCTCTTTGGGAATTACTTTTAACACAAAACTCTAACATGTCTAAGCACTCTTCTAGTCACAGTGAAAGTGATGAGAACTCTACTAAATCTCTTTTGAAACAATTGGCTAGAGATTTTCAATCACTCTTAATAAGAGAATTGCAACATGAGAATCAATTTTTAGAAGAAAAGAAAGAAATAGATGTTCATATTGCAATTTTAGAAGAAGAATTGAAAATTGTTAGAGAAAAGGATGTCTACATTAGAAAATAACAAAAGCACATGCATCTAGTTCTAGGTCTAGTGACTCCCATGTTGAGGAAGAGAGTCTTAGAATCAATGAATAATATCAACCCACACCTAGAAGAACTAGAAGAGAAAGCCAACCAAAAGAGACTTGGGTAGGCCTACCTTATTTTTATGGGAAGGAAAGTATTGAAACATACCTAGATTGGGAATGCAATGTATTGGTGGACAACTCTAGACAGAGAAAGGCGCCTCCACAAGGACCCTCCCACAACATATTGAAATGAACTTAGAGGAGCCTTAAGACGCCACCATATTCCTTCTTACTACAATAGGGAATTGATGGAGAAGCTCCAAAGACTCCAAGAAAAAAGAGCATGAATGTAGAATAATATAGGCAAAAAATGGAGCTTTATATGATGAAAGCCTATATTAGGGAGGAAGAAACCACCACAATATCTAGGTTCCTTAGTGGTCTCAATCTTGAGATAAGAGATAGAGTGGAACTCTTGCCCTACAAGGACTTGAATGACTTGATCCAACTTTGCATAAAGTTGAGCAACAAATTTTGAGAAAAGGGTCAAGTCGCAAGGAGAGTTCTTATTCTAACTTCTATCCCAAGAAGAGTACAAAAAGGAAAGGGAGGAGAATTTTTCAAAAGATAAATCTAAAGAAACTCCCAAAAGCCTAAGAAAGGATGTGTCTATCCCACAAACCTGCACTAGAGACATATAATGTTTTAAATGTCTTGGTAGAGGCCACATAGCATCCCAATGCCCCAATAAGAGAGCCATGATCTTAAGAGGTAAGGATGAGTATAGTAGCAAATATGATGATTCTAGCGAGGAATAGGAAACAGAGAAAAGTGAGGGAGCATATCGATGTGAGGGGGGATTATTGATGATTAAAAGAACCCTCAGCAATCAACCTAGCATGAAACATAAAACACAGAAAGAGGACATCTTTCACATACAAGATGTAAAATTTTAGAAAATACTTTTTTTCTCATTGTGGATAGTGGATCTTGCTACAATTTTTGTAGCACTAGGTTGGCTGAAAAGCATGATCTACAAGTTATACCCCACCCAAAACATTATAAACTTCAATGGCTTAATGAAGATGGGGATGAGAATTACAAAGATGATGTTTTATGTGATGTAGTACCAATGGAAGTCTGCATATCTTATTGGGAAGACCAAGGCAATTTGAAAAGAAAACTACCCATGATGGTCTTACCAACGAGATAAATTTTACCCACAGGAAAAAAAAGTTTGTACTTTATTCTTTAACACCTTCACAAGTGGTAAAGGACCAAGTACAAATGAAATTAAAAGGAGAAAATGAGAAAAAAAAATAGAAAATCAAGTGAAAGTCCTTAGGGAAAATGCTGAGGCATGGGAGAAGAGTGTTCCTTCCCACAAGGTCATTCAGATAGAACAAAAATCAGAAAAAAAATGAAGCTAAGAAAATACTTCTATCCTTCTTTTTAAAAGGAGCACTTACATGCATTGTCACACTTTCTAAAGTTAGTGATCTACCTCATAAAGTAAAAAAATCTTATAAAAGAATTTGGTGATGTATTCCCTAAAGAAAGACTCATTGGACTTCCACCTTTAATGGGTATAGAACACCAAATAGATTTAGTTATGGGAGTTTAGTCTACCAAATAGACCGACTTATAGAACTAATCCTGAAGAGACTAAGAAGATAGAGTCACAAGTTCAGGAATTTTTGAAGAAGGGTTGGGTTCAAAAGAGTCTAAGTCCTTGTGTTGTACCTGTTTTATTAGTTCCCAAGAAAGATGGCAAGTGGAGAATGTGTTGTGATTGTAGAGCCATCAACAACATCATCGTCAAATATAGGCATCCAATTCCTAAATTTGATGATATATATGCTTGATGAATTGCATGTGTCCACTATATTTTCAAAGATTGATCTCAAAAGCGGATATCACCAAATAAGAATAAGTTCGGACTATATGAGTGGTTAGTGATGCCTTTTGGACTCACTAATGCACCTAGCACTTTCATGAGGCTTATGAATCATGTCCTTAGGGATTGCATAGGTAAATATGTAGTAGTTTATTTTGATGATATCTTAGTATATAGTCAAAGTTTAGAGTCCCACCTGAGTCAGCTTAGGGAGGTTTTATTAGTTCTTAGGAATAATAATTTGTTTACCAATGTAGATAAATGCACATTTTGTGTAGATAGTGTAGTGTTTTTAGGTTTTATAGTCAACAAAAATGGGGTTCATGTTGACCTTGAGAAAATCAAAGCCATCCAAAATGTAGGAGATGTTAAGAGCATTCATGGCTTAGCAAGTTTTTATAGAAGATTTGTTCCTAACTTCTCAAGTCTAGCTTCACCACTCAATGAGTAAGGGAAAAAGGACACTCCATTTTTTTGGACTGAGAAGCATGAGCAAGCCTTTCAAAGGTTTTTAGATCAACTCACTAATGCACCCATTCTAGATTTACCAAACTTTTCAAAAACTTTTGAGCTAAAGTGTGATGCATGAGGAGTAGGAATAGGTGTTGTGTTGTTGCAGGGTGGGCACCCAATTGCATACTTTAGTGAAAAACTTCATGGTGCAGCCCTCAATATGACAAAGAGCTCTATGCACTTGTGAGGGCCCTGCAAACTTGGGAACACTATCTAGTTTCAAAAGAATTTGTCATACATAGTGATCATGAGTCTTTGAAATATTTGAAGGGTCAACACAAGTTGAACAAAAGACATGCAAAATGGATGGAATTTCTTGAGTAATTTCAATATGTTACAAGAAGGGTAGTACAATCATTGGGACAAATGCTCTAACTAGGAAACATGCTCTCTTCTCTAAACTTGGAGCCTAAATTCTTGGATTTGAAAACATACCTGAACTTTATAAAGAAGATAATGATTTTGCACCCACTTTTGCTAAGTGCAAACATAAAGCACAAAGAGGCTTTTATGTTTCCTAGTGGTACTTGTTTAAAGAAGGAAAACTTTGTATACCTCAAGGAACACATAGAAAACTCCTTGTAAAAGAATCACATGAAGGAGAACTCGTGGGTCATTTTGGAGTTGATAAAATTCTTGAACTTTTCAAAGAAAAATTCTTTTGGCCAGACAAGGGGAAAGAAGTTCAAAGACATTGTTATAGATGTATCTGATGTTTAAAAGCTAAATCTAAGACAATGCCTCATGGACTTTATACTTCATATTAGGACTTTTTAAGACACAAAGAGGTTTTGATTCCATCTTTGTGGTAGTGGATAGGTTTAGAAAGATGGATCATTTTATACCCTTCCATAAAGTGGATGATGCTAACAACATCTCTAAGCTCTTCTTTAGAAAAGTGGTAAGACTTCATGG
This sequence comes from Phaseolus vulgaris, assembly GCF_000499845.2. Classification (NCBI taxonomy): domain Eukaryota; kingdom Viridiplantae; phylum Streptophyta; class Magnoliopsida; order Fabales; family Fabaceae; genus Phaseolus; species Phaseolus vulgaris. Next base: position 8,939,445 of record NC_023755.2, on the reverse strand, counting down.
TTTACCTAAAACCATAGTTTCGAATAGAGAACCTAAATTTGTTGGTCATTTCTGAAGAACTCTTTGGGAAAGGCTAGGAACTAAGTTGACTTTTTCAACTTCTTGTCATCCTCAAATGGATTGACAAACAAAAGTTGTGAATAGATATCTCCCAACTATGATTAGGCCAGTCATGAAGGGAAACCACAAACCTTGGGATTCTCCCCCTATTTGATGAAGACAAAATCCTTGGATTGCTTTGGGAAGTTCAGTTTAGAATTTGGCACAACCTGCAATCACAAAAAGATGCAAGTACAAGAGCTAATCTATTCCAGATATATCAAGTATCACAGAACCAATTTCCACTAGGTGATTTCCAAAGAGGAACATCAACCAAATCAGTGTGAAAACCAGTTACATACACATACATGCAACAACAGAAAAACAACTTGTTTAAAATAGGATTAACTGGTTAACATCATCAACATTCAGAGTTTATCATCTACCTAATCAGTTATCAAACAGAATAAGTGCAGGAATTAGATGATTACAACCCCAAAGCCACTTCTCCCCCTATTTGTCTTCACAAATAGAGTGTAAGAAGGGATAAAAACAACATAAAGAGAAGACGAAATTGTTATAAAAGTTGTAAACATGCTTCAGTTATCCTTGCCATACTGCAACTCAAAAAGTTGGTTCTGCACAACCTAGATTTGTTCATCCAAGGTCTGAAACCTAGTATCCATACTCTGGAACCTTGTGTCACACAACTCATAAAGGTTCCTTTGGTTGTCAGCAAAGCTGCCCATTTTACTCACCATAAGTCTTTCAAAAGGAGACATGGATGTAATGCGTTCATCCATGTGTGCAGAGCTTGGACCAACTTCATGAGTCTCTGTAGGTTTATCCCTAGAAGTAACTTCATTTTGCTCATCAATTTGAACTCCACTCGAGCCATCTTGATCTTCATCTTTACTCACCCATCTTCTACCAATTTTGGTAAACCCCATTTTACTTAGGGTACCATTATTGATCTCACTTGTGGGTTTCACAATTTCAGAAAACTCCTCTTCCAAGTCCACTTCAAAATAATGCAGAAACTTAGAGATTAAAACAGCATAAGGATAGTGATAATCACTTAACCTTGTAGATTTCTGCATATGATCTTTGAAGATATGGATCCAATTGAGCTTTACTTTGTGCATGATACAATAAATGAAGACCAGATCTTCTTCAGAACAAGTGGAATGGTTGCTGCCCCTTGGTGTAAGCATCTAAGAGATGATAAAGGCAATGAGTCTTTCATCCAGTTTCAGTCCCCCCACAGAAAAATTTCTTACCCTTGAAAGGGGGTTCTTCAAGCAGCTTTTGTAGTATTGCATTTCGTTAAACTCTTCAACAACACTAATGTGGCCTTTGTTTATCTTTAGCCTAACATATTTTAAGCCAGTGATGGCTGTCCATACATCATGGGTAATTTCTATGTCTATTCCCTTCACATTTTAACAAAGGTTATCTCCAACAATTTTCAAATTTGTGTAAAAGACTCTTGCCAAGTCTGGAGAAATGTTTCTAAACATCTCAAGGAACCTCTTCAGCTTTTGTTCCTTTAGTAAGCTCCTAACCTCCTTAAGTTTCTGCTGCTTCAGCCAGTTGAAGGTGATTAATTTTGGATTGTTGATTACCTTCCTACATGTCTCATGAAGGTATTTCTCTATTTGCTATCCTTCTCCAGAGAACCATCTCTCCAAATGTCCTCATTTTCTTACAACCCTAGTTTTTATCCTTTTACAAGTGGGTGGTGTAGAATCCATGGAGAAGAGGTTGACTTCCAGCAAAGAGTGAAGATAGACAGTAGTCTTTGATGTGAATGCAGAGGAAAAACAATGGGTTGAATCATGATTTGGCATTTAGGGGTTATTTTCATTGAGAAAAAAAATCTGTTCAAATGCAATAAAGCAAGTTGTCAGTCCCCTAACAAAATGCACAAATAAAGATCAAATGCTGATTTGACCAAGCCTAAAAAGTTTTTAATTTCCAAGATATGTAGGAATATATTCCATAAATGGCAGTAAGTGCACAAAGAGAACATGTTCAAAGCAGTAATTAATGCACCATTGACCACCAACGACTCTGAGAGTGATCAGAGATACTTATCGAGGCATAGAGAAATAAAGCAGAATTAACCACAATGCTGTCAGGGCTGAAACAATCGGTTGTTTCGTGAAAACAATCGATTGATTTTCTGTGACAATAATTTGCGATTAACAAAAACCAAATTCTTCAATAGAAATCAAAATTCATAGATACAAATCAAAGCACATATTGTTTGTATGAGATTAGAGAAGATAAAAAATTAGATGAGCCAGAAATTGATTGCAAAATCACTGAATAGGTTTTAGTACAGTTTGTTCAAGTATAAGAAGAATAAAAAGAAATGAAAAATTATTCTTCAAGATCACTGTACAAAATTGACATTGTTTATAACACCAGAAACAAAGCTTTATCACGAGCATATGCATCCATTTAGGCAAGATTATACAGATCCTGCAATATGGAAGCAAAATCCTAAAAAAAAAATATCAAATAATGATCCATTGAAGAATTTGGGTCCTTTCATCATGTTAGATTGATCATTAGAACTTTTAGGATTCTTAGGAATTCATTTCGATATGCCTCTAGGAACAAGAATTTTTTTGGCTTTGCAAAAACTAATAGAATGGCCTTTTTTTGAACAATAGGAGCAGGAAACAATCGGTTGTTTCGATTTTTTAATTGATTGTTTTTCTTCAAAGGTTGAAAACAGTTTTGAACTTTCATTGTTCTTGTTCTGTGGATAAAAACCAAGACCAGATTTTCCAAACACTCAACTTTGAAATGCTAGCACACTCTCAAAATTTGATTTTCCTTTGGTGAGTTTATCCACAGTTTTCACATGATAAAAAACTTTGTTTTTAAGGATTTTGAAATTTTCACAAGAACTTGAGTTACATTCACAAGAAGAGTTTTTATAAATGATATCAAGTGTTTCAAAATCACTTATGGAATTATCTAGCTCTTTTTCTAAGTTTTTAACTCTTGTTTCCAACCAATTGTTCAGACCTTTCAATCTATTGTTTAAGAGGGCTAACTTATTTGCTTATTCACGAGTCTCCTTAAAAGCCTCAAGAAGTTGATAATAGCTATCACCTTTAGATGAAGAAGTTGAATTTACACTACTTGAGATAGAAGATTTTAGCCACAAATTAGTCTTTGCATCTTCAGAGGAGGAGTTGGAAGAAGAGACTTCATTATCCTCCCAAGCTATATAGGTTTTCTTTGTCTTGCCTCTTCTTTCTCCTTTCTTGAAATCTGTTGTCTCCTTAGCTTCACTGTTTGGACATTTTACTTTGATATGTCCCTTCTCACCAAATCCAAGGCAAGTATACTTATTAGTATTGAAATCACTTAGTTTCTTGGAATTGTACCTTTTGGAAGATTGGTGTTTGTTACTGTTTTTTCTAAAGAATTTGCTAAACTTCTTTGACAACAAGCTAAATGTATCTTCCTCACTATCACTTGAGTCTTGACACCTTCTATGTTCAGCTGTTTTCAAAGCTATGCCTTTGTTGTGCTTGTCCTCATTCTCTTGGAAAAACAAATGGTTCATTTCTAATTCGTGCTCCCTCAGCTTACCAAACAAAGGGGTTGTAGACATTGAGGTTAGATCTTTTGATTCTGATATAGCAGTAACCTTTGACTGCCATGTTCTGTCCAGACATTTGAGAATCTTTATATTTAGTTCCTCTTTCTCAAAGGTCTTCCCAAGGCCTATAAAATGATTTACAATGTGAGAGAATCTTCTTTGCACTTTAGATATTGATTCTCCCTTCTGCATCCTGAACATTTCATACTCTTGAATGATAGCATGCTTCATTGCCCTCTTGACATCATTTGTCCCCTCATGTGTGACTTCAATAATGTCTCACATTTCTTTTGCAGTTGCACAATGAGATATCCTGAAAAATTCATCACAACTTAATGCAAAAGTTATATATTCTTTTCAATCCAGTCAAACTTAACTTTCTTACTATCTGTCTCAGTCCATTCAGACCAAGGTTTATCAACAAACACATCATCCTTTTTTACTTGTGGAATAAAAGGTCCACTCTCTATAGCATCCTTTATTTGTAGATTGAATAAAAATTTTCATTTTAACTTTCCAGAATTGATAGTTCACACAACAGAATAAAGGTGGTCTATTGATAGAAGCTCCCTCCATAAAAGGTAACTTGTCAGCCATTAAAACAGATTTGAAAAACAGAACTTGAGAAAATTTCAAAAACCTAGCTCTGATACCAATTGTTAGAATTAATGGCCTTAACAGGAGGGGGGGTGAATTGTTTAAGGCAAGTTTTTCGTAAATACAGGCTAAGAATGAAGATTAATGATGATTTACAGATCAAAGAATCAGATCAGGCAAGAAAATAAATTTATGAAAATTGTTATCAGAAAAACAACCGGTTGAAAATACGATTTAATCGATTGTTTATGGCAGTAGAGATAAAATCACAAGTGAAACAGATTTTAAATGAGTGAGAGAGAGAGAGAAAAAAAAACACAAACAATTATACTGGTTCACTCCTTACCAGATCTACATTTAGTCTCCAGAAAACCACTGGGTATTTCACTAGGTAACCAACAACAGATTACAACACACCACAACCTCAAAGAGGTGATCTTGATCACTCAAGAACACACACCCTCTTTGATTTCAAACACACACAGTCAGAACAACCCTCTGACTTTACAAATACACAGATTACAAGTATTCAAACAGAAAAACAATTACAAAAGAGTATGGAACATATTACACCTGATTACAGGAAATCACAGTTGCTCCTAACCCACTCTTTAACCAAAGCACAACTCAAGGAAATCTTGCTTTCTTGAATCCAAACTTTCAATCAAAAATATTTTCAGAATCTTTTCTCTCATACAAATAGGAAGGGTAATCACAGCTTTATAGCTCATAAAACTAGCCGTTTTAATCAGTTTAACATGAGCCAAAACAATTTTGTAAATAATTGAAAACAGATATAACAGTTTAATGAAAAGCTGTTAAGAGATTCAAAAATCAACCCTAAACACATCAACAAGGTCTTCAAGTTGTCTTAAAGGATTTGGAGGCATCAAAGCTTCATTTTCAACAGGGATGAGTACCTTTCTCATATTGAGTTTGTATATAATGTAGTGGTCCACTAGACTCCTAATATTTCTCCATTTGAGGTTGTATATTGTTTTAATGCTCACACTCCTTTGGATTTGCTACTTTTTCCTAATCCACAAGAATTTATGCATAAGGAAGGGGTAACAAAATCCGAATTTGTAAAGAAATTGCATGAGAAGATTAGAGACCAAATACAAAAAGGGGAAGAAAGAGATGATTTTTTAAGAGGGAGACTGGGTTTGGCTTCACCTTAGAAAAGATAAATTTCCTAGTCAAAGGAAGCGTAAGCTTATTCCCTGGGGAGATGGTCCTTTCCAAGTCCTCAAGAAAATAAATAATAATGTATATCAATTAGATCTGCCTGAGGAATATTGAGTACATGCTACCTTCAATGTTATGGATTTAACACCTTTTGTACGTAGTGTAGATGGAGAGGCAAAGACGTGATTTTGAGAACAAATCCTCTTCAACAGGGAGGAGATGATGGCAGAAGGCGCAACTCAGAACCAAACACTAGGTCAATGGCAAGGAGAATTCAAGAAGATTGGGACTCTCTACTGATGGGAGAGATACCCTTTTATACATGTTAAAAAATGTCATAACCTAGTGTTGATTTTCTATAGTAGAGTTTAAATTTTTGCTAAATTTAGATTAGGAATTTTACTAGTAATTTTTCTTATTTTGAGTTAGGGTTGAAATTAGCCATCTAAAAACCAACCTAGGTTAAATTAAAGTTTCATGAAGACTCTAATTAACCTAGACCGGTTAGTTAGACCATAATAGGTCACACAATGCACACTTGAACATCTTTTCCATGTGACCTAATTCAAACCTAAATAGTTTGAATTTTCCCACTCTTTTCTTGAAACCTTGGCCAGACCTCACAACTATATAATGGGGTGTTTGACTCTCATTTTAATAAGATCAATTATAGAGTGTTATACTGCCAAGTTGCTAGCCTTCTCACTCTCTTGTCTAAACCTCTCTAGGATAGACACCTTTGGTCTTCTTCTTCACCTCTCCAAGTGATATGGCCCAACCTGTCACTCTCCCTACTCTTCATGAACCTTCAAGAAATCCATAGCTCCATTTAAGCCTTCCGTGTTCCATTCCTCCTATTCTTGCCGGTTGACTTGGGTGGAAAGCTCCACTTCTAACCTGTCTCCTCAAGAATCTTTTCTGCGTCTTCTCGTTGCACTGGAACACGGTTTCGTTGGGACAGAGGGGGCTCTACTTGTTGATCACACTCCGACGATCAAGTCAGAGAAAGCTTACTAAAATAAGATAAGTATTCAGTTACAGTCTAGTATTCAAAAACAATGTCAAATACCTGGGGTCTCAGGCCCCTTTTATAGCTTACTCGTTTAACAACTTTCACTCACTAGAATATAATCTCTACTAAAAGCATAAAATAATAACATAAAAGCACCTGCTCAGGGGCACCACTTATCTTCAGGTGCTAATAGTAGGAGAACATTTTGTTTAACATTTGCACCATTTTTCTCGGTTGCACCTCTTTTATTCTCAACAATTATTAATTAATATGTAACTAACATGTATTAATTAATATATAACTAACTTGCATATTATCACAAGAGATAAAATATCTCTTTTGTCTTCAGAATAATATCACAACAGATAAAATATATCTTTATCTTTTATCTTAATTACCTTTCTAGGCCGAGGTCCCGAGCATTCCTGTTCAGTACACCTTCCATCAAGCTTCTCCCAATCCATCCAAGTTCCCAAGAATTCATTTCGGAAATGAGAACTCAAAGAAACTTACTTAAACTTTTACCTATGAAGTTTTTTCTTTATTTTTAGAAATTGTTAAAGCAAGAAGGATAAAATTTCACAAAAAATGAAAACAATTTGCCACATAAAAAGAATCTTTTTTTTAGTAATTTTAAACTTGAGAAGTGTCTTTACTTTTGTTTTTATGGAATTAAAATGTCCATATTCTTGACATGCATATTTTTTATTCACTTTCAATTTTCACAAATATATTGGGATACAATTCATATGATCACTTGAATTCTTTGTTTGGAACTAAATCAACTACCACTTAAATAAATTCTTATTACTTTGAGTTTTTCACAATCTAAAGTTAAAATAAGTAGAATGGATTTAAAGTAAAATATGTAAGGAAAAAAATTGAAACAAATAATTCAAAAGTAGAATTTAAATCGCTTGATGAATAAAAATTTGAAATTGTAAATGACAAGAATTTAAATTGATGGAAGATAAAGACATAATTGAAATATGCTGGAATTTAAAGGCAGAAATCAACTCAAGCAATTAAGCACAATATAACCATGCTCTGAATACCGCATGAGTTGATTTTAGAATTGCACATTTTTATGGGTTGCACTTTGTTTATGGTTTTTTATTTTAAGCAGGATATAGTGAGAAAACCAAAGAAGATTCCCACTGGACATGAATCTAAACAAGTGGCTAAGTAAATGTCAAGGTTCACTTCTAGAGGGCAAAGAGAAAACACAATTATAGGTGCGGAATTAAAGAGCATATAACGGAAGAAAAGAAGATGGAAGCTGAATAGAAAAAGATGAACACAAGAACATAAAGGAATGACAAAGTAAAAAGATGAATGAAAACAAAAGCTTAGGATGATGAAGGTGTGGTCATGCCACTTAGAGGGGGAGGAGAATCCAAGATGAGTGGTGAAGAACTGCCACTTGAATTGTAAAGCACTCAAGATAAGACCCAAATTCTAGGAGACTCAGCTCACTAAACACTCTAATAGAGTTTCTCTTCTTAATTCAAATTCAAGTGTTAAAATACATGAGGCAAGACATCCTTTATATGGGAGAGAGTGACTTGGGGAGCAAGAGTGAAAGGGGTAAGGATGTCATTTGTGAGAAACCTTCTAGAAGTTACGTCAAAGAAACCCTAAACCTAGGTGCACATGTCGTGAAAGTTGGGTTTGACACAAGCCCAATTTACTAAGTACAACCTACTCTAGTTTATTCTTCAATTTGGCACCACTAAAGTGAGCCCAATTTCTTTTACATAAACTTGTCTTGTGAAAAGACTAGAAGGAAGAGCAACTAATATTCTAGTCCATGTTTGGTTTTTCTTCTGCTGAGGCTTTTCTGAGGTCTATTGGGGTCTGGTCTTATATGCCAATAAGACTAGCCTAGTTGTGAAGTGTCTAGTGATGTCCTTGGTCATCAATGTCATTTCCTGTCATTTGTTTTCCAGGAATTTTCATGGAGAAGAGGAAAAAGGTTTTGTTTTGTCCGGTTGACTCGCTTCGCCGGTTGACTTCAACGGTGGCTCTGACCCTTCTATCCTCGCCTGAGAATTGTACTTTCCTCGTCAAGAAACTTCTCACCTGCAAAGACAAAGGGACGCCCTAGCGACCGTTTGCACTCCGACGCTCAAGTCAGTCTTAGGGCAAAGAACATCAAGTGTATAAAATAGCTTTAGTCTCAAAAGCTGCGTACCTTACTAGGGTTCTTAGCACCCTTTATATAGGTTGAAACTAGGGTTTACCTCTGTTCTATTACCACTGTCTAGGGTTCCTTGGGAAGTGTCCCTGTGCTGCTATTGTGTAATCTTAGCGTATCTAGCACATGAACTTCCTTTAACTGGAGTGCAACGAATAATCAGAATGGCCGCCTAGGTCCCAACTTGGTGCATCTAATCTTTCAGCGCCATCTGTTTTGCGGGTGCCTAAGTACCCACGTGCCATGCATGCAACTTCCCTGGAAACCCTAATTCTTCTGGGCCTTACGCCCCCTAGGATTATCCATGATGCTGCGCCTTCATGCGTCATACATCCCACATGCACGGATCCCTCGTGCCTTAGGCTTCCTACACATCTCTTGTCTTTAATTGTTATCTTAACGAAATTCTAGGGCCCACCTTACGGGGTCTTTCACTTCATCCTGACGGTCGATGTCCGATCTTCTCCCTCTTCTGGTGATGGATATCCCATGTCAAGGCACTCCCATGGTTATTATGAAGATAATCCAAGGCCAAGACATCATCACCATGAAGAGAGGCGCCAACATGTGGCTGGCCCTTGTTCTCCTAATGTAAAACTTCCTAGTTTTAGTGGTGAAAGTGATCCCAATGTATACTTAGGATGGGAGGCTAAGGTGGACCAAATTTTTGATGTAAATGGGGTTAGAGATGAGCATAGGGTTAAGTTAGCTTCTTTAGAATTTTTGGACTATGCCATGCAATGGTGGAATCAATACCTCATGGACATTGACCTACACAAGAGGCCGCCCGTGGTCTCTTGGAACGATTTGAAAGCATGTTTACGCGCTAGATTCGTACCCCCACACTTTAGGAAAGACCTTATGTTGAAACTCCAACGGTTTCATCAAGGCGCGCTAAGTGTGGATGATTACTTTAAACAACTAGACACGCTTTTAATTCGACTTAATATGGATGAGAGTGAGGAAGCTAAGATAGCTAGGTTTGTGAGTGGCCTTCGAAGAGACATTCAAGACGTGGTAGAGTTACAAGAATATTCTTCTTTGGAAAATGTGGTGCACCTTGCTAGCAAAATTGAAAATCAACTTGCAAGGAAAAATGCTTTCAAAAATTCTTCTAAGGATAACTACTACCACTCTTCTTGGAAAAATAAAAATAACTTTTTCAAATATCCCTTCTAAGGACTCTACTTTCAAACCTAGAGAGTCTAAGCCTTCCACTTCCAATTCTAGACCTAAATCACCACCTAAATCGTCTAGTAAGAAGTGTTTTAAATGCTTAAGCTATGGACATATTGCTTCTAATTTCCCTTCTAAACGAGCTATGTATATGCATGATGGGGTAGATAGTAGTGAGCATGAGTCCGAATCTTCTAGACATTCCTCACCTTCTAGATCCCCAAGTGAGAGTGAGAGTGAAAACCCACATGAGGGTGACCTATTAGTAATAAGACGCATGCTTGGTCAAGTTTTAAAACCTTTTGATGAAACTCAAAGAGAAAATATTTTTCATTCAAGGTGTCTTATTAATGATAGAGTATGCTCTTTGATTGTGGATGGGGGGAGTTGTGCGAATGTGGCAAGCACAAGAGTGGTAGACAAACTTGGATTGCCTACCATCTCTCATGCCAAGCCCTACAAGTTACAATGGTTGAGTGAGGTGGGTGAGATAGTTGTTAACAAGCAAGTCCTCATTACATTTTCTATTGGTAAATATAAAGATGAGGTCTTGTGTGATGTTGTCCCAATGGAAGCCACACATATTCTTTTAGGTAGGCCATGGCAATTTGATAGAAAAGTTTTTCATGATGGCTTTACCAACAAAATGTCTTTTTACTTCCATGGACACAAAGTCACTCTTAAGTCTCTCTCTCCAAAGGAAGTACATGAGGACCAAGTTAAAATGAGAGAAAAAAGAGAGAACGAAAATGATATAAAAAATTCCAAGAGAAGCCTTCTCATGTCCACACAACAAGTTAAAAGGGTAATAGTTACTCAAAAGCCTATTTTTTTAGCTATTCCTAGGACTATTGACTGTGAGTCGGCTAAGGATAGTCCCACATGTTTGGACAATTTGGTAAAGGACTATGAAGATGTGATTCAAGATCCTCCTAAAGGCTTACCACCTCTAAGAGGGATTGAACACCAAATAGACTTAATGCCCAGGGTTTCTTTACCAAATAGGACCAATCCCAAAGAAACTCAAAAAGAAAATGAAAAGGAAATTGAAGTACATGATAAACCGAGTCTTGATACCTTCTCAACTCAATCACTTTTGTTGACTCGTGCTACGCCTACAAGGTCTTCTTATTCTTTGTCATTTTCATTACCTAAGGTTCCTACTTCCACACCATATTGGATAAAGAATGTTAAGGATGATTTTTTCATATCTCCTATTTTACCAAATAATATCATTCCTAAACAATCTTTTCCAACATGGTCTGTGTATACACCATCTTTTTCTGAACTCCCAACATTTCAAAGTGATAAGTCATGTTTGCCCATTTCTTCTTGTCTTCTCTTATATAATAGCAAACTGACTTTGTTTTATGCAGGAGTACTGAATTCGTGGACGAATTCTCTCCAACTCGGGGAGTATGATGGATATCCACTAGGAGAGGATTTTATTAATGAAGGAAGAGGATTTTCACCTACACATTTAAAGTTCTTCCTTCTAGTCTTCTCACAAATTAAAAGAAGTCAAAGAGAAGATGAAGCCTAAAGATAAAGAAGTCTACAAACTCTCAAATAATAGGCTTCATATTAAATATCTCTCTTTATAGTTTCTTTTAAATTGAAAATAATATAGAATAATGTTTAGAAAGGTGCTTAGAGGGAAACATGAGACACCTCTTTTGTAAAAGCATCTTTAGGCTTTAGTTTAGCAAATTCTAGAAGCTTGGGGAGTGAGCTTAGTAAGGGGGGTGTGATCTTAGGAGTTTTTTGGGTAGCTTAGGGAATAAGCTATGTAAATGACCAGCCCTTACTCCTATAAAAGGAGGGCTTAGGTCCTTCACAATTCAGATTGGAATTTTATAGTAGAGAGACTATACTCAATTTTGGAGAGAATTTGTGAGTTTTGAGTCTTCCTCTTCTTTGCCTTATCTTGTGAGCTATGGTGAGCTTCAAGTGGTGGCACTCCATCACTTATCTTGGTTCAAGGTTCCAAGTGGCGTGAATGGCTTCTTCCAATTCTCAAAATCCAGCAAGCATCTTATTCTATAAGTGTTCTTCTTCCCTTTTCTTCAATTTTCCATTCGGTAGTTTCATTTCCTAATGTGTTTCCTTCATTTTCTACCGTTTACATTCTGTTTTCCAGCTTTGTGTTCTTAATTCTGTTTTTGTTCAGTAGCTATCATTTAAATTCTGTCCAGTTTTAATTCTTGTTCTTCTTTCCTTTTGTTTTGATTCAATTTGACAATACATGGACTTCAATATGAGTCTTGGTTGGTGCTTACTTTTGGTGAGTTCTTGAATTTAGAACATTGATCCAATTCTAAAGTAGAGTGCCTTTTAAATCCAGCTCAAGTTGTTCCTAAGAATGTCAAGAATCATGTGTTTTTGTAGTTACATTCACATCATCTGGTGAGGTCCGATATCGATCCCCTAGTAAGTGCGTCTGGGGCCCACCTTAAGTGACCCCCTTTCATTACCATACATCAGTGCACGATGTCTGAGGTCAGTCTCTGGGTCGATGATCGAGGACTGGTCAGGACAAGTTTGCTTCATAAACTCCCAAGGAAGACGATTGTATGGGATGAGGACCCCTGGCCATATACAATAGCTTGTACTCATGGTTTCAAAAGGGTTGAAGCCATCACTAGCTAAGCCCAGTCGTACATGTCGAGGATCATTTGCAAATTCTGGATGTAATAGATCAAATGTTGATATGATTCCATTAACATGATATAGATCTGATATGAACATGTTATGGATTCAACAAGAGTTGAAATATGATTAGGCACTTTTTAAGAATTGGATCAATGATGTTATCATTCAAGAACTCACCAAAACACAAGTAACCAAGCCAAACTCTCTTAGAAACCCATTTTTGGACATATGAACCGATTAAAACAAGAAACAACACAAATGAACCGACTAAAACTCAAGGAAACACAATTAAAACCACAAGAACAACAAACCAAATGAAACTACCGAATATAAACACAAGACAAACAAGTTCTACCGATTGAAATATTAAGAAACAACAAAGACATGTTTTAGAGTTTGTTTTGGAATGGAAATGGAAGAAGGGGATGAAAAGAACAAGGAAACTTATGTGGTTAGAGCTCTTGAAAATGTGCACGCCACTTGAAGGATGATTGGCTTCAAGATGACTGTTGTTGCCGCCACTTGAGAGACCAAGAATTCACTCAAGATAAGACTAGAAGAGAAGAAGACACAAGTCTCTCTCAATTCACTCACCAATTTGGGAGAGGTTCAATACTCACAAAATGAATCTTATTATTTCAAAGACCTAAGCACCCCTTTTATAATAGAGAGGGTTGGTCACAAATGTACAAGAGAAGGAAGTTTGAAAGGTCACCTTCTACTGCCTTCTAAGGTACTCTAGCGCCTAAAGAGAGAAGAAAGTGAAAAGGCACTCTTCTAGTCCCTTCCTATTAAAACTAGCGCCTAAGGTGCTATACAATGGAGGTTTCTTTAAGTTTTCCCTCTTTAGCACATCCTAAAGCTATTCTATATTATTTACAAATTTATACAAAAGAAACTACAAAGAGAGATATTAATTGGAGCCCATTCTTGAATGCTTGTAGTCTTCTTTTAGGCTTGGTGCTCTCTTTATTTAATTTCTTCTTTATTTTTGAGAAAACTAGAAGGAAGAACTTTAAATGCTTGGGTGGATGGCCTTTTCCTCCATTAGTGAAATCCTCTTCTTTTTTTATCTCCATCAAATGCTTTCCAAGCCTCAGAATCTCTAAGATGCCTCATTAACACATCTTGGTTATCCTTCGATGCATGTCATGTCATAGATTAAGTCATCTTAGAACTCATAAACAACTGTTGCAATCTCGACTTTAATGGAAAGTAACACAAGATTTTGGTATATTATTTCTTATTTTTATCTTTCCACTTATACATTTTGCACCATTTATATTGTTCTAAGCTTTCATTCTTTTCACCCCAATATAGCATGCAATCTTTTGGACAAGCTGATATTTTGACATAATTAAGACCAAGTTTGTTAATTAAATTCTTGGTCTTATAAAATGAGTTAGGAAACGTAGCATGTGCAAATACGTCCTTTAGCAAGTCTACAATCATGATCATTGCTTTATCACTCATTCTACACATGCATTTTATAAGATACAATTTCAACATGAATGATAACTTTGAATACTTTGTACATCCTTCATATAATGGTTCGTTATTTTCCTTCAACAACGCATCAAAGTTTGATACAACCCAATTAGCCAAGCAGATGACTAAGAACACAAGAGGCGCATCACACTTTGATGAATCATCTCCGCTCACAAGAGAAGGCCCCACCAAATATCGAAAAGACCATAGTAGAAGAAGAACTGGGCATAGACTAGATAATCAAATGTTCTTTCTTCCAGTGTTCTTACAAGACAAAAATGTTTGTAAATATATTGGGCTAACCTTGGGGATTTCAAATAGAATAAACTAGAGTATAGTTTGCTTAGTAACTTGAGTAAGGTGTGCTTAGTAATTTGAGTATGGTGTGCTTTACAATTTGAGTAGGGTGTGCTTTATAATTTGAGTAGGGTGTGATTAGTAATTTGAGTAGAGTGTGCTTAGTAATTTGAGTAGGGTGCTTAGTAATTTGAGCTTGTGCCAAGCCCACCTTTCATGACAAGTGCTTCTAGGTTTATGGTTTCTTTGACCTACCTTCTAGAATGCTTCTCACAAATGACACCCCTACCCCTCTATCTTTTTCTCCAAGACACTCTCTCCTATAAATAGAGTGTCTTGCCTCTTGTATTAGACACATTGAATTTGATTATAGTAAAGAAACTTTGCAGGAGTGATTTTGTGAGACTTGAGAGTTCTCATAGTGGGTCTTATCTTGAATGTTTGAGCACTTCAAGTGGCAGCTCCTTCACCATTCATCGTGGAGTACCTCCTTATCCATGTGGCGTGACAACCTTCTTCTTCCATAAGCCTTTTTCATCCCTTCATCATTTTTATTCTTTTCATGGGCCACTTTCCATTCCATACATGTCTTTTTCTACTCTTTGATTGCTCTTTGCTTTGATATTGTTCTTCATTTGTTCATGTCCTTAATTCCACACCATTGCATCATCCACACCATATAATTGTGTTTTCCTCTTTACCCTCTAAAAGTGAACATTCACACTTACTTAATCACATGGTTAAGTTCGTGTCCAGTGCGAATCTTCTTTGGGTTTCTCACCATACTTTTTTAATCCCAAAAAGCTAATCATAAGAGAAATCTCTAAAAATGTGTCAATCTAAAATCAACTCACATCAAAGTTTATATTTCCTTCACCATCACCTTGTACACCATCATCTTGAGTACCCTCATCAATGTGATCAACGTCATGCCCCATAAACCCAAATTCATCGTTCAACATGTCTTGCATTGGATTATGAATTTCTATGGAATCTTCAATGACATGTGCACTTGTAACAACCACAAACTCATTTCCACTTGCTCCTTCACCGTGCATATACAAAGTTTGGTAGTTTTGAGGAAAAGTTGTACATGTTAAGTGTTCTTGAACTATGTCCCTTGTTTTCCACTTTTTGAAACCAAACTTTGAACATGGACACTTTATGAAAACACCATCAACATGTCCAAATGAAAATTTCAAAATTTCATTCAAACTATTTGCATATTCAATGGTGTTTCTTGGTTTAGAAATCCAACTTTTATCAATTATCATGACTACAAAACCAAACACCATAACAAAAAATTACTTATATAAATGCATTAACTACATGAAATAGTTAACCGAAACCTACATTTACCAAACTAGCTTTTGGTAAATTTTATGGATCATACAAACAAAAATATCATACAACTAAATAGTACCCTTGAAAACAAATCTGGATGCTTGAATATAAAATATAACCTAACCAATATTTTGCAACTTTGTTTGGATCGATTTTTGTCTCTATAAATTTCTTAACCATTCTATAATTAACTATTATAAAATAAAGAACATGTTGATCATACAAATACAACTCTTTTATAATATTCAAACAATCAACTTCACCATGTGAAGACACTAAAATAAGCACATAATAGGAACTAAAATACCCAAAAATAAACACATTATTCTCATATAAGTACACAAAGATACATGAAATTAAATGTATAATATGAGAGAAAAGTATGCTATACTGACTTGTGGCAAGCAACTCCGTAACATGTACTTGATTAAAACTACAATATTGAAAATCATTATGTATTTTGATGAATACTGTAGTGGGTAATGATAACACAACTGTTCTATATATTGCAAATTAATTTGCGGTCTTTGTTTATTTGTTTTATAGACAAGATTTTTACCATACCTCAAACATAATGGGATTAACCAATATCATTCAAAATTATTCAGAATTCTGTATAACATGATTTAGAACTACGCAATACATGAATAATATCATTTTATTTACTTAAGAGGGAAATAATAAAAATTAATTGCTAAAAAGGAAAACCCCAACACAGAAAAATTAATAACAGCAGGTGAGTGAGAAAAGGTTAACATATACATCAACACAATATATATTATATGTCCAAATGTGTTAATAATTGTATGCTATTCAGAGAACCTTCTCCACTAATGTGAAAGATATAAACCAAGTGAGAGTAAAACAAAAAATTAAGAAACCTCTAAGCACCAAAAGCAAACACAAAACAAAAATTCAAAAATTGTTGAATAATGGAAGACAAATTTCAACCAACATTCAAGTATGATAAATCATAATCCAAGTTTAACTCAGTCCATTGTTCCCCTACAAAATTATTAATGGAATTGGTGCAAATGAGTAAAGTAGCAATTTGGAGCGGGATAAAAATTTCAAAGAGAGTATGAAAAAATGCAGGACAAAGAAAATGATTAGGGATTGAAAATGTGCAGAATTGTAATCAATAACCAAACAAATTCTGGAACATCGACACAGTTACAAAGTAAATCAAGGATGAACTCACAAGAAATAAAGATTCAAGCATTCAAAACACACACATGCATTAGCAGAAAATGCACAAAACACTAGTGCAGAAACATAAAACAAATGCGGTTGTTTTGAATTTATAAATGCGGCTTTATAACCGCATTTGATCAACACGCACTTGTAAATCAAGAAATATAAGTGCGGCTATATAGCCGCATTTATAAATACCATTTACAAGTGCGGTTATTTGCTTTAACCACACTTGTATATGCCGAATCATTAAAAAATATTAAAAATTTTAAAACATCGTCAATCTTGTGTGAAGCCAAGATTGATGAAGAGTCACGGGAGCAAACAACGGTGGCGGCAGCAGAAGCGAAGCAGCAACGGAGCAAACCAAAAAATCCACAAAAAACCACGAAGACAATGAAAGAGTGCTTCGAGACCACCAATGCAAGGAAAAAAACATATATAAAAAAACGAAAAACATTTATGCATACATTTGTGAAGATGAAGAGGAAGAAAGAGAGTTCAAGAAACTTACATTGCACAAATGGAATGCAGATGCAGCAGAAGGAGACGAACTCAGAGTGCGAACGCGAAACGAAGGCAAAGACGAGAAATAAAGTTTGAAATTGTGTGTGACGCGATTCAAAATTTAGGGTAAAAAAGGATTTACGAATGCGGTTAAAGGTAAAACCGCATTCGTAAATCAAAATAATTTCAAAAATGCCACCGCATTTTTTTCGAAAGCGGGTAGCGCAAAAGCCGCACTAAATAAAGCGTATCCTTTTCTTCTTTTTGCACTAGTGAAATGAATAAAAAAGTTGAAACATGAAAAATGAATATTTAAGTAGTAGTTTAATAACAAGATAGATAACAGATTAAACAACACATATGATAACAACATACCTCAATGTTGTTAACCGTAGCAGTGAGGCCCCTACCAAGAAAGTATTCAAAACTTTCAACAAATGGGAGGTCTTTGCCTTCACTATGATCAACTATAGCCTTGCAATTCATTTCATAGAAAAATAAATGCATAAGGACTGAAAAGAGATAATCAGTTTAATATCATGCTTTATTATTACATTTAAGATTCAACAAAAGTCAACCTCATATGTCAAATTACAAGGTACAAACAAACCATTGTCAACCCTTTAATTATACCTTACCCTTAAAAACGAGATTTTGACTATGATGGGTTATTTTTTTTGCTTTTTACCAAAATGGGGTCCTTTTAAAAAAAATTACAAATTTTGGCAAGTTGTGTCAATTTGGCACGACTTCATATGCACAAGTCGTCCCAATTAGACACGACTTCTGCCATATCATACTGAAGTCGTGTCAACTTGACACGACTTCTGCCCTGTCATACTGAAGTCATGCCAACTTGGCACGACATATGCCATGTCATACTAAATTCGTGCAAACTTGACACGAATTCTGTCACGTCATATATATATATATATATATATTATTTTTATTTTTTATATATAGTAAGTTATGTAATGTTAAAAATTAATTTAATACATAATTTTTTAAGAGTGTTAGTTTTAAGGAACAAACAATTGGATAATCATGTACGGATCATGTTTGGATAATAAGCTTATTCAAACTTTGAGCCATTAACTTCTGAGGACATTGCCGCTAGACATGGTTTCCCACTAACCAAAAATTATATTTTGATATTTAATGTCTCATGTATACAATTTTTTTGATATTTTGATATTTAATGGCGTCGGACATGATCCATACACGGTTATCCAATTTTTTGTTCCTTAAAACTAACACTCTTAGAAAGTTATGTATCAAATTAATTTTTAAAATTACATAACTTACTACCCAATATATAAACAATAAAAAAAATATGACGTGGCAGAAGTCGTGCCAAGTTGGCACGACTTTAGTATGACATGACAGAAGTCGTGTCAAGTTGACACGACTTCAGTATGACAAGGCAGAAGTTGTGCCAAGTTGGCACGACTTCAGTATGACATGGCAGAGTCGTGTCAAATTGAAATGATTTGTGCATATGAAGTCGTGTCGAATTGGCACGACTTGCCTAAATTTGTAATTTTTTTTTAAACCGACCCCATTTTGGTAAAAAGCAAAAAAGATAACTCCATTATGATCAAAAAACCCTTAAAAACACTTTCTTTTCATATCACTCAACACAATATCTTTTATAGTCTCCCAAACCTTACATAGGGACATTTACATGAAGTTTTACCAATATATTAAAATCATATTCAATGCATTTCATAACATCCCTCAAACTGTATTTTGCAATATATATTCAATCCAATTTCAAAATCATATTCAATGCATTTCAGCCCGTACCTCAAATTGTATTTAACAACGTTTATTTTAAATCCGATTTCAAAGTCATATTCGGCAAAGGAAATACACACAGAAAGATAACATTGCAAAAAAAAAAAAGAATTGTTGCGATGACATACCTCTTGCGAGAAGGGGTGATAATGACGGTAAGAAATTGTGTTGAGAAGAGTGAGAGGGGTGAGATGGTTTGCAGTGAATCTGAGAATAGTGAAGGTGATAACGCTAGCGGTGAGATTGAAAAGAAGGGTTTCCAGTGAGAGTAAGAAGAGGGTTTCGGTGATAGTGAGAAAAGGGGTTTGCGATGAGAGTGTGAAACCGATGAAAGTGAAAATGTGAAGGGTTATGGTGAAAGTGAGAAGAGAAGGGGAATACGAACAAGAATGAGTGTGGTGAGAAGGGTTCACTAAGAGAGGGGAATACAGGGGAAGGTTTGGTGAGAGGGTAAGGTAATGTGCGAGGAATACAAAAGAGGGAATATGAGAAGTGAGGGTAATGTTCAGTGAGTGAGAGTTATGTTTCAGTGAGGGAATATGAAAAAAGAGTCAAGGTTCAGTGAGTGAAAGAGAGGGAATATGAAAAAAACCATTGGAAAAGAGGAAGGTTACACAGGGAATGAAACGTATGAGAGATTTTATTTCGAAGGATCATTATGGCGGTTCTACATACTGTATTTCGAAGGAAAATTATGGTGCTTATGAAGTTGTCGTATTATACAACTAATTCTTGTGGTTTTTAATAACTGCCATATTATAATCGCCACCAAATACACATTTTTTTTAAGTGAGTGGATGATGTGAGTTGATTTTAGATTTAGCGATTTTAGATGTGACACTTTACATAGAATTTAGATTTTATCAATTATATGGTGAGAACCCAAAGAAGATCCCCACTACACACGAACTTAACCAAGTGGTTAAGTAAGTGTGAAGGTTCACTTCTAGAGGCAAAGGAAAAATACAAGTATATGGTGATTGATGATGAAGGGCGGAAATTAAATGAACATGGAAGGAAACATAAAATCATGATGGAAACCGAATTGACAATGGATGAAAAAATAAGAACATAAGAACAACAAGATAAATGGAGTAATGGAAAAATGGATGAGATGAAGGAAGAGAATGCTTATGTGAGGGATTCAGAATGGATCACGCCACTTGCAGTGTGGTTTTTCCTCCAAGATAAGTGTTGATGGCCGCCACTTGAGAGCTCCCAAATCACTCAAGATGAGACCTAATGCTAAGAGGAAACAAGCCTCACAAACATGGTTATCAAACTCGCGAGTCAACTCGTTGACCTGTCCGAGTTTACGTGTCCACTTGGCCTTACCAAGTTAAATCGGTAGTAGACTTGTTTTTTGTGTAAACTCGGTAGACTTGGTGTAGACTCGGTGAAATCAGAGTGGACTCGCGACTCTGGTCCGAGTTTGTGAGTCCAACTGGGTTTTTTCTTAACCCCAAAATGGTATCATTCTAAATGGGGAAGTTAAACGAAACCAACTGATCTTAGGGTTTCACGTTTCATTTTCGTTTGTGTTTTCGTCTTCTATGGACTGCGTCTTCTTCTATGGATTGCGACAGTCGATCAAGCGTAGCATTCGTGGGTTGCAGGTGGTTCGTGCGGTGGTTGCAATGTTTGTGGTGGTCGTGGGTTGCAGGTGGATCATGCGGTGCTTGCGGTGGTCGCAGGTTGAAGGTGGTCACAAGTTACGGTGGTTGCGGGTTACTGGTTGAAAGTAGACTCTTACGAGTCTACGGAGCTCCCACGACTCTACGTAGACTCGCGAGTTTGACAACCTTGATCATAAACACCTCACACAAATTGTGCAAAGTAACTTTTCTATTAAAATTTAACATGTAAATACATGAAGTAAGGCACCCTATTTATAGATGATGTTGCCTTGGAAAACAAGAAGCAAAGGTAGGATGGTAAATGTGTGAGGGGGCTACCTTTAAGGTTTGACTAAGTTATAAAACCACATCTTAGGCCACTTATTCTAGAAACTAGGTAAAAAAACAAGCTAAAATGATAACTACACCCCTCCTATTATGCTAAAGGCACCTATTCTAGCCTATATTGCTATTTGGACCCCTAAAGTGAGCCCAATTTATTTACAACTTGTTTTATTCTTAAGAAGACTAGTAGGAAGGACATTTGATGTTCTGGTATTTGCCCATTTCTTCTTCTGGTGAGGTCGGTTAGATTCTTGGTGGGGTCTTCACTTGAAAGCTGAGATGACTTCTCATAGTGTGAAAGGTCATGTGAGTCCTCGGTCATCTCCTTGTTGGCTTGGATTGGATCATGCTCCCAGGTTTGAGAGAATTTGACCTCGAATTTACAACTCCTTTGGATAACATAGTTAGTTTGTTCAAATATAAGATAGTAGGGTATGGTATGTGAAACAAACTTATGTTCATTGAGCTTGGAGAGTTAAAAAAGGCAAGCTCTTCTTACAAGCCATGTTGGGAAATAATATTTGGGGATGAAAGGGTTTGGTGATAAAAATCCCCTCAAAAGGTGAGAACCCTTAGGAGGTGTTTGATGTTCAACCCAAATTTTCTTTGTCCAAGATGCAAGTAGTTAGATTTATTTGTCAATAAAAAAGACAAAGAAGAAGAACACCTTGGAGGTGCAGTTTGTAGTATGGCACGAGTCACCCTCCCTCTTGAACTCAACCTCTTTTTCTAACAAGTCAACCCTTTGAAGGGGTACCTACTATAGAAAATAGGGAAAAAACAAGAAGGAATTATTGAATTATATTTTAATAACTTTCTTAAAAGTTTTTTGTCAGTATCTTCTAATACTTTGTAGTCATACTATAGTTTTATAGGAAAGACAATCTATCAACGGCCTTTATAATAAGGATTGGGTCTGATGAAAGTATACCAGATGCAACTTTAAGTTGAACATATTCACTTGTTTCAAAATGTTTTCAAATATTTTTTTTTAAGTACTCTCCTACTTATATTTGTGCAAATGATTGGTAACATGTAATGTAAAAGAGATAAGGAGAAAGATAAATACACAAGTTATTTTTATATTCTTTGACAAAGTAGACTAATGTTGTGAAGTACAAAACAAATATTATTTTGACTCGTAGTCACTCTTGACTAAGACGTACGAACATTATTTCATATTGTAACGATTCTTAGCTAACCCATTAAGCATTCTTTGGGCATGTAGCTACTCTTGGCTAACCCTTTCAAGTACTTTTTCAGAACGTAGTCATTCTTGACTAACTTGCTTGAGTATTCTCTAGAACGTATAACCATTCTTGGCTAACTCTTATGAGTATTATTTGGGGTTATAACCACTTATGACTAACCTCATTCAAGTATTCTTTGATAGTTAGTAACTCTTGGACAACCCGGTTCAAGTATTTTGGTAAGGAAAAAGTCAGTGAGATGATAAAAATAACAGATCATGTAAGACACAAGTGTTTCATCTAGTAGAGGATACAACACTCTGCATTATTTTCTTAAAGTCTGATAAGGCTCACATAAGAATAGATTAAATGTGTACCAAATATCAGACGATACACATAGACTAAGCAAACCTCATATCTAAAATAAATATCCATATACTTAATCTATCTTTGTAGGAAATGTTCATTTTCCAAAGAAATATGCTCAAAATTAGATATCAAAGATCTCTCAAGACACAGCCTAAAGTTGTTTCCTTCAACAACTTCCTAACATGGAGATTTTTAACTGTGACCTAATATTTTGCCCTATACAGAATGCACACTAATGAAGAATTTGTGCAAAAGGCTATGTGACCTAGGGGGATAAGCATTTTTAGTTACCAAGGATGTTGTGAAAGGGAATGAGCAAAGATCTATGTTACATTAAATACAACAATCATGTTAAAGCTCGTCAGACACATACTGAACATGCATAGAATTTAAATATGCTCAACGAATATAAACACTTTCCTGATGGTTAAATTTTTGAAAAGTCGATAAAACGTATTTCATCCAAAGGAAGACATAGAGAAGAAGATATATGATGCTATAATGTTGCTCCAATTAAGAGCACTCTGCAAAGCCAATAAAGTAGAGGTTGTACCATACAAAAATGTTGATCAGATGATGGAGCACACCTAATAACCTTAATAGAAGGATCCTCAAGCTTGATGAAGATTAAAGTATTAGGATCCAAAGAAATCTTATGGAAAACAGTTAGAGTGTTTATCCAACTACCTAGAAGAGTGAGCCTAACCACTGTATATATCAAAAGACATTATCCTTCTTAAAGAGCAAGATTATCTAAACTAGAAAAGAAAGCCTAAACATTGTATTCTTCATTAGATGTAATCTTTCCTACTCATCATACCTAATGATCACTTAATCATTGAAACACTAAACCTCTAAATCTAGGCCAACAGTGGTTGTTTGGAAAAGAAAACTCAAGTTTAGCCAAGAGTAGTTTGAGTAAAGAATACTGCTTGACAAGGTTAGCCAGGAATGGCTATGATCCAAAAGAATACTCAATTAGCCTGGAGTGACTAGGTGGAAAGAATACTCATAGTTAGGCAGGAGTGGCTTGAGCAAACAATTCTCGGTGTCAACTGAGAGTGGCTTAAGAAAAGAATACTCAAAGGGGTTAGCCACGAGTGGCTATGTGACCAAAGAATATTTAATTAAGTCAAGAGTGGCTTGTGTCAAGAATACTCAAGGGGTTAGCCAAGAGTGACTACGAGGCAAAAGAATACTTGATGTGTACTTTGTACATATGTTTGCTTATTTGAACTTGACCGGTTTGATCAAGAATTGGATGTAGTATGTTATGAGATAAACCTATATAAATTATTGTGTGTAGTTTCTCTTTTCCTTATCTATTTTTATTGCATGTTATCATCATTTTCACTAACCCAAGAAAGAAATTTAATGTGTGATAACTTACTAAAATGTTTTACAAAATATTTTTAAACTAAGCATTTGATCTACACTTGTATTGGTTGTTAAGACACTAAAACTATGATATAATAACTTGTTAAAGTAAACATGAATATATGTTAGTTAACTGATTTAATTGAGTTGTAAATTCGCGTCTCACTTGATTTTTGGACTTGAAGTGCTAAGAATAAATTAAACATTTAAACTCGACCATCTGACCATATTTGTTATAAGTTCTCTAGAAGAAAACTTATTTATACTTTATCAAGAGAAACCTATTAAAATATATTTATAAAATTATATCTCTTTTTTAAGTTTATTCTTCTTATTGTACTTTCTTAAGTCAAATTCCATATCAAGTGTTGTTAGTTATACGAAAGAGTCATAGTTTGATTCTTAATCAACAATTGATTCAGAGAAGTTGAGAGCAACTGACATGACACTTTAGACAAAAGTTTATTAGTTTGTTTATTTTACAAACCAAATTGTGTTCTTGCCTTTATTAATGAAATGATAAATTTGGAAAAGTTTTAAGAATTAATTAAATCACAATTCAATCCCCTCTTCTTTTGATTTCCATGTTTTTCAAATAATGTTTGACACTTAGTCGCTCCTATCTAAAATTGAGTATTCTTTCATAACATAGTCATAACCTGTTTAAAAGCATTCTTTGAAGAATAACAACTATTGGCTAATAATCAAGTATTCTTTTTTAAATAGCCACTACTGACTAAGATAAATAAATTATTTGAGCAGTGATCAAACAATCATAGGGTTACGCACTAGAGTAGGATAACTTTTTTTGATGTATACAAGGTTTATGCAATCTCTTATAGTTTTCTAAGTGAACATGAAAAGTGTTCTTTATGAAATTTTTTGTGGCACAAAAGATTTGGGCAAATTTTCAGCACTATGCAAACTTGTGTCCTATCCTCTTCTTCTTGTCGAATGACTTTATATAGGCGTTGAAGAATATAGTTGTTGCAAATCCATTTATAACTAATGAGCAGTTTCAACTCACTTAAATTTCTTTCTTGTGTGTGTATGATGTGCTTAAACGTGAATTATGTATTAAATTCACTTCATGCAACATTAATTACTCTTTTTTTTCTTTATGCAACATCCTGATAGCTTGATGTGCTTATCTCTTCTTGGAAAGTGTGCATTTACATTAATTTGTCTAAAGCACAAGGCCTTGTGAATCAAATAGTCTTTCCGGAGTTGACAATGCTAGCATTAAAGAGTTTTTAAAGAAAACAACTTTAACTTTTCATCCAAAAGATCATTGATGTGACTTGTGCTTGAACAAATCTTCTTGGTAGATGAAAGTAACAAACATTCTCAGTAAAATAAGCATATAGATGTTTGTGAAGTACAACGTTAGATTAAAACTTGGTGTGTATCTTCTGACGTATCATACGTAAAGGAAGACAACATAATGTTGTATTGTCTGTGAGATAAAACACTACATTAGATATATGGTTGGTTTTTACTATTGTATTAACCTTAAATACTTAATATATTGTTCTCTAAAGGTGTTTCATCATATTAAAAGGAGAAAATTATTTATAATTTATATTAGTAATATAAAAACTCATTAATAATTCAATTTCTTTTTTATGGGTTGTTTAAAAGCGAGATAATTAATAATATAAAAGAAACTAACCAATAAAAATCCATGATGAAATTCACATAATTATTTATTTGAGGTATTCAAAATTGTTTATGATTTTAACTCGGTATTTAAGAAATAAAAAATATTCACTCCTAATAGAAATAACAAAAATAATAAGATGACTAAGGTCCATAAAATAAACCCTTAACCTTACGACATGAGGATTGATTCTAAATGCTCTAAATAAGAAACCTGATATTGTATCAAGGTCTTTTGGACTAGAACATGTTATGTGTACCGATAACATGACCACTTGCTAAGAGCCCAATTTTTTGCAAGAACAAGATAATTAACAACCTAAAAGAAATCAACTGAAATCCATGCCGCAAATTAGATTACTTGAGGTACTCGAAAAATGGTTCTGATGTTAATTTGATATTTAAGGAAAAAAAACCATTCATTACTGATAGGGAGAACAAAATGAAGAGAGTGCGGTTTATAAAATAAATCCTTAACCTTGTAGCATGAGGACTGATTCTGAATGCTCTTATTAAGAAACCCAATGCAAGATCTTTTTAGATGAAATTTGTTGGCACCTACCAAGAGTCAGGCAAAACAACTCTCACCACCATTCCACAATGGTGAGGAAGAAGCACCAACCATGGTAAAGGCTATGGAGATGGTGCAGAAATGCGGCGATAAAACGAAGAGACACACCAAGTGAAAAATGTTAAAGAAGAAGAAAGAGGAAGCTCGTCTAGTACAGCACTATTTGGAGAAGGACAACGAAGATTCCCAATGTTTGGTTGAAGATTCCTTTGAGTATGAAAGAGCTTCAGCTTAAGGATTTTTATGCAAAAAACAACTAGGATACATAAATGGAAGAAGTGTTTTTAAGGCATCTATCAAAGACTGAGTTTCTTCCTTCATACTCCAGCTAAGCGTCACAACCTGCCAATAGATCCACGTGCGCATGTTGACCAAACTTCACAACTCCAAATGCAAGCTGCAACCATTTCAGCCCCTCGACAAGTTCAAGTGTAAACATCCAACATACATACTAGCAACTAAACACACACATCATCACCATATTATGTTTAGTTTTTATTTGGATCTTGATCTGTGCGAAGGAGACTGAGTAGCTTTCACCAGAATAAACATCCATATCATCAACACAAAAGGTGTAACGTAGTTTCCATCAGCTTCCACCACAATAAGTTTGTGATTCTGCATCACATATACAAAGTTACATGGCATGGAGAGCTAACGGCAGAGTAAACACATCAAGTGGCATGGAGACCATGGTTCATCACATGATTTTACAACGTTTTTCTTCTCCAACTTCCTAAATGACTATGGTGAAGTGGACATGTTTAAAGTTTTTCAAAGATGGGACAGGGTGAAAGAAGTCTTTGTTTCCCGTAGGCTAAACAAATGGGGGAGAAGGTTTGGTTTTGTGAGATATTTTTATGTGAGAAACGTGAGGCGGTAGGAGAGTGAGCTAGATCAACTATATGTTGGAAATAGGAAGCTCTATGTCAACATCCCGAAATACCGCAGACATTAGCTGAAAATTGAAAGGAATGGGAGAAGGGACCCGAGGAACACAAATATGGGGAGTCTAAGGGATTTAGGGAAGGAGCACCAGAAGGACCATGGGTTAACCGGGAAGAAGAATGGAAAGGAGGTCTGGGAGGAGAAGCAAGGAAATAAGTCCTTTGTTGAAGCTGTCAAAGGTGCAGATCAGGCGAAATGGAAGGGACCAACTATTATAACTATACAACAATATTTACCTTGAATGGAAAGAAGTGTTGTTAGCCAGTTTAAGGAAGACATAAGCTTTGACCAAGTGGGTGAGGAGTTTGTGAAAGGGGGCTTGAACATGCTACGAGTGAGGTACCTGGGGGACAACCTTGCTTTGTTGACCCCAAAAGAAGGGGAGGACATGGAAGCTCTACTATCGTATAATAAAGAATGGTTCAATAGCGTTTTTAATAGCATTAAGCCTTGGACGCTAACTTTTGTAACGGATCACAAGTGTGTATGGGTGACGTGCTACGGTTGTCTTTATCTTTATGGAACATGGACTGTTTTGCGAAGGTGGTGGGAAAGGAGGCATCGCTAGTGTCTGTTGATGATGCCACATTATCATGGGAAAACTTAAAGTTCGCTAGATTGCAAGTGCGCACACTACAAAGTTGCAGCTTTAGGTGGGTAAAAAGCATGAGGTTCAACGATCTAACGTGCAGCATCGTCATGGAGGAGGACCTCTCAACAGACGGTGGAGGCAACTGTAAGTGTAATACCATTGATTCGTCAGATAGCGTATCATCTTCAGAAACCTATGTCGAAGAAACATCGTTATCTGTCAAAAGTTGCGAGGAGGAGATCTAACAATGGGAAGGGGAGTCTTCTCGATCAAAACGAGAAGAGGCCGACGGACATGCAAAGGTAGGGGGTAAACTGGGAACAAATACGACAAATTTGGCACTTAAGGAATCACCTATAGGAAGCAGAGATGACTAGGGTAAAAGCTACTTCTCTTTCACGAAAGAAGAATGTAAGAGCCAGATGCCTATGGAAGGCTTTGACCTAGGCATTCTTTCTGCCCTTGCATGCGCCCTTGCCTGCAATAGCAGCCCTGTACATGCTGAGTTGGCCAAAGTTGTAGTAGATATTGAGTCCAACATTGCCCCTAAGGTCACTCGTAATGGTTCGGGCCAAGAAAGGAATTTGGAGGCCCAATCTGGTTTGGGGTGGGATCCTAACCCTGCCAACGCCCATGATGGTGGGCCATGCCCCGCACTGGAGATCTGTGAGAGTGAGGAAGGAAGCGCCTACCACGCATGTGGGATGTTAGGGGCACAAATGGAGGTGAATGAACGCAACAAAGAACGCAATACCCACACCGATGAGAATTGGGCAGGAAACTCACCGTTTTTGAACGTACGAAGAAGGAGGAATACGGGTTAATGGAAAAATATGAGTATCATAGCTATAGCGAAGGTGACGATGCTGCAGGGGGAAACCACTCAGGAGATCCTATTTTGCGCACCACAGGTCTGTCTAAATCCCCACCCCGTCAGTGTAAGGAGAAGGGGCTTACCGAACTAGGGGACTTATCCTTGCTCCAAAGGAGGCGGTCTGCGAGATTAAGCAAGAAACAATCCCTTCCTGGCTCTACTTCGCACCACCGAGAAGGTAAGATTTCTTCCTCAATCTCGGATGGGGATATAAAAGACTGTAATTCTCGTCTTTATGATCAAGGCACTGGGGCGGAACCATTAGAGTTGTGGGAGATTGGAAAATTACCAGTGTTAATTTTCCATGGGGATGAAGAGGAAGTTGTTAAAGAATACATGTGTATGGAAGAGAGAGATATGGAGGTCCCGAAAGATGCTAAGGAGGGTGATAAGGAAGGTCTCTCATCTTAATTATAAATCTGAACATAAGAGGGTTGGGGGGAGGTACCAAAGCTAGGTACTTGAATCATATTATAGCTAGAGAGGGAGCGGAATTTGTTTGCATACAAGAAACCAAAGCACTACAGTTTTCGGATGCCAGGTGCTACTCGCTTTGGGGGGATAACAAAGCTGGATGGTTACACTATGAAGGTGACAATGGCAGTGGTAGTTTGTTTTCTATGTGGCACAGAGATGCTTTCATTTATGAAAGCCATGCGATGGGGAAGGGGTTTATAGTTGTTTTTGGGCAGCACATCAAAGCTAATTGCAGGTGCGTGGTGGTCAATATCTATGTCGCATGCTTATTGAGGGAGAAGAAGGTATTGTGGTGGGAGCTGACGCGCATCAAATTGGTATCCCAATACTTGATTTGGTGTTTTTGTGGCGACTTCAATGTCGTAAGAAGCCTAAGTGAAAGGAAAGGCATAAGGGAAAGGGACATTCAATCAAGCGAAACAAGAGACTTCAATTGTTTCATCGATGCCAATTTTTTGATTGAGTTTCCTTTTGTTGGCAAGAAATTCACCTGGTTTAATTCCAATGGGTCGGCCAAGAGTAGGCTTGATAGAGTGCTTGTAACTGAAGATTGGATGTAAATTTGGCCAATGTGTAAACAATATGTGCAACGTAGGGAAGTCTCTGACCAATGTGCACTGGTAGTAAAGTCTGTGGATAAGGATTGGGGCCCTAAACCATTTAGAACCATTGACGCTTGGCTGACAAAGAAAGGTTTTATGGAGATGGTGAAGGATAGATGGTCTGCTTATCCAGTTTAGGGGAGTAGTTTCATGAAGGTCAAAGATAAATTGAAACGTTTGAAGGGCAACTTAAAAGTCTGGAACAAGGACATCTTCGACAATATTGAGACTACTAAAAAGGGGATCTTAAAGGAAATTGAGGACTTAGATAGCCAAGATTGCAATGGTGCCCTCTTGGAAAGCGAAAGGATGAAAAGGGTTGAACTAGTAAGTCGTCTTAAGGAGATTGATAAAAAGCTAAAGTAAGATGGTTCAAGAACGGGGACTCCTTTACAAAGTTCTTCCACTCATCACTGAGATGGAGAATAAGCAAAAATGAAGTAAAGGGCATCGAGGTTGGGGGCCTGTGGAGTGAGGAGCCTAGCACAGTTCGTACTGAAGCGAAAAAGTTGTTTGATAATAGGTTCAAAGCGACAAAAGACCTACGGGTAAAACTCGATGCAGTTGAGTTTAAGTCCTTAACTATGTCAGATAACTTGAGTCTGCTAGAGGGGTTCACCGAGAAGGAAATAAGGGATGCGGTGTGGCAATGTGAAGGCTCAAAAAGTCTTGGACCTGATGGGTTTAATTTCAATTTTTTAAAGAAGAGTTGGGTGTTTTTGAAGGAAGAGTTCATAGCAGTGATGACCCTTTTTCATGAAATAGGTTGTATACCGAAGGGGTGCAATGCGTCCTTCATTGCACTTGTACCTAAAGTAAGGAATCCTGTCCATCTTAATCAATACAGACCCATTTCCCTAGTTGGAGCCATATACAAAATTATATACAAGGTGTTGGCTGGAAGGATCAAGAAAGTGTTCCCCTTGGTTATTGACAATTGCTAGTTGGCTTTTTTGAAGAACAGAGGGATCTTAGATAGTGTGTTAATGGCTAATGAAGTGATTGAGGATATCAAAAGGGGTGGGAAAAGTGGGTTATGTCTAAAGGTGGATATCAAAAGGGGTGGGAAAAGTGGGTTATGTCTAAAGGTGGATTTCAAAAAAGCTTACGACTTGGTTAGATGGGAGTTTCTCTACGATATGGTACACAAGATGGGGTTCCACAGTAAGTGGATCAATTGAATCTGAGGCTGTTTGGAAAGCGCTTTTATCTTAGTGTTAGTTAATGGGAGCCCGACAAAAGAATTCAAACCTAAAAGAGGGTTGAGGTAGGGAGACCTGCTAGCTCCTTTCCATTTTTTAGTTGTAGCTGAAGGCTTAGCCGGGTTAGTAAGGCAAGTTGTGAAGGCAAACTACTCTCCGGTCTTATGATTAGTAGAAAAGAGGTCGAGTTATGCATTCTTCAATTCGCTGATGACACACTGTTTTTATGCGAGGATTCCTTCAGCAATGTGGTGACCCTAAAGGCTATTCTCAGAGGGTTTGAGCTAGCCTCAGGCCTAAAGATTAATTTTCATAAGTCAAAGCTAGCAGGCATCAATGTGCATAGAAATAGTATCCTTTGTTACACGAAGACTTTGAATTGTGCTCAGATGGCAGTACCGTTCAAATATCTAGGGCTTGAGGTGGAAGGCAATCCAAGGAGGAAAAAGTTCTAGGAGCCGATCATAAATAAGCTGGAAGCTAGGCTCAGCACGTGGAGAAGGAGGTTCTTATCAATGGCAGGATGAATCTGTGTTATCAAATTTGTCCTCACTACAGTACACCTGTACTACCTATCTCTGTTCAGAGCACCGGACTCGGTTTGTAAGAATATTATCAGTATCCAAAGGAGGTTTCTGTGGGGCTGGGGGAAGGAGTAGAAGTCGATATCATGGGTAAGTTGGAAAAACTTGTGCAAATCAAAAGAGGAGGGAGGGTTGGGCATCATAGACATACGTGACTTTAATTATGCTTTTTTGGCCAAATGGAGATGGCGTTGGCTCTCGGATCAGAAAGGGAGATGGAAGGATATTTTGGAGTCAAAATATGAAGGAAGAAGTGAGGTTACGCAATCATCTCTTAAATTGCAGTCATAGTGGTGGAGGGACCTTCATAAAGTGTGTAGGGAGAGAGGAGGAGATGGATGGTTCCAAGCAGAAATTAGATGGAGACTAGGGCGTGGCGACAAAGGAAAATTCTGGGAGGACGTGTGGGTTGGGAATACTAACCTCAAATCTATATTCCCCAGATTGTATTCCTTATCATGTAATCGGGGTCAGAAGGTGGAAGAGGCAGGCGTGTCGGAAGGGTCAGTATGGCGATGGAACTTAAGGTGGAAGCGTGCTAGATTCGAGTGGGAATTGGTGATGGAAACAGATCTTGCAATACACATCTCCAGGGCTACTACTAATAGGGAGGAGCAAGACACTCGGGTGTGGGGGAATAATGAAAACAAGTGCTTCTCTGTGAAATCAGCATATGCGAGCTCAGCTAAGAGAGGTAGTGGCCCTCATATTGAAGTCTTTAAGCTCCTATGGAAGGCCAAGGCCTTTCCCAATGTCACAACTACTACATGGAGGGATCTGTTGGATACACTACCAACTTGAGAGTGCTTGAGTAGGAGAGGGGTGACGATGGAATCCACCTCATGTGTGTTATGCCAAACCAAGGCCGAATCTTGCCAACACCTTTTTTTGGAGTGGGATGTGGTTGTGCGTGTGTGGGCCTTATGTTATAGACGAATTGGTATTTTATTAGTACAACATAATGTCTTAAAAAACCACTTTGAAAGCTTCACTCTGATCCAGGCCAGCAACAAACAAAACATGGTTTGGAAAGGTATCTGGGCAGCTATTGTACGGTGCATCTGGGAGCATAGGAACTTGGTTGTGTTCAAGCAAGGAGTAGTAGATGCAGAAGAGGTGTTCCAACAAGCCCATCTTAAATCGTGGTTATGGATGAAGCATAAGGTACACAGGTTTAATTACTCTTTCGTGGATTGGGTCTTGAATCCAATGTATTGTATAAAGAGTTATAAGTAATGGGGAATTCAAGGAAATAAGTGGTACAAGAAAGGAAGGAGGGTTCTGGTTAAGAATCTGATGATAGTCAGATTGTATTGAGCTAAGAGAATTAAAAATTGGCTTCCTTATCTAAAGAAGGTGGAGATCTTATACAATGCAGTTATGTTTTCTTAGAGGATGCAGTCTGTTTTCTCCCTTGGTGAGGTTTTTTGGGAGTTCAGGTGATAGGAAGTACAGGAGAGGTTGGAACTGGTCTGGATGCATTCAGTACAACATTTAGTTATCCGAAAGTGGTGCTCACTGTCTGATTACTATGTTGGTAGATTGGTCTAACACAGTTGTGTGCCAATTATGGTTGGGGTGGTCGGAGGTTCTGGTCTTGGACGCTCTCCGGGATGGCATGGGTCGCTGGTGTGGCTGATGCATGGGTTGGGTGCTGGTTTATGTAGCTGGTTTTCTTTTTTTTGAATTCGTTGTTGGATGGTTTGGGGATGGTCTGGAATGGTCTGTAGCTAACGTGATGTTGAGTGGTTGGGTCAGGACTTTGATGTCGCAAGGATGGTTTGCTGAAGTAAGGTACTGGAGTGGTGGTGTGCAAAGGAAATGATGGACCTCTTACTGTCGAGTTGATACATGGTTGGGTGCTGCGAAGGGTGTCAGGAAGCAGGAATGCATTGATTGTTCAATGCCCCGTGTGAGTGCAGGCCTTCGGGATCCAGAGCAGCAATAATAAACTCTTCAAGTATGGAAAATAAGACGGTCCAGGCTGGTGAGTTTGAATGCGGAGGCAAGCATATGTCAGCATGCATTGGTATGCATTAGAGACTACTCCTATCAGGAGTACTTGATGCAATTTAAACACTGGATTGGACATTGGTACCAGTTAGAAAAAGAATAATTAAAACAAGATAGCTTATACTTCATACAAGTCCATGCTTTCATTTGTGCCATATAAAATACCTCCTCAACATCTATCTTAGCCTGCATAAAGATTATGTCATTCTATGGTTCCATATGCTCCTTACTATGGCAATTCATAGTTCTTTCCACTCACTATTTTGTTTTTGACTTAGTTGAGGAAAATTAAATTTCAAAAAAAATGGCTCATTGGAGAGTAATGTGAAACAATTTGAATTCTAACTCATCTACTACAGATGTTCCAAACAGACGACACTACATTACATGAGAAAAACAAATGGGTAATTGTTTCTTGTCGTTGCAGACATATAGGGCATACCATAGTTTTAAGTTAATTCCTCTTTTACTAGGTTTGTTCTTGTTGCCATTTTCTCCAGAATAACCCTCGAAGAAAAAAACAATGGACATTTTGTAAGGCTTTGTTAGACCAAAACTGCTAAAAATCCTCACAGATTGAAGCAATATTATTTTGTTATAGATAAGCATAAGCAGCTCTAACATAAAATTTACCACCCTACTCCACGACCCATATCCTCCTATCATAGTTCATGTTCAAATTGACTTTATTGATATTTTTCAACAACTCGTATTCTTGTGCTATTTTCCACATGAATCTACCTCTTCTCCAAGTTAGTTGTCATTCCTTTATAGAATTTACCTTCGCTACAACTTCATGTATTGTCTTATTTTGACACTTTAATGGTGAATTATAACAAGCCCTTAGGGCCCAAGGTCAACATTCAAGCTCCATCATGCTTTTCAACTATGTTCAGAGGAGGTCATGGATGAACCAATTCGAGTTCACACTACTGTAGAAAAGGTCAAAGACAACGGTTCTTTTAGCAATTAGAAAACGATTTTGAAATCGCTATCTATTAGCACATAGTTTATTCTATTCAAGTAAAGACGGTGGTTCTAGAGCCACTACCTATAAGTTACATAATAAAAAATTATTAAAAAAAAATAAAACAGCACCAACCTCAAAGTGATGGCAACAACAACAGTAGCAACAGCGGTGGAGGGAAAGCGGAATGTTGTGGTGGAGCAATGAACAATAACCTTAAACAATAAATCAATGGAAGAATGGAGGAAAAATAAGATGAGAACGAAAGCGGGAGAATAAGTAATGAGGGTAGGAAGAACTTACAAAGGCAGCAACGATAGCGGTGGAGTGAAAACGGAGTGCAGTGGAAGAGCAATGAACAAGAACCTTAAACAATGAACCAATGGAAGAATGAACAATGAACCAATAGAAAAAATGGAGGAAGAATGAGCAATGAGGATAGGAAGAACTTTCAAAGCCAATGAGTTAAGAGAATATTCAAAAGAGTTTGAGAGAGAGTGAGAAGAAGAAGAAAGAAAACACAGAGAACGAAAGCGTAAGCGGCACGAGACTTGTAATTAAGGTAATAACAAAGGTTTAGACAATAGTTGTACACTACAAAAAAACGTGTATAATGCGGCGGTTATTTTCCCAAAAACTGGCGGTTTTAACTGCCGCATTATACGTATGTGGCGGTACCGCGTACCGCCAGAATTCTTCCCGCCACAAAGTTTAATGTGGCGGTCAATTGAGAACCGTTGTAGCAGACGCCATATTATGCATTGTATAAAGTGGCGGTTTTAAGCATGTAATTGGCGTTAGTTATAAATGTCGTAATTTTAAAACTGGGTAAACCAATTCTAACGTAAATAATGACATTTTTAACCGCCGCCACTTGATACGGTATAGTATGACATTTATAATACATTTTATAACTGTCATAATTCGAATATTAAATATTTAATTTTATTTTTAATATTTATAATAATTTATTTAATTCTATTTTATAATTTGATTTCATAATATTATTTAATTTCATATTATAATTAAACTTTAATTTTATTTTTAATATTTATAATAATTTATTTAATTCTATTTTATAATTTGATTTTATAATATTAATTAATTTGATATTATAATTAAATTCCACTACACAATTATGTTTCATAATATAATGAAGTTATAACATAAACTAATTTCATAATATAATTAAAATTGATAAATATAATAATCAAAAGATAAGTTCATTCATTCATTGAAAAAACAAAGTTGATAATGTCAAACTAATCCAAACAACAAGTAAATTAAATTGTCAAAATATAAATAGTTTCACTTTCTAAACATATTACAAGTAAATTCTCAATCCTAATTTGTCTTACTCCCTCCACTTGATCTTATATTCTGGATTGGTGATGGAGCACCACTAGCAACATCCAGTGCCTGAAAGTTGTCATCATAGCTGACAACCACATGTATTCCAACGGGCCAATTATGAGCATCCTAACCTTGAGCTTCATTTTCTGAGTACACAAGCTGAGACATTGTGGTCCACATTTAATGGGACTACACAAGCTGATTTTTTCTGTAAATTAGTACATTAATATTATAGATGATATAGTTAAACTAAAGTCAATTTGACAAAGGTTGGTCATAAAAAATACAAGAACCAAGACATTGAAGTTTAAGACCAAAAAAGTATACATTCATTTCTACAATCAAGGGAAGTTAAGAAAAGAAGGGAAAGATTAGAGTTATCCACAAATTATGAATGAAAATAAATCATCACCTCTATATAGTAACTGAAAGCTAACTTTGTAATTATGAGGAGAACCCAGAACATTGTGTACCTTACATTATAAACAATGATACATTATGATTAGATCCAAGGAAAATAATACTATTCACAATTGAGAGGAACTTCTAAAACTAGATTCTTACTTGAAAAGGGAAAATGTGCTCTCATGCATTCCCCTAGTAGAGTCGAGGCTGCCAATTACAAAGAATCAAAATAGCTATTTTAAATTCAGTATATCTCAGGTGCAGAGGCAAAAAATGATTGTTCCTATGTGTACCAGCCGAAAAGTATGCATAGGAAAAAGGGTAGCCATATCACCTACCTGTGACCACCACATCATAAGCATCACAATCCTATAGTTTGACCTCTCAAGAAAACGGCGAATGAGTGGGAACAAAAACAACATGGCAGCTAGCATATTTGGTGACAGGTATACAACAACGACCATAATAAAGAATGAAGGCGAATTTTGAATTGCTTCCAAACCAACTTTGTATCGTTTGAGCAAACCCAGGAGGATTTTCCCAAGTATAAGCATAACTAACTGATAGAACAATCACCCATGCTGCAGCTGAAACAACTTTTAGAATGTATCTCAACTTAACATGCATAGACATGCTCCATTGTGATTTCCAACCTCACATCCAGAATAGCTGCCTATATAAACATAAAGTAAAAATTATTACCATAAGCAACTTACACTTTCATAATGCCAAGATTGTTTAAAACAATGTGGGTACACAAAAATGGCCTTTAAATAGCAAGTAAAAAAAAATCACTAAATAAATCTTCCTCTGATGTCTATCAGCAGTTGCATGTTAAACAAACAAGCATTAAAATAGAAGAACAAAGGGCTCTTGAATAGAAGCCAGAGTAGCAATATAGCCTAAAATTTTGTACAAAAATATGAATATGGCTATTGAGAAATATCCACAAGCAATATATGTGCTGGTAATATTTGCTATTACCTACCTTGTCCAAGCTTCAAGATAGCAGCAATTATAAACACACTAAGCACCTTCTTGAAAACATTCACATCAATGATTGCACTTGGATCCCCAGTTCCATTCCAAGCAACAATAATTATAGCCTAAGATAAATTAGCTCTTTCAGAAATGGATATATTTTGCTAGATATTGAATGAAGGGAAAAATCATACACATAGATTGCGAAGGACAACAGACAAATTATTACCTGTAAGCACAGAATAAAAAAACCCCACATGCGATCAAAACTTCTGAAAATATGCCAAAATGATCTTATCTCAACAAAATTGACTTTTCCAACCCATTTGTCCCTGTTAACTGGTTTGTTATTCTATAGATTAAGTATATATCAAGGCTTAAAATCCAGTGGCAGGAACATGTTTTAGGTTTTCAGCCGTAGCTATCCAAATGTACTTCATTTACAGCAATGGGAATTTTAAAAAGCACCCATTTAACATTTCAAATCAGGATCATAATCAAATGGAGAATATTTTCTTCCCATTTTCAGAAAAAAAATCCAAGCAGTCATTGATTATCATAATGATTCTTTACAGAAAAAAGCATTTCATAACCAATATAATCAACCAAATATATTATGCATGTCATCTATAAATCAATTTTCAACTTTGAAACAACTTTTTCTTCTAAGAACTAAATTTATAAAACTTAAATAAACTGAGAACATAATCAATGCTTACATTAGATTTGTCAAAATTTAGCGGCTCAACTGGCAGGCAAAAAAATCGGCATCAGCATGCATTGGCCAACCAAGTCGAAAACAATCAACTGACCTACAACTGTCATTGAAAATTAATACCAAGACAGATACAAATAAAAAGTGAGACACAATTAATTATACCAAAAATATTCATTTAAATCATCATAGTTCCTCCATTGTGAATGCTTTGACCTCCCCTTTTTGCTCCGTTCAGCTTCCTATTGAGCAGAGAAATAATCAATTTTTTGGTACAAATACTGACAGCTATCCACTACCACTTCTTAACGGAAAAATATCTTACCAAATTAACTATATATAGCGTTTGACAATTTGAAGAGTTAGCTTGTGTAACCTTGAGAAGTTAAGTTGAAGTTCTTATATAAGATTCCATACCTAATGCAACTAACTTATAATTTCAACTTTTTCCTCTAATGCTTTTGGCTAGCTACTCTAAGGTCACAAGAAAATTCAATTCAATTCAAGAGAGAATACAAGACAATTATCATAAAGGACAAAACAGTATACAAACCAATCTTGGGAGTAGAATCCAGGAACCTATATGCCTTTGAATTTGAGGTAAACTACAAAGCAAAAACACATCAAAATTGTAATTTTGTAAGGAGTGTATCAATGAACAAGAATCAGAAGTAAGATTTTGAACAATTTCAACCTATAATGATTTCAAACAATAGATTCCCAAGACAGAGGTTTAGGGCGCGCAAGCACAAACCTAAAACAACCTTGCGCGAAGGCGGCAATGGCGGGCAGAGGAGTGAGAGGCGGCAATGGCGGACAAAGGAGTGAACGTTAGGGTTTCATGAAGGTCAGAGGAACAACCTTGCGCGGAGGCAGCAATGGCAGACAGAGAAGTGAGCGTTAGGGTTTCAGGATTTCGTGAAGGACGGAGGAAGGGTTAGTGAAGGTAGCATAAGGGTTTCATGATAGTTTCGTGAAAGTCGCCTGAGGGTTTCACAAAGGTCGCGTAAGGGTCGTGTTAGCAGACAAAGAGGGAGAGAGTTGGCAGATAGGGGGAAGACGTTGGTTTCTAAAGAGTGGGACGCACCTGATTTCAAAAACAAAATCAATTTCCAAAAAATTAAAAGAAAATTGAAAATAAAGAAGAATGATGTAGGAGGGAAAGCAAAGGCGGGAATTTTATTTTGAAGGATAATTATGGCAGTTAAAAATGCCATATTCTAAAGGATCATTGTGGCGGTTACTAAAATGTCGTATTATACGGCAGATTGTGGCGGTTATTAATAACCGCCATATTAAAACCGCCACTTTATACACGTTTTTTTGTAGTGGTAAGAGGAATCAATGTCTATTTAAATCACAGAGAAAATAAACAATAGTTGTTGGGTTAGAACCGTTGTCTATTCCCTATGTGATTTAAATAGACAACGGTTTTTCTTACAACCATTGTCTATCTACTAGTTTTAATTACAAAAATACCACCACAATTTAATAGATAATGTTTGGTAGTGAAATGTTGTATATTAGTTGTTGTAAATAAGGGTTTTTGCACTAGTGTCATTACATAGTTCCTAAATTGCACTCGTTTTAAAGAACTTCTCTTAATCACATTTGCTGTCCAGATACTTATACTTATATGCAAGTGTTTGATGTTATTCGGGTCAAAATGTTTACTAAACATAAATTATATTTTATTGAAAACAGTATATTAACACCCAAAATCACTTTACAATTCCAACCTAAATATGTATATAAACTTCATTATATATATATATAAAAGATATTTGATGAAATACTAAACTAATTCTTGGTCATACCATAAAAGGCATATGGACCAATATTGTACGAAAAAGTAACATGACATCTTAGAATTTTGTTGTGTGAACCAGATTTTATTATAAGGTCAGCTCTATGAACATAATATCGTGGCATGAATGCAACTCACAAGTTCCGAATTAATTATCGACCAAGCTTATCATAAATATTGACTAGACACATTCCGACCCCTCAAATAACTTCTGCAGAGTATCCCTCGTTAGTGCCAGATTTGTGCTACTTCCCTTTGGAATAAAACCTACTATTTATGTTACCATTTTCTGTGTTGCCCTCAATTTTTTCTGCAGAAAGTTTTTATGAGAAATGAAAAAATAAAAATAATGGAGGTATTTGATTCCTCTACAAAAAAAAAAAAAAAAAAAAAAAAACTACCTCTCATACTCTCCCAACAAAATTTAAAGAATAAAAACTTACCAAAAGAAACCCAAAAAAGTACCCATAATGAAACCTAACTATACCTTAATATGGCCGTACAAATAAATGCCTGTGAATGATTGTGGTTGACATATAGTGCCCACACAAAGATCCTATTTGATTTCTTTATTTGCTAACGCTCTCATCCCTATCATTTCAAAAATCTTTAACGTACCGTTTTAAAAGAAGGCATGCAAATATGTCAAGGAACGTGTCTCCTATTTTCTTTGTTAATTTTTACTAATGCACTTATTAGCTTAATAATGTAATAAATGAGCATGTTAAACATAAATACTAATCTAATAAATTATAATACAAACTATAGTAAATGTGGGACAAGTCGTACATTGCAAACTTGTTTATCGGGACCATAGCAAATTCTTCTTTAATTCCTCGA
Source organism: Phaseolus vulgaris (assembly GCF_000499845.2). Classification (NCBI taxonomy): domain Eukaryota; kingdom Viridiplantae; phylum Streptophyta; class Magnoliopsida; order Fabales; family Fabaceae; genus Phaseolus; species Phaseolus vulgaris. Next base: position 8,898,845 of record NC_023755.2, on the reverse strand, counting down.
ATAGGATTTGTGAGAGAGAAACTTAAAAGAAGGTATTTGAATAAGGGTTACCGTCAAAGTTGAAGCCAGTAATGCAACCAACCAGTAATGCTCAAAATCGTATTCATATTTCTATTCTTAAAAGTTAGAGAAAACAGAAAGAATGGGTAGTGTAGCTGTTTAATATGAAGTAATTAAGAAGATTACTAATATTTAACTATCATGCATGGATGTTGGGTCTTTGAGGGATACATGGATATTTTTTATCAAAAATAAATCTCTATAACAAATCATGACATCATTCTAAACCTAACACTTTAAAGCAATAAGTTTGTGGTATTTTCTTATATATTGCTCAAATTTTTTATTTTTAGTCAATGTCGAACTCAAATTCATACTTGAATTCTAACAATATCTTCCTCAAGTGTAAATTCCTACCACCATGGGAAATTCTCCATCAAAATTCAAGTGTTCTATCTAAAAGTCTCTTATTCATATCATACTTCCCCAATTGTTAGATTCTTTTTTATTATCTTTTAATATGTGAGAATTTTGATGAAAGAAGGATTTATTGTTTTCAAGTAGCTATTCATCAAAGTTCCACACATTGAGTAAAAGGAAAGTGAAAAGTAGAAAACTACTATGAAAATGAGAAGTTGGTGCTGTGGCCACAACTGAATAAATTTTTTATTGGGTGTATAGGTGTAACATCCCATGATTATAAAATAATACTTTTTCAACACAATATTTAATGTTATTATTAGATTATTTTATTGGTGATCCTTTTATTATAGGTTACATTACTTGTTTGTTATCCCTTTAAAAGATTTGTGAACATGTTTGTAAGGATTGATGGCTTAAACAAGAAGGGGGTGAATTGTTTTATGAAAGAGCAAAGACTTGATTTAGAATGCAGATAAGCAATTAAGGAAAGTAATCAATCAATGATACAAAAACAACTTTCAGAATTTTAATCAGTTAAAATCATGATTTAACCGGTTGTTTATACCAGTAGCAGAAACAGAATTATCAAATAGTTATAAAGAGAAAGAAATAGAGAGATTCACACAACATGAGTTATATTGGTTCACTCACTCTTGAGCTACATCCAGTTCTCAAAACAACATCTGAGTTCCACTAGTAATCAAAACCAGATTACAAGAACACACCACAAAGAGGTGACCTACCCACAAGATCCATTCACCCTCTTTGCAACACCAAACACCTCAAGACAGAACACACTCTGTCTTTACAGGATTTCAAACACACACAGCAGGTAAAAGAAGTACTATTACAAGAATCCACACAAGGATAGAAAACACTTGAATTCGCACAATACAGGAAACCCTATGATCAAATCTTGTTACCACAACAAAGCTTAAACAGAAATCTTGCACTTTGAAAAACTCCTTTCAAAAACAAATATCTTTCTTTGATCTCAAATCTGTATCAATACTTGTTGTATTTGTTATGTATTTTTCTTTGAAAGAAAGGCTATATTTATAGCACTTGAAATGTAGTCGTTTAAGGCACTTTTAATCAGTTGAATTAGTTAAAACAAGTTTTCAAAAAGTTGTTATAAAAACATACATTTAACCAGTTGAAACCACGATTTAATCGGTTGAATGAGTCAGGAAGTTGCAAAACTAATTCAAAAAGAAGTTTTAAAAACTCAAGCCAGCTAAGTGACAAACAACCGATTATCTCGATAAATGAATTGGTTGTTTTCCCCTTTGCTTGGAAAAACACTTTATTTCTTTAAAACTGTTTGACCAAACTTTGTGTAGGATTAAGAACTGATCTTAACAAAGATTCTAAACAACCTAATATTCTAAACAAAAACTAAAGAGCAACATATCTTCAAGCTCCATGAGGATTTGAAACATCAAAGCTCCCATGTTCAACAATGTTATATAAATCCATCAAATGACTCACAAACAATGTTTGATAGGCCTTTGCGAAAGGTTTTTGAAAGTTTTTTATTTTCATATAAAATGATTCCTTAAGACTATTTTTTGAACATTAAAAATAGCATACATTCATTGTTGTTAAATTAAAGTTCAACAAACCCCAATTTATTTTGATTAAGTGTTTTACAGTAAAAGTATAAAACATTACTTTTAAGTATTAGATCATGATAGACACAAGTGTTTCGTTTGACTAACAAAAACATAACATCTTTGTCTGATAAGTTTTCACTTAGATATAGGATAAAGACACATGGTCTTAAGCATTTCATGGAACATTTTTTATATTATAAACTTATTCTACACTGCAAAGAATGTTTCTTCTATTCATTTTACAAGAAGATCTTCCAAAGAGTTGTCTATATCAATGATCTCTTGAAGAACGTGTTAAATATGCTTTACACCAACAACCATTCTAAAAAGCCTAAATTTTGATATGCGTGTCATTTGGCATTCAAATCAAAGTTTTTACGCCATCAAACTATCCAAATAGATCCATTTGATGCTCATCCATGGATAGTCTGACAATGAGAAAAAGTAGTATAGAAGGTCTATTGACCCCAAGTCATCTCCTAATGAACTCAAGTGTGAATCCAATGAAAACTAGCTCTCAAACTACAACACAATTGGATTGGTAATAATAGTAAAACTAAAAAATGGGGGTTATGTTTGTTTAGTAAAAGAATATAAAAGAGACGAAAAACAATAGATAATATGTAGGTTGACTCCTAAGTTCCTCCACCAATGAATTCCTCATAGGTTATCTAAAGATTATCACCACCCTTCAATTCTCACACACGATTAAACTTAAATCAAACATGCGTTAATCCAATTCAACTGAATCATTGTCAACAAAATATGTGTCTACTGGTGTATTCAATACTCCTCTTGTATCCATGAGTGTACTCATAGGATGTTTCTCTCCTTTTTCTTGAATCATGCACCCAAGAAATTAATCAAGAGAATACAAACTAACTAAGAAACCAAATTTTAAGGCAAGGAAGACTTTCAATCATGCATTCAAGTACAATCTCTCATAAAAACAAGTTTTCCAGGAGATTAAAGATTTAAAAAAATGCTACTGAGAAATGAAAAATGAAACTTTTATTGATCAGAATCTCAAAACTCAATGGGGAATTACAAAGGAATCAACAAAAAATGTTTAGCCTTCCATGCAAAGGCAAAAATACAAAGATAAAAATGAAGAAAAATAAACACGGCTATGCACTTAGAGAGATTTGTGTCCTCTGTGTGTTTCTATGGTTCCCCTTAATTAGGACACAAACTAACAACAATATACACATTCCATGGTGGAGGAACCACTTTTAGTGGAGAAGATGATGGAGAAGATCGTGGAGAAAACTCAACTCCTACTTAGGTGGAGAGAATATCTCCTACTTAGGTTGAGAAAATCTATCCTACTTAGGTGGACAAAATCTTTCCTACTTAGGTGGACAAAATCTCTCCTAATTTGCATAAAATCCTTTCAAATATTTACTTCTATTTTGATTCAAAGAAGCAACTAAAATTTTTGCATATTTGTCCCGTTCGTAAATCTCGACACTTCCTTCAGACCGTTTACTCACAAAATTAACACAAATAATAGTTAAGACCCAAGTAAACCTAATTATATAAATCTTAATTAATACTCACAAAATAAACAAAAATAATAGTTAAGGCCCAAATAAACCTAATTATATAAATCTTAATTAAAAAATGGATTTATTCATGATTATAGTCCAATAATCTATGATTAAAGTTATTAGGTGTGAATAAAAGTATGCTCATCAAATGTCAACTCTATAAAGACGACGAACTTCATAAGGTCATGCTTTTTACTATAGTTTGGATAGAAGTTATCTTACCTAAGCATGATAAGTCATGACGTGTATTAGAATATTACTTGAAGAAGAGATATTCAATTAATGTTGCATGAAGAGCATTCAATGCATCTCTATTTTTGAAGATGGACAAACACAAGCTTGAAGAAGAAGGCATTTTGTGAAGATCTCAAGCAAGGATTTGCAACGACTCTTTCTTTGCATCCTCTACAAATAGGGGATCCCTTGAAGAAGATAGATTGATAATGAGCATATATATTAAAGTTCTTGCAATATTTAATATTACTTATGCTCTAACTGAGAAAAAAAAACATTGTTCATCTTCATTAACAATCTAAAAGTGTGCTCTTGACCTTGTATCTGTCTTTGGAAAATATCTTTTTTTAGTTAGTAAACCTATGATCATTTATAAAAAGAAAGTTTCTTAGTTGGAGTGATTGTGTTCTAAAGAATACTCTATCTTACCAATGAGTGGTTGTATTTCAAAGAATAGTTAGCTTAGCCAGGAGTGACTATTTTCCAAAGATTACTTAGTCCTAGCCTGGAGTAGATGAATATGAAATAATACTCAATGTTAGCTAGGAGTTGTTGCAAGTCATATAATACTCAGTTTTAGCTAGGAGTGGTTGGGATCCAAAGAATACTCACTTTGTACTTTGCAACGATAGTTTGCTAGTTTAAACTTGATCATGTTGATCAAGAACTGGACATAGTATGTGTTTAAAAACAAACCAATATAAAAACATCAAGTATAAATATCTCTTTTCTCTTATCTCTTTAAATTGCATGTTATTCATAAGCCTTTAACCAAAGAATGAGAGTTTTTGTTTCTAAAACATGATTTCCGAAAATATTTTGACAATGCATTTGTCAACATAAATTTGTGTTTGACTCCCTTCATTAAATGTTGATCTTATGAAAGCCTCTTGATAGTATGTCTACCAAATTAAAACTTTGTCTAACTGCCTTCATTTGAATTTGTTTTGCAATAAATTTCAAAAAGTTTTCTAGAAAATTGGAAAAACACAAGAATGGAGGGTTGAATTGTGTTTTAATAACTTTTTAAAAAATTTTGGAAGTATCGTCTCATAATGATTACTCAAACAATAGTTATGTATGACAAGCGATCTATTCATAGCTTTTTAACCTCTGTTTCTTCCGATGAAATGCGATAGATGCCACTTTACAACTTAAAAAATTTAATTGTTTAAAATGTGCTAAAAACTGATTCTTACAATGGGTCTCCTTCTTCTTGGATTAGTATGAATAATAATATATGCAATGTAAAGGAGATAAGGAGAAAGAGAGATACACAATATATTTTTAGTGGTTTGTATGACAAAGTAGACTGTGTCTAATTCTCAATCAACAGATTGAGTTCTACTAAGCATGTTAATTCTAAGAAGTTAGAAATGAGTATTGTTTCGAAAAATAGCCACTCCTAGCTAACGCGTTGAGTACTATTTTGTCTTATGACCACTTGTGGCTAAACCCTTAGGTATTATTTGGGCTCATATTCACTCCTAGCTACGCATCCACTCTAGACTTAAACGAATATTATTTGGAACGCAACAGCCACTCCTGCCTAAAATAAGTAATACATGGAATGCAGTCACTCCTCACTACAACGAGTATTCCTTGAAACGCAACCACTCCTTGATAAAACGAGTTTTCTTTGGAACACAACAACTCCTAGCTAAAACAAGTATTCTTTGGAACGCAACCACTAATGGGTAAAACGAGTATTTTTCAAAGTTCAATCACTCTTGGCTAAAACGAGTATTTTTCAAAGTTCAATCACTCTTGGCTAAAACGAGTATTCCTTGGAATACAACAAAACCTGGATAAACAAGTATTCTTTGACACACAACCACCCCTAACTAAATTTGAGTATTCTTTTAGATAATAATTGCCCCTAGCTAACCCGTTTAAGAGTATTCTTTGAACAACAATTATTCGAAAATAACCGAATCTTTGTGAAATTAAACACTTATGGCTAAGATAAAAATAAATATTTTGAATAGTGATCAACAGATCATAGGGTTGCTCACTAGAGAGAACTAGTGTCTTTCGATGTATACCAGGTTTGTGTACTCTTTTTTAGTTTGCTATGTAAACCAAAATAATATGCTTTATGAAGATTTTTGTGGCATAGAATATTTTTGGGTAGAGTTTAAAGCATGATGCAACTTTGTATCATATCCTTTTCTTATTGTCTCGTCTTTAAATAAATAGGTGATAGAAAATATAGCCTTTGCAAATCCATTTTTTGTATTTGAAGAGCTTTACTCACTTGAATGTCTTCCTTGCACCTAATGAACTTGATCGTGAAGGATGCCTTAAATGAACTTCATGTGGCATTAATTTCTTTTTTTTTTCTTTACGTAACATTCCATTGGCTGGATGTATGATAACCACTTGGTCGCGTATGTTTTTCAAACAAAAAACTAAGCTTTTGCTAATGTAGTACAAGACTGACCTAGGTCGAATCCCCAAAGAGACATCCTAGGCAGATTTTTAGCATTATGCAACTTTGTGTCATATCCTTTTCTCCTTGTCTTGCTTTAAATAGGTGATAGAAAATATAGAAATCCATTTTTGGTTGTTGAGGAGCTTTAGCTCACTTGAATGTCTTCCTTGTGCCTAATGACCTTGATCGTAAAGGATGCCTTCAATGCTCTTCATGTGGCATTAATTTCTTTTTCCTTATTTACGTAACATCCCATTGGCTAGATGTATAATAACCACTAAGTCGCGTTTGTTTTTTCGAACAAAAACTAAGTTTTTCCTAATGTAGTACAAGACTGACCAAGGTCAAATTCCAAAAGACATATCTCATACAATTCATTTGGTTCATATAAACATATTCAAATTGGGGAAAGATTTGAATTGGGATTCGAATTGAAAATTGTTCTCGCCAGTTGACTTTTTCGCCGATTGACTCTGGTGACAAACTCTATCTCCGCTCTGTCTCATCTAGAATTTGTTCTACGTCTTGTCGCGCTGGAACGTGGCTCCGTTGAAATAGAGGGGCTCTACCTGTTGATCACACTTTGAAGATCAAGTTAGTAAGAGCTTACTAAAATCAAATAAATATTCAGTTTCAGTCTCAGAAACAACGTTCCTTTACCTAGGTCTGAAGTCCCTTTTATAGCTTATCTCTTGTAACAACTTTCTCTCATGAGAATCTAATCTCAACCAAAAGCATACGTAATAGAAAAACATTTTGTTTATGAGCACCTTTACTCACAGTGCTACACCAGAAAAAGAATCTTATCTCTACTAAAAGCATAAAATAACAACAAAAAAACCATTTGCCAGCAACTTATGCATCAACATCAGGGGGATATTCTACTCACATGGGCACCCTACTCATGGTTCAATGTTATCTTTTATCATGCATGCAACTTAACCAATATGTGCCCTAGAACACACGTACTTAAGTTAAGAGAAAGATTTACTTGACCTACACACCACATATACCAAGCGTACCTCTAGGTTCAAAATACCCTTTTACAAGTCGCCTTATACTATCGTATAAAAAGATTACTTTACTTATGCCACAACGGGCTTACAAACAACCTAGTTCAAACTCATGACCCGTACCCTGAGCCAAATAGTCGAGCTGACCTGATGGGGTAGCAGTTCACCACGAAGTGTGAAGAGTAGACTTGATGTGTAAGCTAACACCCAAGTCAGATACTCCAAGAAAAGAAAGGAAATTACTTAAGAGTAGACTTGATGTGGAGATTAACACCCAAGTCAGATACTTAAGTCATCCTCGATACTGGGAAAGTTTACGCTAAAAAAGTGAGTGGTCCTTCTAAGCATGCAGGTCCTATTCAACAAGATCGAGAGGCTTGATCCTTGCTCACGTGATCAATTAACGCTGGAGCGAGTGAAACATTTTTTGCGGCCATGGGGTATGAGTCATCCACAGGTTAGCACTACCAGAGCATTGGGATTTCCCATACTAAGTTGGTGCATTACGTTGTTTGGATAGTTGGTTATTTTACTACTAGATGATAAGTCTATACAAGTTGTGTTTCACCAAGAAATGCATTGTTAACATACTAGTCAAGGCTTACCAAAGCTAAAAAAGTCAAATAAGCGAACATATGTCCTTAAAAGATTAGAATTGTTCATAGTGCCACAAAGGGCAGCATGTTACACAAGAGCGCTACTCATCCACAAGTTGTTGGTCCACCACCGTCATGCTTAAGCCGAGTTGGGAAAAGTCCATCCCAAGATAGATTCCTGAGGTTTGGGCAACGACGTCTTCAAAGCCCGCCATGTATGAGTTAGTAGTGTCATCGGTGAGGGCTTCCCTTTCTTTCACCAGCTCCTCACCCTTCTGAACCAGCTCTTCATTCTTCTAGGCCAACTCCTCCCTTAGCCTCTCCACCTCAGTTTGGAGTCTCACATTATTGTTAGATAATTCTAAGGCTTCATTGGATTTCTCATTCAGGAGAGCCTTAGCTTCTTGTTGAGACTGTTGGAGTTCTTCATGAAGCTTTTTCGTTTTCTGCTTGAGGCCTCCAACCTAGTGTAGGAGCTTGGTGACCTCATGGGACTTCTTCATAACAGACCCTTTCCACTCCCTTAACTTGGAGATAGCTAGGCAACTTGTGGCTAGAGCCTACCCCAGCTTCCTCATAGCCTGCCCCACCAAGTGATCTTCCTCTAGGCCATCTAGCTTTTCCTTGGTCTTGGTGAGCAGTAGGACCTTCTCAGGGAAGGAAGGGGCATCCAAGTTATGGTCCCATAGTCCTTGGTCTTGAGCGCTTGTGCCCTCACCTTCCTGCACCACTACCATGTCACGAGGGGGAGGTGGCCTTGGCGGAGGAGCCTGCTGCAAAGGAGCACGCCCATCTGAGACTGAGAGCTCAGAGAGTTCAGTGGTGGTCTTCCGCCTCCTCTTGAAGATCGGCCCAGAATAGGTCTCCTCATCGTCAATATAAGCAAGGGCGGTGTCAACAACAACCTTCAACTTAAGGTCCTCAGAGGGGAGTTCTTGGGTAGTCGCCTTAATCTTCTTGGCTCTAGCTACCAAATCTTTCTTGTTGAGTCGGCCCAACATGTTGTCTGCAAGAACAACTAAAGAAGTTCAATAACAAAAAGTAAGTAAGAATCACTAAGAGCAAGAGAATGAGAAGATACCAATGTACGTTTTTATTCCCCCTGGGAAAACTCTTGGCTTATGAGGGTGGCCATATCAAAAACCACCTTTAGGTTGGAGAAGAAGTGGCACACTTCTTGTTCTCGCTGCGGCATGTTTTCTAGGCACCGAGCACCTTGGAAAGTTGGTTTCTAGGTCCAGCATATGGGAAACCCATCTAGAAGAGTTGGGTCCCTCTTGTTGCAGCGCACCTTTAGAAACTTGCCTTTGATTTATACAACTGCTAGAAGAGCGATAGTAATGCTCTCCCAGCCACTCCATTAAATGAAACCCACAATTGGCGGCCCAAACGCTTGGCCTCAAAGAAGTATAAGAAGACTTCCACAAATGGCAAAAGGCTAAAATGTGTGCAAAGAATGGAGAAACCCCAATCAAATGCCCAACTATTTGGATGTAGTTGGGCTGAGGCGACGTTGATTTTGGTAAGAAGTTCTTTTTAAAAATTGTACAAGAGTAAGCGAAGGAGAACTTTCTTAAATACAATAATACACTTCTCGGGGAATTCACTTTTCGTGTAAATCATTATTTTCTCATGAGAGATGCATATGGAGTTTTCCTCTAGAAGGTTCTCAGGTGTTCAGGGGTACATGGTTCGGTAATCCATCATACAGAGTATCTAGAACATAAAACAACAAGCAAATGCAGACACACATTCAGGCAAAGAAAACAACACGCATTTCATATTCAAGGAAAATGATGAAACTAACAGGAATAACAATCATCATAATCAGAAAAGAATGAATACAGAACAGTCTTAGCCTAGGTGATATGATTATAATGAAAGCTTCAATCAGACAATGATGCCAATACATAGTCATGGGTTGAGTAGAAGGAAGTACCTGGGTTCAGGGGGTGAGTCGAGGCGAGATGGTTTCCCAGGTTGAGGAAGGAGGTGCAGAGAGTCTGAGAGAGGCGCGAAAGCTTCGTAAAGGAGAAATGAAACAGTGAGAAGCACTGAGGATTTTCGAACGTTAAGTAAAACAATGTTGGGAAGAGCAAGCGGTAATACCTTCCAACCGTTGATGGAAAGCCACGTGTACGCTCACGATGGAGTATGGTGAGACGTCATCTCAATGACGCTTCGTGCATTACGCCACACCCGCCACTACGAGAAGGAAACGTAAGTTGCCAAGGGCGTGCAAGTAGTCCCTTCACTGAAGCAAGCTCAACTCGAGACTAGGGGGCTTGTGTACTGGACCAGAGAGCTAAAAACTCAGCACTCGGTGGTCGAACCTTGGTATATGGCGCAGTCAGGTCAGCTCGGCTCTTGAGCCAAGATAGCGGGCTATGTGATTGGGCGCCAGATGTATGTATAAGTCCTTTTTTGTATAATTAAGGTAATCCTTCATGCATAAGGCCTAGGTGGCTAGCAAGGGGTAATTATGGACCTAGGGGTGCGCTTAGTGTGCATAAGGTCTAGTTCAAGTAAAATGCTTTCTTTAAACCTAAGCCCATGTGTGTTAGGGCACGTAAAGGTTAGGTTGCATGTATGATGAAAAGGAGCATAACACCACGTTGAGCGTGCCTACGCGAACAGACTAGACCCCTGATGCTAGTACATGAGTTGGTACCCTGGTGGTTATGCTGTTATTATTTTATGCACTCCCAAGAGGAGAGATTTCATTTTGTTGCAACACAGTGGGAGTGTGCCCTTGAACAAAATATTTTTCAGTTGAGTATGCTTTCAGTTGAGATTGGATTCTCGTTATAAAAAGTTGTTGCAAGAGGTAAGCTATAAAAGGGGCTTGAATCCCCAGATTAAGGTACGGTGTTTCTAAGACTTAAACTTGTTACTTCTTAATTCTTATAAACCTTGTGCTCGAAAATCAACAGGTAGGGCCCCCTCCTGTTTCAATGGAGCCGCGTTCCAGCACAACAAAGGGAAGAGCAGAGACAGAAGGAGCCCCAGCTTGTCATCAGAGTCAATCCGCGAGCAGGTCAACCTACAAGAACAGTGAGATTCTACACATTTATGAAAATATTTTTCATAATTTTTTACACTGACAAATTAAGTTTTTTGTTTTAAATTTGATAAATTTTGACAACATTTTGTGTAATTATCCAGAATACATAAAATCAAAAGTGTTCTTAAACAATGCACCACAATTAGGTATGCACCTAAAGTTTGAATCGAAATTCTACCAAATTTAAGGTTATACTTAATTTGTGCGTATTAACAAACTATGAAATATAATTATCATAAATTGTTCAAATGAAAAATTCAAGATTTGTCACAAATCACCAATTTTATCATTTGTACTAAATCGCAAAAAGAAACTAAAGTTTGCTCAATGTGTGCATGAATACAAAAGTAAATGTGAATAAAATTACTTCGATAAAAATAAAGCACATTAACTAAAGACACACATATTTTTTTATCTTATAATTTATACCTACAAATAAATGTATAATTTTTTTCCTAAAATTTTTCTTTTTAAGTGATGTAAAATTTCGTACAATATTTTGTTAAGTCAATAGACGATCTAATACCCATCAGACAATCCCATGCTTTGAGCGTCTATGTGTTTTTTATGATAACAATCACTATAAGGTGTATTTTGGTATAAGACTAGACAAAAACATTAGAGAATATGAGCAAGACTAACTGTCTTTAAACCCATTAGACGATTCAATAGAAAATTCTGTTAAATGAACCAATGGAACATGTTCACTGTAGAAGATCCTCAAATGATCTAGCCTTTGTGCTTATGTTATAGAAATATTCTAAGTGGTAAAAATATCCAAAGAAAACACTGGAAATGAAGAATGTTAGACATATAAGACGATCATATGAGAAAAGTTTGTATCAGACGAACCTCGTGAGAAGATCACGTTAGATGATAGATCAGACAATACAACTGATCATGAAAAGATCTTACGAGATTATCCTAACGCTCACAAACTTATCAGAAGATCTCGTCAAACAATATTGAAGCATTTATTCCCAAGTCATCAGACAAACATGAAGATTGCACATATAAGATGATACAAGCATCTTATACTTGTTAGACAAACCAATGCGTAAGGGAAGTGTCCATACTTAATATTTACATTCTTAAAAATGTTTTATGATACTGCATTTATGTTTCCAAATCTTATTTGACATTTTTAGATCATTGCAAATATTATTTTCAAATAAGATTATTAGTTAAATGATTTTGGAAAATTTTCATATTTGATAGCGTAACACAAAACTTGAAAATTCTCAAATATCCTGTGCCTATTTTATGATCATGTTTTGTGAATGAAAAACATTTTCCATATTGGTTTTAAATGTTTTCGAATACATTTGTGCAAATAGAATTAAATTTAAGACTATATTGGAAAGTTTTGTATGAACAATATTTTACTATAAAGATTTCATAAAATAGAGCATGATCATTTTCTAAATTTTTAGTGAAATAATATCCATGTTAAATGTAATTATGCGACAAATTTATGATTTAATATTAACTTGAAAAGAATTTGAAAGTACATTAAAGATGAAAAATCTAAGAAAAGAAAGTCTCAATAATTAAAAGATATTATAAAGATTTTGTTTCAGTGATACCCATGATTTATTATATTAATTATAATGTTCACTGATATTGATTTTGTTCCCATAAATGGTTAAAGGAACATAAAGCACATATAAAGTTGAAAGCCAAAGTTTCAATTTCAACATTTAGCGAAAAAACGATGAAGTTGGGAAACAAGATTTGCGCAGATCAATAGTGAAGCAGTATAAAGGCAATGTGAATGAAGATTTGCAAAGAGAAAAATGTTTCAAATTGCAAACGAGAGATACAATGTATTAAAGACTCATATATGAAGTTTTCGATTTCAACGTCTAATACAAAAGAGAGGATGAGTAGTACAGAATTCGAAAGATCCAAATCCAGAGATTGAAAAAGTTCATATATATGAAGAAAGTATTTGAAAATCAAATACGTGTTAAAAATGCAACAATTTCAACAAAGAAAATGTTGCCTTCTAAGCTTCTACCACTACTGTTCTAATCAAATAATTGTTAAAGAAAATTTTGAAATATTTATGAAAACTCAAGAACGCATAGATTACTTAAGTTTCCATTTCAAGCGTTTGGCGCATTCAAGAAGAATGTCAATGTGGGAGATTTGAGCAGATATTCAAGTAAAGATAATTAAAGTCTGAATGATCATATTTAAAGTATACAAAGAAAGAATTTGAAATCCCTCACAAGCTCAAGACATGCAAAGATCAATCAGAGTAAGACTTACCATATTAAGTGTCTAATGCATTGAAGAAGAAAATTATCCACATGCTAGATTGATCAAAATATTCAAGTTAAGAAGATTAAAGCTACAAAGTTGATATTAGAGGGAGATAAAGAAATATTTTGAAAAGTCTTATACACAAAATACAATCAGGGCAATTATTTCCTTATCAAGTGTCTAATTGTTACATGAAGAATTGAATAAACCCTAAAGTTGCAATGTAAACATTTCAAAGGCCTATATGCGGGTTGCTTGAGGGGACTGAACGTAGCCCTTGTTGTTGGGTGAACCAGTATAAATCTTTGTCTACTTCTCTCACTCTACTCTTATTTAGATGTTACTTTTAATTGCTTAATACTCCATGAATTGAATTTAAGCTCCATTCAACCTTCCCTTTTGAAGCCAATTGAACCTTCATATTTAAATGACTATTTTAAAATATTTTAAACATTTATATTATACTATAAATTACATACTTACTTATACCAACTAAGTTTTTTTAAATTATATAATCATAAAATATAAAACTAGATAAAATAACCTACTTTAATGGAAACAAAACTAAATCATACATTTTCTCTTACAAAAATAAATTTTATTTTATTTTTCAAAATTTCGATATCAATAAGAGCATAGTGAACATCAATTCAATGGAAATATTCATGCATTGTCTGTGATTGAAATCTCCAAAATTGACCATGGTTTCAATTTCAACAATATAAAACATCAACCTTAACCACGTATGTTCACCAAAGGGGAAGGAGATGGTCCAATCTTATCAAAGAGAAAGTTCAACATGCAAAATGAAACAAGCATATGTAAAGACCATGTTGTTTATAGTAGGTATAAGCATACTGTCAATCAAAACTATTGTTGTTATGATCATTCACTATAAGAAAATCATTAAATAACAACTAAATTTAGAGACAAAAAATAATTAGTCACTATATTGACTAAAATAGATATTATTTTAGAGACTAAAAAATTATTGGTATTGAAAGTGGTTTCTATGTTTAATAAAAAAAATTATAAATTGGTATCTAAATTAGCTACCCAGATTTTAGCTACTAATATTTTAGATTCTAAATTAATCTTTAAAAGATAAATAAATACTAATTTAGAATATAAAGTAGTAAGTAGTTAAAACTTAGGTAACTAATGATTAGATACTAATTTAGAAACTACTTTATAAATTTTTATTAATAATAGAAACTACTTTAGATATTATTGATTTTTCTAGTTTATAAAATGGTATCTAATTTAGTCAAAATAGTAACTAATTATTTTGGTCCTAAAAATAATTTTTATTTAATGATTTTTTTAGTGATTATTTTGGTAGTGATTATTGTACTCCAAGTGCAACAAAGAAAATGAAACAATGTTGTTTAAATTGGTGTTTACATCGGTTACCCTACATTCAACGTAAAAGCAAAATATTTACATCAATTGACATCATACCAGATATAAATATTGTCCTTTTACATTGCACCAAGAGCATTCGATGTAAAAAGATTGCATGAATTTACAAAAAAAATATCTCTAAGATTTTTTACGTCAAGTTTTTCATTCAACTAACATAAATGTAATAACATAAAAGACACATTTACCACTAATGACATATATTCCCATACGTATTTTGTCAATTATCATTATTATTTGATTTCTTATTAATTTGAACTTAAAAAACTCTTTTACAAATTAACCTTCTTTCAATACTTAATGACTTAATTTATAATTCATCTCTTCAAAATTCACATTTCAACAGACACAAAAACATATCCTTCCAATAATTCGATTAAAGATGTTTCATTTTCCCGTTAAAGCAATTAGTTGCAAAACTTGACTGATACTAATCTCAATATGACAAAGCCAATACCATTAAATACTACAAATAGGATTAGATAATTAAGTTTGTATTGGTGATGTCGCATTAGACGATCTACGTTATGTGATTCCATTTACATAAGAAAGTTATTGGTCTATTAGTTTGTGGGCACCATCTCTCCAAATTAATTTGACATCCACAATGTGTGATTCCCAATGCAAATACAAATACAATGTACTCATAAAAGTGATAGGGATTGGAGATCAATGGAGTTAGCCATTGGATTCAACTATAAATTTATTAGATACCAAACAAGGAATAATTCAATCTCCACACAAGCATGTTAGCAAAGCCATATATGTTACTTACCCAAAAAAAAGAAATTTGTTTTTCCGTGTTTGAACGATGAAATAGATAGATACTATATATATTTATAATTTATAACTAATGTATCTAGATTCGGTATTAATTAGTTTTTCTACGTGAAAGGCACCTAATACTATGTTGATTTTTTAGCCTTTGATAATGGCTCATGTTGCTAGTCAACTAGATTGTATCTATGTTAATTTCTCTAGAGACTGCTTTTAATTTTAAATGGAATTTTCAACAATAAAATAAAATCATAAGATATAACAATATCTATCAATTAGAGCTAGTTTTAGAATCGCAATTTAGAGTTAAAAAAAGATGATTTTTTTTTAAATTATGTGGATTTATTACGTTGTTGAAAAAAAAGATGTGTGTGATTAGGTTTGATGTGTGATTGTGAAGGTGGCATTGTTTTGCCAACTTGGCATGCATGTGACACAATAACAACTACTAATTCTCTTTACGAGCAATAATAGAGAACGAGGGAACTGATTGTGACCAATATCTCAATCTACCAATAATATGGTGCCACGTGAATTCACTTTCAACCTCAGCCTTTGACCTTTCGTTTAGTTGAATGCTTAGATTTCTATAGTTTTCGGTTTTAAGTATTCATACCTACTTTGCATGTGAAATTATTGAACATTCAACTATATGACTATTTACATTTTTTATTAACGTCATCAACTGGATGTTATTTACAAAGTTTACTTTTATTCAGAAGAAAACTATGTGAATGAGAAAAAAAATTGAAATTTATATCGAAGAATTTTGTGTATTATTGAAAATCTTAAGATTAAAGTCTTTTCTTATATATAAGTGGATCCAAACTTCAAAATTATAAGTCAATTTTATAGAATTGAATTTGACTTTAAGTTCACTAATGATATCTCAAAATATTTTCAACGATCAATTTTATGGCTTCAATTAAACTTAAAGTCAACATATTGAACGTGTCACACATAATACATAATAATATATATATATATATATATATAATTCAATTACATTCAAAGGAAAAAGTGGAAAACATATATGAGTACCTGTGAAAGAAATCTTATTGATGTGACATCCTTTCAATATGATAAAGTTTGTCATGCATATTATATTGGAAGAAAATATATGGATGTAAATAATGTTTAGGTAGGTGATGACTTGATTATTGTTTCATACCCTGTTTAAAAGAAAGGTTGGTAACTCAAAATAAGAAAAAAGCTAATAATAAAGTATAAAATAAATAAATTTTAATACTACAGTAAATAAAGTTTAAGGTTCTCCCACGTATATTAAAATCAGTGTAAACTATATTTAGATGGATAATGATTTTAGGGTAAAAATAATATTTAGGAAATTAAAATTTTTGAAAAGATTTTTGGTATAGACTTAAACATAATATATTCTGTAGACCTAATTAATGGACACGATTATCTACTAATATCACATGATGTTTCCAATTTCAGAATTAGACATTCAATCGTGTTTTCTCTTTCTCTTTCAATGCCCCACCAAGTTTTTTTGGGTATAAATAGCCTAGAACCCAACCTTTTTTCTCCAAGCATCCTTTGCTCAAACCTCTTCAAATTCTCTCCCTCTCTTTCACTCATTCATTGCTCTCCAAAACCTCTTCATTCTCACCTACTTCTCCCTCCCATTAACCACCCAAAGCAAAACAACTGCAGAGCAATCTGCAAGTAGAATGGTATTGTTGTCCAAAACAACAACATAGCAATACTCCTACATCAAGAACTGCATGGCATCCACATCCTCCTTCACAATTCCCATAGTGGACCTTTCCAAACCTGATGCAAAGAGCCTCATAGTGAAAGCTTGTGAGGAGTTTGGATTCTTCAAAGTCATCAACCATGGTGTCCCAATGGAATCTATATCACAATTGGAAACTGAGGCCCTCAAGTTCTTCTCTATGTCAATCAATGAGAAGGAAAAAGCAGGGCCTCCAAATCCATTTGGGTATGGTAGCAAGAGGATTGGACAAAATGGTGATGTTGGTTGGGTTGAGTATCTTCTTCTAAACACCAACGAAGAGCACGATTTTTCTCTCTGTGGGAAAAACCCTGAGAATTTCAGGTACCATGTCAAAACAAAACCAGTTTCAACTTATGTATAAATGAACCAGAAAAGTTAAATTTTTCTTTCTTGTTGGTGCTATATTATTGCAGGGGTCTGTTGAATAGTTACACGTCTCTTGTGAAGAAAATGGCTTGTGGTATTCTTGAGCTGATGGCAGAAGGGTTGAAGATTCAGCAGAGGAATGTGTTCAGCAAGCTTTTGATGGATGAACAGAGTGACTCTATTTTTAGGGTGAATCATTACCCTGCTTGCCCTGAACTTGCTGTGAATGGTGAGAACTTGATTGGGTTTGGAGAACACACAGACCCACAAATAATCTCTCTGCTAAGGTCTAACAACACTTCAGGCCTCCAGATTTATCTGAGAGATGGAAGCTGGATTTCAGTCCCACCTGATCACAACTCCTTCTTCATCAATGTTGGAGATTCTCTTCAGGTACAACATAAAGCAGCATGCTCATAAACGAGAAAAAAATAATAATACCATATTAGGTAGAAAAAATAATACAAATTTTGTTTATGATTAGTGGTCTAACGTGTTGATTGCGTGTGTTTTTGTTTTGTATTGTGGTGGGTGCATTAACACAGGTTATGACTAATGGACGATTCCGGAGTGTGAGGCACAGGGTTTTGGCAAATGGATTCAAGTCGAGGCTCTCAATGATTTACTTTGGAGGTCCACCTTTGAGTGAGAAAATAGCACCATTACCTTCTCTCATCAAAGGAAACCAAAGCCTATACAATGAGTTTACCTGGTTTGAGTACAAGAATTCAACTTATGGTTCAAAATTGGCTGATAATAGACTTGGACATTTTGAGAGAATTGCAGCTTAATAATATTCAAGACCACTACCATGGCACTTGTCAATACAAAATGGGGCTTAACAGTTTATACTACAAATGTTTTTTCCCTTTTTTATCCACTTCTCCTACTTTAAGATTTTTTCTTTACTAGAATACTTCTCAGGTAAGACAAAATATATAACAAAAACTTTAGTATATAATTTTATTTTTTTATGACCAGAATTTAGTCTCTGAAATAGATTAATAATGATTAAAAAATGGTTTAATTATATCTTAATTAGAAACTCTAAATAAATATACACTGTGATCACTGGCTACTAAAAATAAAATTGATATTATAAATTTTAGACTATTTTAAATAGCCATATAATTTTTAGTTGATAAAATAATTTCTAATTTAATAAACTAATTATATTTTCTAAATTAATCCATATTTAATTAATGAACTATATTTAAATAGTGATGATTTACATTCAACTTGGAGGAGAAATGACAGTCTAATGTATTGAGAATATTTGCTTGATTTTGGATCGTGAAAGAACCAGTTTAATGGAGTGGAATTAATGAGCATTATTGTCTTATAGGTGAAAAGGTCTTGCTCTGTAATGACAAACTTACTTTTTATATATATATATATATATATATATATATATATATATATATATATATATATATATATATTTTGTTGATAAAAAAAATAGATATTAAGTCAATTTGGTTGTTGAAAGGAGTTATATTATATTGTACTATACAAAGTTGTATATGATATTATAACTTGTATTGTTATTTATAAAAAAGCAATTATGTAACCCTATCTTAAATTAATAATAAAAAAATGACTTAACTAAAAAACTGTATATACAATGTTGAATTTTGTTAGCATTTTGTTTATATATTGTTTACAAGTCTGATAAACAACAAAGGAAAAATAATTAAATTTAAGTTTAAATCACCTTCACTTTTCAATTCTCTTTGACCAAATAAGGAAAAAAAATATAAAACATAGAATTAGAGTATATACTTCATAACTAGATTTAAATTTTTTTATATGATACATGAAATAATACAAAATTCACTGCATATTATTATTTGTTGTGAAGTAAGATAGATATATTAGTGATGGTGTTAGTTATGGTAGGATCGAACACATTAATAAGAGGATCTTGAGTTAGTTATTGGGCAATGATTGGTAGGTTATTTGTTAGTATCACAATAAATTTAGGTTGAGGCATGTCACTTGCCCTACCCTTCAAATGAGACAACCTCAACTTCCTCAACTTTTGCTCACACAAAACAGACCTCCTTTTTCAACCATCATTCCTATGCATCTACATCTTTCATATCTTCTCATCAACAATGTTCTAACAAACAACACCATTATTATTCCATTATTAATACATTTCTCTTTTTGCATGCAAATTAAACTCAATTTATATGCAAAATATCAATGTTAGACCTTGTCTCTTTTTCATAACTTTCGCTTTCACTCCATTAATTAGCTTCTAATCGATATGGATGGACTAATTACCAATAATGCATTCTTAGTTGCAATGATGTCATACCAATAATTCCACCTTGGTCTCTTCATTTTTATTTTGTTCATAATCATTCCATGCTAATCCAAGGAATCATCACATCTCTCTTATGATGTCAATGGATCCTTTCGGATTAAGTGATGATGAGGGATGCCATCTATAATGATTCCCATGTTTAAGGTAATAAAGACAGTGTTAGGAGATGGGATTAGAGGGTGGATGATGCTCATGAAGTTAATAGAAAATAGTATTAAGAATCGGATAAGGGTGAAGGGAAAGATAACGTACCTATTTTCTGTTTTTCAAGTATTATGTTCGGAAACAAAATAAATGTTCTTTATTTTGACAAAAAATATTTTTATGATTTTACTACCATACTAAAAATTGTAACATTACCTTAATTAATTTCATGTTTTTTTAATGGTTGTACAAGAAATAAAGAATAGAAAAATGATTTACAATATTAATATTTGAAGTTTCATATCTTTGTATATTTTAAATATAATGATTTATTGTAAGATTTTTTTTACATAACAAATAAATTTTTAATATTAAAATATTTTTTCTAACTCATTATTGACGTGGTTGTAATAATGTTAC
Organism: Phaseolus vulgaris; assembly: GCF_000499845.2. NCBI lineage: Eukaryota > Viridiplantae > Streptophyta > Magnoliopsida > Fabales > Fabaceae > Phaseolus > Phaseolus vulgaris. The sequence goes on along the minus strand of NC_023755.2, from coordinate 8,878,424 downwards.
AGAAAAAAACACTAATAAAAATTTATTTTAATAATTTTTTATTACAAATATCTAAAAGATTTAAAGTTTGAATTAGGAACAAAATCAATTTTAGATTATAATTTAAAGATAAAAAATATATATAACTCATATATATATATATATCATTTTAATTCTTGAAGATGTTATTATTCACATTACAAAAATTTATAAATTTGCTGAAAGAATGTGATAGGAAAATTAAAACTACGAAATTATAACAAAGAATGTGAGTTGTAATAACTAGAATCTCATATTTGCAATACTATTACACTATTATAAACTAAAAGATTAAAATAGTATAGTTATGAATTAAAAAACTAAATTAAAAAATGTCTAGATTTTAGAGGAAGATGAATAAAATGGATTCAAAGTTGTGGAAGTTTTACCTTTTCGGTGTCTCATAGCACACAATTTTGCTAACATTATTATTAATAAAAGATTTAACTTGAGATGATTTAACATTCTTCATTTTATAATCAAGAAGTATTTTTAATGACGACTGAAAGAAACAAGGACAGTTCCTTAGGTGAGCATTAATTGTAGTAATGATTAATTGATATTCCAAACCCCACTCTTTATTAGCATGTGGGAAGTGAAGAAGTGAAGATGGTGATTCTCTTGTATGATACAATATGATGATGATGATAATGAAAATAATAAAAAGAATGAATTTGATTTGAAGGTGTGGTGTGGCTACATGGTGTCCGTGCAAGAGCTTGTTCTACAATCATGGCGAGATGTGAGTGTTGTCACTTTCCACTCTGCTCATTATGGCTTCTTCTAGAGACCCTTTGAGGTTTCAGATTCTTCAGGCATTCAAACTTTATCCTTTTTCTTATGCTTTCCTCTTATTTTATACATTTTCTTTTCTCTCTTAATATCAATCATCCATGACTTTTCAATGATCGCGAACTGTTGCAACAACCATAATCATTCTCTCTTTTTCTTATAACTTCTAATGCATCCACTCTTTTCAAAAATACAATCAAATTATGTAAGGTTTTTTCGCAATAAAATTATAGATTCCTCAATTTAGAGTAACAAATCATAACAGTGGTATGTAATAAGGTTAACAATTCACTTTTTTTTTTTATATAACTATTTTATAACTCCTAATATTATTATTTTATTATTTTTTCATATTATTTATTTTTAAATTTATTTTTTATTATATATATTTTTATTTAAATCAATCATATAAAAAATTATATATAACTTTTAGGATTCTCAAAACATAACGTAAGTTACAATGAAATCGTTCCTATTAACGTATTACACTTCTAAGTAAAAAAAAAGGTAAGTATAACTTTTTATCTAGTAATATACTCTCCTTTTTCTATCATTAGCGTTATTTTGTATTTATTAAATGGAAATTTAAATATATTATAATAGCTAATAATTGGTTTTTTATTTGAATTTGTATGTTCAAATAAACTAATAACATAGTCTTCCCATCTCATTGTTGTTGAGAAAATATTACTAGCATAATTTATTTTATTTAAGACATTATTCGTTTTAAAGTTTAGACTTTTCGTTTCGTTTTTAAAAAGATGTTGAAGGGTTAAGAGAGAAAAATATATATAATGTCATTAATTTTAACTTTTAAATGATGCGAGACTATATTAAACATTACAGAACAAACTCTCACTTGATTCAGGTATTTTTAGATATTTTTTTAATCAACATGGTTTATATAGTTAAAATTGTGTTAAAATTGGAGTGGACAAAATATTTTTCTTTTTGGAAACAATTAAAGGTACTCCAAATACTCTTTTATTAATTTATATTTTTTTTTACATAAAAAAATTATCACTATAAGAAAATCATGAAATAGAAACCAATTTTTAGAAATCAAAATAATTAGTTGCAATAGTAACTAAATTAGAGACCATTTTAGAAACTAAAAATAATTTTAGTTTCTATGTTAAATAGTTTCTAAATTGGTATCTAAAAATTGGTTTCTATTTCATGATTTTTTTGTAGTGTATAGTTATTATAAAAAAAATCACAAAATCATTTATTTGTTGAAGAAATGAAATGAAAATGTGGATTGAAATGTGAAAAAAGAAGATGAATTGGAAAAACAAAACAAATCCATTATAATGGGTGGTAATCACTATTTCTATGACTAGTTTGAGGAAAAATTGACAGAAACCGTACATTTTAGTATATATCACAGATATGCAAATTCCATTTCATAATTGTAATTGATTTGAATATGTGTGTCCCTCTCAAAATCTCAACCTCAAGCTTCTTTCATGGCTGGTGAGTGCCCCAATGGATTTAACCCAATATACATTGCTGACTGTCTTTGTCAATTATGACCAAAAATTATTCATTTTTCCCACTTTTATAATTTCTGAATAATGTCTATTCATACACGAAACCAATGAAAAATGAATAAGAAAAAGAAAACCACTCATTAGGGCAATTACGTTTAGCTATGACCTTTGCTTAAAGAGTTATAGATTGTTAGAGACGTGGAATGTAAAAATGCATTCCCAAGGAGCAATGCAACTTTCATACTAAGATTAAAAAATAGCAATGGAAAGTGATTGAGGGAAAGAATCCGCAATATTCATACTAAAACACCACTTGCACAAAAGAGAAAAATATGACAAACTTTTTAAACTTAAGCATGCAAGACAATTGGATAATTGAGTTTGAGATGATAGAATTTTTCCAAATCTAGAGTTTAGGGACAATTTTTCTCCACCCTGAAAGTGATGCTAAACAACCAGGCTATGTCATGGAGTAATAATATAGGTCATAATAAAGAAACAATCTATAAAGTGAACATAGAAAGAAGGGTAACATTTGAATTCATTTTATATAATAAAAATTGGTCCCCTCAACGCAAATTCAGAAGAAGAATAGAAGATCTTAAAATAAAACAAATAAATTGTCTAAAAAAATATAATAATAATAATAATATACTACAAAATATTATCAAACACAAATAAATTTTAGAAAAAATAATAATTAATCATTATATTAACTAAATTAAATACTATTTTAAAAATTAAAATAATTGATAAATAAAATCTTGATAACTAATTAGATAATAATTTAGAAACTATTTTAAAAATTAAAACAATTAATTATTAATTTAGAAATTAAAATTATTGGTAATTAAAATTTCTGATACTAATTTAAAAATTAGTTTGTAAATTTTATTAATAATAAAATTTATTTTAGATATAAATAATTTATTTAGTGTATCTAATTAGTCTATATAATAACGATTTTTTTTTAGAATTATTTTTTATTTAATAATTTTTTATAGTAATAATATTGTTGAATATATAATGTATATTTATAAGTTTTTTTTACTAATAAAACTAAAGTACATTGAGTTACTGATAAACTTCTAGAATTTTTTTACCTAAATAACCAAAATATTAATACAACTCATTTTATTTTTTCTTGTGGAACTGAATTTCACACTTAAAATCTTAAAAGAAACACTAAATTCAATTATAATATTATTTAAAATTGAAATATATTAAAATTCAAATACATCACGTCATTATCTATAACAATAACCATTATTATCATTGGTATATTTTTTATTAATAAAATAGCAATCTACATATTACCCTTAACATCAAAATCTTATGGGAAAACGTATATGAAAGTGATAAGATAATATATAAAATTAAAAAAAAAAATAGAAAATTGATTTGACATGGTCCCTCCCTTGAAGGAAGGACCCCAAGAATGAAAGATCTTTGATACATATTGCTCTAGTCTTCTTTTCCTCTTCAGTCACCCTTCAATCCTTTTCCCTTTTACATTGCTCTTAATACCTTTCCCTTTCTTTAATCAATTTCTAAATTCATGCTTATTTATTAGCACAATAATCCTTATATTTTCATCACCAAATTCTTACAAAACCATCAATTTTCTCAACTTATAATTAATTAATTATTTATTCAGAATGACGTGATAGATAAGTTAGCGATTAGAATCATTCTTTCTATTTATTCTATGTATCCTAATCACTGTCATTTTAAGGTTTTGGTTAGCTTCTTCTCATAAACCTTCTCTTCTTTCTTATCAACGTCATTTTCTAACAAGAAACTCTCATTTATTCTTCTTATTTTTCTTCACGTCAGACTCACTTTATATTTTGTAACCAAAATAGTCATTATATATTTCTAAAAAATAATTCAATTCTTTGTGTTTTATATATATTTTTTTTTATTTCGAGTATTTCATGTAATGGTTTACATTATTAGACACAAATACAAGTGATAAAGAATTTTCCAAATTCATTGCTTTCCAAAGGACTATTGTAATATTTGATGATAAATGTTTCTATTACTAAGACTAAAGTCAAACGATTCCATAAAGAAGCGAGTAAATACAATGAGTAAAGTTAACAACAACAAAAATCTTCAGAAAATATTTTAGGAATTTCTACCAACAATTTTGTAAGCAGATGAATTTGATGTAAATGTTATTAGGATCGATAATGTTGCCAACTTATTTCAAAATATAGTGAGTTTGAATTCAAAATCTTATTCTCACTTACAGAATGCTGTAAATTAAAAAAATAATAAAATTCAAAACAGATTTATCAACTAATAAGAAATTTATGACGAGACTACACTAAGACAAGACTTAAAAAATTTCTTTTATTTAATTAATCATATTATTCGTGGTGTATGCCATAAGACTCATAAAATGTTTGAAACTATCAATTTTCAAACTTTGTTCCATTGTCACTTCTGATGCCTATCATTCCTTAGAGGATTACCAGGAGCAGAGTCCATGTGATGGGAGCTGAACACCAACTAGTCTCTTGTTTTTAATTTTGTAGAATAGGTTTCATATAGAATAAATAAGAGTGTACTTAACAACTCGGGTTTGTGTCAAGCCCATAGGTTAGGAAGGTAACCTTAGCTTCTAGAAACTAGGTTTAGGGGGCGACATTAATCTTGGTCAAACCCTAGGGCTTCTTGTCTCTCTCCCTTTTCTACCATTCTCTCATCTTGCTCTCCAAGTCACTCCTTCCTATATAAAAGGTACATCCCTCCATGTATTTTCACATTGAATTTGAATATAGTAAAAAAACTCTGCATGAGTGTTTTTGTGAGACTTGAGAGTTCTCAAAGTGGGTCTTATCTTGAGTGTGTGAGCACTTCAAGTGGCGACTCTTTCACCAGTCATCTTGGAGTACCTTCTTCTCCAAGTGACGTGACATCCCATCTTCTTCTATTAGCTTCCTTCACCCCTTCCTTTTTTATCTTCCTTTTGCGCCATTCATTTCATTCCTCTTTATGATATCATGTTTGTCTTTTAATTTTGGTTATCACTTGTCTTTCTTCATCTTATGTTCTTTCTATTTCCACAATTTACATTCATCATCATAACCACCATATTGTGTTTTTCTCTTTGCTCTCTAGAGGTGAACCTTCACACTTACTTAACCACATGGTTAAGTTCGTGTCCAGTGGAGATCTTCTTTGGGTTCTCACCTTAATTTTTTAATCTAAAAAATATTAAACAAAAGAGTAACCCCTAAAATATGCCAATCTAAAATCAACTCACATCAGGTTTAGTAGTGGAAATAAATTTTTCTTGCTTCATAGACAATATGAGTTTTTGAAGTTAGGTTGGGCAATCCTCTCATCAGGTTTTTCTTAGAAAGCTTTAAAATATATTTTAATTTTAAATGCCTTACGTTCTTATTCTACAATAATTTCTCATCTTCTTTGTAAAGAAAGTAGGTGGCCTTATACTTTTTAAGACTTATTAGATCAATCTTATAAAGATTATCTTTTCGCCTGTTGGTGAAAATGGTCTTCCCATCAGACGATGATACTATAAATTGATTTTTACTAAATTAGACCATATCACCACTTCCACATAACTTAATTATGCTCAATGTATTATAATTGAGTTATTTAACATACTAAACATTTTTAATAGCGATAATAGAAGATATCCTATAAACCCCATACCAATAATATTATCTTTTTCAGCTCCCCAAATGGTAACCTGTTGCGTTTATGTTTTTGAAGGATTAGGAATATAGACTCTGTGCCCTTCATATGTTATGAGCATTAACAATTCAGGAACCAACTTAGTTCCTGACCTCTTCCCATATAATAAATTTATAAAAGGAATTATGAATTCTCTACCTACTCAAATCCTTATGGGTCCTTTTTTATTAGTTTTGTGTAATTTTTTTTTTTTTAGGTTTGCATTTGACACTAGTATGCCAAGACTTTCCATAATACTTATAAGTACCTTTAAAAACATTCATAAAATATATTTTCTTTCCATATCCCCACAAGGTCACATTGAAGACTAGACTTGTCATATACATGTCTGAGGTTGCAAAAAGAAATTTAGAACTTTAGAGCTCTTAACAAAATTTTGAAAATTATGTTTCTTTCTCCCGAAAATAATTTATTTTCCTAGCATCTATTTTTTTGTCTCTTCTCAAAAGATAATATCTTTTCACTAGTTGTAGCTTAATCTCTTTTAAGCTTTTCATTTTCTAAAGTTAAGGCTTTAAACCTTTGTTATAACTTAAGATATGTTTTAAAGGTGGAGTTAAATCTGGTGATGACATCCTCATAAAACAAATCATTTTTCTCATCTTCATCAAATGATGAGCATGAAGAGTCTGATGTAGTATCAAAATAAAAGTTAGGGTTAGATTGTATCTTTTATTTCCTTGTCCAATTTTTTATGAACTTCTTAAACCATAGGGATATCAAGAATATTTCATCAATAATTGAATAGTCTAATAAATCCCCAGATATATCTCCATTTTTTCTCGTGATCTTTTGAAGTCTTGTTCTCCTTCCCTGTCTGGTGGCCATCTGTCTTAAAGAAGATTTAATCTGCAATCCTTTGTCTCTGACCGTCGTAGCTTACTTCTAGTCTTTATCTTGCAAATGAACTTCACGAACTTTTAGGATTTGGAGAAGCTCATCCCAAGTGAGCTTTTTGAGGTCTCTAGCTTCTACAATGGTCGTTATTTTGGGCTCCCAAATCTTGAGCATGGTCTCCAACAACCTGAAATTGATATAGGCCTTGGGAGTACCCACATTCTCCCAAACATATCATTTAGAATTTCACCATCCTTCATGGTGAAAGACTCATATTCTCTCACGAGGGTAGGAGCTTTTTTAAGTTAAACGTCTTCATTTCCCTAATAGCTTATAATCAAGGAGTCCTAGATCTCTTTGGCAATCTTTAATCTGCACAATTTGTTTTATATTCATATTTTGAAAGTGCACATATAAGGGTATAAGTAGCTTTGTTGTTCAAATGAATTTGTTGAACTTTTCTTCTCATTCTTCTTCTGAGGATGTAAATTTATGTCACCCTGTGATACAACTTAAGTTGCATTAGATAATGTGCTACTCTTTAGAGTTTCCTTGTTTAGTAAATCAAATTTGGAATATGGTGAAACTCAATGAAGATTGTCATTAAACACGAATTTAACCCAAGAAGGGTTATATAACTCTGAAACATTCTTTAAAGAGTGTATATGAAAAAGAGGCACACGAGAGAGGACATATTGATGGTTGAATTAAGAAGAGATAGAGATAAAAATCAAAAGAAGGTAGAAAACAAGATAAAGAAAATGTAAGAGACAATAGAGAAAAGTAGAGATGGAGTGAAGGATACTTATGGAAAAAGGATGAAGCCACACCACTTGGGGATCTCACCGAGATGAGTGATGGAGTAGTCATTGTTGAACCAAGTAGTGTTCAAGCTTTGAAGAATCCAAACCCTTTGATGGATGTTGAAGGCTAGGTTGTGCTTGCTGTTGCTGAGTTGTCCTAGATAGGATCTGGGGTAGATTGGTTATGTAATCCACTCTTGATTGAATCCAAAGCATAGGCATTCTCAATCTTTTTAAAAGAAAAGTGTTTTTCAAACTAAGTGAAAAACAACCGATTGTTTTATACTTAGGTGTTTTTAGAAAAGGTTGAAAACTGTTTTTCAAATGGTTGAGCTGTTAAAACTAAAACAACCGATTGATTTGTGGAAACAACCGATTGTTTGTTTTGGTACCATAACAGAAAAACTGTTTTAGCTTTGACTGAGCTTTAAATGTTTTAACTGATTACGCTCCAGTATTTAATGCTTTGACCAATATTTTAAATGCAATGAATAAGTTTGTTAAGATTTGATAACAAACAATATCTTTGAATATATTCAGAAAAACATATTTGAGTAATAAGATTTTAACACAAGTTTTTGAGTTTTTCAAAGAGTTGAGATTGCTTAGAGATTGAGATTGATCAAAGAGTGTGAGATAGGATTTCTGCTTGTATTGATTTCAGATTTGCTTCTGTAACAAGTGTAATCCTTGTATTCTGTTGAACAAGTTTATTTGTGTGTTTTGCTGAGAAGTGTTGTGTGTTCTTGAGGGGATCAAGATCAACATTCTTAGTGTTGGTGTGTTGGCCAAGAGAAGTGTGTGTCTTGAGGGGATTAAAGTCACTTTCTTGGTTGTGGTGTAAGTGATATAGGTTTGATTGCTTAGTGGAATTCCTCAGTGGTTTTTGAGAAGACTGGATGTAGCTCTGGGTTTAGAGTGAACCAGTATAAACATCTGTGTGCATTCTCTCTATCCCTAACTCTTTAAATTCAGTTTTGATATTTGTTTACTGGTATAAACAATCGATTGTTTCTGCAAAACAACTGATTGTTTTACTGGTGTTGTGCTTTTAGCTTTGTGTTTTGAAAAACTGATTTCTCAATCAAGGTATTCTCGAAGTAATTTCATTCAAGGCTTAAAAGTTTGCGAAAACCCTCTTTAAACAATTCACCCCCCCCCCCCCTCCCCTAGTTTAAAGCCATATATTCTAACAATTGGCATCAAGAGCTTGGTTCTAGAAAGTTATTCAAGTTGATCCAAAAAAAATTTCTATGGTTGGAAAACAATCTTTTGAGGAAGGTGCTTCAATCTACAAACCTCCTTTATTCTGTGGATTGAATTACAAATATTGGGAAGCCAAAATGAAAATCTTTGTGGAATCTATTGATAAGGAATTTGGAATTCAATTGAGAATGGTCCTTACATTCCAAAGTTTAAAAAGAATGGTTCTTTAATTGCAAAACCTTGGTCTCAATGGACCAATGATGAATGTAAAATGGCCAAGCTTGATTGTACTGCTCAAAACATAATAGCTTCTGCACTATATACTAATTAGTTTTTTAGGATATCAAAATGTAAAACTGCTACAGATATGTTGGACACACTCAAGACTGCTCATGGAAACAATGAACCAAAGAAGGCAATGTCAAAGAGTCAAGCAAGAAGGAAAAGAAGGCAAAATAAGAAGAGCCTCAACCTTTGCTTCACGGCCAGAAAAGAGGATGACTCAAGTAGTGTAAGTTCATCAAACTCCTCAAACTCTGAAAATTATGGTCAATTACTTCAAGCCTTTCAAGAAACGCATGAAGAAGCCAACCGATTGGCCCTCTTGAACAATCGGTTAAAGGAAAAGAATAGCTGGCTTGAAACAGAGTTAAAACACTGGAAGAGGAATTAGAAAATTCAAAAAACAGATTTTGAAAACCTTGAAATCATCTACAAAAACTCCTCTTGCAAGTGTGATACTCTTGTTTGTGAAAATTGCGAAAATCTTGAAAATAAGGTCCATTATCTTGTTAAAACTGTGGATAAGCTGTCTAAAGGTCAATCCAACTTTGAGAATGTCTTGGCTTCTCAAAACTGTGTTTTTGGAAAAGCTGGATTAGGTTTTAATCAACAAAACAAGCAAGATAGATTTTCAAAATCATTTTCGAAAATGCCAGAAAAATAATCGATTGGACCATCGAAACAACCGATTGTTACATGCTTTTATTGCATGAAAGAGGCCATTCTGTGAGGTTCTGTAAAATCAGAAAAATATGTTGTTCCTAAGGGTTTTATGAAGTGGATTCCTAAGTGTAATAAAGATTTAATTGATGAATGTAAACCAAATGGACCCACATTCATAAGGGGACCAAATCTTTGTACTTGAAAAATTTCTTTGTAGGAAATCTTGGAGGAGAGCAAGCAACAATGGTACTTGGACAGTGGATGTTCCAAGCACAAGACAGGAGATAAATCAAAGTTCCTGAGCATCTCCTTTAAGAAAGAAGGACATGTCACCTATGAGGACAACAACAAAGGAAGGATTCTTGGGAGAGGATCCATAGGAGACAAAGACATCTTGGTCATCCATGATGTGCTCTATGTAGAAGGCCTAAAGCATAATCTGCTGAGCATTAGCCAACTATGTGACAAGGGATATCAAGTGATGTTCAAGTCAAACACATGCGAAATTTGTCTACCCAACACCAAAGAGTTAATGTTGGTAGGTAAGAGAGTCAATAATGTGTATCTTCTAGATATCTCTTCACCATGTTCAATTGGATGTCTTCTATCCAAGGAAGATGAATCTTGGCTTTGGCATAGAAGAATTGCTCATGTTCACATGAATCACTTGAACAAGTTAATTTCAAGGGATCTTGTGATTGGGCTACCAAAGCTCAAGTTTGAGAGGGATCACATTTGTGAAGCATGCTAAAAAGAGAAACAAGTGAAAAGTTCTTTCAAAATAAAAAACGTTGTTTCTTCTTTAAAACCTCTTGAACTTCTTCACATGGATCTCTTTGGACCCTCAAGAACTATGAGTCTTGGTGGAAATTATTATGCTCTTGTTATTGTTGATGATTTTTCTAGGTACACTTGGACTCTTTTCTTGGAATCAAAGAGTGATGCCTTTTCTGCATTCAAGAAGCTAGCAAGAAGGTTGCAAAATACAAAGAACAACAACATAGGCTCTATTAGAAGTGATCATGGAGGAGAATTCCAAAATGAGAAGTTCAGCAAATTTCGTGAGAAGATGGGGATTCTATACAACTTCTCTGCTCCGAGAACTCCATAGCAGAATGGTGTGGTAGAGAGGAAGAGCAAGTCTCTTGAAGAGCTAGCAAGAACAATGCTTAGTGAATCATCTCTTCCTAAGTACTTTTGGGCGGATGCAGTAAGCACTTCCTGTTATGTGATGAATAGAGTGCTTATAAGACTTATTCTGAAGAAGACTCCTTATGAACTCTTCAATGGAAGGAAGCCTAACATCAGTCATCTCAGAGTTTTTGGGTGCAGCTATTTCGTTCTCAACAATGGAAAGGTAAATCTAGGGAAGTTTAATGAGAAAGCGGATCTTGGCATCTTCATAGGGTATTCTCTCACAAGTCATGCATACAGAATCTACAACAAGAGGTTGATGACTGTAGAAGAATCAGTTCATGTTGTCTTTGATGAGGTAGATCGTAGAAACAATCAAATCCCAAAGACCAGTGCTGAAGAAGATGAACAGAGCATCAGTTTGGAGAAGCTGGAAATCTGTGTAGAAAAACAACCGGTTGATTCGCAGAAACAACCGATTGAAATTCTGCAACAGAGTGAGCTGCCCAAAGAGTGGAGGATTCCTAAAGATCTGTTAGTGGAAAATGTACCGTCCTGGTAGTCGGAAGTGATGACGTGGCAGCAAGCTATTACGTAGGTGTGTTGAGTAGGGCCCATGGCTGTTTGAAGGGAAGGAAGTCGGGGGGCTCGTGTGGTCGCCAATTATTAAAGTTGGCGTGCTCCGGGCTCGTATTGAGAAGAGGTCGCCGGATGCGAACCCAGACGACCTCGTGGTTAGAGATTGCCGAAACAAGGACATCGCCGAAGATGAAGTCAGATAGTCATTTCCTAGCTAGCCAGAGGATGAGGTCGGGAGGTAGCTTACTTGAACATACACGGGGAAGCAGGTAGAGTAGATCATGAAGGCGGCCGGCGAGACCACAGGGAAGGTGTATAGAAAGGCACCCGATCTCGCCATGCAGAAGAGATCACGCTCCAAGGCAGCTTTGCGCTCCATGCGTAAGTAACTTAGCCAAAAGCCTGAAGAGTAGGAAGTGGCGCCCAAGTCAAGGATGCTCCAGATGGTGACACGTGTACAACAAGATGCGAGCCACGTGTCCAGATGTGTAACTGTCAGGAGAGAGAAAGTGCCCAGGTATATAAGAGTTTCCAACGAACTTTGAGGTACGCACGCATTTAGATTACTTCTTTACAACTGTGAGAACGAGAGTACGCTGAGAGAGAACTTGGCACGGTTCCTTAGAGTTCTTGAGTTTTTCTTTTAGTAATTGGTGGTTCAGTCGCTGACTTGGGCGTCGAAGCGTGATCGGCCGCAGCGGCGCCGTTCCGTCTTTTGCAGGTTCTTGAGGTGGATCGCGGTGAAGGACTGATGTGAATGTAACTACAAGAACACATGATTCTTGACATTCTTAGGAACAACTTGAGCTGGATTTGAAAGACACTTTACTTTAGAATTGGATCAATGTTCTAAATTCAAGAACTCACCAAAACTAAGCACCAACCAAGACTCATATTGAAGTCCATGTATTGTCAAATTGAATCAAAACAAAAGGAAAGAAGAACATGAATTAAAACTGGACAGAATTTAAATGATAGCTACTGAACCAAAACAGAATTAAGAACACAATGCTGGAAACACAAAAATAAACGGTAGAAAAAGAAGTAAACTCTAGGAATCAAAACTACCGAATGGAAAATTGAAGAAAAGGGAAGAAGAACACTTATAGAATAAGATGCTTGCTGGATTTTGAGAATTGGAAGAAGCCATTCATGCCACTTGGAACCTTGAACCAAGATAAGTGATGGAGTGCCACCACTTGAAGCTCACCATAGCTCACAAGATAAGGCAAAGAAGAGGAAGACTCAAAACTCACAAATTCTCTCCAAAATTGAGTATAGTCTCTCTACTAAAAAATTCCAATCTGAATTGTACAAGTTAAGCACCTTTATTTATAGCCTAGAGGTGCTGAAAACTAGGTGGGAATTTTCAAATAAAACTCATTTGAAATTCCCACCAAAAACAAGTCACATGGGAGGTGTGACCTTTTTCTACTATGACACCTCCTAAAAACTACACCTACACCCGCCTACTAAGTCACATGGACAAAGTGACTCTCTCTAATACATTCACACCTATTTATTTAATATCCACACCTCCTACAAGAGTCATTCAAATGATGCTCTTTTATTTAATGCTTGGCCTTGCCCCTCATTGTTTGGACTTGGGCTTCTTGGGCTTGGGCCTTCTTGGGCTTGGGCTTGGGCCTCATCTTTTGCAAAGACTAATAAGAAGAACTTTAAATGCTTTGGCCCTTGTTCATTTTGTCTATTGATAATATCTTTTTGATTCTCATCATACTCCCCAAGTTGGAGAGAATTCGTCCACGAATTCAGTACTCCTGCATAAAATAAAGTAAGTTTGCAATTAGATAAGAGAATACAAGAAGAAATAGGCAAACATGACTTAGTACGTTGAAATGTTGGGAGTTCAGAAAAAGATGTCCTATACATAGCCCATGTTGGAAAAGATTGTTTAGAAATGATATTATTTGTAAAACTAGAAGGTATGAAAAAATCATCCTTAAGATTCTTCATCCAATATGGTGTATAAGTAGGAACCTTGGGTAATGAACAAGACAAAGAAGAAGGATACCTTGTAGGCGTAGCACGAGTCAACAAAATTAAATTAGTTGAGAAGGTATTATGACTCGGTTTATCATGTACTTCATTTGTTTTTTCATTTTCTCTTTTAGTTTCTGTGGGATTGGTCCTATATGCAGGGCTATTTGGTAAAGAAACCCCGAGCATGAAGTCTATTTGGTGTTCAATCCCTCTTAGAGGTGGTAAGCCTTTAGGAGGATCTTGAAACATATCTTCATATTCTTTTACCAAATTGTCCAAACATGTGGGACTATCCTTAGCCGACTCACATCCAATAGTCCTAGGAATAGCTAAAAAAATAGGCTTTTGAGTAACTATTACCTTTGTAACTTGTTCTGTGGACATGAGAAGGCTTCTCTTGGAATCTTTTATATCATTTTCTTTCTCTCTCTTTGCTCTCATTTTAACTTGGTCCTCATGAACTTCCTTTGGAGAGAGAGACTTAAGAATGACTTTGTGCCCATGGAAGTTAAAAGACATTTTGTTGGTAAAGCCATCATGAAAAACTTTTCTATCAAATTGCCATGGCCTACCTAAAAGAATATGTGTGGCTTCCATTGGGACAACATCACACAAGACCTCATCTTTATATTTACCAATAGAAAATGTAATGAGGACTTGCTTGTTAACAACAATCTCACCTACCTCACTTAACCATTGTAATTTGTAGGGCTAGGCATGAGAGATGGTAGGTAATCCAAGTTTGTCTACCACTCTTGTGCTTGCCACATTTGCACAACTCCCCCCATCCACAATCAAAGAGCAAACTCTATCATTAATAAGACACCTTGAATGAAAAATATTTTCTCTTTGAGTTTCATAAAAAGGTTTTAACACTTGTCCAAGCATGCGTCTTATTACTAATAGGTCACCCTCATGTGGGTGTTCACTTTCACTCTCACTTGGGGATCTAGAAGGTGAGGAATGTCTAGAAGATTCGGACCCATGCTCACTACTATCTACTCCATCATGCATATACATAGTTCGTTTAGTAGGGCAATTAGAAGCAATATGTCCATAGCTTAAACATTTAAAACACTTCTTACTAGACGATTTTTGTGGTGATTTAGGCCTAAAATTAGAAGTGGAAGGCTTAGATTCTCTAAGTTTGAAAGTAGAGTCCTTAGAAGGGATATTTGAGAAAGAACTATTTTTATTTTTCCAAGAAGAGTGGTAGTAGTTATCCTTAGAAGAATTTTTGAAAGCATTTTTCCTTGCAAGTTGATTTTCAATTTTACTAGCAAGGTGAACCACATTTTCCAAAGAAGAATATTCTTGCAACTCTACCACGTCTTGAATGTCCCTTCGAAGGCCACTTACAAACCTAGCTATCTTAACTTCCTCACTCTCATCCATATTAACTCGAATTAAAAGCGTGTCTAGTTGTTTAAAGTAATCATCCACACTTAGCGTGCCTTGATGAAACCGTTGGAGTTTCAACAATAGGTCTTTCCTAAAGTGTGGGGGTACGAATCTAGCGCGTAAACAAGCTTTCAAATCGTTCCAAGAGACCACGGGCGGCCTCTTGTGTAGGTCAATGTCCATGAGGTATTGATGCCACCATTGCATGGCATAGTCCAAAAATTCTAAAGAAGCTAACTTAACCCTATGCTCATCCCTAACCCCATTTACATCAAAAATTTGGTCAACCTTAGCCTCCCATCCTAAGTATACATTGGGATCACTATCACCACTAAGACTAGGAAGTTTTACATTTGGAGAACAAGGGCCAGCCACATGTTGGCGCCTCTCTTCATGGTGATGATGTCTTGGCCTTGGATTATCTTCATAATAACCATGGGAGTGCCTTGAAGAATGCCGACTAGGAGGAGGAGTTCTTTGCTCACGGTTTTGATGCATTTCCTCTCGGTTTAACTCCAAACTTTGGAGCCTTGCTTCCATCTTCCTTATCACCTCAAGATAGTGAGCATTGGATTGCTTGGCATTCTTTAAGTCCTCATAAAGGGCTGCCTTTTGTGGTGAGCACGGTTTGGAGGACTCTCCACTAGAGAAATGAGCCATGAACAGAAAATACACAAAAACAGAAAACAAAACAGTGAAAGAAACTTGTTAAACAATTAAAAACAGTGAGATATAGGTTGCTGGAAAAATGCCCAAGAAAGCACTCAAACCACTCCAAGAAAATATTCTGTCCTCATCCAAGCCTTGCTTGTGAAATGGAGTAGCTTCAAGTGAAATATGTTACAGCAAACCAACTTACTTAAGAACAAGTCTCCACACAACTTTTAAGAAGAACAAAAAGACAAGCAAGAAAAAGGTGTAAACAATAAAAGCTAAACCAAAAACAGAGAGTAATGTATGACAAACTAGAAAGAATATGAATGAAAGACAATCAAGAAAAAGAAGGAACTCAATGAATAAAGAAGGCACACAAAAAAGAGTCCTAAAGAAAAGTGCTAAGTAGATTAAGAAAACAGAAAACAGCTACTGGAATTTTTGTTTTAAAAGCAAACTGTGCTATGTTTACAGATTTAACTGTACCGATTGAAAGCGAACTGAAATGTGAAAAATTAACCACAGAAACTTCAATGTCTTAACTCAAAAATGGAACTGGAATGAGGTAAAAACAGTAAGCCAATTGAGAGAAATAAATTTTTCAAATTTGCTGCCCAATTACCGTATTCGTTTCGGCAGTATTGTACACTTTTCGTATTTTATTTATCATTTTTTGTGTACTTGGAATTTTTGAGTGATTCTTTTTTCTATGCTTTTGTAACACTTTGAAGTATGTAAATCCAAATTTTCACAAATTTCCTATGAGCCAATTAATTGCAGTAAATTGAAAACAGTAGCACGTTTGTAAGAAAACAGAGGAGCCTATTTAGGAATGAAAAACAGTATGATGAACTAGCAAAGACATAATGGAAATTGTGTAAAGGAACTTGTATAGAATGAAAATACAAGCATGAACTCAAATCTAAAAAAATGAAAATGCACAAAGGATGAAGCAATAAACTCAAAAACAGAAAGTAAACCAAAGCAAGAAACAATCAAAGCAATAAAAGTACTACTAGAAGTAATGACAATTATGGAATAACATGACTAAGACAAAACTTGACATGATTACAAAATTAAAAGACATATAACAAGATAAAACCACAAGTGAAAGGAAGCTTAAGGTCAGCTCTAGGAAGGAGAATGCCATTCCACAAGAGCAGCCATACTCATATAAACAATGAGTGCCACAATCCTTTTCACAAACACATGGTGTAACAAAAGAAACAACAGCAAGAAAAACTCAAGTAAGCCTAAAACAGAAACTGAAATTGCAAGAAAGTAAAGAGCTCTTGAAAGTAAAGTGCTATACAACTCAAAATTAAGCAAAAACAAGCCTAGACTCTAGATACCACATGATGTGAATGTAACTACAAGAACACATGATTCTTGACATTCTTAGGAACAACTTGAGCTGGATTTGAAAGACACTTTACTTTAGAATTGGATCAATGTTCTAAATTCAAGAACTCACCAAAACTAAGCACCAACCAAGACTCATATTGAAGTCCATGCATTGTCAAATTGAATCAAAACAAAAGGAAAGAAGAACATGAATTAAAACTGGACAGAATTTAAATGATAGCTACTGAACCAAAACAGAATTAAGAACACAATGCTGGAAACACAAAAATAAACGGTAGAAAAAGAAGTAAACTCTAGGAATCAAAACTACCGAATGGAAAATTGAAGAAAAGGGAAGAAGAACACTTATAGAATAAGATGCTTGTTGGATTTTGAGAATTGGAAGAAGCCATTCACGCCACTTGGAACCTTGAACCAAGATAAGTGATGGAGTGCCACCACTTGAAGCTCACCATAGCTCACAAGATAAGGCAAAGAAGAGGAAGACTCAAAACTCACAAATTCTCTCCAAAATTGAGTATAGTCTCTCTACTATAAAATTCCAATCTGAATTGTACAAGCTAAGCACCTTTATTTATAGCCTAGAGGTGCTGAAAACTAGGTGGGAATTTTCAAATAAAACTCATTTGAAATTCCCACCAAAAACAAGTCACATGGGAGGTGTGACCTTTTTCTACTATGACACCTCCTAAAAACTACACCTACACCCCCCTACTAAGTCACATGGACAAAGTGACTCTCTCTAATACATTCACACCTATTTATTTAATATCCACACCTCCTACAAGAGTCATTCAAATGATGCTCTTTTATTTAATGCTTGGCCTTGCCCCTCATTGTTTGGACTTGGGCTTCTTGGGCTTGGGCCTTCTTGGGCTTGGGCCTCATCTTTTGCAAAGACTAATAAGAAGAACTTTAAATGCTTTGGCCCTTGTCCATTTTGTCTATTGATAACATCTTTTTGATTCTCATCAAGGACGGAGGCTAACACGGCGTAGAAGTCAATCCAGGTTTGACGAGGCAAGGCTCCAGCGTCCTGGTCAACAGGCAGGATCATCAGGCGCCCACCGTGGGGCCGTGTAAAACCTGTTGCCATCCACAACGTGAGTTCTTGGAAATTTCTGCAGTTTTTGTGTGGTTGTGTGCTGGTGCAACCATTCTCCGCCGTTCGTTCGAGTTTTGTTTGGCGTTTTCGAAGTTTCTACCCTTCGTTTGGGTTTGTTCAGTGCCGGGAGGTTTTCCACTGTTCGTTTGAGCTTTCGATCGGTTTTCTTGGAGTTTCTTGCTGTTCGCGCGGTTTATAATCGGTTGTTCGGTGCTTTTCCTGTTCGTTTGCGTTTCTGGCTAGTGCATCGGGAGCTCGTTGAGAAGCGGTGGTTTTGTGGTGAAGTCGCGAGTTTCTGTGGAGGTTTTTTGCTGTTTGAGTCCACGTTCTTGAAGTTCTTCGGAGTCCACGAGGTTCTGACCGATTGATTGCTACATCAGTCGTTCCTGAAGGAGGTGTTGTTCATCACTCTTTGTGATCTGTTAAGTTTTCATGAGAAAAATGAGAAGCAACCGTTCAAGTCCAGTTGCGCCTGTTGCTGCTGAAGGCGCCATGACTATGGCGCAGATGGTGGAAATCATGCGTTCGACAGGCGAATGTGGAAGCCTCGCGTATAGAGCAGGCAAGAATGCACGAGGACCTGGTCGCCTCTCGGGCCAGGAATGAAGAGCTTAGCAGAGTGACTGAGGAACTGCGTCAGGCTCTTCAGGAGCAGCGAGGGCGTCCAGTCGCTGAAGAGGTCGCGCCATCAACGCCGCCTCGCGTTTTCCCTATGCCTTTCGCTCAGGCGATTACGAACACGCCTATCCCTGCGAGTGTAGTACCCGTGAAAGCTGTTTTTACCGGCGTGGAGGATCCTGAGGCACATCTCGCCACCTTCCACACGCAGATGATGCTGGCAGGAGGATCGGATGCTGTGCACTGCAAGATGTTCGTAAGCACACTCCAGGGAACAGCACTGGAATGGTTTGTGAGCCTGCCTACAGGCCACATAACCAACTTCCAACAATTTTCGAAGATCTTCGTCAAGCAGTACATAGTGAACAAGGCGCCGCCTAGGGTGTCTTATGATCTGTTCGACATCAAGCAGTACCATGGAGAGTCCCTCAGGGACTACTTGAATCGTTTTGGGGGGCAGATGGTCCGCTCGCCGGCCAAGGACGAAGAGATGTTGGTCTACGCGTTCAAGAAGGGCGTGCTGCCGGGACCCTTCTGCGAGGCGTTGATTAGAGCCCACCCCGCCACGTTTGCTGAGGTTCGATGACTTGCGGTGGCCCACATCGCCGATGAAAGTGAGGTCGCCGAGAAGAGGGGAAGCGTGGCCCCCGCTAGGCCACGTGCCCAGACCAGGATCCAGCCACAGAGGGTGCTGGAGACAGCGGCGGCCAAGAGGGATCAGAGGACTCGCCATCCTTATGACCCAGGGCGCCCTCAACTAGCACGACGGGAGTACAATCGCCCACCAAAATAAAAGTTTGTGATGGGATTGGCGGATCTGATTGCCATCCCCAATATAGCAGCCAGGCTGAAGGCGCCGGAGAAGGTGGGCGACAAGGTGTTGGGACCAAAGCCAGACGCTTGGTGCGAATTCCACCAGGGCTTTGGTCACACCGTTGACTCATTTTTGGCTTTAGGATACCAGCTCGACGACCTGGTCAAGAGCGGGTTCCTAAATGATTACTTGCTAGACAGAAGGACAGGGGGCGCGTCGAGGTCCCAGCCCGCAGGTGGTGAGGCTCAGCAGCACGAGATGCCCACTCACGGAGAGATCCACACCATTGCAGGAGGTTTCTCGGGTGGTGGATGCACCGCGTCACAGAGGAAGAAGTATGCGAGGTCTATGATGACGGTGGACATGTTCGAGGACCACTCGCCGGATGTGGACATTACGTTCACAAAGCAAGATCTTCGGGACGTTGTGCCCCATGACAACAACCCTATAGTCATCTCGCTGATTACGACAGGAAGGAAGGTCCACAGGGTTCTAGTGGACCAAGGAAGCTCGGCAGACGTGATGTTCTGGCCGACTTTCACACAGTTGGAGTTGCCCCTTGACCAGTTGAGGCCCTATGGAGGGTCCTTGTATGGTTTCGCTGGCGACCAGGTGGAGGTCAGGGGGTACATTGAGCTGAGAACTACGATCACGGATGAGGCGGGCTCGAGAACAGAGAAAATCAAGTACCTCGTCGTGAACGCTCCTTCGGCATACAACATTCTGTTGGGAAGACCCACGCTCAACAGAATAGGCGCTATACCCTCGACCCGGCACATGAAGGTGAAGCTGCCATCTATGGAGGGGGTGGTGATCACCATCAAATCCGACCAGAAAGAAGCAAAGAAGTGCTATGAGAATAGCCTGAAGAACAAGAGGTCCGTGAGTTACGTGACAACCACCCCGCCTCCCGGTGTGAAGCCCAGGCCGACGGTATTAGAGGAAACCGCCGGAAGCGACGTGGTGATGGTGGATGCTGAGTTAGGGGAGGAGAACGCCGGTCGAGAGGAAGAGCTGAGGAACCGCCCCGAGGAAGCGAGGGAGCTGGGGATCGCCAGAGAAACCAGACCAAAACCCGTCGAGCAGTGGCTCGAAAGGGAGATCGGGGGAAAGATCTTCAAGCTGGGAAGATCTCTGGAGGCTGAGCTCCAGGACCAGATCGCCAAGGTGATAGAGCGGCATCTGGATGCGTTCGCATGGTCCGCTTCGGACATGCCCGGGATCGATCCCGACTTCTTGTGCCATCATTTGGCGATGGACAACCAGGTCAGACCGGTACGACAGAGGAGAAGGAAGTTCAACGAGGAGAGGAGGCAGGCGATTAAAGACGAAACCCAGAAGCTCCTCGCTGCAGGCCATATCAGGGAGGTGCAGTACCCTGAGTGGCTGGCCAACGTCGTGCTAGTAAAGAAGAGCAATGGGAAGTGGCGCATGTGCGTCGACTTCACTGATCTGAACAAGGCTTGCCCAAAGGATTCATATCCTTTGCCAAGTATAGATGCCCTGGTCGACAATGCTGCAGGGTGTAAGTTGCTGAGCTTCCTGGATGCCTTCTCGGGGTACAACCAGATAAAGATGCATCCTAGGGACGAAGAGAAGACCGCCTTCATGACCGAGAGGTCGTGCTACTGCTATAAGGTGATGCCCTTCGGGCTGAAGAACGCGGGGGCCACATACCAGAGGTTGATGGATCGGGTACTTGCACCAATGCTGGGAAGGAATGTGCAAGCATACGTAGATGACATGGTCGTGACCTCGCCGGAGAAGAGCAAGCATGTGGCGGACCTGGAGGAATTGTTCACCACAATCGCCAAATTCAGGTTAAAGCTGAACCCCGAGAAATGCATCTTTGGTGTGGAAGCTGGGAAGTTCTTGGGATTCCTCTTAACTGAGAGAGGAATAGAAGCCAACCCTGATAAGTGTGCTGCAATCTTGGCGATGAGGAGCCCGGCTACCGTGAAGGAGGTGCAACAGCTTACAGGTCGGATGGCCGCTCTGTCTCGTTTCGTGTCGGCTAGTGGAGAGAAGGGCCATCCGTACTTTCAGTGCTTAAGGCGGAACAACAAGTTTGCCTGGACGAAGGAGTGCGAAGAGGCTTTCGTCAAGCTTAAAGAATACCTGGCGAGCCCACCGGTTCTGTGCAAACCGTTGGTGGGAACCCCTCTCAGGTTGTATTTTGCTGTAACTGAGAGGGCGGTGAGTGCGGTGCTCGCCCAGGACCAAGATCAGGCTCAAAAGCCTATTTATTTTGTCAGCAATGTGCTGCAGGGTCCGGAGGTGAGATATCAGGCCCTGGAGAAAGCTGCACTGGCAGTGGTTTTCTCGGCGAGAAGGTTACGCCACTATTTCCACAGTTTCACGATCCTGGTGATGACCGACTTCCCATCCAGAAGGTTCTGAAGAAGCCCGATGTAGCTGGGAGGATGGTGAAGTGGGCTGTAGAGCTATCAGAGTTCGACATCAAGTATGAGCCCCGAGGTCCGATTAAGGGACAGATTTTCGTAGATTTCGTGGTCGAGCTCTCGTCAGAGGCCACGCGAGTTGAGGGGGATGACTTTCGTTGGGTGCTTTCGGTGGATGGATCGTCGAACCAGCAGGGCAGTGGTGCTGGAGTCACCTTGGAAGGGCCCAACGGCGTGCTGATTGAGCAATCCCTGAGGTTCGCCTTCAAAGCCAGCAACAACCAAGCAGAATATGAGGCGCTGATCACCAGAATCTTGCTGGCTAAGGAAATGGGAGCTAGGGTGCTAATGGCTAAGAGTGATTCGCTGTTGGTCACAGGACAAGTAACGGGCGAGTTCCAGGCCAAAGATCCACAAATGGCGGCTTACTTGGAGTATGTGCAGGAGTTGAGGAGTTCCTTTGTCTCCTTTGAAGTGGTGCATATGCCCAGAGAGCAGAATGCCCGAGCAGACTTGCTAGCTAAGCTCGCCAGTTCGGGCAAGGGGGGTAGGCAGAGGACGGTGATCCAAGAAACTCTGAAGACGCCCAGAGCATTTGTGGCAGATCACCTGGTTCTTCAAATAAGCAAGTCGACGGAGAGAGCGGCGAGGAGTCACAGGTCTTTGACTCAGGAGACCTTGAGATCGCCAAGAATAAAGGCACGTCGGGGAGAGAAGGTGAACGTGGCACAGGTCTGCGCTACCCATGAGCCAGACACCTGGGTGACACAGTACAAGCGATGCCTGGCGGATGGCCTTCTCCCGCTGGATCCGACGGAGGCCAGGAAGATAAAGAAGAACTCCAGCAAGTTCACGATGATTGATGGCGAGTTGTACAGGTTTGGGTTCACTCACCCACTCCTGGAATGTGTGCACGGAGAGAAATGTACAAGAATTATGGCAGAGCTCCATGAAGGGATATGCGGGAGTCATGTCGGGGGTCGAGCTCTCGCCGCAAGAACCCTCCGTGCAGGTTATTATTGGCCTACAATGAGAGAAGACTGCAAGAAGTATGCGCAGTGTTGCAAGCAATGTCAGCAGCACGCCGATTGGCACAAGGCGCCTCACGAGGAGTTGAGGTCGATTTACAGCCCTTGGCCGTTTCATACATGGGGAATCGACATCCTGGGACCATTCCCGCTGGCGATCAGGCAGATGGAGTACTTGGTGGTGGCGATTGAATATTTCACCAAGTGGATTGAAGCAGAACCAGTGGCTCAGATCACCGCACACAAGATCGAGAGCTTTGTGTGGAAGAACATCGTGTGCCGGTTTGGTGTGCCCAAGCGCCTGGTATCAGATAACGGAACTCAGTTTGCAAGTCACCTATTGAAGAAGCTGTGCGAAGGGGTGGGAATTGAACAAGTATTTGCATCTGTCGAGCACCCCCAGACGAATGGCCAAGTAGAGTCAGCCAATCAGGTATTGCTAAGAGGTTTGAAGAGAAGGCTAGAGAAAGCCAAAGGAAGTTGGGTTGAGGAGGTACCCCGTATAGTCTGGGCGTACCACACCACCGAGCAGTCAGGAACCCATGAGACCCCATTCAGCCTGGTCTATGGATGCGACGCAATGATTCCAGTGGAAATCCAGGAGAGCTCGCCGAGATTCCAGAACTTTGTAGCGGAAGACTCGAATGACGAAAGAAGGCTGAATCTAGATTTGCTGGATGAGGTTAGGGAGGAGGCAAGAGTGAAGGCTGAGGCAGTGAAGAGAAGGATTGAACGAAGGTATAACTCGAAGGTGATGCCAAGGCAGTTCAGAGAAGGCGACCTGGTGATGAGGAAGTCCCACCAGTACGAGATGGAGAACAAGCTGTCGCCTAAGTGGACGGGACCGTTCAGGATAACCGAGGCGCTCGGGAACGGCGCCTACCGTTTAGAAACGCTGGAAGGAGGGGCGATTCCTCGCACTTGGAACGCCACGCACCTCAAGTTATATTACAGTTAAGAACTTCGTAAGTAAAAACAAACACGAAGAGCTTTGCAATGTTTCTGTTAAAACAGTTTGAAGGGGGCACTCTTTTTTCCCTAAGGAGGGTTTTTAATGAGGCCGCCCAATAAAGAAGAGTTTTCAAAGTTTAAAGTGTTTTAGATTGCATGCTTGTTGTTTTCCGAAAGTTTTGAAGAAAGACCTTGTCACTTATATGTGATTTAAGGCGAGTTGAAGTTATGTTGCATGTTTTCTAAAAAGTTTTAAGTCCCTATCGCTTTTCGGCGATTAGTGGCGTCAGTAAAAGTTTTAAAAGTCCTCAACGTCTTTCGGCGATCGGAGGCACCAGTTTAAAAGACCTCAACGCCCTCGCGCGTTCTGAGGCGAGAAAGAGAAAAAGTCCTTAGTGTCTCCGGGGGAGAGAAGATGTAGCCCTTGGGGGCAATGTAGAGGCACGAGTTAAAGACCTCCTCGCCGACGAGCGAGTGCAGGCGAGGAAGAGAAAAAGTCCTCAGTGCCTCCAGGGGAGAGAAGATGTAGCCCCTGGAGCAATATAGAGGCACGAGTTAAAGACCTTCTCGCCGTCGAGCGAGTTCAGGCGAGTTAAAGACCTTCTCGCCGTCGAGCGAGTTCAGGCAAGATAAAATCCTTCTCGTCTCGAACGAGTTCAGGTATGGCGTAAAGGGTGGAAGAAGTTCAGAGGGTGGCTAAGGTAGGTTCGAAGAGAACGCCCAGCCACCCGGTTCTTTGTTCTGAAGCTCAGGGAGGTAGAGAAGGATCCGAAAGGTGCCTCTACCCCCAGATGAGGGAACAATGGCCAAGTTGTGAGGGCAGGAGGAAGCCTACATCGCCAAGACCCTCTAGCGATCAGATTCGGGCGGTGGCATGAGCAAAGGCCCGTTTGATGGAGCAGATCAGGTAAGCTATGCCTTAAGCTGTCAGTTGAAGTGAAACTTGCTGATTAGTGAGTAGTTTTACGACGAAGTTCGCTGCTTTTAAAGTTTACGAGTTATTAGAATGCTGCTATTCGAAAGTTGATAGTTTGAGTAGCAAGTAAACAAGTTGTGCCCCCAGAATTGCTAAGTTAATTCCGTTTGAAGCGAATTGTACAAGGAGAGATAAGGCAAACAGAGAAATTGTAGGAAGAGGCAGAAAAACTTTATAATGAAGTGGTATCAGTTCAAAATACATATACAAAGGAGGAAAGTTATTACAAGAAGGTTGTGCAAAAGAAAACAGATGAATAAGTGGATGGAGGGAATCAGCTAGTCTTCAGAAGGAACGATCTTCCCATCCACCACTTCGTTGTTTAGTGACACCATGGAGAGGTCCAGATCAGGGTATTGGCAGGCGAATTGCTCCAGGGCGGCGTCAAACCCAGCAGCAAGGATTTGGGCAGAGCTCAGCTCGAGTTCTTCAGTTTGCTTCTTGAGCCCCTCGTTCTGCTGTTTTAGTTCTTTAGCCCTCTCCCGAGCTTGAAGAAGGTCTTCAGTAACCCTCTTGTTCTCCGCCTGCGCTTGGGCCAGCTCTGCGGCGATCCCTTCGTTTTCCTTTTTGGCCTCAGCAAGCTTAGCCATGGTGTCATCCCTCTCTTTTTCAGTTTTCCCCAAGAGGACCTCCCGATCTACGGATCTCTTCTCAAGGCTTTCTACCTTGGCGGCATCTGCTTTAATCGACGCCTCCAAGTCTGCCACCTTGAGACGATAGGGGACCAGCTTGCTCTCCAGCTCTCTTGAGCTAAGAGGTGCACCCTATGGCGTAGATCGGTGGCTTCCTTGCGCGCCACCTGCAGCTCGGTGCTCATAGCATCGTCCACCTGCGAGTGGTCGATCTCCGCCAGCATAAGGTTGCAGGACAACTTCTCCGCCTCGATCCTTATTAGGCGATTTTCCTCTTGGAGCACGGAGATGTCATCCTGGAGTTTCTTGCTGGAACTCTCCACAGCTTTTGATATGATGGAGGGGATATCCTCTGCCATCATCTTGAGTTTTGCTGAGAAGGGTTCCCACACCCCTTTGACCACAAGGGAAAGGTTTGCTCGTGGAAGCACTGGGGGAGCCTGGTGCTGGTTCTCGCCACCACCTTCTTGAATTGGTTGGGGAGTTGGAGCTTCTTGGCGTGGTGGTGACGAGGGGGACTCGGTGATGATGATGGGGGAGTTGTGAGCACCTTCATCCCCACCTGCCGCAGTTTCGGCGATTGAGGCGGTTGAAGGAGGACCCCCTCCAGCAGATACAAATGGCGTGGAGGCGCTCGGGGGGTTCTCCATGAAGTTAGGCTCAGTAGCCTCAACCACGGGAAGTGCAGCCGCTAAGGGAACTGCTTGAACCGGCGGTGTTGCAGCTGGGAGAGAAGGCGGTGTTGGTGTGGGAGTTGGTGGTGAGAACGGTGTTGATGTTGAAAGAGGAGGTGGAGCAGGTGGTGAAGAAGGCGCCACTCTTCTTCTTTTGGTGATGAGACCATCCTCAGTCGCCTCATCGTCTTCTTCTTCATCCTCATGGACCACCTGAGGAGTTTTCCTCTTTGGCTTCCTGAGGATGAGCTTCTTGCGTTGTTGGGTGGGCAAGGCTTCTGAAGGAGCTGGGCCTTTAGGGGGCGATCTGCCCTGAGCAGCGGCGATCTCCACCACTGAGTTGGGCACAGTTTGGGAGCCCGATGCCAACCCATGGGCTCGGGCGAGCACCCTCAACTCGGCTAGTTTGCGTTTACCCAGCATGAGATCTGCATGATGAGAAGGTATACAGGTCAGCTCAAGGACAAATATAAACACATGGGTAAGTATGCAAGTTAGACAGACAAGTGGTGCAGAAAATAAAGACCAAGTCCAGTGAGCAATAGACGAGACGCCCAGGGATGGATAACAAAAGTGCAACACGGGGCAAAGACTTAAGCGTTGAGATAAGCACTAACCTATGCGGGCCTCGAGTTGGTCTTCGAAGAACTCGAAGGAGATGAGCGCAGTGGTGAGGAAGGTGATGTTAGCGTCTGCCACGCTTTTCCAGAAGAGGCACAAGTCCTTATCCAAATCACCCATGTTGTCGGGGCTTCTTGGCTTTCTAAAGCTTCCTTTGGAGTCTTTAGTTCCCTTGTTTACCCAGTACAAGGGAAAGCCGTCGAGCAGCGAAGTGTCCCGATCGTTCTGGCGCACTTGGACGAATTTGCCTTTCCAGTCCTTGTAAGATTGCTGGAAGATAGAGAGGATCGACCTCCCAGCAATTCCGTTCAGGCTCACCCAAAGGCAATCTCCAGGGTTCTTGGCCTCGAACAGGAAGAGGAACACGTCTACTGAGGCCGGTAGTCCCAGATGTGCGCACACAATTTGAAACGCCCGCACGAAGGCCCAGCTGTTGGGATGGAGCTGGGCGGCGGCGATGTCGAGCTCGGTTAGTAGTTCCCGCTCGAAACGAGTGAGGGGGAACCTGAGTTTCACCTTCTTGAATAAGGTGGTGTACACAAAGCAGAACAACTCGCCGTTGTTCCCTTTGTCATCTGCGCAGACCGGCACACCGGGGGGACAAGGCAGCACCGTCAGTTTATCATCGTGCTCCTTGTGGAACGACAGGTTGGGCTCGTCCCCTTTCTTCAATCGAAGCACTGCCCCGGCAGAATTTACTGAGGAAGTTTCCCTCAGCAAAGTTGAGGTGGCCCAGGGGTACAGTTTCTTGTAGTCTAGAGAAGCGTTGGAGGCTCCTCCAGCGTCTGGTGGAGCGGCCTGAGCGGGGTTGGGGCGAGGGGTTGCAGGCCTCTCAGCCTGGGAAGAGAAAGCACCAGGTGCTCGTGGTGGGTTATGAGTCTGAGATGGAGGGTCTCGCGACGAGGGAGGGGGATTTGCGGTTATCTTTGTACGAACCATCCTGGGAACTGCAAAGGAAAAAGTAAAAGAGAGGTGAACGAAGGTTGCAGAGGTTGATCTGATTGTGAATGAAGGACGAAAAATGAACGAACGAAAGTTCGTTGTGACGAAAGAAGTGGAAGGTGAAGCCCTAAGTTGTGAAAAACGGGAAGAAGAAGGAACAACCCACAACATATGCCCCAGACAGTTAATGGATGATGCGAATCGGTTAAAATGCAGCAAACATCAACAGAGGAAGTAAAGGAGGTACCTTTCGATGATCAGACGAACGTTGTAGGAAGTTGGGGATTGAGAGGAGTTGAAGAGCGTCGAAGGTTGCAGAGGGAGTTCAAAACGTTTGAGAAGACAAAGAGGTGATGGAACAGTAGAAAGGAAATGGGTTTAAGGGTTTTTTAAATGATTTTTGGAAGTGTAAACGACAACTGAAGATAACCGTTGATGAGGCCACGTGTCGAGCGATGGGAAGGTGTTTTGTGGAGCGTCAGAAAAGCAGAAAGTACGAACATTTGGAATTCTGCGCCAGCGCCACGTAGATCGGCAGTGACGTGACTCCTTTAGTCTTTTCGCTGGACAAGTCTTCGCTCAAGACTGGGGGGCTTGTGTACCGTCCTGGTAGTCGGAAGTGATGACGTGGCAACAAGCTATTACGTAGGTGTGTTGAGTAGGGCCCATGGCTGTCTGAAGGGAAGGAAGTCGGGGGGCTCGTGTGGTCGCCAATTATTAAAGTTGGCGTGCTCCGGGCTCGTATTGAGAAGAGGTCGCCGGATGCGAACCCAGACGACCTCGTGGTTAGAGATCGCCGAAACAAGGACATCGCCGAAGATGAAGTTAGATAGTCATTTCCTAGCTAGCCAGAGGATGAGGTCGGGAGGCAGCTTACTTGAACATACATGGTGAAGCAGGTAGAGTAGATCATGAAGGCGGCCGGCGAGACCACAGGGAAGGTGTATAGAAAGGCACCCGATCTCGCCATGCAGAAGAGATCACGCTCCAAGGCAGCTTTGCGCTCCATGCGTAAGTAACTTAGCCAAAATCCTGAAGAGTAAGAAGTGGCGCCCAAGTCAAGGATGCTCCAGATGGTGACACGTGTACAGCTAGATGCGAGCCACGTGTCCAGATGTGTAACTGTCAGGAGAGAGAAAGTGCCTAGGTATATAAGAGTTTCCAACGAACTTTGAGGTACGCACGCGTTTAGATTACTTCTTTACAACTGTGAGAACGAGAGTACGCTGAGAGAGAACTTGGCTCGGTTCCTTAGAGTTCTTGAGTTTTTCTCTTAGTAATTGGTGGTTCAGTCGCTGACTTGGGCGTCGGAGCGTGATCGGCCGCAGCGGCGCCGTTCCGTCTTTTGCAGGTTCTTGAGGTGGATCGCGGTGAAGGACGGAGGCTTACACGACGCAGAAGTCGATCCAGGTTTGACGAGGCAAGGCTCCAGCGTCCTGGTCAACAGGCAGGATCAGAAAACATCATAGGCAAATAAAGGAAGGTGTCTCCACACGTAGCTCCATCTCAAACTTCTGCAGGCACACAAGTTCCGTCTCTCAAATTGAGTCAAAGTCAATTGATGAAGCTCTCAAGGATGAGAAATGGGTTGAAGCTATGCATGAGGAGTTGAATCAGTTTGCAAGGAATGAGGTATGGTTTCTTGTCCCTAGAACTGATGAAATGAACATTATTGGTTCGAAATGGGTTTTCAGGAACAAGTTAGATGAAGATGGTGTAATCACAAGGAACAAAGCAAGGCTAGTTGCCAAGGGCTACAATCAAGACGAGGGCATAGATTATGGAGAAACCTTTGCTCCTGTTGCTAGATTGGAGGTTGTAAGGCTGCTGCTGGCATTTGCTTGTATGAGTGGTTTCAAACTCTTCCAAATGGATGTTAAGAGTGCCTTCTTGAATGGCTACATCAATGAGGAAGTTTATGTAGATCAACCACCGGGCTTTGAAGATCATAAATATCCCAACCATGTCTTCAAGTTGAAGAAAGCTTTGTATGGACTGAAGCAAGCTCTAAGACAGTGGTATGAGAGGCTTAGCAACTTTCTGCTATCTCATGGTTATGAAAGGGGAATGGTAGACAAGACTCTCTTCATCAAAAAGTCAAATGCAAAAATAATTCTTGTGCAAATCTATGTTGATGACATCATCTTTGGTGCTACACAAGATAGTTTGTGTGAAGAATTTGTGGCTGCAATGAAAGGTGAGTTTGAAATGTCTATGATGGGAGAACTGTATTTCTTTCTTGGATTGCAGGTTAAGCAAACAAAGGATGGGATCTTTCTATGTCAATCAAAGTATTGCAAGGAGATTCTCAAGAAATTTGAAATGGAGAGTAGCAAAGAAGCAAGTACTCCAATGCCATCAAGCTGTTACATGGATGCTGATGTTGCTGAAAAGAATGTAGATCAAACAAAATACAAAGGATTGATTGGCTCTTTGCTTTATCTAACAGCTAGTAGGCCGGACATCATGTTTGCGGTATGTCTATGTGCAAGATATCAAGCAAATCCTAAAGAGTCACACTTCAAAGCTGCAAAAAGAATCCTTAAATATCTCAAAGGAACATCATCTGTTGGGTTATGGTATCCTTCTCACTCTCCAATTCATTTAATTGGTTATTCAGATTTTGACTTTGCAGGTTGCAAGCAAGATAGAAAGAGCACAAGTGGCACTTGCCACCTTCTTGGCTCAAGCCTAATCTCATGGCATAGCAAGAAGCAAGAATGTGTTTCTCTCTCTACTGCTGAGGCTGAGTATATTGTTGCTGGAAGTTGTTGTGCACAGATTTTGTGGCTCAAACAACAACTTGCAGACTTTGAATTACAAATCAGCAATGTCCCTTTGATGTGTGATAATGCAAGTGCCATCAATCTTACCAAAAATCAGATTAAGCACTCAAGGACCAAACATATTGAGATAAGGCATCATTTCATCAGGGATCATGTAAACAATGGGAACTGTGAAGTGAAGTTTGTAGAGACCAAACTGCAGTTAGCTGACATCTTCACGAAACCTTTACCAAAAGAGAGGTTTTTCTTCCTAAGAAATGAGTTAGGTATCCTTGATCTTAATAATCTATCCTAAATCTGTTTTGATACATACTAAAGTCTATTTGTGAAGACAAATAGGGGGAGAATTAATTGGTTCTTGTATATCTTTATCTGAAACTGTGTAACCTGTTAAAATCTCTGATATAAAACTATTTTATGCTGCTACTGATAGAAACAACTGATTGTTTCGAGTAAACAACGGATTGTTTTTCAGGTTTTATACTTTAATTGTGTGAAAATATAACCTGCTGCTGTAAGAAACATTAGACTGTATATATGCTAGTTTTGCAGGTACTGCTTCAGATTCAATCAGATCAAACACAAGCACCAGGGATTTGTCTTCATCAAATAGGGTGAGATTGTTGAACCAAGTAGTGTTCAAGCTTTGAAGAATCCAAACCCTTTGAAGGATGTTGAAGGCTAGGCTGTGCTTGCTGTTGCTAAGTTGTCCTAGATAGGATCTGGGGTAGATTGGTTATGTAATCCACTCTTGATTGAATCCAAAGCATAGGCATTCTCAATCTTTTTAAAAGAAAAGTGTTTTTCAAACTAAGTGAAAAACAACCGATTGTTTTGTCAAAACAACCGATTGTTTTATACTTATGTGTTTTTAGAAAAGGTTGAAAACTGTTTTTCAAATGGTTGAGCTGTTAAAACTAAAAAAACCGATTGATTCGTGGAAACAACCGATTGTTTGTTTTGGTACCATAACAGAAAAACTGTTTTAGATTTGACTGAGCTTTACATGTTTTAACTGATTACACTCCAATCTTTAATGCTTTGACCAATCTTTTAAATGCAATGAATAAGTTTGTTAAGATTTGATAACAAACAATATCTTTGAATATATTCAGAAAAACAGATTTGAGTAATAAGATTTTAACACAAGTTTTTGAGTTTTTCAAAGAGTTGAGATTGCTTAGAGATTGAGATTGATCAAAGAGTGTGAGATAGGATTTCTCCTTGTATTCTGTTCAACAAGTTTATTTGTGTGTTTTGTTGAGAAGTGTTGTGTGTTCTTGAGGGGATCAAGATCAACATTCTTAGTGTTGGTGTGTTGGCCAAGAGAAGTGTGTGTCTTGAGGGGATCAAGGTCACTTTCTTGGTTGTGGTGTAAGTGATCTAGGTTTGATTGCTTAGTGGAATTCCTCAGTGGTTTCTGAGAAGACTGGATGTAGCTCTGGGTTTAGAGTGAACCAGTATAAACATCTGTATGCATTCTCTCTATCCTTAACTCTTTAAATTCAGTTTTGATATTTGTTTACTGGTATAAACAACCGATTGTTTCTGCGAAACAACCAATTGTTTTACTAGTGCTGTGCTTTTAGCTTTGTGTTTTGAAAAACTGATTTCTCAATCAAGGTATTCTCGAAGTAATTTCATTCAAGGCTTAAAAGTTTGCGAAAACCCTCTTAAAACAATTCACCCCCTTCTAGTTTAAAGCCATATATTCTAACAGTCACCACTAGAAGCTCACACTCAGGCCAAGACTAAAATATGGAAAGAATTCTTCTCACAAAAAGACTATAATAACATTACTCTCATTAATATGTGAATTACAAGAAGGGAGACACCCTATTTCTAAGGGTGAATGGCTAAGAATCACAAGAGAGGAGGGAGAATTTGAAATTCAAAATCCTACCTGTACCGACCTGGTAGTCGGGAGTAATGACGTGGCGTCGAGCTATTATATAGGCGTGTTGGATGGGACACCTGGCTGGCAGAAGGGAAGGAAGTCGGGGGGCTCGTGCAGTCGCCAGTTATTAAGTTGGCGTGCTCCGATCTCCAGCATACCTAAACCGGCGGTCACCGGGTTGAAGATGAAGTCGCCAGATGTGAACCCAGGCGACCAAGTGATTAGAGATCGCCGAAACAAGGACATCGCCGAAGATGAAGGCAGATAGTCACTTCCCAGCTGGCCAGAGGATGAGGTCGGGGGACAGCTTACCTGAACATACAC